>NC_089505.1:245029890-246331140 GCF_036850995.1 Saccopteryx leptura
AGAAAGGAAAAGACACCCCTAACTACACTGCTCACAAATTAGGGGATATTTTATCGCTTCATATTCATTTTGAAATATTACTTAATTTTTGTGAGCAGTATATATACTAGGCATTGAGTATACATCAAAACAAGAATATAGATGGGACATAAAAATGAGACTCAGAGACACGGACAAGAATGTGATGGTAACAGGGAGTGGGGTGGAGGGGTGGGGAAGGGGCGAGGAAGGAGAGGGAGGGAGTGGGGGGAGGGTAGGGGCACAAAGAAAACCAGATAGAAGGTGACGGAGGACGATTTGACTTTGAGTGAGGGGTATGCAGCATAATCAAAGGTCAAAATAATCTGGAGATGTTTTCTCAGAACATATGTACCCTGATTTATCAATGTCACTGCATTAAAATTAATAAAAATAAGATAAAAAAAAAAAACAAAAAAACCCCAAGAATAATCCTGCCAATATAGTGGCCTCTGTCTTTTTATATTATTTTAATATCTAGTTTGATGCCTAACACATTTTATTCCACATAGATTAGGAAAACGAATTTCAAAGGCCTTACGTGATGTATCCAGGCTTATTACAAAATGGCAAAACAAAAACTAAAATAAAACCCAGATCTGATTCCTAATACAGATTTCTTTTTAATATGTTATATTACTTCTAAGATTCCTTTCAGTTGTAATATGTGTATCATACCTGTTTGTATGTATATATGCGTATATAATATATGTGTAATATGTATGTGTAGCATGTGAATATATGCATGTGTACATATAGATAGACAGATAGATAAGGGCTAAGTGGAAGGAAAATAACTGATGTGGCAATGTCCCTACCAGTCAACAGTCAATGTGATCTTGGAGTGGTAACATCAAAACCTTTTTTACCTTCATTTCCTTTTCTAAAAATCGATGTTATGTTCAGCAATCATTCAAATGAAATCATTGACCCCTAACTATATGAAAGGTGGTAGACAGGTATTTGAATAATACCTGTCTATTGATAGGCCAATATGAGATATAATTTGTGAGATATAATTGTGATATAAATAAAGTGCGGTGAAAGCCCAAGGGGGAATGCTGAGAGATAGGAAGTATGGAAATTATTTTATAAAGAAAATACTCGCTATTTTGAGTTTTGAAGAATATATGGGAAAGGTCTTTTAAGACAAAAGTAACCCTATAAGGAAAGCAATGAAGGCTTAAAACTTGAGGTGTGTACGAGTGATAATAAGTAGTTTGATATATCCTGAACTGAGGATATATAAAGAAAAATATCAGGGAAAAATAAATCTGAAGAGGCAGTGTTTGGGACTGGATGTAGGAGTCCCAACTAGCCAAGGAAAAGCAAATGAAGCATCACCAATTGGCTTTGAATAGCAATTGTTTAAAGTCATACTTTTGTTTCTGTGAAATTGATTTGATAGCAGGAAATTAGACTGGAGATGGACAAATTATGGATAGGAAAACTAAGTTAGTGGCAGAAATTTCTACTAGTACATGTAGTAGATTAAAGAATGTTTGAATTGATAGAGATAAAGAGAGAATTAGTAAGAGAGATATTATTGAAGTAGAATCAATATGAGTAGATAATGAGTGAGTGTGTAGAGTAAGGGGAGAGTTATAGATGACTGAAAGTTTTGAGCTAAAAGTTTGGATAGTGATGGGGTAGTATCAATAAAATAGATAAATATGGAGAAGAGCAGCTTTAGGAAGAGATGATGAGTTTAGATTTGGACATGACTGTGAGGGCATTTATTATGTAGTTATTCCTAGGATGGCAATGTTATGCCTATGAACATTGTGTAAAATATTTGGATCTAAATGTTTCCTTTTATGGATATGATTTTATATTTTTTAACTTTACCCTTTTACAGAAAGGTTAATTAGAAAGGTTATTGCCCTGTGCTTAATGAAAGCATATTTTGATATTGAAATCTCTTAAATTTGTTAACTCTGTGGGATGTGCATAACTCCTATATGTTATATATTGTTTGTGTTAGGTTATATAACAGGAAATTCTACTTCTGTCATTATGATTCAGGGGATTTTTTTTTTTTTTTTCTTCACTACAGGAGACAGAATAGATGCCAGATGAGATTAGCACTCCTGGCTCTCATTTTTATTTATTTATTTATTTTTAAGTTTTACTGAATTTAAGGGGGGACATTGTTAAATACAGTTCTACAGGTTTCAGGTGTATAATTCCATAAAACTTCATCTGTATGTTGCATTGTGTGTTTATCACCCTGAGTCAAGTCTCCCTCCACTTTTATTTTAGAAAAAGAAATGTTTTATATGCAGCCAAATGTATAAACATAAAGGGCTATGTTAAAATATTTTAAGTTATAGATTTTTAATAATCTTTATATTTCTTCATCTGGGCAATAAGCCTTTTCAGGTTGTTTTCCCCCAAATAGGTTTTATTTATTTACCAAAACATATACACCAACAATATACAGCAACTATTCTAACTTACTTTATAAATATTAATTGTTTAAGAACCTTGTGGGATTGGTAGTATTTTACTCATTTTGTAAATGAGGATATTCAAGCACAGAGAACTAGGTAAGTTGCCCAAGGGCACGCAGCCCATTAGTGAGAGAGGTAAAAACATCGTCAATACCTTTAACAGAATCAACCTAATGTTTTTTAATAGCTGATGTTTCTCTACACAACATGGTAGAAGTGAAATAAAATTAGGCTTTAGTAAACATTTCAAAAGAAAATTCTGGGCCATTGCCTCAGTATTTGTATATCTTGCTTCAGAGTTCCATGTAGCAAGAATCTAAGCTGGGGTCTAAAATGTTAATGAAAATAGAATGAATTAAATGGGAGTTGAAGGTGATTTTTAAGAGGAAGTAAAAGCATTTGCACTGGTATGTTTAGAGCAGGGGTCCCCAAACTACGGCCCACGGGCCACATGCGGCCCCCTGAGGCCATTTATTCGGCCCCCGGTCGCGCTTCCGGAAGAGGCACCTCTTTCATTGGTGGTCAGTGAAAGGAGCACATTGACCATCTCATTAGCCAAAAGCAGGCCCATAGTTCCCATTGAAATACTGGTCAGTTTGTTGATTTAAATTTACTTGTTCTTTATTTTAAATATTGTATTTGTGCTTGTTTTGTTCTTTTACTTTAAAATAAGATATGTACAGTGTGCATAGGGATTTGTTCATAGTTTTTTTTATAGTCCGGCTCTCCAATGGTCTGAGGGACAGTGAACTGGCCCCCTATGTAAAAAGTTTGGGGACCCCTGGTTTAGAGTGTTTCTTTATAACTATCAATGGCTACATGCCCATTTCAGAATTGCCATAGCTCTCCCTCTGGTGTTTTTCTTATCAAGTTTTAATATAGCTTTATAGTCCAAGGTCTTAGATAAATTATAGTTGTAATTCAGTTACATTTCCTTTGCATTGCTAAGTTTTTTATTATTATTCACATAACTTTAGAATAACATGAGAGATCCTAGAATTTGAGGTTTATTGCTTTCAATTTAGTTCAACAAATATTTATTGAGCACCTAATATGAGTTCAGTGATGTGCTGTGCTGCCTGGTAAGGTTATAGAAATGATCTCTTCTCTGAGGAAAAATTAAGTGTAACAATTTGGAGTATTGCAATTTAATTACATGGGATGCATTTGGAATTCAGCTGTCCTAAAGATGCACTTTAGGAATAATTCCTCACTGAAATAAATTGACATTAGTAAATAAAGAGATTTATTCCAGGTTTAATTTTTGCCATTTCTGACAATCTAAGTAAGACCACAACCTGATGCCATTTCTGTTCTTATAGCCACATCGGGAAAGAACAAATCCCTAATATAATGCCCAGTATTAATTGAGGTAATATGAGGCAAAATTTAAATGAATGAGCTAGTCATCAAAATAATTGTTTAAAATTTATGATGAAGTTGTTGGTAGGTGAATCTCATTGGAAGCCAAGATATCAATTATGAAAAAGTATGTGCAAAGCGGGAGTCTGTAAACTAGATAAGAGTACAATAATAATTTTAAAATGATGCTAAAATTTTTTTAGTGCTCTAGGACATTTAATTAGGCAGGCTGAAATCTTTGATCTGTTAGTCTCTATTACAATTTATGATACTAACAGCACACAACACCTGAGAAGATAGATTTTAGTATCCCCATTTCAGTGCAGAGAAAGCTAAGACCCTCATAGTTAAGCACCTTATCTGTAGTCCCATAGCCATGAATTAGTTGGCCCCAAAATCAAATCTCTGGCTCTGAAGTTTGTCCTCTTGAGTGCACAATGTGTTTTATTTCCCACTGGTGAATTGGCAATGCTGGCAGCTCAGTTTCTTTCAAAATAGAGAAATATTGTGAGTTATAAAGTTAAAATTTTCCACTGATATGATTTTTCACGATACTGAAGAGTTTTATGGGTTCTCTTTTGATTTACATCTTTTTTTTTCTCTGAATTTAACATAAAGTGTCTTTAAGACTTGTTAGAGAGAAGCATAAGTTTCATCCATATAGTTGGAAACAAAGACCAACTTTATAGATGAGCAGAAGATGTTGGTTACCTCAATGTTTTATTTTTGCTTCCTTATAAAATTCTACAGGTAATAAGATGAAGAAATGTAACCTCAGTTATATTATGGGTCGTTAGTTGTGTGTGTGTATGGTTTTTAAAGCAGTCATATCGTAATGTACTTCCAAATATATTTTATCCTTTAAAACAGTCTTGGAAAGTTATACAGTTTTTACCAAAAAGTACATTTAGAGTAATTTTGTGGATCATGTTGTTTTGCAGTTATTATTATTACTCCAGAGAGTGTCATTCAATTTAATTGTTAAATACCTACAGAATGCAAGAAACCATGATTAAGTAATCTCCCATCTTATTCCTCATTCTTGGCTCTAAAGCAAGGATTCCCAGCCATGGCACTATTGACATTTTAGGCTGGATAAGTCTTTGTTGAGGGGTCTGTGCGCTGTAGGATGTTTAAAAGTATCCCCGTCCCTTGCCCATTGGATGCCAATAGTTTCCTCCCTGGCTTCCTCTCCTTGCCAAAATTGTGACAACCAAAAATATTTGCAGTCATTGCCAAATGTCCCCTGGAAAGCAAAATCATTCCCAGTTGAGAATTACTGCTCTCATGTCTGAATTAAAAAAACAAACAAACAACAAAACAGTGAATAATGCTACCATTGAAGATAATAAAAATACTGACCATGAAAGCTGTTCTAAAGGAGGAGTTCCAAGAATATTGAAAGCATGAATATAACTGTTGTATAACCTCCTATGGTTACCTAAGCTCTGAAATGTTTATTAAAAATATTAAATCTCTTTATGCTTATGTCATATATCATTACTTATCCTTGATGCCTTTTTCATTTCTACTCATATGGCCTGTTTGCTTTTAATGAGACTTTTGTAATCATCTAAGATAATTTTCAAATTCAAAATTGTTCAGTTATCCTCTAATAGCTTCATCATTTTATCCGTCTTTTCCATTTTGGGTAACGGCAGGAATAGTTCATTGAATTCAATTTGTTGTTTATTTGACACAAAGTGTTAGAATATTCTTTTTGCTAAATTGAATTTATTGGAGTGACATTGGTTAATAATAGGTGAAGAGATTAAACAAAGAAAAAAAGGTCAGAATATTTCTACTCATCAAATGCAAACATCAGGGTATGTGACACCTATGACGATTTTCAGAAAATTCATTTGAATATGGACAGTGTCATTGGAAACAAGCAAAAGATAAAAATAACTTTCTTTTTGGTTTGCTTGTTCCTTAAAGGGACTAAATCAATGAACTTATCTTTGAACATTCTAAGTTCAAAATAAATTTGAAATGTAATTACTTACTAACTACAAAGACTCATTATTTGATATCTTTAGATTTGGTTTCATCAACTTTAATGTGAAATTTATGTGAAAATTGAAATTTGAGAGTTCTACACAAGATGGCTGGCTGAACTGACTGCCCTACCTGAAACACTCTTGAAGCAGACGTAAAACAGCAAAAAATCGGGATGAGAGCTTCAGCCACAAGTAAAACTGTGGGAATGACTTTAGCTCCATTCCATTTATTGCGAAGACTATTTCCTAGATATTAATAAAATTGGAACCAAAACAAAGTTGGATGTCAAAAGCTGTTACATATATCCCCAATTTCAGCAGGTTTGAGGTTTTGCAAATAAGTAAGAAAGTTCAGGAAGATCTTGTCAGTAACTTGGAGATAGCACTAGGGATATGAGTGATAACAACAAACTGGGGCTAACTTTCATACTTCAGAATACAGAATGACAGGGGAGTTGGGGCTGATAGAGGATCATTTTAGACTACCATTATTTTTCTCAACCTGACTTTCTATTTTGGAAAAATCCTTCCATCTGTACTTCTGGCCCTGAAATGAACAATGGCTAAAATCTAAGAGAACTACCCTCATGGAACTTGACTTTGAGTCAGGACTAAACAGTCATCCAAAGTGTTTGGAGATAATATATTTGAGTTTAGGTCATCTCACCTAGATTCACTGTTCTCTATCAACCTCTCCACCTTTTTCAGAGCATTTGAAGGAACAAACAGATGTTGTATTCAGTCAATTTCGAGATTTCTAGCTCAGATTATAAAGTATATATTTTTTAAATGACTGAGAAGCAGTAGAATTCAACAACACTAATCATGGTAAACAGCAGATATAACCAAGTTGCGCCTCCTTGTAGCTAAATGACAAGTACAATTAGAACCTGTATAATGAGCCCTGGCTGGTTGGCTCAGCGGTAGAGTGTCGGCCTGGCGTGCAGGGGACCCGGGTTCGATTCCGGCCAGGGCACATAGGAGAGGCGCCCATTTGCTTCTCCACCCCCCCCTCCTTCCTCACTGTCTCTCTCTTCCCCTCCCGCAGCCAAGGCTCCATTGGAGCAAAGATGGCCCGGGCGCTGGGGATGGCTCCTTGGCCTCTGCCCCAGGCAGAGTGGCTCTGGTCACGGCAGAGCGACACCCCGGAGGGGCAGAGCATCGCCCCCTGGTGGGCAGAGCATCGCCCCTGGTGGGCGTGCCGGGTGGATCCCGGTCGGGCACATGCGGGAGTCTGTCTCTCCCCGTCTCCAGCTTCAGAAAAATACAAAAAAAAAAAAAAAAAAAAAAAGAACCTGTATAATGAGTACTACCAAAAATAAATAAATGGAAACATAAAAGCCAAATGAGGAGTATATATTGAAAGAAAAATTACTCCTGGAAACTGAATACCACTTTAAGAAAAAATAATTCTCAACACTCTCAAGGATATAAAAGTGACCATGGACTTTATGATAAGAGATCAAAGAAGAGATTTAAGAGATTAAGACATAGATAAAAGGACACCAAAGTAAGGTCTAGCAGAAGGGGATGAGTAAAACCATCAAAATAATGAAAACCACATTAGATACAGGAAGATGGAGTGAATGGTGCAGCAGATGGACTCAATGACTTAGAGAAAATGCCTAAGAAAAATCACACAACGTGCAATAAGCAAGTGGGAATGTATTGATGGAGGGGATCATTCCTGAAATAAACAAGCTCAGTCTATGGATTGACAATATTTACTAAATACCAGGAAAAAGTAATAAAGACTGAGACCACTCCTAGTGACTTTTGAGGTTTTTTAGAAATTCCATATTTCTAGACTAAGAAAAAAACTTACCTACAAATTAAAAAAATGTATTGGACTCATATATTTTTCTCAGACCCCAAATGACACTGTGATAATGTCTGTAGAATGTTGAAGAAGAAAAAACAGGTGACTTAATTTAAAAGGTAAGAAATTGTAGCTTTTATGAACCCTTCCAAAAACTGGCTTAGAAAATGAATCAAAAGAAAAATATCTGTAAATGATAAAATTACCATAAAAAGACTAAAATTGAAATGATGTAATGCTCAAAATTTTAAATAGAAGATATATAATTTAGAAATAATAAATTGAAGATAACAAATAAAAAATTTATTGAGTCAACAAAATGGAGTCTTTTTGGAGGGTTTGGGTTGTGAGAGAAGGTCTTATTAATATGCTAATTGTTTTTATATTTTCCAGAAGAAGTTATTTTGAAATATAAGTGGAAAAATGCAACTTCAATATACTAATGCATTTCATCAGTGGTAAAGAACATTTTTTCTCACATTTTAACACCTTTGGAATTAGAATATGTTTTCTAATCAATATTAATCTATAGTTAAAGTTGGCACCATATTTCTTTCATTGTCATTTTAAATAACCATACATCTTATAATTAATGACATTTTAGAATGCATTACATATAGATTTTAAACATATAAAGTCATCACTAGTAGAACTAAAATTGACAATTTTATATATTTTTTAAATTAATGATTGGCCTGACCTGTGGTGGTGTAATGGATAAAGCATGGATGGACTTGGAATGCTGAGGTTGCTGGTTCGAAACCCTGGGCTTGCCTCATCAAGGCACATATGGGAGTTGATGCTTCTTGCTCCCTCCCCACTTCTCTCTCTCTCCTCTCTCCCCTCTCTCTAAAAATGAATAAGTAAAATCTAAAAACAATATTTAAAATTAATGATTAAAGGGAAGAAGGAGATGGAAAAATCAATAGAATGCAAACCAAAAGCAAAGATTGAAAATAAAAAGCTGCTAGGAGAGGAGGCCATTTACAATAATAGTTAAAAGCTCAAACTTTGAAAATACTGATGTGGGTTGAGATCACAATACCGGAAAATGTGGAGGTAGTCCTATTACCTGGATAACAATAACACTGACAATTAGAAAATTTTCTTTTAACCAATGTTTTAAATATAGAAATCAAACTATAAGTTTATAATATCCTTTTTCAGAATATTTTAATATAATGATAAAAGCACCTCACATGGCCTATGAGGTATAATTAGAATCATACTTCAAGGATATTGATAACCTGAATGATTCCAATTTTAATCTAGTAAGAATGAAAAAACAAATGTTAAAAAAATAAGCATCAAAGGGAAAGCAACAGGAACTAATTAACAATAAAAATCATTAATTGATGAATTAAATATCCATTGAATGAATAGATTTAAGATTTTTTTCTTTGATAATAAAAGTCATTAATCTAAAGTTGGGGAAATGAAAGTAAAAAATACAAAATTAAGAATAAGAATTGGAAGATGACAGTACAGAGAAAATTAAATGCTTCAGTTTTGCACAAATATACACTACATACTTGAAAATTTGGATGAAAGATTATTTTTCTGGGAAATTTAAAGTAGACTGAAAAAGAGAGAGGAAATCTAAACAAAAAGACAAAAACATATTGGAAGGAATAAAACTATCAGAGGGCTTACCTATTCCTGTCACACATTCTAGGTAGTTCTGTTAGTGAATTTTGCTTAACTGTTGTTACCAGACCCCAATATTTGAGTCTGTCTGCCTGCATTCATTAGCTAAAATAAATGCACTATCAGGGATGTGCAGTATAGAAAAAAATGTGGTGCATTTACACAATGGAATACTACTCAGCTGTAAAGAAAAAAAGGAAATCTTACCTTTTGTGACAGCATGGTTGGGCTTGGAGAGTATTATGCTAAGTGAAATAAGCCAGTAAGAGAAAGACAACTACCATATAATAGCACTTATATGTGGAATCTAATGAGCAAAATAAACTAAAAACAAAACAAAACAAAATAGAAACAGACTCATAGATGCGGAGAATAAACTGACAGCTATCAAAGGGGATAGGATTTGGGGTACTGGGTGGAAAAGGTGAAAGGATTAAGCAAAAAAAAAGTCTTATAGACACAGACAACAGTATGGGTATTACAGTAGGGAAGGGGGTGGGGGTAGAAGAGAATATAGAGGGAATGAATGGTGATAGAAGGAGTCTTAACATGGAGTGGTGAACACAATATAATATACAGATGATGTATTATAGAATTGTACAACTGAAACCTATATAATTGTATTAACCATTGTCACCCCAATAAGTCCAATGAATTTTTTTTAAAAGGAAGGGAGTAGGTTATTATACAATTGGCCACTCTAGCATTCAGACTAGTTCATGCTCTCAGAGACCCTGATGACTTGTAGGTTTCAGAATATATATGGCAAAATCACAGCTCATTGGTTGGAGGTGATGTAAGGGTAATAAATTAGTTCTCCGGGTCTTGAGGGTAGGCCTAGGTCTGCTGTGCAGTCCCTTTGCTGGTTTCATGGAAAAATAGCCAGGGTTTTATTCTACTTTAGGACTCAGGAGCTGAAACCTAACTTAGGTCAGGATGTAATAGTTAGCTCTGGGCTATTGTCTTCCGCTCCTGCCTTAGGGGTTGGTGATTAGTAATGGAAAGGCTGAGGCTCTTTGAGTATGCAGGAAAGAGAAAGAGGGAGAGAAATTTGATTTCTAGAGCTAGGATTGAATGCTAAATTTAATCAAAATCATAAGGACCTTGTTTTCACTATTAAGGGAGAGGTAACATAAGGCTATTAAAATTGTCACTGATCATAGATTTAAAAGACATATTGATAATTAACAGCTACATTCATGAGAAAACATAATATTGACATGAAAACCTGACGTCAATAAGCAAAAAAGAATCTGCAAGTCAGTCTTGCACAATATTAATGAAAATCACCTTTAAAAATTTTAGCAAATGCAATACAACAGAGTATAAAAAGAACATATGCCATGGCCAAATGAGATTCATTCTAGGAATGCAGGGTAGTTCAATGAAATTCACAGATTATATTGTACAAAAAGACTAAAATGTTGGACACTTAAAAATATTTAATATAACTAAATATTTATTTTTATATAAAATCCTTAGATAACCATGAATGGATAAACAATTCTTTAAAATGTGTGTGTGTGTGTGTGTGTGTGTGTGTGTGTGTGTATGTGTGTGTGTAAAACAAGACAAAGGTTTTTCCTGGCACCATTATTTAATATATTTTTTTTTCTGGAGGAACTAGCTAAAGCAATTATGTAAGAACAACAGATTATAAATATTGAAAAAAAAGAGGTAAAATTATTACTACTTTCTGATTATGTGGTCCAATATCTGTTATATCTTGAGATGAAACTAACTAAAGCACAACTGGCTTTAAAAATTACGTAATTTAATAAATACATTAATTTGTAGTTTTCCTATACATACACCCAAACTCACAAAATGTAATGGATATTAAGATCACATTCATAATAACAACTAAAAGATTGGAACATTTAGAAATAAACATGAGCCTGACCAGGCAGTAGTGCAGTGGATAGAGCATTGTACTGGGATGCAGAGGGCCCAGGTTTGAAACCCCGAGGTCACTGGCTTGAGCGTGGGCTCACCAGCTTGAGCACAGGATTGCTGGCTTGAGCCCAAAGATAGCAGGCTTGAAGCCCAAGGTTGCTGGCTTGTGCCCAAGGTTTCTGGTTTGAGCAAGGGGTCACTCGTTCTGCTGTAGCCCCCCTGGTCAAGGCACATATGAGAAAGCAATCATTGAACAACTAAGGAGCTGCAGTGAAGCATTGATGCTTCTCATCTCTCTCCCTTCCTGTCTGTCTGTCCCTATATTTCCCTCTCTCTGATTCTGACTCAGTCAAAAAAAAAAATCTAAAAAGAAATAAACATGAAATATGTCAATACTAAATTAGGGAATTTTGAAAACTTAAGTATTATAAAATCATCTTTTGATATGTGGTAAAAAAAACTAAAAAATATGAGTTATCCCTTAATTAAATAAAGCTCATTAATAATTCCAGTGGGATTTGCATTGGAATTTATTATGTAAAATTTATTTTTTTCTGAAAGAAAAAAAAAGTGAGACAAGAATGATCTTACTTAATTTGGAAGGTTAGACTATGCAAACATTTGGCACTTGCAAGGATATGAATATATAGTTCCATGTAGCAGAGTAAGAAATCCAGGAAATACAGCAAAGTCTATTTGGGAATTTAATATATGATAAAGATATTTTGATCACTGGGAGTAAGGATAGATCATGGAACAAGTGCTGGAACAACAGAGTTAAGATGGAGAAAAGTGGACTCCTTCACTGCCCTTATACCAATGATTTTTTTTTAAAGTTCTAATAGTAGAAGAAAATGGAGTGGAGATTTCTTTAGCATGATTCAAAATTAAGGGGCTATACTGTAAAAATCTGTTAAATTTGACTGAAAACTCAATACTTCTCTGTCAAAATCACTACGAACAGAAGTCTAGTAGGGATGGACAGGGCTAGTTTTTTTTTTTCTTTCCGAAGCCAGAAATGGGGAGGCAGTCCGACAGACTCCCGCATGCGCCCCACTGGGATCCACCCGGCAGGCCCACCAGGGGGCGATGCTCTGCCCATCTGGGGCGTCGCTCTGTTGCGACCAGAGCCACTCTAGCGCCTGAGGCAGAGGCCACAGAGCCATCCTCAGCACCAGGGCCAGGGCTAATTTTTTAATAAACAATGCTCTTATATATTATTACCAATTAAAATATTTAAGATCAAAGTAGGCTAGGCCAGGGGTCCCCAAACTTTTTACACAGGGGGCCAGTTCACTGTCCCTCAGACCGTTGGAGGGCCAGACTATAAAAAAAACTATGAACAAATCCCTATGCACACTGCACATATCTTATTTTAAAGTAAAAAAAACAAAACGGGAACAAATACAATATTTAAAATAAAGAACAAGTAAATTTAAATCAACAAACTGACCAGTATTTCAATGGGAACTATGCTCCTCTCACTGACCACCAATGAAAGAGGTGCCTCTTCTGGAAGTGCGGTGGGGGCTGGATAAATGGCCTCAGGGGGCCGCATGCGGCCCGCGGGGCCATAGTTTGGGGACCCCTGTGCTAGGCACACATGTCTTTTTTTTTTTTAAGAGACAGAATAAGAGAGAGGAATAGATAGGGACAGACAGACAGGAATGGAGAGAGATGAGAAGCATCAATTATCAGTTTTTCCTTGCGACACCTTAGTTGTTCATTGATTGCTTTCTCATATATGCCTTGACCTGGGGGCTACAGCAGACTGAGTAACCCCTTGCTCGAGCCAGCGACCTTGGGTCCAAGCTGGTGAGCTTTGCTCAAACCAGATGAGCCTGCACTCAAGCTGGCGACCTTGGGGTCTCGAACCTGGATCCTCTGCATCCCAGTCCGACACTCTATCTACTGCGCCACCACCTGGTCAGGCTAGGCACACATGTCTTAATATCCTTTAACACTCCAATCCTGTAAAATAAGAGAGCAGATATATTTTTAAATGGAAATAAATTAGTAGCAGTGCAAGGAAACAAGAGAGAATGATGTCATGGCATACTAGATATTAAGGGATTTTTAAAATAAAATAAAGAAAATTTATGAGATTATTTGGAGAAAGAATACCGGAATAAACCATATTCTAAAGGTCAAGTAGGAAATTGCTGTGGTTTCAGTGTACCAATTAAAGTGGGTACCCAAAAAGTCCTCTCATTTGGATGAAATGGCTCAAGAGGGGAAAAAAAAAGACTAAACGTGGCTTGCCCAGAAAAACTGGCTCACCTCAAGGAACTTGTAATTAAGTCTAGAGTAAGAGGCATATCTCAGAAAGATTTGTGGATATAGCTATTGGCATAACAAAGTGCAGTTAAATAAAAAGTTAACTGAACTTTTGAGAGACTTGTACTGCCAAAGGTGCTATGCTAATAAGTTCAACTAAAAAAGACATGACTCAGGACTCTTGTGCCTCCTGCCTTCTGTGACTAGGAAGCTGCCTGATAAAGCTGCTCAGCCCCAACATGGTGGGGGGGGGGGCATTTTCTTTAAAACCTTATAGGTCCAGGTAAGATCAAGAAAAATGAACGACCTTCTAGAGCAGGGGTAGTCAACCTTTTTATACCTACCGCCCACTTTTGTATCTCTGTTAGTAGTAAAATTTTCTAACCGCCCACCAGTTCCACAGTAATGGTGATTTATAAAGTAGGGAAGTAACTTTACTTTATAAAATTTATAAAGCAGATTTACAGCAAGTTAAAGCATATAATAATAATTACTTATCAAGTACTTTATATTGGATTTTTGCTAAGTCTGGCAGAATAAACCTCTATAAAACAACTTACTATAGTTAAATCTATCTTTTTATTTATACTTTGGTTGCTCCGCTACCGCCCACCATGAAAGCTGGAACGCCCACTAGTGGGCAGTAGAGACCAGGTTGACTACCACTGTTCTAGAGGGCAGAGCTAGCGGACTCAGAGAACAGTGCACTGGGAAGCCATTCCAAGAGAGCAGAACCAGGACTCAATTAATGAATACCCCCCACCTCCAAGGCAAGCAGCCCTCACAACTTCTGTCCGGCCAAGTTTCAAAATTCATATGGATAAGTGACTGCTGTGTGTTCCCATTCTTCCCCTTTTCAAATTGGATATTTATTTCAGTTGTATTATTCCCCATTCTACAATATTTTGGATGTTTGAGGGCCTAAAGTTAACTTGTCTTTTTAGTTAACTGGTCTCCATAGTATAAGGTGCTACATCTGGTATTTAAATAGAGACTATTACAAGATCCTGGACTTTGTAAGTCTGTTGTGATTGGCTAGGGGCAGGGTGTATATATTTTGTGTACAAAGGGAAAAGGCAAATATTTGGCATCAGTTGGTAGATTGTGGCATAATTATTTTCCCCATTATTTCCTGCCTCCCCCTGTGAGAGAATTAAAATTTTTTACCCACTGACATGTGGCTTGTCCATGTGAACAGAAGGGATGGGTATCACCTCCGAGCAGGATCCTTAGGAGACATGACATAGTTCTGCCATGGCTGCCTTCCCTCCTCCATGAAACTAACTAGTCCCAGGAGAGGGCTGCTCCTTCAGCATGAGCCCTCTCTGACATGTGACACGAGTGGAAAAGAAATCCTTGTAGTTGTAAGCTACAAAGATTTGGGACTTATTTGTTATTTCAAAACAATCTAGTGTAAGTTCTTTGACAAATCAGTACTTGTCAAAGTTTTTGTGTTCATCTCCAGAATACTGTAGATGATATTAAGCCTCATAATATCTCCTAGAAATCACTGTTTCTGTGAACTTTACTGAAAGATAAGGAGTAAAAACTATTATTGCTATTTGACACTATTCCATATGTGCCATATATACTGTTGTTAATTCTTGCAGTTCTAAGATCTTCGTTACTGTCCCATAAAGTAAGAGCCAATAGTCAGAAATTTCACTTTGTGCTACCTATTCCTCAGTGGTGGAGTGAAGCAGTTGTGTTCAGTTGGCTTTTACATTGGCATGGTAACTAGAAGCTGTGCTCTAAATTGTCTATCACACTTTGGACACATAGAGACAGAAAGTTGTAGCATCTGTGGTTGATGCAGTAAAATTAACCATTAGAAAGGCTTTCATACATTTCAGACTACAGTGTTGGTACATTTGTAAGAGTTTTCAGGACGCATTTCAAACATAGGTCTTCGTTTTTTGTTTTAACGTGAGAAGACCTTGCTTCTTCTCCACACCTCGCCGCCCCCTTGCTTTTTTGCCACAACGACAGTGATTTGGCCTTTGATTGGCATATTTTTTGGAGGAGCCCAGGCTCAACATCCTTTGTGTAAATTTGTTCTGTGATTTTTAAAGTTCCCAAACTCCATAGCTAATTTTGGGAGACTGAGGCAAAAGCTTCAGTCAGGAGTATTGGTTTCTTTTTAGCTCATAATTTTTCCTGAGTTGAAAATTCAAATGAGTACCTGAATCTTAAGGGTCCCTCAGTGTTGTCATAGTAATTTATTATGTTTCTTTAAAAAAAGGTATAAAAATTCATCATGTTCATATCCTTTAAAAAAACATTTTTACCAATTCCATGACAGGAGAGTACTTATTATCAGTTTAATTCAGCCAAGGCAGTAGACATAGAATCTTAAATAGGCATGGGAAATAAGAGTTATCATAAAAGTTATATTGCAATCAAGTAATTTTTTCTTGATCCTCTGCTGACCAAAGCATCTTGAATTGAAGTAAGTATGAGCAGAGCTGGGCTATTTCACTGAGCTGATATATTTTTATAAGACTTCAGGATTGCATTCTTGAGATTTATCTTAAGTCTGTCAAACCGACTTTAATTGAACTTTGGTACCCAAGAAGTTGGCACAAAAAAATAACTAAGCAAGGCTTGTGAAGGTCATTAATTTCTAAAGTTTAACCAATTGATGCTGAACGCATCTGTTCCTTGAAAGGCTGTTCTCCTGGCATATTAATATCCTTGCACAGAGGGCCTCTGTCCATGTTATGTGGAAATGGCAGGGTTCTTTGTCTTCTTGTCACATTAGCTAGCTGGAGTCAAGGGCTCCAACTCGAAAGTAACTTTTTTCAGTTTTGCATAAGTATTTATAAAACAGGTTTTTTTTTTACAATAGTAATTGAACAATTAGAGAAACTATTCATATAGCTGAGAAGGAGTTAGTTATTTTTAAATGGTTTTTTGGAAAGCATTATGTAGTTGATTCATTGTTTTTTTGCCATTCTTAGCAATTGTTGTTATGGGATTTTAGAGAAATAATTTGTAGATACTCAGTGCAGAGCCTTTGAATTCTGTTAGTGTCAGAGAAAGGATACCAAGAGATCTTTGAAACTGGCTCACTTATAAATTAGAGATGACAGAGCTCTGGAACTTCTTTTAGCTTGATGAATTAAAGCTAAAATGTAAAGAATAATATACTCTCTTTCATATATGAATATATCATTAACAGTCTACCATCTGTAACACATTTTTTGGTGATTTTCTCAACTGAGATAGAAAACAAGGAATAGGCATGTTAAGTAGGTTATTCAAGTCAATTGTGTTTGTAAAACAGATTTGAGAATTTGAGTTGACTGCAAGTTCAGGTTAAGTACACGAAGTGATAGGTCTGCTGAAAAACAGAATTGATCTAAGTTGCTTTACAGAAGAATATTACCTAACAGTTTTTAAAGTGTGGCCCTTGTAACAACGGTATCAGTATCACAACAGAACTTGTTAATAATACAGAATCTCAGGCCCCATTTCAGGTGTACTGAATCAGAAACTCAGCTTTTGGCTTAGCACACTGTGTTTTAATAAGTTCTCCAGGGAATTCTCATGAATACTAAATTTTAAGAACTACTATTCTAGAACAAAGTTCTCTTCTACTTGATATTTGTAAGAGAATGCCTAGGTCAATTATTTTGGTTTTATTTTGTAATCTGAAAAAGATGCCAACCAGCCAGAAAACATCTAGAAAAAAAATGCTATAGTGTAGAAAGGACTAAAAACTAAATCCTATGAAGATATTTGAAAAAGGTTTTGGTTTATTCAGCCTAGAAACAAAGATATCTTAGAGACTTAAAGCACGTATTTGTGGACAAGTCCTGCCGGGGGTGAGGACGACGGAGACGCAAAGACCCAACTCCAGGGACCAGGTTCCATGACGCAGGTCCACTTTATCCAGGAAGTAAACTATAGTTTATATACATGGGTTCAGCCAATAGGATGTTATAGCGCAGGGGTCCCCAAACTACGGCCCGCGGGCCGCATGCGGCCCCCTGAGGCCATTTATCCGGCCCCCGCCGCACTTCCGGAAGGGGCACCTCTTTCATTGGTGGTCAGTGAGAGGAGCATAGTTCCCATTGAAATACTGATCAGTTTGTTGATTTAAATTTACTTGTTCTTTATTTTAAATATTGTATTTGTTCCCGTTTTGCTTTTTTACTTTAAAATAAGATATGTGCAGTGTGCATAGGGATTTGTTCATAGTTTTTTTTATAGTCCAGCCCTCCAATGGTCTGAGGGACAGTGAACTGGCCCCCTGTGTAAAAAGTTTGGGGACCCCTGTTATAGCGTGTTCCTCAAAGCCAATGGCTGAAAAGATCAAGGAGCTGCGTGGTTGGCGCTAAGTCACTTCCTTATAGCAGGGGAGCATCCTTCCTGGGTATGCCCAGGAGGTTTCTGGGAGCTGAAGTATTCTCACAGCATTGCATCAGCCACAGCTGCTAGGGTTGTGCTCTGTGCTCCACCCACATGTATTTGTTGACTTCATTAGCTAAAGTGCTATCTTAGCTCCAGGAGATAAGACTAAGCAGACACAGTTGTCTTGCAAAAGTGTTATATGTTGTCTCTGTGACTTAGCCAGCTTCACTTTCCTGAAGGCATCTGTATAAATTCTAGACACTGTCTTAATGGCAATATTGCAGTAGTCATTTATGTAGTGGGTTGAATCAGGTGGCCACTAAGATCTGTTCTAGACTTAGAGATTATATATGTGTCTATGACTTGCACTGTCATCATATTCTCAGTGAGCTTCTGGTTGTAACCTAGAACAATGTTCTTCGAGTTACGTAATATATGAACCCCTCTTACTTGAAAATATTATTATTTCACCCCTGTTCAGTCTCTAGCGGGGTTTGGAATTTGAATTAAACCTTACTTCTGCCTGTTGATGACGTTTTATTGTCTTCTAGCTTCTTGTTGCTGTCAGTCTTATTTATTGTTCCTTTGTAGGCAATTTGTCTTTTCTTCCTTATTACTTATAAGATTTTAATATTTTTACATTTCTGATTTATATTGTGGGTAATTCAGATCTGTCTTCTACTCCAATCTATTGTTTGTATAATCTACTGAATTTTAAATTTCAGTGACAGTATTTTTCTAGAGGTCCTATGTAGTTCTTTTTCATATCTGTTTCATAATATTCTGTTATTATGATTTAAATTCCTTTTATCTGGTTCTACATCTTAAACATGTATTTTATTTTAACTTTCAAAAAGTTCTTTTTCTCTCAGATCTTTGTCTATGCTATTTGGGTTTTTTTTGTTGTTGTTGTTGCTCTCTAGCCTCTACCTCATGGAAAATCAGTTCTTTGTGCAGTTTTAAATTTTTGATTGTGAGCTTACCTTCAACAGAATTGTTTTTCCATGGGAAAGGATGTTGCTTAGATTACACAAGATTTATATCTTTCTATTGTATTAGTCCTGTATCTTTAAGGATACTTTTATACCTTAAAAATCTTTTTCTGATGTTTGCTAAGACAGAAAGTTTTTTTTATTTTTGAATAATCTGTCTTTTCCCATTCTGTATTCTTATTTGAACATGCATTTTTTTAACGAAGCATATAATTATGTATTGTTTAAAATTAGCTTGAATTTTTTCTTTAATTTTACTATTTATTCTACATAACCTAATTAATTATTGTAGTGTTTCTGTTTAAATCTACCATCTTATTTTTATGTTCTATTTTCTCATCTTTAAAATTTTTTCTTTGCCTTATTTTGATTTAATTGTTTCTTATTTTATTGTCCTCTATTAGCTTGTCACAGTTTATTATTTATAGTTATTTCTCAATATATCAGAGCATGAATTTATAAGTTATTTATATGTACTATAAATAAGTAATTTCCATTTGTTCCTTAATGGTGCAAAAATCTTGTAGTACTGTAACTCCATTACCTTCCTGCTGCCTTCTCTGCTACTGCTGTCATGTGTGTTAATTTACATCTCTTTCAAACCTTTTAAACTTTCTTTTTACTATTTTTACAATCTATGCAATGCCCTCATTTTCATTTCTTTTTGCATTATTCTGCTGCCAACTGGGTATTATTTTTTGCTCTGCTTAGGGAATTCCCTTTAGTAGTTGTTTACTGACATTTGGATTTACTTGTGGCAAATTGTCTTTTATTTTTGTATCCAGAAACATTTTTATTTTTTCTTTATTTTTGAAGGATTTTTTTAAAGCTTTTCGTTGCCAGTTACTCCCCAGCAATTTAAAATTATAATCCAATTATCTTCTGGCATCTATCATTTCTGTTGAGAAGTCAGCTGTCAGTATTGATGTTGCTATAATTTTTTCCTCTAGTTACTTTTGTATTTTTCTTTTAATTTTCTGTATTTGTACTGAGATGTTCCTAAATGTGGGATTCTTACTTATTTGGCACTCATAAATATTCTTATACAGTGGAACCTTGAGATACAAGTTTAATTCGTTCTGTAAACAAGCTCGTCAGTCAGTCAACTCATATATCAAACAAATTTCTCCCATTTAAAATAACTGAAATAGATTTAATCCGTTCCAGCCCTGTGAAACATCCCCAAACCATCCTAAATTATGAAAAAAGACATGTTTTTAATTAAGAAACACACATGTATACTTTACCAATGCATAACAAAATATATGAAATAAAAGAAAAAAGTGTTATTTAGTACTGTATTCTTACCTTGAAGACAAACGAGTGCGGCTAATGGAGGTGAATGGCGGAGGAGGAGGGAGGGAGGGATGCAGGCACTGTAGACACGTAAACTGAAACTGCACATTCTTATCACTAAATGTGAACTAAAACGGCATTTTCATTACTTTAAACAAAACTAAAACTGCACTTTCTTTACTTAAGATGAAACCACAAAAACTTAATTGTAAAAAAATGTACTTTCTTAACTTTAAACTTAACCTAAACTTAACATTATGTATTTTTCATTTAATCATCACCTGTTATTGCCTTTTGGCTGCACTTTCGGCACTTTAACTTGCAGGACTTTTGAATAAAAATCTACCAAAGAGGTTTGCTTTTAAAATGTTATGGAAATGTGACAAACAAGTGTCATTAAAAAGTACTGAAGCATGACCAGTTTAAACTTTTTCTGGATGTTTCTTTTCAATGAAACTTGAAAGCTTCTCCCACATTGCCAGCATGTCTTTAATTTCACTTGTAGAAATCACTTTCTCGGACTTGACCTCCTCCTAACTACTAATGTCATACAGAAGCTCCATATGTTGCATCATCTGTAGCTCCTTCAACTCCTCAGTTGAGAGTTCCTCCTCATGTTCCTTGATGAGCTCGTTTACGTCACCCTCATCTACCTCGAGACCCATCGACTTTCCGAGGGACACAATCTCCTCCAACGCTTCTACCTCGGTCTCGGTCTCGGTCTCTGGTTTGAATCCTTCGAAGTCCCTGTCTGCAACAACATTAGGCCATAACTTTTTCCATGCTGAGTTCAAGGTTCTTGTAACCTCTTGCATTGCCAAGTCAATAATGCATAAACATATGCTGTTGTAGTGATCTTTCCAAAACTCTCGAAGGGTTAGATTTGTATTCTCAGTCACCTCAAAGCAGCGGCAGAACAAGTGTTTTGTGTAAAGCTTTTTAAAGTTGGAAATGACCTGATGATCCATAGGTTGCAAGATTGAAGTCGTGTTGGGTGGGAGGTAGAGGACTTTCACGAATTTGAACTCATCGAGAATATCATTTTCAAGACCAGGCAGGTGGGCTGGAGCATTTTCAAGGATTAGTAATGCTTTCATCAGGAGTTTATTTTCTTGAAGATATTTCTTCACTGTGGGACCAAAGATGAGATTTACCCATTCAATAAAAAACTGCCACATAACCCATGCCCTAACATTGGCGTGCCACATAACCTGCAGTTTTTCTTTAAGAATCTTGTGAGTCTCAAAGGCTTGAGGATTTTTGGAATGATACACTAGCAGTGGCTTTACTTTACAGTCACCACTAGCATTTGCACACAATGCAAAAGTCAGACGGTCCTTCATGGGTTTATGGCCTGGCAGCTTCTTCTCCTCTGCAGTGATGAAAGTCCTCCAGGATATTTTTTTCCAAAACAATCCTGTTTCGTCACAGTTGAACACTTGCTGGGGGATGTAGCCTTCCTTTGCGATAAGCGCAGCAAAACGTACGATGTACTCCTCAGCTGCCTTAACGTCAGTACTCACAGCTTCACCATGCCTCACCACCGAGTGGATGCCAGATCTCTTCTTGAAATTTTCAAAACAACCGTGACTTGCCTTAAATGTATCTTCTGCTGCCTCTTTTGAGGTTGATGGCTCTTTCTTCTTCACGTCGCATAAATAATATGTGCCTTTTCACATATTACAGTCTCCGTCACTGTATCTCCTGCCAGCTCTTTTTCTTTCATCCACACCAGCAGAAGCTTCTCCATTTCTTCATGGATATTTGTCCTTAATTGGGACAGAATTGTAGTTCCTTTTGCTGGACTTGCACTTTTGATGGCATCCTTTTGTTTAAGGATGGTACAAATTGTAGATGTACAGTGGTACCTTGAGATATGAATAGACCAACATACGAATTTTTTAAGATACGAGCTGCGACTTGGTCCATATTTTTGTTTGAGATCTGAGTGAAATTCCAAGATACAAGTTGTGATTCAGGAAGCTGTGGCTAGTTGGCACGTTGGCACATGAGTCTAGTATTGGCATTTTGATATACGAGTTGACTGACGAGCTCGGTTACAGAACAAGTTAAATTTGTATCTCAAGGTACCACTGTATTGTGGTCGTACAGCCTTGGCAGGTCAGTCACTCGTACACCATACTCATGTTTTTCTATCATTTCTTGCTCTCTATTGACATCATTCTCTTCTTCTTCTCACCACTGTCCTTTAACACTCACTTTCTTCGGCCCCATGACAGCACACAAAAAAAGTTAGTAAAAAAATGCATAAATGATGCAAGAACGAGTACAGCGCATGAGATTCAACTTGATTCTGTGGGTAACACATGAGAAAGAATGAGATGCTGGTGTTGTGCTGCTGATACTGGACCCGTGCGCCAACACTCCAACTAGCGGCAGCTTCCTGAATCACAACTCATCCCTCGAAATTTCGCTTGGATCTCGAACACAAATACGAACCAAGTCGCAGCTTGTATCTTTAAAAATTTGTATGTTGGTCTGCTCATATCTCAAGGTACCACTGTATTTGGGACTTAATGTCCTTGGTTAGCTTTGGAAAATTCCCAGCCAGGATCTTAACAATTATTTCTTTCTCTCTCCTTTCTTTCTAGGACCTTAGTTATGCATATATTAGATACTTTACTGTACTTCATACATTTCTTACAATATTTTTGTCTTTTAAATTTGTTTTATTTTCTATGTTTGAATCTGAATATTTTCTTTGGACCTATTTTCCAATATACTAATTCTTTCTTATATCTAACATATTATTAAAAACATATTTTAGGTTCTTAATTAATGGTTTTTCAGTTTATAGGTCTTAGGTCTTTAGTAAAATTCTCTATTCTGTTACATATTTTTCTAAACACTTGAAATTATCTTATATGATAATTGCAATATCTAAATCACCCAAAGGTGTTTTTGTGGTTTTGTTTTCTATTTTTGTTTGTTTTTCCTCACCCCATCCATGATATATATTCATCTTTTGTCACTTCTGATAATTTTTCTGTTGAATCTAAACATTACCTGTAATTTTTTAAGTAAGTTCTACATCATGTAATCTCCCTGCAAAGTAGGCTATCTATAAGGCTTTGTAAGGATTGACGTATTTCTGGTTCACACTTAAGAGTATAGTCTTGCTGGTATCTCAACTTGAATCATAGACTGTTTACCAGGAGCCTTTCTCCTGGGATCTTTAATTTTCTGCCCAGTTCTGTGACACTGCTTAAATTCTGCTTAGCTTTCTCACCTCTTAGCAGGTGCTTCCTGATTGCTGTTTCTGTTCATGCTCCCTGTACAGCTTAGGATTCAGTAACATCAAACAATATAAAGAATGTTGGTCCTGTTTCTCTGCAATTTACCTATTTTACGCCAGAATCATCTAATGTCCTAACTTGACTACCTTTTGGGAGGAGGATGAAGGGAGGATCTGAGGATGAGAGTGCTGAACTTTATTATTCTTTGACTTTACATTATCTAGTGGCTGGTATTTTCTTTTCAGTCTCCATGCCCTGTGTTGGGAACAAGCAAATTTTTCAATGGAAAGAAACATTGGAGATATTCCAGGTCACCTCAATGTTTAACTTCTTTCTTTCATTTCTTTAAATCTTTGTGTCCTTGATTGCTCTTTAATGCCTACAAACAGCTGCTTTTGTTTTGTTTTGTTTTGTTTCTGTTATTTTCTCAAGTTTTATAGAGGGTCTTGTTAGGAGGATTTGTTTTATATGAGCCTTTGGCAGAAGTGGAAAGTGGAAGACTCTTTAAGTCTCTCTCTCGCTCACTCGCTGGCTCTCTTTTTTCTAATGCTTTGCCAGATATTTATTAAAAAAACTCAGTTATTTGTTTTATATGATTTCCTGTGGTCCATCCCTGTGATATTACTTAATATGTTCCTCTGTGTCCTGTATTTTCTTTAAACAGGTGGTTGTTTAGTAGATGCAATTTTGACTGAAATGCTTTATAGATATTTGTATGTATTTCTAATTGGTGTGAAATGGGAGGCTCATAATGTCTGGTTTTCTCTATTTTTGTGATGTTAAAACTAAATAATGGGTGTAATTTTATTTTAATTTGCATTTGTGTGAAATGGTAAATTTATATTTTTAACTTTTTAATGTACTCACAAGTGGTTTTTGAAAATAACCATACCATTTTATATTCCCAAAACCAGTGTATTAGAGTTTTACTTGTTCACAGTTCTTGTCAACCTAATTTTAGTCACTCTAGTGAGTATGTGCTGGCATTGCCTTGTGTTTTTGTTCATTATTTCTTCAATACCCAATGATGCTGAGTACTTTTCGTGTGCTCTTTGACTGTTCATATCTCTTCTTTTGTCAAGTGCCTGTTCAAACCTTTCCCCATGATTTCACTTGGATTATTTTACTTATACTAAATTTTATATTATTTCATGTATTTTGGATACCAATTTTATTTTTGCTATCTATGTGGTGAGTCCTTGTCTTCTCACTATATCCTAAGAAATCTCCTCCAAGTTCTAGAAGTTTTTCTATGTTTTTTTTCTAGATTAATAACTAACTTTTTTTAAATTTAGCTGTATGTTCCATTTAGAGAATTTCTTTTGTATAATAGGAATGACAAAACAATTGAGGTTTATGTTTAGCTATATGGATATCCACTTGTTCAAGCACCATGTTGAGAAATCACTTAGGGTTTCAGTGGGTATTACCTCATTTACAGATAAGAAGACATATTTCCTGACCATAATGTATAAAGTTTAATATATATCTTTTCAAATCATATTATTGTATTATTATTTAGACCTCACTTATAATTTTTGCTCTTTGATCTGTCAAAGTCTTGGTATATTTTGTTAAGATATCTTACTACTATTTTGTTGTCTTTTTTATTTTTAGGTCTTATTCCTTTTTTGCAATTTTTTCTTTATGTATTTTAATAAAACATATTATATGTTGTATGAGGGCTTACAACAGGTCTTTATTTTAGAATGCTAATAGGAAATGACTCTTTAAATTACGTTTTCCTTGAATTTGAACTTACCTGTTAATTAATATGTAATTAACTCTTCCTTTACACTTGTTTTTCAGTGTATGGTTTTACCTATTATTTGTCAGTTTCACCAGTTTTTAATCTTGCCTTTGTCTTTTAATAGAATAATTTAGACAATATACAGTTATTGTGCAGTTGACTTGGTTATTATAACTATGTTATTTTTCTTTCATTATATCTCTTTTCAAAGTTTCTTTTGTTTTAAAGCATATATTATATATTTTAGCTTTGCACATCTTTAGAGTTTTGAACATCAGTCTTTTTTTTTTTTCAAAATAGTTTTCAACTTACACTCTCTAAGCTTTTGGAATTAGGCATAAAAATTTATTTGTGGGATAAAGAAAAAAAAAGAATTTAAAAGCCCTGGCTGGCTGGCTCAGGGGTAGGGTGTCACCTGGTGTGTGGAAGTCCTGGGTTCAATTCCTGTTTAGGGCACACAGGAGAAGCAACCATCTACTTCACTCCTTCTCCTGCCCCTCTCTCTCTCTCCGTCTCTATTTTTACTGCTGCCATTGCTCAAATGGTTCAAGCAAGTTGGTCCTGGGGGCTGAGGATGGCTCCATAGCCTCACTTCAGTTGCTAAAATGCTGCCATTGCTCAAATGGTTCAAGCAAGTTGGTCCTGGGGGCTGAGGATGGCTCCATAGCCTCACTTCAGTTGCTAAAATAGCTCAGTTGCTGAGCAACAGATCAGCAGCCCTAGATGGGCAGAGTATAACCTGGTAGGGAGCTTGCCAGGTGGATCCTAGTCGGGACACATGCAGGAGTCTATCTCTCTGCCTCACTGCCTCTCACTTAATAAAAAAAGAAAAGAAAAATTTATCTGTGGCATATTTAATATAAGTGGGTTATCACACATTTTTGTTCCCCTTCTTCCTTGCTATATTTTAAAATATATTCCAATGTTTTAGATCAAGAGTATTACTATTATTATTACAGCATTATTTTCCATGTTACATGTCTTTTTTAACAGTAAATACTGATATTTACATTTAGTTTAAGACAATTTTTAATCTTATCTCACTTTTAATTAGTTTCCATGCTTTAGATCATGGCTTTCACTATATATATCTTCAAGTAAAGAGATTTGTTTCATATTTTATGAAGCCGTCCTTTTTTTTCTTTTTACCTTTTAATTAACAAAATTAACCTTTTGTTCTTGGTTATTGGCCTAATTTTTCTGTGTGGATCCTAATACATTTTTGTTAATTTTTCTCTGATATATTGATTATACGTGGTATCTTGTTTTCCTAGCTCCTTTTTGCAAATGTAAGTTGACCTGATTTGTTAACTGTTTTCTATGTTAAACTGATCACTTTCTCTGTCATAATCTTCAGTTTCATGCTAGTTTTCTAAGTTCTGGGAGAAAGTCTCATGCTTGTTTTCAGTACAATTTGGGTAATCTTCCATAGCTTAAAGCCTGTAATTAGAATCCCTCTTGTGTGGATTCTAATTTAGTTAATCTATGTTTGATTTTCTTATAACCCTTTTCTTTCAATGATTATTTTTCTTTTTTTTAAATTATTTTTCTTTTAAAAAATTTTCTTTTTATTGATTTTAGAGAGAGGAAGGGGGAGAGAGTGAGTGAGACAGAAACTTTGATTTTTTTCTCTATGTGCCCTGAGTGGGGATTGAACTGGCAGTCTCTGTGTTTCCAGATAAAGGTCTAACCAACCGAGCCCTCTGGCCAGGGCTCTTACAATCCTTTTATCTGTCTCCTTTTATATTTATTGTTGTGTTCTTGATTTCTCATGCTAGCATTTCACATCAAACTTTTTCTCCTTACTGTGTCTCTCTTTCTTTGAGAACAGTTTATTTTACTAGATGATGATACAAAAGAGTTTATTTAAAATTTTCCTTTGACCCATTAATAAACAATTTTCTGAGGCGTGAAAATACTTTGAGTCTTTTGTATAGTGTATATTAGTTAGGATTCTCTGGAGAAACAGAACCAATAAAATGTGTGTATGTCTGTATATAAAGAATTGGCTCATGTAATTATGGGGGCTGAGAAATCCCAAGATCCATAGTGAGAAAGCTGGAGACAAGGGAAATTGGTGTAAGTTTGGATCTGAAAGCTCAAGACCCTATCAGAGCCATATTTCATCTCAAGTCTGAAGGCTGGAAAAGACTGGTGTCCAGCTCAAGGAAGTAAGAAGGCATGAAGGGTTCCTTCTTAGTTACAGGAGGGCCAGCCTTTGTGTTCTAGTCAGGCCTTCAACTGATTGGATGAGGCCCACCCACATTAGGGAAGGGAATCTGGTTCACTCATTTTACTGATTACATGTTAATCTCATCCAAAATACTCTCACAGACACATCTAGTGTAATGTTTGAGTAAATATTTGGGCATCTAATGACTTAGTCAACTTGGCACATATTATCACAGAAGCTGTATTCTTTCCTTTGTTTTGCAGTATTTTTATAATTTTGTGCTAGTATTTTACTTCTCCCTTTACTTGTCCTCAATTATAGGAGATCTATACAGGCTGTGTATTTGTCAAAAAATCAAGTGGGTAGACAGTCTTTCATCCTTTTCTCTGCCCCATTTAATGGCATTCTTATTTTTAATCCAGGCTATTTATATGTATCATGATGTACACATCTCTTATCTGATTTTCTGATTCTGCTGGCTTTGATGTGATTATATGTTATCAATAATTGCAAACCAACTTCAGTAGTTTGAATGCCTAAAAGTGTATTTTCTCAAATAATAATGCCACAAATGACATTAGCTCAGAGACTCAGGAACATCAGGGCTGAGCTCTTTGTCATTCTCTTGAGTTTTTCCTCAAGATTTCACAATAGCTGCTAGAATTGTGATGCTAGAATTCTAGCCATCACAAACTTACCTTGATAGCAAAAGAAGAAAGTGCGAGGCAAAGGGGCTTCTGCAGGCATTTCTGCTTTCAAATCACTTGCCCTCCATATATGACAAGATGTAAATGTCCTAACTTTTTATATAGCCAAGGATTATTTTGTTAAGGTAGAAGGGATCATAGACAATAAGTAGGCAACTAACATACTGTGCAAATACAGTTTTCAGTGGAGGTGGCGTGTTCTTTTAGCACCAGGGTCTGGTTTCTGAAAATGTTCTGAACTTGTTTAGTACAATATAAATGGTAGTTTTTTAGCATGTCCTGTTACAGAGATCCTTCAATTCTTTTTCTGACTTTGCTCAAGGGACTGTACCTCTAATATTTGATTATATTCTACCCCAGTTTCCTTCCAGCCACAACTTTGTGCCATCTTTCTAACATTTACAGGTTCTTTTCAGATAAGAAATAAACTAGATGGCAGAAAGTAGGTGAGGGAATCAATAGGTAAAAGGGATAATCTTGTTTTAACTTAATAGTTAGGAGCATCTCCATTAGAGAGGAGCAGCTGCCTTTCTCTCTGCTGCTTGGTGCCCTGGGTTTCTGAGGATGGGATAAATGGGAGAGGACTTTCTTGTTTGATGTCCCATATTCTGAACTCTAGGACTTTTTTTCTTAATTTAACTTCTGTCTTCTACTTAGGGTAATTTCATCTCCAGTTTCAATAATATTGGTTTTAGCATAAGTGTAGCTTTTTATCTTTTTGGGGGGAGGGTCTCTTTACTATTGCGAATGTTTATAAAAAGCTATATTGAGGGGCTGTTAGCCAGACAGCCTTTATTCGGTGGGTATTTATTTTAATAGCCATTTGGTTTCATTACCTTTTAATGAGTTCTTTGATAGCAAGTTCCTTCATTAACAAGGCAGTCTTTCAGGTTTCCTCTTCTCTAATTGTTAACATATTTTGGGTGCTTTCACATAAATACACAGTGATGAAAAGTTTCCTCTTTTACAGCTCCTGTAGGACATTCAGAAGCGAAAGACGCGATGGGGAGACTGCAGCGTGTTTCCTTGAGATCTAAATGGTTTAAGAGCATTTGTCCTCACAAACTGAGACTGACTGAACTATCCGTATTTCGTGCTCAATTTCCTGCATCATGATTAACTCAGACTAGATTTCTAGGTGTATGAAAGTTGATTGAGTTCAGCTCACATTAAAATTTGCATGTTGAAACAAATAAATAAATAAATAAAATTTGCATATTGAATTTTCCTGTAACCACTTTTTAAGAAATGTGGAATATTTAATTCTGCCTGGGGCCCGAACACATTTTCATTAAAATGTTTTTTTGAGCTGTATACAGGAACATGTTATTCCATTTATTGAGCCCCTACTATGTGCCAGATACTGTGTAGGGTTCTTTACTATATTACTTCATTAACTACATATAATTTCTGCAATGTGGCTGACATTATCTTCATTTTACTGATGAGGAAGCTGAGTCTGATCAAGATTAAACAACTTTCTTAAAGGTCACATAAGTGATAGGGCCAGAATTTGAACCTAAGTTAATATGAACCAAATCCTTGCTCTTTCTCAGTGTGTCACTTCCACTCTAGTCTTAGTCTGTTTTTACTACTGCTTCCCATAAAGTGGACATTGTGGTGCATGCACTGTTCTCTAGAGTGAGAGTAATTAGAAAGCTTATTAAATACTTGTAAAGAAGATCTTGAATGATTTTTCTCAGAGAAACCTAAGGTTTTAAATATTCTAAAATGAAGCATTTGTTATTGGCAGAAAATAATGATCCAAAGCACCTACAGGATACGTTAGCTCAAAAAAGCAAAAAAGAAACTCAGGCTAATGAGGTGTTTGGGAGGAGAAATGCTCTTATTTAGGGTATTGACCAGTTAGGAACTGAGTAATATGTTGTATGTGGAAGTTAAAAGCGACTGGCTGGCAGACAGTCAGGCGTCTGTACCATTGTGTTTTGTAAACTCTCTCCTATGGCTATGGTGTGTTTTTTCCAAGCCCACTTAATTTTTTATGAGGTTTGTAAAGGTCTTGAATAAACAATTGAGATTATAGAGGTTTTCCTGGAAGCTTTGGTTAATATTTTAATATGCTCTGCTTTGTCACATTATTAAATAGCTTATTGGAAAGTATGAAAGAGAGGGTTTCTTTTTTATTTTTCTTATTTTTCCTTTGCTTTTTGTATTTCTTTTTGTTGTTGTTGTTGTAGTTAAATATGAAAATTGGATGTAGTTTTTAGCTGATTGCCTCTCTTCTTTTTAGTTTAACTTCATATATCTACAGATCACCCGTGAATTGGGACCCAGCATCTGGGAGGCCTCCACTTAAAATGCACTTCAACTAGAATTACAGTTTAGTGGGTATATCTTGAAACTAAGCCAGTGACTATAATTTATGTAGTAAGAGGACTGGAGAAAGGGAGAGGGAATTGGATAAGGTCAAAAACAGGAACTAATAGAACTTTGGAAATTACTTCATCACGACCTTTTGCTCATTAATATTTGAATCTGCTTCTTTGGCATCTTGGTTGTAGTCTGGTGAAGTGTCCAACCTGGCAAAGACTGAATACCTTCAAAGACATTTCTGTGTTAATGAGATGACTTGACGAAGTTGACCTTTAACCTGAACAGCAGCTGAGGAAAGAGAAGGGAAGAGTTTTTATTTCTCATTATAAGGACTTGTTCTATGGAGGTTTGTGTAGTAGTGATTGTTATTCATTGCAGAGTACTTTATATTACCTCATTTCAAATTGTAAGCCACTTGAAATTATTTCCGTGGTGTTGTTGTTGATATGTAGTGAAGGTTACCCAGCAAGCCCTACCATTTTTTGTGAAGCCTTCCCCTACTATTTTGGCTTCATAAACTTTTCATCTAAAATCATATTGTGCTTAAGTTTATTCTGCTCAATTTAGCACTTAATTGCATGTTCTCCTTGATTTGCTTTAGAACAGGAAGTACACTTTCTACTTTTTTGCATGACAGATTTTTTTTTTTTGGTGTAAAAGAAGAAAATTGTACAACTCTATAAAAGGGATAAATGGTTAGTAAAATGTTACTCATAAAATACTTAAATTTTAAGCAAATATGTGCAGTTTTTTTAATGGTTTTCCGTATTCTGGATCATAGGAATAAAAATTATACTAATAAGACATTTACTGAATACTTAATATAAGCAAGGTACTGTGGAATTATTAGGTAGGAAATGCTACATAGGAATTATATATTTTTATTTAACCATGGTAGCAATCTATTTTGCAGATGATGAAACCAAGACAAAGGTTTAAGTCAGTGGCCTAGGGAATTGTATTTTAATACATATGTTGGTTTTCATTAACCACATGCCTGTAATTTCTCTGTTTACCTTTATATTTTTTTCTTTGTCTTTCTGACACTGTTTTGGTCTATAGAAGTAGAAGATATGCATTAAGGCATTTGCTATGGTGGTGGTGTTTTGTAATGTACTGATTAGGTGGCTATATCCTTTATTGTAAATTTTAGTTAAACACATATATGTATGCATTATATCTACAATGCAAAAAGTTTGGACACGTTGATAATGGAAATTAAGACTAGAGCATATATAATTATTGACCAGGGAGAAATTCTTTAAATGTTACTGTAGTTGTATGTTTTTTTCCTGGTTGATATAACTTTGTCATTTAAAAAAATTCTTTTACAGTTCTAGTTGTGATGCATAGTATCAGACTTACCCTCTCTAGTGTAAACAATTATGAAAGCTGGACAAAATATAGAATCAGAATATTATCAAAAAAATGGAAAGAATCAGTACTTGGTATGTCAATAAGCATATGTATTAGAGAAATAAGATACCAAAAAGAAAGGACAGAGAAAGAACCCCACAAAGTATCTTTCTAGATTTCTCCTTTAGTTCTAGGCTAATTTTTCTGTTTTGTTTTTAGTGTGAGAGAGGGGGAAAGAGACAAACAGACAAATAGGAGGGGGAGAGAGATGAGAAGCATCAACTTGTAGTTGTAGCTCTTTAGTTGTTCATTGATTGCTTCTCATATGTGTCTTGATCAAGGGAGCTCCAGTCAAACCAGTGACCCCTTGCTCAAGCCAGTGACTATTGGATCATGTCAATGATCCCATACTCAAGCCAGTAACCCTGCGCTCAAGCTGGTGAGCCTGCACACAAGCTGGTGACCTCAGAGTTTAGAACCTTGGTCCTTGGCATCCCAGATCGATGCTCTATCCACCATGTCACCACTGTTCAGGTGTAGGCTAATTTCTATGCTGCACATGAATGGAGCACACTCTGGGGCTTAGAAGGCAGCAGCCAGGGGAATATGGGCAAGTGTTCTGGAAGGTGCACAGCTGGATACATTGAGAGTTGAACCAATAGGGACTTTTTCATTTAAATATCAGCAAAGCCATTTTCAGGGATTATGGACAAGGTCCTAAAGCAAAACTAAAATGGACCAACTGTAACTTTAAAAACAAGCATGACAATATAAAGTAATCCACTAATAATTTAATTGCCTACCTGAACAAAGTTCAAAACTCTATTGAAGACAATTGAAAGCCTCTATAGCATCTTGTCTACAATGTATGACATATAAAAGAGTTTCTTAACATGCTAAATAAGCAGAAAAAACTGACCTATAATCCAAAGCTAAAGTAGTCATAGAAGTAAATCATTATTAGGCAATCTAAATATTTGTACTGGCAAACAAAGATGTCAAAATAACTATGATTAGTATGTTAAAGAAAAGAATAGACGAAATACAAAAAAGGGATAAATTATTTAAGTAGATATTAGGAAGCAAATGTGTATTCTAGAATGACAAAATGCAGAATTTGTAATAAACAGTTCCTTAGGTGAAATCTTCAGCAGAAGTCAAGATTAGTGAACTCAAAGACAGATCTGTAGAAAATAACTAAACTTATACACACATTGAGGGGAAAAATATATATAAATTTGTTTTAATTTTAAAAATTGAATGGAACATAAAAAATGGGGGAACACAGGTGAAAAGGTGTAACATCTATGTACATAGAGTCTTGGAAGAAGAGAGAATAAGAACAGTGCAGAAGCACTACTTAAAAAAATAATGCTTGAGAAGCATTATTTCTTTCATATATGAAGAAATGCATCAGTCCACAGTTTCTGAAACTCAGCAAACCTAAGCAGGAGAAGTACAAAGAAAACTATACCTAGGCATATGAATATTAAATATAAAGAAAAATCTTCTCATCTCTCTTCCTTCCTGTTTGTCCCTGTCTGTCCCCCTCTCTGTCTCCCTCTCTATCTCTATCATAAAATAAATAAATATCTTAAAAACAGCTACAAAACAAAAACACATTCAAGAGAAAAACAATAAGACTTATAGAAACAGTGGAGACAAGTGGCCAATCAAATGAAACTTTTAATATTCCAAAAGTAAAAGAAAACTGTTAATATCCAATTCAGTATCCAGCAAAAAATATCTTTCAAAAACAAAGGTAAGATGCTCTCTGCTGATCATGTTGCAATAATTGGTACTAGACTGACTTTCAACCATAAACATTTAAAATATCAGACAAAATAAATGAAACAACTGTTTTCAGATACCAGACAGCAGGCGGTGTAGAACTGTGATCTCTGAAAAAAGGGACACAAAAGAAACAGTGCCTGGCAATCTGCCTACAGGTACTGCACCAACTGTGGAACAGAGCGGGTACCCAGGGAAGCCCAAGTCTAGCAGGGAAGTATTGTTGCATTAAGAAGACACAGATTGCCCTGGCCGGTTGGCTCAGCGGTAGAGCGTCGGCCTAGCGTGCGGAGGACCCGGGTTCGATTCCCGGCCAGGGCACATAGGAGAAGCGCCCATTTGCTTCTCCACCCCTCCGCCGCGCTTTCCTCTCTGTCTCTCTCTTCCCCTCCCGCAGCCGAGGCTCCATTGGAGCAAAGATGGCCCGGGCGCTGGGGATGGCTCTGTGGCCTCTGCCTCAGGCGCTAGAGTGGCTCTGGTCGCAATATGGCGACGCCCAGGATGGGCAGAGCATCGCCCCCTGGGGGGCAGAGCACCGCCCCTGGTGGGCGTGCCGGGTGGATCCCGGTCGGGCGCATGCGGGAGTCTGTCTGACTGTCTCTCCCTGTTTCCAGCTTCAGAAAAATGAAAAAAAAAAAAAAAAAAAAAAAAAAAAAAAAAAAAAAAAAAAAAAAAAGAAGACACAGATTGGAGTTTGGGGAAGTAGTTGATGATATTTGTAAGGAAAAGTTTTCAGATGAGGAAGGTATTTTGAGGGATAGTACCAGATATCCACATTGGGATCTGTTTATGGCTTTGGCTGAGTACTAGGCTGTTTGTGTATAGGAAAAGTCCATGAGGTCAGGCAGAAAACACCTGCCAGGGTACAGAAGCTGAATGCAGCTGCCAGAACTCACACAAGGGAGGAGGAATGTCATAATTTTAACCTGTGAGAAGAAGAGACCTCACTGAATTCTTTCAGCATTTAGTAGAGCCATCAGAAGACTGGCTGGTCGTTGTCTAGAGCTACTTTTGAAGTAAGCCTAAAGTAACCATAGAGAAAAGATGATTCTAATCCCCCAGAAGAGAGTAGACCAATAAACTTCAAAATTCCAAAAGAAACTTAACCCATTGTTGTAACAAAATCAACACTCGAAAGAATTTCAACAAAATAGAGACACTCGACAACCTAACATCCACAGTATCTAGTACTAATAAAAGATGTGACAAGAAACAGGACAGTGTGATCCATAACAAGAAAAATAATTCACAAGAAAATTGTAGAAGTGACATAAGTGACAGAATTAGCAGATGAATGCTTTCAAACTGCTCGCATACTCAATAGGTTCAAGATTTACAGGTAAATATAAATATAAAGACAGAAACAGAAGTTATAGAAAGTGAATCAAATGGAACTTCTTAGACCAAAGTATCTGAAACGAAAAATAATGTGAATTGGGCTAGCAGGAAAAATTAGCAATTTTAGAAGTTACGGTTGGAAAATTTCAAAGCCTGAGCAGTTGAAACTATACAAAGTAAAGTAAAACAAAGGGGAGAGAGTTTTACAGTGCATCAGTTATGTGTGGGACAGTGTCACAAGCAGCATCCTGCCCTTGGTGCTCCTGGGTCTCAGGCTTCAGACTCGGACTGAGTCCACACCCTCAGCTCTCGGGCTCTCATGCCTTCGAACTGTATCTCTAGAAAGAAATAGGATTTGACCTAACAAAATGTGAACATGGGAATCTTTCTCAGAAAACAAAAGCAAAAGAAAGTTGGTGTGAAAGGACAGCTCTCTTTCCCAAAATAGTTCCTGGCTTATGTTTCTTCAAACTTGCTAGATTTCCAAGAGAAAAATCCTTGATGATCTAGGATTCAGGATCTCATCCCAGTAGGCTGACAGAGAGCTGTGGTAGGAGTCCATTTTAAATACCTACTGTGAACTCAGCTTTCTTTTGGTGCTTCCTCGGATGAGAAGGGCAGCAAAACACCTCTCACTCAGTATCCCAGCCTTTCATATTTGTGTGATTTTTATCTTCTTGTGCTCGCCATTCCCCTTCCCCACACCTCAGAGCAACAGAAAGATGTAGAAACTACCACAAACCCTCTGCTGAGAGGCAGGATCAAATGGTTAAAACTTTAGGACAGTGGTAGTCAACCTGGTCCCTACCGCCCATAGTGGGCGTTCCAGCTTTCATGGTGGGCGTTAGCGGAGCAACCAAAGTATAAATAAAAAGATAGATTTAACTATAGTAAGTTGTTTTATAAAGATTTATTCTGCCAAATTTAGCAAAAATCCGACATGAAGTACTTGGTAAGTAATTAGTATTATATGTTTTAACTTGCTGTAACTCTGCTTTATAAATTTTATAAAGTAAATTACTTCCCTACTTTATAAATCACCATTACTGTGGAACCGGTAGGCAGTTAGAAAATTTTACTACCAACAGAGATACAAAAGTGGGCGGTAGGTATAAAAAGGTTGACTACCCCTGCTTTAGGAAGTCTCACAGGGGTGGATTCACATCTTAGCTCCACCACTTACAAGATACAGTATTTTCAAATAATGTAACCTCTCTTTCTCTGTCCTAATCTGCAAATTGAGGATTAAATAAATCATGGGGTTCTTGTGAGAATTATGAGACAGTATTTTTAAAACATTTGGCACATACTCAGTGCTCCATAAATGGAGGTAGCCTCTCTGATGGTGGCTGAGATGTTAGGGGTATCGATGATGATGATGCTTTCTCTAAGCTCTTCACCTCTACCCACTTGCATTTAGTATGATGACAACACTTAGTTGTGTAATTGAACTACATACTAATTGAAAGCAATGAATATTGAGCTTTCTATATTTCTTTGAAGGAATAAGATTTCTACACATTTGCCTTAATTGTTTTTGTGCCTTTGTATGAGAAAGAGTGGGTGATATCTCCCTTTTCTATAGAAGTGATACAGATACTCCCTGGCCCAGTGAAATATATGGGATGGGAAAAACAAAAACAAAAAACATGTAAAAGGACACCATAGTGAAAATCTGGAATTTTCATGAATTCTTACTAGACCTACTGAGTTTATAATAGCAAGAAATAAATGAATAAATAAAGTAGAAACCTAAATCTCCAACAACAGAAGAATGTACATTGTGGTATACTGTGGAATAACTAAAGTAATAAACACTCATTACATTAAAAAAGCTTCACATTATAATATTGAACCAAAAAAGCAAGTTAGCAAAAGGACATGCCATATGATCTTATAGAAAGTTTCAAAATACAGAAAATAATATCATATATTGTTTCTTGTCATACACACACACACACACACGCACACACACACACACAGAGCATAATAGTGTTTTAAAATACAAATGGTATACTTAACACCAATAATGGTCACCGCTGGGGAGAGGGAGGAAAATGATTAAAGAGGTCACACGGGCTAAATTGTATTTGTCATGTTTCATGGGTATGTGATTGTTTATCATATAATTCTATATATCTTTCCATATAGCTGAAACAGTTCATAATTTCAGAAAAGAGGGATCCATTATTTGACTAATTTGAGAACTCAGACTTTTTAAGACACGTGTCATCCTGTTTTTCAGAATAGGTAGTGATGGTAAATAAATAACAAATAAAATGGATAGATATCTGGGAAGAAAGTGCATATATTTTATATGATATATGATTTTGACCTTAGACTAAGATGTAATTCACTAATTATAAAGTATTTGTGCCTGAAGCAGTGGTGCAGTGGACAAAGCATCAGACTGGGATGCGGAAGAACCAAGTTTGAGACCCCAAGGTCACCAGCTTGAGTGCAGAGTCGCTGGCTTGAGCGTAGGATCATAGACATGATGCCATGGTTGCTGGCTTGAGCCCAAAGGCCACTGGCTTGAAGCCCAAGGTCACTGGCTTGAACAAGGGGTGACTTGCTGCTGTCGTCCCTCAGTCAAAGCACATATGAGAAAGCAAGTAATGAGCAACTAAGGAGCCACAACAAAGAATTTATGCTTCTCACTTCTCTCCCTTCTTGTCTCTGTCCCTATCTGTCCCTTTCTCTGTCTCTCTCTTACACAAACACACACACAAAAATAAAATAAAGATAGTAAGATATTTTAAATATCATTAAAGATAGTAAGATATTTTCAATATCATTTTAAAAATTATCTTAGAATTTATGTCCATAAACCTCTTTATTTTTTAAGAAAACAAAATTTATCTTTTTAATTACTTTTTTTAGGAAATTTTTTTTATTCTTTTCATTTTATATGTGTTAAATCATAAAGCACCAAAGATTTTAATTTCTTAGATATGTTAAGGATTATTGTTCACATTTGTCTTTTATTTATGTGAAGGGATTAAGCAACGAAAAAAACCCTCATAGACACAGACAACAGTGTGGGGATTGCAGGAGGGAAAAGGGGTGGGGTGGTGGAGAAGAGTAGAGGGGGTTAGTGGTAATGGGGGGAGACTTGGCTGGGGGTGGTGAACACACAATGCAATGTACAAATGATAAAATTATAGAATTGTACACCTGAAACCTGTACAATTTTATTAACTAATGCCACCCCAGTAAATTCAATAAAATTTTTTTTAAAAAGAATGATTGTTTTGGAATGGACTGTTTGAAATTTATTACCTATGAAAAAATTACTTTTCGGTTTAATGAAGATTTTGAATGTTGTTTATCTGTTGTTAGGAAAAAAATGCTTTTGGAATAAGTAGCTGGGCTCTATGAATTTTAATTTAGTGTTATAGCTACATGACTGATCATGATGAAGCTAGTGTTTAAGATGTTTGCTATCAGGTGCTATTAATCCCAATATCATTTGAAGGTAAAGACATTATGATGAAGAAAACCTTAAAGATATTCCTAATTGAAAAATAAATTATTTTAATTTTGTTGAACTTTTATTTTAATCCATTAACATTATGATTTGCATTCTTGTATTTCAGGGAAAAGTGGCTCAGACAGCATGCATGTCAGCTTGCAAACATTTAGCCACATCCTTGATGCAACTTTTGCTGGAAGCGGAAGTAAGGCAGCTCACCTTGGGAGCATTACAGCAGTTCAACTTGGATGTCAGAGAGTGTGAACGTAAGACAGTTAACCATCCCTTTGCTTGTTTTGCCTGAATACTCACTTCTGTGAAAAAAAATTTCCTAAGTCTATGGCATCTTTGTTCCTGATGAAGTCAAAGAATACCTAGATGACAGAAATAACTTATAGGATATCTAGAAATAGAGCCTATCAGCAAGCTAATTTAAGCACCCAGAGTACTTAGCCCATATATAGAACACAGAAGATCCCTGGCCAAAAGGAAGATCGCAGTGTAGAGGGGAATATAAGGCAGATGTGCATTTAATGGATACCAAAGAAAACCTGATTAGTTCTAAGACTTTGAAAGAGTGCAGTTTTACATCATATTTGCAAACCCTTCTTCGTCTAAAGGACAAGTGCTATGTGTATCAATCAGAAATGCTTTCTAGTACAGGTAGAACAGAGAACCTTAGACAGAGTGGTTTAAACCAATAGGTTTTCTTTTTTTTCAGAGGCTATGAGTTACTGACTTGATTTAGTTGCTCAGTGATGTCACCAAGGACCCAGGCCTTTTGTTTCCTCTACTCTCCCATAAGAGCGTGGACTTTTCCTCCTTATCAGTATTATACGTAGTAAGAAGAAGCAGGAAAAAGAAGCCAGTCTTACCTCTATTCCTTTTTCTAAAAAAATGAAACTTTTTACGAGACCTTAAGAAACTTACCTACCTGTTTGTCTCATTGGTCAGAATACAGTTGTATGGTCACCTCCAACATTAGGGGTGGCTGGGAGATTGAGTGTTTGCGTGAAAGGAGAGCATCACTATTGGCATAATTGATTCATCATGAATCATTCACTTGGTGTTGAACACAGAATTATAATTTGGTTGGGAAGGCAGAAGGAAGGGAGGGAAAGTGCTGTGGTGTTCATTGTGCTGTCAGTGAAAAATAAAAATGAACCAAAATGCTATGACTCAAATGATTTTTCTAAGAAAATTAAAATAGTGGAAAATTCTTTGATTCTGCTAATACTTCTGCCCCATCTTTTTGTTTTTCCTGCTTACTGGTCTCCTTTGGTTGGCTCTGATAGCTGGAAATTAAGGTTTTATTTATTGGATATGTTATTTTTAACTAATTAAGGCTTCCAGTTCCAGTCATCACAGAATAACAGGTATCAAAATCACCCTCCTTCCATAAACAACTGTAAAACTGGATAAAATGGGTGAATCAGGTCTTTTCGTGCCTTGGGCAGCAGACAGCACAAGGCTGTGATCCTGTAGAGAGGGGGGAAGTATATAAGGTAAGCTTGTCATTCACTCTTTTTCTGTCCAGGTATACTATCCAAAGAGCAGCACAGGAATGTAGATCCCAAATAAAAAAGCAGTGTTTTACACAGATCAACAGAGGTTGGCAGGTAGGACTGGTGAGGCAGCTGGGATTTGTGGGGCAAGGGACAGGAGAACAGAGTTGTTTAGCAAAGTAGCCCCAGAAATCTACATTAGAGAGCTTGTGAGTCTTTGGTTAAAAACTAAGTTGCTATGTGAAGGGTAAAGCTTTGTGAGCCTTGGCAGAGAATAGCCACTGAGGATCTGTGAGCTGAATAGGAATGCCAGAGGTTATAGAGTGCTAGGAGACACTGGAATTCCTACCAGAGTGGAGAGACCAGCTAAACATCTTGTGCATTCAGTAAGACCCCAGAAGGTTAGACCTTAAGCGTGCTAATCAAACTCTAGAGTAATGGCTAATCTTGATCCACTGTAACAAAGCCTAATAACAAGACTCAACAAGATAGAGTTAATCTGCCAATTAAATAACTGCCTGCCAAAACAAAACTCAACAGTCTTTGAAAAGGAACAAACTTACAAAAAAATTCAGACTCTCAACCACTGAGTAGCTACAATTTCACAGCAAAAAGCCTATAATTTGACATGCCATGAAGCAGGAAAATGTGGTCCGGAACAGAGGAAAAATAGGCTATAGAAATAGACCTGCTGAGAACACAGATGTTGAAAAATTACAGATAGGTCCTTTAGAAATCTGAATAGAAATATATTTATTAATTTAAAGTAAAAGATGGACATGATGATTGTAGCTGAAATTTCTTTTAGGTTTGATAAAAAGTAGTAATCTATTGACTCAAAAAACTCAACAAATCTTTAGCAGGAAATGGTCAGGTTTCTACCAAAAAAATAATAAAGAGAAAATCTTAAAGCAGCCAAAAAAGAAAAGACATAATAGAGAGCAATGATAAGAATTACTGCTTACTTCTGTCAGAAACAGGGGAAACCACAGGAACAAGAACATCTTTAAAGACCTGAAAGGAAAAAAAAAGGCATATCAACCTAAAACTCTTTATATATAAAGACATTTGCAAAGAAACAGAAGTTCAGAAAATTTGTCACCAGAAGGTCTGCATCACAAATACACATTGTGATCACATTGTTCAAAGATGTCAACAACAGTATCTCCTTTCCCACATCTTTTTTCTAGAACCTTCCCACTATCTTATGAAGAATGACATCTAATTCTCCTTTGAATCTGCGCAAGCTTGTGACTTGATTGTATTCAACAGAATGTGGCAGAAGTGGCCTTGTGATTTTTGTTACTAGGTCATAAAGACAGTGCAGCCTCCATGCTCTTAGTTAGCTGCTGTGTAAGGCATCTGGCCACCCTGAGGCCTCCAGGAAGAGACCACGTGGAGAGGCCCTTGATGTCTGACATGTTCCAGTTTATGTTGTTGGTGCTGTACTTTGTTTTATTCCTATAAATAGTGTTAGATTTTGTTCTGACCTGCATTTACATTACTTGAAATTGGTTGGATCCTTTTGAGACTTGCTTTTAAGTTTATAGTGGGTCCAGAGCAGCCTTTTGTCTGGGTCGTATTTAAATGGAAATCTAAAGCACTGCCCTTTGAAGAATTCTACCCTGTGCCCAGGTGTCTGGAGATCTTTCAGCTCTGGCTAGTGGGAACACAAAGAATACCCAGCTCTATGAGAGATCCACGAATTATTTCTGGGGGTTCTTTCCCCAGCCTTGGGTAGTTTCTTCCTCTACATACACAGATTAGGACTCTGCCAAGTATTCAGTAGCACACTCCTCCTGAGAGCTCTCTTTTGCAGCCTCTTCCTTTCTGGTAGTCGGTTCTGCAAATACCAGTTGCCTTGGCGTTTGGGCCAGCAATCCCTGACTTTTCAGTTCAGACTGTCTATATTTCATTTGGGTGCTCTCCCTTTGCTAGCTTTGCGTCATAGCCTGGAAACTGCCTGTAGGCATTCTCTTCTTGTTTGCTTTCCTTCTGTCAAGGAGCCCAGTTCTGCATTGACTGTTGCCTAATATCTAAAACCATTCTTTCAAATGCTTTGCCCAGTTTTCCAGTTTGTTTTGCAGTGGGAAGATGAGTCCTCCATTACTTCATTATGACCTGTAACAGAATAAATGAGCACCTTTTCAAGTTTCTTTTTATATTTTGTTTTTTATAGAAATAATACCTGCTCTTTGTGGCAAGTTTTTTGGGAAAAAGATAAAAATTACCATAATCTCATTATTCAGAAATAAGTACAATTCCAGGGATTACATTTGGACATGATAAGATCCAGCAGCCACAAAATTGTTTCAAGAATTCATCCACCAGATTTCATGCATCTAGTTAGCCAACATTGTTTTATATGCTTCTGTCTTAACCAGCTGTTTACCAGGAGAATAGAAACATAGTGACTAGCTAGACCAATCAAGATTACTTCTTGATATGAGTTTGAAGTCATTCTCTTCTGAGTTTTGATGAGAGAGTAGAACGTCATTCTGATTACGAACAAAAAGAAGAAAAGAATTTTGAGTGGATAACCAACAAATACAGTTGGTTAAACAGCAAAGTCTGATGGTTGATTGGGAATGACTGCATGACTGCATTCTTGATAGTGTTAAAAGACAAAGAGAGATGGAGAGTGATACAGCTAAGTATATGGACCTTGAGGAGGAGGAGTGTTGGTTTGGGAGAAGCACTGATGCATAAGGAAAATGCCTACCTATGGCCTGACTCTGAATTACATTTTATGTAGAAGAATGAGCATCTTCTACTTGAGAGAACGATGGGTGAATTGTCATCCTTAACAGAGAGCCAGCTTCCAGTTAATACTAAGAGTTGGAGAGATCATTTAATGAAAAGATGGAAACATAGTAGAGTTTGTTAACATTGCAAACCAGGTTCCAGAAGGCCAGTATCTTATCTGAAAAGCTATTCAATGCTTGTTATAACCTTTCAGACTTAGGGTCTGCTTGAAACTAACATTTGTAAGCATAGCAGTGCCTCCAATAACCATATTACCGCTGAAATCTTTTCTAATATATTGTGGATCCACTAAGTTTCATTGATTTAGAATTTAACATTTCATTTCTGATTGGCAGTAATTTGTCTGTCAAGAAACTTTCCATGGACATATATTTTACTTTAAAAGAAAGAATTCTATTCTATGTCTTTTGCTATACCACCCCCCTCGTTTTTTTTCTTTAGATGCTCAGTGGTCTATAAAAAATCTTAAAGAAATGATACATAAGATTCAAGTAACTATACAGAGGCGTATAAAAGCAGCCCCAAATGACAAGATAATTAACACTTACATCTTTCTACCCAGTGGTGTGTGCATGAGGTATTTTCCCTATTGTCTGCGAGTCCTTGGAAGAACTATATATGTCCTGAAAGAAATCAAACTCTGGACAAGATGGAATGTGACTAAACCTTGAGTGTCTGACTCTGAAACCTGGGCTGCCACCTTCTTAGATCCCAAATACATAGGAGAATTATATGCATTACCATGAGCCAGAGATATTCGGCTAGTGTCGTGTGTCATTAAGAACATAGATTTCAGAGTCAGCTTGACAAGACATTCAAGTCACCACTTAACTTTTAGCATGACCTTGTGTATATTATGAAACTCCTCACAGCCAGCCCCATTTATGAAATAGGAATAATAATAGTACTTAATGTTTCAGGGATGGGGTCAGAATTAAATAAGATAATACACAAAAGAGTTTATTTCATGGCTTAACAAAACACTGGCTGTGCAGTAGTAGTAGCTTCTATTGTTAGCAGCAGCAGCAAGCAGCAGCAGTTACTAAATATTTAGCAACTCTCAAGTCTTTTGCAGACCACTCAAATCTTTGTCTCTTGTTTGTGAATCTGTGGATTTCGAGATGCCTTTTTATTTGGCATAAGAAATCAAGTTTCTTCTTCTTGGTAGTCGTCTGTCAACTTCTGGGGTTGTACTGGAAGATATGATTCAGAACTGATGATTTGTTAATTCTCAACTTAGTGCTTTTGCAAGAAATCAGTCAGTTAGCTGTGTTGTTTACTAGAGAGGGTAATTACTTCTTAGGACACTGTTACCTAGCAGGAGTGTTGTTGTCAGGTAATTTGTATTGACTGACTACTAAACCTTCAAGGTAGACATTTTTGGAAATTTAGATATGAAGTCTATCTCCTTCTTCTCCATGTGAGGAGATTGAAGGGGAAGGCTTAGGTGAGGGACCTTTCCCCCCAAATACACCCTCCAGACTTCGGCAGACACTCATTTCCCAGATTAGAGGCATGACCCTGATTCCTCAGCCTTTCTCTAAACTCAGAAAAAGTGACAGCCAGGGCAGAAGCACATTCCTTGCACTTTCTCCTCAGCTAAGAGATTGCGGGGGAAGATGTCGAGAAAAGCTAGACCCTGCCTCCAGAGATCTTTTTTTTTCTTTTTTTTTTTTTTTCTTTTTCATTTTTCTGAAGCTGGAAACAGGGAGTGACTGTCAGACAGACTCCCGCATGCGCCCGACCGGGATCCACCCGGCACGCCCACCAGGGGCGGTGCTCTGCCCCCCAGGGGGCGATGCTCTGCCCATCCTGGGCGTCGCCATATTGCGACCAGAGCCACTCTAGCGCCTGAGGCAGAGGCCACAGAGCCATGCCCAACGCCCGGGCCATCTTTGCTCCAATGGAGCCTTGGCTGCGGGAGGGGAAGAGAGAGACAGAGAGGAAAGCGCGGCGGAGGGGTGGAGAAGCAAATGGGCGCTTCTCCTATGTGCCCTGGCTGGGAATCGAACCCGGGTCCTCCGCACGCTAGGCTGACGCTCTACCGCTGAGCCAACCGGCCAGGGCGAGATCTTTTTTTCTCTTAAGTGAGAAGCAGGGAGGCAGAGAAACAGACTCTTGCATGAGCCCCGACTGGGATTGACCCGATAAGCCCCCTACTGGGCAATGCTCTGCCCATCTGGGGCTGTTTCTCCATTGCTTGGCAACCGAACTATTTTAGTGCCTGAGGCGAGGCCATGGAGCCATCCTCAGTGCCCAGGGCCAACTTGCTCCAACCTAGCCATGGCTGTGGGAGGAGAAGAGAGAGAAAAAGAGAAGGGAGAGGGTGAGGGGTGGATAAGCAGATGGTCGCTTCTGTGTGCCCTGACTGGGAATAGAACCCAGGGCATTCACTTGCTGGGCTAGCACTCTACCACTGAGCCAACCAGCCAGGGCTCATAGATTTTAAAGTCATTTTTTTATTCCGTGATTGTTTTTTAGGGATAACAGGAGGTTGGACAAGCTGCATTTCAGAAATGCTGTCATAATGGCTTTTAATACCTTTTAGTCTTCTTACTGGTGCTATTTTGTAGACTAAGGAATTATGTTAATAGGTTTTATTAGGTTAACATTTTTAAAAATCTGAGACTTCTATTTTTGTCTTACCATTTTTATAAAAAAAATTTTTTTTTGTAATCAGAGCCATGGAACCAGAATGGGGGAGAATTGTGCCCCCCCCCTTTTTTTTTGATAGTTTTGCTCATTTTTAGGCAGAAAGATGATGGATGCCTAGAGTTTACCTTATATTGAATTAAAATCAATATTTCTCTATAAAAAGAAGAAATTTAGATATGAAGAAAATATTTCTTTCCTTTAAACATTGACCTCTGATAATTTCTGATTTGCATGACTTTTGTCTTACATCTCCTTTTATTTGTGTCTTATATTTGGTTTTGGGTATTGGAGCACTGGGTCCTCATCCTGACAGCAAAACTGGATTTTAAATACTGTCAGCTCTCGCTTGCCTAATACTTACCTCCTTGATCAAACCTGGACTATTCTGTCATTCAAGCAGATTTTCCAGTCTGTGTTTGGATTTGTCATTTCCTAAGCTTTCTCTTTGTGTATTCTAAATAAGAAGGTCTAGGTTCATAGTCCATCTCAACTTCTTGTTAATAGCATTAATTCAGTAATGTGTTTATTTTATTTATTTATTTTTTTATTTTTTGTATTTTTCTGAAGCTGGAAACAGGGAGAGACAGCCAGACAGACTCCCACATGCGCCTGACCGGGATCCACCTGGCACGCCCACCAGGGGCAACGCTCTGCCCACCAGGGGGCGATGCTCTGCCGCGACCAGAGCCACTCTAGTACTTGGGGCAGAAACCTAGGAGCCATCCCCAGCGCCCGGGCCATCTTTGCTACAATGGAGCCTCTGCTGCAGAAGGGGAAGAGAGAGAGAGAGAGGAAGGAGAGGGGTAGGGGTTGAGAAGCAGATGGGCGCTTCTCCTGTGTGCCCTGGCCGGGAATCGAACCCGGGACCCCTGCACACCAGGCCGACGCTCTACCACTGAGCCAACCGGCCAGGGCTGTAATATGTTTATTTATTCAACAAATATAGGTAGAGTTCCTGCCCTGTACAGGGTACTGTGCTGGAGGCTGGTGATGGAATAGGAAACAACGGTTTTTTGTTTTTTTATTAATTAATTTATTTATTTATTTATTACAGAGACAGAGAGTGAGTCAGAGAGAGAAATAGACAGGAACAGAGAGAGATGAGAAGCATCAATCATCAGCCTTTCATTGCGTGTTGTAACACCTTAGTTGTTCATTGATTGCTTTCTCATATGTGCCTTGACCACGGGCCTTCAGCAGACCGAGTAACTCCTTGCTGGAGCCAACGACCTTAGGTTCAAACTGGTGGGCTTTTGCTCAAACCAGATGAGCCCATGCTCAAGCTAGTGACCTCGGGATCTCGAACCTGGGTCCTCTGCATCCCAGTCCGATGCTCTATCCACTGCGCCACCGCCTGGTCAACAATGGGTTTTAAACAGGAGAGTGGTTTGATTGTATTTGTGTTTCTAGAAGGAACTCTGCAGTTTATCAGGAGCCTCAGAGACCAGTCATGGCTGTGCCAGTAATCTGTGATAGAGCTGATTTGGTTGCTTGGTGTATTTCATGGTAACTTAAGCCTTGGGAGTGAGTGACTCAACTCCTTGAACTTTTCTGAGTCCATCAGTAAAATGGAAGTACTGATCCTTGCCATATTTGTCTCACAGTATTGTTATAAAGTCAAATAGGATAATATATAAAAAATCATTTGTAAAGAGCCATGGAAATTTTATTTATTACAATTATTTATTTATCCTTATGTTTTTATGTGTTTTTTTCTTAGTTTATTTCCTACTTCCCACTTGCTTTTTTGTTTAAAATGAGAAGTTTATTTGCTCAGTACACCAAATAGGATGCAAGCACATGGTTTTATAGCATTAAATATTTTCAATTTTTAGTTATCTGTTCAGGTCCCTAAATTATTCAAAAGATTGGTATGTGAAAAATATAAGCCAAATCCAGTGTACATTTGGTTGCAAGAAAATGAAGCAACAATTGCATCTACTGAAATTTAGTGTAATCCATCATTTCCCAGGACCCATTAGATTTTTGCACAGAATAAACTGGGTCCTTGAACAGCAGGGCAGTAGGATGCATCTTGTCAAATTCTCTCAGTTCTGATGGTCAAATTCATCTGGCCTAATTTACTATTTTGGAAAGGATCAAGGGCTCCAAAGTCTTGTATTTCAGCATTGTTACCATATTAGCCCTCACCACAAGTCAGGAAAGTAATGCAGAGATCTGCCTAAGCTCAGGATTTAGAGAAACAACTTTGGAGTGAAGTTGTGATCTGACTGAGCCCACTATGATATGAGGGCTCAGAACACCATTATTACTTAACTCCCCTATTATGTCCCCTACTCTTTTTATTTTATTTTAATGCAGTGACATTGATAAATCAGGGTACATATGTTCAGAGAAAACATCTCCAGTCTTAACTAAAAAGTCCAGATAACTTTCTATATCCCTAAAGAGTTAGTTTTAGTTCAGATTCAGGACCTAGTTGTTCCTGAAAACAGAATTTATGTCTCTTTGTATATATTCACTATAATAAATAGCTGCAAGTCCCACTGTGGTATAGCAGGATCCTCTTGACTCAGGTGTGAGATATTTTAGCCAATGTTAACCAGGCAAACCTTAATCAACTTGCTTATGATTTTGCCATTGGGACTTTTGAACTAAAGAATCTTTTTTTTTTTTTTTATTATATAATTTTATTTTTTTAATGGGGTGACATCAATAAATCAGGATACATATATTCAAAGATAACAAGTCCAGGTTATCTTGTCGTTCAATTATGTTGCATACCCACCACCCAAAGTCAGATTGTCCTCTGTCACCTTCTATCTTGTTTTCTTTGTGCCCCTCCCCCTCCCCCTTTCCCTCTCCCATTCCCCCCTCCCCCCCGTAACCACCACACTCTTATAAATGTCTCTTAGTTTCACTATTATGTCCCACCTACGTATGGAATAATACAGTTCCTGTTTTTTTCTGATTTACTTATTTCGCTTCGTATCATGTTATCAAGATCCCACCATTTTGCTGTAAATGTTCCGATGTCATCATTTCTTATGGCTGAGTAGTATTCCATAGTGTATATGTGCCACATCTTCTTTATCCAGTCATCTATTGATGGGCTTTTTGGTTGTTTCCATGTCCTGGCCACTGTGAACAATGCTGCAATAAACATGGGGCTGCATGTGTCTTTACGTATCAATGTTTCTGAGTTTTGGGGATATATACCCAGTAGAGGGATTGCTGGGTCATAAGGTAGTTCTATTTTCAGTTTTTTGAGGAACCACCATACTTTCTTCCATAATGGTTGTACTACTTTACATTCCCACCAACAGTGTATGAGGGTTCCTTTTTCTCCACAGCCTCTCCAACATTTGCTGTTACCTGACTTGCTAATAACAGCTAATCGAACAGGTGTGAGGTGGTATCTCATTGCCGTTTTGATTTGCATTTCTCTAATAGCTAAAGAAGATGAGCATCTTTTCATATATCTGTTGGCCATTTGTATTTCTTCCTGGGAGAAGTGTCTATTCATATCCTCTTCCCATTTTTTTATTGGATTGTTTGTTTGTTTGTTGTTGAGTTTTATGAGTTCTTTGTATATTTTGGATATTAGGCCCTTATCTGAGCTGTCGTTTGAAAAAATCATTTCCCATTTAGTTGGCTTTCTGTTTATTTTGTTATCAGTTTCTCTTGCTGAGCAAAAACTTCTTAGTCTGATGTAGTCCCATTCATTAATTTTTGCCTTCACTTCTCTTGCCATTGGAGTCAAATTCATAAAATGCTCTTTAAAACCCAGGTCCCTGAGTTGAGTACCTATGTCTTCTTCTATGTACTTAATTGTTTCAGGTCTTATGTTTAGATCTTTGATCCATTTTGAGTTAATTTTTGTACAGGGGGAGAGACTGTAGTCCAGTTTCATTCTTTTGCATGTAGCTTTCCAGTTTTCCCAGCACCATTTATTGAAGAGGCTTTCTTTTCTCCATTGTGTGTTGTTGGCCCCTTTATCAAAAATTATTTGACTATATATATGTGGTTTTATTTCTGGACTTTCTATTCTGTTCCATTGGTCTGAGTGTCTATTTTTCTGCCAATACCATGCTGTTTTGATTGTCGTGGCCCTATAATAGAGTTTGAAGTCAGGTATTGAAATGCCCCCAGCTTCATTCTTTTTCTTTAGGATTGCTTTGGCTATTCGGGGTTTTTTATAGTTCCATATAAATCTGATGATTTTTTGCTCTATTTCTTTAAAAAATGTCATTGGAAGTTTGATGGGAATTGTATTAAATTTGTATATTGCTTTGGGTAATATAGCCATCTTGATTATATTTATTCTTCCTAGCCAAGAACAAGGTATATTCTTCCATCTAATTATATCTTTTTCGATTTCCCTTAACAATGGTTTATAGTTTTCATTATATAAGTCCTTTACATTCTTTGTTATGTTTATTCCTAAGTATTTTATTTTTTTTGTTGCAATCGTGAAGGGGATTATTCTTTTGAGTTCCTTCTCAGTTGTTTCATTGTTGGCATATAGAAAGGCTATTGACTTCTGTATGTTAATTTTGTATCCTGCGACCTTACTGTATTGGCTTATTGTTTCTAGTAGTCTTTTTGTGGATTCTTTGGGGTTTTCGATGTATAGTATCATATCATCTGCAAAAAGTGATACCTTTACTTCTTCTTTTCCGATATGGATGCCTTTTATTTCTTTCTCTTGTCTGATTGCTCTGGCTAGAACTTCTAGTACCACATTAAATAAGAGTGGAGAGAGTGGACAACCCTGTCTTGTTCCTGATTTAAGGGGGAAAGCCTTCAGTTTAGTGCCATTTAATATGATGTTAGCTGATGGTTTATCATATATGGCCTTTATCATATTGAGATATTTTCCTTCTATACCCATTTTGTTGAGAGTCTTAAACATAAAATTGTGTTGTATTTTATCGAAAGCCTTTTCTGCGTCTATTGATAAGATCATGTGGTTTTTGTTCTTTGTTTTGTTGATATGGTGTATTACGTTAACCGTTTTACGTATGTTGAACCATCCTTGAGATTCTGGGATGAATCCCACTTGATCATGATGTATTATTTTTTTAATATGTTGTTGTATTCGATTTGCTAGTATTTTGTTTAGTATTTTAGCATCTGTATTCATTAGAGATATTGGTCTGTAGTTTTCTTTTTTTGTGCCATCCTTGCCTGGTTTTGGTATGAGGGTTATGTTGGCTTCGTAAAATGTGTTTGGAAGTATTGCTTCTTCTTCAATTTTTTGGAAGACTTTGAGTAGAATAGGAACCAAGTCTTCTTTGAATGTTTGATAAAATTCGCTGGTATAGCCGTCAGGGCCTGGACTTTTATTTTTGGGGAGGTTTTTAATGGTTTTTTCTATTTCTTCTCTACTGATAGGTCTGTTTATGCTTTCTGCTTCTTCTTGACTCAGTCTAGGAAGGTTGTATTTTTCTAGGAATTTATCCATTTCTTCTAGGTTGTTGAATTTAGTAGCATAAAGTTTTTCATAGTATTCTACAATAATTCTTTGTATATCTACGGTGTCCGTGGTGATTTCTCCTCTTTCATTTTGGATTTTGTTTATATGAGTTCTTTCTCTTTTTTCCTTGGTAAGTCTTGCCAAGGGTTTGTCAATTTTGTTGATCTTTTCAAAGAACCAGCTCCTTGTTCTATTAATTTTTTCTATAGTTTTTCTGTTCTCTAATTCATTTATTTCTGCTCTGATTTTTATTATCTCCTTTCTTCGGCTGGTTTTGGGTTGTCTTTGTTCTTCTTTTTCTAGTTCCTTAAGGTGGGAAGTTAAGTGGTTCACTTGGGCTCTCTCTTGTTTGTTCATATATGCCTGAAGTGATATGAACTTCCCTCTTATCACTGCTTTTGCTGCATCCCATAGATTCTGATATGTCGTACTGTCATTTTCATTAGTCTGTATATATCTTTTGATCTCTGCACTTATTTCTTCTTTGACCCATTCGTTTTTTAAAAGTATGTTGTTTAGTTTCCACATTTTTTTGGGATTTTTTTCCTCTTTTTTGCAGTTGAATTCTAGTTTCAAGGCTTTATGATCAGAAAATATGCTTGGTACAACTTCAATTTTTCTGAATTTGCTGATGTTGTTTTTGTGGCCCAACATATGGTCAATTCTTGAGAATGATCCATGTACACTGGAGAAAAATGTATACTCAGTCACTTTGGGATGAAATGTCCTGTAGATGTCTATCATATCCAGGTGCTCTAGTGTTTTGTTTAAGGCCACTATGTCTTTGTTGATTCTCTGTTTGGATGACCGATCTAGAGCCGTCAGCGGTGTATTGAGGTCTCCAAGTATGATTGTATTTTTGTCAGTTTTTGTTTTAAGATCAATAAGTAGCTGTCTTATATATTTTGGTGCTCCTTGGTTTGGTGCATATATATTAAGAATTGTTATGTCTTCTTGATTCAGTGTCCCCTTAGCCATTATGAAATGGCCATTTTTGTCTCTGAGTACTTTTCCTGTCTTGTAGTCAGCATTATCCGATATGAGTATTGCTACACCTGCTTTTTTTTGGATGTTATTTGCTTGGAGTATTGTTTTCCAGCCTTTCACTTTGAATTTGTTTTTATCCTTGTTACTTAGATGAGTTTCCTGTAGGCAGCATACAGTTGGATTTTCTTTTTTAATCCATTCTGCTACTCTGTGCCTTTTTATTGGTGAGTTTAATCCGTTTACATTTAGTGTAATTATTGATACTTGTGAGTTCCCTATTGCCATTTTATATCTTGCTTTCTGTTAGTTTTGTGTCTTGTTTGATCCTTCTCTTTTGTTTTTCTATCTTTTGTTTTTATTTGGTTGTATTCCATACATCTTTCCACTGTTGCTATCTTTTTTATCTCATGTGCTTCTGTGGTGGTTTTTTCAATGGTGGTTACCTTTGAATAATGAAAAGGGTCCCTACCCTGTTCATTGTAGCGAACTATTTTGTGAGTACTTTTGCACTCCATCGTCCTTTGCTACTGTTAATCTCCATCTTCTCCCCCTCTTTCTTTTTGTTGTTGTCACAGTTTAAATTTGGTTTTATTGTGTTCTTCTTGGAGCTTTTACTTGTGGCTCTGTTTTTTTTTTGTTCTTTGTATCTGATTGGAGAACCCCCTTTAGTAATTCCTGGAGTGGGGGTTTTCTGATGATAAATTCCCTCATTTTTTCTGTATCTGTGAATGTTTTTATTTCTCCTTCATATTTGAAGGATAGCTTTGATGGGTATAGTATTCATGGCTGAAAGTTCCTCTCTTTCAGGACTTTAAATATTGGGGTCCACTCTCTTCTAGCTTGTAGAGTTTCTGCTGAGAAATCTGATGATAATCTAATGGGCCTTCCTTTATATGTTGTATTCTTCTTTTCCCTGGCTGCCTTGAGAATTTTTTCTTTGCTGTTGGTTTGTGTCAATTTCATTATGATATGCCTTGGAGTAGGTTTGTTGGGGTTAAGAAAACTTGGAGTTCTGTTTGCTTCTTGAACTTGAGGCTTTAGTTCTTTCCACAGGCTTGGGAAGTTCTCGTCTATTATTTGTTTGAGTATGTTCTCCATTCCATTTTCTCTCTCTTCTCCCTCTGATATACCTATTATTCTTATGTTATTCTTTTTGATGGAGTCAGATAATTCTTGTAGGGCAATCTCATTTTTTTTAATTTTTGAGTCTCTTTCTTCTTCTCTCTGTTGTGCCTCAAGTTGCTGGTCTTCTATTTCACTAATCCTCTCTTCTATCTGACCTGTTCTATTAGCTAAGCTTGTTACTTCGTTTTTCAGCTCGTGAATTGAGTTTTTCATCTCTGTTTGATTTGTTTTTATAGTTTCAATTTCCTTGGACATATATTCTTTGTGTTCATTGAGTTGTTTTCTGAGCTCCCTAAATTGCCTTTCTGTGTTTTCTTGTATATCTCGGAGGATTTTTAGGATTTCTATCTTGAATTCTCTGTCATTTAGCTCCAAGGTTTCCAATATATTAAATTTTTTCTCCATAGATTTTTCCTCATCTAGCTGTGTTACCTCTCTTTCTTTTGTATCCATGATATTCGATTTTCTCTTCCTTAATGGCATCTGAGGGTGGTTTTGTTGATAGTATTAATGAGATTTAATAAAGAATAAAAAGTTTAAAAAAATAAAAAAAAATCGAAAAGAGTTGTTTTTTTAAAAAAAAATTAATAATGAAATAAAGAAAAATAAAATAAAATAAAAATTAAAAAAAAAAAAAAAAAAAAAAAAAAAAAAAGGAAATTATTCCCCCCCTCCTTTTTTCCTCTCCTCTACTCTCCCCTCTTTCTTGATAAAATCTTGTGGTGGACTGTGAATTATAACAAACAATGCCTGTGATGGAGGGCCTGAATTGGGGAAAAGTAATAAAGGGGCAAAAAAAAGAAAAAAAAAAAGAAAGAAAAAAGAAAAAAAAGAGCGTATGGACCCACAAAAAGCAAATAAGGAAAAAATTTGGGTCAAGAATAAAATGATTTGCTTTTAGGTGTTGGTTGTCTAAGAGTTATGATGAGAGGATTAAGAGGAAAACGGAAAAATGAGGGGACAAATTAAAAAATTACTATTGTATTTAGTGGAACAAGAACTAGATAATATGGAGAGCCAGGGATGGGAGCACTGCTAGTGAGTTAAAAAGGTGAAGTAAAAAAACCTAAAATGCCACAAACATAAGTTTGAGTCCCAGATAAGATAATTTGTTTGTTATTGAGGTTTGAATGAGAGGAGATGTAAAGGAAAAAGGAAGAAACTAATATAGAGGGAGAAAAGAAAGAGAGAGAGAGAGAGAAAAAAAAGAGGGAACCACTAAAAGAGGAAAAAAGAAAGGAGAGAGAGAGAGAGAGAGAGTTAAGGGTTTTGGAGTGCAACCCTCATAGAGAGAAAGGAAGAGAAGAGAAAAGATAATGGGAGATGTAACACTTATGGGTAGTGTAGTTCAAGGAGAGGAGAGAGTAAGACCGGTAGAGAGTTAATCGGCCAAATTGGAGGAGGAAAAAAAAAAGTATCAAGAATGAAGATAAGAGAAACAAACGAACAAATATAATAAAATGGGATAGGTTATAAAGTCTGCAGATTATTCTTGATTTTGAGAGGTTATCTTCTTGCTTTTTCTTTTCTCTCCCTCTTCCTGGTCGGTGACTCTGTACCCCGGGTTTTGCCCCTTTGCCACGCTCAGGTGGAGGTTTGCAGTTGATAAGTCTCTATGGCAGTGTCATGTATTGTGCTTTAGTCTCGTTGGCAGTCGAGGCTATTAGCATTTATAGGCTCCGACAGTGAGAGAGTCCGTGTTCCTGGAGCCTTTCTTCTAGTCTTTCCTTCCTCAATTAGTAGCCTGATAATCCAGCTATGGGGTTGCTGCTGCCTCTGCCTGGATAGTAAGAGGCTCAAAGACCTGGCAACTCCCCACTCTGTTTCCACTCAGCACAGGGCTCTGGGTAAGGCTCAGTCAGTCAGAGCTGCTAGCATAATCAGGCGGGCTTTCCACCCACTCACAGACCTCTGGCTCTGCCACTCTGTACGGTAACACAAGCGGGTGCCCACTTCCGGGGCGCTTGGAGAAAACTCTCACTCACTGGCTGCGCGCGCAGACCAGGATATCCGACCAGCAGTCTCACGCTCTGAGTGAAACCCCCGACCGCAGGGAAAAGTTGCAGCGTTGGAATTGAGTCTCGCTCCATCCCCGTGCGCGGCTTTTGCAAGGTGCTGGGGCGGCCCGAGATTCCGCTTTGGCCCACACAAAGGCCCCTGACTCTGCCCCTCTGTGCGATGACACGGGGGCGCACTGCCGAGGCACTCGGAGGAATCGCTCACTCCTTATCTGCGCGCGCAAACCCGGATATGAGGCCGGCCGCGATTCCCTCTGAGTGAAACACCCTCGGCAAGGAAAATCTCCACCATTGGAATTAGTTCTCACTCCCTCCCGTGCGTGGCTTTCCCAGGGCGCTGGGGCTGCCCAGAGACTCTGCCCTCGGCCCACAGAAAGGCCTCTGACCCTGCCTCTCCGTGGGGCAACACGGGCACTGACTCCCGGGACCTAGGAAGAAATCTCTCGCCCACTAACTGCGCACCAACCAGGAGACCAGGTAAAATGGCCGCGCCGCTTGTCTTTCTTTGTTTGGGTTTGGCGCGAGTGTTAGCTTGTATTGCCCGGGTTGCCACAGGATCAGATTTTCCTCGGCTTGGATCTCCGTGCCACAGCCTGGTTCGGCTGTTTGTATTCACCCCCTTTGCCTGCCTCAGTTTCTATATTCACAGTTACCAGAGAAAGCCGCCCTGTTTAGGTTAGTGAGGAAGGCGGAGCATTTCTTACTCCCTATTTCCTTCGGGGTTTGGTTATATATTTAGCCAATTTTTCACTCAGTCATACCTTTGGGTGTATTGCGAAGCATCTGGAAGCTCCAAGTATAGGTTTTTCTGTTTCTGGTTGAAGATCTTGTTGAGTTTTGGGGGAGATTTATCGGTATCGCTTCCTACCCCGCCATTACTCTGACGTCATCCACCCTAAAGAATCTTTATAAAGTGATCTCTCTGAACCTTAAGTACCAAGACACAAACAACTGCCAATCGGGATAACTGTACTCACTTACTGGTTTTCTGCATACTCGAGCTCAACTATCCTTGACTCTCCACTTCCGTATACTTAATAACACACCTTTGGTCCCTCCCCACCAGAGTCTCTTTTAGGCTTCAGGCATTCCTTTACCAATCTCTTCCTGATATGAGGGAGAGCAGAGAGTCCCCAAGACCCTGGTGAGAAACATACAGAAAGCGTATGTGATAGATCCATACTATCATTCTTCTCATGCAACCTTTGACGTTTACATTATACAAAAGGAGTCTGGTTCTTAACAGCTAAGCTAGTGCTGAACCCAAATCTGCATCAGCCAACCAAGTAAACTACTAAAGTAGCCACTAGCTAGTTCAGTAATACCTTGGTTTTCATTGACTTCAGTTATCCTCGGTTTTGGTTCTCGTCAATTTTTTCCACGAAAAATTTGTCTCGGTTTTCGTGGGTTGCCTCAAATTTCATTGGCGTGCGCACGCGACCTTGCTAATTTTGCGAAAACAAAGGGCGACCCACACGTTCTCCTCTTCTCCAAGTACTAGCGAGTGCTAATACTACAATTACATGTAAATGATTACTGCGTATACAGTATCTGCACCTCTTTCTCCCCTCCTCGCATCTTCCATACTCAAAGGAGAGTCTTCAGAAAGGTAAATGACATGTTAAATGTTCATTTATTCTTTACATTAGTCATTTTATATTAATTTCATGTTTTTAATATTAAACACTATATTTATTCTCCACAAAATGTGTTTTTGAAATGTATTTTGGAGTGTCTAGAACGAATTAATTGGATTTACATTGATTCATATGAAAATAATTGCCTCAGTTTTCATCAGTTTCATATTTTGCCTATTGTTTTCAGATGGATTATCGACAAAAACCGAGATATCACTGTAAATTAAATCAAGCTTCTCTAGTGAGATGCCCTGTAGTAATTAATTTGTTAATCAAGATTATGTTTAATCACCCTAGAATAAGTAGTGCACTATGCATATCCACATAGTCTTCTCTGTTTTTGCTGAGATTCCCTAGAAAACTTACTTTTCCTTTGGTTATGATTCTTTCCTTCCCTTCTCTTATTTTGCATGTCACCCTTGCGCCCATGTTGTTTAGAGCCTCGATACAGGACGGGTTTCAGTAAGAGCATCTAGCAGAGCAGGGTGCCGCTCTTCTCTGGCAAGGGAGATACAATGCAAAGCATTTTGGAGAAGGCTGAGGGATAAAAGTTCCACAATTTCTCTTGATACCTTTGCATTTATCAAGGAAATAGGTGAGATTATGAAGACAGCTGGTACACTGGCTCGCAACTTGAAAGATCAGTCTAGCCTGACCAGGCAGTAGTGCAGTGGATAGAGTGTCGGACTGGGACATGGAGGACCCAAGTTCGAAATCCCGAGGTCACTGGCTTGAGTGTGGGCTCAACCAGCTTGAGCACAGGGGCACTGGCTTGAGTGTGGGATCATAAATATGACCCCATGTTTGCTGGCTTGAGCCCAAAGGTCACTGGCTTGAAGCCCAAGGTCACTGGCTTGAGGAATGGGTCATTTGTTCTGCTCTCCCATCCAAGTCAAGGCACATATGAGAAAGCAATCAATGAACAACTAGGGTGTCGCAATGAAGAATTGATGCTTCTCTCCCTTCCTGTCTGTCTGTCCTTATCTGTCCCTTTCTCTGACTCTGTCAAAAAAAGAAAGGAAGGAAGGAGGGAGGGAGGGAGGGAGGGAGGGAGGGAAGGAAGGAAGGAAGGAAGGAAGGAAGGAAGGAAGGAAGGAAGGAAGGAAGGAAGGAAGGAAGGAAGGAAGGAAGGAAGGAAGGAAAGAAAGAAAGAAAGGAAAGAAAGGAAAGAAAGAAAGAAAGAATCAGTCTGTGCACTAGATTTTCACTTCCCTCAGCTGTCCAGCTGCAGACAGAGGGGAATTACTGCAGTAGAGCCTCACGATGTTTGTGGGTGTTCTTAGATTCTTGCGCTGCATATTCAAGCAAGGACCAGGATTTGCCCTGTTTTCATTGTGTTGCCCAGTGTAGTTAAAAGCTTTCACATGCCTCATATTCTTCATTTTTAAAGAACTGATCAATGGCAGTACAACCTAGTCTTCCAAAGCTTTACCCTCAGTGGGAACCTGTTCCCAGGTGACTTAAGATAATACTTTAATTATAAGCTTCTCCATCACATTCCACAGACTGTTGACTTCCTACCCTGGAAAGTGTCAATGCCCTTTTCCCTGCTGTTTCCTGTTAACCAATTCCAAACAACTACTTGATCACTTAATAATCTGTCTTAATTAGAGTATGTTTTCTTGCAAGGAAAAACAATCTGTTCAAACCAGTTCAAGAATAAAGGAGGGTTTATTTTAAATATCGGTCTTATAGACGCCAAGTAAAAGGTAAATAGTAGATCAGTTAAGTCAGGGATCATGTCTGTCCTGCTCATTTCTGTCTCCTAAACACCTAGCACAGTGCCTAACATTAATAAATATTTATTGAATGAATAAAAATAACTGGCTTAGCATGACCTCAGTTTTTGGATCTCTTTGTTCGGCTCTGTGAATGAGAGGGAATAAAAGTAGGAAGTAGCTTGGGCTGATGTCATGTTTTGTGACTAGAGTAGCAAGACAGCCTAGAACCCTAAGAATTATTATTCCCTTAGGAGCATGAACAAATGAAAAAGTAAGTGATTGGCAATTTTAGTACACATGTCTTTACCACCAACTTTTATGAATTCTAAAGCCATCTTTGTCACCAGTAGTCAACTGTCAATGTATCAGCGATACAATACATGTTAATATCGAAGGCAATAGAACCTGAGTGGTCGGCCTTTGAAACCTGGATCTTCATTTTAGTCATTTGAGCAAATTAACTCCTCTGAACTTCACTTTCTTCATTTCTGAAATAATGTTACAGTTGTACCTATCTGATAAACTTGTGATGACTGAGTAATTACACATAGTAAATACTCACTAACTGTTAGCGGCTTCCACATTATCCCCGGCATTGTCATCAGCAACAGCAAGAGTGCTGGGCTGGAAGTCAGAACACTTGTTTTATAACCTCAGTTTTGCCACTAACTATATCTTTATGGTCTTAGGAATTCATTAAATCTGTGCAGGCTTTGGATTCCTCATTTATTAAATGAGAACGTTGAGCTAGAAGATTTCTGAATTTCATTGAGTGACGTGTGCATGAGAGTTGGCTTTTCTAGCTTCCTGACCCCATTTTAAATGAGGTTATTGCTTATTACTGGTAATTTTTACAAAGGCCAATAACTTTCTTCTAAAATTAACTTTCTACATAATCCTTAAGGTAGGATTATCTCAGAGTCTGCTTTGTACTTTTTACTTTTTTAAAAAGAAATGTGATTTTTATTTTTGAGAGAGATGAATTTGTTCTTTCACTTATTTATGCATTCATTGGTTGACTTTTGTATGTATGTGCCCTAACCAAGGATTGAACCCATAACCTTCATGTATCAGGATGATGCTCTAACCAACTGAGCCACCTGGCCAGGCTGTTATACTTTTTACTTTTGTATAATATTGGTTTAGGAAGAACGTCAGGCTATCTAATCCAGACCTGAAGCACGATTGTATCTTGTAGAGGTGTCAGTGTGTTTGTGGGTTAAATTAGAGTTGCCATGGTAAAATATATTAATTAGGTAGTCCAGAATTTTAAAGGAGTATGAATACATTTTTTTTGAAACTTGGTTATCAAGACATGAGTACTGATAGAAATAGATTTAAAGAGAAGTTGACTCTATAAAATTAATCTTGTAAACCTTAAATCATTGTCACAAATGGCACTGTTTCCTACTAAGGGATTCTTGTGAAAAGTTTGATATTTACTTCCCTTCCAGTTAAAGTGTATGTTTTATACTTTATCCAAAGGTCACTTTTCATATTGTATCTTAAGCATTTTCTACCTCTTTTAGTCTTAAGAAGAGAGCTATCGTAAGAATGTAAAGTTTGAAGAGCAGAAACATGGAGGAAGTTTGAGCTTAATAAGATTTTAAACCTGATCTCCTAGGTTATATGAAAATACAGAAGCCTTTTTTATTAGTTGTATACACTACTTAAAGATGCAAATTTCCTATGGGTAGACTACTAAAAGGACGTTTAGGCCCTGGCCGGTTGGCTCAGTGGTAGAGCGTTGGCCTGGCGTGCAGAAGTCCTGGGTTCGATTCCTGGCCAGGGCACACAGGAGAAGCGCCCATCTGCTTCTCCACCCCCCCCAATCTCCTTCCTCTCTGTCTCCCTCTTCCCCTCCCACAGCCGAGGCTCCATTGGAGCAAAGATGGCCCGGGCGCTGGGGATGGCTCCTTGGCCTCTGCCCCAGGCGCTAGAGTGGCTCTGGTCGCGACAGAGCGACGCCCCAGAGGGGCAGAGCATCGCCCCCTGGTGGGCAGAGCCTCGCCCCTGGTGGGCGTGCCGGGTGGATCCCGGTCGGGTGCATGCGGGAATCTGTCTGACTGTCTCTCCCCGTTTCCGGCTTCAGAAAAATACAAAAAAAAAAAAAATTAAAAAGAAAAATAAAAGGACGTTTAGTGTGCTCTAATATCATTAATTTCAGATCCCTGAGCCTCTATTCCCAGCCTCATCTTTCTGAATTATAATTTTAAAATAAGCTTTCCTTTTCTGCCCTCCTCCATCTGAGAAACATTAAGGTAAGAAGATTGATGATTGGCTTCAAGCTTGTATATGCTAAAAAGCAAACTTGTATCCTATAATTTGCAGTGCTCTGCACATGTAAAAATCTAAGGGTAATTAGTTGTTATTGCTTTAATATGATGGAGACAATTTCCATGGGACAAGCTTCATGGCTAATGAATTTTGTCTTTTGGTTGATTGACTGGTTAATGGAATTGGGAAAATATTTTATGTCTCTTCTTTACAATAATGTTTTCATTCTCTACTGGAAATATATAGGGATTTCAATAGCCGGTCTTTATTAGAGGATCCTTCTTTATTTATTTTATAATGTGTTTTCCCCTTTTCTCAGTTTTTTTTCTAATTTTCTAATTTTTATTTTGTTTCAATATTTGCAGTGAAACAGATTTACAAGGGAGAATCATTAACTTGGTAATTACACACACACACACACACACACACACACACGCACGCACACAGCCCCAGAGTAATCAACAGTTCATTCATTCTTTGCATTCTTGTTTTTTCTGTAAGACCTGGAACACTGTAGATAGTCTATACAAGAAATGAGATTTAAAACTCAAGAGTACTGGGGATTTGTAAGATGAGGATTAGTCTGCAATTATTTGCTCAGGCATGTAGCTCTGAATCAACCTCTGCAAAAACTTCTGTGGAAACATATAGATTGTGTGGCTTCTTTCTCCCCCACTTCCCAGGCTCTTACCAGTTTTTTGTTGTTGTTTTTTTTTTTTTTTTTTTTAGAAAGATTGAGGTTGGATTCTCAGGTGCAGAATTATGTGGGAAGAGCAAACTGCAGATATCTTCCCTCCATCAAAGCAGGCAGTACAAAAGCCCTACTCTGTTTGCTGTGTCTTCCCACGCCTGCAAAGGTTTTCATGCTAGGTGCTGTGCTATTATGATGTGCCTTTCTTAGCGATGGAGAACCCAAATAGAAGTTTTCTCTACCATTAAAATGGCCGTGTCACTTCTCTTTGACTATGGTTGAAGGTCCCTGTACCCTCTGGAAGTGCTTTACTCAGACATGGGTCAGCGAGTAGTGCCCACTCAGCAGTTATTTCGGGTTACGGGCTGAAGTTCCTTGAATTCCAGAAGATAAGGCATCATTGTCTCTCTGAGCCTGTTGTCAGACTCCTGGTCATTTGATAGTAGATGCTGCCAACCTGAGCAGCGAGGGCAGGCAACCTGCTCTTGCTCACCATGGCCTAAGATGCCATCCTTGTCAAGCAAATGGAGATGGATTGTGCTGCTCTAACCTTGTTATACATCACTGTCAAGCTCTGCTATTGGCTTCCAGAGATTGGCCAACACAAACAAAGTACTTTTTCTGGTAGCAAATGTTACCTTGGATTGTTTGTGGGGCGTATTAGTGATGAAGTAGTGAGTATAAAGGGCCTGCTACATAAAGATCCTAATTTCCAATTAAGCTTCTTTTTCTGTGACAAACTCTCTCAGTATCCTAAATTCTGCCAGGCTGTTTGATAAATGTGGTACTTAATCCATCCCTAAGTAAGGACAGTGACTGATTTCTTTTTGAAATTGTTTAGATTTTTCTTCCTGGTTTTATTTCGAGGGATATTTTTGGGAGTGAGGGATGGCATAGGAGATTTAACTTAAACTGCTGGTGATTTTCAAAAGGCCATTTTCCCTCTGCATGCTTTGAAAAGGAAAGGACCACTTGTTTTTCAAAGTAATATTCCAAAATTGGTGCTCTTCCCATTTTTCATTTTGGATATTGCAGGTGTTATTCCCTTTTTCTTAATTTTATTCATTTTGAAAATTTTGGGGACCAGAAAGATCAAGAAATACCATTTTAAAGAAAAAAAAAGTCCAGAATAGATTGTTGTTATCTATTTGTCTGTCGCATCTATCTATCTATCTATCTATCTATCTATCTATCTATCTATCTATCTATCTATCTATCTGATACCTATCACTTGACCCTGGTTTCAGACTTGGTAAAACAGATTTTCTTACAGTTGAAAGAGTATATCATAGCAATTTCTTAGTCTTCAAAGCCTTTTTTTTACTGTTTCTTTGTAAGAAACTTTAATAAACAATTATTTGAAAAATTTTTTAATCCTCATGATTTGCTTAAAAACACCCAGAGAAATGTTTTTGTGGAGAAATCAGCTAGTAGAAACAACAGTTCATCTTGTTGAAAACCAGAGACCTCTCACCATTGGCCCCAGAACTATTGTGGCCATCTCTTTCTGCCATATCAACTAGCTACAAACATCGCCTCAGCTGAAAATTTCTTTACACTGCTGCCTCATTCCATCTAGTCATTTGTACCTCCCTTTCACTCACACAGCCCAAATCCTGATGTTTGTAATAAGCCTGAGTCTTAACTGTGTCTGGTGCATTCACTGCTCTTGCTCTGTCCACGTGTTTACACTGGGCATTGTATACACTTCACATTTTCTGTGGTCCTCATTTCATGTTTTTGGGGCTGAGGCCAGTAAACTATTTGTTTTAATTGGGCCATTTTATATGGTGTAAAACAGGAAACCATTTTAAATGCCATGTCTATTTAAGAATTATTGTAATTGCTGAAAGTTGGCAGACTTCTACTCAAATGGCAAAGCATTTTATACATCTCAAAAAACCTGATGAAAGTACTAATTTTATGACATTAAAAAAAATTCATGCCCTTCCATCATTACCTGCTCTAGCATTTCAACCTTTAACAGATTATGATTTGAGTTCTGCTGTTTTATTTAAACCACCTATCTAGTCTGCTTTAGTATTGTAAATTTTAAAAATGCGTCATTTTCTCTTCCTCTGTTTTACCTGTTTGTGCACATACATGTGTGCGCATGTATGTGCGTGTGTGTGTGTGTGTGTGAGAGAGAGAGAGAGAGAGAGAGAGAGAGAAAGAGAGAGAGAGACCAAAAATCACTTTAATATTCACAATTTCATATTTCTAAGATTGGAATTTGGAAAATGTGAGGAAAATATCATTTCTAACACTTCATTTAGAAAAGCTGTTTCTAGATACCAGTGAATCGTATGGAATTTTTTGTCATACTTATAATGTCCTGCAATGGTGGTTGATCTCTATTTCATTTCTAATGTCCACTGTTTTCTTGAGACAAGATGGTATGGTAGGTTCACTGGTGGGATAATATACACTTGTATGGATGAACTGAGGCTTATGTCTTCACTTTTGTTTGTTCACTAAGAAGCTGTATATTTGGACAATGCATTTAATCTCTTTCAAAGTGTTTTTACTCATTTGTAATATGTGAGTGGGTTGGACTAGGATATCCAGTTGGACCACATAGCTAGGAGTTAGCCATTCAAGTGGGATGAGGTGGTTTGCCAAGGGTGTTCTGACAGTGGCAGGTATTTGTGTACATTCTGGTAGGAAACAAAAAACATGGCATGTTAGGGAACTGAAACTAGTTCATTATGACTGGAGAAGAGGGTGCAATGAAATGGGGGTAGCCAAGAGGAAACGATGCAAGATTTATTAAGAAGTATATATAGTTGACCCTTGATCTACATGAGTTTGAACTGTGCTGGTTCACTTATATGAAGTGAAAAAAGGTAGACTTTTTTTCAGTAAGTACTTGTACTGTTTTCTATTCATGGCTAGGAGTTTGGAGATGTGGAGGGCCGAATGTATGCATTGATCTATGCTATTTCATACAGGGCACTTGAGTATCCTCCGATTTTGTTATCGGCAGGAGTCCTAGAAACTAACTCGCCATGAATACATGGGGACAACTGAGTTTTCAGGGAGCTAAAAGTTATGTCTGGATTTTTGACTGTGTGGGGTCAGTGCTGCTGACCCCCACATTGTTCAAGGGTCAACTATACTTTATTCTAAATACACAGGAAGCTGTTTGTATGTCTTAAGTATGAAAGTGGCATGATCATTTTCTGCCTTATAAAAATCACTGTGGCAGAAGTGTGAAAAATGCATAGGAAAAGGAGAAGAAAGATACAGAAACTAGGTAGTTAGGAGTAGGCTGCAGATAAAAAGCAGGACACCAAGTTAATTGGTATTTCAGGGGGAAAATTAGATTTCAGATAAATGAATACTTTTTTTTTTTTTTTTAGGATAAACAGACCTCATATACTATACAGTACCTGTAGATATCAGTTAAGATAAGGGCTGAAAAGGTGTCGCTTGAGTAACAAGGAAGCCAGGCAGAGTTTGGAGAGGGCTTTTAGTGGAAATGGAGGGGCAGGAACCAGATGGCAGAGAGATGAGGAGTGAGCAGAAGACAGTCAGCTGAACAGCTCCTTCAGAAACTCACTTTGAAAGAGAAAGATGGGAGGGGGTCTGGGAGGTATTGTATTGCCTTGGAGAATGTCAGTGGTTATTCTTTATGTTGCCATTGTTAAGCCTCATGATTTGGGACTGTTTAATTGGAAAGAACCTCAGTTTTCCACCAAATCCCTGCAGTCCTAGTGCTTGAGAGCGGTCCTTTCCCCCAGCTCCCCAGAACTCATGGTCAGCCGTCTGCCTGTCCATGGATAGAAACAAGGTGTAGCTTAAGCCTCTGCCCCAGCAATTAACCAGGGAGCAGAGTGAGGGGACTTCCCACTCTTCTTTAGAAAATCATTTCTGAAGGCTTTTCCACAGGGACTATTTTAAAGACAGGAGCGCTTTTTATACTTGAGATGCTCATTTATCTCCTATACCTCCTAGCACTTAAGATAGTCCTTTAAAAGCACCAGTTTATCATGGAAAGAAGTTGCTTATACTACATACCTTAAGAAACAATTATTTTCATTTCCTTTTCCTCCAACTAACCTAAATTCTCTTAAACACTAATCTCCTCCTCTCTCAGCAGTGCTGAGGAGTTAAATGCCCAGCGCTTCCTCTAGAGCTCCCGTGTGTATCAAGCCAATCCCTTGACCCCTTACCTTGTAACTACCAACTTAAGGTCTCAGGTTTCCCTGACAGAGATTCTCTTCTTCTCCTTTTATTTTTTTGTTTGTTTTAGGAAGAAAAAAAGGAAAGGGAAAACATACTCCAAACTGAGCTCTTAAGTGGCGAAGTTTGTGTTCTCTATGAAGATGGATCCTGTTTAGATGTTGACCTCTGAAATTAAATTCATTAGCCTATGTAACCTGAACAGCAGACCAGTATTTATGTTGATATTGATCCTAATGCAGCTATTTTCAACCTTTTTCATCTCATGGCATATATAAACTAGTCACTAAAATTCTGTTACACACCAAAAATATATTTTCTTGCCAATCTGACAAAAAAATGTTTAATTTTGATTCATTCCCACTGAGTGGCTATTCTTGTATTGGCTGTTGTCATCTTTTTATTTGACAATCTAAAAGAAAAGAGGTCAGTACCCTAATAGTCAGGTATTGCATGTTTTAAAAATTCTTGCGGCACACTGGTTGAAAATCGCTGCTCTAATGCAATTGTTTAATGTGGATGTTGTGTTACAGAACAGAAAGAGTTTGTCTACTCTATTCTAGTAGTGGCAAACAATAGGCACTGAGAACTGCAGTGGAGAAATATTGGATATTTTATTATGCATGGTGCTATCCAAGAGAATGGGAAGCTAATGATCCAAAGACCTAACTCCCTGATGGCTGCAGGTTACAGATTATATGGGGCAACATCACTAAATTTAATCAAAGTCATAAGGAACCTCCTTTTCAATTCCCCCTGGCTCCCCAGAAGTCTTTTGATTATTCCTCAATCCTAAGGGAGAAAGGGCGAAAACTATTCTGGCTGCTTTCTGCTGAAACGGGGCAGAGTTTGGGATTAGAAGAATGAAACTCACATTCAATGGAAAGTAATCTTTAGTTCCTGGTTTACTGTGAATAGTCTGTACTACCATAATGTTTGCTCTTTTCCCCTGGGAGCCCTGCTTTTTAGTCCTAAAGGTGAGATACTTAGTCAAAACATATAGCCTCTAACAGAAAACATAGTAAGATAAGGATTATCAAGATGAGGCCTCCCATTCCAGGAGGTAGCTAGGAGAAGAGATAGTTTAACAGATCTTTCTTTCTCATAACTTGTAGCTAAGTAGCCTTCTGCATAATTCTATTTTTCTGAGTCTCAACTTCTCTAGAGGTGTTAGTGTAGGTGCAACATGTTGTGTTAGCCACTCCATAGACTCCTCCTTGTTTTGCTGGGTAGTAATCTAAGTTCTATTGTCTAAAGACCCATGTGCCGAGGACTCTAAAGTGGTCTGTTAGAATCTTGGAGCTTCATCTTCTTTAGTTATTAGAGAAATGCAAATCAAAACTGCAATGAGATACCACCTCACCCCTGTTAGATTAGCTATTATTAACAAGACAGGTAATAGCAAATGTTGGAGAGGTTGTGGAGAAAAAGGAACCCTCATCCACTGTTGGTGGGAATGTAAAGTAGTACAACCATTATGGAAGAAAGTATGGTGGTTCCTCAAAAAACTGAAAATAGAACTACCTTATGACCCAGCAATCCCTCTACTGGGTATATACCCCAAAAACTCAGAAACATTGACTTGTAAAGACACATGCAGCCCCATGTTCATTGCAGCATTGTTCACAGTGGCCAGGACATGGAAACAACCAAAAAGCCCATCAATAGATGACTGGATAAAGAAGATGTGGCACATATACACCATGGAATACTACTCAGCCATAAGAAATGATGACATCGGATCATTTATAGCAAAATGGTGGGACCTTGACAACATTATACGGAGTGAAATAAGTAAATCAGAAAAAACCAGGAACTGCATTTTTCCATACATAGATGGGACATAAAAGTGAAACCAAGAGACATTGATAAGAGTGTGGTGGTTACGGGGGGGAGGGAGGAGAGGGAGAGGGAAGGGGGAGGGGGAGGGGCACAGAGAGAACTAGATAGAGGGTGACAGGTCAATCTGACTTTGGGTGATGGGTATGCAACATAATTGAACTTTAAGATAACCTGGACATGTTGTCTTTGAATATATGTATCTTGATTTACTGATGTCACCCCATTAAAAATAAATAAAATAAAAAATATATTAAAAAAAAATAAAATAAAAAAAAAAGAATCTTGGAGCTTGATCAGTAGAACCGGCCAAATGGCTGACTGTACAGGTTAAGTTCCCTAATTTCAGATATTTAATGAGAGCTATGCCCATGAAAACAAAATTAAAGCAAAGATTAATGATAAAAGCAAATAATAAACCAGCTTCTGAGTTTGTAAGGCTGTCACTTGAGATTCGTAGATCTGTGGAAGGAAGCATTTCTGCATAGTTTGAAATGTCTCTGATGAGTCATCAGGTGCTCAGGTAAACTGCATGGCGTACACTGCATCAGTGACTGAGATTGTTCAAGCATAAGCTGTTGTGGCAGTTTTCTAAATTTTATGTCAAATTGTTCATCTTTAGCTTGCAGGATTTTGGAAAAGGATTATGCTTTGTTGTTATTTTTGTTTTGTTTTGTTTTTGTGACAGAGACAGAGAGACAGACAGGGACAGACAGACTAGAAGGGAGAGAGATGAGAAGCATCAATTCTTCATTGGGCACCTTAGCTTTTCATTGATTGCTTCCTCATATGTGCCTTGACCGGGGGCCTATAGCAGACCGAGCGACCCCTTTCTCAAGACAGCAATCTGGGGCCCAAGCTGGTGAGCCTTGCTCAAACCAGATGAGCCAACGCTTAAGCCAGCGATCTCGGGGTTTCGAACCTAGGTCCTTCGTGTCCCAGTCCGACGCTCTATCCACTGCACCAACACCTGGTCAGGCAGGATTGTTTTAGTTCTCAATGATTCTTAGTCAAAGGATGGGAGGAAAATTGGAAGCATGTTTAGAGAGTCCTAAGCAGATATTGGAAGAAACTAGAAGAATTCAGGATCCAGTTCAGGTTACAAGTAGGAAAAAAAACTCAAAAGACAATGAACAGCACTAGAATCTAATATCCACAAAAGTATATTATAGTTTCTATTCAAACATAATTTTTCTTCTAAAGTCACCCCTATTTTTACCCAAGATAGCCAAATTAAAACTAATTTATTTGCAAACCAAGTCTGGTTTCAATAAAGTTGGCCTGATTATTTGTATAAGTTTAGCAAAAATATTAATTAACCATATTGATAGTATTAAGTCTGCTTTGCTGGAATCATCCATAAGAAATCTTCAGATTAAATTTAAAAGGCCTCTCAAGGCCAGAAAAGCCAAGGCAAGGACTTGCCATCAGATGTTGCCTGCTTATAGATTTTGGGTGAGTTCCTCTCTATTTGGAGTCCCCCAAATATCTTGAAGTTCCTGCACCTGCCAAGAAGTGACATAGTAAGGCTTCTTGGGAACCCTGTAAGCAAGGTACCAGGCCAGTATTTCCAAGAGTTTCTATTGCCTTCTGTAAGTCAGTCTGAATTCCTTAAAGCTGTCTGGTCATCTCTGAGTCTATGTTTTCTCTCTCAAACATGGCATTCTAGTCAAACCTTTGATAATAAAATCTGGTTTCCAATTATGACCTGTTATAGAAAATAGTTTTTTAATGAACTTATGCAAATAATCCCATTGCTGTGCAAATAAAAATGCTCATTAAGAGTTTCTGAATGCTGGAGGGATCAAGTGGGGAGAAAAGAAATGAATGTTTCAGTTATGTTTACAAAGGTATAAGTCACAAATTACTAAGTCATAGTTGTTTAAGAGAAACAAGTTTCCTTTTACCTGGAAAATGAAAGATTTTAAAAATCAGCAATATTTTAAACAAATATTCATAAAAGTTATAATCATCCTCAGTTTACTCAGGGCCATATAATTCTTATTTATCTTAGTCACTTGCCAGCATTTCAGAAATATGAATTTAATTCGTTCTGTAACCGAGCTTGTAAGTCAGTCAACTCGTATATCACACTGCCGATACTGGACCCATGCGCCAACGCGCCAACTAGTGGCAGCTTCCCAAACCACAACTCGTATCTCAGAATTTCACTCAGATCTGGAACAAAAATACGGACGAGTCGCAGCTCGTATCTTAAAAAAAATTGTATGTTGGTCTCTTTGTATCTCAAAGTACCACTGTACAGTTATTCCTTAGAGTTCTACAAATCTTCATCCATTTTAGATATATGAGCCAAAAGTTTATTCTCAGAAACCTATATTTTAGAAAAAGTCAGTTCTCCTTATCATACTGAGTTATTTTTCTTGCTGACAAAATTTTGTAACAAGGATAACGTGAGCTTATTTGACTAATAAACCCAGGTAGAATAAATTATTTAATGCTGATGACTTGAAAAATCTGCCTATTCAACCAAACCAAACTCAGAACCAGCTTTCATATCAAACATTTTCCCAAGGCATGTAATTCTGGAAAACATTTAGGTTATTGTTATATTTAAGAATTCTCATATAAATGCTTATTTGTTTAAGCCAATTTAATGTTACAAATTTGCAATACCATTCAGTGGTAAAAATATGCTATATCTGGAACATACATCCATGAACCTACTGATAAACATTAACAGAGATCTCATAGTTTTCATTTTGCAACACTAGCTTTTGTGTCCCAGAAACAATTCAAAATCCAGAGGAAAAACTGGATCTAAATTATGTTTCTGATAGATAGACTAATTTAAGATTTTGTTCAGAGGACCAAAGCTTTGCATGCTGTTTGAAAATAACATCGACAAACAACATGTTGCCTTCACCTCCCTTTCTGCAACATACAATGTTTTCAGATTTAATTTGCTAGCTCTAAACCAAATTCATAGTTTCAAATTAAAAACAAAATTCCATGGCTGGGTCAAGCTTCTACTGCTCACTTCTTCAAGGTCTACAGTCAGAATTGCCCCCACTTCCCACAAGATGAGACACAGACTAAACAAATAACAGGCATAGTTTCAGTAATCAGCCCTAGCTGCTTATTGTAATCTCTCAGGTCCTTTTCCTAATACAACCAATAGTGGGATCTCCAAACCAAGTCAAATGAATCTCTCAGTGTCCCAACCAAAAGTAATATGAAGGTGTTCCTGGGATTGTCACCTGTGAGGTTACGCACCAAAGATATCTCCTAAACTAAATACCATTTCTCTTACAACAAAATGAAAATGCTGTAGGTCAACTACACCCTGTTGGTAGTGAGCACAGCAGATTCGTCCCTGGAGCAATCAATCCAGGTGGCTGCTGGACAGAACCTGGCAAGACTACCACCATCTGAACTGGCTGCTGAACCGGAGGCAGAAAGCTCACTTAGGGCTGAGTTCCATCTGAGTTGCCCTTTTGTTACAGAACTGAAAGAGTTCATCCATTCTGTGCTAGCAGAGCCAAACACTAGACACTGAGAATTGCAGTGGAGAAATACTAGCTTTTTTGTTGTTGTTGTTTTGTTTTTTAATTTTTCTTATGTGAGAAGTGGGGAGGCAGAGAGACTCCCGCATGCTCCTTGACCAGAATCCACACAGCAAGCCCCCTATGGGGCCATGCTCTGCCCATCTGGGACCGTTGCTCTGTTGCTTGGCCACTGAGCTAATTTTAGCACCTGAGGTGAGGCCATGAAGCCATCCTCAGTGCCTGGGGCCAGTTTGCTCCAACTGAGCCATGGCTGTGGGAGGAGAAGAGAGAGATGGAGAGAGAGAAGGGAGATGGGGAGGGGTGGAGAAGCAGATGGTCGCTTCTCCTGTGTGCCCTGGCTGGGAATCAAACCAGGGACATCCACACATCTATCTGTCTGATACTCTAGACACTCTACTGCTGAGCCAACCAGCAAGGGTCAGCCATTTTATTATGAATGGCACCAGGAAGGAAGACAGTACTCAAGAGCCTGAACTCCCCAGTGGCATTTAGGTCACAGATTATATAGGACAAAATCACAAGACACTGAGGGTTAGGGGTTTGGGGTCATGCAGGAAGCTGCTTGTTCAGAGGTGAGGTAATAGTAATGAATTATTTCTGTAGGTATTAAGGGCAGCTCTGAGGTTTTTTCCAGCATCCCTCTGTCCTATATCATGGAACAGTAGCCAGGGGGTGGTTCTACTTTACGGGTCAGGCATTGAAACATATCTTAAGTCAAGAGGTTACCTATAGCCTGTCAAAGGTTGGGGAGTGTGAACATTATCAGGTCTGGGCTACTGTCTTCCACTGCCTCTGGGGTTGCTGATGATCCAAGGGCAAGGCTAGGTCTTTGATGGGTATAGACATATTATTTCTAGAGCTAGGATTTAAAATTGAAATTTTAAGTCATAAGAACCTTGGTTTCAGTTGGGTCATTGTTTTACTACTTTACATTAAAATTTCACTTTGGGGAAAATTTTCCCAACTACTACTAAAACAATTCTATGAAGCAAGGTATCAAAGCTTAGAAAAGGATAGCTTTCTCCCGGCAAGATATTGGAACTTTGTACTTTGCCGTATGGAAAATGATCTCTAATAAATGAAAACTTGTTTTAATATTTTTGATTCATTGAAGAACTGGTCACATAGGGGAAAATGTGTATTATTATTTTAATGCATCCAATTCCAGTTTTTACATTAATTATACTGGGACATGTATAGTTATAACCTAAATATTAAAGCGAACCCAATATCAAGTTATATTGCAGTTCATCTGAATTGGACCTTGTGTTGCTACCGCAGTTCTCTGACACTAACTGGGTGTCCCTCAATTCAGTTTAATTCGAACACTAACTACCTTGAGAAAAGGCACACTCCTGAGACTGTCCCTTATCAGATATCAGCCACAAGTCTCAGGTGTCTTCAAGTGACTTGCACCTCTTCCTAGCTGAGTACAGATTCAGGGTTCCCTACATCCCCTTTGGATTCAATAATTCACTAGAAAAACTGACAGAACTTGCTAAAAGTGCTGCACTCGTGATTAGTTTTCCTTTAAAGGCTGTAACGCAGGAACGGCCAAATGGAGGCGATGCATAGGGCGGGGTCCTGGGGAGGAGGTGCTAGCAGCTCCGTTTCCATGTCCTCATGAGAGTCGGGCCTGTCCTCCCCTAGCATCTCAGCATGTTCACCAACCAGAAAAAGCCAGTGCGTGGAGTGTTTGTACGGGATTTTATTACGTAAGTGTGACTGAATAAAAATTGGCTACATGATCGAAATCAATCTCCAACTCCTCTCTCCTCCCTGGAGATTGGGGATGGGCTGAAAGTTTCAACCCTTTAATCAAAGACTTGGTCTTTGTTTTTTCCAGCTCCCCTTTTAAAACTATCTAAAGGCCTATGTCCAGTTACTTTGTTAGCATAAATTTAGATACGGCACATAAGAGCTCATTATGAATAACAAAAGATACTCCTGTGACTCAGGAATTTCTAAGATTATTTGAAACTCTATACCAGGAGCAAAGTCTGGTATAAAGCAAACTCGATATCAGGACAAAGACCAGATATATAGTCTTTATTATATCACAGACCTCAAGTATACCATATTTCCCCATGTATAAGATGCTCCCATGTATAAGACACACCTTAATTTTGGGGCCCAAAATTTGAAAATAAATGTATTACATAAAGTTATTGAACTCAAGTTTTATTCATCATAAAATTCATACAACTCCTCATTACTGTCAAAACTCCCATCCATTAGCTTGTCCTCATCTCTGTCTGAGGACAAATCACTGTCTTTAACAATGAGTACAAAAACAAGTGCAAAAAAGCAGGAAATGCAAGTAAAAAAAAATCCACAGGCCCTGGCTCAGTGGTAGAGCGTCACCCCAGCATGTGGAAGTTCTAGGTTCGATTCTTGGTCAGGGCACTCAGGAGAAGTGCCCATCTGCTTCTCCACCCCTCCTTCCTCTCTGTCTCTCTCTTCCCCTCCCGCAGCTCAAGGCTCCATGGAAGCAAAGTGGGCCCGGGTGCCTAGGATGGCTCCATGGCCTCTGCCTCAGGTACTAGAATGGCTCCTTCAGCAACAGAGCAACACCCTGACTGCCTCCCTGCTTCTAATTTCAGAAAAATACAAAATAAATAAATAAATAAATCCACAACCACTGTATAAGATGCACCCAGTTTTTAGACCCCAAATTTTTTGAAAAAAGTACATCTTATACGTGGGGAAATATGGTATATTTGATTCAGCTATGTAGCTTTAAGCATGTGGAGTGTTACCTTTATATTGAAGCTGAGACATCTGGCACTAAGAGCTTATATGATTGGCCCAAAATCACATAAGTAAATTTTAGAAAGGACAGTAACCCCAGTTATCTTAGCTAATTGAAATGTCTACTTTCTGTGGATATCAACTTAGACTCAATTTTCCTAGAAAATCATGAGACCATCCATGTAATGTATACCAAAGAAACATTATCTATTGTCGGTTTGTGAAGAGAGGTATTGACTTAAAAAATATATCTATCAATAGTTCTTTAACTGGAAACACCTCACTTGGAACCCACCTTGCTCATTTCTCTGAATTGGAGCTTTTTTCACAGTGCACTGTGACATACCTCTACTTCATTCAAGAATCCTGATAATGAGTCTTGATACTTCTCCTTTTAGTGGTTCAGCATTTGTTTTATATTGTACAGTTAGAAAACATTTTGTAGTTATAGATCAAGATTGTTGCTATCATCATTGGCTGCAGGACTGAGACAAAGAACTTTGTCTAGAAACTCATATGCTGATCAACTATCATTATTTAAAAAGAAAAATCTACCCTACTGTTTTCCCAAAATGATCTAAGACCACTTTCAACAGGATAAGTTGAAAAATAAATAAGCTACATATAAGAAAGAGAAAATGGAATGAAGAGAAGAAAGATAAGAACACTAGTATACAGATTAATAGGTGATATAAAAATTGATTGACAGGTGTGGTGAAGAATACACAAATTACACAGCTCTCTCAGAGGGTGAGAAAACATCTTCTCTGATGTATTTTAAAAATATGAGCTGAGTAACTACATTGCATAGAATCATGGACATGTGCTTAATTCTTATTCCATAGCCAATGTAAAAAAATAGAATTCATATCATGAATTTTGGGAGAGCTCTCTTTCTTTGAAGGAATTCTGAGCACATTTCATTTTGGTTTACATTCGTTACAGTCAACATCATCTAAAGCTGTGCTGTCCAGTAGTATAGCTACTGGCCACCGGTGGCTGTGAGCATTTGACATGTAGCCAGTCAGAAAGGAGATGTGTTATAAGTGTGAAATTCATATTGAACTTTGAAAATATTTATGAATAATTTTTAAAACATTTCATGTTGAAATTAAAATATTTTAGATATAGTAGGTCAAATAAAATATGAATTTTAAAATTAATTTTTAATGTATCCACTAGAAATTCTAAAATTACACAGGTGGCTCACATTTCTATTTGGACAGTGCTTTTCTAAGAGAATTGATTTTCACTGTTATGTTCAATGCCCTACAGAATTCTTTCTCCATGTAAAATTTCAGCTAGCCTTCGCTCTGTGTATATATTCATATAACAGAATAATCAGTGCTGAACAAACACATGGGTAAAATTAAATCCTTAAAAGCATAGTAAAAATATCAAGGATATAGAGTTACTTCTTCAGAATACCAGTCTTTCTCATCTCTCAGGAAGCCCACCCATTTTATGGCCAGTCATCAGCTGGCCTAGAGATTATGCACAGAAGCACTGCTGATTGCTAATTAGGCCAGGCTTCTTTTCAGTATAGTTTTAAAAGATCTATTCTGAAATTGGCCCTTATTTTGCAAAATTGTAAAGCAGTTGGAATGTCAGAGGAAAATGATGACTTTACACAATCTATATATTCCTATGATTTTATTTTTCCCTGAGTGGAAAATAACATGTATATAAAGGACCAAGTAAAGTGAATATTTGTTTTGAGACATTCCAGGCGAGGGGTACATATTGAAATAGACTGAGGGGGATTAGATCCTAACTGGTTCACTGCCTTAACCATTTGGGCCGTAATATTTTTATCTGTAAAAGTTCTTAGCAATTACTAATGCTTCATTTAGTTTTAGGATTCTAGGTTGTAGGCTCAGTGCTAGGACATCCTTGTTAGTTCTTTTTGGCTATTATATTTCTGTGGACTATTAAGGGAAAGCCCAATGCTGTGTGACATGACACTGTTCTACCACTTCTTAGGGTCTTGACTTTCTTTCACCCTCTTCCTCTGCAAACAATAACACAACACAAAGCCTCTCTGTTTAATTTAGTGAACGCAGTGAAAGTATTCTTTTTTTTTTTTTTTTTGTATTTTTCTGAAGCTAGAAACGGGGAGAGACAGTCAGACAGACTCCCGCATGCGCCCGACTGGGATCCACCCGGCATGCCCACCAGGGGGCGACGCTCTGCACACCAGGGGATGATGTTCTGCCCCTCCGGGGCGTCGCTCTGTTGCGACCAGAGCCACTCTAGTGCCTGGGGCAGAGGCCAAGGAGCCATCCCCAGCGCCCGGGCCATCTTTGCTCCAATGGAGCCTCGGCTGCGGGAGGGGAAGAGAGAGACAGAGAGGAAGGAGAGGGGGATGGGTGGAGAAGCAGATGGGCGCTTCTCCTGTGTGCCCTGGCCAGGAATTGAACCCGGGACTTCTGCACGCCAGGCCGACGCTCTACCACTGAGCCAACCGGCCAGGGCTGAGTGAAAGTTTTCTTATCTATCATTTATAATATTATTTATTTAGAATTCATTTAGGTGACATTGGTTGATAGAATTTTTTGTGTATTGGATTCCACATGTGTATAAAATTATATGGTATTTACCTTTCTCTGGCTGACTTATTTCACTCAGCTTAATGATCTCCAGGTCCATCCATGCTGTCCCAAAGGGTAAGATTTCCTTTTATTCTTTTTTTTTTTTTACTGCCAAGTAGTATTCCATTGTGTAAATGTACCACAGTTTTTTATATTCATTCATCTTCTGATGGACATTTGGGCTGCTTACAAATCTTGGCTATTGAGAATAACACAGCAATGACCATATGGGTGCATATGTTCTTTCAAATTCCCAGAAGTGGAATCACTGGGTCATAAGGTAGTTTCATTTTTAATTTTTTGAGGTAACTCTGTACTGCTTTCCACAGTGGCTGCACAAGTCTACTTTTTCAACAGTGCGTGAGGATTTCCTTTTCTCCATGTCCTCGCCAGCACTTATTTGTTGATTTATTGATGATAGCCATTTTGACAGGTATGAGGTGATTTCTCATTGTGGTTTTAATTTGCATTTCTTACATGATTAGTGACATTGAGCATCTTTTCATATGTCTATTGCCCATCTGTATGTCCTCTTTGGAGAAATGTATATTCAGGTCCTTTGCCTACTTTTAATTGGATTGTGGGGTTTTTTTTTAGTTGTATACATTTTTAATAAACTTTGGATATTAACCCCTTATCAGATGTATCATTGGCAAATATGTTCTCCCATTCAGTGGTTTGTCTTTTTGGTTGATGAGTTCCTTTGCTGTGCAAAACTTTTTCGTTTTAACCAAGGATAAAAAATACCTGTACTTTTATAACACACTGAAGAAACTGAAGGAGATACAAATCAGTGGAAGCATTCATCATGTTCGTGGTTAGGAAGAATTAACATCATTAAAATGCCCATACTACCCAATACAATCTACAGATTCAGCACAGTTCCTATCAAGATAACAATGGCGTATTTCACCAGTACTAAAACATATACATATTGGAAAAATTTATATGGAACCACAATAGATCCTGAATAGCCACAGCAATCTTGAAAAATAAAAAAGATTTATTTTTCTGAAGTTGGAGGAATCATGCTAGTTGATGTCAAATTGTACTACAAGACCATAGTAACCAAAACAGCATAGTACTGGCGTAAAAACAGTCATATAGTTCAATGGAAGAGAGTAGAGAGCCCAAAAATAAACCCATGCCTCTGTGGTCATTAATATTTGACAGAGGAGGCAAGCACATATATACAATGAAGTAAAGATAGTCTATTCAATAAATGATGTTGGGAAAATAGGACAGATACATGCAGGAAAATGAAACTAGACCACTTGCTTACACCATACACAAGAATAAACACAAAATGGATGAAAGACTTAAATGTTAGAATCAAAACCGTAAAAATCCTAGAAAAAAACATAGGCAGAAAATCTCAGACATTTTCTGATATATTGCCTCAGGCAAGGGAAACAAAAGAAAAATAGACTATTTCTTTAGACAAAGAGCAGCACCTTATTTCTACAAAGGCATCCAGTGCCCTCGAGACTTCATAAAATGATAGGAATTTACGTCATCTCTTTTTTCAAATTTTGAACAGAATTCTTTTCTAATTTATTTTACTAAATAAAACCAACTAATTTCATTAAAATGTCTTACTGATTATTTTTATATATTAAGCAAGGCATAGAAATCAGCTTCTCCCATCTTTATGTTTATTCGTCATAAGTGAGCTTTCCACTCCAGGTGAATATGTGTTGTAATTGACACCAGTCACTGCAAGTGCCCAGACCCTGTTTCCTTTTAGTGGAACTAGAAGGCACAGCCAGATGGTGATGACTGGCCTGTTTACTTAGCAGCAGCATGAAAGTTCTTTCATGCTTGTAGCCATTTCCTAGCTTTAGGGGGTTAATTCCTTATTAATTAAATAGCTATGTCTATCTGTCCTAGTTTTCAATTGTCTTTTAGGGCAAAAAAAGCTTAGAGAATTGACTTGGAGAATTAAACTTCAAAAATTATTTATAAATTTATAGTACTGTCTTGGCATTTGCTATGAGACTTTATTATTATGTTTTCATTAGATTCCTCTGATAGAAACTTTGAAAATAAGTTTGAGTTAGCCTGCACTGTCCTCTGTCCTTCTTGAGGTAGAAGATCTATTGAGTTACATATTTAAAATATATAAAAGCAGAGACTAATTTACATCACTGAGTCATACCCTAGATAAATAAAAGTAGTTATTTTTTATAATCACATGCCCAAAGAAGCACCATTATACAAATATAGTGAGTTAAATCTCCAAGGAGCTCACCCTCCCACCCCCTGCTTTTCTGTCTCCTTGATATCTCTTACTTTCATTCTTGCTCATTATGTTCCAGCCAGCCTTTCTCTGACCAGCAGGGCCTTGAGCTCATTCCCTGTGGAATCCATCAACTCCTCTCTGTAATTAGCCTAGTGGAGCCCCTGTGAAGTGATGCAAGAAGGCCCGAGCTCCCCTGGAGCCACACTTTGTAGTCTAGCACACTTCTTACCTGTTGCTCCAGGGAGCCAGATACCAGGAAACCATTATGTTAATATAGCAATGGCAGCTCTTGTTTTTTTAGTCCCACAAAAACCACATGTGACCTGACATGATTTTAAGATATAAACAAGTACCCAACATACTTTGCGTTCCCAGGTACTGAGTTTTCTTTTTCACCTGGCATTTTGGCCAAAACAAAATTCCCTAATTTGTTCAGTGAGGGATGGTGATGCTATCACATCTATGTCTGACCTGGAAGTTCATTGGGAACAATAGTCTTTGATGTTATTCAGGGACCTCTGGTTACTGTCCCTTCAACTTTCTTTTATTTGAACAAATTATATTTTCTTTCAACTATTTAATTTTACCTATTTGCCCAGTATTTATATGAATTCTGTTTTTCTGAGATAAATTTTACTTTGCTCCTCTTCCTTTCAAAATCACTCTTGTTCTAGAGACAATTGGCAAAGATTCAGAATAATTAGTTTTATACTTTGTTTCTCACAACGTGCTTTTGCTAAACTCTAAAATGTCCTATTAGCTATACAAATTACAGACTAAGACAATTATTTTGACTTCTCAAAACCCCATGTAACTGATTCGACTAACATTTTATTCTAATTAGGATTCTCTACTCTTTATATATAAAATAGATATATTTTTCTTCAGCCAAATGTGAATGTCTGATGATTTTGAATTTATAAAAAGTTTTTCTTCTTTCTTGAAGTGACAGAGTTAGTGATTTTGAGTCTTTGAGAAGTCTAGAAAGCATTTTGAAATTAGTAGAATCTCCCCTTTTTTTCTTTTTCTTTTTTGTGACAGAGACAGAGACAGACAGAGAGAGGGACAGATAGGCAGGAAGGAAGAGAGATGAGAAGCATCAATTCTTTGTTGTGGCTCCTTAGTCTCCTTAGTTGTTCATTGATTGCTTTTTCATATGTGCCTTGACTAGAGGGCTCCATCCGAGCCAGTGACCTCTTGCTCAAGCCAGAGACCTTGGGCTCAAACCAATGACCATGGGCTCATGTCTATGATCCCACATTCAAGCTGGCGACCCCACGCTCAAGCTGGTGAGCTCGTGCTCAAGCCAGTGATCTTGGGCTTCAAGCCAGTGACCTTGGGCTCAAGCCAGAGACCATGGGGTCATGTCTATGATTCCACATTCAAGCCAGCAATCCCGTGCTCAAGCTGGTGAGTCCTAGCTCAAGCCGGATAAGCCCACACTTAAGCTCCAGCAACTTCAGGGTTTAACCTGGTTCTTCTATGTCCCAGTCCAATGCTGTATCCACTGTGCCACCGCCTGGTCAGGCTCCCCTGTTTTTCTGCTTTGCTAATTCCATATCAATATAAGATGAAGATTATTAGAAATGTATACCTACAGGATATTTTCGAGAAATTGATATTGTTTTCAAAAAAATGATTGTCACACCTCATAGGTTCGAGTATATATGAGACCGTAAGGGAATGTTGGATATTTGGTAGGTAAAATGCTTTTTTTATGTGATTTTCTTTCCCTGCCTAAACCTTCACCAAAGTGTGCCGTCTTTCCTATAACTTTTACACTTCTTTTTTTTAAAAAAATGAAAATAGTTCCTTCATTAACTTCAATGAGTTGTCAATTTTTGCAAATTGATACCAGCTTCGACTCTGGGAATCCATCCTCTGCCTGGACCAGGGCAGGAAGAGCCGCTGGGGAGAGCCAACCTTTCTCCAAAGCGGTTTGGTGCGGGTCAGGGGCTTTGTTTGCCTCAACAAGTTTCCCAGGAGGAAGATTTCTTTCTTTTCTATTTTTTAAATTAAATTTAATTTATTGTGTTTACATGGATTCAAGTGTCCCACTGAACATAATTCCCTTACCCCCCACCCCTGTGTCCCTATTTATACTTCCTTTGCCCCCTTCTGTTAACTCCTCCCCTTCCCTCTGGGATTTGCTGTCCTGTTATCTGTATCTCTGTGTTATGTATTATATTTCACTAATCCCTTCACCTTCTCTGATCCCATCCCTCATCCCCCTTCCCTCTGACAGCTGTCCCTCTGCTCCCTGTGACCCCACCTCTGCCTCTAATTCTGTTCCTCAGTTCACTTTGTTCTTGATGGTCTCACTAGAACTCTATCTCAGTGCCCAAGTAACATGAAGTTGTCAAAGGTGAGGTTTGCTTCTGTGCTCAGTGGAGTAAGCACCCTAATATTCTGTGATACTCAGGCCACCCTGCAGAATGCCAGGCTGTGGAAATTTGGTATTGGTTAGGCCATTTAGAGACTACTATAGATCTTGGAATCCAGAGACAAGTCCAGGTAGGGACTTGGGCATTGTGTCCTATATTGCCATTGGCTCCACATGGCCACACTTGCATACATATACCCCTTTCTGTGGTGTCAGAAGAATGGAGGTTTTCATTCATGTGGTAAGGAGAGGCTGCTGGGCACATGTCAGTTTGTGTATGCATCACTGTGTTACAACCGACTGGGAGCCCTTGCCTCCCTCCCCTGTGCCATTCTCCTTTATAGCAAGCAGCATCTGGGAATTTGGGTGCGTAAATTAATCCCAGTTGCCTAAAGTGATAAATCTTGAACAAGTTATATCTATCGACACTAGAAAAAATACTACTAAAATCAGCACCACTATATAATTTGATGTGTGTGTGTGTGTTCTACTTTCTGATTATAAAAGTGGTCTGTAATTATTTTTAAAATTTATAAAATATAAGAAGAATAAAGCCTTCTCATAATCTTCCTTTCAATAACAGCCTCAGTTAACATTATGAAATAAGTGCTTACTGTTGTGTTTTCTGTGCATATTAAATTTTATTATAGTTGAAATCAGACTATCTACAAATTTTCATTTTATTTCTTAAAATATGTACACTTTCTGATGCTATTACCATTTTTGATATATCTTAAAAAATTGAATTCTAGGACAGTCATTTTTTAAAGGTACATTGAGTTCCAAATTACATATCTATTTCATGCATTTAATGATTTTTAAAAATAATACCAATGAAAATTACTGTGCAGATGCTAATCCATGAGTAATTAGTCATGTTAATTTCCTTTCAGTGAAGTACTTAAGTATTTGACTATAAAATATTTGCAGAGCCAACTCATCACTGAGTGGTAGCTGAATTTCTTCTAATGTTTTGTTCTGAATGTAGAACTGCTTCTTAACCTTTGGTCACCAGCCCTCTGAGAATTCCGTGGAAGCTATGAATCTTCTTCCCAGAGAAATGCATATTCACACCAAAAACTAATTGTAATGATAATTGTGATATGCCAGGCACTCTGCCAGCTGCTTTACATGTGCTATTTCATACAGTCCTCATAGCAGCACTGTAAGGAATGCACTGGTATCCTCATGTTTGAGATAAAGACATTGAAGCTCTAAGGAGATTAATTTTCCCATGGCGATAGAGCTAGTGACCAAGGCTCAAACTCTGATTTTAAGGGTCTTGAAGCCCATTCCCTAAATCTTTGTGCACCTAATTTTAGGGAACTTATAAATTCCTAAAGCCTGCTTTTCATGTGTAGTGCACCTTAACTATTGCACTCTAAAGATTTTTATTGGCAATGAGGAGTTTGTGTAATTAATGAGTCTTGCTATTTTTGTAACTCATTTAATATGTAAGTATTTGTTGAACATTTACTAATTTGAATACTTGTTAAGTTCTGTGATATGGTTTTATCCTGAAGGAGTTTACTACCTACATGGGATGACAAAAATTTTATAAGGCCGTGAGAAAAAATATAAATATGAAGTGAATGTATTCTAATTAGACATTTCCATAAGTTAAATGTGAAAATTAATCTCTTTACTTGTCACACCTTGATGCAGTTGTCATTCTTTAATTCCCTGAATTATAAAAGGAAAGCCAAATCTAAAAGGCCATCATGCCCTCTGGGAACCTGGAAGATTCAGTGTGCTATAAAAATAAGGTTTATAAAGTGAGACTCTGAGAACTAAATATGTATCTCACCCAGGACCCTGAATGTTTCATCAGCATCATCTGTTAACCCCAGGAAATATGCCCCATAAGGAGATTTAAGAATGTTTAGCCAGCTCTCAAACCATGTATATTACGGGGTAGTCCTGTTGAGTTGCACATGTATAGGCGGTAGAACACCTTGCTAGTTGCTGTATTTTGACTCAAGTAGGTTTTCTATTGACAGAGAGGACTGAGATACTTTTCACATGATGCAGCATAGCCTGAGTCATGCTGGAGTAACAGTGATCATCCACCAACCTTGGATGAAATCGTGCTGCATGGGAAGCTTATTGAAACTGACCACCTGACAATCAAGGCCGTCAAAGAGAGTGGCTGTGGCTATAATTCAAAGAACTGCTTTCCGTAGGAGCATATAATGGGAAAGTTGTGCATGTGACTTGAACAGCTGCTGTATACAACGTTATCACAAATAATGGCTATTGTAAGATATGAAGGATAGATTATGTCAAGATTTTTATTAACAGAGCTTCATCGAGTATTTGTACAGTTTTAGAATATTAATTTTTAAAAAAATTAATATTTGTAAAGTTTTAGAGTATTAATTTTGGGCAATCCAGATGATAGAATTAATTTATAAATGGCATTTGAATTTTCTTTTCAAAGCAAGTAGAAAGTTATGCTAATCATGGTACATAGTTTATCTCTTTCATTTATGAGTCATTTTTATTTGAAATAAAATTCTTTTATGTACATTTTTGCTATAAATTAGTTTAATAAATTGTTTTAAATTTTATTACACACACTGTTTTACTAATCTCTGCAACTTGTTAGCATTGTTTTTTAAAATGAGGCAAGGATTTTGTGAAAACGTATTATATCTAAGAAGTCCCTAGATGGAAAATACTTATAAAGATCAGAAATTCCTATCATTGTTCACAAACCATCATTTGAATCTATCCGGCTGTTGTTTGAAGTAATTTTTCAGATAAATATGCAAATATCTTGAAGGATTTTTATCTAATCTGAAAAGAAAAATATGATACCAACACTCTTTTAGTTTCTTAAATTCATTCCTGGGGGGAAATATAATCGAAAGGAGAACATTCCTTTTCATATTTGCTTTGAGCAGATCCTTGAGTTGTTTTTGAGGGAAAGAGTAGATTGATAATAAGTGTCCATCACAATTGGGCTTCAGAGAGAGAATTCAAGACATAGTAACTGTCCAGCTTTTGAATTTGCTCTGTGTGTGTGTGTCTTTGTGTACATGCACACCTGCCTGTGTAGGGGGCTTGCTCAAGACCTTTTGATTTCATAATAAGCAGGGCTTAGGGACAATAAAATTTGACATTCTTAACTGTTACTAGTATTTGTCCCTATAGCCCTGTGTAGTTATCTTCTTGTTAATGACATAGAAGCCAGAGTCGTAAACTGAACATGTACCCAAGGCACTAGTGTAAATTGCAAATAGCATTCATGTGGTCCGGTTTCTTTGACCTAAGACTAAATTGGAATACAGGAAAGAGAAAAAGAATTTTCAAAAGTGGAAAAGAAGTGGAAGTCAAGAAAAAATATACAAGAACAACAGACTTGTGCAAATATTCCCTAAGGTTTTGTAGAACAATTTATTTAGATGAGCCTTTTCATATCTGCAAGTATTCCTTCACTCCAGAGCCAGACTCTATACTGGGGGCGCCTCTGCTGCTGGCGTGTGCATGTGTGTGTGCGTGTGCATGTGTGTGTGTGTCTGTGTCTTGGCAATAATGCACTCATGAGATAATACAAATAATCAGTGAGGGAATAATTAATGATGTGGCAGGGAATATTTTTTGATAAATGCTTGGGGAATGAGGTGACAGGCGTGAAATTGGAAAATTCCTTCAGCGATCTAAAATATAAATAGCTTTCGGAACTGAAAAGAGTTTCACAGCTGAAGATTTTATTGTGTTGAGAGGAAAAACTTTTTTCTCTCCCCCACTCCCTCCTCCTTTGCAAGTTGTTTGTCCATTCACAAAACAAATACTCTGAAGCCCAGCGCGGCTCATGGGAATAAATTTCAGGTCGAATTAGTACAGTTTCCTTGCTGTCAGGATGCTGGAATTAATGGTGTTTTGATGACACGAATTTTGAAGGGCAAACAAAGAAGCTGAAGGGAGAGAGACATGACTCCTTAGAAGCTTGGTCCTCCTCTCCCCCAGCCTCTCTTGTCTTCCCTGTCATCCGTCTGCCAATCTCCCTGTCCATGGTTAGTTAAAGGCGCTTTTTATCCTCTTTTCTTTCCCACAGAGTTTGCCAGATCCGGCCCGGTGCCTGGGTTCCAGGAGGACACGCTGCAGTTGGCCTTCATCGACTTGAGACAAGTAAGTCTTTGTGTTTTTGTTTTTTGTTTTTCTTTTAAGATGTGTGACTGAAGACCATCAGGTCTTAAGGAAAAGGGGAGGGGAGGGGGATTGGCGTTGGCGATTCACACTGGAGACCTAAGGTTTTTTCTCTGTGTTTGAGGCCACCTCTTTTATTTAGCTATCTGGAATCCTTAGCTATGGTGGAGTTAAAGGTTTTGTGGTTAGAAGGGAAGGCAGGAGGTGGGAGGAGGGACCCAAAGGGTAGAGGGACTCAAGTGACCCTCAAGTGATGTGACCCATTGTGCTATAGTTGGCTTCTGCAGACACGGCGAAAAGATAACTCAGCAAACCAATGCTAAGCAGGTGCATTGATGCAGAGACTGCCTGCCTAGAGAACTTTTGTTTGCAGATAATGAGGGCAGCAGCATTTAAGGAAAATGAAATATTTTACATTCTGGATTGTGGGTTTGGCTTGTTGACTTTTTTCTGTTGCCTTAAGTCTTCCCATCCTGTTCTTCGTAGAATGTGGTCAGTCATGAGTGACTAAGTGGCCATTTTAAAGAAGATGATAAGCAAAGGCCCTGACCACTCATGCTAACCTGACAGGCAACCCTATTAAAGAAACATGATGAGAGCCCGTCGTTAGGTTTACCTGAGCTTCGCAAGCTCATCAGACAGAATGAGTGTTCTTTAGAGCTGTTGCCTGCAGGTTGAAATGGTGAGGAGGCCTTGGTGGTTTGGGTACCGAGGAACAGGATGGGTGGGGGCCTAAAGAGGGAGAAAGTTAACTGGGCTCTGTCATCTCTTCACTCTGAAGATGGATGAGGTTGGATAGAAAGTGTGAATGAAGTAAGAATCAATGACTGATGCTTCTTTCCTATTAAAACAATCTTTTTTTTGGTCTGTTTTAAAAAGGGGGCTGGCTTTGTTTCTCCTGCCATAATGATTCAGTGCCTCTTGTTTTCAGAGCTGACATAGTTTGCATTCTGAAAACTTTTAGATGCCCAGGGTATTTCTTAAAGCTGTATCGGTAGTCTTCTTACCACTGCGACTCGATTCATGCTGGAACAGCTTTTAACCCATAATGGATGACTTGAGCTACCCCTGAATCCTTGTGATGGGTGGTGTAATCTGTCATCTGATGACAATTCTGGAAAGCCCTATTAAGCAGAAAACAGAAAATTGTGTCTCTATAGATCCACCAAAGTTTGAGGATTCAGGCCGCGTCCCAGAAACGTGTGTCAACTTAATATTTGGGGGCTGAGCGAGGGGGTTCTCTTACACATAAAGGCTGTCTCAGCATGGTCACAAATGGATATCAGTATCTCTTTCTATACTTCAGACCTTCCACCTGTGGATTCAGCAACTCTACTGAGACATTCAGATTTTAACCCCTTGGCTGATATAAGGCTGGAAGATTGGGATTTTGCTTTAGGGTTTTATGGAGTAGATCTGTTGGACTTTTCCCCTTGTTTCTTCTCAGAAACTTCTGAGCCAATTGACTTTTCTTGGAAAGCAGAAATTGAATTTCATTGGAGAAACACACCCAAGGAAAAGAATTTTCCCTTCTCACAATTCATGAGAAGGAAATGTGGTCATTCTCTCTAGTTTGTGGTTTTGGTCCCTATGGAAAGCAACTAGCGTTCACAGAAAATGTTAACTAAGACATAAGTTAGAAAGCACAGCCAAAATAAGGTGAATCTGAGCCGGGGATGAATGCTCAAGTACTTGTGAGCTCCCAGTGAGCACTGTTGTTTATACTTAAGTTTCTCTTTTCTATTACATTTCTGTTATCCAGGTCCTTTTATGACACCCGAAATGTCAAAATTTTACTCAAGGAAAGAGTATGTCTCTTTCTATTGAATCAAGCACCTAATTTCTACTCATGTCTGTTTCTTTTAAAGCAGCTTAATTTTTTTAACAGATCATATGAAAAACTTTCCTAGCTCTCAGGCTGTAGCTCATTATGAGGAGGTCTTGGGTAGATTGAATTATTGTGAGAAAAACTGACTTTCCACACCCCATGTGGCAAATATTGATCTCCTTGCCATTATCTTAGTCATTCTTGTAACTCACTGAAAGTGAGCATCTTTTTAAAAGGAGACCTTTTTTTCTGAACTAAGAGATGTTCAAACTGTAAATAGAAAGCCTGTGAATATTGTTTCCAAAAGGGATATCTTGACTTCAAATGAGGTGTTATTTGAAGCTGGGAGCTATTCTTAAAAATCAGGTGGTATAACCTTTGGCTTGATACTTCAGTCCTGTACACTACAGCACCTCAGACTGTGCTTGAATTTCTTCCTTGAAGAAATCGCTGCCCTAAAGCAGCAAGGTTCACGTTGGGACAACCTGATTATGAGAAAGATATTTCTTACGTTGGCTAAAAGCTGTCTCACATAACTTTGACCCTTTGACTCTCTGTTTTTATTAACACACCCCAGTTGGGAGGATAGGCTTTTTATCCTGATTTATTGAGCTTCCTGTCTTCTAGTATTAGTCTTTTTCAAATGAAGCATTGTTACTCGTTTCTCATCCAGTCCTTTTATGGTTGATTTTATGAACCAAAACTAGAGACTTTACTCACTTTGTGCTGTACTTTTCTTTTAAACATATCAACAACATAGATTTTTATCATTTTTATTTACTTAGCCTATCTGAACCTTTGAGGTTCTAATTTAATTGTCCACCTTATTAACTGGATATTATAAGCCCTTTATAAGTCAAAAATAACAACAGGAATGGCAGATGTATAAGGAAGAAGTCTAAGGTAAGTTATAGGGTGCACACCCATGCAAGAAGGGGACTTGTTCCTGGTTCAGCAAAGCAAGGATGTTCTTTGCCTGTCATTGAGCGTATTTACCTGACTAGTTATGAGTATATTCATTTTGAGCATGCTTTCATGTTCCTTTGCTTCAAAGTGTTTCAGACACTATCAATTGCATGATAATTTTTTAAATATTCAAAACATGGAATATGTGATGGAAATCATCTCTTTGTAGACTCTAATAGCAGAGTGTCATTTAAAAGCTATAGGATGTCATTAGGAAACAAATTAGATGTGAATAGCAAAGCTATTCATCCTTTCTCACCTGTCCTGTCTTCTAATTTTCCTACTTCTTAAGGAAAAGACTGCAATGACATTTTGAATGTACAAGCTTTCACGATATTTTACATTTGTATAGCACTTCAAAGTTATAGTAAATTTACATACATATATCATTTGTCAGATTTCTGCGTCTAGAAAACCTGCTGTTAATAATGTGCATTAGACAGTAACCATCAAAATCTCCTTCTTTGCCACTTCATACTTTCTGTATTTCCAAGTTCATAAAAATAGGATTGCAGTATAACTTCACATTCAGATAGTAAATATATGTGCATATTTCTGTCAAAATCCAAATTTGGGTTAATACTAAATCTTGCAAAGGACATGTACACTCCAAGTACTAATACTTACTGGCCTAAAATAACTGAGAATTACAATACAAGGCCAAGAGATGACTCTTAGTAATTATTTGATTCTTTAACAATAATGTGGTTTGTATTTTTCTTATTGTTAAACATTCAGTAGATAATTCTGATGAACACCAAAATTTGATCTTCAGTTGATTTTTATTTCAATTTATCAAACTGTGAGTGCCTACTGTGAGCAAAGCACAACCTAGGTGCTCTGGGAATACCCAAGTGAATGTAATACAGTCTCTGCTTTTCAGGAGTGAAGAGGTGATCAGTAAATAAATACTTGATTCTAATATAAGACACACTGTGATAAGTATGCCATTAGAAGAATAAAGCTGTTATGTATGTTTCAGTTATTTCTGCAGCTTTTGCTGCATAATACATTCCTCTAAGATGTATTGGCTTAAAACAGGAACCATTTATTTACTCAAGTTTCTACAGATTGGCAATTTGTAATAGGTACATCTGCGCTTACTCAGGCTTGGAGGTAGTTTGCTAGACTGGCTAGGGACGGCCTAGTCTAGTGTGCCTTAGCTAGGCCAGCCCTTCTTTGCTCCATGATCTCTCAGCCAGGAGCAACCTAACCTAGGATAATTCACATGGCATCTTGGCCCACTTCCAAGAGAGCAAAAGGAAATGTGCCTTGTGGCCTATACTTGGAACTAGAAAAACATGTATTCTGTTGGCTAGTGCTTGTTACAAGGACAGCCCAAATTTAAGGAATAGGAAGAAAGAGTCCAACTTAACTCTCTAGTTCAGGGGTCGGGAAACTTTTTGTCTGAGAGAGCCATGAACGCCACATATTTTAAAATGTAATTTTATGAGAACCATACAAAATGTTTAACACTAAATACAAGTAAATGTGTGCATTTTATGTAAGACCAACACTTTTAAAGTACAAGAAGCCTCTGAATTCTTTTTAATAACATTGTTATGCTGTTGCTAACCAATGATGAATAAAGTACTTCTTACTATTAATGCAACTTCTGGTGCTGCATGGTTTTGCTGATGGCTTTGTAGTCTGGTTGATACATGGTGAGGTTAAGCTCCATGCAGGCGTTGAGACTTCAATCCGTTAAACATGATCGTAGGTTGGTCTTAATGTTCTTTAGGTGTGAGAAAGACTGCTTACATGCATATGTAGAGCCAAACATTGTCAGTACAGCAATACTCATACTCACATGCTGCAGTGTGTGGTATGTGATGGGAAGCGCGTTCCAAGTTTTGACAATCAGCTGGTCCGCAGGTTGAAGTTTTTTCATTTCTCCCCACTTGTGTTTGCTCACCAACTCTGCTTGCTGTCGTGAAATTCTTTCCAAATCTTCATTCAGTGACTTGAACTTATTCACCCAAGTGTCCAAGGCCTTCAGGTCAGCAGCTTAGCTCAAAATCTCTGACTGAGACTCCGGGGCTGCAACTCAGGTCAGCACTGTCCACTGCACACTCGTGTGGATGGGTGATGCACTTAAAAAGACAAGTGTGGTCACAAAATTCTCCAAAGCACGCTTTGAATGACTGCAGGAGATTAGATGTGAAGCCCGCTAGCTGCTGGAGATCAAGATGTTGAGCAGGGTCACTTGCTGTGCATACATCTTTAAACTCTCCCAGTTTTTCAAAGTGTTTCAATGTCAGCAATGAATAGTTCCAGCTTTTTTTCAAATGCAAACACTGCTTATTGAAGGGATAAGACTGTATTTCCAATGCCTTGCATTTTCACATTGAGCTGGTTCAGATGTTCAGTCATGTCCATGAGATAGTAGAACTTCAGGAGCTACTCAGTGTTAGCTAACTCAGGATGCTCGACATTTTTCATTTCAAGGAAAGTCTGAATTTCGCTCAAACAAGCCGCGAAACGGCTGAGCACCTTCCCTCTTGACAACTAACACACATTGCTGTGCAGAAGCAGACCAAGATAATTATTCCCAACTTCATCCAGCAGTGTTTTAAACTGGCGATCATTTAAAGCTCGGGCAACAATAAAGTTGACCACCTGAATGACCAGCGACATCACCTCACCAAGCTGCTTGCCACACATCTGAGCACAAAGCGCCTCCTGATGTAGGATGCAGTGAAAACTTAGGATGGGTTTCTTTTCATGTTCATGAAGAAGTGCTACAAATCCTCTGTTTTTCCCCACCATGAATGGAGCACCATTAGTACACATCGAAATAAGTTTATCCATCAGTAGATTTTTTTTCTTTAGCGAACTCAGTGAAAGACTTGAATAAATCCTCCCCTCTTGTTGTCTTTCATAGACAAAACAGCAAGACTTTCCTCACCTAGTGTGTCACCAACAGCATACCTTGCAATCACGCTGAACTGGGATAAATGGCTTACATCTGTTGACTCATCTAAAGCGAGAGAAAAGAATGGTCCTGCATTTATGTCTTTCACTTGTGTTGCTTCAATTTGATTTGCCATCATGATGGTACTATCATGAACAGTTCTTGCTGACAGAGGCTGGTCTTTTATTCGTTTGAGTATCTTGTCTTTATTCGAAAAGTCATCAAAAAGTTCATTGGCAACATTAAGCGTGAATGTTTTGGCATACTCCCCATCTGTGAATGGCTTTCCGTTTCTCACAATTGCTAAAGCACCAGCAAAGCTAGCCGAATTCCAGTCACCTTGTTGGGTCCAAACATGGAGTTGCTGCTGACTAGCTTGCACTCTGCACAGTAGCTCTTGGCATGCTTTCTTCCTGCTGTCCCCCGCTGGATATTTCGATGCAAATGTAGTATGGCATGTGTCGAAGTGCCACTTTATAGTTGACCATTTCATTGATGCAATTTTATCATTGCATATTAGACACACTGTTATGTTCTATTTACATAACATTATTAGACTGTGAAATTTTCAATGGCCTCAATTATTTTAGAACATCTTTACAATACAAATATTTTTATAATATGGGGGTGAACAATCACATGGTTTATGATAAAAAATATATATCGATAAAAGGGTGAAAGTCTCATTCCTGGCCAACCATTTTTTCTTCCTAGAGCAACTGATGTTGTTACCTTTTTGTGTATATTCAGAACTGTTTACACAGCTAAAGGTAATTACAAATATATGCTACTTTTTTTTTCTTTTAGAGCTGTGATGCAGAAAGATTTCAGTCTCAGAAAGCCAATGTCCTCGTGCTTTTTCACCACTGCATAGTATTCAGCTGTGAATTTTTCTGACTTTCTTAAGTGCTCCCTACTGCCTGGTGTGTGGCTGTTTCCAGGGGTTTTTCTACTTTGTTATTACAAATGCCATTTCAAAGCGAAAGCCTGCATCCACACATTTTTTATACGTAATGTGCCAGCCTTATAAATTCCTGGACTGGGCCTGCTGAGCCAGAGTACGTTCATTTGTCAGTTTTATAACTATTGTTAAATTTTCTAGCCCAAGTCCCTGCTCCAAAAAATGTGCAAAAATGGGTGGCAGACATTTAAAATAATTGTTTATTTCATTACTGGTCATTTCATACCTAATTCATGAGTTGTATTTTCTGTGTTTTGCCCCTGGACTGCGGCCTGGAGCTGAGATCCGTGCCATCCACAGCGCCATCAGCCCTGCCTCCCACCTCTCCAGAGAGCTGGTTTTCTTAACCCAGCTTCTGTTACGTCTTTTATGCTTCTCTGGCCTCATTTCTCTCTTTTTACACCAATTCCTTTTCTCTTTTGAGTTATGCCAGTATGATAACATCCTTTGATTTTGTGTCAATCACACAGTCTGTGATCATCTTCCAGCACACTTCACCGTTTTCAGTTATAACACCAGCAATATCACCATTTTCTCTGACTTCAAACTCGAGTTCACAGATCTTATCGTACACTCAGGGAGAAAGCCATGTGGTAAATAGATCATCCAGTAATATCTGTCAGGAGCCCACAGAGGGCCACGTGGTGCACCAGGCGCCCGCAGTCCTGCCTTCATGATTCTGAGCTAACCATGATCTAGACCATCTTTCCTCCTTTAGAATTGGGCTACTTTCTTTAAACCACCATTTCTTAATTTCTCTCTTTTATCCTTATTTTTGCTGTTCAGCTTCTTTATAGGCCTCTTTTTTTAATGTCTTATACTTTTCCTCATCAGTGCTGCTTTTCGCAGGCCACCCTGGGACGGTTCACATTTCTTTTATTCACATTTATTGTGAGGGACTCTCAACTTCCCCATATAATTATTTATATACAAGGAGGGGTAAAATTAGGTTTACAGTTCATTTGAAATTAATACAACAATTAATAAATAGTAATACAAGAATAAACTTGTGTTGTACATACTCATACTGTAAACCTACTCTTGCCCCACCCTGTATTTAATTAATTTATAACTGTTCACATTACATGTTTGACCAACGGGAAAAGGTTTGAGTATATTCTTTTCTTTAGTAATATCATATTTTCTGTTCCTTGGCCCCAGCTGTTATTTACTTCCGATATACGTAAGTTTTTATAAAGCTGAATGAACCAGATTGTGACATTGCCTCAGATCTCCTGAATGGAAAGTGTTGGCAACAACGCCTCTGCAGCAAAGCCCTCCCAAGATACGTGCGGCTTTTTTTAGCTCGAGCTGGTTGCATTCCCTCTCGGACAGTTATTCCCCAGTTTCTAAACCTTCAGTCTCAAGTAAACACAGTGCATTTCCATCGCAGGCACTTCACCTGCCCTAAGGACAAGCAGAGGACCTGAGAGAAGTCAGTGTGTAAATATTTCTTTGGAGATACTGAACAAATTCTGATATAAAATCATGACCTTGAGTTAGTCAACCTCAGGTAGGGAAACCTGAGAATAACTTGAGAACCTAACGGCCCTTCCTATTTCCCAGCCTATCTGGATCCTATTCGATACAATTTCAGTATTTTAATCAACGTGCTTGCCCTCCCTTCTCTTCTGCCCCGCCCCCCCTCTAATGAACAGTGCTCTCGCTAAAAGGAATATTCTCTCTTTGCTTGTCTGTTTTTGGCTCTTGTAGCAAAATCTTAATTTCGCTTGATAATTATGTATATTTTAACCTCAATATTTAATCTCACTAGAACACATATTTATGTAGAAAAACTTTTGTTGTCTGATACACCACATATCAAAATGATATGTAGTCAGTAGAGTTTCTTTTTTTAATGTTTCACCCTGGCCAGTCTAAACAGCCCCTAACCAGGAGGCTGCTGTCAGGATAAGGGGGCCACATCTTACAAGGCCTCAGGTGTCAGTCTTCATCATAGCCAGTCAGCTATGTTTAATAGGAAGAAAGACATCTCTCACCTGTACTTCTTAATACTGGTTCTTAAATTTCTGGAATGTAACTTTGGGGGGGTGGTAGTGTCTGCAATTTTCCCACGTATTTACTGAGCTTGCCAATAGAGCATGTTGGAGAAGACGAGGTGTGGGGAAGGGAGTAGTAGGGGAAAGTTTTCGTGAAAGGATAGTCTTGGTGGAGGAAAACAGAGTAGTATGGGAACCCTTCTGCAGTAAAGTGTATTGGCCGGTAATGCCGTCAATAGCAATACTTTCCAAGTGCTCAATTGAAATATTTTGTTGACCTTCAGATTGTGTATGATTTTGAATAGTCTGTAAAGCTGGGAGTCATCTATACCAGAGTCAGAAGTCAAACAGTTATATAACTCATGGAGATGGAAGATGCCATTCCCAAGACTTAAATGGATGTTGGGGTTGGAAGGAATGGTTTAAGCCATAAGACACCTTTATCTTGGAAGAGATTATCTGCATCATCCATAGAGTGGTGTATCTATGTGGATAGCATGTATATGTGGGTAGGTGTCATTTCATCATATCCCAAAGGCATTTGGTGTTTAGAAGAAGTAGTAAGTAATGAAGTAATGTTTCAGACCATGCACAAAGATCTCTTTTTTACTGATATAAAACCACTAAAAGTTCCTGCATACTGTAGTCCATGTCTTGACATAGGCACAGCAAACATTTGGGTATAAATAGAGACCTCCTCAATCAGAAGGCCTTCATGCATTCACTCAGCACTGCGCCCAGCACTGTTGCAGCAGCCTTAGTGGCGTCGTGGGCGTGGCGCCGTGAGTGGAACCTGGCCCCTGCCCTGTGGAGCTTTGTGCTTGTGTAGTTTGCCCACGCTTATAAAACAGGCCTTTTTTACATTCTGCTCTTCCCTAAATCTCTCTTCAGGTGGCCCTGGTGCTTCAAGGGGATGCCATGACTTCTAGATTTTGATTTTTTTGTATTGATGCTGCACTGGTCAGTTTTAGAGACTGCTACAGAGGTTTCTGGGAAGATCCCTAGGAGGAAGGGATCTTCCTCCTAGGGATCTTCAGGCTTTCAGAAAAGAACTTTTAGGTATGGTTTGGAAGTCTGGCATAAATAATATGGTCAACTGGAAATATTTCAAAATGTAGCCCTTTGGTTTTTGAAAGCACACGTTCCTGGTTGTACTGACAAAATTGTTTTGCCTAAATTGTTTTGACAGACACACATAACCCTCAGAGTGATTGATACTTCTAGTCCCAGAGGAAGCTCTGACAGCAAATAATTCCTAAGCCCAAGCAGGGGAGAGTTAACACTTTTGGGTCTAGTTCTGTAAAAAATATATAAATAGGAACATTTTTGAAAATTGAGTCCACTGATGTAGACCCTTGGCTTCATATAAGTCCCGGCTGGAGCAGCATGCACAAAGATGGGCACAGGTGCATGACGTCTTTGGCTGCTGCAGCCTCTGAGAAACCAACGGTATCTCTTTACCTTGCTTGGGACATTAGTATCTAGAGCCATTATGGAAAACTTAAAGACAGAATAAGTAATAAGGAACACATTCTGGGATTTACTGAATGTCCTTGGTTGAGGGGGATCTGTTCTTGAACTGCCAAGTCTCTGTCTCACCTCATACCAGCCTCTTAACCAGGAAGGAGGTAAACTCAGAAACTCGGCCTCAGGACTTTTAAAAAAATTTAACACAGAATCTTTTTTTTTAGACCAACATCTCATGAAATAATATCCAAGCAGAGTACAACTCTCTGGTTTAGAAATTAAGTAAGGTGTCATTTAAATGCTAGGAAAAGACCCAGGTATTTAATGGGCCAGATGGCATCATAGCATGTTGGAAAGACTGTTTTCTACTCATTATCCTCTCACTATGGAAATTATTTTACCAACTCTTAGATCTAATTTCTTAAAGTCCCAGAGCTGTGTCAGGAGGTTGGGAATCGGAGGAGAGGGAACCAACATTAGTAGTGGATGCTAACCGCATTGACACGTGGCAATCGTATAAGAGGTAGACTTTTCATTGATTTTTTTTTAAAAAAATAGTGAACAGTAGGGTCCTTAAGGGAAGGTGGAAGGTTTGATCAGCTCCTCTGTGTATTTTCCAGGAGCTTTGCTCTTCCTCAGAGAGGAAGCACACCCACCGAGCAGGAATGTGGGGAAAAGCCACTTGGCTCTCCTTGGTAGAGAGGTAGCTCCTGAGCCACTTTAAGGGTCTTCCCTTTTAGACAGTTTGTGTCTAGAAATGCTGACTCATGATAACAGGCACTGAGGGCCCTGTCAGAGTCCTAAAATGGTATTAATGGCAGATATGTGGAGACAAACAGTGCTGAAGGACCTTCAGTTAGGAGCAGCTGTGGACAATTTTTTGGTTAACAAGATACAAAGCACCTGGTGTTTGACACATTCTACCATAAATAATACATTTGGTTTGGCCTTTGATTCATGGGTCTCCCAGGCTAACATTATCCATTGTTATGGTCAACCCATATTGGCAGAGTGTTGGGTTAGATGGGAAGTCTAATCCAAGATGAAGCTTGGTCAACAGAGATGTCCATTACTTCCTTCTTCAGCCCAGAGGCAGAGCTCTGCTGCTCACCAGAGTATAGAACAGCCTTTCCAGTAAATGCTAGAAGGGCCTTTTCCAGAAGTGTGAGTCCAGTCTGTGACAACCTTCCTACCTCTTTGCTCCAATAGAACAACTGTAAATTTTAATGTGGGCATGGTGCCAGCTTATTTTAGATAGCCTTATAATGACATCTATCAGTTCAAAAGCTAGAGTTTCATTCAATTTCAGCTCTTATATGAAGAGCTAATAATCTTAGCACAGTAAACCACCTGCTAGTTTCTACCTTAGCTCATTAGCATTGGTAATCCTCTCATGCTGCATTCCAAGAGACCTAGGGAATCTGTGAGGCTAGCTACTAGGCTTGCCTGAGGCACTGGACCATTCTGCTTCTCCCAACAAGCCAAGCCTCAAAAACTGGGAGGTTTCTCTTTATCTCTGACACACATCATGAATATGCATGTCCACAAACCTGGAACCTGACAATCACATCTTCAGGAGAAAGGACTGGAAAGTCATCACAGTGAATTGCCCTGGGAGTAGCAGTGCTATCAGAAGTTGCAAATCTCATCTCTGTTAATTACACTGTCTAGTCTCCTACTAGAGGAAACTCATAGGCCAAGGGCAGGGCAGCAGAGCCAGGCCTTGGAACTAACTCCTTACGTGCATACGACTGATAGCCGCTGGAGGGCAGCAGAGAGTGACAACAGAGGGCTAAATTTAGCGAACAGGGGCATATTTCAGTTTGCCAAGAAAGAAATCCCCTTAGCTGTAAGAGAATTAGCTACCTAGGAGCCACAGTTACAAGCATAGGGCCTTTGGGAGCAAGGACCAAAAAGAGCATCAAGAACCCTTATCTGAAGGTTTAAAACACTGTCTAGGCAAGTTCAAGGAACCAGGAATGGGTAAAGAATTGAAGGACTGTCTGAAAGAGGAACCAGACAGCATCAGTAAAGGTAGAGAACCAGAAGGACATTCTGAAGTGTCAAGTCGCAAGGGTTGCAGCAAAGACGGAACAGGAGCCAACTGAAAGAAAGAACTACAGTCAGAGGTAAGCCAGGTAATAAACTGAAGAGGCAAAGACACAGTCAGGAAAGATGGATTCTCTAAGGCAGCCATATCCAGGAAGGAGTCTTGTGTAGAATGCCTATCGGTCACCAGGGAGTTGCAAAGGGACCACATTCAGACACAGCCACACAGCCATGTCTATTGGATTCGTATCTTCTCCTTGATTAGCCAGATCATTTCTTTCTTGGTCTTTCTTGATTTCAGGAGCAAAATAACTCATTGAGAATGTGGAGAGAGAGACCGAGAGAGATGATAAAACATTCTAAGATATGACTAAGGGATTTTTATACATGAAATAAAATTTAACTTGGATATGAAACCCTTCTGGGCATTGGTGTAGAAGGACAGCTCACTTTCCTACAATAGCTACTGATTTCATATTTTATACTATAACATTTGCTAAGACTATCCAGTATAAAAGAAAAACTGGCTCTGGTGACTAGATATCTAGGCAAGATCTTCAATTAATCCGAGGAGTTAGGATCCTAGAATCTATTCCCAGTAGGTTAGTGGAGAGCTGTTTGGACTTTCTTCTAAATGCTGAGCACTTAACAGTTTTCCAGACCTCTTAATTTATGGAGAAAGGACACTCTTGCTTGCCCTTTTAAACTTCTAGTGTCTCCCTTATTTGTCTTAACCCCTAAAACATGGGGAAAATGGGACACCTGTCCCTGCAAACTGCAGGAGCCCTGTACTGGGTATTACTGGGTATTAGGACAGCATAAAGGTTAAGACAAATAAAAACTAGTATCCGCACAAGCACTTGTACATGAATGTTCATAGAAGCCTTTTTCCATACTAATGCAAAACTAGAAATAACAAAATGTCTATAATATATAGCAGTCGAATGACTAAATAATGATATATTGATATAAAGAAATATCATTCATCAATAAAAAAGAATAAACTATTGATAACATCCAATTCTAAAATTTTTATAAAATTTTAGAAAATGCAACTAATCTGCAGAAAAGAGATCAGTGTTTCTTGGGAACAAGGGGACATGACTACCTACAAAGAAATACAGGGAATATCTTGGGATTATAGAAATATTCTTCGTGACAGTCACATAGGTGTGTGTATTTGTCAAAACTCATGAAATTATATGTAAAATAGGTTTATTTTATTGTACATAAAATTATATCTGAATAAAAATAATTTTAAAACCAAGTCTAAAAATATTTAATTTCATGTATTAAACTCTATAAAATATATAAAATTATGGAATTTCTATTTTTTATACCCTTTATGCTTGATTTCTTTCATTCAGTATGATGTTTTAATATTCATCCATGTTATTGGTTGTATCAGTAATTCATTTCTTTTTATTAATGAATGGTATTTCTTTATATGGATATATTATAATTCACTTAGTCATTTACCTGCTATGTTTGTGAACATTTTATTGTTTCCAGTTTTACATTATTATGAAAAATGCTGCTATGAATATTCATGTAGAAGTGATTGGTTTTTATTTTTCTCGAATAACACTATGAGTGGAATTGTTGGGTCTATACAAAGTATGTACTTACTCTTTTTTCATTTTCATTTCAAACTGTTTTCCACAATGATTGTATCACTTTTTATACCCACCAGCAGTGAATGAGGGTTTCTTTTTGTTTTCTATCCTCTTCAACACTTGGTGTGACAGTCTTCTGTTTGTTGCTTTATTAAGACATAATTTACATAAAGTGAAACTCATCCTTCTTAGATATATAGCCCTATAAATTTTTACAGACTTAAGCATTTGTGTAACCACTACCAAAATGAAGATATAGAATATTTCTATTACTCAAAAGGTTTCTTTATTCCTCTTTGCAATGAGTCTCCTCTTCCCACTCTCAACATCTGGTAATGACTCCTCTGATCTCTGATGCTACACTTTTCTCATATAAATGGAATCATATATATATATATATATATATATATATATATATATATATAACTGAAATCATACTTTTTATCTTGGTCTCATTCATTTAGCATAGCAATTTTCAGCAGATGTGCCATGGCACAATGGTGTGCCATAAGAATTTTTAAAACATGCAATACCTAACCATTTAGTCGGGCACTGACCTCTTTCTCCTTCAATTGTCAAATAAAAAATGGCAACAGTCAATACAATAGCTGTCTGGTGTGAATGAATCAAAATTATTTCAATTTTTTTGTCATATCAGCAAAAAAAGATGTTATGTTTTTGGTGTCACAGAATTTTAGTAATTAGTTTATGTGTGCCATGAGATGGAAAATGCTTTTGGGATTCATACATATACATAGTTGTATATATTAGTAGTCTGTTGTTTTTATTGCAGAATAGTATTTTATTATAAGGATTATTTGTTTACTCATTGTGAACAGTTGGTGAATATTTGGATTGTTCCCAGTTTGGAGATATCAAGAATAAAGCCACAATAAATGTTTGTGTAAAGGCTTTTTGTGGACATATGTTTTCATTTCTGTAGAATATATACTACACTTGGGGTGGGATTACTAGTCATATATTAAGTGCATATTTGACTTCATAAGCAACTATCAGAGTTATTCCAAAGTAGTTTTCCATTTTGCATTTCCACCACCAATATATGAGAATTGCATTTGCTCTGCACCCTTGCTAATATTTGATATTGTCAATTTTATAAAATATGCACCATTCTAATAGGTATGTAGCAATATCTAGTGGTGGTTTTAATTTGCATTCCTATAGTGACTCGATGAAGAACATTATTTTGTGTGCTTATTAAGTATCCATATCTCTTCTTTTGTGAAATGTTCAAATCTTTGGTCCAGTTTTTATAGTAACTCTTATTATTGCATTGTAATAGATGTTTGTTTATCCTGGTTAACAGTCCATTATGAAATGTGAGAGGAAGGAAGATAGAGAGACAGACTGTCACATGCACCCTGACTAGGATCTACCCGGCAACCTCCATCTCGAATCAACTGAGTTATCCTCAGCACCCAGGGTCAATGCTGGGACCAACTGAGCTATTCTCAGTGCCCAGGGCTGACACTCAGACCAATCAAACCACTGGCTGCAAGAGGAGAAGAGAGAGAAGGGGGAGAGGGAGGGGGAAAGAAGCAGATAGTCGCTTCTTATGTGTATCCTGACCGAGAATCAAACCTGGGATGTCTGCACACTGGGTAGACACTCTATCCACTGAGCCAACCAGCCAGGGCTGAGTTTTTAAATTATAATGTATATTTCATAATAATATCACTATTTTTCTTTTATGGCTCATTCTTTTTCTGTCCTATCTGAAGAAATTTTTGCCTAACCCTGATTCACAAAAATTACCTCCTATGTTTTCTTTTAGGAGTTTTATAGTATTAGGTTTTACTTTTAGGTTTCTAGTGATATATTTTGAGTTAATTTTTATTATGATATAAGATATGATCAAGGTTCATTTTTTATATAGAATATGCAGTTGTTCCAGCACCATCTGTTAAAAAAAAAGTCTTCTTTCTCAACTCCATTGATTTGTTTTGACATCTTTATCAAAAATCAGTTGACCTAGCCTGACCAGGTAGTAGTGCAGTGGATAAGAGCATCAACCTGGGATGCAGAGGACCCAAGTTCAAAACCCCAAGGTCACCGATTTGAATGTGGGGTCACTGGCTTGAGCATGGGATCATACACATGACCCATGGTCACTGGCTTGAGCCCAGAGGTTGCTGGCTTGAACCCAAGGTTGCTAGTTTAAGCAAGGGATCACTGGATCTGCTGGATTCCTCCAGGCGAGGCATATATGAGAAAGCAATCAATGAACAACTAAGGGGCCGCAACGAAGAATTGATGTTTCTCATTTCTCTCCCTTCCTGTCTGTCTGTCCATATCTGTCTCTCTCACTTTCTCTCTCACTAAAAACAAAAACAAAACAAAATAAAACAAAAACCCAGTTGACCTGTATGTGTGCTTTTGTTTCTGGACTCTAAATTCTGTTTAATTTATCTATGTGTCTATTCTTTTACTGTGTCTTGATCTCTTATATCAAGAATTGAAATCAGATTAAATGGTATGGATTCTCTGTTTTTTCTTTTTCAAAATTATTTTCTTTATTCTAGGACCTATACATATATATTTTAGAATTAGCTTGCCGGTGCCTACAAAAGAGCTTGCTGAAATTTTGACTAGGATTTTGTCTAATTCATTAGAGAATTGACAGTCTGACAATATTGAGTCTCCTAATCCATGTACACAATTTCTCCATTTAATTATGTTTTGGGTTCCTCTCATCAGTGCTTTGTACTTTTCCACAAATCTTGCACATACTTTGTTCAATTAATTCCAAAGTAATTTATGTTTACAGCAAATGGTATTGCTTTTTTAATGTTTTTTATATAATTGTTTGTTGCTAGTACTATATATAAAATTACAGTTGGATTTTGTGTGTTGACCTTGAATCTCAAACTTTCTAAACTCACTTATTAGATCTAGTAGTATTGTATACACTCTCTGGCATTTTCTGGGTACACAATTATGGTATCTGGGGATGAAAACAGTTCTACTTCTTCCTTTGCTACCTAGATGCTTTTTGTTTCTTGTACCAGAATGATCTCTAGTACAATGTTAAATGGAAGTGGTGAGAGAGGTATCTTTGTCTCGTTACTTATCTTAACGGGGATGTAGTCAGTTTTTACTATTAAATATCATAATAGGTGTAACTTTTTTATGCCCTTCAATACTTGAGAAATCTTTCTCTAATTCCTAATTTTCTCAGAGTTTTTATTATGAATGGTACATCAGTTTTATCTGTCATCGTTTAATTAGCCATTATTAGTTTTGAAACTTTAGGTTATTTCTAATTGTTTTTATGTTTGAATTATATGAATTCATATTTAAAGCCCTTTTTAAAAATCTGAATTTCTTCTTAAGGTAATTTCTTTATGCAATAATTATAAAAACATTTCTTTGGCTTTTAAATGTGTCACTGGTTCCTGTAACAAAGGGTTACATCAGCTTCAAGTACACCTCGCAGTGTATTCATGCATTAGTTTTACTGCAGACTCACAAACATCAAGTCTATAAATTATCAATTTTAAGAGTTTTGCTTAATTTGACTGGTATAAGAGGGTATCCTTATTTTTTATTTCTCCCTATTTTGCTATACATAAAAAATTTGAGTGGCCCATGTATATCATAAGGATATGAATTTACCATGTTCTATAACAAGTTTTTTGCAATATGATATGATGCATCTCTAATTTAACTTTATTTATCTATTTATTTATTTATTTTTACAGAGACAGAGAGTCAGACAGAGGGATAGATAGGGACAGACAGACAGGAACGAAGAGAGATGAGAAGCATCAACCATCAGTTTTTTTGTTGCGACACCTTAGTTGTTTATTGATTGATTGCTTTCTCATATGTGCCTTGACCATGGGTCTTCAGCAGACCGAGTAACCCCTTGCTCGAGCCAGCGACCTTGGGTCCAAGCTGGTGAGCTTTGCTCAAACCAGATGAGCCCGTGCTCAAGCTGGCATCCTCGGGGGTCTCGAACCTGGGTTCTCCGCATCCCAGTCCGACATGCTATCCACTGCGCCACCGCCTGGTCAGGCTAATATAACTTTAGCTTATCAAAATCTAATTTACAAAAAGGCAAGACTGATACTTTCTAAAAAGTTAACTACTAGTAAAAAGCATGTAATTAAATGCCAAAGCAGCACGCAAAGCATTGTATGAGTTGGAATGAGGGAGATACTGCTGTGTAATTAGAAGTGAAATTTTTGCCTTTTTGGTTAATGGGTCAATAGGAACTAATTTTATTTCTTAGATTTATTTTAGTTGTTTAGTTTTATAAAGGCATTCCATGACCAGAACATCTGAGACTCACTATTCATGGTGTCTCAGAAAATTGTGGTCATCTGCAGAAAATTAATTCCATACTAGTAATAAAAAACATTCAGACCGTTGCTTGGCTCCAGTGTTACTACAGAAAAGAGCAAATTAACATGCTATTGGCTAGCAAAATTAAGGTTTAGCTTCTTTATTTTCTAGACTGTGCTATAAAATATGTTCTAAAGACTTACTTGAAGGTTGAAATGTTCATCTAAATAAAAAAATCAATCAAAAAGAGGCCTCCCAAATTCTTCCCAAAGCTTTAATACTTTGGGCCTGATCAAAGCTAGCAGCAAGTTCTCTGTAGTGATGGTTTTGTCTCTTTCCCAGCTATTACTGGTATAGTCTGTAGTATTTAGTGACTTGGGAGAGACAATGGGGAAAAGGTGGTTCTCAGAAGCTCCTGGTACACCAAGGTCATATTAAAAACTATCTTAGACAATCATAGACTGGCAACATCACTGAAAGTGAATGTATGCTATAAGGTAAGAAGAAGTGTAATTCTTCTTTTTAGAGTGTATAGTGGTTATCAGTTGTCCATCTAGTATTGGGGCGGGTTGCACATGTGCTCACGCATGTTCATACTTCCCTGTTCTAAATCCACGTGCAGTTAGAGTTCCATATGATGCTCTTAATTTCTTCCTTCCCTTATAGTCACTGATGGAAATTCTTAAAAGGGAAAAGGTAGTTTTCCATGTGTTTTCTCGAGGATGCCAACTTCTGACATCTATCTGTGCAGATATATTTTCCTTCACTGCCTACTTGAGGAGACGATGGTGGAAGGAGACAGCTAATTTCTTGGTGAGAGGTAATAGTAGGTTTGGAAGATGAGGAATGGAAGTGGATATGTTTATGATTCTTTCTGTTAAATGTAAAACTCTACTCTTCTTCTCTTGATCTGTTTTATAAGGTTGTCATTGAGGATCTTTTATTTCTTTTTTTCCATTCTGCCACCTACTGGTTTTTTTTTAAAACATAATTATAATCATGCCATTTGCCAGCTTGAAAAGCCCACGAGCTCTCAGTTGCCCAGTGAACGAAGGACAAACTCCTAGCAGAGCAAGTCTAGTCTCTGCTTCTCTTCCTGTCCCCCTTTCCTGTCACTCTGCCCCATGTTAACTCTACCCAGGCCCACTCCTCACACCTCCCTCATCACAAAGCTGGGCAAACTTGAGGCATCCTCTGCCCATCACAGAGTGCTCTCTCTTGGTAAAGTGATAAACTCCTTCCCTTCCTTTACAGCTTGGCTCAAATGTCATCCCTTTTATAAATCTGATTTAATTGTTCCCTGTTTGGGGCCCTGACATTTTGTATGCCCCTTCATTACTGATTCTCTTATAATTACTTGTTTAATCATCTGCCTTCTCCATTAGATTCTGAGTTCACCAAGGGCAGAAACCCTGTTTTATTTGTCCTCGAATTTCTCCTCCCCCAGTGGGTAACATAGTTTCTATTCAATATTATGCTTCTATAACTGTTTGATAAGTGCATTTTCTTAATATTGTTTTGTGGCATTTTAGAAGTAAATAGCATTCAACTGAATTTCTGAATATTTGTACTTATCTACCCTTAAATGAAGAGTATTCATCATTTTTCTCCCATACCATGCTCTTAATTTTCACTTTGCTTTAATCTTGTTAAATGAAGTGCAGAGGTCAGAGCACGGGGGAAGGCAGGAGCAAATGTGGGGAAAGAGGACTTAGCTGGTAGTCCCTGGGACTTGGCACAGGAGGACTATCGCTTCATGAGGGATGGCTGCCTAGGCCCTGGAGAGAGTACCATGCACCTAGACAGTTCATTCTGGAAGAGGAAATAGCTCCTTGCCTGATAAATTGTTCTCACTGCTTCAATAGAAGATGACTTCTTAGGTGAAACATTTCATCATATTCTTCCAACCCTGGTGAGCATCTGGGTTCAAGTGTCAGGTGTTGCCTTTGTGTTTCTGTTCCAAGATGGGGCCATTTTTCTCAATGCAAATATGCCTTTGGAATTCATCCAGAATTCCATCCTTATTATAACCCTCTGACAGGTGTGGAGCCCACTAACTGAACCTCACAATTAGGCCAGAATATCAATCCAAACTTTGGAACCAATCGATTCAAGATGTGGAAGTTTTTCTAGAAATGACTTCTAAAGTAGTTTACAAATAATTCCTGCTGAGGCAGAGAAGAATTTTTAATGAGAGTGGTTAATATGTGGAAAATGTCATATGGTCTTGTTCTTCATGCCAGATATGTACGTATCTTCATCGTGCATGATCATAAGGCAATCCTACTATGTTATATTATAGCCAGAATGCTCTGAAACTATGTTCCTTATTTCCCTATGAAACTTCTGTAGGGCTCTTCATCTCAATGAATGGCGGTTCTGGTCTGTCTTCTAGGAATGGATACCTTCTTTTCTCATCTCTCACAGATAGTCTGCCAGCATTCATGTTTTCTCTCTCTTCAAAATATATTCAGAAAGTAACTATTTATAACTATCATTTCTCTTTTCCTAATTCAAGTCATAATTATTTCTCAGTGTGTTCTTGCAATAGCTTCTCAACTGGCCTTCCTGATTGTACCTTTATCCCGCTATAGACCTTTCCAAATATGACAGCCAGTGTGAAACAGTTCCAACAGGAGTCAGATCATGTCACCCTTCTGTCTGAAACTCACAATGGTTTCCCATTTTACTGTAAGCAAAAGCCAGTCTGTTTAATGACCTTCAGGATCTTGTAAAATCTTCACATGCACACTTACTCCTTAACTCTCTGACCTCACCTCCTACTGCTTTTCTCCTCATTCTGCAGTTGCTGATAGCCTTCTTATTGTTTCTCAGACCTGCCAGGTATACTTAGATCTCTTCATTTCCTCTTCCATTTCTTCCTGGCCTTTGCACTTGATAGCAATTCTTTCTAGAACATTCTTTTCCATAAATACCCATATTGGTGCTCATTCATCTACCTCAGGTCTTTATTCAGGTCATTTAAGGTTCACTTCTCATCGAGGCCTTTTCTATTCAAGATTGGAAGTTACCCCTCCCACTACCTCTCCCACCCCACCACCAAAGCAAAACTTTCTATCCTCTTCCCTGCTTTACTTTTTTTCTGCAGAACTTATCTTATAGTATATTATATAGTTTACATATCTTTATTTAATTTATTTTCCCACACTAGAAAATGATTTACAAGAGAGAAGAAATTTTGTCCATGTTGTGAGCAACTTTATTCTTAGTGCCTAGAATAATTCTTAATACATGGTAGGCCTTCAGTTAATATTTGTTGGAGGAAAAAGTGTAATCTCTGCAGGTTTGCCTTAGCTTTAAGACCTAAGAGATTAAGAGTGGCTTAGACATGATTTGTTCTACAAAACAACCTGATGCACCATTAAAAGTAGTGATTTCAGAAAGTTTTTAAAAAGCTGTTTAAAAATGTGTTGTACATATTGGATATACACTCTGTATCTTTCTTTTTTTTTTTTCGTATTTTTCCGAAGTTGGAAACGGGGAGGCAGTCAGACAGACTCCCGCATGCACCCGACCGGGATCCACCCGGCATGTCCACCAAGGGGCGATGCTTTGCCCATCTTGGGGCGTCGCTCTGCTGCAATCAGAGCCATTCTAGCACCTGAGGCAGAGGCCACAGAGCCATCCTCAGCGCCCAGGCAAACTTTGCTCCAGTGGAGCCTTGGCTGCGGGAAGGGAAGAGAGAGAAAGGAGAGGAGGAGAGGTGGAGAAGTGGATGGGCACTTCTCCTGTGTGCCCTGGCCGGGAATCGAACCTGGGACTCCTGCACGCCAGGCTGACGCTCTACCACTGAGCCAACTGGCCAGGGCTCACTCTGTATCTTTCAGTGACGTGGAGAAAGAATATTTCCTAAAAATTTTCTTGTTTGTGGATTTCTTTGCTTAACAATATAAATTGATAGGTACCTGCTGATAAATGTCCTTTCTTAATAACATATCTCCCAGGATGATGAAGATGATGATGATGATGATGATGATGATGATGACATTTAGTGTGGAGAAGAAAACTGAGCCATGTGTTAAAGTTTCTGATCACAAGTTGGCAGCGAGCCTTAAGGCAGTACAGCTTATCGAGTAATGCAGAAGTCACTTGTCACTTGAAAGTGGTCAGAGTAACTTGGCAGAACATGTTGGGGAGCAGTGTTCAAATAAATGGAAAATTGAGTCCTGATTGGAAAAGTATGTTGTGAGTTTTACAGAGGACTTTTAATGTTGTTCAGGGACAGAGTAACCTCTTTTCTAACAGTACTTTAAAGTGTGGTGAGATATGGAGAGTTTGGGAAAGCAAAGGATACCAGATGAATGTGACATAATGAGTGTCAATATATCAAGGAGGGAGAATAAGGAAAGTTCTCCCCACAATGTGGTAGTCCAAGTACAGTGTTTTGGACAATTAAAAATAATTAAACTATGTAACCTACAGTTAGACTCTATAAATTTAGTAGCCCATCCTGAGGAGTCACAGAGGAATCCAAAATAAGATGTCCAGAGCTAATTAGACAACTTCTGTTGCTTTCTTTACGTCCTTTCTCTTCATCCCCTTCCTTACTGTGGTCGTCGGTGTCCCGGCGGGCATCAGGCCCACAGAAACAGAGAAAGGAGGCCGATCTGTGGAGGCGTTTGCCTGCTGGACTCCCCCACTGCTTTTACAGAGCGCAACTGGCAGCAGCTCCCTGTCCTTAAGTAGCAGATTGCCTGGACGGGGATCATAGGGTTTAATTGCTGCGTCGGTGACTGGCTGAGACTAATTGCATAAATGCTAGGGTTGGGTGGCCTATACAGGCTGACTCCTTGAAATGGGATTTTTTTTTTTAAATTTCCCAGCCTGGAACAGAATAAAATAACTGTGGTTTTGTGTTAGTTGTATCCTGTAATGTGCTTGGGAGCATAGGTTTCAGAGATTCCTTTATTGTGGCTCCTGCTTTTTATGAGGTAATAGAAGTAAAAAAAAAAAAAAATCTTGGCAAGAAGTCAGATATGGCAGAGGTAAAACCATTAACCTTTTTTTCCCAACTTTCTCTTTCCCATTTTCTTTCCCCAGAATCCTGTGGTAATTTCACATATTCTCTCTCTCTCTCTCTCTCTCTCTCTCTCTCTCTCTCTCCCTCTCTCCCTCTCCCCTAAAATATCTTATGTAGAGCTAGCTGTTGATGCTTGAGTTGTATACTGGCTTATGGTCTTCTAGGCATGCTACCCCCTGGGAGAGAATTTAGCCCATGACTTTTCGTAAGTCATTCTTTATTACTTTTGAAAAGATGTTCTTTAGGCTCAGAGACTATATAAATGAGTTTCTAATAGAGGTGAGGCTGGAATTGCTAACAGTAAAGATTGGCACTGTTTCACACCATTTTTGTCCGCTAACTGAGGCTCCAGAATAAAGTAACTGAGAAATTGGAACCCATTTAGCTCCCTCTTATGGACCGCCCAGGACTTACCATTGAAGGGGAAGTCGGAGCACCTGTGGTATTGCCAGCAGCTAACTTACCTTGGGAAAGTCCCCTTTTCATTTCCCCAAAGTAAAATGAAGAAATAGGTTAGATAATCTTCCTGTTCTCTTTGATCTCTTTTGTTCTGTTTCTGGGTCATCCTTGGTAGCTTTAGACTGCTCTTTCAGGATGGCTTCTTCCTCAACTTCTTATATGTACTTGCTTAGAATTCTTATATTTCAGTGTTAGATAATAACACTTATTTAATAGGATGCTTTTCAGCTTTCCTGTCACCAATGATCCTCATCTTATACCACAGGACCTACCCAAATCTTTTATCAACCCACCTATCCATATCTCATAGAACTTACTTGACTCAGTTGGGGAAAACGGTATTGACACCGGGAGATTCCCCGCTTGCTTTCTGCTTTTGAAAACCTCAGGTAAGGACCTTGCCAGCCATGGTCCTGCCATCTATATATTGCAGCTTTCCAAAGCTACCTTGCTTTAGGGAGTTTTAGCAGTGATCTATTATTTTATTGCCTGGAGCAAAATGTTCCTGGAAAAGAGGTCTCTGAATGTTCAGCCAATTTAGCAGTTCATTGGCTGAGTGTTCTGAGATATTTCAGGATATTATGTGCAAAATTGAAATTCGTGTAGTCACTGCCCAAGAATCAGCACCATTAAAGATGACTGGATTGGGAGGTAAAAGACTGGGCAAAAGAGTCTTAAGAAAATTATTTCCAGGTTAAAAGAGGAAACCAGTAAGTCACGTACAGGCAAAACTTCACACAAGAATATTCAAGGTCAGCGTCCCTTTGGATATCCCTTTCTGAATGCTCCTTCTTCAGCTCTTGTGGGGGCGTCTTTTTCTCTGCCCATGTCTTCCTATCATCCTTCAAGGGTTCTATCAGCCCTCTTTCCTAGCAGTTTCCTATTCTTACTCACTATATTCTCCCTAGCTGAGAAAAAAAAATTATATATATAAAAGAGAGAGAGAGAGAGAGTGTGTGTGTGTGTGTATGTGTGTATGTGTGTGAATAATGCCCCTCTCCCCACAGATGGTCATATCTTCAGTATTGGGACTATGCTACCTTTAGGACAAAAGATACTTTTAAAATGTGATGGTAAAGACTCTGAGATGGGGAGATTATTCTGGATTATCTATGTGGACCCAATTTAATTCCATGAGTCCTTAAAAACAACCAAAGGAAGCAGAAGAGTGGGTTGAGGAGATAAGATGCAAGAAAAAGAGATTGAAAGTATTAAAGGGATTTGAGCCACCTTGTTGGTTTTGAAGATGAAAAAAAGAAGCCATGAGCCAAAGACTTTGGATAGCCTCTAGAGGAATGGCCCTTGACTGAAGGACAGTGTGGAAATAGGTATCTTAGTCTTGTGACCACACGGAACTGAATTCTGTCACCAGCCTATAGGATCAAGGAAACAAAGCCTACACTAGAGCCTCCAGACAGGAATGCAACCCTGCCAACTTTTTGATTTGAGCTGGTGGAGACCCATGTTTCCTTCTGACCTATAAGGCTATCAGATAATAAATATGTGTTGCTTACGTTACTAAACTGGTGGTAATCTGTTATGGAAGCAATGGAAAACTAACACAACATACATTTATTCTTTTGTTACCATAGTCAAAAAACTTTACATTATGCTATCCAGTAACAAAGTATAGTACAGTAGAGAAAAACGTGTGCAGTCCATACAACGGGACAAAGCTGGATTTAAGTCTTATGTATCTCTATCATATTCTATTAAAGGACTTTGGAGAAAAAAAATCACCTTTTTTTTCTCTAGGAAATGGTTATAATACCAACTAGCTTAGAGAGAGAGACACACAAAAAAATAAAATAGCACATGTAAAATGCCTAGCATATGGTAGTATGATTCAGTAAATGATAGTGATTAATATAATAAAAAGTAAAGCCAAGCCTGACTACTAATGGTACTGTGGATATAGCGTTGACCTGGAACCCTGAAGTTGTGGGTTCAAAGTCCCGAGGTTGCTGGCTCTGAACACAGCTCATCACATGATCCCAGATCTCTCCAGCTTGAGCCCAAAGGTTGCTGGCGTGAAAAGCCCAAGGTCATTGCCTTGAGCAAGGAGACACTGGCTTGGCCCCAGTTGAGGTACATATGAGAAGCGATCAATGCACAACTAAAGTAAAAGCAACTATGAGTTGATGTTTCTCATTATCTCTCTTCTTTCCTGTCTCTCTCTCATTCTCTCAAAAAAGAAAAAAAGAAAGAAAGTTAAAGCCAGCAGACATATTTCAGCTATAAAAGAAGCACCATACTAAAATATATCAAAGAAACAGGAAGTAAAAGAAAAAGAAACAACAGATAAATTGTACTTCATCAAAATTAAAACATTTTTTCTCTCTCAAGAAAGTGAAAGACAGCCCTGGCCTATTGGCTAAGCATCAGATTATTGGCCTGCCATGTGGAAGTCCCGGGTTCGATTCCTGGTCAGAGCACACAGTAGAAGCTCCCATCTGGTCCTCCACCTTTCTCCCTATCTCTCTCTTCCCCTCCCACAGCCATGGCTCCATTGGAGTAAAGTTGTCTTAGGCACTGAGGATGGCTCCATGGCCTCCACCTCAGGCACTAGAATGACTCCAGTTGTGAGGGAACAACACCCCAGATGGGCAGAGCATCGCCCCCTGGTGGGCATGCTGGGTGAATCCCGATCAGACTCATGTGGAAGTCTGTCTGCCTCCAGCCCCCCCCCCCACACCCCCACTTCTCACTACGGAAAAATACAAAAAAAAAAAAAAAGTGAAAGTCCATACAATGGGAGATAATATTTGCATACTATGTATCTGATAAGGGACTAGTATCCAGAATATATCAAAGAATTTACAAGTCAACAATGAAAAGATATTTGTTTAAAAATGGGCAAAGGATTTAAACAGACATTTTCCAAAAAATGGTAATGGCCAATAAGCAAATAAAATATGCTCAACATCATTAGTCATTAGGGAAATGCAAATTAACCCACAATGGGATACTACTCTACACTCACTAGGATAGCTCTAATCAATAAAATTGAAAGTTACAAATGTTGGCAAGGATGTAGAGAAATTAGAACTTTAGTACATTGCTCGTGAAATGTAAAATGGTGCTGCTTTTATGGGAAACAGTTATAAGGTTCCTCAAAAAGTTAAACAGAATTACCATATGACCCAACAATTCTGTTCCTGGTTACATACCCAAAATAATTGAAAACAGGTGTTCAAACAAAACTTGACTTGAATATTCATAGCAGCAGTACTCACCATAGCTAAAAGGGGAAACAACCTAAATGCCCACCAGCTGATAAATGGGAAAAACAAAATGTGGTATATACATTCAATAAAATATTATTCAACCATAAAAAGGAATGAAGTACTGATACCTGGTACAACGTGGATGAACTTGGAAAACTTGATGCTAAGTGGAAGAAGTCAGACACAATAAGCCACATCATGTATGATTTCATTTACATGAAATATCCAAAATAAGCAAGTTCACAGAGACAGAAAATAGATTAGTGGTTGTTAGGGACAAGGGAATGCGGAGTGAATTTCCTTAGAAGTGATGAAAAAGTTCTAGAACTGTAGTAGATAGTAGTTGTTGTACAATGTTGTAAATGTACTTGATACCACTGAACTGTACACTTTAAAATAGTTTAAATGGTAAATTAAGTTTCACTTTTGATATTCCAGAAATGTTAAGCAGCAGTCAACTCATTTGTGTGTGTGTGTGCGCGCGCGCGTGTGCGCACACACGTGTGTGGGGGCATGCACGTGTGTACAAAACTAAGATAATTGAGTGGAAGAATTTTTGAAAATCTTCAAATAGGTGAGTTTGCTAAAAAGATTGGAATAAAGGTGGGTGCAGGTTTTATAGCATATAGGAAAATATGCAAGGGACGGGTTTTAACTTGGATACCATCATGATTTAGAAGGTCTAGAAAGTGATTTAGGGAGTAAACAAGGCAGGAACCAAACATGTAAGGATATGTGTTCAGACTAATTTTCAATAACTACATTTTAGTGAGGGGTATATAACCAGAGATTCACTTGAAGGCAAAATTTCAGATGAGTTTAAAAGAAGTATTTATCATTAATGGCACCAAATGGTAGGAGCCAAGTGAATCCCCCATAGTAGCCAACTCATTCTCACCTTCCTCCAAATTGTTTTTCCTTCCCATCTACCTGTTTCTTCTCTCTTTCCTCCTATAGAAATTATTAGGTGGCCATTTAGGGTTAGCCACAGAAATAGAGAAAACGGAAAAAGGCAAACTTCAGGGCAGTCTTGTATTGCTATAGAAAGCAACACCTCTGGGTCAGGAGGGTCCTGAACCTATTAGGGCCGGATACCTTGAACAACAAATATTTATTTTTTTCAATTCTGGAGACTGGAAACTCCAAAATCAAAGCATCAGAAGATTTGATGTCTCATGAGGCCCACTGTCTGGTTCATAGATGGTCATTTTGTCACAGTGTCCTCACTCTGCAGAGGGGGTTGAACAAGTTCTCTGGGGTCTCCCATTTCAAGGGCACTGACCCCATACATAAGGGCTCATCACCGAATAACTTCCCAAAGGTGCCACTTGCAAATACCATCACACTGTGCATTAGGGTTTCAGTATATGGATTTGAGGAGGGAATAGACGGACACACACATTTGGTCCATAATATAAGGTTATCCTTTGATTTCTCATAAATTATAGAAAACACCTTTCTTTTCCTACTAATAAAAAATAAAAGTAGATAAAAAAATTTCACAAATCATTTTAGATAATTGTGAAAAATTGCATACCTATTAGAATGAGAAAATAATAATGTTGGGATATCAGAAAATTTCCTAGAAATGTATATATATGGAGACTGTGATCAGTAATGAATAAACTTAAAAGGTCTCTTTTTAGCCCAAAATTCTGGCCATTGTTTTATTTACTGAACACCTTAAGTTTCATCTGTCTAATGAGAAATAAGAAAAAGAAAATTATAATATTGCACATTAACTCATTTTATGCTTACAGCATCTCTGTGAGATAGATACTACTGTTATTCTCATTTTACAGATGTCTTCTCAGTAACAGAAAGGTTGTTCTACTTTAGTGTAATGTGTTCCTTCTTTCCTACCCATTCCATAGCCATTCCATTATTCATTCATTCCATAGATGTTCCTCTTAGATGTTCCACTTTTCTTAGGTCTCTTGGTTTAGGCTTTCAATTTATTGACATTAAACAAGAGTTGATTTTGGAAGTTAATAATGCCATAAAATGAGATGATGTAGGGCTGGGATGTTTAAAGAGATGATTCACTGTTGTAGAAAGGAGATAATGTTTGGGGTTGATAGTTCTGGTTAGGCATGTGCAGTGGACACATGGCCATTTTCTAGAGACTTTAGGATTATTTTGACTTAAAAAATTAAATGGAAGCAGCAGAACATATTTAGATGTGGTGGTCTTTGCTGAGTTTTCCTTCTTTGAGGTCTCTGCAGAGATTTAAAAGACATTGCCCATTCAATTATGTAAGGCTTTCAAGTTAGTTGACTCTTTTAACTCAGCAATTCTGATGAATTTTCAACAATGGACTCTAGAAATCAGTACGGCTATGTCGTTGTGATGGGGGATTGTCTCTTTTAGTTTATATTCTATTTTATAGACATTTATAATGTTTTATGTGAAAACATTAGGGACTATTTGCCAGATAAAGACAAGTTTGCTCCTTGTATTACTCCTCTAAAGTGCAGGTTGATATAAATACATTGAACATTCAATTGAATGCAAGGTACTATGCCTAATTTGGGGTAGGGTAGAAACAATCCTCCCTGTTAGTTTATACTCTAATAGGGAGGCAAATATATAGAATATTAAGTTCTCAAACTCCTGAGATAAAGAATGCCTACTTGCTGGAGCTCTTACACAGTTCCCTACAGTTTACCAGAGAGATCAGACACTGGATAAGTAATTTTGAGTAAGGAAAACTAGATAGTAAGGGAGCTTTAAACTAGTGGTAGATGTTAGTGACATTTAAGAATAGCTCAGTAATATTTAGCTGGGAGAGGTAGTGGAATTCCCTATGGTGAGTGCATTTGAAGACCTCAAAGCAGGAGAGGGTGAGGCATATAGGGTCAGATGTTCCAGAACCATATAGACCAACCTAGGATTTTGAATTGTATCATCAAAGTAATGGAAGCCATTGAAGATTTTAAGAAAGGGATATGATAAGACTTCGGTTTTCTTTTTTTAATGTTTTACTTATTGATTTTAGAGAGAGGGGAGAGAGAGATAGAGAAGAGGGGAAGGAGTGGGAAGCACCAACTTGTAGTTGCGTCTCGTATGTGCCTTGACCGGGCAAACCCGGGGCCTGGAACCAGTGACCTCAGCATTCCAGGTGGACGCTCCATCCACTGTAGAGACTTGAGTTTTTAAAGTTATTCTGACTGTAAGATGGAGATATTTTAGGATTGGCTGTGACAAACTTGGGTAAACAAACTAGGAGGTTCCTTAGTTTGTTATATGACATAAATTAGATATGATCCTGATCCTGAAATGTATGCTACAATAAGCACCTAAAAAGGTGACATGATGGTAATCTCATTTATAACACAGATGCAAATACCTTAAGTAAAATAGAACTCCACTTGAATAGAATTATCTAGAAATTAGGACTGTGATCATGTGTTCTCAGAATTAGAGAGACAGGGAGCATATGGAAACTCACCACCAATGACAAGAGACAAGGAACTTTGGAGATGTAGACTTAGACATAATGAGTAAGTTGCTAGAGCTGGTTGGAGAAGAGTTTAGCAGTGTACAGTGAAGAGCACCAAACTGACCACTATTTTATACCAAAAATACTCTTTATAAAATTATTTAGGGGGATGTAAAAGAGAAGTACTATATATTTATATATGCACTGTCACTATTTTTAGTAAAGAAAATTAAGAAAAAGCACAAATAACAGTTGAGAAGAGTTTTAACTGTTATATGTTAATAATAATTGAATATTACAATTTAAATCACAAATTAGTGGACCAACTTAATGCATATAAGGAGCACAATACATATAAAATGAACCACAAAGTAGTGTTTAAAAAGAAAGATCAGAAAACGGTATCTCCATAATGATACAACTATTTTCCAATGTATTTTTGTAATGGTCAAGATAGGAAACACTTGTAGAGTTTGGAGAGTTGTATAAGGTGAAGCCACTTATGTTTCCTGGACTCAGTTTTATCAGCTCTGAAATGAGTATATTAGATTATAAAGGTATACATTTTCTGTTCAATTCTGATCTATGAATTATTTTCCCCCTTTTAAAAAAAATGTTTAAATGGGCAATATATATGAATACATCTTGAGAGATGCCTTAATCTGAGTCAGCCTCTTCAGAGTAAGAAACTTCCCTTTTTTTCCTTTAGCCAAGCCTGCTCTCCCCAAGAGGGAAAACTTGTTCAAGATTTTGGGGGTGCTGGGATCATGATTCTTGCTCCCCCTTTTGGAATAGGAGAACAAGACAGGAGGCCTCAAGCCTGTGCTATATAAACAAGAACAGAATTTCTGAGCCCTGTACTTAAAATCCTTTCATTTCACTGGCCTCTTGGGTTATCTTGAATCTAATCAGCTAGTGTTCAACATTTTGACATAATTTAATCTAAAGAATCAGTAGAGATTAGGTTCCTAAAATGTGGAACACAATAATATATTGAAATTTGCTACTTATTACAGCAGATAAGGAATGTGGTGAAATATAGTAGAGGAAAACTTTATATGCTGGAAGTGTTTTCTTATAGATCCTTTATGTTGAACACCATGTATAGTTTATAATTACTATCTACTTTGCAGTCTGAGGTGGATAATTTGACTACAGAATTTTAGTATTACAGGTACCAATTAACTTTCCATGAAGATGAAACCCCTAACCTTCCTTCACAGATTCAGAAGGGACAACTGAATAAGCATATAATTAATCAAACATTGGCGAGGAACAAGAAATATCATATACACCAGTGGTCCCCAACCTTTTTTGGGCCACGGACCGGTTTAATGTCAGAAAATATTTTCACGGACCGGCCTTTAGGGTGGGACAGATAAATGTATCACGTGACCAAGAAAAGCGTCAAGAGTGAGTCTTAGATGGATGTAACAGAGGGAATCTGGTCATTTTTTTAAAATAAAACATCGTTCAGACTTAAATATAAATAAAACGGAAATAATGTAAGTTATTTATTCTTTCTCTGTGGACTGGTACCAAATGGCCCATGAACCAGTGCCGGTCCGCGGCCCGGGGTTTGGGAACCACTGATAATACACAACCACACACACACTCACTCTTATACCATATATATTTTTTCCAGCATAATTATTTTGGGCATTTCCATGAAATGATTTTCTTACTAACCTCAGAGCCAGAGCTAATCTGGCTTTCACCTACATAAATTTAGCGGTATAAGCCTGGATAAGCTTATAACCTTTCTGTGTCTTAATTCTTCCGTTGTAAAATGCAGATAATTATAGTAGCTACCTCGAAGGCTTGTTGTCATGATTAAGCTAATCCGTGAAGAGTGATTAGCATACTACTTGTCATATGATCAACATCATGTTTATGGCTTGTAGTTGTTCTGATTTACTCTACCTCTCAGAAACTCTTCATCCTTTAGATATATGCTCATTTCTGATATATTGAACAGAAATGTACAACGCATCTGCTCCCACTCCCTCTACTAGCTGCCTCTGGACCTTCATGTTTCTCAAGAAACCTTTTTCTCAATCTCTGATATTGACCCAAATAACTCAGCCCCAGTCTTACCGAATTTGTTTTTTATTGTAGAGGCCCTTACAACTTCAAAGCTGTCAGGATCCCAGACAGCATTTTCCCATTTGGGGTAAAGGGGTAAAATGAGAGCTCTACTGAATGCACAGCTGACTAATCTTTTCATACCACAAAGGGTATTACAAGGTTGATCTTCAAGTAGACTTTCTGCTGTGTTAAGTTCACTCCATCTATGTATTTAATTTAGCATGCATGACTTTTAAAAGCCCTACTGACAGACCAGAAAGAGATGGATGGTAAAGAACAGACACCAAAATGGGGGTGGGTATGTATATTAGTTTAATTTTTCTCCGTGAAAAATGAGAAGTTAACAAGTTTGTTTTAGTCTGGATAATCTAAATTTGTCTTTTCTCCATCTTTTCAGAGGCAACAGTCTAGAAAAGGAGTGCTACAGCAGATAGGGAGGACGCTCTTGCCCAATATTCAGTTATTATGAACCCAAACCACAATGAAAGGTTCCTGGCTGAAGAGACAGTGATTAAGTCTTCGTTATCCTCTCCCTAGTACTGTGATGGCGAACCTTTTTATAAAAACCGCCCACTTTTGCAGTGCTGGTCAACCTGGTCCCTCCCGCCCACTAGTGGGCGTTCCAGCTTTCATGGTGGGCCAATCACCGTGCCGTTTGGTTGTTTGGTTGCTCCCCTGCTGCCCACCATGAAAGCTGGAACGCCCACTAGTGGGCGGGAGGGACCAGGTTGACCAGCACTGCAAAAGTGGGTGGTTTTTATAAAAAGGTTCGCCATCACGGCCCTAGTGGAAGGAAAGGACTCAGATAACTGGCTTTTGAGATCTTGTTTTGTATTTTTTTATTCTCCTGCTATTTTGCTTCTCTGCTATTTGTTATATTTTCTTTGTTTCTTTTTAAAATTTTCTGTATTAAACAGAAAGATGTATGCTATTTTTATTTGTACTAGGATTTATTTATTTATTTTTATTTTTTGTATTTTTCCAAAGTTTGAAGCAGGGAGGCAGTCAGACTCCCACATGCACCCAACCGGGATCCATCCAGCATGCCCACCAGGGGGCATTGCTCTGCCCATCTGGGGCATTGCTCTGTTGTAGCCGGAGCCATTCTAGCGCCTGAGGCAGAGGCCATGGAACCATCCTCAGTGCCCTGGGGCCAATTTTGCTTCAATGGAGCTTTGGCTGAGGGAGGGGAAGAAAGAGAGAGAAAGGAGAGGGGGAAGGGTGGAGAAGCAGGTGGACATTTCTCCTCTGTGCCCTGGCTGGGGATCGAACCCGGGACTTCCACATGCTGGGCCAACGCTCTACCACTGAGCCAACCGACCAGGGCTAGGATTTAAATTTGCCATAAATCTTTTCTCTTTCACATATAAAGCATTATATATTGGTTCTCACTCCTCTCTCACATATGTATGAGAAAATACACATGATTTCTCTTTTCTTGATCTTTTCCCTAAACCTTACCTTTGTTTTAGTTGCTATTGATACACACATATAAATATATAATCTATATATCTAAATATACCTATAAAACATGTATAACATTGCTATGATATATAATATAAATATATACATATATAACAGAATACATATATGGAGTGGGCAGAAGTAGTTTATGAGTAGTTGTAAGTACATGAAACAGTTTATTTTTGTATTATTTACTTATTAATTATTGTATTTTTCATACAAACAGCTGTAAATCTGATTTTTCCACCCCTGTATATAAAATATATATTAATAAATACATAGATACTTTATATATACATCAAATATATAAAACATACTTATATGTAATATAAAAATATAAAATAAGTATATAATATATAAATATACTTATATAAATATATAAAAAGAATTTATATATGAATATATAACATATTTATGTATAAATATACATATAGCAGGATATATATACATAAACAGAAACCTGGGAGAGAGGTGGGTAAGTGCCATCGTAGGTCTTTCCAGTGTGGAAGAGGGCAGCCTCTTTACAAATGGATACAGGCACGCCTCATTTTATTGTGCTTTGCTTCATCGTACTTCACAGATGATGTATTTTTTTTTTTTTTTTTGTATTTTTTCTGAAGCTGGAAACGGGGATAGACAGTCAGACAGACTCCTGCATGTGCCCGACCGGGATCCACCCAGCACGCCCACCAGGGGGCGACGCTCTGCCCACCAGGGGGCGATGTTCTGCCCCTCCGGGGCGTCGCTCTGTCGCGACCAGAGCCACTCCAGCGCCTGGGGCAGAGGCCAAGGAGCCATCCCCAGCGCCCGGGCCATCTTTGCTCCAATGGAGCCTCGCTGCGGGAGGGGAAGAGAGAGACAGAGAGGAAGGAGAGGGGGAGGGGTGGAGAAGCAGATGGGCACTTCTCCTGTGTGCCCTGGCCGGGAATCGAACCGGGACTTCTGCACACCAGGCTGACGCTCTACCACTGAGCCAACCGGCCAGGGCTTGTATTTTTTTAAATAAATTGAAGACTTTGCATATTGGCGCCATTTTTTCAACAGCATCTGCTCACTTCATGTCTCTGTGTCACATTTTGGTAATTCTTGCAATAGTTCAACTTTTTAAATAATTATTATAAGTGTGTATGATGATCTGTGATCAGTAGTCTCTGATGTCACTACTGTACTTGTTTTGGAGAGCCATGTACTGCACCCGTAGAGGACAGCGAACTTCTAGACGGGTTGCCATTCTAGATGCCATTAAGAACATTTGTGATTCATAAGAAGAGGTCAAAATATCAACATTAACAAGATTTGGAAGAAGTTGATTCCAACCCTCTTGAATGATTTGGAGTGGTCCAAGACTTCAGTGGAGGAGGTAACTGCAGATGTGGTAAATAATAATAAGAGAACTCAAATTAGAAGTGAACCTGAGTATGTGACTGAATGGCTAGAATCTCATGATAAAAACTTAATGAATGAGAAGCTACTTCTTATGGATCAGCAAAGAAAATGGTTTCCTGATTTGGAAGCTACTCTTGGTGAAGATGTTGTGAATATTGTTGAAATGACAACAAAGGATTTAGAATATTACATAAACTTTGGTGATAAAGTCAACAGGGTTTGAGAAGATTAACTCTAATTTTGAAGTCCTACTGTGGGTAAAATACTATCAGATAGCATCAATGCTACAGAGAAGTCTTTCATGACAGGAAGAGGCAATTGAGCATTGTCTTATTTTAAGAAATTGCCACAGCCACCCCAGCATTCAATAGCCACCACCCCGTTCAGTCAGCAGCTATTGACATCCAGATAAGACCTTCCACCAGCAAAAAGATTACTCCTTGAAGGCTCAGATGATGGTTTTTAGCATAGTGTATGTTTTAAGTAATATTAGAAATAATGCTGCTGTGGACTACAGTATAGTGTAAACAAAACTTTTATATGCACTGGGAAACCAAAAATTTCATGTGACTCACTTTATTGAAGTATTTGCTTTATTGTGGTGGCCTGGAACCGAACCTGAACATCTCTGAGGTATTCCTGGAGTATTTGTGTCACCTTTACAAAGGGAAATTGATGCCTTGTTCTCAGGAAGAAAGGAGGAGAACAGAGAGCTCTTCCTGTTTCAGCTGTTTCTCATTTATCTTCAGCTCAAAATAATCTTTATGCCAAAGTGGCATATTTTGGGGAAGCATATTCTGATTCCCTTTATTGAGCGCCAGTGTCCTGAAATACCTTTATTATGCTTTGAATACTGTGAATTCTGACAGCTAAGTTTCTTAGTTTCTAGTAAGGTTGAAACTTGTCATCACTTACTGTGTTTTCACGAGAATTTTAATGGACAAGTGAGGAAGGGCAAACTGGGCTTTGTTCACTTTCCCATCATAACCTGGAAAGTCCTGGCTATAGGGTTGCAGGCGTGGGATGACCATTTTTGAGAATGCAATATGAAGAACTTCTCATGGAATGGAAGATTGCACGGATGACTTGGAGGCACCTCCCACCTGGGCCTGTTATGATTTAGTCATCCTTTTGTGTGGAGTTCAGTTTGTATACTCCTCCCTACATGTAATCTAGTGAAGATTGATAAAAGCATACATCTTGCAGAGTGTTTATCTATAAATACTGTTTTACTCTAAGATTGTGACTTTCTTAGAAAGATTAGTCTCTGTCCTTTTAAAAATCACTTAAAAGGTCAAATAATTCTTGGTATTAAGTTTATAATTTACTCACATTACTGTATACCCCCATGAGGTTAGTCTTTGATTCCATGTTTTATAATTGACCTAAAATGTGACCAAAGAAAGTAAGCAACTTGTTTGACATAATTTAGCTGGTAATTGCAGAACCTCAGTCATTTACTGGCTCTATAAACCCTCTCCAGTGACTAATGTCTTTGTGTTTCAGTTATCTCATTTATAAAAAGACATTATTATACTTTAGTGGAAGAAGTTCTGGTGAGGAGTGAACATGTCAGTGTGGCATAGTGTCTGGTGAACAGGAAGTGCTCGTTCTCTGTTTATGTTCTTCCTGTCTCCCAGCTGTGGGTTCCCAGGGACACTTTGTGCTTTCCTGATTTTGCCATTAAACTCAATCTAGTAAAAAGGCACCTGTTTCATTTAGATGAAGGAAATAATCATACAACTGTATAAAGGTGTGTATACTAAGAAGTTTGCCATAGTATTGTTTATAATGACAAAAATTTGGAGCAATTTGATTAAAATTTTAATTAAGTTAAAATTTGATTTATTTAACCAAAAATTGGGTTAAGTTATTTAATCAGAAAATGATTTGTTTAATCTGATTAGGTAAACTGTGTTACATACATGCTATATGGTATGCTGTGGCATGATGCATACCTCAAATATAATGAGAATTATGCGAGTTGATATTAAGAAGGCACTTTGAATAGTTCCTAGTACATAATAATTACTGTGCTTTTTTTAATGGCATATTCAAACACAGAATGATGCACTTGTTCAAAATGATAATACAAATTTATATAAATATATAAAAGTATCTATTTACAGTTAAATAGGTCACAATATATTGACTGAAAATAGTTCACAACACATTATCTATGATATCTCTGAGAAAGATCTGAAAGGATATACTGTATTTAAATTTTTTTTAATTAAAAAAGTACATAGCCAGAAATACAAACTTAATTTCTAACAGCTGACTTTCCTGGCAATAAGTCAGAATTGGGTTATATATGATCTTGAGAGGTTTATTTGATGGTGAATATTTTTAAGGAGTTTCCCTCAGCTTCTCTTGGTCCTTGTAGCTATGAGAGTCAAAATAGAGTCTTATAGGCCTTCTTTTTATTCTGATTAACAGTGAGATTTAGAGCTCAAACTGATTAGGCCTACTTACTTGGAATGAAGAAACTTTGGAGTTAAATGACAAGCGGCAGCTTGCTTACTTTACCTTGGGTGGGGGTGCTTAGATATAACTAAAAAAGTTACTAATGGGAAAACTGTCAGAATCTCTTTTCTATAAAAAGACTATTTGAGGAGGTTAATTCTTGTTGTTCCTTATGAGGTTGTTGAAAGGATTAAATGAGTTAATATGTTTAAAACTTAGAATAGCTAGCATATAGTAATCATTATATATGTTTCTTATTGTTTTCTGTTTGTTGGTTTGTTTGAGCAGTGCAGTATTAAAGGGAGGAAAAGTTCTAGTGCAGCACCTATCAGCCTCTGACTCCTGTCACTCAGCCGGAAGATTGAGAAATGGCATTTTTCTTCCTCAGTTTTTGACTAAATATTAAAAACTATAGGAAAGGAGGGAAAAAGCTGTCCTTATTAACAGATTATATCATTGTCATGCCTAAAAATTTTAAGTGTATAGACTGAAAATCAATATATTGTTAAAAGATGATCAGCAAGATAGACAAAATATTAATATATTAAAAAAATAGCTTTCCGATAGAACAGCAAATACCAATGGAGGGAAAAAATCCCAGTTATAATCAGAGCAGAATCAATAAAACCCCTGGGGAAGAAACCGGATTAGAAATGTACAGCATCTGTAGGGGAAATTTTTTTATGAAATCTTGCTGAAGGACATAAAAGAAAAATAAATAGAAGGACATACCATGTTCCTAGATTGACAGATCTAGGAATTTTATTAATAATTTTATCAATATTTTCTTCTTGAACCTAACCAATGAATTCAGTGAAATATCAAAGACTCTGAAATTTTTTAAAATGAAACTTGATAGGCTGACTCTCAAACTTACCTGGAAGTGGGAACAACCAAGAAACTTTTGGACAATAGTTATCATACTTCAATTCTTACTATGTGCTGAGTACTGATTTAAGAACTTTATATGTATTTACTCATTTACCCTCCTAATAAAATGTAGGAACTGCTAATATCACCATTTTTCAGATTATGTCTACTAGGAAAGTTCAGAGAGGGTAACTTGCCCAAGGTTCCCCAACTAGTATGTGACAGAGCTGGGATTCTAACATAATCTTATTCCAGCCCCTGTTCAGAACAACAACTACTGCCCATATACTGAGGGAATAGTTTCATTTCTTGATATTAAAACATCATATAAAGCTATAAATTAAAAATTATGATTTTGGTGCAAGTATAAAGTAGCACAATAGAAAGAAATGAATGTTTGGGAATTTAGCTTATTTATGATAAAGGGACAATTTTAAATCAGTCAGAAAAATGTTAGTAAATGGTGCTGAGACAATTCACCATTTCTTTGGGGAAAAACTTAAATTACATCCTTGCTTCATACCATGCCCATAAATAAATTCCAAATGTATTAAAGACCTAAACATCAAAAGTATTAACAGAAAAATGAGAGAATTTCTATTTTTATACTCTCAGGGTGGGAAAAGACTTCCTAACTGAAGTAGAAAATCTAAAGCCATAAAATAAAAGATTGACAAGATTTAAGGCTCTACTATGATAGAGGACAGCATAAACAAAGTTAAATCACAGTCTGGGAGAATATTGTCAGTATGTATAATGGAACAGTGATTAATATCCAGAATATATTTAAAAAAAAACCCTCTAAGGATGCAATAAGTAAAAGGTTAACAACCCAGTAGAAAAACTCACAAAGGATATCAACAGACAGTTCATAAAATAAAAATATTAAGTGTCCCCCCCTCAAATGCAAAGATAACTTCATTATTAATGGAAATTAAAATAATAATGAGGTATTATTTTTCAACTATTAGATTTATTTTAAAAATGTAGTTTATAAATATCTAGTGTTGGGAAAAGGAATAAAGAAACTGACACTATTTGAAACTATTAATTAGGGTATAAATTGGTGCAGTGTATTTGAGAACGGTTTGGCAGTAACTCACTATTTTAAATTATATCTTGCATTTGATCTCTAGTAAGTTTAGCTCTCACATGTGTACAGGAATACAAGTTTAAAATAATTACTGTAGTCTAATGTGTAAGAGTGAGACGTTAGAACAAATCTAAATATCTATTAGTAGAAGAATGGCTAGAAGTATGGACCAGTCACACTTGGGATATTATATACCTCTTTAAAAGGTCTAGGCAGTCATATGTATTGGCATGAAAAGATCTACAAAGACATTCTAAGTTTAAAAAGATAAGTCACCAAATAATACTTAAAATAAAATCCTATCCTCACCTAAATATCTGTTTATATTGTGCATATTTATATTTATTAAGAGTTAAATTATCCTTTCATTTTGATGAAGAAGAAAAGGGGTTTGGGGGGGGAGGCAATCAATGTCTACTTAATTGATTTCTTTAAACTAGGTAGAAAATTCCTGTTAGAAATTTTGTTCATACTTTTCACTTTTTGCAGGTTCATCCTCAGTAGAATAGTACAAAAAGAGCAGTCTTCATGTGACTGCAAACAGTCTTCCGTGGGGAATTTAGTTCATGAGTAGAAACTTAGAAAAAAATCAGAAAAGCATTGTTTATTCTGCATTTTCTTTTGCCTAATTTTATCCCATTACACCTATTTAAAGTCTCTTGAGATGTTTCATTCATCTCTCCTCCTTGATATTCATATTCTTTTAAATACCTGGAAAATTATCATATGATTATGTCTTTTCATCTATTCCCAATTTTAAAATGTTATTATGTACATATCTTTTATCATGAGACACCTAGAACATTTTTTGAGAGCAGGCAAAGTAGGAAAGAAAATAATGATAATTAATCATATTTTCTTTATGTGCTCTACTGTCATCTATCATTTAAATGCCTGCAATATATAGAAAAGGCCACCAATAAATATTGATTAAATTATCTTTACTTAAATATTTAGGGAATTCTTTAGTACTCCCCTTTCCCTGTCCATGTGGGTTCTGAAGAGAACAGTGGCATTGTCTTTGGAAAGACCAAGGACATTTGACCCTCTCGTTTTTGGCAGATCAGAAAGCTTTACACAGAATTTGAAAGACCCATGTTTCTTCTCCCCCAAATTTATCAAGGTATCATGTCAGCTAGCTCAAACTATGTTACAGGAGAAACTTCCTGTTTGGAGATAAAAACTGCCAAAATGAATAATCTTATAGTTAGCATTTCAGGATCACATACTAATTTATTCAGAAGCAAATCTATTGTTTTTAATATATTATTATTTAATATCATATAAAATTGCCACATACATGTTTAGGGTTCTCTTTTCCTATAGACCCTTGGACAAATCCATAACCACACTAATCCTTGACTTCATCATCTTTAAGGAGACGTCTTTGTATTTATTTCATAATTAAATTATGAAATGTAATTCTTATTGAAAAGGCTTTTTATAAATATTTAACTTCCACCTCTTTTTTTTTTTTTTTTTTTTTTGTATTTTTCTGAAGCTGGAAACGGGGAGAGACAGTCAGACAGACTCCTGCATGCGCCTGAGCGGGATCCACCCGGCATGCCCACTAGGGGCAACGCTCTGCCCACCAGGGGGCGATGCTCTGTCGCTCTGCCGCGACCAGAGCCACTCTAGCGCCTGGGGCAGAGGCCAAGGAGCCATCCCCAGCGCCCGGGCCATCTTTGCTCCAATGGAGCCTTGGCTGCAGGAGGGGAAGAGAAAGACAGAGAGGAAGGGGGGGGGCGTGGAGAAGCAAATGGGCGCTTCTCCTATGTGCCCTGGCCGGAATTGAACCCGGGTCCCCCACACGCCAGGCCGACGCTCTACCGCTGAGCCAACCGGCCAGGGCCTTCACCTCTTTTGCACAGTCTTTTTCATTATATTCTGAAAAAAGTACATACTATAAACCTCCTTTTTTCTTCTTAATTTTTTTTCTGTACAAACATCTAATCTGTTTAGAGAAGATTTGAAAATGCCATCTGGTCTAATAACCAGCCTTAGGCAGGCAGATGCTTCAGAAATCAGGACAATCATCTTTCCTCTGCTTGAAAAACGTAGGCAGATGCAAACTTCACATCCTTTTTCAGTCTTTCAGTGTGAAACCCCTGATATTTAGGAAGTAGTTCCTTAACTCATGTTCCAGTTCTTACTGTTTGACTAAATACTAACTGTAGTGCTTCTTGACCATAGAGAAAAGCTCAGTATCTCTTCATATGAACATTCTTTAGAAGTCATGGACAATTTAAACTTACCTATTAATCATTTGTATTAGTTTTTGCTGCTACATAGCAAATTATTCTAACACTTGGTGTCATAAAATAGCATTTATTATCTTACAGTTTCTGTGGGTCAAGAATGAGTGTGGCTTAGCTGGGTTCTCTGGCTCAGGGTCTCTCTCAAAGCTGCAATCATCTCAAAGCTTTAATGGGAAGGTCCATTTCCTTGCTTACTCATGGGCTATGGGAAGATTTATTTCCTTACAAGTTGTTGGACTGAGCCATGAGTTCTTCAGGTGCTGTCAGCCACAGACCTCCTTTAGTTCCTCACAAGTGCCTCTCCATAGGGCGACTCCCGGTATGGAGGCTTTCTTCATCAGAGCTAGCAGCTGAGTGGGTAAGAGATGGTATGACAGTCAGACAGAAGTCAGTCTTTTGAAACCTAATCATGAAAGTGACATAGCATCACTTTTGCTGTAGTCAGTTGTTTCTTATCAAAATTAAAAAATTAAAAAAAAAAATTAAAAAATTCACCTATAGGTAGATGTAGAAGATTTAAGATCTACACTAATTTATAGTCAGCCAAATTCACACCTAGGGCCAAGATTCAAACTTGGGATTGATTCAGCAAATCACCTGATGGAATCTTGAAACCCTGTATTACATATGTCTTCCTCTTTTCTCTATAGATATATGCCTAAAGGGTTAAATAAAAGGCACCTTGAGGCACACATGTCTGAGAAGTTCTGACTTACACAGATAATGGAATATCTTCACTGCAGACTAGATTGATACATATTTACAGGCTGGTTTATTTCTCTCCTGCAGAAATTATCACCTGAAACGATTAATCAGGCAGTGACCAGGCATTTTACCATTGGATCACTGGTACCATTGTAAGGTGCACGTATGAAACACACAGGAGCAAACACAGGAAGACCTGTGGGCTTTGGTAAGGAAAGGGGCTTCCTGGGATGATAAAACAAAGGACACACTTTCTTTCCAGGTGATAATAATATTTACCCATCTTGGGAAATTAGTGTGGCAGTTTCTCAGCAGGGAAATGGTCTTCACTACCTTTGAGAAAAGAGGCTCTGATGACATCATTCCAGTGTTTGCAACCTGTTTGTCATTAGTCTGGCCTTGGTTGAGTTCACAAACCATTCAGTACAATTACTGCATTAATTTTGGATCATGATTGGAAATGGACACATACACCCAGGCAATTTTTTTCTCATTCTTCTCAAAGTTCATCTCCTCAGTTTTATTAGCCTCTTCTAGGAGCTGTGTTCCATTTCTTAAATTTTGTGGCTGACAGCATTCTTTGAATATTTTCTCATTTCCATGCTTCTGATAGCCTTAATTTCAGCTATTATAGATATTTCATATAAAAGTGAGCTTGGGTAATTGTTTGCAAGCCTTTTCATCCATTCTGTCACTCTAATTTTACTCTGGTTTTATTGTTTTTTGCTTTTTTTTGTATGTATGTATGTTTGTTTCTGTTTTTCTGAGTTTTTTTGACAATTGAATCAAGACTATATGTTCTAAACCATTAGCGAATACTGAAAGAAAATTTCTGTGTAGCAAAGGAAACAACAAAGAAGAAAACAAAGTAGAAGGCATACAAGCAGATAATACAAGATCAACCATACTCATTATGATAATAAATGTAAGTAGGTTAAGAGTCCTTAGTGAAAGGCTCAAATTGGCTTTAAAGAATAAAAGTCCAGTTAATAAAAAGTGACTTGGGCATGTTAAAAGACAAAATAAAAGATAAAAAATTCAAGCAAACACAGTTTATAGGAAAGTAGAGGCTGTAGTATTAAAATTGGCGACCATGGTTTGGAGTTAGTTTACTGATTTTTAGTTGAAGAAATTGAAGTGCAAACTGCATTTAATTTCTTTGAACGTTGTGTTAGTGAGTTATTGATGAAGCCAGATCATTCGGGCCAGTTGTTACAGAAAACACATAAATACTCTGTGGAGATTATTTATAGTCTTAGCCTTTGAATTGTGCATATATGTTTGAAAGGAGAGAAACTGGTCAAGAGCAACAGAATCCAAGTTCCCCAGAAAATAAAGAGAGGTGGGGGCGATTGTTCCTGTCCTCAACACGCGCCTTCCTGATTCTGAGTGCCTTGAAATTAGAGCCACCTGGTCAAAATTTTAGAGTTGAGCGATTGTATCAGATTCTCAATGGCAGTCTCTATTGTGAAGAGTAGAACTGAGGACAGGAGAATAGAAAGACAGTTAACTTTAGAGAGCAAACAGTAAATAATTGTTGATTCAAATTCTTTGGTGTTGTCTGCCCATACAAATCATCTTTTATTTATAGGCTTTTATTTTTTTTTAATCTCAGCAGTTTTATAAGAGTGATTTAGGCTTGTCCTTTATATCTGTTGTTTAAGTTGCCAAAGTTGTGATCATTACTACCTTTAATATTTATAGAAATTCTACTATTGCATTTTTTACATTGATTCTACTGTCTCCCTATCAGAACTTCTTTCACTGTGGACTTCTGTTTACTTCTATTCTATTGGGAATGAAAATCAGTTTTTATTTTTTAATTTTTTTCTGGGATCTATACTAAATCTTTTCCAGAAATGTGTATTTTTCTCTCTGGAACTTTAAGTGTGTTAGTCCCTTGCAAGGATCCTAGAGTAGTTTTCCATAAGTTTTTTTTTTTCTGATTACTCATCAAAGAAGGATATTTAGATGCATTGTGTAGTTCAACAGATAGGATATGTGGTTCACTGTGGTCCTCTTTGCCATTTAGTATTCTTAAAAATATCAGAAAATAAAGTTTATGCTCTTGTATCCAAGTTAGGAGGCAGCACAGTAGCATGTATTTTAAGCCTGGTGCAAGAATATTGGCTCATAAGCCACATCACAGTATGTATTTAATTCTATGCCCAAAGCCTCAAATACCAGATTTTCAGTTTTAAAAACTGCGTATCTATTAACCCTGTTCTTGAGTGTGGTTAGCCCCACCACAGATCCTTAGCTGGAGAACAGGGTGATATGCAATCCCTATCCAAGTATCCTTCCTTTGGCAGTTGCAACATTTACTGTTTATCATAAGCCTACCCTTATTGTCTTCTTCTCTGACATTAACCAGTAAGGAAGATGAATGGAAACACTGTTGCCCCATCAAGTCTCCTTCCTGAGATCTTCTAATCTGTACCCACATTGTAACTCCATAGTGCTTTGCGTCACCTCAAGTCCCCTTGCCTTTTGCCATATTATAAAAATATAAGTACTAGGTAGGAGCTGAAATACAAAGGATAACTAGTTTTGTGCACCTCTGAAAGTAGCACTTGATTAAGCAACTGCTAGTGAGAATGCCGAACAATTGGATCTCTCATGCATACATTACTAGTAGGAATAAAAGATGGTACTGCCACTCTGGAAAAGAGTTTAGCAGTCTCTTATAAAATTAAATATATACTTAACATATAGACCAGCAGTCATACTCCTAAGCATTTTATGCTAGAAAAATGAAAACATATTTATACAAAAACCTGTAATGAATAAATGTTCATAGCAGCTTTATTTATAATAACCAAAAACTAGAAGTGTACTTCCAATGTACAATCCAAATATACCTCAAAGTGTGAATGGATAAACAATCTGTGATACGTCCATACAGTAGAAGACCCCTTGGCAATAAAAAGGATTGAACTATTGATACATACAAAAAGTTGGATGGCTGTCAAGGGTACTATGCTGAAAGAAAAATAAAAGCCAGTCTCAAAGTTATATTCTTACTGTGTGATTTCATTTATATAACATTCTCTGACAAAACTATAGTGACAGAGAACAAATCAGTGGTCACCAAGGGTTAAGGGTTGGGGGTAGAGGAAGGTGTGACTGGTAGGGAGTAAAACAAAAGAATTCTTTTGTAGTGATGGAACAGTTCTGCATCTGACTGTAATGATGGTTACACAAATCTACACAATACAAATTTTATACACCTGTGCACAACATACACAAACAAGTGCATATACAACACACATACAAATGAAGGTGTGTAAAATGGGCAAATTCCAAATAGGTCTATGCCTGAATTTATAGTATTGTACCAATATTGGTTTCCTGGTTTTGACAATGTACTCTGGTTATGTTTAAAGAAAAGCCTCAACTGTGCAACAGAGGAATGGCCACCTAAGTTTTTTTTATTTATGTAAACAAGTAGTTTTCAAACCCAGGAGATCATCAGATTCACTTAAAGAACTTTATAAAAATATTGTATTCTGTACACTTTCCCTCCTGCGTGCACATGCACGTGCATGCGCGCACACACATACACACACACACACACACACACACACACACATACACATACACACACACACACCATATCTATTGACTCAAGATCTCTGGAAATGGAGCCAAGGACTCTGTATTTACAGCGAATCACTCAAGGCTGAAAAACACTCGTACAGAGCTTAGATTCCAAGCCAGGGGTAGGAGTGGAGAAGACTGGTGGGTCTGTTCTGTGTGAGCTATGGATGGTGACTCTTATTTCTACTCCAATCTTCTTACAGTGAAATTTCCTCTGAATTCTGGTAATAAGCTGACTATTTGTGATTTTTACATTGTTAAGAGCTTTTTTTTTTTTTTTTTTTTTTTTACTTTTTCTGAACTTTCATAAAGCAGTTTCAGTGGGAAGTTTCTTGAGGCTGTGTCATTAGCTACTTAATCAGCTGCCAATTTAAACCAAAAGCGGTAGTAGTACTTTCATAGATGGACCTTGTCTTTGCCTTTTCCACATGTGAATTGTGACTTGCTTCCAGCTTTCCCCAGCTTCCCCAGCCAACCTGCAGAGTTCTACTTTACTTGATCAGATTTTCGCATTGATGTGGCGGCCACATAAATCATGTTTCCCCCAAGATTGGCTAGTGAGTGGAAGACTGCCAAGGGACACCACAGTGAAGACATCAGTTAGGAAAATTACATCCAAAACCTGAAAGCTGCTGTCACTGAAGTTTTTGTTTATGAAAATTGGAAAAGCTCTCCCCTCTAAGCCACTGACATCTCTGATTTATTGTTTCTCTGCTGAAAATTATCCAAAGATGTTTTCAGACATTAGCTGGTGAAAGCCAAATTTATTGAAGGTGGAGGCGAATGTAAAGAGTCATTATATTTGTGAATTTCTCAGTCAGATGTGGCAACCTTTTAAAAGCTAGAGTTGACTAGATTCTTTTTGCGCATATAAAAAATCAGTTGAGGAGCTGTTATGACCCATAGTGCTAGAAGGAACAGATCATCTTAGGCTGTGGTGCAAAGATCTCTGGACCAATAACCAAGCTGCAAGTTGAATGTTTACCCTGACTCCGCCACTTACTAAAAATGTACCCTTGGTCAGATGGCTTGACTGCTCTGTGACTTCATTTTTTGATCTATAAAAATTGGAGGTAGACATTAGGCTAACATTTTTTAATGTTTAAGAATTATGGAATTTATAGTAAACAATCTCATGATTACCCTCTTCAGAGTTTAAAAATAATGTTTCGCCGCCCACTGGCATATGCTACACAAGCAAAGTAAACATTTCAGATTCTGCATAGCACCAAATATTCTAACGTTAACTTTAATGTCATATTTATAAATATTAAATACATATCACCTTTTCCCATATAGAAATATGCATAATACTTAGTTATTTCAAACTAATTACATAAGAGAAAGCATAATTTATTGAGTAATTCAGTTATAATATTTTATTGGTTTTAAGGGCAACTGTAAGGAGTTTCAGTTATTAAAATAAGAATCCAGAGAGCCAAATCTATTTACATAAACTATTGAATTTTTAAAATTTGAATATTAAAGTAATAATAATTGTTTAAAATTTTCAAGTTATGTTTCTAAATAAAATAAAAGGTATTTCATGCTAGTTAGTTTAAGTATTTCTTTAAAAAATAAGTATCAGTAAGACTAATCTTGAATTCTAATGAATACAAAATCAAATCGAATATAAACATATTGCCCTTTTAAAATATCTTGTTTTAAAAGACTAAGGATATTTTTTGTACATTATAAGGAGTCTGATCAATGAATTTAATTACAAGCTGGTTTAAGATCATCTTTGAGACTTAGCTGCAAAATTATAACCATTTGTAAAGCCAGTATACACGGCCACCATCACAGCCGCCTGGCCCATGCAGGTTCGCATTGGATTCAGACAGACGGTAATGAAACAACGGAGCCAAAAACTGGTGGGCCATTATCTTTAATCCTAGCTTGCACCTGGCAGGCAAGTAAAAACACACACTGGGCTCCAAAACCCACTCATTCAGTGCTCACAAAGCTACTGACTTATCTGAGTTTCCTAGAATCAAAGGTTTCTAGCTCACTAGACTTATTCACCTCTGTTCCCCATCTCATTCCTTCTCCCTGCACAAACTCTGCACAAACTGGCTTCTCACTCAGCACTCTACCATCTTGGCTGCTTCTCCTGACCTCCTCCATGTGGCCTCTCTCTGCTCTCCTCTCTGCTCTCTCCTCTCATGCTAACCTCAGGAACTGAGAGAGCAAGCTCCCAGTCTGCCCCACTTTATAGTGCAGAAATCAAAACCTTTAATCCAATATACAAAATAGGGAAGTCTCTAATACAAAGTCACTTATCTGAGGCATGCTGGGATTGCACCACCCCACATCAAAAAGGGTGGGAAAGGCTTAGTCCTAAAACCAAGCCCTAGGCTACAAGGATCCTGCCTGCTCACAGCCCACCCCCAACACACATTAATATCACCTGGACGACAGGCTTCCACGTGGGCAGTGCCATCTTTAACAAAGTGAGCATAATATATTTTATCTGCCCAACACCATTTTTATGGTCTTTATTTTTTTTCAGTGTTTCTTCTGTTCTCTGCCTTCCACAGTCTATTATGCACAAAAAATTAAACAATAAATGAGTGTATTAGTCAGAGCTTTCTAGAGAGACAGAATATGTGTGTGTATGTGTGTGTGTGTGTATGTACACATATATATTCATTTATTATAGTAGATTTATTATACGGAATTGGCTCATGTGATTATGAATACTTTCCCAAGATTTGGAGTCTGGGGACACAGGACAATCAGTGATGTAGTTTCAGTCTGAATGCTAGCAGGCTTTAGGTGGGAAAAGAGCTAATGGTTCAATTCCAGTATAAGGGCCAGAAACTGGTATGCTGGCCCAAGGCATTTAGGAGCTCCCTCTTACTTGCAATAGAGGCAGCTTTTTTGTTTTATTCAGTCCTTGAACCAATTGAATAGGGGCCCGCTCATGTTTGAGAGAGCAATTTGCTTTACTTAGTCTACCAATTCAAATGTTAATATCATCCAGAAACACTCCCAGAGACACACCCAGAATAATGTTTGGTCAAATGTCTGGGCACTCTATGGCCCAATCAAGGAGTAAAATTGGAAACATTTTCAAATTTTATAATGGTAAACACACCCACACCCACACCTACCTGTGTTCAGCTGATTTTTCACTAAGCTAGTGTTTGCATGGTATATATTTTTTATCACATTTTTTTTAACTTTTCAAGATTGTTATATTTAAGTATGATTTTATAAGTGACATGTAAAGTGTTTCTTTGTTCTAACAAATCCAGCTTTTTAATTGGAGTATTTAATTTGAATTTAAATTAATTACTGGTATATTAGAATTTATATGTCATTATACTTCTTGTTTTCTATTTTTGCCCACTTTCATTTTTTCACTTTTTTCTTGCCTTTTAAAAATTACTTGTATTTTATTATTCTACTTTTTTCCCTCTATTAGCTTACTTGTTATACAGCCTTTTCCTATATAGTACAACAAGCATCCTTAACTTATTAGTCTAATAAAGTCCCACAAAATGCTAGAGCATTAGACTACTTTATTTCTAACTTTTTATTATTGCTAACATACATTTTAATTTCACAAGTATTTTAAATTCAAAATAATATTAGTATTATTACCAGTAATATATATTTATATGTATCTACATATTTATCCTTTATTTCTTTTCATGTTTTAAAATATATTTTAGTGCAGGTCTGTTGATAATAAATTATCTTAGCTTCTGTTTGTCTTGAAATAAATTTTTTTCCTTCATTACTGAAGGATCGTTTTATTGGTGTATGGCCAGTAGCTGTGGCTGTCATGGCCAGGCATGTGAAGGTTCACATTAGATTTGAGCAGATGGTAAAGAAACAGCGGAGCCAAAAACTGGTGGGCCATGTCTTTATTCTAGCCTTGACCTGCGGGTGAGTAAATACACACAATGGGAAAACACTTCCCTTTCCATTCAGGGCTCCCAAAGCCACTGACTTTGTCTTGGTTTTCCTACAATCAAAGGCCCCACTAGACTCAGTCACTTCTGGTTCCCCATCTACATACCTTCTCTCTTCTCATTGCTACACGAACTGTCTTCTCCTTCAGCACCCTGCCATCTTGGCTGCTTCTTTGAAAAAACATGGCCTCCTCTTCCTCCTTCACAAACTTTTATTGGCACAGAAACCCCTCCTCCAGCACACATTAGCATAACAAAGTCCCTTCCCAAGCAGGAAGGTAATTAGCAGTTTCACCTGGCAGCAGCGATTTTTAACAATAAAAGTGAGCAAAATCAAATAACAAATTTTACAAACTTATTTGCCCAACAACTGGGTATTGCATTTTAAGTGGCCATTTATTTTCTTTTAGCATGTTAATGTGTAGTTTTATTGTTTTCTTATTTCCATAATTTTCTCAGTGAAGTCAGGTGTCAGTCTTGCTGTTCCTTTGAAATTTTGTCTGGTTTTGGCAGTTTTACTCTAATGTGTCTCTATCTGCTTTTTTTTTGCCTCCATGGAGTTTAAAATTTCTCTTGAATCTGTGACTTGGTGCCTTTAATCAGTTCAGAAAATTTGCAGCTGTTATTTATCTCTTTGGTTTTATTCTCTGGCCCCTCCTTTTGGGGAGTCCAAATATATGCATTTTTAACTTTTTTCACTATGTCTCATATGTTCTATCTTCTTGTTTCCATCTTGGTCTAGATATTCTGTATAGACCAGTATGCCAATTTAATAATTCTCTCTTCAGCTGTGTACAAACTGTCCTTAAACCCATCTACTACAGTCTTAATTTCAACTATTTTTCAATCCTAGAATTTCCTCTTTTTAAAATGTCAATTATGTGGTGAAATTCTACTTTTGTCTTCTATTTTTTGTACATACTAATCACAGTTATTATTTTAGAGTCCATTTCAGACTGTGCTCACCTGTAGAACTATTTCTGTTGTCCATTTCTCTCACACTCTTATCCTTGGCAAGTCTGTATTTTTACTGACACCCAGCCATTCATTGTTCATGATAACTCCCAGTGGCCCTGGATGACATTCTTCACCAGAGAGTCATGTTGTCTTTTGGTCCATCTCTAGAGTAAGTCCAGCCAGGAAGTTCGCAGACTTGTGGCTGGGATGCAGTTTTCATAAGAGTCAGTCTACATTTTGTTTATATCCGCTGTGACAGGTAGCCCTTCTTGTGTCCCCACAGAGCCTAGAGCATTTCAGTAAAGCCCATTCTAGTAGGATTTGAACTCTTAGCTTTTGTTTCCTCAGCATCAAGAGTCTGCAGGAAACTCTGCTCTGCTCTTTAGCCGTTTTCTGCTTGGCTACCGAGCACGCCCCTCAGCTCAATCCTTCTGTCCCTCTCTTCTCTCTACAATCTATCTCAATTACTTAAAGTCTTATTTCCTTAGTAGTACCAAATTCCAATTTTTGTCTCTTTAGCCATGTGAGTTTGCCAGAAATCTTCCTGGCTTCTCTGCCTCTCTTCTAACCCCAAGAATCTGGTATGTAGAATTGCAGATTCACTTCAGAGGACTTCTGTTTTCTTCCATATTTTGTCTTCTTACATCCTAGATTCCTCAGCAGCTCTCTGATGCTTTCAAGCAACTTCTTTTTTTAAATTTGTTTCTAGCCTTTCTAATTGTTCTTGTCAGGAATTTTGATCTGCGACAACTTACTTCATCAAACCCAAAAACCTGTTTCTTAATTTAAAATAGAAATTCTTCTGATGCCATTACCCCCATTAACACGGAAGCCACAGGGGTTTCCAACGATGTCCCTAGACTAAATGATCCCTGAAGGTATGTTTAATATAAACTTCCGCTGATTCTTTTAGGTTAATATCATGGACTTCTATACCCACTTTTTGCTCAATTCTAACATCTGTTTTATCTCAGAGTACTTTAATAGGAAAGGGTTATGAACACAAGAAATGTGAAAAGGAAAAAAAATAGTGACTTGCTCTAGTTGACACATATCTGAATTAATTTGTGATTCAGACACAGGCAATTCAGGCAATAGAGATACTTCCAAAACAGAATATGAGAATGAAATAGGGAAGTAAAAGACCAAAAAGGAATGTCAGGATATGTTATTTGAATTTATCTCATAAATAAAATGCTTTGTTATAATGTCATTTAAAAAAGTACAGACAGGATAAAATGGTGAAATAGAACTAGAATAATAGAAAAAGATTAATGAAGGCCAGAGGTTATAATAACTAATAAGACTGTATACAGATTAAGTGCTTGGTACATGCTTGCTGTGAGACAAATGCAAATTGTATTTTTAGGAAGCATTACTTGCTCAGTAAAGTGTGTTTTTGTTGATGATGACAGTGTTGTTCCACAGTCATCTGTTTCTGAAAAGACTCAGTACCCTTAGAAAAGCTTTCTGTACTTATTGTTGTTAATTCACTAATGTTGATACAAAAGATAAGTTGAGCAAAAGTTCCTTTGTCATCATAACTTTGAAAGAAGTAAAAAATCGCCTCTAGCTCAATTATATTTTATCATATATAAAAAACAATTATTTAGCATTTGGACCCTTATAGAATTTTTGTGTGGACCAAGCTCCAAGTTTTCTAGATCACCTGATTCACATATACATATTGAATCTAATATTAACAACTGGGTCAGATGATCCCTAAAGAGAATCTAAAATAGGACTTTGTAACTCCAGAATTTGACAGAAGAATTATTACTTAAAGAAATCTTAACACTGGTTAAGGCATTATGACCATAGGATTCTTTCCTTCTGAGAATATCTAATCTCTGTTGTAGCTCCAGGTTAGCCCTGATTCAGGTATAAAGGAGGGACAGATTAAGAGGAGTGACAGGAAACAGTGGTGGGAAAGATGGGGTGATTGAATGAAAATACTTTTCATATCATGGAGTAACTCTCAGCGTGATTGCCCTACAAATTGAATGTGGCTCTGGTTCTGCCTTTAATCTTAGTGGTGTTCTGAGTCCAGTTCAATCTGCTATATCCTGAGGCTTGCTTTGTTACCAACTCAGAGCTCTGGGTTCCTCCCCCTCCCATCCCACAACTTTAATCTGGAGCTAAGCTTGTACCCCTGATACAAATGGCCTGGGTAGTCACCTTATGGCAGTTGACTGACAAAGTCACAGTTCACTTCTTTGGTATCTTACCTTTCATCCTTTAGATACTTGGGATCCAACACAGGATACTGATTTAAATTTGCACCAGAACAGTGCTAGATATTTTTATAAATATTATCTTTTTACCTTAAAAATAGTGAGGTAGTGGCCCTGGCTGGTTGGCTCAGTGGTAGAGCGTCGGCCTGGCGTGAGGAAGTCCCGGGTTCGATTCCCGGCCAGGGCACACAGGAGAAGCGCCTATCTGCTTCTCCACCCCTCCCCCTCTCCTTCCTCTCTATCTCTCTCTTCCCCTTCCGCAGCCGAGGATCCATTGGAGCAAAGATGGCCCCGGGCGCTGGGGATGGCTCCTTGGTCTCCGCCCCAGGCGCTAGAGTGGCTCTGATCGCGACAGAGCGACGCCCCGGAGGGGCAGAGCATCGCCCCCTGGTGGGCAGAGCGTCGCCCCTAGTGGGCGTGCCGGGTGGATCCCAGTCGGGCGCATGTGGGAGTCTGTCTGACTGCCTCCCCGTTTCCAGCTTCAGAAAAATACAAAAAAAAAAAAAAAAAAAAATAGTGAGGTAGTGATTATTATTCCACTTTTAGAGATGAAGAAACATACTCAAGGTGTTCTTCAGTGATAGCATACTACTATGACATAGCGATACTAAGTTTGGATTCTTGTGTTCTGACTTCAAGTTCAATGCTTTGTTTTAAGACCCCAAAAGATGTCAATAGAGATTTTGTTGATTGTTGACTGAGAAGGAACAGTTCCCCTAAAATGAAAGGCAGACTTCAGATGACTCCTTGTCTTGGCTTTAACACTCCCCATTTTCTTGTGGATGAAAAAGAGGCAACACCCCAACCCTGACAAGCTCAGGGAAGACTCATACGGCAGACCATACAAACCCAGAGCCCAGAGTAACCACGGTGGTCTAAATGTAGAAATTCCTAACTCAAATCAAATCCTAAACCTGTCGCTTCCCTGACAGAGGTCAGTGTTGAGCTTTGAGAGTTTCTCTTGTCCTTGGGCATCTAAGAAAACATGCCTTTGAAATGCAGTGATCCTCTTTTCCAGATCCCCTTGATGCCACAGCCACCACACCAGCCTGTGACCCTGTTGTTATCTTGTTGCCCACATAGCTTCTCTATGTGCTGTAAACCAGTGGTCCCCAACCTTTTTTGGGCCACGGACCGGTTTAATGTCAGAAAATATTTTCACAGACTGGCGTTTAGGGTGGGATGGATAAATGCACAAAATAAAATTATGCGACCGGTGTAAAAACTGTGGTATTTTTAAATATAATTGTCGAACTTACGATATTTATTGGGCTGAGTTAAAGGAGGGACGAGCATGTCCTCATTATTCAGGCTGTATTTAAATTTGTTATTATGACAATGTTTCATGTTATTTATTCTTTCTCTGTGGACCTGTACCAAATGGCCCTTGGACCGGTGCCAGTCGATGGCAGGGGATTGGGGACCACTGCTGTAAACGATAAATATCCTGTACCTACCTGTGTAAAGGAAGTACGTCTGTGTCTCTCAGTGTTATTTTTAATTCATTCCCAGAGATCGTCCATCCCCCTCTGGGCTTTCTCCCACCAGTCTACTACCATGTATTTCATGTAGCCCTCCTGCTTCTCCTTCTTTGATTCTAATGTATGAAATAAACTCCAAACCAGCTGTGCCCTGAAGCATTTTCTCAATCTGTTGAGATTTTGCTACCCAATTATCTCAGTTTGGTTCAGATACACTCTTATAAGACTTTTTCTTACCCTGGACTAGTGGACATCCTTTTTTTTTTTTTTTTTTTTTTTGGTATTTTTCTGAAGTGAGAAGCGGGGAAATGGACAGACAGACTCCCACATGCACCTGACCAGGATCCACCTAGCATACCATACCCACTAGGGGGTGATGCTCTGCCCATCTGGGGCATTGCTCCATTGCAACTGGAGCCATTCTAGCATCTGAGGCGGAGGCTATGAAGCCATCCTCAGCACCTGGGCCAACTTTGCTCCAGTGGAGCCTTGGCTGTGGGAGGGGAAGAGGGAGACAGAGAGAAAGGAGAGGGGGAAGGGTGGAGAAGCAGATGGGCACTTCTCCTGTGTGCACTGGCCAGAAATGGAACCCAGGACTTCCACACACCAGGCTGATGCTCTACCGCTGAGCCAACCAGCCAGGGCCTAGTGGACATCCTTAAGAATGCCAGATAAGAGAAAACATCCGTTTTTTTCTATTTAAATGTAGGAAAGTTGAGACCAAATAAGTTTTATTGTAGACCTCAACTAACACTTGTCAGTCTACATTTCTTGTCAAGGAAAGTTGAGAAGCATAGCGGTTGTCACCATGAAGGTTGGGTGGAGTGTTTCTTTGATGAACAGAGTCTCCTGTGATGACTAATCTCTTGTGATCTCTGAGATGATGAGGAATTTCTGGGAGAACATGGGGTAGAAAAGGAGAGAAATATCATTCCTGTCCTCTTAAAATGACATGTTCTGCACAGAAAGCATTTTTTCCAAATGAGACAAGGTAGTGTAATGTAACATTTATTGAACTTTTTGGATGAGCTAAGTATTGTGGGGAGTATAATACAAATCAGCCAGAGCCCCTGCCCTCAAGAGAGGATAATTTAATGTAAAAAAATGGTTTAACATGATCATTCATTTGTTCTGAGTTACCTGAGTTTGGGCAAATGATTTGCCACTTACAAATACCTATGTATTTTCTAATTACTACCAATATCTATATCTCAGTAGCTTTGAAGCTGTGTTGCACAGTGGCTAGTGGTTGTACTGCGCTCCCTCAGGTGTGAGTCTGCTGTGGCTGTTGAAGGTGGGGGTGGGGGAGGTATAAAGGGCTGAGCTGATAGGCACCTGGGTGGTTTATCCTAAATTTGCCTCAGCAGCTTTTGATTATGTGTTATATATTAGGCTTCTTTGTAAGATTCATTTGGGGAGAGAAAACAGGCTCTGCAATGAAAAAATTTAAATCACTGATTATGTAACAATAACCAAACATTCAGGCTCAGTGGTGGGCGCTCGAGTAAGTGATCTGTGGTCTTACAGCAACCAGAAAGTGCCTCTCTCGTTTGAAAAGTGGTGTTGAGATCATCTGTGGTTAAAGTTTAGAGTGAGAAAGCTTGTTACGCCACCCACTTGTTTGCCAAAAAAGGATCCTCTGAAGAGGGAATGAGGGAACATTATAGAAATTGTCTTTTCATTTTGTTGAAGGGACTGACAAGGCAGGATCAGGCTGTGAGGAAGCCAGTGCAGCCTAAGCCCGTCCACACTCTAAAACTCCAGGGAAGACTCCTCTGAAGCAACTTGAGGCAAAGTCCCATGAACTAATAATTGTTTTACGGGAAATAAATGACCAAGAATGGAATATGCTGGTGGGAGTCTATCCTTATTTTTGGCCTCTTCAATTCAGCTTACAATATAAACAATACCTTGAGCAGCTGAATCCTTTTAGGTAGTTTGGAAAAAAATAAAAGAATTAAAACAAAGAACAACTAAGCTCTGTGAAATGGAAAATGAGATTTCTATACAGGATGAGTGATGAGTGATACAGAAAGCATTCCTGAGCAGAAGCTTTGGGCCACTTGTTATGGTTTGGTTTTAAGTGGGAAAATGGGTCCGTTGGTCCTACAGAACATTCCCACAAAACGTCGTTCTGATATGTGATACAACATAGGCAGCAGGGGATGAGAAAAATCACATCTGAAATGACTCCGCTCATTGATGTCACCTGGGCTCTTTCAGCCTAATTGATAAGAGAAAGGGCCCTTGTCTGCAGAACACATTTACCTCTCTGAGAACTTCCTTTTCTGTTCCTATTCACTGAGAAAGCAGAAGGAAATCAGCATTTGTCCCACTTGCCTTCAATGCAGAATCCAGCTTCCACCATTGTGATCACTTCAGAATGTAACACAAGGCTGCTTTTGAGCCGGTTTTGCCCCTGGCAGTGATGCAGTCAAGTTAGTATCTAGAAGCCCCTGTAGGCCCCACCTTAAAATTGCCAGGCCTTCCCTGGTGAGTCGGAATCAGCTCACTGAGATGGCAGTTGGCACGGAGTCCTCTGATCTCCACAGGTCAGGAGCCATGGCTCCCCTTCCTTTCCCCTGTCCCCATCCCCCACCCCCTACTTCCTTCGGAGCCACTAAGCGCTCTCTCTGGAATGTTTGAAGGTGAGGATTTAGGTCTGGGCAACCTGTTAAAAATATGAATTGTTACCATGAACTCTCAGTGGCCTTTCAGCTTTGCTGACAGAAATTTACTCTGGGTAGACCCCCCCCCAAAAAAAAAAAAATTAAGCAGGTAAGGTCATTTGGAGTTGAAACAAGCATGCAGTCGGTGTGTTTGAAAATGAAATTATAATTAACCTGCTGATGGCTGTGAGGTGTTACCTTGAACTCTGTGTGGCCTCTTGGCACAGCGGCTGAACTTGCTTTATTGAATACCCAGAGACCTGAACAGGTGAAATCAGGATATGTCCGGGCCAAATGTACTTTTAGAAAGAAGATTATGTCTCCTTTAGTGCCGATTGTAAGAGAGTCGAGGATTAATTGAGCAGCACTAATCAGAAAATAAAAATGAGTTTTGACCATCCATGTCTATGTGAAGCATCAAATTTGTTAAAACTACTATGGAAAATGACTTTATTTGCCCACTTTGCGAATTGATTCCCAGAGTGATGGGAGCTTGCCAGGCCTGATAGTGGCCTAGGAAGATTATTGCAATTTGGCAATCGTATATCATCTACATGTTTAGGAAAACATTGTAATTACCCATCTGAGAGCTATGAAGTGTTGCTTGAACTCCTAGTGAGGTCTGTTGACACATGGGTTGGACAACTTTATGGAACTATTCAAAATGAGGTAGGTAAAATCATACAGCAATAACTTAGCATTGTTAATGACAAGAAGGGGTGGTGAGGTCATTTATGGTATAGAATGAATGGGTCTGAGATAAACTTTTAACTCTCTCTTGTCCATGAAATATTATTTTAAAGTAAATGTGTGGCTTACTTCCTTAAATAATCAACAAAACTGAATAATGGTGCTGCAGTTAGCAAGTGTGTACTAGGTTAGGGGAATTTATTGCCAGCATCAATCATGAGTTGTACCTTTTCATACCTGATGCTTTATACCAGCAAGAAATCCATTTCATTCTCATTACCATGAATAAAAAAGAACTGCATTATTCTGTTGTCTCCTTCACATCCCTCCACTCTTAGTTACATATCATTCCATGGTAAAGTCACATTTTACAAAAGCAAAAATTTGGGGATACTCTTTGTTTTGGCTGAGAGCATCTATCATTAGACTAAACAGACTGTTCAGTTCACTCTGTTCTTCTGACAGGCTGGCTGGAATGAGTGTTCTTGTTGGTTTCATGAACAAAGAGCAATAATTCAAAATGGGTTTTATTACTAGGTGGAATTACTCCATTCACAAGAGTGGAATTACTCCATTCATAGGATTGGAATGATCCAGTTGTTCACATTGTCTCATCTAAGCATTAACTGTATAGGTAACATTAAGGTTTCCCTGTGTCAGAAGAAGTTCCAGTTGGGACACAGACACAAACACTCTTGGCCTTTCCAGCGCCTCTCTTAGTAGTAGTCTGTGTTATATAGACTCTTGAATTTCTTGTAGAATACTTTTTAGATGAAGAGGATAACTTCACAAGGTTCTACCTATAAGCCAAGTTCATCTCATGTCATTTCACTAGATTGGTAGTTAAGGAAAGAAAATGCTTTGTATTTGGCCAGTGTACTTAATCTCAATCAATGCACAGGCTTAGAAATGTACTAAATTATCTACAACAAGTATAGGCATGACTGTGTCAGCTCAGTGTCCGCAGAGAGTAACTGTCTAGACCCACTTTGAGGTGCCATCTAGATTTCGGAGGAGTTCTGTAACCTGGAATACCTGCCTTAATGTGTAGAGCCTCAGATAAACTTTATTTCTCTCATATTTCTCTCAATCTGAGGTGTTCTCCAATTCATAAACATATCATGTTTCTATCCTGCAGTGAAGAGCATCGCACTTTATTCTTGCTGTTTCTCCAGTCCGGGATGCTCACTCTGTCCCTCCGAGCTCCCGTTGCTTCTCATTCCCGCCTGCCTTCTCCGTGAAGATTTCCCTCAGGTTCCATTCTAGTCTCTGAACTTGTGCGACACCCACTGTCTCTAGCACTCATAATGGCAGAACATACATGACAAAACTTACACAGGCATCCACGTTAACCTCAGCACTTACCACATACTTTATCATGGTAATTTTACATATTGCGTCAAAATGTCCCCTCTGCTATTGCATGGTACAGGCCCCTCCCCCTTCCATTTACTGCCAAAGTGACCTTTCTGTACAGATTTGCTTGAGTGTTCTCCTGCGTAAAACTGTTCCAGGTCTGCCCATCACCTCCAGGGAAGACAAAAGAAAAAGCCCGTGCATCTCAGTACCTTCTCAGGCCAGCGCCTCCTGTCTTCCCAGCTGCACGCTCTACCATTCCCTTGGTATACCCACACAGAAGGTGTTGCTGTTCACCGAACATGACACAGCAAAGTTTCTTCCTTTTCACTAGGCATTTATTCCCCTGGCAAACATTTACTCAACTTTTAAGACTCCGGTTAGCTGTTTCCTCCCCTGGGAAACTTTCCCCAACTCTCTTAGGCAGGGACTGGCCCGCCTTCCGCACCTCTTAACACCTTACACAAAGCTCTGTTGCAGCGTATCATACCACACTGTATTTATTTTCCTGTATTTATGTCTCCTCTACTAGCTGTGAAATATTTAAGATAAAGAAGGTTGTCTTACTCATTTTTATATCCTTATCTCAGTTTCTGGCTCACAGCCATTGTTCAGTAAATGTTTGTCCAATGAATGAATAAATGAATGAGTGAACAAACAAATGAACATCTTTTTTAATGGAATTAAAAGAAAGCCAAATAATTTCTACTGAGAAGGGTGTTCAGAAATTAAAGTATTTTTGTCTGTAGATGTCCTGCTTTCATGTTGAGGGACCTAGACACACAGCCTTTGTGCGTTTAAGCAGAGAACACAGTCCCTTGAAATGTGTACTGACTATGGATATTATGACTTGTAAAAGTCTTCCAGTTTGAGTGGAAGTGATTATACCCATTGTTAATCACACCTAGATTCCAAGGTAGGTCAGAGAGCTGTAAGGACAATTTGTGACTAGAACGTTAGAGTCAGTTTTCAGTCTCATCCTTTACCGTCTCTTTAATACAATGTGTGTTTCAGAAAATGAACACTTCCCTTAGTGTTCTGTAGTATTTTTGACCAAAACTTAAAAAGACGGAATTAGGCAATATTCCCATCTGATTTTTAATTATTCTCTAATAGGACCCAAGCAATGGCCAATTCTATCCAAAATTATCATAGAAGAACAACACCACTGATATCCTATTCGGGGCCACCTAAGAGGCTTCCCTGTTAGCCAGCCCTTGACCTGAAATTCCAAAAGCACAAACTCTTGAAATTTGATCTTGTATTTCTTTTCCTGTTATGAAGATGTAGTTGTGCTACTCTCCAGAGCTCTCTGAGCAGGTCATAGAAGCAGCTTAGGAATGAATAGTGAGGACTGCCATTTCAGAGGACAGGGAAGCCAGGCACGTCCAGGTCACACACTGTGTGAGATGATGTCGGGTGGGTTCAGCTACAGGTCAGTGCAGTGGTGATGGAAGCGCCCAGGTAGCCTTGAAGGATAGTCCCTTGGCTCAGCACCCAACTCCTCCACCCTGGGCAGTTTAACTTGTGCCAGTGCTCCCAAGGATTTTCTGAATGAATTACCATAATTGGATTTAATTTAGGAAGGGGATATTTCCTGTATGCACCAAACAGGCTGCATACTGACTTCTTTTGCCTAGATGACGGGGAGGAAGAAATCCAACAGGAAATACATCTTTGCATATTAGAAAAGTTGATGAGCTAAGTCCTGCAAACATCGGGCACTTATCCAAAGTGAACTCCTAGTAACCCCCTGGCACCTTGGCTCACCTTACTGCACTTCACAGTCAGGAGCATGCCAGGTGGATTCACTTTCTTACCTCCCTGATAAGGCAGCAGGACTTGGCCACACCCAGACTCACATCCAGTCTCCTTTCCTGCTTCCCCTGACCTGAGGGCTGATAAAAATTCAGAGTGATAATGCTATTGAGGTACAGGCTATAAACCATATCAGTATGTACGTAAGTGGAGGGAGGGGAAAGGGGGAGGAAAAAGCAAAAAAGGCCAAATGGAGAGTTCAGCTTTACCTCTAGGTGACCTTGGTAGCATGTGGAGTAGGAGGGAAATTGCCAGGAACTTTCAGACCCTTTTTTTTTTTTTAAGTATTGTTTTGACTTGGCTTTGCTACAGAGCAACTTTAGGGGACTGGGGCAAAAAATAGGTCATTTTGAACTGCAGGTGCAGTTTTGATCTTCAACTATAATCTGTTGTATCTGTGCAAACCCAGAAGTATTTAGCAAGATGAAAATGAAGCTTTTCCTCATAGGTACATGAACCATTTTACATCACATTAGCCCCAATATTATCAACTTTCCCGCAAGAATGATAGGATAGACTGGAGTTCTCCCCTCTCTCCCTCTTTTTCTCTTTCTCCCGTTCCCTCCCTCTTTCTCCCTCAATATCTCTCTCTCTCTCTCCTTTTCTCATCCTTCTTTACTTCACCACCTGCTTCCACAGACCATGCTTCTCTGTTGTGAAAAACCTCATTGGACAAATTACCTGTTTTTCAAGCTGTTCTGAAGAGATACTAGTTAGTGTGGGCAGGCTCACTCAAGGATTCTGTGACAGCAAGATAGCCAACAGGCTGGGGTTTCACTGTTACTCCCAAGGAGTCAGAGCATTCACTCTGACCTTTGCCTACTTAATTTAAACTCTTGAGAGGATGCAGCCCAGTATGCAGATAGAGCATATCCAACAAATGAAAGTGGGAGAGTTTTAAAACCCTTACTCTTGGCCTCAATAATGCCACTTAATCCCTCCCACCGTCTGTTTCCTCATTTTCTGATGTAATAGGAAACATGTCAGAGCACCTGGCTGCTGAAATGACGGGTGCTGTCTCTGTACTGAGAAGAAACCTGGAGAGGATTGCTCCAGCAGTTTTATTTTTAAGAACCACTGAGAAACTTTGCTGATTTCTTCCTTCCAGTCTCTGCTGTTCACACAAAGAAGGTTGAGAGAGCAGAGGTTTAAATCTCAGCAAAACACATTGAAATTCGCCTAGAAATGCCCTGCCACCCATTTTTCCCGGGAGGGAACCATTTAGGTGAGGCTTAATACAAGGGAAGATCAGTTTTATTAATTTCTGATTATTATGATTTTTGGAGATTAATAATCAGAGGGGAAAGGTAACTAGAGGAATATAGGTATCTAATACTGATACTTTTTGTGTAACATTGGATTAGTTGACAGGAAATGTTGTTGAGAAACATAAACAGCTAAGAAGAGCATTTTATTATGGTTTTTAACCGTGACTTATGATAGGTTCTGGCCAATGTGGGTAGGAAGGTGAGAAAGGGAGGATGCATGGGCAGATGGTCTCACCTTGAACTTTCTTCAAAGTTTGTTATTTAATATGTCAGTTTTTAAAGTTGTTTAATCTGAACCCGTATTGATACTTGGTGGAAAGAGACATATATATTTTTATCACTATTTTCAGGAAGGAAGTGAAAATGGGAGTGGACAGATATCTCAGGACAACCTAGCCACTAGCATCTTTTGGTGCCCCAGAATTTTGCCCACCCAGGAGTTTCAACTGCTGTCAAAAGGAAGCCTCACATGTCTGTGATCTCTGGGACCCCCCATCTATACCTCTGCAGTTTTAGGAACCTAAAATACCCAGAGTTTGGTTCTGCTAGTCTGGAACAGTAATTCTCAGCAATAATGGGAAGGCATGTGGGTTTGGGGCACATCTAGAAGGCTTCTTGTCCCTGGTTATCACTTCTTATCCTGTATTTACTTATCCCTTCATTTCCCCCACTATTATGATGGAGATGCCCCATAATTATCTTGAATATAAAATTAAAAAAAGAATGGTTTACTTTATAAAGCCCATCTATAACAATAAATGCTTCCTCATTCCTTTCATTTCCCCCAACCATTCTTTGAATATTTCCTTTGGGCTAGGCAGAAACTAAGCAGTGTATTCATACATTATCTCTGGTAATTTTCTAAAAACTTTGTGAGATAAGAATTATTATTTCCATTTTATAGATGAGAAAACTGAAGCTCAGAGAGGTTCAGCTACTTAGTCAAAGTCATACTTAATGGCTGAACCAGGAATTGAACACACATCTGTCTGATGCTGAGGTTACCTAATAGTTACGCCCTTCTGCCTTTTCTCTCCAGTGACCTTGCCTAGATCCAGTATAGCTGAATGACGAAGTAGCAACTGTTTACTCAAATAGCCAGGAACTCTCTGCCTTTAAGTTTCAGAGGAAACATTAGTACCAAGTCTTTACTTGTGGTTAGAATTCCTATCATCCAAGAGATACATTTTTCTATACCTCAAAGTAAATACAGTCAAGTGATTGGTCTCTTTGAGATCTTTTTTTTTTTTTTGAGAAATTTATATACAACAAATAGTATATTTCTACTATCTAGACTTGAAAAATAACCTTTTCCTATTTATCCTCATTTTTATTTAAAAATCTATATAATCAGTAAGAAGAAACATGAAAAGAAAATAAGTTAAGTGAAAATATAAAAGAAGAAAGACACTGTAGTCTAGATAACATCCTATTTGATCCCCAGGCCTTCACAGGCCCATTCCTGGCATAAACTTGGCATTTATCTTTTCGGGGAGGGGGCGTGTTATACTTTTAAGCCATATATGAGTATCTAGGAAAAATGTGTTGCTTTATGCGTTTTCTAAATTTATACACGTAAATCATGCTATGTACCATTGTGCAGCATTATTTCATTGAATAGTATTGTCAAGATTTCTCCATGCCAGTAATGAAGTATAATGGGTACCTTTTATCTGTGGTATCATATTTCATTACATTAATATTGCCACATTGCATTGTCCTTTCTCCTCTTGATGAACATTGAAGTTGTTTCCATTTTTGTGGGTGTTGTTTCAAATAGCATTTCACAAAGCATCTTATGTTTGTTTCCTTGTACACACATATGTGTGTCTCTTTGGAATTTTTACTTAAAAGTATACCTAGAGCCTGACCAGGCGGTGGCACAGTGGATAGAGCGTCGAACTAGGATGCGGAGGACTCAGGTTCAAGACCCCGAGGTTGTCAGTTTGAGCGCGGGCTCATCTGAGCAAAGCTCACCAGCTTGGACCCAAGGTCGTTGACTTGAGCAAGGGGTTACTATGTCTGCTGTAGCCCCACGGTCAAGGCACATATGAGAAAGCAATCAATAAACAACTAAGGTGTCACAATAAAAAACTGATAATTGATGCTTCTCATCTCTCTCCATTCCTGTCTGTCTGTCCCTGCCTGTTCCTCTCTCTGACTCTCTCTCTGTCTCTGTAAAAAAAAGAAAGAAAGAAAGAAAGAAAGAAAGTACACCTAGAAATAGAATGACTGGCTCATTGAGTTGTCTTGTCTTGATGTGCAGGAGATTTTTATTTGAGGAGAAGACCCCAAGTGAAACCGTAGATGTATGTTTACAGTAAGAGAAGAAGGGTGGGGACAATGTCATTGTAGACTGGCAGACCCTGGGTACCATGGCTGTCCATAACTTGTTCCCATTCAACAAACAGAATGTCAATCTTCAGCTCAAAAGGCAGGTGAGATCGACCTGATTTAGGTGATGATATATGGCATCTGCTCTTTATTGCATTATCCTTGTTTTATACACTTGGAGGAGGCCCATTTTGTGGTGTTCTAAGCAGACTGCTCTCAGGATCTTCATGGCATCTGACTGTCGGAGGCTTTACTGCTCTGCCTGTAGTGGAACCTGAAAGGGAATTGCTCTTTGCAGGAAGGGCTGAGAACAGCGACTCTGCATTGTCTGGGTATCCTGCTGCACACTAAAGTACTTATTTACTTTAGTTAGTAGCTATGGCTGAGACTTTATCTTTTTGTAGCTCATTTTCCAGTGTAACAGGATGGGACCACTCCTGCCATTATGGTTTACCATGCAGCAAACAATGAGGGCTTTTGGACTGTATTTCATAGAATTGCTTTATTCAGCCTCTCCTTCCCACCCCTTTGGGAAAGAATTGACAATTGATATTTTTCTTTTGGATTTTTCAGTGAATTCAGCATTCCTAGATTTGGTTTCTATTTGTTACTTGGCTTGTAAAATCCATTACTTTGGGGAGAAGAGTGGCATGTGTCCAACATAATAGTTTTTGCTTACTAGTCTACCCAGTGACGGGAGGGCAAAGACAACGGGGCGGGCCCAGCCCTAACTCAGTTGTTTTGTTCATATTCTAGTCCAAACACAGAAATAGCCCACTCCCAAACAAACAAGGATTGAGTATAACCCTCGACCATGGAGCATCGTCTCTTCCCAGCAGCGCATCTTAGTCAGGGCAAGTTCAGGTGTAGCACAGTCGAAGAACTGCACAGCGGACCACAGTGGGGTGTGCAGGCCCAGCCCGCTGCTGGCTGCTGTCCTCCTGTCAACCTGCCTTGGCAGCCTGTTCCACACACACACCTGCTTCTCCTGGGGGCCAGTTGATTTCATAGGGCAAATTCATTCTATTGACAAGAGGAAGAGTTCTCAGGTCTTTTGTGTTATGAGAATTTCATGGAATTTTCAATCTGTGATGTCAAATATAAATTACTCCCAATTCTAAATTATCCCCCAAGTTTGGATCTTGCTTTCCAGATGAAAAGCTTCAGTCTTAGTACGTTTATACTTTGTGCATCTATTTTTTTCTTATATTAGTGTAGCTGCTTTATTGTATTCCTGTCTTTTTTACATCAGTTGCTGAGTTCTTTAATGCAGGTCTTATTCTTTTTATGTGTGCGTGGATTTCAATCCTTAGTGCCTTTTGTCTTGTTGATTTGCAGTAAGTATATAGTGATTAATTCCATATGTATTTTGCGGGATGAATTCAGAATTCGTGGGAGGTGGGAAAGATACAAAGAAAGCACGTAAGCCCAGTACCAACCTGTATGCACCAGAATGCTGTTTTGCCCAGTGCTCTTAAACTTAATTTCAATTACGGCTCCAGGGTTGTATATATCACTTCAGTCTACACCTTTGCAATAGATTTTTTATATTCAAACTTCTGATTAAAAGTTGAAAATAGTTTATATGCCAGGGCTCCCCCTACTCTACTGCTACCACCACCACCCAGGCCAATATTTAATTGTTTTGAACTTCTTTATGATTAGTAAGCTGTCTTTAATGTCAGGGGACACTATTACCTGACCAAGAAAGTGTTGGGATTTTAGTTGAGAAGTGCAGGGAACCTGTGTGGACTGCACGGACCTCTTAAACAAAGACCAGCAGTTACCCATGTGTTTTGATCCTCAGCTACTAGATTCTTTAAGACCTTTACCCAAAGAGGTTACCTGAGAACACATCTTGTTTTCTTTTGTGAATAGGAGTGGAAACCCAAGCAAGAAGTTCTTGACCCTAAGACTCATTGTTTTTCATTCATCCCTTTTATCATCACAAAAATTCTGTTATGCATGGTAAAGAAACATTTTTTTTTCTAATCAATAGATTATTTTTCTGTGTGACATAGGGAAAGAATATTGAAGGTCTACTTCCTATTTCTGTCTTTGCTACCATCTGCCTGAATAAATGTGAAAAGTAATCTAACCTTTCCTGTCAGTTGTATTAGAGGCAGTTAGCTGTGATAATAAGCCCACGCCTAGAGCATTGCATTTGATTTGGAGCATCACATTTTAAGCAGGACAGTGATAAAGAGCATTTGGAAGAAGCAGTTAACCAAGAAATCTTGAAAACCCTCTTTAAAGAACTATAGATTTTTCAGCCTGAAAAAGAGAAGACAGGAGATTCATTATACTCAGTTTTAAACATATAAAGACCTAACTTGCAGAGAGGACTGTGAGCAGACTTACTTCTGTTTTGCTAACTAGAACCAGTGATTGGAAGTTAAAGGGAAGCAGATTGCCTCAATATTAGAGAAAAACTTGTCAACAGCTAGAAAGCTCAAAAATTGGAGCAGACTACATTTCCTATAATTTAAGCCATGCAAGCAGAAAACAGATTCACATTTTATAAGAGACGTTTTTATATTGGGTAGCAAATTACACTAAATGATTCTCAAGGTTCCTTCCAAAGCTACAAGTCAATGAGTTTGTGAATAGACAAACTCAGACTCTTTCCAGCCTTAAGTTATATGACCCTGAAATATCTGTAAGTTTTAACAAACTTTTCTTAAAAGGAAAAGAATAGATAAAGTGCGTTGCTTTACCACCTTCCAATCGGGAGAGCTTCTCAGCTTCGGGTATGGTCACGAGTTCCTCCTGGAGGGGGTGCTCCAAGCATGGTCTTCCTCTCTGCTCTCCCTCCCTCTAAGCACATCTGCCACTTTTTTTTTCTTTCTCTTCTTAGTGACTTTCATATTTCTTTGAATCTTTACAGGTGGTAGCAATTTTGGTTCATCTGACTTGATGGTATGAAATTCTAAATAGTTGGGGGTCATTTGGAGTGATTACTTTTTTCTTTGTATTCTGGGAGCCTGGGGGAGTATGTTTGGAGCTGCTTAGTTTATAGTCCTTGTCAACATAAACTCTTTATTCATCTTCCCATCTCTCTAAAAAACAGACAGAGGAGGTTCATGATATCACAGATGTCATGCAGCAGACACAGAGTCAAGCAGAATTGTAGTAGTCTCTAAACTGGATAAGTTTAGTAACATATTTCTAAGTCAGAGGTTGGGGGAGGGGCAGAATTCCATAATTATCGCCAGATAAAGAATAAGACCTCAGTTTTAGTGGACAGTGTCTTTAGTAGGAAATCTGTTAGAATATGTTCTTGCATGTGGGAATATCTTCACCTCACCATCCCCCCGCCCAAGATTAAGTTACTGAGAATTGCAGCTATTATAAGGAAATTGCTGAGATCTTCTCTGTTCTCTTATCAAATTATCTGGATGGTGGGATTTTTTTTTTCTTCCCCTACTCCTCTTTCTAAAATCTGCTGGAGCCCACATTTTTTATGAGATTCTTTTCTATTACACTTTCAAGGTGTTTGAAATCCTGTCTAGATTATTGGCCATGGGGCAAGGAAAGGGGATCTTTGAACTTGATCTGTGTGGCAACATATTTTAAAACAATCTCTCTTAACTTCACAGAGGTTGTGCTAGTAGTGACTCTCAGTTTATCATAGTTGCCTCACATAATTGTAACTGGGTATGACTTCTGTTATCCTATAGACTGACTCCAATGCATGAATTTTCAAAAGTGATTGCCATTCTTTCTTAGTGCCCCAGTCAGTTTCACTTCATTCACCCTGAGATGCTGATGAAAGCCCAGCAGTCTCCATGAACCACAGCATTCCCCTTAGATATGATCACAGTTCAGGCCCTGGCCAGTTGGCTCAATGGTAGAGCGTCTGCCCAGTGTTTAGAAGTCCTGGGTTCTATTCTCGGCCAGAGCACACAGGAGAGGTGCCTATCTGCTTCTCCACCCTTCTCCACCTCCTTTCTCTCTGTCTCTCTCTTCCCCTCCCGCAGCCAAGGCTCCACTGGAGCAAAGTTGGCCTGGGTGCTGAGGATGGCTCCATGGCCTCCACCTCAGATGCTAGAATGGCTCCAGTTGCAACAGAGCAACACCCTAGATGGGCAGAACATCGCCCCCTAGTGGGCATGCCAGGTGGATCCCGGTCGGGCGCAGGCAGGTGTCTGTCTCTGCCTCCCCGCTTCTCACTTCAGAAAAATACAAAAAAAAAAAAAAAAAAAGACATGATCACAGTTCAGTTTTCCTTTATATATCCACATTTCTAGAATGTGTAATTAAAGACACCACTTTATTATTATATACAATCTTTATTAGCTATACACTTGAAGAGGGAGCTCAACCACTGCTACTCTCCCAAGGCAAAGACACCCAGCATGGCATGCTGGGGTGACACTAGCTGGAGCTGAATTATTCAGTCAAAAGTGGGCTGATTAGAGCAACCGGAACACTCATACATTGTTGATGGTAGTGTAAAATAGTATGCCCAGTTTGAATGGTTTGGCAAGTTCTTATGAAAGTAAACATGTACCTTACAACACAGAAATTTCAACCCTAGTTATTTATCCAAGATGACATGTGCACAAAAAGACTTTAAAAAGATGCCTGACCAGGCGGTGGCGCAGTGGATAGAGCGTCAGACTGGGATGCGGAGGACCCAGGTTTGAGACCCCAAGGTCGCCAGCTTGAGCGCAGGCTCATCTGGTTTGAGCAAGGCTCACCAGCTTGAGCCCAAGGTCACTGGCGCGAGCAAAGAGTCACTTGGTCTGCTGTAACCCCCTGGTCAAGGTACATATGAGAAAGCAATCAATGAACAACTAAGATGTTGCAACAAAAAACTGATGGTTGATGCTTCTCATCTCTCTTCGTTCCTGTCTGTCCCTGTCTGTCTCTCTCTCTCTCTCTCTCTGACTCTCCCTGTTTCTGTAAAAAAAAAAAAAAAAAAGACTTAAAAAAGAATGTTCATAGCAACTATGTTCAAAATTGTAAAAAAAATATTAAGTATACCAAGCACCCATCAATAGGGGAATGGATAAACTGTCATATGTTCATGTAATGAATTTTTATTCTTCAATAAAAAAGAACAGCTGTGCCTGACCTGTGGTGGCGCAGTGGATAAAGCGTCAACCTGGAAAACTGAGGTTGCCGGTTCAAAACCCTGGCTTGCCTGGTCAAGGCACATATAGGAGTTGAAGCTTCCTGCTCCTCCCCCTTCTCGTGCGTGCGCTCGCTCTCTCTCTCTCTCTCTCTCTCTCTCTCTCTCCTCTAAAATTAATAAAAATAATTTAAATTTTTTTAAAAAAGGAACAGCTGTGATACATACAACATGATGCATCTTTAAAACATTATGCTGACTGGAAGACACCTTATGCAAAAGAGAGCATATTGTATGCCAGGGGTCCCCAAACTATGGCCCGCAGGCCACATGCGGCCCCTGAGGCCATTTATCCAGCCCCCACCGCACTTCTGGAAGGGGCATCTCTTTCATTGGTGGTCAGTGAGAGGAGCATAGTTCCCATTGGAATACTGGTCAGTTTGTTGATTTAAATTTACTTGTTCTTTATTTTAAATACTGTATTTGTTCCCGTTTTGTTTTTTTTACTTTAAAATAAGATATGTGCAGTGTGCATAGGGATTTGTTCATAGTTTTTTTTATAGTCCGGCCCTCCAATGGTCTGAGGGACAGTGAACTGGCCCCCTGTGTAAAAAGTTTGGGGACCCCTGTTGTATGCTATCATTTATGTAACATTTTGGAATAGGTGACTTTCATGGATGAAGCAAAACTAATCTGAGGTAGGAAGAAAAGAGAAAAACCATGGTTGCCTCTGAGGGGTAGGGACTGAGTGACAGAAATACTCTACCTTAATAGAGATTTTGGCTACACAGGTATATGCATTTTTCAGAATTCACCTAAATGGTACACTTACGATTTGTGCATTTCATTATATATGAATTTTTCCTCACAAGAAAAAATTGAACTGTAAAAAAAATTAGACTTTGGTTAATGATATGCATGATGAAGTTGTCCACAGCTTACTTTGAAATAAATCAACAAGGCATTAGCCGGTGGTGCAATGGATAGAGTGTCGGCCAGCATATGGATGTCCTGGGATCAATCCCAAGTCAGGGCACACAAGAGAAGCAACTATCTGCTACTTTCCCCTTCCGTCTCCCCCTTCACTCCTTCTTCCCCTCCTGCAGCCAGTGGATTGATTAATTCAAGCATGGCCCTAAGCACTGAGGATAGCCCAGTGGGTCTGAACACATCTGCCTCAGGTGCTAAAATTGCTCAGTACTCAAGCATTGGCCACAGAGGGGTTGCCAGGTGGATTCCAGTCAGGGTGCATGCAGGAGTCTTCCTCACTTTCTCCTTTCCTCTCACCTTAAATAAATAAATAAATAAATAAATAAATAAATATATGTAAAAAAGAAATGCATCAACAAAAAAGAATGATGAACATAGGTATGATAAAAAAAATAATAAAATGTAAATTATAAAATTTAGGGGGTAGATGGTTATATGAATGTTCATTGTTGTTTCAACTTTTCTGACTATTTGAAAAATTTCATAAAATGTTGGTTAGGGATGCTTAGGAAGCAGTTATAGCCACAATGACAAGAAAAGCCAAGCTTAAATTTTCAGTGGAATAATTACTGTCTTAGTTTATGTATGTTAGGGCCTTCTAATACTATTATTATTAATTATTATTATTATTATTATTTATTCATTCACTTATTCAATAAGCTTTCCTAGATTACATGGTGTGCATCAGTCCTGGTGTAAGTACTGGGAACACCAGGATAAAAGAAACACAAATACTGTTCTTCAGGAGCTCATGGTCTAATGGGGTAAATAAGGAATGCTTCCAGACCATTCATACTTGACTTTCCATAAAGTAAGACAGCGGTGTTTTCTTGTTTTCATTGTCCTCTTAGTCTGAGAATTTAAAAAGTAATGATTGGAAGAATGTTAGTCTATTTAGGTTTAAAAAATGCACAAGAATCTATTCATATGTAGGTATTTAACTTGAAACTGCTTAAAGCCTATAAATATGAAACCCAGTGAGTGAGCCAGCCTCCTCCTGGAAATCTCCCAGAGGATGTCCATTTTGCAAGACTTAACACTGAGCCATGAGAAGAGTCCCAACTAACTGCCTGATTGAGATATTTCTGTGCCCATTTAACTCCAACTCCCCAAAGAGTCTTCAAAGAGTCTGGGGCTGTATGAATGATCAGAATGCCGTCTGGGACCATGTGATCCCTCCCCGTCCGTCCTATGGTTGTATAGGTTGTGGTGACTGGCCCAGCCTGGGAAACAGGGTGGTTTGGACTGAACAGAAGAAATAACTCCTGCTTTGATCTTCCTCAAGATAAGGAGGCATCAGTGTTTCATTGACCTCTCTAGTTCTTCCTAATTCTGCCAAATTCACAATCCTGTCTCCATAAGGATCTTCTGGTAGCTGACAGACATGTCATTCAGGCTCCATGTGTTAACAGGCCTTGTTAACACACTGTGTTGAGCTAATGGTAAACAGAATAATATGTTTCCTTCAGTATTTATTTAATGACCAGAGATTGATAGTGCTTTTTTATTCTTCTAAGGTTGGGTTTACTCAAGATCAACTAGTTCTAATGATTAAATGTAGGCTCTACTACAAATGTGATTTTCCCAACCCTAATGTTGCCTTAGAGATTAAATTCAGGAGGAAAAAAAAGTTAAACCGGAGAGCCAGTTTAGAAACTCTGCCTGGGTTTAGAAACAAGCGAGCAAACAAACAAAAAGCCTTATTTAGTCAAAACTGGGCCTTTTCTAAGGAGGAAGATGGGTTTTATTTTATTTTTTTAAGCTTTGTGACTCCTGAAAGAGGGAAAAGATTTTGTGAATATTGCTCTCAGATGTGGCAAACTCATGTCAGCAGGTCTAGCTTATATGCAGGCACTTTGAACAATACCTGCTTCACTTGGCTGGTGTCATGTCACATACGTTCTTTCCTTTTGTGGACAGAAAACACTTTGCACAGTCATTTTTTCCCCAGAACATGATGAGAGGGGACAGGAGGGAGTCAGCCTAGGGACAGTGAACAGTTATGCAGAACAAAGGCTATTAAGGGTTACCTTAGGCCCACATTCCATGCCCCTGGAACCTGGAATAAATAGGTTCCAGATACTTGCTTTACATCCAGCTTCTTCATGTTCCCAGACACACAGTCGGCCGTGCAAATACTTAAGTGCTGAAAAGAAGAATTTAGCACTAGAAGGAATTGGATAATCTTTTAGCCCTGCGATTCCCAAACTTGGTTGATCTTGAATTACCTGAGAGGTTTTTTTTTAAATAAATAGATTTTAGGGCTATGATGATTCTGAGTTAACAAGTTGGACAGGGTGGTGTGGTGAAGGCTGGAAGTCTGTGGTTCTGAGTAAGCTTCTATGTGACTCGGTTGATGAGCCATTTTGAACTATCCTCACCAGTACTCATCATCCCCACTCTCAGTTTTACAAACGAGACAACTAATGCCTGGAGAGGGTGTGATTTACCTGGTCATACAGCTAAAGCCCGAGCTAGAGCGCCAGTCTCCTAATCTTCACTCCAGTGCCTCTCACTCCACCTGGAAGCAACAGCTGCAGAGACCATCTGTTTTATGCTTTTTCTCGATCTGAAATCACTTAACTTCTTTAAACTTTAGTTACCGTATTTGCAAAATAGCTTGATAATATCTTAGTTGCTGTACTAGTTTCCTGTGGCTGCCATAGCAAATTACCACAAATTTGGTGGCTTAAAACAACAGAAATTTTTTTTGGTAAAATTTCTGAAGGCCAACATTCTAAAATTGAAATGTCAGAAGGGCTTTGTGTCCTCCTAGAGGGGAGAATCCTAATCCTTCCTTGCTTTGTCCAGCTTCTGGTAGCTTCAGGGGCAAGGTCCTCGGCTTGTGGCTTATATAGCGCCAGCGTTTGCCTCTGTGTTAGCAGGGCCTTCTCTTCTCCCTGTGTCTTCTCCTCTGTCTCTTAGGATAATCACCACTGGATTTAAGGCTCACCTGTTTAATCCAGGAATGATCTTATTTTAAGATCCTTAATTAAGTTACTTCTGCAAAGAGCTTTTTTTTCAAAGAAGGTCACATTCACAGATGCTAGAAGTTAGGACCTAGACATATCTTTTTGAGGATCATTAGTCAACCCACTTTATATCACCTTCTGGCCCTCAAAAATTCACATTCACCTCATATGCAAAATATACTTACCCTAATTCAACATCTCCAAAAATTCAACTCATTACAGCAGTTACTCTAAGTCTAAAGTCTTACCTAAATAACATCAACTCAAAAGTCCCAAATATCCTCATCTTAATAATTAAAATTAGATGTGGGTGAGACTACTAGCTATGATTCATTCTGGGGCAAAATTTCTCTCTATCTGTGGACCTAGAAAATAAGTTTATATGTTTCTAAAGTGCAGGTATGAGATAAACATCTCCATTCCAAAGATGATAAGTTGAGGAAGGGGTCACCAATACCAAGCAACTTTGAGGCCAAGCAAGGAAAATTCCATTAGGTTTCAAGGCCTGGCACTAATCCTCTATGACTCTCAGCTCTACTCTTTGGGCCTATGGCTCTGCCCTCCAGGCCTGTGGCTTCTTTGTCAGCCTCTGCTTCCGCACCTGAGTCTCTGTCACAGAAGTCATTCTTTCTTTTTCTTGAATGGCAGCGTACATGTCTGAAACTGAGTAGCTCGCTCAGCACATTTCCTGCTTGTAGAATTGTAGAAGTCTAGCAGCCTTTCTTTGCTTCAGCCTGTCTTTTCCTTCAGGTTCAAGCTGGTAGTGTTGCTTCTGATAGAGCATTCCTAAAACCTTTATGGGTCTCCTACGTATGTCACAGGGATCTACACCATTAGAAAAGAGGGCCCTTCATAGATCTTTCCTAAATAGCCCATGTCTATTTCTGGCTCCTGCTGAGATGGTTGAGTGGATCAATGAGTCATATACAGACTCTCTTTATCAAAATGTTGTTCAGGCATACTCTTGGCTTTGTCACCAAAGCACACTTTCCAAACAGTAAATTTTTTAATTTTGGCATCCTTTGCAATTTGAATATGCCAAGAACCTCCCAAATTATTAAGTACCGGTTCCTTTCTATTTAACAGTTTCTCCTTTTAATTTTTAGTTTTTCTTTATTTCTTTTCTCTTACATTTTACCATAAGCAGCAAAGAGAAATCAGGCTGTACCTTCAACACTTTATAGTCTCCTCAGCTAAGTATCCATATTCATCACTTACCTGTTCTACTTTCCACCCAACTGTAGAACACAATTCAGCCAAGTTTTCTGCCACTATATATAATAAGGATCACTTTTCCTTTGGTTTCCAATATCATGTTCCTCATTTCCTTCTAAGACCAATCCAGAAGTACCTTTGTTTATATTTCTGCCACCTATTTTGTCCATGATGATACATGCATTCTCTAAGATGCAGCTTTCTCCACCATGCTTCTCACTTCTTTCTCAGTCCTCAATGGAGTCACCTTTAATGTTACTATTTCTACCAACAACCTCTTCAAGGCAATATAAGCTTTTTCTATCATTTGTCTCAAGTTTTTTCCATCCCCTGCTCATTACTCAATTCCACAGCCATTTCTACATTTTTCAATACGTGTTACAGCAGCACTCCTCTTCCAGTATCAAAATCTGCACTAGTTTTCTAGGGCTGTTGTAACAAAATTACCATAAACTTGGTGGCTTGAAACAACAGAAATTTATTCTCTCACAATTCCGGAGGTCAGTTATTTGAAAATCAAGAAGTTAGCATTGCTGTGATCCCTCAGAAGGTTCCTGGGGAGAATTCTTCCTCAACTCTTCCAGCTTCTAGTAGCTCTGAGCATTCTTGGCTTGTGGCTTATCTAACTTGAGGCTGTGCCTCTGTCTTCTCCCATGTCTTCACTCCTGTCTCTTGGAAGGATCCTTACCACTGGATATAGAATTCACCCATTTAATTCTAGTTGATCTCATATTGAGATCCGTAACTTAATAACATTAACCTAGACAATTTTTCTAAATTAGGTTACTTTCACAGGTACTGGGGAATAGGATGCTCTTTTTGAGGGTCACCTTTCAACCCACTGCAGATACCAAATGTAAGGGAAACTACATTATTTCTACAGCTTCCTTCTAGAATTGTGACCTGTGATTTTTTTAAGTCTTTTCATTAATGAAACTATTAATAGCATTATTAATTCTGTGCCAATATGCTTTATGTGTATTTTTCATTTGATCCTCACAACAACTTGTAAAGCAGGTATTATTCTTGCCATTGCATAGTTGAGAAACTGAGGCTCAGAAGTATAAACTGATTTGGTCAGGATCACAAAGAATATGACAGAAACTGGGTTCAAACCCAAATCAGTCATATGACAGGCTAAAAGTTTTATGCTTTACATTATAATGCCATCTAATTTTTTTTCAGAATGTAGCTTTTAAGGAGCAGTGTATTACTTCTGTGATAATCACAGACTGTAGAAATAGCTCTTCTACCAGCCTCCCAACTCACACACATGCACACGCTACTGAACAGGAAGAATGTCTATATAGTGCAATCGTAGTAGACATTTTAACCTTGTTTATATAAATGCAATTAAACAAAATTGTATAATTTCCAAAAAATGGCTACTATTCCTCTGTGGCTCCAATGCCCTTCTTCCCTTTCCTGTGCCCTAATATTACTTAAGTTATCAGATTGGGAGATAATCAACCATGTTCACATGATGATGGATCAATAAAGAGGGAAACATTGATTCTAGAGAGAAAGGGGATAATTGCAGGAACAAAGCCCTTGAATAGACAATAAAGAGTGAGATGAGGGCACATGTGCAGGAGCAAGAATAGTTCATTCATTATAACAGAAGAAGCAGAGGATATGAGTACAGATGCAAGAGTGCTAATAGGTTTGGTGTTGATGAAATATTCAATAGTATAAACAGAAATGTTACCTAATGTTGATACTGATCAGATGGGAAATTACTAAAGCTTTACATTTGCTAAATATTAAATGAAAAGTACCTTAAATTTTATTTCAGTTATAGCTGTGCTATTCATGATTATGCTTAATGGATAAAGTTACAAAGGAGTAGAACTGAGAAAATGACACATTTATCCATTTCTCTGTAGGAAGTATCACAGTACAGACAAATGTATATTTATCAGTTGTCTCAAGAGCTATTGAAGTTATGGTTTCAAATCTTATCCATATCATTTGTCCTACTTAGAAAAAATAAAAAATTTTAAATGCTATTCTCAGACTCACACATGTATCTCATTAACTAACCTCTTAGTATTTCTAACCATCTTACATATGCATGCCTTTAGTTTAAAATGAGTAACAGTAAGAATAGACTTGTTTCATAACTACTCCTACCATTGGAGAAATAATTCAATTTACATCTGACCACAGGCATGTCATATTACACCCATTTCTTTCATATAAGGCATTGAACTTAACTACTTTTTTAGATTATTAGATTCTGATGAGAAATGAATTATGTAACCTAAACATAAACTCCTATGTACACCTTGAACCATTCTACGTGCCTAGAAGACCTATTCTGAGAGGTTGGTTTATGATGAAAGGCTTGGAATCCAAGTAGGAAAAGTTCATCAAAGAATATAATCATGAGCAAGCGTTCTAAGGAATAAAGTAGACTGGAGGGGAGGGGACGGTGATGGAGACTGCCAATATCAGACAGAAAGAAGCAAGTGAAATAACGAAGGCCTGTGTTTCTTTCACCTTCAAGAAACAAACTGAAATAGTGTTCAACAGTGATGAGAAGAAAACAACCATAAAATTTTCAAAAACTCATAAGAGTTCAAATAAAATAAATTTATTAGTTTAGAAAAATCTGACCTTTGCAAAGTATGTTCATATCTAGGCGGTGTTGTCGGGATCTGATCAGTTTGATCCAACATAACAACAGATGCTGTATAGGGGCAACACATCAGGACTTTGATGGCCATATTTACATAAGAATTTGGAGACTGTTTTTACCCCCCAGATTATAAAAATGATTGAAACTTGATCATGGATCCCTCTACTGTGTCATTCAAGCTTTATGTTACTTTCTGGATGAAAGATTTCCTTGAAATAATTAAAGGAGTAGAATAGCCATTTAACTTAACAAAGCATTATTGACCGCTTATGTGTGGCAGACACTAAGGATTTAGCAAAGAATAAGCTAAGTCAAGTCAGTATTTTCAGGAAGTTTACATTTTAATGAACAGTTCTAAATAATATCAGTCAAGATTGATCTTACTCACTCTTGGTGTTTAACCTAACTAATTTGATAAAACCATTCTATTAGTTGGACCATATAAAACTACCAATATTCAACAAAAACAGCAATTTCATGCAGTTCAACCAGCTATTAAGTCTATTAAGTACTTACCTAGAATATACCAAAGAAGAAGATAGGCATTTTTCTGTGTTATTGACATAGCTTTATTTATTTAAACTTAACTTAAACTTTATTTATTTATATAAATCGCTTTATTTCTATAAACCAGAAGTGACTATAAGAAGCACATAGAGCCTCATTGGCTAGTAATTCACCCACTTAAATGTATTCATTGATTCAGCAAGCATTTTTGAACACCTCTGTGCCAGACATATTTTGTTTGGGTGTGAGTAGGGGGTACAATGTTGAACTAGCTAGACAAAGTCCCAGTTTGTTTGCGAGCTGATGAAACAGACAATAAACAAATAACCATATAGATAAACAATAAATTACCATTTAATAATAAGCTTTATCGTGAATATGAACAATATATACTTGACATTTGCAGATGCTAATATTAGAAATATCCATTTGGAAGAAATTCTACAAATGTTTTATAAATTAAAGATAAAAACCTTGTCTTGTGTATACTTTTTTTATCCACCACATCATACTATATAAGGATTCTTGCAAAAAAAAATTTTTTTTTTCTCTCCTAGAATTCAGTGCCAGGAAAATGTTTGCATCTTCAGATGGACTGTATTGAAATTAGAAATTTAGTGTGTTTCTCTCTTTGTTTGGCAACCAGAAAGACAGTAAAACTGTTTAGTGCGTGCTCCAATATAGTGATAAATTTGTCCAAATTCCCACTGCATCTTTCTTTCTCTATTATTTTTTTGTCTTTTAATCTAACTCTTCTATTTAACTTACTGCTATTTTAAAATTTAATTTTATTTCTATTATTTTATTATGTATCTATAATATGTATTCATATTATTTCTATATTCTATATTTCATATTTCTATTTTTTTCTTATTTTCTACAGAATTTTGTTTAACTTTTTTTGTCTAATTTTTAAATTTTTTATTAATTTTAATTTATTGTGTTAACATGGATTCAAGTGTCCCACTCAATATAACACCCTTACCCTTATCCTCATGTCCCCCATTATACCCCTTAGTCCCCCTCCCCCTAACTCACTCCCCCACTTCCATCTGGGATTTCCTGTCCTGTTATCTGTATTTATGAGTTCTGTATATAGGATTTCACTAATCCCTTCACTTTCTCTGATCGCATCCCCTCATCCCCCTTCCCTCTGACAGCTGTTCCTCTGTTCCCTGTGACCCTGCTTCTGCCTCTATTCCATTCCTCAGTTTACTTTGTTCATCAGATTCTACATATAAGTGAAATAATATGATATTTTTCTTTTTCTGCCTGGCTTATTTCACTTAGCATGATAATCTCCAGGTCCATCTATGCCATCACAAAAGGCAAGCTTTCCTTCTTTTTCACGGCTGTGTAGTATTCTGTTGTGTATATGTACCACAGCCTTTTAATCCACTCATCCACTGACAAATACTTGGGCTGTTTCCACATTTTGGCTATTGTAAACAATGCTGCAATAAACATGGGGGTGCATATCTTCTTTTGAATCAGTGATTTGGTATTCTTAAGATATATTCTGATAAGTGGGTCAAAAGGCAGTTCCATTTTTATCTTTTTGAGGAAATGTCATACTGTTTTCCACAGTGGTTGCCCAAGTCTGCATTCCCACCAGCAGTGCAGGAGGGTTCCCTTTTCCCTACACTCTTGCCAGCATTTAATGTGTGTTGATTTCTTAATGATTCCCATTCTGACAGGTGTAAGGTGGTATCTCATTGTAGTTTTAATTTGTATTTCTCTGATGATTAGTGATGTTGAACATGTTTTCATATGCCTATTGGCCATTTGTATGTCCTCTTTAGAGAAGTGTCTACTCAATTCTTTTACCCATTTTTTAATTGGATTGTTTACCTTACTAGTGTTGAGTTTCAGAAGTTCTATATAAATTTTAGTTATTAACCCCTTATCAGATATACTGGCGAATATGTTCTCCCATTGTGTGGGTTGTCTTTTTTATTTTGTTAGTGGTGTCCTTTGCTGTGCAAAAGCTTTTTAGTTTGATATAGTCCTATTTGTTTATTTTGTCCTTTATTTCACTTGCCCATGTAGATAAATCGGCCAAAAATGCTGCTACAAGAGATATTGGAGAGTTTACTGCCTATGTTTTCTTCCAGGATGTTTATGGTTTTGCAACTTGCATTTAAATCTTTTATCTATTTTGAGTTTATTTTTGTGAATGGTGTAAGTTGATGGTCTAGTTTCAATTTTTTGCATGTACATGTCCAGTTTTCCCAACACCATTTATTAAAGAGACTGTCTTTACTCCACTGTATGGTCTTACCTCCTTTGTCAAATATCAGTTGATCATAAAGGTGTGGGTTTATTTCTAAGTTCTCTGTTCTGTTCCATTGATCAGTATGCCAGTTCTTATGCCAGTACCAAGCTGTTTTGATTAAAATGGCCTTGTAGTATAACTTGATATCGGGAAGTGTGATACTTCTCACTTTATTCTATGTTTTCAAGATTGCTGAGGCTATTCACGTTCTTTTTTGGTTCTGTATAAATTTTTTGGAATATTTGTTCTATGTCTTTGAAGTATGCCATTGGTATTTTAATAGGAATTACATTGAATTTATAGATTGCTTTGGATACTATAGACGTTTTAATGATGTTTATTCTTTCTATTCATGAACACAGTACTTGCTTCCACTTGTTTGTATCTTCCTTGATTTCTTTTTTTCATGTCTTATAATTTTCCAAGTACTAGTCTTTTATCACCTTGATTAAATTTACGCCTAAGTACTTTATTCTTTTTGTTGCAATACTGAAGGGGATTGTTTCCTTAGTTTCTCTTTCAGACAGTTTGTTGTTGGTATATAAAAATGCCACTGATTTCTGAATATTAACTTTATATCTTGCCACCTTGCTTAATTCATTTATGAGGTCTAGTAGTTTTTTGACTGAGACTTCAGGGTTTTCTATATACAGTATCATGTCATCAGCAAATTATGACAATTTTACTTCTTTTCCAATTTGGATGCTGTTTATTTCTTCTTGTCTGATTGCTGTGGCTACGACTTCCAGAACTATGTTGAATAAAAGTAGTGAAAAGGGGCACTCCTGCCTTGTTCCTGACCTTAAGGGGATTGCTTTTAATTTTTTCCTATTGAGTATGATGTTGGCTGTGGATTTGTCATGGATGGCCTTTATTATGTTAAAGTATGTTCCCTCCATTCCCACTTTGCTGAGAGTTTTGATCATAAATGGGTGCTAGATATTATCAAATGCTTTTTCTGCATCTATTGATATAATCATGTGATTTTTATCCTTCCTTTTGTTTATGTGATAAATCACATTGATTTGCAAATGTTGTACCAGCCTTGCCTCCCCAGAATGAATCCCATTTGATCATGATGTATGATCTGGTTTGTAAGTATTTTGTTGAGAATTTGAACATCTATTTTCATCAGGGATATTGGCCTATAGTTTTCTTTCTTTGTAGTGTCTTTTTCTGGTTTTGGAATGAGGATAATGCTTTCCTCAGAAAAAGAGTTTAGAAGTCTTCCCTTCTCTAAAATGTTATGAATTGTAGCTTGAGAAGGATAAGTGTTCTTTTTGAATGTTTGGTAAAATTCACCTGTGAAGCGATCTGGTCCAGGACTTTTGTTTGCTGGGAGTTTTTTGATAACTGGTTCAATTTCATTTGTTGTAATCGGTCTATTTAAGTTTTCTGATTTTTCCAGATTGAGTTTTGGAAGATTGTATGTTTCTAGGAATTTATTCATTTTGCCTAGGTTGTTCAATTTTTTGGCATATAGATCTTCATAGAATTTTCTTACAATCCTTTGTATTTCTGCAGTGTCAGTTGTTATTTGTCCACTTTCATTTCTAATTATATTTATTTGAGTCCTCTTGTTTTTGTTTTTGTTTTTGATAAGTCTGGTTAAAGGTTCATCAATCTTGTTTACATTTTCAAAGAACCAGCTCTTGGTTTCATTGATCTTTTGTATTTTTTTTTCAGCCTCTATGTCATTTATTTCCGCTCTGATCTTTATTAAATATTTCCTTCCTTTTTCTTCTGAGCTTTATTTATAGTTCTTTTTCTAGTTCTTTTAGATGCAGGGTTAACTTGTTTATTTGAGCTTTTTCTTACTTCTTAAGAGAGGCCTGTAATGCTATGAACTTCCCTCTTAGGACTGCTTTTGCTGTGTCCCACAAATTTGAGTTATACATTCATTTTCATTTGTTTCAAGGAAATTTTTTATTTCCTTGATCTCATTGTTAACCTATTCATTATTTAATAGCATACTATTTAGCCTCTAAGTGTCTGAATGTTTTTCAGTTTTTCAATTGTAGTTGATTTCTAGTTTCGTGCCATTGTGATCAAAGAAGATGCTTGATATAATTTCAACCTTCTTAAATTTATTGAGACTTGTTTTGTGTTCTAACATGTGGTCAATCCTAGAGAATGTATTATGAGAACTTGAAAAGAATGTATATTCTGTTGCTTTGGGGTGAAAGGTTCTGAAGATATCAATTAAATCCAGTTGATTTAGTGTATCATTTAAGGTCGCTGTTTCTTTATTGATTTCCTGTCTGGAGGATCTGTCCATTGATGTTAGTGAGGTATTGGACTCCCCTACTATTATAGTATTGCTGTCAATCTCGCCTTTCATGTCCATCAACATCTGCTTTATATATTTAAGTGCTCCTATATTAGGTGCATAAATATTTACAATGGTTATATCCTCCTGTTGGATTGCTCCCTTTATCATTATGTAGTGACCTTCTTTATCCCTTACTATAGCCTTTGTTTTAAAGGCTATTTTGTCAGATATAAGTATTGCTACCCCAGCTTTTTTTAATTTCTGTTTGCATGAAATACTTTTTTCCATCCCTTCACTTTCAGTCTATGTGTATCTTTTGTTCTGAGGTATGTCTCTTGTAGACAGCATATGTACAGGTCCTGTTTTCTTTTTTTTTTTTCAGAGACAGAGCAAGAGTCAGAAAGAGGGATAGATAGGGATAGACAGGAACGGAGAGAGATGAGAAGCATCAATCATCAGTTTTTCGTTGCAACACCTTAGTTGATCATTGCTTGCTTTCTCATATGTGCCTTGACCGTGGGCCTTCAGCAGACTGAGTAACCCCTTGCTCAAGCCAGCAACCTTGGATCCAAGCTGGTGAGCTTTTTGCTCACACCAGATGAGCCCACACTCAAGCTGGTGACCTCAGGGTTTTGAACCTGGGTCCTCTGCATCCCAGTCTGACTCTCTATCCACTGCGCCACCTCCTGGTCAGGCCAGGTCTTGTTTTCTTATCCATGCAGCTATCCTATGTCTTTTGATTGGAGCATTTAATCCATTTATATTTAAGGTTCGTATTGATGTGTACTTATTTATTATCATTTTATTCTTTAATTCTACAATCTTTTATTTTTTTCTTGATTTTTTTTCCTTTGTGCTTTTTACAGCAGGCCCCTTAACTTTTCTTTTAATATTGGTTTGCTTGTAATGAATTCCTTCAGTTTTGTTTGTTTTGTCTAGGAAGCTTTCTATTTCTCCTTCAATTTTATTGATAAATTATAACCTTGCTGTATAAAGTAGTCTTGGTTGTAGGTTCTTGTTTTGCATCACTTTGAAAATTTCTTGCCAATCCCTTCTGGCCTCAAGTGTTTCAGTTGAGAAGTCAGATGTCATTCTTATTGGGGCTCTTCTGTAGGTAATTAACTGCCTTTCTCTTGCAGCTTTTAGTATTCTTTCTTTGTCTCTTAACTTTGACACTTTAATTATGATGTGTCTTAGTGTAGGCTTCCTTGGGTTTGGGTTCCTCTGTAATGGGACTATCTGTGCTACTTGAACTTGTGTGACTTTTTCCTTGATCATTTTAGGGAATTTTAAGCTATGATTTCTTCAAACAGGTTTTCTATCTCTTGTTTGTTCTCTTCTCCTTCAGGAACCCCTATGATGTGGATGTTGTTTCTCTTCTTGTCTCTTATTGTTTCCTCAGTCTTTTTGCACCTCTTTTTGTTTTGCTCCTCTACTTCTGTGCTTATGTTTATCTTGTCTTCTAACATGCTGATTTGATCCTCTGCTTCATCCAGCCTGCTGTTGATTCCTTCTAGTACCTTCTTTATTTCTGATATTGCATTTGTTATTTCTGACTGGTTCTTTTTTATGATTTCAATGTCCTTTTTGATGCTTGCTATCTCTTTGTTTAGGTTCTCATGATGACCATCCATTGCTGATCTAAGATCTTTGAGCATCCTAAAAATCATTATTTTAAACTCTGCATCTGGTAGTTTAATTACTTCCACTTCATTTAGTTCTTTTTCTGGTGATTTCTCTTATTGATTTATTTGGGTAGTATTTCTTAGTCTGCCCATTTTGTCTGTGTATTAGGTTATGCTGTCTGACTTTGAAATTTTTGTGGTGTCTTTATGAGGAAAATGGGCTCAGTGGTACTGATATCTAGGCCACCTGTTTTTCATGCTCTAGGAATGCTTCTTGAGGGGTACTATTTTCCCTCCTGTTATATGTGAGTATTGAGTGTAGTTGATCCTTTCATGGGTATAGTTATCCCTTCAGGCTGGCTGGCTCTAAAGGTCAACCTTGATCATGTGTATTAGACACTGTGCAAGGTTTGTCCTGTTGGACATATTTATTCTTCACAGTGTCTGGTGCCTGCTGGACCCCGCTTTGGGCATGCTGCTTGTGTAGCTACCTGAGTCTAGGGTTTTGCTGTCTGCCACCCACTACCAGCTGTGTTGGTTCTAGATCTTCTTAGGTTGGCATCAGCCATTGTTTGTGACCTGCTGTGGGCTACCTGTCTGCAGGTAGTGCTCTTTTCGCTGTTTGTGGCAGTGTTTTCTGTGCCTGGGTAATGTGGGAGGTGCCAACCTGTGTATAAGGATCAGCTTCCTCCTGCTCAGTGATGACAGCAGCTCTGTAAAAGCCCTAAGCTCTATAGATTTGCCTCCAATTTTTTAGCTGCTCCACCTCCTCTTGCAGCTGCCTGGTCTTCCAACAGTCTTCTCAGTAGGGTGTGGCCCCAGGAATCTGGTGAGTGTGGCCTCTGAGACCCAGAAGTGTAGCCTGCCCACAGTCCAGGCAGTTTCTACTGAGTTTCCAGTCTTGGTGTGGCTTCTCTGATCCTTGGTTATAGACTCTGTATGGTGTTTTAATAAAAATCTTTTATATCCATTGTTTCAGTTAATCTTCAAACAATTTTTGTGATATAAGAGTAGATAATACAATCTCCATCTTATAAGTACAGTGGTACCTTGAGATACAAACAGACCAACATATGAATTTTTTTAAGATATGAGCTGCGACCCGTATTTTTGTTCGAGATCCAAGCAAAATTCTGAGATATGAGTCATGATTTGGGAAGGAAGCTGCTTCTAGTTGGTGCATTGGCACATGAGTCCAGTATCAGCAGTTTGATATACGAGTTGACTGACTTACGAGCTCGGGTACAGAACAAATTAAATTCATATCTCAAGGTACCACTGTATAGCATAGATCACTGCTTTATTGTCCAATGATATAACTCAGGAACAGCCAAATGAAAGAGATGCATAAGGCATGGTATGTGGGAAGGCATGTAAAACTACCATTCCCTCACCAGGTGTGCCATTCTCCTGTTTGTCTACTTTTGTATATTGCAGGCAATCTTATATCCCTTTTGGTAGTAGATTCGGTATGAATAATAATTTTTTTTTTATTTTTTATTTTTTTTTATTTATTTTTTTTCATTTTTCTGAAGCTGGAAACAGGGAGAGACAGTCAGACAGACTCCCGCATGCGCCCGACCGGGATCCACCCGGCATGCCCACCAGGGGCTACGCTCTGCCCACCAGGGGGCGATAATCTGCCCATCCTGGGCATCACCATGTTGCGACCAGAGCCACTCTAGCGCCTGAGGCAGAGGCCACAGAGCCATCCCCAGCGCCCGGGCCATCTTTGCTCCAGTGGAGCCTTGGCTGCGGGAGGGGAAGAGAGAGACAGAGAGGAAAGCGCGGCGGAGGGGTGGAGAAGCAAATGGGCGCTTCTCCTATGTGCCCTGGCCGGGAATCGAACCCGGGTCCTCCGCAAACCCGGGTCCTCCGCACGCTAGGCCGACGCTCTACCGCTGAGCCAACCGGCCAGGGCATGAATAATAATTTAATTAGCTGTTAATAAACGCTTTTTAATTTACTTCACAAATATTCATTGAACATTTACTGTGGTGGGCATAAGAGAACTATGCAATGAATAAGATACACAAGATCTGTACAAGGAAATTACAGGTGAAAATGGACTTTGATGTTCCCAAAGAAATGAACAACTAGAGGTAGATGTTTAGGTGGAAGACTCTGGACATTTAGGAAGCTGAGTCACCTTCAGGTTACACTTTGAATGATTCTGCCCAACATGTGGCACATGGTGAAATGGTAAAAATTGGGCCAAATTTAAGCTAAAATGCCTCTGCCTACAAAGAGTATCAAGTTCAACAAATCCAGATCTAATTATAGAAGTGTCTGGATTATTAGCTCTAATTATTAAGAAGTGTCTCCAAGTGCTGTTTATAATAAAATGATGATTTGTCAAACCTAGATCTTACCTTCATGACTGTCAGTTTACTTGGTAAATAACAGAAATCTAAGGTTAAAGAAACTAAATTATAGCATCTATACCTGCCATGGGACATGGAATTATTTTATAATAATGAAAGCGTTCTAACACATTTTTAGTTGTTGTTATCACTGCTTTTGTGTTATCTCAGTAGTTCAAGTTCTGGCAGGGGATTTGGGTAATGTGGAGATATGCTTCCAAGAGGACTAGAGAATAGGCCAATATCCCAGGGCCACTGGCAAGCATATCCATCCACAGAACCACTGAGATTTGGTTGTATATTATTATAGAATCTTTGGTGAAAGGCTTTTCAGGAACAGCTAGTCTCTCTCCCACTCTCCAGGCACCTATTATCTACAACATAAAAAGATAGATGACAGCCTAAGGCTCTGAGGTTCTTGAAGAAAGATCCAAGTTCAGATTCAGAGCATCTTTTTTATCTTGGGGTTGTTTTTTGTTTGTTTGTTTTTTCACATTTAGTATTAATAGAGCATCTTACTATGCCTTCCAAACTTCCTAATATGACTCAAAACAAATTATTAAAGGATTAAGCATCTCAATTTTGAAAAAAACTATCAATTGTCCTTCCTCTCTCCCCAAAAAGAATCTCATCTATGAGCCAATCATCCTGTTCTGATAAATTTTCAAATTTCCCATGTGTGCCTTCCAAGGCAGCTGTAGAAAGGAGCTGGGAGTTTACATGAGTAGTTACAGTCACAAACTTCAGCCTGCCAAAAAGTGTCTTAATTTCATAGCAGATCTAAGAGGGAGGACTTTTGACATCTGGATGGAGCTGGAAAGGCCTGAGGCACACAGTCAGGTCAGCACAGTATATTATCCTTGGGAAACCCTGGAAGAAGAGCTACAAGAAGATTAGAAACTTTAAAAATTCTTTTTAAAATTTTACTTACTGATTTTAGAAAGAGGGTAGGGAGGAAGGGGGGAGAGAGAAACATTCATTTGTTGTTCCACTTATTTATGCATTCATTGGTTAATTTTTGTATGTCCTGTGACCCAGGATTGAACTTGCAACCTTAGTGTATAGGGATAATGCTCCAACCAGTCAAGCTACCCAGCTAGGGCCAAGACTAGAAACTTGTAAAAGGCACTAAGCTAACAACAGCATCTATATGATAATGATAGAATCCCCAGCATCCTTTTTCTCTTAAGCATTAGTCTTTGCTGAAATTTTTCTCCTGCTAATTCAAACAGCCTGTTGCTGTACCTTCAATGACTTCAAGCTCCACACAGGAGGGGTTATAATTCCTTATCTCATACACATGACGGTATCTGCAGAACAACTCCTGGTGTTGCCCGTGTCTTGTCTTCCTACTTCTTCATATCTGAAACAAGGATAAGGTTGACCAAATAACTATACTACAGAACACACTCTGTGGTTTATTAAATAAAAAGCATATCAGAAAAGTTCTCATCTTCTTGATGACATCTTTTTTTTTATCTTAAATAACAGTTTTATTGTTTTTTTCAGGTATTTAAAAATAGTTTTTTATTAATATTTTACAACTCTTTCTTATAACATAATCTAGTTTTGTGTACCACTTTTACTATTCTTTTTTTATTATTATAATTTTATTTTTTTAATGGGGTGACATCAATAAATCAGGATACATATATTCAAAGATAACATGTCCAGGTTATCTTGTCATTCAATTATGTTGCATACCCATCATCCAAAGTCAGATTGTCCTCTGTCACCTTCTATCTAGTTTTCTTTGTGCCCCTCCCCCTCCCCCTTTCCCTCTCCCTCTCCCCCCTCCCCCCATAACCACCACACTCTTATCAATGTCTCTTAGTCTCACTTTTATGTCCCACCTATGTATGGAATAATGATGACATCTTGATGTTTGCCTTATAGCACAGAGTCCTACCTTCTGTGTTTCTAAGGGAGCAGATTGTGTTATCTCCTTCTTCGTTTCAACCTGATTCCCCTTGGCCTCCCTGCACTGATTTCCCAAGTGATCCTCGTGAGGCAAGAGCTAAGGTGGCTGCCTGGGAATTGCCCATCAGTGCTAGGGAAGCTGGATGTCCACCTTGGACTCTCTTTTTCTTAGTAGAAAAACTGAAATTCCAGCTGGCCCTCTCGGTGTAGTGCTGTGCCAGCCTGGGTATGAGTGAGATGGTGAAAGTGAAACCTCCACTTTTACCTTTCTAATGTGTTCCTCTTCGGTCTCTGCATCAAAGGGAGTGCCTTCAGCCTCATCTTCGGGTTCTGGCGTTTTCACAGATGTATTTTGTCTCTGGATAGTGGCTGGTTGATCTTTTTTTGTGGAAAACTGAAGTCAGCCACCACTTGTTCTGATATTTTGCCTTTTATTTTTCTTTTAATGTCAGTGGCATCTGTAGTAAAAACCCCTCTTTTTTTTTTTTTTTTAAAGTTGTAAATGGGGAGGCAATCAAACAGACTCCCGCATTCGCCCGACCGGGATCCACCCGGCACGCCCACCAGGGGGCGACGCTCTGCCCATCTGGGGCATTGCTCTGCTGCAACCAGAGCCATTCTGGCGCCTGAGGCAGAGGCCATAGAGCCATCCTCAGCACCCGGGCCAACTTTTTGCTCCAATGGAGCCTTGTCTGCGGGAGGGGAAGAGAGAGACAGAGAGGAAGGAGGGGGGAGGGGTGGAGAAGCAGATGGGCGCTTCTCCTGTGTGCCCTGGCCGGGAATCAAACCCAGGACTCCTGCACGCCAGGCCGACACGCTACCACTGAGCCAACCGGCCAGGACTAAAAACCCCTCTTTTATTTTGATATTAGTAATTTGTGTCTTCAGTCTTTTTTTTATTAGCCTGACTAGAGGTTTATTGATTTTATTTATCTTTTCAAAGAATCAAGTTTTTATTGATTTTTCTTTATTGCTTTCCTATTTTCTTTTTCTTTTACTTTTATTTAGAAAATTAACTTCAATGGGGTGACATTGATCAATAAAAGTACATAGGTTTCAGGTGAACATCTTTATAGCATTTGAACTGTTGATTGTGTTGTGTGCTCATCACCCAAAGACAAATCATTTTCTGTTATCATATATTTGTCCCTCTTTATTTCTCTCCCCCCAACCTCCTACTGCAGTAACCCCTTCACTTTTATCTATGTCCATGAGCCTCAGTTTTATATCCCCCCTATGTGTAAAATCATATGGTTCTTAGCTTTTTCTAATTTACTTATTTCACTTAGTATAATGTTCTCAAAGTCCATTCATGTTTTCAGAAATGGTTTATTTCCTAGTTTTTATCATTTTTCTCTGCTTACTACATAATTAATTTTTAATATATTTATTCAGTGCTATAAAATTCCCTCTGAGAACTGCTTTTTCTGCATCCTACAAATTTTTATTAGTTGTATTTTTCTTTAGTTCAAAATATTATTTAATTTCTCTTGAGAATTTATCTTTGACTTACATGTTATTTAGAAGTGTGTTGTTTGATCTCCAGGTATTTTGGGATATTTCAGCCATTTTTCTGTTTCAAGAATTTAATTTTTGATATCTAGTATGACCTTAGAGCACACTTCTTATGATTGTTATTCTTTTAAATATGTTATGTTTTATGGCCCATAATGTGGTCAATATTAGTGACCATTCTATATGACATTGGGAAGATGTGTATTCTTGCTCTTTCTCAATATCAACTAAATCTACTCAACTGGTGGGATCAGCAGACATCTAGTTCTCTCCAAAATGTCCATGGAGACATTTGCTCTACACCAAATGGTCCTTAATATTTGGTCCTATAACAAAACATCCATGGAGACATTTAGTCCATGCCAACCCATCTACCAAAACCCATGTGCCATGACCAGCTAGGCAATAAGGCTTATACAGCTGGATGTCCACCTTGGACTCTCTTTTTCCCAGTAGAAAAACTGAAGTTCCAGCAGGTGCTCTTAACATAGTGCTGTGCCAGCCTGGGTACAGGTGATGCAGTCAAAATGAAACCACTACTATTACCTTTCTAATGTGGTCTCATTGGACCAATATAATATGATAGTATTTTTATGTATTTTATCTGTAACCCAAAAGTGTAAATAAACATTATGGGCTATTTGAACTTAGGCACATTTTCTTAAATATTGACATTTTGGATAGAACTAACTATTAAGGACCTTTTGTCATGGACCAAATATCTCCATGGACATTTGGACAGGACCAAATGTTCTGCAAGGGATTGATGGTGCTGTTAATTTAAATATCCTTACTGACTCTAGCTTATGGATCTAATCAATTATTGTTAGAAGCATGTTGAAATCTCCAACTATAATATGAATTCATTTATTTTTCCTTGTAATTCTATCAGTTTTTGCCAAATATATTTTAATTCTCTGTTGTTAGACACATACATATTAAGGATTGTTATATCTTTTTGGAGAAATGACCCCATACCATTCTGTAATACTCTTCTTTATCACTGATAATTTTTCTTGTTCCAAAGTCTGCTTTGTCTAAGATTAACACAGTGGTCCCTTGTCTGTCCTGGTGGTTAGGTTCCAGAACCCCCTGTGATAGGTGACAATACACGAAGTAGTAACCTTATCTTTATTTTATTATTTATATATTTTTAAGGCTTTATTCGGATTTAATATTCTTTTAATATGTTTTAATTAATATTTTTATATATTTTCAATTTTTTAGGCTAGAAAATACTTATTTTACTGCAAAAATAATTAAAATAATTAAAATAATATATAAAAATACTTATATACTACAAAATCCCACGATATAGCAAAAAATTCATGATACAAAATTAGATATATACAATTTAAAATTCACGATACAGTGAGACCATAAGAAGTGAACCACGATATGGTGAGGGATGGCTCTACTCCAGCTTTCTTTTGATTACTTTTAGGGTATTATATCTTCCTCTATCCCTGTTTTGTTTTGTTTTTTGACATGGTTTCTTATAGATAACATATAATTAGGCCTTTTCATTTATTCACTCTGATAATCTCTATGGCTTAACTGGTAGTTAGACTATTTACATTTGAAGTGATTATTGATATAGTTAGATTCATATCTACCATATTTGTTAGTGATTTTTACTCATTTCCCTTGTACTGTGTTTTTTGTTTGTTTTGTCTTTTATGGTTTTAACTGAACATTTTAAAGTTTCTACTTTTTTCCTCTTTTAGCATACCAAGTAAACTACTAATTCAGTGGTTGCCTAGAGTTTTCAGTATAAATTTACAATGAATTCTAGTTTATTTCCAAATAGCACTATGCCACTTCATGGCTAGCACAAGTATATCATAACAGACTGTCAATTTGTCCCTCCTGTTCCTTATAACATTACTTCATTTCACTTATCCATGAGTTATATATAGTTGCCAGATACATTGTTGCTATTATTGTTTTGAATAATCTGTTATCTATTAGATCAATTAAGAATAAGAAAGTAGATTTTATATTACCTTTATTTATTCCTTTACAAATGTTCTTTATTTATTTAGATATGATTTTCTGATGTTGATCATTTCCTTTTCCGGAAGAACATTTTTTAAAATCTCTTGCAAGACAGGTATACTAGCAACAAATTTTCCCAATTTTGATCTTTCCAAGAAGGTCATGTTTTTTCTTTACTTTTGAAGGATAATTTCATTGGGTATAGAATTCTAGGTTGGTGGGGGGTTTTTTTCTTTCAATACTTCAAACATTTTATTTCACTTTATCTTTGCTTATATGGTTTTTTAAAGAGAAGTCTAATGTGATTCTTATCCATGCTCTTCTATAGGTAAGGTGCTTTTCCCTCTCTGGTTTCTTTCAAAACTTTGTCCTTGATTTTTCTGCAGATTGAATATGATATGCCTAGGTGTAGATTTTTTTTTGGTATTTATCCTATAGGTATTTTCTGAGCTTCCTGGATCTGTGGTTTGAGATCTATAATTTTGGAATTTTTTAGTCAATATTACTTCAAATATCTTTTGTTTCTTTCTCCTGCTGTTCCTATTTTGCATATTTTACACCTTTTGTAATTGTCTCACAATTCTTGGATAATCTGTTCTGTCTTTTAATTTTTTTTTCTTTTTGCATTTCAGTTTTAGAGGTTTCTATTGACATTTCTGCAAGCTCACTGATTTTTTTTCCTCACTCAAGTTTTTAATCTAGTGATGAGCCCATCAAGGGCATTTTTGTTACAGTATGTTTTTTATTTTTAGCAGTTTCTTTTGATTCTTCTTTTAGAGTTTTCATTTCTTTTTACATTACCCATATGGTATTGCATGCCCACTATTTCCATGTTATCTATTTGCATGTTAATTATTTCTTAGCATACTAATCATAGTAGTTTTAAATACCAAATCTGATGATTGCAACATCTCTATCACTTATGAATCTGGTTTTGATGCTTGTTTTGCCTCTTCAAACTTTGTATTTTGACTTTCAGTATACCTTGGAATTTTTTGTTGAAAGCCAGACATGGTCTACTGGGTAAAAAACAAACAAACAAACAAAAACTGAAGTAAATACTGTATGCCATTAGTGTGAGGTTTTATGATTATCTGGGTAGGAGTTAGGTCGTTTTTACTGTTTGCTTTATGTGTGTCAGAGGCTAAAATTTCCTCTTGTGTTCTTATTTTTTACTTCCTTGTTGTATTAATATTTGGATTTCCCTAGACACATATTGTTTTCAATAACATCAGAGATTTGCTGTTTTTTAAGTTGTGCTCCCTCTTTACCATGCAGGAGTTCTGTTGACATGGTTGTAAGGTAGGGGGAGAGGAAAAGTGTCTTGTCCCATTATCTGGTCTCAGTCTGTTAGGGAGCCTTTGCCATGGGGTATGACCCTCACCAGTGCGTCTCAGCATTCTCCGCCCACTTTGATCAGACAGGAAGGCTAGAGAGGGCTGAAGTCTGATCATTTTCTTTCCCCAACATGGAAGGCTGGGGCAGGCTGGAGCTGAGCATCACCATTCCCCGGGGGGTTAGGTTTTGGTAAAACCCCATCTAGGTTTTTGTTAAGAATAAACCTTGCTAAATAATGCTTTTGGTGTATATTGAAATAATTACTGAAAATAGATATGGGGTTTCTTCTTGGAGTGATAAAAATGTTCTAAATGTGATTGTGCTGCTGGTTGCACAATTCTGTGAACATCGTCAAGACCATTGAGTTGTATGTACACTTTAAATGGGCGAATTATATGACATGTGAGTTATTTCTTAGTTGAACTGTTTTTTTAAAAAAAGGCAAATGCTTCCTCAAGTCCAAAAATAAGAGAAATTTTTGTTTCTTTCTCTCTTTGGCCTTGGCTCTCTCCTGCCTCTTCTCCACCCACACTTCAAGTCAGTAGCCTCCAAGGAGCACTCAGTTTACAGCCCCTGCTGCCGCAATGTCAGGCTCTGTCGAAATATGTTATACAGAGCAGAAATCAAAAGTCATAGTATGTGAAGTCTGACAGAAACTGGCAATTACACAAAGATTCAGAGGTCAGGCAGGGGGCGAGGGTAAGGAGAAGGACAAAGTTGACTCTGGAACATGTTTAAATTCTCTTTGCTGTGTAGCTTTATATTGTCAACCAGAGGCTTTACTTCATTTATTGTCAGTTTTCCAGTTTTCTATGTTTTATTCATAACCTATGTATTGGGTTCTTTCCATATTTTTTATTGTGCATATCTATTGACTGTCGTATTTGCCCTCTTTACCTATTAAACCTACTTTATTTGAAATTTGCATATGTACATTTTCAACTTCCTGTTTATATCCTCAGAGAGAAAAGTGTATTTAGCCAATTGATGAAAATCATTGATCCGAAGATAAAGGAGATGGTGTCCTGATTACCAAATGTCTATCGCACAGAACATATACTTTTCTAGTTTGGACCCATCTTAGTGTGAACTTTAGGAGTTTAACATTTTGCATTCCCATTGCCTGACCCCTCATATGTGCTCCATAAATATTTATGAATGAATGAATCAATGAATGAACTATCTGGACATATCTACCTATCACTGGACCTTCTAGTCTCTTCTCTTCTCATGGGGCACTGTACCTTTTACATTTCCAAGCCTTGCTTTTCACCTTGAAGTCTCAGGAAATATTGACTCTACTTAGAGTTTATAACTATGTCATCTTTCTACCCAGCAAGTAGAAAACCTTTCTAGAAGAAAAGAAAAACATGGCTGCTACCATGCTGTGTTTAACTATGGGGCTAGTAATCTGCTGTTGATAGTGATGAGAAGCAGCATTGATTTTGCTACAGAAGACTGGAGTTACCTGAAATTGTGTAAGAGAAACCAATACTGCTGGTGGTCCCTGAATTTTGATGACCTTCTTTGCTTGTAATCCCATTAGTTATCTATTTGCATGAGATCTGGCTAAATGACAGTTGGGTCAAAAGTTGTCAAGAAAATAACCTTATCTTTCAAGACTCATCTGCTGAGTCACAGAAACCCTAACTACTTTGCCTGTGGAATAGCATTACTAAATTATTGAGTTATCATGGATCAAACATGTCAAAACAATTCAGAGATAGGGACAGGCGGGTATGAGGTTTCCAGGGTATTATTATGCAGGATCTAAGAATACTTGAATTTGTTGGTAGCTATCTTACAGGAAAGTGTGTTGAAAGTTACATCATATTTGAAAACCACGTATTTAGTGATTTTGAAAGTCTGAATTCAAAACAGTATTGACAAGCCAGTGCCAGGATGTGATTTACTTCCCTTGCCCTTGGAATAGTGTATCCAAATTATTGTCGAAGTTCAGAGAGAACTAGAATTCCAAATATTTCAGACCATTTAATCTGCTCTTGTGTATGTAGTGGCCTAATATTACAGCCTCTTCTCCAACTGTCAGGAGCCTGCAAGCATAAATCAGTACCAGTTCAGCTATAAACAACCAGTGTTGCTAAAGGGATTAGATGCTTTGATTTGCCAAGAGGCTGCCCGATCTGGTGAGGACAGAAGCATTCTCAGTCCATTTTGGCTTAGCTCAAGAATTTAAAGGAAGTAAACTAACTCTTCTAGACGTCAGTTTTCATTTCCATAAAATGCGAGTAAAAATCCTTTCTTCTCAGAAATGGTCAGGATGATTAATATAGATTTGTTAGATGTTTTAAGCTCCCTCATCAACTAACGTCTGTTAAGTACTTTAATATGGCAGGGGTGGCCTTGAAGGTTTTACAGCCCTCTTGAAGGGGAGGCAAATATACCTGTAAAAAGATAAGCTACCATACAAAATGGTACATGATAATGCGAAATAAGTGGTACAAGGAGTGGGAAGAAATGATGATGGTTGAGGCAGCAATGATATGTGAAAAGGCGACCTGGGGAGACCAAGGGCCTGAACCATGCAGCCCGGGAAAGATGAGGGCTGCTCCACAGATAGAGGAGCACAGCCAATTCAAGAGCTTGGCTAAGAAAGAGGGCTGAGGACAAGGAGTTACAGGCTAGGAACCCCATACACCTGTGGACTGGGATGACCTTTGGGTTTCATTCAGTTTCTAGACAGCACCATTTAGTTAGAAGCTGTATTCATCAATTCTGCCTGAATTTCCTAGTCCCTTTTGTTTAATAAAGAAAATGTGGTTCCATGATCATGTGGTCTTTTGAAATTCTTAGTCCTATAATGAATGGGTTTTTGAAGGGTCTCATATTTTGAAGGATTTCTTTCCATGGTTATAAAAGTAGTACATGTTTATTATTGAAATTGAAAAATATGGAAAATTATAAATTTAAAATAGTATTGACATAGTATTTGTTTAGGTTTGTGTCTAGCATTTTCACTTAATGTTATCTTACAAGCATGTTCTCATATCATTAAAAACTACATAAACATAGTCTGACTTGTGGTGGTGCAGTGGATAAAGCATCGACCTGGAATGCTGAGGTCGCTGGTTTGAAACTCTGGGATGCCCCGGTCAAGACATATATGAGAAGCAACTACTATGAGTTCATGCTTCCTGGTCCTCCTCTTGCCTTTCTCTCTCTCTATCCTCTCTCTAAAATCAATAAATATTTTTTTAAAAACTATATAAACATCATATTTTATTTTTTGCCTACTTTAAATAAAACTATGATGAACATCCTGTATGTGTATCTTTGTCTACATTTTCTGATTAGTCCCTTAGGATTGATTTCCAGAAATCGAATTACTAGGTTAAATGTTGTGAACATTTGTGGCTTTTGATGTATATTAACAAATTGCTTTCTAGAATAGTTTTACCAATTTACTCCCATGTATATTACATGAGAGGGTTAATTTTAATCTCACTATAAGCAGTATTAAATAGTCTCAGCTTTAAATTTTTCTTGCTTATTTCGTAAGCAAAAGGTATCTCACTTTTACTTAGCACTTCTTTGCTTTTGAGGCTAAGCATTTTTTTTTTTCTTGAAAGAGAAAGAGAGGCAGGAAGGAAGAGAGATGAGAATCATCAATTTATAGTTACATCGCTTTAGTTGTTCATTGTTTCTCATATCTGCCTTGAGAAGGGGCTCAAGCTGAGCCAGTGACCCCTCACTCAAGTCAGTGACCTTGGACTTCTTCAAGCCAGTGACCTTTGGGATCAATCTAGTGACCCCGGGGTCATATTGATGATCCTACACTCAAGCCCACAACTCTACGCTCAAGCTGATGAACCCATGCTCAAGCTGGCAACCTTGGGGTTTCAAAACTGGGTCCTCACTGTCCCAGGTCAACGCTCTATCCACTGCGCCACCACCAGTCATGTGAGGCTAAGCATTCTTTAACGTTTATTAGCCATGTGTGTTTCTTTATTTGTGAAGTATCTAATAATATCTATTGTCTTTTACCCACTTTTCATAGGAGCATTATATTCTTATCAGTTGTAGCTCTCATATAGTAGTTACTTCTTTGTTGTATTACTGAAAACATTTTCCCTGGTTTATTTGCCATTTGTTATTATTTTTTAATATACTGAAGCTTGAAATTTGTATGTAGTCAAATCTCTAACTTTCCTTTGTAATTTCTCTTATTGCTATTATTCTTCAAAAGTCCTTCCACAATAATAAGAGTAATACCTCCATTTTTCTTTGTTTCTTTTTTGTTGTTGATGATTTTAGTGAGAGAGGGAGAGAGAGAGGCAGGAACATGGATCTGTTCCTGTATGTTCCCTGACCCAGGATAGAACCAGCAACCTCTGTGCTTAGGGACAATGCTCTAACCCAGTGATTTTCAACCTTTTTTGAGCCGTGGCACATTTTTTACATTTACAAAATCCTGGGGCACACCACCTACCAAAATGACACAAAATGAAACTCTAGCACAGTACATATTATACATATAGTTAATAATATAGTTTCTAAATGTATTTATACTCACTTAGTGTGAAACGTGTGCCTGTTTCGATGAACACAAAAGGGATATCCTGGCAGGAATGGTAGAAAGACACACACAAAGCTCTTCCTCAACCGTTCTCAGTCTCTCTCTGATTTTAGTTTTTATTGCAGTCAAGCTTGAGAAGCTCAGCTCACATAGATATGTGGTTGAAAACGGGAGCAATGTCAAAATAGCTTTGTTGGCCAGAATGGGGAACTCCTTGGCAACAGATAACCAAAAACTGTCCAAAGGAAGATCAGCAAACATTAGCTTTAAAGTTAGATTGTGATGCATTGTATATCACCCTCTGCAGGGGCCTCTTTTAAAAAGAAAAAGGTCAAATATCTATATACACCATCAGGATAGACATAACTAGCTGAGGCTGAGGCTTTATCTAGTGGTGGCAACATTTACCTCCAGTCCTGACCAGGATTAGAAATCGGGACCATGGGGAGCAGTAGCAGCTTCAACTACTCTGCGTGGCCACACAATGAGAAGTGCGGGGCAGCCCTAGCGGGGACCTTCCTGGGTGTGGATGAGAGGCGGCCTACTATTGGTTCATCGCTAGTGGTTGGGATGAATCCTAGAAGGTGATTGGTCAGAGAGCGTTCCCTGTGCCTCCACTCTTCCTGTCGCTGATAGCTGGAGGGATTGTGAGGGGAGTGTTTATGTTCGGATGGAGGCAGCTGGTGGCGAGCCGGATAAATAGCCTCTGCGGGCCGTATCCGGCATGCGGGCGGTAGTTTGGAGACCCATGTTTAATTTACCCACTGCACACCTGACCATGTCTCATGGCACACTGGTTGAAAAACACTGCTCTAACCAACAGAGTTATCCAGCCAGGGTGGCAATCAGGTCTTTTAAATTTACAATGCTGTTGAGAGGTAGAGGGAGAGGGAGGGAAAAGAAGAGGGAGGAAGAGAGGGAGGAAGAGGGAGAGAGAGAGAACACGCGCTCTTTTATGGGAAACAGGAAGTTGGAGAAGTTGGGGAAATCTATCATGTTAAACCAGAACTAGATTCTGTTTTTACTGGGAACTTTTAATCTCCAGATGTTATTATGGATGGGAAAAGCGTTTTAATTTCTTGACTATTGACTCCTTTTTTTAAAACCCATTATTTTGCAACACATGCCTGTAAGGCCTTTTTTTTTATATCTCTTTCTTTATCTCTTTCTCTTTTTTTTTTATCTCTTTCTAGTATCTAGCAGTAAGAATTTTTTAAACCTCATTTAAATATATGGATTAGGTCATTGATAAAATGTTAGAATGCAGATTATTCATTATTAAGTATTTACCACTCTCTCTGCCATCATCTCATGCAGGTAGCTCGTATCAGGGACTCTATAAGACATAGTGAAACAGATTATCTCCATTTGACAAAAGAAAGAATTACAGTGAAAAAAGATAAAATGATATGCCTTCAATTAAAGACATTACTCAAAAGTCAGACTTTCCTAATTCAGTCTTTTTGTCTTCCTACTAGTTCTTCCCTTTCCAGAGCTGCTTTGTTCACAAATAAGTTTTTTAAAATTAGTTCACTCTTCCCATAGTATGTTCAACAAACCATAGCTTCATAGCATGCTAATTAGCATCTTGCCATGAAAGAGGTTCATAGTAATTAAATTTGGGACATAAACATAATATTCTATATACTAATTTCAGTCAACTTATTAACAGCAGGACTTCTCAGAACCCTTCAAATGGTACATACTGCAGTAAGGCAAATGTACTGCCTGTAGCACTCTTTGTTTTTTTCCAACAGGGTCTGAAAATACTTTGGGAAACAGCACTGTTCCATTCTTTTCCTTCTGTACTCCTTTTTCCCCCCTTTGCTTATGCTCCATTTTTGGTTTTCTATCTGTTATGCATTGTACAGGAAGGTGACTCTGCTTTTCTAAGATGCTGTGAGATGGGAATTCTTATCAGAATCCTGTCTTGATATCATTATGTCCAGTATTACAAAAATAGCTGAAGCTTCACTAACAGTGTAGATATTAAGATATGTTACTAAATGGCATGGAGCATCTGTTTTTCTGAACACAGGCAGCTTTTCTAAAAGAAATGTTTTAAGTTAATGTGTCATAATTTACTAATTCGAATTTAGATGGTCTCTCATTTTTGCTATTGCAAATGACTACAATACATATTTTCATGCAGTGGTAACTATAGAAAAATGAAAATGGAACAGATATTTGAATTTGTACATTGTCTCTTTTCTCCTTTTTCCTTCCTCTGTGGGATGCTCTGCATTGAGGAACTCCCTGCCTTGTCTTCCTCTGCTGAATACCTGATTTCTTCCAGGTCTGGAGAAAGTGTCTTATTGTTACAGACCACAAATGATTGGTCTAAAGTTGTCCTGTTGTCATAAAGATTGTGGTTTTATAGCAAATGGCAGACTGATTCAGGTTTCTCAGTTTCTGCCAACTTGATTTTTTTTTTTTTTTTTGTATTTTTCTGAAGCTAGAAACCAGGAGAGACAGTCAGACAGACTCCCGCATGCGCCTGACCGGGATCCACCTGGCACGCCCACCAGGGGGCGACGCTCTGCCCACCAGGGGGCTCTGCCCCTCCGAGGCATCGCTCTGTTGTGACCAGAGCCACTCTAGCGCCTGGGGCAGAGGCCAAGGAGCCATCCCTGGCGCCCGGGCCATCTCTGCTCCAATGGAGCCTCGGCTGCGGGAGGGGAAGAGAGAGACAAAGAGGAAGGAGAGGGGGGGGGGTGGAGAAGCAGATGGGTGCTTCTCCTGTGTGCCCTGGCCGGGAATCGAACCCGGGACTTCTGCACTCCAGGCCGACGCTCTACCACTAAGCCAACTTGAATTTTTTTTTAGCCTCTAATCTCCTTGCTTCCCCTTTGCTTCCTAACGCTCCCTCTAAAGCAGGGGTCCCCAAACTTTTTACACAGGGGGCCAGTTCACTGTCCCTCAGACTGTTGGAGGGCCGGACTATAAAAAAAAACTATGAACAAATCCCTATGCACATTGCACATATCTTATTTAAAGTAAAAAAACAAAACGGGAACAAATACAATATTTAAAATAAAGAACAAGTAAATTTAAATCAACAAACTGACCAGTATTTCAGTGGGAACTATGGGCCTGCTTTTGGCTAATGGGATGGTCAATGTGCTCCTCTCACTGACCACCAATGAAAGAGGTGCCCCTTCCAAAAGTGCAGTGGGGGCCGGATAAATGGCCTCAGGGGGCCGCATGCGGCCCGCGGGCCGTAGTTTGGGGACCCCTGCTCTAAAGTGTCCCATCACTGAGTTAGACCTTCTTAAGCATGTCTCACCAGTACTTCATATGCAGTATGCCCTGAGTTCAGTGCTTTTTTTTCTTCTCTCCTACCTGCTTTTTCTTTTTTCCTCTTTTCTTTCCCTATTAATGACATCACCACACAGTCACACTAAGAAATCTTAGATTTACCATATTTCCCCATGTATAAGATGCACCTTAATTTTGGGTCCTAAAATTTGACAAAAAGTGTATTATATAAAGTTATTGAACTCAAGTTTTATTCATCATAAAATTCATACAACTCATCATCACTGTCAAAACTCCCATCCATCATCCATTAGCTTGTCCTCATCTGTGTCTGATCATTAATCACTGTCTTCATATATTGCCTCATCCTCAGTTTCATCTATGGGATTTGAAATGCCACAACCACTGTATAAGATGCACCCAATTTTAACACCCCAAATTTTTCGAAAAAGAGTGCATCTTCAACATGGGGAAATAGACTATTCTTATTTCTCTTTTTCTCCCACTTACTCATTGCCCTGGACATAAGGTAAATAAATTATCAAGTGATGTCAACTCCCTGACCTTACCACATCTGCACTGCTTCTATCCCAAGTGAAGCTCTTTCAACTGATCACTCCCTCCATTGTTTCTTCAATGTAGTCCCTCCTCCTCAGTGGAGTAAAACTTACCAACCTCACCCTTAGACACCTTTGATCAGTTCCCTTTGGCTAAAAGATAAGATTCAAACTTCCTTCTCCTGGATAAGATCCAAACTTGCTGAATCCAGTCTACCTTAACAGCCTCTTTTCTACTTTTTCCTTCTCATTTTATGCTTTAATCCTACTTTCCCCCTGAATTCCTTGCTCTTTTGGATATTCTTACCTTTGCAATTGCTGTTCCTGCACCAGCAGTTCTCGTCTTGGCTGGAGGAGTACCAGGAGTAAGTAATGTTGCTTATGGAAGGCTGAAATGAAGGGATCACTTCCTTAGCTTCTTTGCCTCCCCCCCCAAGTTGTTTTTCTAGTTTTGTAAAATTATTAGCATCTTGGTGAAAAGACTTTCCTGTTTTAAAAAAAAAAAAAAAAAAAAAAAAAGACCTTCAGACTTAAATTATTTATAATTTTATTGCATGATTCCAAGAATGTGGTACTCTGATGTTTGCTTTAAAACATCTTTGTGACCAATGTTTGTAAAAACCCTACAGGTGCTTGAAAAGAATGTGTATTTTCTAGTAAATGAATGCAAGGTTACGTATCCAGTGAGTCAAACTTAATAATTGTGCTATTCAGATATGCTGCATCATAACTAATTTTAAAAAATCTGCCTTATTATTACCAAGAGTGTTACAATCTCCCTGTAATATTTTGGTATATTAAGTTATCCTTATAATAGTGTCAGTTTTTGCTTTGTATAGCTGCATATTTTAGAACTATGCTATTAGGTATATAAACATTTGGTGATTTTTATGTCTTGGTGGATGTAAAGCCAGTATCCACGGCCAGGGCCACTATCATAGCCGCCTGGCTCATGCAGGTTCGCATTGGATTCGGACAGTCGGTAAAGAAACAATGGAGCCACAAACTGGTGGGCCATAGTCTTTAATCCTAGCTTGCACCCGGCAGGCAAGTAAAAAACACACACTGGGCTCCAAAACCCACTCACATGCAGTGCTCACAAAGCCACTGACTTATCCGAGTTTCCTAGAATCAAAGGTTTCTAGCTCACCAGCCTTATTCTCTTCAGTTCCCCATCTCCTTCCTTATCCCAGATACAAACTCTGCACCAACTCTCTTTTCACTCAGCACTCCGCCATCTTGGCTGCTTCTCCTGGCCTACCCCACGTGGCCTCCTTCTGCTGCTCTCTGCTCATCATCCCAGGAACCAAGAGCACAAGCTCCCTTTCTGCCCCTATTTTATAGTGTAGATTCAAAACCTTTAATCCAATATACAAAATAGGGAAGTCTCTAATACAAAGTCACTTATCAGAGACATGATGGGATTGTACCACCCCACATCAAAAAGGGTGGGAAAGGCTTAATCCCAAAACCAAGCCCCAGGCTACAAGGATTCTCAACACACATTAATATCACCTGGGCAACGGCCTCACATGGGCAGCACTATTTTTAACAAAGTGAGCATAATATATTTTATCTGCCCAACAGTGGATTATTCTTTATCAGTACATAATGACTCTCTTTATTCCTAATATTGCTTTTTTTGGTCTTACAGTATATACTACACTACTCTCTCTCTCTTTTTAGTATTTTCTTAGTGTATCTTTTTCATTGCTTAACTCTGAACTTTTTGTGTCCTCACAGTTATATATATAACTATCTCTTATAAGTAGCCTATAGTCAGATTTACTTATTAATACAATATGAGATTCTCTATCTTTTAACTGATTTAGACCACTTGTAAAGCCAGAAGCCACGGCCACTATCACAGCAGCCTGGCCCATGCAGGTTCGCATTGGATTCGGACAGTCGGTAAAGAAACAGTGGAGCCAAAAACTGATGGGCCATACTCTTTAATTCTAGCTTGCACCCGGCGGGCAAGTAAAAATACACACTGGGCTCCAAAACCCACTCACATTCAGTGCTCACAAAGCTACTGACTTATCCGAGTTTCCTAGAATCAAAGGTTTCTAGCTCACCAGCCTTATTCTCCTCAGTTCCCCATCTCCTTCCTTATCCCAGATACAAACACTACACAAACTGGCATCTCACTCAGCACTCCGCCATCTTGGCTGCTTCTCCTGGCCACATGGCCTCTTTCTGCTCTCTGCTCTGCTCCCTCTGCTCTCTCATGCTAATCATCCCAGGAACCAAGAGAGCAAGCTCTTGTTCTGCCCCCATTTTATAGTGTAGAAATCCAAACCTTTAATCCAATATACAAAACAGGGAAGTCTCTAATACAAAGACACTTCTCTGAGGCATGATTGGATTGTGCCGCCCCACATCAAAATGGGTGGGAAAGGCCTAATCCCAAAACCAAGCCCCAGGCTACAAGGATTCTACCTGCCCACAGAGACACACATTAATATCACCTGGGCGATGGCCTCCTCGTGGGCAGTGCCGTCTTTAACAAAGTGAGCATAATATATTTTATCTGCCCAACACCATTGCTATAATATTTTTATTTCTAACATTTTATTTGTGCTACTTACTATGCCTTTTCTTTCCTTCTTTTTGTTCTTATCTTTATCTGCCTTCTATTTTTTATATTTTGCTTTTTAAATGTTAGCATTACAAATACAAATGTATAGAATACAGATACATTCTAAAACTATTTTAATACGTGTTATTGCCTTCAGTCTTTGACAATCTTAAGGTTATATATTCTGTTGGTTTTATATAACAGTTGTCAATTCCACTGCTTCCTATTTACCTGACAAATATACAGACAATTTGCTTCTGGTTATGAAGGCTGAAAACATATCCTTGCTAATTTCAAAGCACTTGTTTTTGCTTTTTTCATTTTTTAAATGTATGACAGAGTTGTCATATTTAATATAAACACCACTGTTTGGCTGTTCACACCAGTTCCCTGATGTACCAGGTCTACTGACTTAATGAATGAAATTAGTCCCATCTTAGTTACTGCCAGAATGACAGTGCTTTGATGATGGTATTATGATCTAATCAAAGGGAACATAAACCTAAATTCTTACTTTTTCTTTAAAACATGACAACCCAAGTAAACCTAGATCAAGATATTCTAAAGGAATGTTGAAGAAAAAGCAATAGTTACGCAACTCATGCCCTCAGAGACGCGGCACCAACCTACCTGTACTTCTTTGCTTGGATGGTCCTCTTTCCCCCTCTGTGTCTTTGCCTGTATTGCTCTCCTCGCCTGGTGGGATGGCCTTCCCTTTTCCACTTTTTTTTTTTTTTTTTTTTTTTTTGCATTTTTCTGAAGCTGGAAACAGGGAGAGACAGTCAGACAGACTCCCGCATGCGCCCGACCGGGATCCACCCGGCACGCCCACCATGGGGCGACGCTCTGCCCACCAGGGGGCGATGCTCTGCCCATCCTGGGCGTCGCCATGTTGCGACCAGAGCCACTCTAGCGCCTGGGGCAGAGGCCACAGAGCCATCCCCAGCGCCCGGGCCATCTTTGCTCCAATGGAGCCTTGGCTGCGGGAGGGGAAGAGAGACAGAGAGGAAGGCGTGGCGGAGGGGTGGAGAAGCAAATGGACGCTTCTCCTATGTGCCCTGGCCGGGAATCGAACCCGGGTCCTCCGCACGCTAGGCCGACGCTCTACCGCTGAGCCAACCGGCCAGGGCCCCTTTTCCACTTTTTAAAAAATAAAATTAGGGGGGATAATTTTAGATTTATAGAAAATTTACAAAGATAGTACAAAGAGTTCCTGTATGCCCTTCACCCAGTTCCTAATGTTGACATCTTTATTTTACCATGGTACATTTGTCAAAATTGAGAAATTAACATCCATGCATTAACATTAACGATAGACTTTTCAAATCTGGCCAATTTTTCCACTAGTGTTCTTTTTCTAATTCAGGATCCAATTCAGGATAATACATTGCATTCAGGCATCGTATCTCCTTTGTCTCTCTGCCTTCTATTTGATTGATTTTTTTTAATTTTTCTTTCTCCTTTTTTCTCTTTGGTTTGGTGTCTTTACTTTGTACTTCTAGTCTTTTAGAAGTTATCAATACACTGTTTCCAAGGATATGGAGGGATTGTCGCATACGTTGCTATGGTAATATAAGTCAGTAGAACTAAAGAATATGATGTCTTTTGATCCAGCAATTCCCCTCCAAAGACGCAATCCTACAGGTTTGTGTCCTTGTACACATGTACTAGGTTATTCATCACATCATTATTTACCATTGTTTAATGGGATATTAATGAAGAAGTTTTATACACTGATATGAAATAATGCCCAATATAGTGGTAAATGGGACAGAGGGAAGCAAAATCAGAACATTATACTTAAAATGCTGTGATAAACAGATTTCCCTTATCCTGCTGTGCCAAGGGTAGTTTTGTTTTCAGGTCTGCCTTGTCACTAAGGTCCTGTCTTGATATAGCAATTTCAGTTCTAACCTGCTGCATAGGCAGGTCCAAGTCATTGTCCCTGGTCCCCATGTGGGTTTGGGAGCTCAAACTCATACACCTTCCTGCCCTCTAGGGTACCTGCTGTTTCCAATAATGATTTTTTTTATATAAATCTAAAATGTTTTAATTACTCTATCACCTAGAGATATGAAAATTAAATAAAGAATCATGTTTACAAAGAACTTGGCTCAAACACCTGACGCATAAAGTGCTCAATAAACATTAACTATTGTTGTTGATTTTTCTAATTTTGTTCATTGTTAGACTTGCTATTGATATAGAGATTACTATTTATCCAACTTTCTTTCCTTATACCTCTTTTTAATGAACAAAAAAATAAAAGCAGTTATAATTCTCAATATGCTTTTTAAGCTAAACATATACATATACTGCTCACAAAAATTAAGGGATATTTCAAAATGAATATAAAGCAATAAAAAAGAAGCATTTGATTTTTTTCTTTATTAAACAAGAACATAAAAGCAAATGACAAGTCAAAGAAAGTTGTTCAATTGTGCAAATGAGATGCAAACCCAACTTTTACTTCATTGGTGAAAATGCACTGTACAGACGGCTGAGAGGACTGGCGTATCTGCATGTTCTCTGATCCCGTAATTTTTGTGAGCAGTGTATTTGCTTCTTTTCTTTTTTCCCTGCGAAGATTCTGATGTACTTCCCTCCCCCATCAAAGGGTGCTTGCACCCTAGTTGAAATCCATTAATTTAGCTTATTTTCAATTTTATGTTGTTTTATTTCCTGAGAATTCTGTAACATAGATATTTATATTATAACATTTTAAGTTGGGTAAATTATTTCCCTTTAGGTAAATTTGTATGACTGGAATCATTTACTGTGCCAGGGATAGAAATATTTTTGTAATTCTCAGAGTAATATTTCTTCCTAACCCATTTGCCATATTATAATGTGCTATTTGCAATTCCTGAATATACTAATTTTACCAAAACCTTGCAAAATTTGAGTTAATATTTTTTAATACATTTGCTAATTCTTAGGTGGAAATTGTCAACTTTCCTTTGCTTTAATGTCCTTGTCCTTGATTACTAGTGAATGTAAACTAGATGTGTCTTCAACATAACATTTCTGATATCTTTTATTAGTTTATTTAAAAAAATTCTCATTTGGCTTTTATACTTTGAAAATATTTAGAGCTTAAACATATTGAAAGAAGAAAGAAATTAAACTGGAAAGTAGCTGTGTTTATAAACAAGCAATCTTGAAACACAAGACCATTGTGGTAGTTGGAATGGTCTGTCTCCCAGAATGTCCTGCTTAATAGATGCCAAGCTCACCAAATCACTAGGAAAAAGCAGAACAATGTGTTTACCCCCAAGGTGGTCAGATGGGGCAAATCTGAATTCCTAAGCTCCACAACTACTCTCTACCCAAAAATTTATCGTGCCCTGCGCCATCTGAGTGTTTACATTAAGGATTCTATTTTCCTAAAGTGTTACAGGATTCTTGCTTTAAAAAAGAAAAAAAAAAAACCCCAGGCATCCACTGATGTCTGAGAACATTTTCTCTCTTTATAAATGTATTTAATAATAAAACAGAAACACATGTTCTCTTTCCAAATACCATGTTAATTCAAAAAAGCCCTTTTCATTAGATGCTATATACACAAGGGCTAAAGATTACAAAGGCAAAATAAATTGTAAACTGTACAAGGATGCTTAGGAGAAAACTTTAACAGGGGTCATAATCAGAGATGCTATCCTTTGGGCTTGCTCTGTTTGCAATATAACGTTCATGGGGAATACTGTCATAATCTGTAACCACAAAGGGATGACTCAGATCTTTATCTTTTATAAACTACACTCATAACTTGGTGCTTTACTCACCCTCCCAAAGTTTAAATGAGTTTGGTCCCATTATTCAAAACAAGTTGAAGGAATCTTTGTGGTTTTTTTCCCCCAGCGTATTTTCTGGATCGTGGTGTTGCAATGGCTATTAACTATTGAAATCAGCTCACAAGCATACTCCACTTGCCTTTGGGGGCCCTTTCTACCTTCTGACCGAATTAGAATGGAGCCTGGTGACCAAGGAGAAGACACCAGTGTTCTTCGGGTGGGGTTGGGGACAGGGGTGCAGAGGGAGAGGGTGGACCTCAGACACACTGTACACAGATGGCGTCACTGCCACACACTTTCGGAGCCGGCGACTCAGACATGAAGCAGCGCTAGAGCGACTCTAGAGAGTGCGTGTGCTGCAAGCCCTCACATGAAAGTGTGCCCTCCTCTCAGTGTCCTAGTCATCAGCCTCCAGTTATTGGTTTGGTTCCGGAGGAATGATAAATATCTGAGAGGACTCCTAGTGTGAAAGTTCCCTCTGCCCAGTTAGGGTTCAGAGTAGCTTGTGATGAGTAATTTGAAGTGTTGGGGTATACACAGCCCACTGTACAGTTACAGGATTTTCCAGATATATTACTCACATAGCCCAGACAGCCACATGACCTGTCCCCAGCATAGGAGACAGTATCTGGTATTTCCTGAGAAAGGCACCTGTGCCCCCAAAAGGACCCAATTCTGAAACACTGTATCACAAGAAGAAAGGCTGGGGGCTCACGGAGCTGCTAATCACCTTAACTTCTAGCCTAGGGCTGTTTGTTTGTTTCAAGATTCCATAACTAGGTATAGAGATGCCCAAATATACTATAAACTTTTTGTATTAAAAAATGATTAAGAAGCTTCTTGAATAAATTGTCCTTATGTCTTTTGTTCTGCCAATAAAAAATATTATTATTGCATGCTTGTTTTTATGTCTACACTAAAATATTTCCTTCTAGACTTTAAGGCCTACCTATTTTATCTAAAGGTTTCTCTGATAAATTCTGGACACAAATACAGTCTGGGAACTTTTCTCACAATATTTCCTCACTATAATGTGTAGGTGTTAAACTGCTTGGTATAGCATAGGTCTTTTTCTTTTTTTTTAGATCTGATTCTGTTTTTCAGTATAATCATAGTATTCCTTATATCTCATAGGACTCGTTACATGTATCAGGCAGTGGGGTCCAGCCAGCAAAAGGATAGAAGTTGTAAATGTTTAAGGGTTTTCATTTCTGTCTTCTCTGGCTGTTCCATTAGTGAATCTCAGGCTCTGTGAAGCTCTCAATGGCCGTCTCATCAGTGTGAGCACACCGGCCACTTCTCAGTCCTTCCAGATCCCACCCCTGACCTCTCCCTTCATACCCTGGCCTTCATTGCCTGCTCCCCCCAGCAGCTTGACTCTCTTACCTGGCTGGCTAATTCATAAGAGTTTCTTCTCCAAACCAAGAAGAAGACAAATAAAAGAAGATAGTGACAGAGTATTTATGGTTTTCAGATGCATAATGTTAATCAAACAGAATGTGTTTTTAAATATCTTCTGGGCCCAAACCCTGAGTTGCGTATAGTGGCAACTCAAAAGAAGTTAACCTTTGCCCTCAAGAAATTGGAAAGTAAATTATTCTTTGAAGGTTCATTCATTCATTTATTCAGTCAATCTGCTGGGCCTCTGCTATGTACCAGGCACTCGTGATACATCAGGAAACAAAATAGACCAAGATTCCTGACCTCCTGGAGTCACAGTTTCGTGTACAGGAGTGAGGAGGCTGGGTTAGGTTCAAGTGGAGGAGGACAGAAGACATGGAATTTCCAAGTAGCAGGGCTAGCACCTAGGAACAGTTTAGAAAGTGCTGGGCATATTCCCCAAACCAGTTCAATCCACTTATATATGGGGGTTCTCGGGTTACGGCAGTCTTGACATACGACATTTTGAGTTTTCTACACTCACTCCCATAAAAACTTTAAAAAAATTGAGACGTGAGTATTTTGGCTTATGCCAGTAGCATCATACTTACGGACTACATGGGTGAACTAGTTTGGTTGCACGTGGCAGACGAATACACAGTATTTTTCTGTGGCTTAGTTGTATTTTTATGTTCCAGATTATGATTTTTCAACTGTGTTAGGATAGGTAAGTGACTTAGGCTAGGGTGTGTTTTGACTCACACCAAAATTCGGTTATATTACTGTCATAACTCGAGGACTCCCTGTACTTTGCAGATCCAGGGAAACATAAGCACTCACAGATAAATTCACCTCATTTCCATCCCTGGGTACCTAATGGAGCTTTAACATTAAAAGCTTATTAGTGCATGACTGGTTGGCTCAGTAGTAGAGCATCGGCCTGGTATGTGGAAGTCCCGGGTTCAATTCCCAGTCAGGGCACACAGGAGATGTGCCCATCTGCTTCTCCACCCCTCTGCTCTTATTTCTCTCTCTCTCTTTCTTTCTCTCTCTCTCTCTCTCCCTCTCCCCCCCCCCTCCCCTTACTCTCCACTGCAGCCATGGTTCAGTTGGAGTGAGTTGGCCCCAGGCACTGAGGATGGCTCAATGGCTTCCGCCTCAGGCACTAGGAAGAAAGAGCTCTGGTTGCTGAGCAATGGAGCAACGCCCCAGATGGGCAGAATATCGCCCCCTAGTGGGCTTGCTGGGTGGATCTTGGTCAGGGTGCATGCGGGAGTCTGTCTCTGCCTCCCCTCCTCTTACTGAATTTAAAAAAAGAAAGAAAAAGGGGAGGAAGCTTATTAAACATTTAGGTAACATTTAGAATCTTTAAATCCCTTTATAATTGTTTATTAACTAATCTCTGTGGCTTTTCTTGAACACAGGTTGGTATTTGTATCCCCAATTTAGCAATCAAACACTAATATGTTAAGTGGCATACCTGAGGTTGTGCCATGAGTCAGGTCCCCAGTGAGTCCATAATGTGTGAACCATTATTCAACCAGGCTCCACCAGTACACATCTTTGATCTCTCTGAGACTTACTTTATTCATATATGTATGAGATACTATTGATCTTTGTCCTGCTTATTCCAAAGAATGATAGTGAAAATAAAATGAGGCAAACTGAAAGTGTTATAATGTGGGTTATAATTAGGTAGTGAATTAAGGCAAAAGGAATCAACAACCTCATTATCTAATACTTAAGGAGTGCTGTTTGTTTGGGGCCAGAGCAGAAAAAATGAAGAGAGAGACAACCTCTAACAAAACTAAGTTCTCTCCCTCATTTGATTCAGCTTAGACCAGAGAAGAGAAGGAAAACAAGGAGAAGTAAACTAAAGATTAAAAGAGTACATAATGCTAGGAGGAGAAAAATGAAGGTGATAAAATTGTAAGTGTTTAGTATAATATAATAGTGCTATGGTGCTCATCTTGTCTGAAATTCAGGCAAGCAATATTGCAGCATAAAGGGAGAAGCTTAACACTTGAGAGCAGCGGATGCTTTAATAGCTGGATTCTGTTGTCCAAACCATTGGTCTGTGTCCCAGATCTGGTAATGATTTTTTAAAACATGTAGTCTTGCATTCTTTTTCTTCCCACGCCCCACCTCATTGCCTCCTGCCCCTGCCTACGCCAAGCTTTAGAATGTAAGGCCAATAACTTAGTTGTTAGTATCTATACACTGGCTGACCACTTGATGATTACAGCAAGCATCCCCTCAACCTCCTCTTCTCTGGCCTCCACAATTCCAGACCAACCCTGTCCCTCCATACTACTCTGTGAATGCCAGTGCCTCCTGTTGCCTATAGAAAGCAAGGCCCCCAGACACAAGCAACTACAGGTATAGTCAGGTTACTAAAACACTGGTCCTTCTGTTCATTCTCCAGTTTCTTTTTCTTTATTCCTTTTGTTAAGTTGAGCATATAAGAGTAGAGATGAATGTTTAGGGAAATATAAAAACTGGAGTAAGTAGTATGGGATAAATGCAAAAGAAGAGGTCTTGAGAACAAATAAAAATTCAGCAAAGTGAAGAGCAGTGTCAGAGGACAGTGGACAAATAAAATCATTACAAATCAGGTTAATTTGGTTTCTTAAACCAAATTATAAACACATACATATACATGAATATATACACACATATATGCACACATGTGTGCATGCACATACATCCACATACCATGTTCTGAGATCCTTGTTGGGTGGCTTCCTTTCTCTAGGTTGAGTGAGGTCCCAGAAATTAAAGCAGAATCAAAGAACTAATGCATATGCATAAATGCTAAACTGTAAAATGTTTATTTTTTATCTTTTTCCCTGACCTCTACTTCTGTCTGGCCCCTTTAAGGCAAGTTCCCCTTCTCCTACCTTGAACAAGGAAAGCCCCTGATGGTGGAAGACGATGTCTTGGCCACAGAACTAGAATTGACCCAATTAGGAGGTTTTCTTCCCTGTATTGTCAAGCACTTGGTACATGAGTCTTGCATACAGTGAGTGCTCTGAATGCTCCCACTCCTTTTGTACCAGCCCCTTTTTGTAGCTGAGGGACCCTCTGCAGCTGAAGCAGTCAGTTCCATTATTCTGTGCCGCTGAGTTTGGAAGTCCAAGTTGGGTATCCATGCTGCACCACCTCAGGAAACCCTGCTCCCTGGTCATCCTCTGTGTTTGTTTTGTGTTTGTTCCTTATCCGAATGTGAGTAAAGGAGAAAAGTGTATGTGTTATGCATACATCTATAAGAACATATATTACATATATTTCCTAATTTTGTCTGGCAACAGTTACACCCCAATGGCAATGAGCAAACACCTCTAGTGCTGTATCTTTGGTTCTCGGTATAATTTTCCACTAAAAGAAACCAGGGCATTTTGGCAAAATGACTGTTTCCAGGCAAAATACAAGATTAGCCTAGAACTTCTTTTTGTACTGGAAATCAAGTACTTAAAAAATGATGGAGGATGTCAGAAGGACCCAGAAGCCACTTGAAGGGGCCCCCATTGGCTAAATTGGAGATGATTTGAGCACCAAGTAAATCATTAAAGTTACAAATTATATTGAAAATGTAAGAAATCACAAGTCCATAAAGATATAAATAAATGACTGAGTACATTGAAAGTTAGATGAGGAATGGAATATTTACATAATTTCAAAGTACCTCCCCACAGAATACCTATTATGAGGGGAGGTACACCTTTTACAGTGGAGAAGCCTGGCAGACTCCACCCTAATCAAGTGATCAAAGTGAACATCATCAGTAATTGGATAATTTGAAATTATTTGCCACTAAATAGGATGCAATGGGGGGGGGGGAGCAGTATCACCTGTCTAATATTCTTGCCAAGAATGAATCATCTGAACTTAATCATATGAGAAACTTACATAAATCCAAGTTGAGAGACATTCTGTAAAAGAACTGATCTGTAATCTTTACAAAAATGTCATGGTCATGAAAGTCAAGGAACTGTTCCAAATTTGAGGCGATTAAGAAATGAGAACTAAATGCAACTCACAGTTCTCAACCAGATCCTTTTGTACTAAAGACAGTGAGACATTGGTAAAATTTGAATGGAATTGAGAATTAGCTGATAGAGTAGTAATATATCAGTGTTAATTTCCTGACTTTTGATAGTTATATTGTGCTTGTGTAGAAAAATGTCCTTGTTTATAGAAAACATACACTAAAGTTTGCTACAGATAGAGCATTAAATTGTCAATTTACTGTCAAGTGGTTGGGGAAATTTTTTTAAAACTATTTTTATGTATTTCCAACTTTTCTTTAAGTTTGTGATTATTTCAAAATTCAAAAATTTGAACTAAATCAAATAGAGAAAAACTAAAAGCATACTCAAAAAATTGCATGAAAACAAAAATAAATTAACCTAATTAATTGTATATTGAATTGATAATGTAATCATGCAGAATAAATTATTTCAAGTTACTTTTGGAAATAGTTCTTTTCTTTCCACAAAAGAAAATGTTTCTTTGAATTTTACTCATAGGTTTATTACAGTTTGTAGTATTGGTGTTATACTTTGAATCAATTTTATATATATATTACAGGTAAACAACTAAATATATTAATGTTACTAGGAACAAGATTTTTACTAAAAGGGAAACTAATTTAAAATAAGTAAAAGAGACTTGAGAGCTGAACAGAACTTTGCTGAGGTTTCCCCCCCACAGATTTAGTCAATAAATCCTATGTAATTCATTTCTGTACAATGCTATTTAAATTGTATCAGATCAAAACTAAAAATAGAAAAATTTGCCAGTTCACTTAATGAAATTAGTGTAATTCTGAAAATTACATTTCCAAAAACACAGAAAAGCAAACTATAGATTATTTTGAATTAAAACATGGGGGTTTTTTTGGGGTTTTTTTGTGTTGTTGTTTTTTTTCATTTTTCTGAAGCTGGAAACAGGGAGAGACAGTCAGACAGACTCCCGCATGCGCCCGACCGGGATCCACCCGGCCCGCCCACCAGGGGCGACGCTCTGCCCACCAGGGGGCGATGCTCTGCCCATCCTGGGCGTCGCCATGTTGTGACCAGAGCCACTCTAGCGCCTGGGGCAGAGGCCACAGAGCCATCCCCAGCGCCCGGGCCATCTTTGCTCCAATGGAGCCTTGGCTGCAGGAGGGGAAGAGAGAGACAGAGAGGAAAGCGCGGCAGAGGGGTGGAGAAGCAAATGGGCGCTTCTCCTGTGTGCCCTGGCCGGGAATCAAACCCGGGTCCTCCGCACGCTAGGCCGACACTCTTAAAACATGGGTTTTAAAAATCTCAAATAAAATGTTAGTAAATTCAACTGAATGTTAAAAGAATAATCTATTTTGACCAAATATGATTTATTTGAGAAATGCAAAGATATTTCACATTATTAGTAGATAAAAATAGAAAAATCAGTAAGGTAAGAAAATTAAACAGGAATGCCTACTGTCATCAGTATTATGGTACTGTATATTCTAGTTAGTGAATAAAATAAGCAGAAATAAGAGGCAAGGAAAACAAAAAGAAATGTCATTGATTATAAATAATATAATTGCAAAAAACATGTATGAAAATACACTGAAAACTAATTGAAGTTTGATGAGAATTCATTTAGCTTAGTTAAAGTACAAGTACCAGACCAAAAAATCTGTAATTGACAGAAGGTTAATATCCAGGATATATAATATAAAGAGCTCTCACTAATCAATAGGATAATGGCTAAAGAAAAGTGGACAACATATGTGAACAGGAAATTCACAAAATAAGAAACACAGAAAGCTAATAAATAAATGAGTTTGCTCAAAATTAAGGAAGTAACAAAAACAGTAATAAGGTAACATTCCTCTCTGTCAAATTAGCAGGGTTTGTTTTTTTTTTAAGCCAAATACTATTCAATATTGGAAAAGGTACAGAGACTGATTTTCACATTCACTACTTCTTGGAGGTAAATTGGTACAACCTTTTTTGTTGTTCTTTTTTATTACTATTGATTATAATTTAAAATTGACTCTTTATAGTGTACAGTTCTGACAAATACATATAATCACGTAACCACCATCATTGTCAGGATTAATACCAGGTGCATCACCTTAAGGAATTCCTTCATCTCCTTTGTAGTCACCTTTCCTCCCACCCCTCATCGCCCACCCACTCCAGATTCTGAGAATTGCTGATCTATTTCCTGTTTGTATATTTGTGCCTTTTCCAGAATATTATATAGATGGAATCATGCAATATGGAGCTTTTTCAGTTTTTTCATATGCTTCACTTTGCATATGCATTTGAGATTTATCTATATTGTAGTATATATCTGTAATTCATGCCTTTTTATCACTGCATAATATTCTATTGTATGAATATAGCACTGTTTGTTTATTCGCCACTTAAAGGACATCTGCATTATTTCCAGCTTTTTGCAATTATGAACAAAGCCATTTTTAGCATTCACAGACAGGGTTTGCTATGAACATAAGTTAGGAGAGAGGTTGCTAGGTTATTTTTTTTTTATTGCCCATCTGTTTTCCAAAATGAATTTTTAATTTTGCTTTTAAACTAAGCAGTTCTAATAAGTGTGTGATGATGTTATTGTGGCTTTAATTTGTGTTTCCCAAATGACGATGCTGAACATCTTTTTATGTTTGTAGTCTGTGTATCTTCTTAGGTGAAGTGTCTGTCTTAACTTTTTCCCATTTTTGAAATTTGGTTATTTTAATATTGAATTTTGAAAGTTTATTTTATATTCTGAATAAATGTTCTTTATCATATACATGATTTGAAAATACTTTCTCTGTATCAGTGGCTGTTTTTCATTCTCTTCTAAAGAGCAGAGGTTCTTAATTTTGTTGAAATATAATTTTATTAACTTTTTAATTTTATGAATTTTGCACTTTGTATTATATCTAATAAATCTTAGCCTGAGACAAGGTTACAAAGATAATTATTGTATGTTTTATAGTTAGAGATTTTACATTTAGGTGCATGATCCATTTTGAGTTAATTTTTGTATATGGTATATTGTATATTTTGGAGAATTTTTTCCTGTAGGTGGCTGTGGTGGGCTGAGAAGTAACCCCAAAAAAGATGTGGCAATACCCTAATTCTCAAAGAGATAGAGAGAAAGGAGAAGGGAAGGATGGAGAAGCAGATGGGCGCTTCTCCTTGTGTGCCCTGACTGGGAATTGAACCTGGGACTTCTATACGCCAGGCCGACGCTCTACCACTGAGCCAACTGGCCAGGGCAGGATGGATTTTTTAGTATAGTGACTTTGTATCCTGTGGTGACCTTACTAAATTTACTTATTAGTACTAGTTAGTAGCTTTTTTATAGATTTTAAGGGATTTTATATATGGACAGTCTTATCAATACTGTTTCTCCCTTTCCAAACGGTGAGCCTCTTACTTATTTTTTTTCTTGCCTTTTTGCATTGCCTGAAAACTCCACTACAATGTTGAAGAAAACATAGGGAGTGGACATCCTTGTTTTATGCCTTCTCTTCTTGCTTCATCTCACAGTGTCTGTCATCTAGCAGTTTACTGGTGACATTGGTTATTTTTCGCTAGTAAACTTAGTGAGGAAGAGTGGAGGTGTTCACATTTTCTTTTCTCAGCAATCCTGTCCCTCTCCCAGCAGTAAGGGGTTTCTAATGATCTGGACCCACACATTTTTCTGCCTCTCCCCATGGATACAGGGTTGTTGTTGTTTTTCTGTTCCTTTACCCTAACTGCACTAGATCTTCCCCTGTGCTACGAATGCTTCCCTTTCTTTCGTAAGCAGCTTAAGGGTTATGTTTTATAGTGGAAACGGGGTAGAAGTATCTGGGGCAAGGCTCTGTTTCTTTTCTGAAGTGGCTACTGTACATCTCCCCCAAGCCTCCATCTTGAAGGAAGCCCTCTCTGGTCTCCTGTTCTGCTCCTAATTTCTGAGGTCTGTGAGGAAGAGTCTCCTAACAGGTACAGATCCCTGGTGTGTGGATCACTCCCAGAGGTTCTATATCCTCACACTAGTCCACCCTCAGCCTTTAGGAATTTGTTAGCAATTTTAGCTGACTTCTTACCAGCTTGCCTGGCACCTAGAATCTATCCCTGGTGGTCAAGTGGTCATATCTCATGTCTGAGTGAAGGTTCCTGTCTTTCTTTAAGTTTCAGGCTAGTAGGTTCTGCAACCTTAGCTGTCTGAGAGGTTCAAGAGCTGTTCTTTCCTGTGAAGTAAAAACTCTGCTCCTATTTCCATGGTCACTTTGGTGTAATATAATGGTGTCTTTCTTGGAAGTTAAGTGTAGGTAATAAGCATTGTGTTAGGTAGGTAAGAGTGAGACATGTTAGAGAGGTGAGGTGAGGTGAGGCAGATGTATCTGCTTTGGACTTCTTGGTTATTAGGTGATGGTAGGGTGGTAAATCAAAGAGACGTGATGGAAGTTGTGCCTAGCCCGGGGCAATCTAGGAATGAAACAAGATCCCTCCTCCCTAACATCTGACCCCAGAGGAGGACATGAAACAATAAAACTTACTAATTTCGATACCCATCCCTTCTTTCTGTACTTAGCCTGCACAGAGAGGTGGTGTTTAGTAGACTAGTGGGAAGAAAGGTGATTTGGCCCTCTCTCACTATTCAGCAAGCAGGGAGACGTGACTGCCCCATGAGTAGCTGTTGCTCCCCATTTCCAATGTAAGCGAGGCTCATGATTAATGAGCTAGGGCAATCAACAGTGCTTTTGAAAGATGGATCATTGTGAAAAGACCCAACCCTGTTTGCTACATTTCCTCCCTAAAAGCAGTCAGTCTTGACTGAAGCTATGCAAATCATTTTGTCTCCCATTAATAATGACCTCAGTGGCTTGTTTTAAAGAGTTCACAACCCCAAAACAATTTTTACATTGAAAAGCATAGAACCAATGAAATTTTGGGGAACAGCTTCTCCTGAGCACTCATCCTGTGCTTCTTTTCATTAAATCAGATAAATCCCTTTGTGGCAGGTGGGGAGCTCCCATCAATGGCCTTGATATAGACTTGAAGGAAGAAGCCCGCACTTTGCCATCTCTGCGTGCATTCTCACTGAACATCGGCTGATGAGTGGAAAGTTTGGCTAACGTGAAGGAATAGAAGACATGAGTCCATGCAAGCAGGGTTGATTGGCTAGGGAATCCTAGCCAGGAGAAACACTAGGAAGGAACTTGGGCTACCACGGTGGTGGTGTGGTAAAATAGTCATTAGGGAGCATACTTTAGAGCAGTGGTCCCCAACCCCCGGGCCGCAAACCAGTACCAGTCCGTGGGCCATTTGGTACCGGTCCGCAGAGAAAGAATAACTTACATTATTTCCATTTTATTTATATTTAAGTCTGAACGATATTTTATTTTTTAAAAATGACCAAATTCCCTCTGTTACATCCATCTAAGACTCACTCTTGACACTTGTTTCGGTCACGTGATACATTTATCCCTCCCACCCTAAAGGCTGGTCCGTGAAAATATTTTCTGACATTAAACCGGTCTGTGGCCCAAAAAAGGTTGGGGACAACTGCTTTAGAGCACATCCTGTGCCCCAGGCACCAGTAACAATTCTTAATATCAAATGGCAGTATAACTGGAAATGACTCATTCCTGACTCTAGTTTTCTACAGCAGGAAGGGGCTCTAGGAAGTAGTGCCAAAAGAGCTTCATTGGAGCCCCTTCTTGACTGAGAGCAGTTTCTATTTCAAGAGCTACCATCCCACAGAGAAAAACCAGTTTCCCCTTGAATTTCCCCTACAGAAATTGTAACAAGACTCACTATAGAGACTCTAAAAGAATGCACTCCTCCTCTTTACCCATGTTCAGTGGATTGTTAAAACCACAAAGGTGAGTTTGAGACCTCAAAACTCTCTGCCTGAGTTTTTATTCTGTTATGCTACATTCAAAAATGACCCCAGAACTTAGTAGCTTTAGTTAACAACTATTTTATTTGTTCACAATTCTGTGAGTCAGGAATTTGGCCAGAACTCAGCTGGATAGGTCTGTTCCATGTGGCATCTCTCATGAAGTTGCAGTCAGAGAGCAGCTGGGGTTGGAGAACCTGGATGTGTCATCACAAGTGTGGCACCTTGACAGGGTTGCTTAGGCGACTGGGTGTCTGTACACCTCTCTACATGGCGAGTTAGCCTTCTTTCCATGGCAACTGGATTTTAAGATTCAGCATTCCAAGTGGTGAAGCAGAAGTTATGACCTCTTAAGGCCCGGCCTCCGAAGGTATACAGCATCATCCATCATTTTCTTTTGATGAAAACAAGCCCTGGGGCTACCGCATATTCAAAGGGAGGGGAAATAGACTCCACCTCTTGATGGGTGAGTGGAAAGGTTACTTTGCAAAGAGCACATGGGATGGGAGATATTGTTGCAACCATCTTTTGAAACATAATCTGCTATACTGCCTAAAGTCTCTCCTTCCAGTGCTTCAAATTCTGCTCTGGTAAGAACTGTTTTGTATTTAACCCAAGCATTATGTACTGCAATTGGCATTCATGCCTTTTGGTTCACCTTTAGTGCAAATGGAGATTGTGGGAGTCATCGCCCTCCATTCATCCCTGAAAGGCTAATTATCCAATAAGCTTGAACTCTGCTTCTCTTAAGTAAGATTAGAAGTTGTGAGAAAAAATCTGGAAGGAAACAAGATGCAAATTCTTAGTTCTTTTCCCCAATTATCTAAATCAAATGCATTTTTATTATTATTAAGTTGAAGGTGTTTTATTATCCACACAGGGATTTTCAGTTCAGTTAATATGCTTGATACTGACATTTAATTTTTTTATTACTCTGTTCTTTTATCCTTTCTTAGTACCAACTCCAAGTCCTCTTTTATAGGGCTATTATTTTCTAGGGCTGTTTTATTCCTGTGTGTGTTAGAAACTTGGGTTTATCTCTATAATATGTTAGTAATTAAAGCAAATAGGATATAAAACAGCTAGACTTGCTCTAAGAAATGAGAACTGCAGCAAGGACTAAGAGCTGTGTTGGTAGCTGACAGCCACTCATACACTCTTTAAAACAGTTTTTGGTTCTTACATCTAAATATACTTCAGATGCCACAAGGACAAAGGTACCGTCTTTCTACAAAGAGGCACCCACCAAGGCCAGACAACCATCTTTGAGACAGCATGCATTGGGACACAGCATTCTTGGGCAAAAGGGAGAGATGCCTTCAGCACATTTTAAAGCACTGGAGCCTTGGAACCTCATATTTTCCACCTCAAAACACCTAAGGGCCTGACCAGGTGGTGGTGCAGTGGGTAATGCATTGGCCTGGGATACAGAAGACCCAGGTTCAAAACCCCGAAGTCATCGGCTTGAGCGTGGGTTCACCAGCTTCAGTGTGGAGTTGCTGCTCGAGCAAGGGGTCACTCACTCTGCTGTAGCCCCCCGGTCAAGGCACATATGAGAAAGCAATCAATGAACAACTAAGGTGCTTCAATGAAAAATTAATGCTTCTCATCACTCTCCCTTCCTATTTGTCTACCCCTCTTGCTTGCTCTCTCTGTTTCTCTCACTAAAAAACAAAAACAAAAATCAAACAAAAAAAGACAAAAGAACAACAACACTTGAGGGATTCCACACCCTCTCATCCATGGTAGACACTCACTAGGTCAGTGAAGGGCCCAAGTGTATGGGAAAGTCCACCAGTGAGAATCAGCTGGTTAAAACTTTAAACAGCATAAAGTAACACTGGTTAGCAGAGAAATGTAAACCAAAGGAACAGGTAAACCAAGCTGATATACAGTCTCCTAAATCCCTCACACAGCCTCTGAGGTTAACAAAACAAAACATACTTGTATTTGAAAACTCATTGGTTTCAGAGTACTACTCCCAAATGATGCTGCCTGCCCCATAGTGAATTTACAGTGAGAAGTGAGGAGTTGTGTGATTAAAAATCATTCATAAGTCTGCACATCACCTTCTAGGAACCTCGCCATGCACAGAGCCTCATTAAAATGTCCATAAAACTGGGCCTGTGGTGGCTGTGATAGAATGTTCCATCTTAAGCAGGGACAGAGTTTTTGTTTCTGCTATGGCTTTGCACTCTTTGGGCACCTGTTCAGCATTTATTATAGGTCTTCATTAACAAGTAGATGAGAAAATGGATGCATGTGTGGAAATACCGGCCCCAAGCCTGGTCCTAAACTTGTAGCAGACTTCTTTCAAGGCTTTTCTTCCTGGGACAGCGCAGCTCTAGCAGGAGAGGAGGCTCATTTTCCCACCTCAGCCTCATTGGAGAACACGGTGCATTTAAAGATTAAGTTTCAGAGCTAGAAAAGGGCCCTTAGAAATCAATTAGCCCCCCAATTTTATTTTATAGGTGGGGAAATTGAGTCCAGAACTATTATGGCTTTTTCCAGCATCACCTGTCAGCACATCTGTAACTGAATCTCCTCCAGGCGGGCGTGTGAACTGGTCCACTGAGGAATGAGTCTTAGGGTTGCAGGTGCCCAGGAGGTTGGTGTGGACAGGATGCATTTCAGGGGGAGAGGGAAGAGAGTTAAACTGCTAATGCTTTCCTGGTTCAGCTCCGGCGAGGGGAAGCTGGGGCTGCCTGGGAGGGCAGGGAGGTGGTGTTTCGCCTTCTCCAGGTACCACTTGACCAGCTTATGACTCTTTCCTAATCAGCACCCTTAAATCTGTGCTAAGTGAAAACACTTGGAGGATATGCCTTTGTAAACAAGTGTTGCTGTCTGGTAACCCAGAGATTGCATGGCGGTGTGCTCTTTGCTGAGCAGCAGACTGCTGATAGAGGGAGAGCCCAGGGTGTCTGTCGAGGATGTGCACGTGCTCTGCTGAGGAAACAAGCTCCCCGCTGCAGACCGGCCTCAGCAGCTAGCTGCTTTCCACCACCCACCAGAAAAACCCATCTCATTAGAAGCGCAAACCAAGCTCCACGGGCACTGTCCCCAGAGAAGCGGCACACATTGACTTGTTAGATGAGGCATGGCTCCCTCTGGGATAGCTGCCAGAAAACTGCACAACCTGATGGAAACTGTAATGACTCCGGGGCCCTTCGGGGAAGGTAGATGGCCTGGCAAACACCTGATCCCTGAGCTTTGACATAGAGGGCAGGTCAGGAGACGGAGGAATTCATTCTATAAATATTTATTGGGTGTCTATTACATGTCAGGCACTGATCTCAGAAATGGGTGTCCAGTATGAACAAAATATTATCATTGTCCATTGCTCTGCCTTCTAAACCTTCTGTGGTGGTGTGCACCTTCCTGCACACTGATATATTCATTTTATTTAACATTCATGGAAAGTTAACAAAATGTCATCCATAAAAATAGTACTTTTATTGACTTAAATATGTTGGTCTGGATCCCCAACTAAATTCTAGATCTCTTGAGGGCAGCAGTAGTGTCTGCTCCTTCCTTTGTAGTCCTGCTAGCATTTCACATAAAGTATGATTAACTAGATACCTAAAAATATTATCCGAACAAATCAGAGAGAAGTAGGGAGGAGGCTGATAGCAAACAAAGGTTTAGAACCCAAAAGAACAACATACCTAGAGGTGGCAGCTACAGGTGCCCACCAAAACAAAAAATAGCCTTACTATTTATAGTAGTTTCATTTTTGATGTATGCCTGCACAGTCTGTGCATAGCAACATCATTAGGTGCATTATATTTGAATGTCAAGAGCAATAAATTTAAAAATGTTATTACTGAAGACCAAAATTAAATACCATATATTTTACACAAAAGGGACTGCCTTGGTTATGGTCATTGATAAGTAAGAGTATATTCAGATGCCCACAGTTATATTACCACTGCACTTGTCTTGATGTTAATACTCAGGACACAGATTATAAGCACTCATTCTCTCATGGAGACATAAGCCTTTACTTCAACAAATGCTATAGGATCAGAAATGTAGCTAGAGCCCAATGTTTAAATGAGCCACTTGTTATTTTCTGCTATGAGCCTGTATCTGCATTGGTTCTCTGGCTGAAATATCTGTAGCTTCCAATAGAGTAAAACACTGACACTTCCGATTAGCAGGGGAGGGTGCTAAGATGGAGAATTATAGTGAGGTCCTGAAGACACCAGGCTGAGCTTTGCTTCTTTAGAAACCTGAAAAATTACAAAAGGAGGGTATTTGGGGGGTTAGGGAGTAGAGCAGGGAGCAGCATGATAGAAACAGCTAAGGAAATTTCACTTATTAAATGCTAGTAAATGCTCACCATTTACTCTCCCCATGAAGTGAGAGACAACTAAAATATTTAGCCCTGTCCAGATAGCTTGGCTGGTTAGAGCATTGTCCCTAGGTGTGGAGGTTGCCGGTTCGGTCCCCTATCAAAGCACATTTTCTCTCTCTCTCTCTCCCTTCCTTTCTCGCTAAAATTAATAAATTAAAAAATTAAAAAAAAATTCAAGCTACTTCAGTTAACAAGATTGTATCTTTAATTCCTTGCCTATGTGTTCTTTTGATACAAGAGTTACTAGAGAGTAGAGACAAATAACTGTGGTTGCAAGTTGAAATCTAAAGAGAAGAAACTTCTGAATGCTTGGATAGTCACCATGGAAGATAAAAAACCTTACAGAGCTGTTGAACTGGGGGTGGGGAGGTGAATGGGGCAGGCCCTCTGTGTCTATTTTATTACAAGGTGCAAGGTTGGGTCTTAGGATCTAGAAAAGGATAAAGATGAGATCTGGCATCCCTTTGGTTATTTTGTAACCTAATCATCTCTTAATTGTCCCAGTTGGAAAGTAGGAGTTTTCATAACCAATAAAGTAGATGGTGTTTTTGCCACAAAATGAGAATATATTTGAAGACATTTTGCAAATTATAAAGCCTATCTAAATGCAAGTTAGATAGTGCCTTAGAACATTTTATTCCAGAATGTCCCACGTTTTTTAGCATGTTCTTCTGATTTTTATTACATTTATGTGCTATAGGAATAGGGCAAGGAAGCATGGGATTTTGTGGTAAAAGGGATCATCAAGATCCCTAAAGCTTCTGGCTTAGTGAGATAACCCCTCAAATATTTCTGAAAGGTGTTTGTATAGGCTCTGTTCAGGTATTCCATTCAGAAACACTCTGCTACCTACTAATGGAAAAACAAATTGATATAACATTCTGGAGGGCAGTTTTTCAATGGATATCAAAAGGCTTTAACCAAGAATTCTGCTTCTAGGAATTTATCAGTCACCACCGTCAGCAGCAGCAGCATCATGGCTAACGTTTGCCATGTTAATGTGTAAAAGTACTAAGTGCTTTGCATGAATTAACTCATTCAGTCCATACAGTGACCCTATGATGTATGTACTATTGTTTCTATTATATAGATGATAAAACTGGACTGTAGAGAAGTTAGATAGCTTACCTATTGTCACAAAGCTGGTAAGTGGAAGAGCTAGGAACATAACTTAGACTGTCTGGATACAGTGAACACTTTTAACCATTCTACTATGTTGCACCTTGTATTATTTCCTAAGGAAAAAATTGAAGAAATGCACAAAGATATATTTGCAAGTATGTATTTCATCAAAACATTGAGTAATACAGCAAAGAATCAGAGGGGGAAAAATAGCCACCAGTCAGGAATTTGTTCAGCCATTAGAAGTAGATCCTATGGAGTCTTTAAAAATAGATCTTATGGATTCTAGTGAAAAAAAGTAGCTTTTGAAAGCATGCATAATTTGCTCTATTTTTGGTGAGAAAAATGTCATGAAGGCTAGATACCAAATCGTCAACAGTTATTATCCCTAGGAGATGAGATGGTAGATGATATTTTTCCCATTATCTATTTTTTTAAAAATATTTTTAATTTCTTTTTCAAAGAGTATATGTTGTTTTTAAAAAGAAATAACACAGCAAAGCTCCATCATTTCGGGAAAAAATTGTACACAAAAGAAGTAGGGCTCAGTCTATCCTCATGTCCATATTCCTTATACCCTCTACTCTAGAACATTCCACTAGTGACAACTCTCTTCATTATAAAATGTTTTTTTATTGTTTACATTGAAAGCTTTTTGTTGGTTTCTGGGGGTTGGGTCACAAGTGTATTGAGGTCCCATTGTGTGTCCCTTGCTGTGTTAGGCATTGTGGGTCTCAGGCCACAAAGAATTGACTTTCTGTCCTGGGAGATAACAAGCATAAAGCACTTAGGTTTCTTTCTATATCAACATCTAGTTTACTGACATAATCAGCTGTTCAGTTGTGAGGGACAAACAGTTGGAGGGAAAAAAGTATGTGATACAGTGCTTCCTGTGCACCGTAAACAATAAGTACAAATAGAGTTCAGAGAAAGGATAAATCTCAGAGCTGAAAGCAGCACTCAGGGTTTCCTAGAGATGAGGACTTAAGCAGGGCTTGAAAGATGGTAGGAAAAGGAAGAGGACATTTCATTCAATCTGACCAGCGTGAACTTTTATAGATTTCCTTAATTCTGTAGTTTCAAGATTTTACTCTCATATTTTATAATACATTGACTCAAATAGGCCTGGGTTCAGATTCTGACTTCCTTATTATCAGTGTGGTTTTGAGCATTTGCTTAATTGTTCTGTGCCTCAATTTCCTTATCTTTAAAATGAGCATGGTAATAGCATCTTCCTCTTAAATTAACATTAAATGAGCCGGTGCCTGTACAGCACTTAATTTAGTAAAGTGGCTGGCCCACTTTTAGCTCTCAACAATTATAACTTTTATTATGCTTTCCCTTCCCCCCAAGTTTCCACCCAGCTGTCTAATCTTGTATTTTCTAGCTCCTGTACATATTTGCCTTTCTCCCTCTCGTGTTCACCTTCCTCTTTCCTTGCTGCTGCATGTCCCTCAGCTGGTACCTGGTTGAGCTGTTGTTTCCCTGGTTTCAGACTCAGCTCCAGCGGAGCCCCCTGCCTGCTTCACAGCCTTCCCATGGTTCTCCTACCCAGCCTCCATATGTGCAGACTCCTGGGCTTACCACCAAACACAGAACTCATCTTGAAAGACAAGAACCCATTCCTTTTCTTCTCCAAGTCCAGACTAGAGCTTTTAACACAGGCTGCCCCTGAGACCAGAGGGTGACTTCAGAACTCCCATGCCAAACCTCAGTGTCCCCAACCCTGTCCTGGCTCCACTCTGTGTAGCAGAGGCAAAGCCTGAGCACTTCCAAAGGCCTGTTTCTAACTCCTGGCCGAGTCTCCCAGGCAGCACAGGCAGGAGCTGAACTAAGCCATCAGCTGCTTTCCTTGTGTGGTGGACCCTGGGCTTTGCTCCTTTTATGGACGAGGCCTTGCCAACTGTAGAAACAATGAGGCCCTTTAGCACCCCTGTCACTGCCATAGGGTAACCAGAGACAGAACGACTCCTTTCCAAAGGTGACTTTGCTGGCCAGAGCCTATCACCTCAGTCTGGGCTTCCTGACCACTTTTTACAATTCTCTGGATCAAATAGAGCACTCCGTGGCCTTTTCTGGTTATAGAGGTCTCATTGTTTAATGGTCAGTGCAGGCCTTTTGCAGGCGTCTCTTGGCTTTGGAATGCTGGAGGATTTAGCAAACTTTGCTTGAGTGGAATATCCATTTTTCCCCCTACTTTAAGCATAAAACAATGAATCATAGAAATAAATGTTCTCAGGTCATCTGGTCAGTCTCCTGGGTATAGCTTCAGGGTGTTTCCTTTAGAATACGGTTTAGCTTTTGTCCAATCTGCTTTTAAATGTCCCAGATGTTAGGGCGTCCTCATCTCTCACAGCAGCTCCGCGAACAAAACAATCTGTTTTCTTGCCGCCTTGTCTCCCCTGGCTGCTCCCCGTCGGTTTGCCCCATACTGTATAGCAAACCCAAGGGAGGGGTCTCCTTCTCGGGCAGAGGTGTTACTCCTGGGAGCCCTCAGACAGGCCAGGGGCGTGCAGAGCAGGTGTGGGTCTCACCTGTGAACTTTCAGCTTGCCTGGAAATGGAACCAGGAGCATGTCAGCTATTTTGTTGAGTTTGGGGCCTTTGAAGTCTTCTAGAACTTTAGTTTCTCTGTCATGGCCAAATTTCTTTCCCCTTCTTTCTGGGACACCTAGATGCAGTGTTTTCTCTTTTGTTCAGAACTGTGGAAAGGAACTGTTTGTTTGACTACGTTTCCCTTTTTTGAACTACCCCCACCCTAAACCCATTGCTCTCTTCCTCTCCCAAAGAAGAAAGAGGAAAGCAAGCCACAATAATACTTCTGTAAATTTATGGCCACTCTCTAATGTTTAATCACAGCTACGTGACTGGGGGCTTCAGAGCGGGCGTACAAGTTCAGCGCAAGGTGAATCTTGTCTGAGATAATCTGAAAGTTCATTCAGAGGTGAGGGCAGCAGCCTCTTGCAGACGGGTGAGGTTAACAGGAGGTCACCTGCTTTTTTTTTTTCTTCTGGTCTTCTCCCCTTTAATGTGTAAACAAAGGGAAAATGTAACTTCCAATGAACTTGGCATATGTTGTGCTCACGCTAATCTTGGCCTGGCCAACTGTAAACAGTCCAATATCCTGTGGCCGAGCCTTTCCACCCATTCTCCACCTTTTGGAGAACATGAGGAAACACCAGCAGAAAGCAGAGGCCAGCCTGTTGAGGAGGCAGGTCCTCGTGCCCCCAAGAGGGCACGAGGCCTGAGGGGCGAGGGGGCAGGGGGGCTAGACAAGACCTTAGGCAGAGGTGTTTGCTGTGATGCACTCAGGGCCATCCGGGACACTGGCCTCCTGCGAGGCTGTCTCACAACCATCAGTCAGCAGGCCTTTACTGAGCTCCTTTTCGGCCTCAACACACAATGCTAAACCCTGAGAAGAGAAACACAGACAAGCCTTAAGGTGCTTATAGGCTGAAAGGCCAGAGTACCTGTGATATGGCCTCGTAGGTATGAGAATAAAGGAGAAGGATTTTACAGATGTCAGAGAAAGCTGAAGACAGCTTCTGGATGGAACCTTGTCAGAAGTTCCCCTTCTTTGTTGGGCTGGACAGTAGCTCCCATCGCCTAACAAGATGTCTTCAGGCCAGATAATTCCAGAAGCTTATAGAAGAAGTATGTATGAGTGGAATGTATGAGTATGTATGGGCTCAAGCCCATAGCCTGAGCATCAGTAGCTTGCAGACTATCAGTAGCCACTTTAATTTTTGATCAGCTCTCATTTGCCAACCCAATTCCATGGCAGTCTGGGGCCCCGGGGCCAGTCCAGTTCTTGGGGAACACACCTCTGCTCACCTCTGTAGACCTCTTGGGATTGTGGGAATATAATTAGTGCTCTGATATCTAGAGCAGGAATAATTGCCTGGTGAATTATGTGTGGCAAGTGTTAAATCTCAGATGGCTTTTAGATCCCTTACTTATTTCCACCCCTTCAGCCAACAGAAGACTGTTTCAGTATTATGAGGTGATAAAGTCACCCCAGGAAGAGACAGCCTTCAGCTGTGAAATTCCGCTTGCACTGTGCTTGGACTCTATGACCAGAAAACAGAAACCTTCTTGACTGTGCTTGATACTAAGTATTTCGTAGCTAATGTGGACCCAGACCTATGCTAGGTCAAAGCAGAGAAAAAGATCCTGCCCTTATGTAGCTCATAATATCCTTCTGGAGCCAAGACCAAAAATGATTCGGATAAGATAGGCTATGACACTACCAAATGAGACATTGCCTGGAGCTGATCGAAGAAGGTTTCCTAAGGGTCTCTTTAGAATGGGAAGGACCTGGACAGGTCAAAGAGAAAGGGGAAGGCTTTCCAAATCAGAGAACAACATAAGTGAAGTTGTAAAGGCAGAAATGAGTTGGTCAGCTTCATTTTCATTTTCTAATAATCATTTTCATTATCATCATAACTAATATTTGCTAAGCATTTGTTCTGTGCTAGGCATGCTGAGTTTCATTATCATCATAACTAATATTTGCTAAGCATTTGTTCTGTGCTAGGCATGCTGAGTGCTTTACCAAATTAGGCATTATTATTTCCATTTTAAGGAGAGATTAGTGTCTTGCCTGAGGCATGTAAGTAAGGAACAGTGGAAATCCTGACCTGACTACAGCTGCTAGGCAGAGGAACTTGGATTTGTCTCGACACCACTGCTCTTTGTAACTCTGAAGGTCTCTTGAACCCCCTCCTCCTACCCCACACCCCTGCCCTCTGCCACCAGCTCATGTTGTAAAGTATTTGTTTTGAGATCCATAAAGGGGACAGGGGAAGGTGTTGGGAAGATTTATCTGCTAAAGAGGACACCTTCAAGAATGTCACCTGACAAGAAAACTAGTCAGGGGGACTGGTTAAAACAACATGATGGTGATTTGCCAATGCACCGTGGTATCTACTTTTGGTTGAAAAAAATTTTTTTTTCAGATATGGGATGGATCTCAGATAAAGAATAGGTTGTTTTTCTGACATCTTGCTCATGGTATGTTAACTGTGGGTGGTCTTCTCAAAAAAAAACAAACCCCACACACAAAGAAAACAGTGCTTATGATCAGGCCCTTAAAGGAACTCATCTCCCAAGGAACAAGCCCCATAGGCAAATCTAATCTGAAGAATGTCCATCTGCCCCTGGTTTACAGAGAACATAGACATGTCAGCTCTGAGGTTGGGAGAAGGGAGTTGTAGCTTGGATGAGAGTCAAAGGCTTCCGTCTGCATTACATTGAGCAAAAGTCAGACAATTTCTGTTGCATTAAAGTTCATGGAAGTTAATGTTTTGTTGCTTTTTTAAAAACCTCTTTGGATAATAATGATATCCCATAATAATAGGCTTAGTAACTGTTATAACAATGTGAAACTGCTTTCATTGTACTACGTATATCTCTTTTCATGCCCTTATGCAATAAATTGAAGCAGATTTTTAACAAATTCATATAACTGATTGAGAAACTAAATCAGAAAACTATACTGAATTGTTTGAGACCTCACAACAAGCCATACTAGAACCCAGAGATAATAAAAACAAAAACCTCATGTTGGACAAAGGCTCCCATGCCATCAAAGACCAAAGACCTTATTGCTCCGGCCATATAAGAAATTAGAACATAGAGCTTGTCTATGCAGAATAAGAGTAAGAGAAGGAATCTTTCCATCCTAGGATGTCTAAGAATGACACCAAATTCTCACACAAGAAGCCTTCTTTATTCTTCTCATTTCTCCTTCCCATTAAACTCAAACACTAGCTATTGGCCATTTAGTTCTTAGAAAAATTCAGAGACAATCTATTCAAATCCAAGGAAATCGAGGATAACAGCTGTGGAGGCAGAGCTTGCCCTTTTCTGGTCAACCTCCAATACCTTTGAAGTTCCTGTAGAAACTTCACCATTCACTCCCAAAGGCTCAAGAAAGGAGTGGGGGTGTAACTTCCTGACATTACCATTCCGAGAAGAAACATTTTGTGCTTATCTTAATTGTGGTCAGAGTGACTTAATGACCTCAGCATCACTGTGCTTTTTCCTTATTCCTGTGCATGTTCTTTTTCAAGAAGGGGTGTGTTTCCTTTCAGTCCCTTCATTGAGAGTCTTGGCCTACACTAGTCATCTAAGCTTTCTCCATGCCACTTGCTGTGGTATCAAATTCAGGCATATTAAAGTTGGTCCACCAGGTGACCTGACATTTTTACATAATTTCTGATGTATAGAGTGGTAAAGATTGACTGATACTCCTTTTTCATTACACTCACCTAGCATGCTGCCTACTCCCTGGGTGGGTCAGTCAGGCATTCCAGAGAGCCCCCTATCACCCAGAAACAACAATTGTACAAATTTCCATCACTGAATTAATTAATAAATATATTGTAGTATATTTAAGTATTCTTACACAGTGAGAATATGATTTGGCAGTTAAAATGAATGAACTAGGTTCACATGAATCAATAAGGATAGCTCTTGAAAACAACATTGAATGAAAATAACGTTACAAAAGAGTCTATACAATATTCTATATGTAAACCAAAACATAAAAAATTACCATATATTGTTTCTCTATTAAGAACGTGAAAACATGTAGGGGATACATAGCAGAATCCCTTTCCTTCTTCACCTTGTAGGCATCAAACCTCTGTCCTGTTCTCATAGGTGTTGGCTCTCCACCAGCTGATGAAATTGCACCATATACTAGAAAGACAAGTGGACTTTACGTCCTAACCCCAGTCCCATTCGTGGTAACTTTGTACATGACCATGAATCTCTCTCGACGTTAATTTCCTCCTGTGTAAGATAAAGGAACAGTGCAGTTCTCTCTGAGTCCTCACATTTTAGCAGCCTCATTTCTGCTAAGGGATGAGAACTACTCTCTGTCCCACAGCTGTTTCCTTGCTAATAAAGAATTCTCTAGGTTTAGAATCTTAGAGCTGGAAAGGACATGAGTGTCACTGGCCATCAGTAGAGTGATCTTTATAGGAGTCCTACTTAATAGGACTGACTGCTAGTGATAGCTTGGGCCTACTGTGCTGGTCTTCTGTCTCCCATTGTGGGAATCTGAAAACCCTGCAGAAGCCGAAGGCATACATCTAAAGCTAGCAAAGGAAAGCCGGATGACTAGTATGTTTGCTAACCAAGAGACAGCTAATATAGAACAAACTGAAAGGTTTGGGTTCCAGAGTGGTTTTAACAAAATTCAAGCAAAAATTGTTCCTTCCTTAAAGAATTCTGAGAACTGATATTGTGACAGTTTCTGACATGAAGATAATTTTAGAAGAAGAATCTGACGGAAAAAAGAAAGAGAATCTTATATTCATGGTGATAGGGGGTGAAAATGGAGGTGGAAAAGGGGCTCCTATGGTTTATTTAATTTCTAAGATTTCACTGTTTCTTTGAACATTTTAGCTGACTTGGTCACACTGCAACCTGCCACAGGCCCCTGGCCAGCCTTACCCTCTGCTGGTAGAAATCACAGTGAGCAAAGAGAAAGAGCAAAGCAAGACATGCAGTTTCTGTTCACCTCCTGCATAGCTTAACCAAAAGCAGTTGTGAAAACTCGTAGACATATTGGTCCACAAGCTTTTTTTTTTTTGGAATGAGAACAGTTAGTTATGGGGAACACCTACCTGATTCATTCCTTTATATTACTGCCTGATCCCTGGAGGAAACTGATTTTGAAAACTCTGCCTTGTGATCAACCTCCGTTCCTTCAGTTAGACCTGATATAGTAGCCATCTTGTTGTCTGTCATCCCATTGATTCCATTCTAGTCCATAGCTCCTCATTACTTCAGCTCATCCTGCCTGAAAATTTCCTCTTCAAGTCTATCTTGTTTAGTGCTCCCAGATTTATCTTACTAATAAGTTGCTACTGAAATGTTACCATTGTCCATGCATTGTAATATTTTTAAATCCTTGGACTGGCAGCCAATACACTTCATAGCCTAATTCAACTACTACCTCTTCCGTCTCTCCGCTACTTGTCCTTTTTTGGCGACCTCTACTCACCCGAAGTGTATATCAGATGGCCCTTGAGAGAGATCTAGAAGGGAATAGAGGGAAAGTCCAGTCTAGAGTCAGAATGTCCTGGGTCCAAGCCCTGACTGTATCATTTACTGAATATGTTCCTCTGGGCATAGTCTTTTTAACCGTTTTGAGCCTTCATTTCTTCATCTATAAAGTAGAAACACCTACCACATAGGTTGTTGATTTTCCTAGGGATTAAATGAAATAGATGAGTAAGATGCCTAGCGTAGTATCTGTCACAGGGTCGGTGTTCAAGAAATGTCAGGGTCTTCTTCCCTTGAACACCTCCCAGCTTCTTCTGTTTCTGCATTTTGGCTTCCACCAGCCTCTTTGTTTGAAATTCCCTCTGTTCTGTTCTCTGTTTAAATTGTGCCCATCTTTTTGAATGACTGGGACTTTAAATCTTTTGGGCCTCTCTCATCTTTCCTTTCTCTGAATGCAGGTCATACTCACTGTCTGGGCCCTTCATTTGGCTCTCAAGGGCAGGTGCTGTGCTTATTAGCACTTTTTATCAAATTTGTTTAATCCCATCTATTTCCAAAATGGCCCTGAGGTGGCTCATTAAAATGATACATAGAGTATAATTAGAAAAACAGAATTGAAAAGAAGGAAAGAAATTTAGCAGAAAGAGAAATAGCAAATACACCAACCTCCATGGGGCTGAGACGATGGCCTTCCTAGGAACTAGCATTTATATAACACAATCTTTGGGAGGCAGAATCCTTTTGAAACTTGGAGTTTATGGAGAGGAAAAATGAATCTTTTGATGGTTGATAACCACTTATCATCAAATAGCTCTTTAATTGATTTATTGATTAGTTTTAAAATTTGTCACTAGAATCTGAGTTGCAATTTTACTCATGCTACAACCCTCAAACCCAGAACACAATAGGTTTTAAATGCATGTTTGACTGGGCTTAGTAAGGGTCTTAAGAAATTAGCTGTCTAGAAAAACTAAAAACTGTATAATTTCACACATAAGAGGGATATAAAACTGAGGCTCATGGACATAGATAAGAGTGCAGTGGTTACCAGGGGGAGGGGGGAGAGAAATGTAAGAGAAAGGGATGGGGGCTTGGGGGAGGGGTATAAAGAGGGACAAATATAAGGTGATGGAAAATGATTTGATTTGGGGTGATGAGTATACAACATAATCAACTATTCAAATAATATAGTGATGTTTACCTGAAATCTATGTACACTTGTTGACAGAGGCGGATTAAGGTCGGTTGAGGCCCCAGGCACAGAAGAAAATATTGGGTCCCTTACATTAGAAAAAAGTGTGACGTTGGGGTTTTGCGGGGCCCTTCAGAAGTTGGGGCCCAGGGTGCGCACCCAGTGCTCCCGCCATTATATCCACCTCTGCTTGTTGATCAATGTTACCCTGTTTAATTTTCTAAAGAAAGAAAAAGAAAAAGAAATGATCTGTCTAGTACTGTCTTTTGTTCAGACTTGTATATTCTAGGCCATTGAGAGTCTAGATTAATGTAAACTTATCCAGAATAAAAGGACCTTCCCTGCTTTAGTGTCTTTAAATGTTAGATATTTTTCTTATGCCTATCATAAAGCTCCTGGGCTGTAATTAGTAATGACTCACATAGGCAAGAAGTAATTTTATATAAGTAATGTTTCTGTGATAAGTTTTTCCTGCAGGATCTCTAACCAGTGTCTCCAGACTTTTTGATTGACCACCACTGTTGGCAAAAACAATCTTGAGAATTCACCCTTAATGTATTTGTATGTTTAACAATTTATTAACAAATTATAATTAGATACTGAATAACTGCCAAAGGATAGAGATCTAGCAAATCTTAGAACCTCTATCCACCGCAACCCCGTAGCCTGTGGAAGGTCCAAAGGCCTCTTTCAGATTTCTGTGAAAACCTAGGTACCTCCAGTCTTCTTCTTTTCCTGGGCTCCCATGTCCACAGTATAGTTTTGCAGCTGGCCAGTGTGAAACTCACCCTCTTTGAATTCAGCCCCCACCAAAAAAAAAAAAAAAAAGAAGAAGAAGAAAAGAAAATTTACCCAGGCAATTGAGAGCACAATAGATGGGTCTAAAAGTTAGGAGAGATTTATATCACATAATACATAGCAAAGAACTTTGAAAAAGTCACTTAACAGACATCCCAGGTCTCCAAAGCTGTCTGGAGCCATAATAATACTAGGACTTGACTTCTTAACCCTCTCAAACATATTAGTGAAGTCTCCTCTCTTTAGATATCTCTCAAGAACCAGAGTAACAAATTCCTTTCCCCTTCTCTACTACTCTAGGGATATTACAAGGAAGATATTTCCCCAAACACATTTCTCTGCCCCAAAAGGATTCTAATGCCAGATGTTAAGATAATGAAGTTTTTACCACCTCATTACAATTAGAAGGGTTTCCCCTAAGCCATTGTCTTTCCTTTTTTTTTAAGTTAGTAGATATTAGCCATCTTACATCTAAGAATTTCAGAGCACACTACCCTCCCTGGCCTGGATCTACTGGCAGACTTTTTCTGTAAGAACTGGATAGTGAATATTTTATGTTTTTCAGGCCATATGGTCTCCATCACTACTTAATTCAGCTGTTATAGCATATAAGCAGTCATACATCATATGTTAACTAATGAGCGTGGCTGTGTTCCAATAAAACTTTATTTACAAAAACAACTGGTGGCTGTAGTTTTTCATCCCATAATCTCAAAGAAAGCAGATAGCAACTTTGATGAAAACAAGTAGAGAAGCCTCCAGGCTAAAATTCAAACTCCTTAGCTTAGTATATGAGGCCATTTATCATACCCACCATTTGTCTTCTTTATTCCTATAGTTATCCCCACCTACCTGGCTCAGGCTTAGATCTCCTTCTTTTGAACTTTCTTTGCACCCTGTTAGCATGCCTTTTAGAGTAGCATGTCATTCTGCATCTGTATTTACAGACTCAGTTCCTCAAGACTAGAGAGGTTTACTCACTCTTTTTTGTGCCTAGAAGGGTGCCTGATGCACTGTTGGTAATCAGTTTAAGTTTGTTCAGATAATTCCTGCTTTGTTTCCTCCTGCCTTTGCCCAGATTTCTGTGTCAGGAGGTGCTCCTGAGGATATGTGGGAGGTAGGTGGCCACTCTCCTTTGAATATTCATTCAGACAAAAAGTTGGGGGAGATCTTGAGTAGTAAATACCAAGGAGTCATCAGTCAGGACTGTTTTTAGTGGGCTTTTAACTATCATTCTCTTGATTTACCCTCAGCTGTTGATAGGAGCTGTTATGATTCCATAAATGAACAAGAAAAATAGATTTGGTTTATCTGGGGTCACACAGTCAGAGAGCTACCAGTCTGAGGCTCTTCTTACATTGCCAAACTACCTGTGCATCAGTTTTTATGAAAAATACTTAATAATGATGCAATCGGTTTCATCCTCTCAAAGGCAGGGTGGAGGCAAAAGAAACTTTTCTGGTATCGTGTTCTGTATATTACTGCTTTCTAAAGTACACTGCACTTTATACAGGAGCCGTGTTCTAAAAAGGTAGTATATTTGGAATTTTAGATGATATGTTAAGTGTACCAGAGGAGCATGCTATTTGCAATCATATTGTAGTCTATCCTGTTTAACATAAAGAATTCTTCTGGGATGTATATAAAGTGCAAATTCAGGTTTTCATATATTGAGTTTACTTCAAGGACACACCTACTTTGGGAGCACAATTCTCTACAGGACTTAATGTATCTGTTCAAGAAAAAAGTGTGGAAAATGTAACCTTAAAGAGGTAGCTATTGTCAAGTGTGTCTTTTTTCATAGCTCCTACAGATAAAGATCCTTGGAATCTTTGCAGGCGTTAAACATGAGAGAGGCCCCCTGCTGCCCACCAGGAGCCAGCCCAGATGTCACCTCGGAGCCACACAGAAGCTGAGTTCCCATTCACTAGTCTTCCCCTAGAACATCGGGGTCAAACATGCAGGGCTGGATCTCCACTGACCTGTCCTGGGGGTCTTCTCTCCTGTGTGGTGGTTTCTTCTTTCTCATATAACCTACCGTATTTCCCCATGTGAAAGACACATGCTTTTCCAAAAAATTTGAGGTCTGAAAACTGGGTGCATCTTACACAGTGGTTGTAGTTTTTTACTTGCATTTCCCGCTTTTTCGTGCTTGTTTTTGCACTCATGCTCATTGTTTCGCACTTGTTACCGCTATATTACAATAGGTTACGTTTTGCCACATTCTGCCCAGAAATGACTCAGGAAAGATTTTCATACAGTGCTGAATTCAAATTAAAAGTGATCCAGTTTGTGAAAGTAAATGGAAATCATGCTGCTGAACGTAAGTTTGGTCGTCCTTCAACTGAGAAATCAATCTGAGACTGGCTACGGGAAGAAGAAACCCTACTGAAAACACCACAGCAGGAGGCCATGAGAAGTCAGCAAAATGGCCTGAGTTAGAGAGGGAATTGAAGATATAGATTGAAGAGCAAAGGGCAATTGGAATTCCTGTGTCCACAAAGATGGTTCAGCATGAGGCAAGAAGAATTGCTGATGAAAAAGAAGTTACTGATTTCAAAGGAGGACACAATTGGTGCTTCAGGTTCATGAAACGGAATGGACTAAGCATGTGTACATGCACCAGACTTGCCCAAAAGATGCCTGGAAGCTATGAGCAGAAGGTCCTTGAATTTCATCATTTTGTCATTCAATGTCCAAAGACACATCAGTTTGAGTTGAGACAGATTGCAAATATGGAGGAAGTCCCCTTTCAATTTGATGTCCCAAGTAACAGAACTGTGGATAAGAAGGGGGTGAAAACTGTAACTGTGAAGACAAGTGAACATTAAAAGAGCCATTATATAGTTGTTCTAGCTTGTTGTGCCAACAGAACCATGCTGCCTCCTATGCTGATTTTCAAATGCAAACTAAAGCCAAAAGAAGACATTCCTCAAAATGTGATCGTCTGTTCATGTTCATGACAAGGGTTGGATGAATCAGGATGGGATGAAGATCTGGTTTGAGAAAGTTTGGAGAAGGAGACCAGGTGGGCTCTTATGCAAATCTGCCCTATCAGTGCTTGACACATAACAAAAAAACACAAAGAAGATTGCTGCAGAGCAAAAAACGAAACTTGCCGTCATACCTGGAGGCTTGACATCCCAGATCCAAGCAGTTGATGTCAGCATTAACAAACCCTTCAAAGCTGCCATGAGAGACGAATAGAACCAATGGATGAAGTCTTCTGGGGACAATTTGACACCAGCAGGAAGAGTGAAGAAACCAACTATAGAAGTTTGTACCTGGGTGAAAAGATCTTGGGATAATATCAAAATTGAGATCTCTGTCAAGTCATTTAAGAAGTGTGGCATTTCAAATGCTGTGGATGGAACTGAGGATGAGACAATGTATTAAGACAGTGATTCATCTTTAGACACAGAAGAGGACAAGCTAATGGATGGGAGTTTTGACAGTGATGAAGAGTTGTATGAATTTTTTGATGAATAAAACTTGAGTTCAATAGCTTTATATAATACTTTTTTTTTTCAAATTTCATGCCCCAAAATTAAGGCATGTCTTATACATGAGGAAATATGGTAGGTTTGATACATTTGGATATTATGAGAAACAAATTATAAATCTGTCTCATCATCTAGCCAGTATCATTCTTATAAAAGTCAGTTCACCTATTTTAATTCCATTTAGTATCTTTGGTGACTACCTGCTGGATATATAGCCTGTGCAAATCCATGCTGTGGAGTAGTCAAAAATGATCTGCACCTTGGGGAGCTCCCCATCTACATGGGAGGTGAGGCTCATATCACAGGGCTTGATGATGAAGGCAAGAATACATATCACAATTCTCCTTAATGAGAGTAGGCGTGATAAGAATTGTTTTGGGAACACTAGTCTAGTAATGAGAACCAGCAGGGCACTTCCTCACCAGGCTCTTCATTTTTACTTTCTGAGCTTTGAGGGTTTAGGAGGCTTTGAGGAGTGGGAGGATATAATCCTTTTTGCCTGGCAGAACACAAGGGCAACCTCAGGATCATTTGATTGACCATTAGTCCATAATTCTTACTTAAAGATTTCCTTTTACTCCTTTACTCATGAGAAACTCATCCATTTCAATTACCCCTGCATTTTCTGCTAGAGAAGTGTGTATGCTGGTCTGCACTGACAAGGATTGACAGTGTCCTGCTTTACCTTAACAATATCTCATTCTGGAGGTCTTCCTTGGGAATTTGCACTTGTTCTGCTATTACTATGTTCTCTGTACTCTCTCCAGTTAACTCACTCTGTGGCCTTGCACTCATTTTTACTTTATTTATTTGGATTTTTCTAGTATTTCTCAGCTGCAATTGCAAAACAGAAAGATTGTTCAGAAATTTGACCTACTCTCATGCAAATACCTAACCCAGAGACCAAATCAATGACAAGTTTTAAAAACTAAACAGCTATGGCGTCTTGGGGAATATAAGCCATCAAGCCGTCTCTACCACTTGTCTACCAAGTCATTGTCAGCAACTTGCTTTTCCTGTCTGGGTCTTGGTCCTCCCCATCTCCCCACCTTCATGAAATCAAAATTATAATTTAAGTACTGTTTAGCCATGGGAATGTTTTACAGTAACAATGAAATGTAGTAGAGACAGCTTTGAAACTGCCAAAGTCCTATTTAAAAGTCATGTAGATGAAAGTTATTTTAAAAAAAAAGGATTCTATCATAACAGTTTGCTTAGTATGACCTGATTCAAATGTCTTCCCTTGTCCTATCCTTTCCCACTTGTACACATTATATTTTAGCAAGAGAGAGACAGAGACAGATAGAGAAATGGAAAGAGGGACAGACAGACAGGAAGGGAGAGAGATGGGAAGCATCGATTTTTCATTGCGGCTCCTTAGTTGTTCATTGATTGCTTTCTCATATGTGCCTTGACCAGGGGGCCTCCAACAAAGCAAGTGACCCCTTGCTCAAGCCAGTGACCTTGGGCTTCAAGCCAGCAACTTTTGGGCTCAAGCCAGCAACCGTGGGGTCATGTTTATGGTCCCATGCTCAACCAGTGACCCTGTGCTTGAGCTGGTGAGCCTACGTTCCAGCCAGCGATCTCACGATTTTGAACCTGGCTCCTCTGCATCCCAGTCTGATGCTCTATCCATGGCACCACTGCCTGGTCAGGCTGTACGCATTTTTGTATGATCACCAATAATCACATAATTTACCATTTTTATTAATCTATGTAGCTTAAAAGGTGTTGTATCAACTACTACATTAGTTTAATTCACCTGCTCTGATAATACCTTAAACAAATAATTCTGTGTTTGAAGTCAAAGTATCATTAATGATGGCTGAGTTTTCTTTTGATTAATGTGTTCCTGACTTTTATCCATGTGTCCTACCTACTCTTTAAGTATCTAACACTCTCCTCTTCCATCAGTTTAGCGATAATATGCCTCAGAACATAATATCTTCTCTGTCCCTTGAAAATGACTTGTCTAGTTTTTAAAGAGAGCATTTATATGAATAAATGAAAAATATGATCATAAATGAGCAATTAGCATCTAAGGAATGAGTTCTAAGATATACCATTAAATGAAAAGAGCAACATGAAACAGAGTACCTGGAGTATGCTCCCCTTCAGGCAAGAAAGAAGATACAGGAAAATGCACAAAATAAATAAAGGAGGATAAACCAAAAACTAGATTGTTTACCTGCCAGAGGTGGGTAGAAAAGATGTAGAAAGAAGTGTGGAAAAGAACAGGTTAGCTAGGATGACAACGAAGTGGTACTTCTGAGTGTATTTTTTTATATAGCTCTGCTTTATTCCCCTAAATAAATAAATAGGATGGGGGGATCCAAAATGGAACACAGCAATGAAAAAATAAATCTAGCTGAATTATGAAGGAAAAGTAGACCACATTGAAAGAGATGAAGTAAAGAATTAACCCAAGTAATTTAAAAACAGTATTTTTTACTGTAAAGCCTACAGACAAAAAGAACATATACATCCTATACTCTAGTTAGTGCATTTGTTTCTCACTGGGATTATATTAGGGTATACTGTATTATATACTAGGATTGAACAAATACAATTGATCCTTGAACAATGCAGGGATTGGGGGCACTGACTGCTCATACAATCAAAAATCTAAATATAACTTTTGATTTCCCAAAAATTTAGTTGTTCCTTGGTATCCGCGGGAGATTGGTTCCAGGACCCCTGTAGATACTCACACCCCCAGATGCTCAAGTCCCTATATAAAAAGCCATAGATTAGTGCATACAGTCAGCCCTCTATATCTGCAAGCTCCTAACTGTGGATTGAAAACAGTACAGGATTTTATTTAAAAAAAAAAAATCTGTAAGTTAGCCCATTAATTCACACCCATTGTTGTTCAAGGGTCAATTATAAGTGAAATATATTATAGGTAATGCAAGTTAGGTTTGTTACTGTCAGAGGAAGAAGTGATAAAGTAGGAAAGATGGAAGGCTAGAATGAACCCCATGGTGTTGGACTGAAATCGGAAACATTGGATATGAATTCATGATTTTTTTTAACTTTTATTTATTGATTTCAGAGAGAGAGAAAGGAAGGGAGAGCGTGACAGAAACATGGAGCTCTTCCTGTATGTTCCCTGACTGGGGTTTGAACCAGTAACTTTTGTGCATCAGGACGATGCTCTAATCAACTGAGCTATCTGGCCAAGGCTGAATTCATAATTTCCATATACACATACAAATAGGTATAGAGATAAATATGGATGTGTTTGTATGTGCAAGTCAGTAAACACACATATATTTCTTAGCTCTGTCCACTGAGAGGGCCTAACAGCAGTAATACCTGGTAGAAATGAGCATGCTAAGTTCCCAGATCTTGGTTTCTAAAAAGCATTCTTCAATTAAAGGAACCTGAGCTCTTTGGAGAAGTGACAGATTCCAGAGCAGGGGCAGGGAAGGTACAGAATGAGCTTGGAACATCTTATAGGGCCAGAAAGTGAGGAAGTGTTCAGAATAGGATAGGGGCAGGTTGAAACACAGGTACGCCAATCTGAAGGAGTCCCTAATGGCCAAAGCTAGAACAATTTGAACAACAGAATAAGTAATGATTGTATGAGATTATAATCCATGAAATAAAATAAATATCCATGAGCTCATAGTGATATAAATAATTGGATAAATAAATAAATGGAGAAGGGACAGCACTTTTCTTACCAAAGAATTCCAGCTAACAACTACAGAGAAGTGAAAGTAGTCAAACACCAGTAAAATATTGTTACAGGCAGGATCCACCAAAGTTTGAGGAGAAACAGGATATTTACCTAGCCTCACAAGAAATGTATTAATTACAAATGTAAAATAGTAACTTTGCAGTAGAGAGACTCATTAGCCACCACCTTAACCAAGTGATCAAGGTTAATGTCACCAATAACAAGTTATAGGAACATTACATATACCTGATGTGATGCACTAAGAACAGCACAATATCACTTCTGTAGTATTTTTTTGTGTGTGTGTGTGTATTTTTCTGAAGTGAGAAGCAGGGAGGCAGAGAGACAGATTCCCTCATGCACCCAACTGGGATCCACCTGGCATGCCCACTAGGGGGCGATGGTCTGCTCATCTGGGGCATTGCTTCATTACAACCAGAACCATTCTAGTACCTGAAGTGGAGGCCATGGAGCCATCCTCAGCGCCCAGGTCAACTTTGCTCCAGTGGAGCATTGGCTGCGGGAGGGGAAGAGAAATTAAGAGAAAGGAGAGGGGGAGGCTGAAGAAGCAGATGGGTGCTTCTCCTGTGTGCCCTGGCTGGGAATTGAAACTGGGACATCCACATGCTGGGCCAATGCTCTATCACTGAGCTAACCAGCCATGGCCTGTAGTATTATTATTATTTTTTTTATGTGAGAGGAGTGGAGACAGTGAGGCAGACACCTGCATACAACCTGACTGGGATCCACCTGGCAATAAGATCTGGGGACGATGGGCTCCTATCGAGCTATCTTCAGCACCTGGGGCCACACTCAAACCAATCGAGCCACTTGCTGTGGGACAGGAAGTGGGAGAGAAGAGGGAGAGGGAAGAGGGGAGAAGCAGATGATCAGTTCTTCTGCGTGCCTTGACTGAAAATTGAACCCAGGACATCCAAATGCCAGGCTGATGCTCAATCCACTGAACTACTGGCCAGGGCCATCATTTATTTCTGTAGGACTTTTCCAAAAAAACAAAGAAAACACTTAACCTCAATGCAGGGTTTTGTAACCTTGACCCTATTGACATTTTGGGTAATTCTTTGTTATCAGGCTGTCCTGAGCATTGCAGTATGTTTAACAGCTTCCCTGGTTTCTACCCGCTAGATGCCAATAGTGTCACCCAACCACTAGCTTTGTTACAACCAAAAATATCTCCAAACATTGCTAGATATCCCATGGGAGGCAAGATCTCCCCTGATTCAGAACTAATTGAGTCTCCCTGACTCAATATAATCATGAGAAAATATTGGGCAGACCAACGTTGAGGGATATTCAGCAATATACATAACCAAAAGCAAACTATAAATATTAAGGTCTTGAAAGTTAAAAGTGAGGGATTGTGCCTGACCAGGCGGTTGCGCAGTGGATGGAGCGTCAGACTGGGATGCGGAGGACCCAGGTTCGAGACCCCGAGGTTGCCAGCTTGAGCACGGGCTCATCTGGTTTGAGCAAAATCCCACCAGCTTGAGCCCAAGGTCGCTGGCTCCAGGAAGGGGTTGCTCGGTCTGCTGAAGGCCCGCAGTCAAGGCGCACATATGAGAAAGTAATCAATGAACAACTAAAGTGTTGCAAAGCGCAATGAAAAACTAATGATTGATGCTTCTCATCTCTCTCCGTTCCTGTCTGTCTGTACCTGTCTATCCCTCTCTCTGACTCATTCTCTGTCTCTGTAAAAAATAAATAAATAAAAATAAATAAATAAAAATAAATAAATAAATAAATAATTTTTTTTTTTTTAAGTGAGGGATTGTAACAGATTGGAAGAGACTAAGGAGACATGATGACTAAATGCAATGTGGGATACTAGATTGGATCAGAAAACATAACATTAATGGAAAACCTGTCAAAACTGGAATAAAGTCATCATTTAGTTAACAGTACTATATCGCTATTAATTTATTGGTTCTGATAATTGTACTGTGGTAATATATAAACATTGGAGAAGCTCAGTGAAGGTTATAGCGGAACTGTCTAAACTTTTGCAACTTATTTAAGTCTAAAATTATTTCAAAATAAAAATATTTTTTAAATCTTCCACTGAGTTAATAAAATGCCTGGCAAATTTCCATACTGAACTCTATGGCAAAGATATAAGCATAATTAGTATTTGATATTGCTATTATTCCCATTATCTTAAGGAATTTTCTGATAACCAGATTAACTTAAAATATAATCTGTGTGTTTGTGATTTGTGTGTGTGGTCTGTACCACAATTTATATTTGCTATTTAAATTTTTCTATAAGTGAAAAACTGAAAAATATTCAGTTGATGGTTCAAAAAGGAAGAGTAGTCAATTTGTCATTTTATAGCATTTAACTTATTTGCTTTGGATTATTCATGTTTTTCATATATTCTCCTATAAGAGGGGAAACCACTCTTTAATATCATTTGAAAGGCCCAGTTTTGTTCTATTAGATGCTTTAAAACATGTGTTTAATTCAGTGGGTTTAGCCTGACTTGTGGTGGAGCAGTGGATAAAGCCTTGACCTGGAACACTGAGGTCACCGGTTCGAAACCCTGAACTTTTCTGGTCAAGGCACATATGGGAGTTGATGCTTCCTGCTCCTCCCTCCACCCTTTTCTCTTTCTCTCTCTTTCTCTCTCTCTCTCAAAAACAAAAAATGAGTAAATAAAATTTAAAAAAATAAAAGGAAAATTTAAAAAATTCAGTGGGTTTACATCTTTATTAAGAAAATCTCTTGGCCTGACCTGTGGTGGCGCAGTGGATAAAGCATCGACCTGGAAATGCTGAGGTTGCTGGTTCGAGACCCTGGGCTTGCCTGGTCAAGGCACATATGAAAGTTGATGCTTCCTGCTCCTCCCCCTTCTCACTCTCTCTTCTCTCTCTCCTTTCTAAAATGAATAAATAAAAAAAAAATTAAAAAAAAGAAAGAAAATCTCAGACAAGCAAATATGGTTTATTCATATTTCAAATCCTGTAAATAAGTGTTAGAAGGGGTTATTTCACTTGAACTTTTTAACTTAAGATTATAATTTTTATGCAACTTTTAAGAAATAAAAATACAATGAACATAGTGCAGGCCCAAAGTGTGGTTTTGTAAATTCTATCAGAAGTCATCACATACAGAATCAAGAATTTTAATAATGTTCTGACACAGAAGTAAGAACTCATCAAAAGCCAACTAAAGGGAAACCCATTAGTGAGGATTCCTGGTTATGGGGGAAATGAACTATCCTTGTGGTTGGGTTAGCAAGTTGCCCAGCCCACCCCAGCTCACCAGGCCTCACCAGCCAAGCCAGACCATCAGCTCTGGACCTTCCTGACCAGCTTAAGACATAGGACCTAAAGTTACACTGATTTCTCATAATGAGACTGGTGTTTGACTAATACTTCTCAGTGCTTCTTTGTGCACGTAGAATACTTAACTATATTCCAGGCACACAGCCATCACTCAGCTCTTAGCTGATGTCACAAATTAATCCCAAAACATAGAATGGATGGAATCCTAGAGGTAGAGAAGATCACATAAAGTGGTTATTCAACATACAGGATTAGGTAGTACCCAGATGCACCTTTAAACACTAAATCGTGTTGTGAACAAGCTATTTCTTTTCAGTCTTTGTGATGACAAAGAGAACATCTCATTGTGGTGCTGATATTTAAGTTATCTTCTAGTCATGGCAAGCAAGAGTGGTTTCCCACTTATAATAGTGATTCAAAATGTTCTTTTACATTTTTCTTAGGATCAAAACATGAATCAATACAGAGAAAACAATGTTAAGTAAATAATAACACATATACCATGAGGATATGGTAAAAATCGCAAAGGTGATACTCAAAGTTTGGGGAATAGTGATCTTAGGTTGTTTCCCACCTCTGACTCCCCTTTTCTTCTTCTTTTCTATCCACCACCTACTTATAAACATCAAGAAATAAGATGTCTTAAAGTACATATGAAGTACTCTACTTTGTGTGAAAGAAAGAAGGGGAGATAAAAAAGCGTATATAGAAACACCAGCAAGACAAATCTAAAAACAGTGGAGCTGGTTGCCTGTAAGGCATGGAAAGCATTGGGATGAAAGGGATACAAAGGAATGGCGCTCCTCTGCGTCAACTTTTCTGTATTGGTGTGTACGAACTTTTTTGTGGTGGTATGTACAAACAATTCAGAAACCGTGTTAGATGTATTATAGTATTGAGCCAATTAATAAATGGGATGATGAGGCTGTGAGCCAGATTCTCACTGGAAGAAAGCACATACACACGTGGAATGGAGGTGGGCAAGAGAAAGCTCTAGGAGAATGGTTACATTGGGAGGTGTTGTTATAAACTCATGATTTCTAAAAACATGCACATGCTTGTATGAGTACACGTGTGTATGTGTAGATTTATACACATGTATTTCTTAACTCTGTCTTCTGGAAGGGCTTTAACTCTCTATACAAGTTGCCCCCTGGCAGCAATGATAAAAGATACTCCAGGAGCAATGAATGTCTCAATCTCCAATGACATTCCACCAAAAGAAACCAGGGCTTCTCAGAGAAACAGCTGATTGCAGAGTAGGGGCCAGTGGATGCCAGGTGAACCTGCAACACCTTGTTATGCCAGAAAGTAAAGAACTGCTCAAAAAAGTGATGAGGTAGGTCAGAAGGACACAGGCTCCAGTTGAAGGGGCTCCCACTTGCCAAATCTGGGACAATTTGAACATCAAAATAATTAGGTATAGTAATGAATAGAAGGCATTGGAAAAAATGGGAAACCATGAACCATACCAAAAATAAATTGATAAATGAGTGGGGAGAAGGGAGAGCACTTGCCTGCAGCAGAATGCTGAGTGACAGCTGAGAAATGTGGAAAAGAAGATTAAGCTGGAATGTCATCAGTTTGCAACCATCAGAGTAAAGACTGACTCAGAAAAGAATCCTCAATGGATGCTAAATCTAAGGGGAAATTTTAGTAGGAGCACTACATTTGCACGGTTTAAAATTGTCTCTCAGCTGCTTACTAGTTACAAAGGAAACATAACACCTAGACAGTAGAGAAATCAGACAACTTCTTGACTAGTATCACCAGTGAGAGACAAATGAACACTGTATATACCTCCAACTGGGACACCCTGAGGAAGACACAGCGTCACTTTGTAGTATTCTGGCCAGAAGTGCATGTCTTAAATCATGAGAAGGCATTAGAAAAAACAAAACTAAAGGGGGAGAAAAGAGGCAGGGGACTATGTTCTTCAAAAAAGTCAGTATTATATTTAAAAAGAGAAAGGCCTGTGTAAATAATTCAGATTTAAGAAAACTAAATAGATAATTAAGTGTAATAGCTATTCCTAAACTATATGATATAGTAGAGCCAGAATAAGACTGTGTGGGACATTTTGGGTCAATTTATAAAATTAGAATATAGACAGTTATCAATAATATTAAATGTACTGAGGTTGAAACCTATACTGTAATTATGTAAAAGACTAACCCTAATTCTTAGGAGCACTGAAGTATTTGGGAATAAAGGGCCATGATATATGTCTTTACTCTCAAGAGACTCAGAGAAGAAATATCATGTGTGCATGTGTGTGGAAAGAAAGAAGGGAGGGAGGGAGGGGGCGAGAGAGAGAGAAAGAAAGAAAAAAAGAGAGAAAGAAAGAGAAAGAAAAGGGAAGAAAAAGAACTCAAATGATGATGGAGCGTGTAGGTAAAATGTTGATAATGGATAGATCTGGGTGGAGAGTATATGCTGTTTTTATACTATGCTTATTCTCGCAACTTTCTGATAAGTCTGAAATTATTTCCAACTGAAAGAAAAATTTTGTAATTAAAAAGAATGTGATAGTTAGTGATGACCGAATGCTCTGCATCCTTGGGAGACAGTTTGTTGAGACCTGACAAGGCCATTGTAAGTGGAGACCCAGGCAGGCGGACCTGAGTTTCCTCTGCAAGTCACAGTCTGGGAATCAAAGGCTGTGCAGATTCACAGGCCGGCCAGTTTTCTTGACTTCTTATTCTAACACAGTTCTTTGGAGTCCGACAGAACTGTGTCCCCAGGCAGCTAACTTACTTAGTCAACCTCTCCCCTACTCCAGTCCCTGTCCTTCTCTCTCAGAGGAGGCCATAGACCTAGGAACAAGCCACACTTACGGACCGTGGAAAGAACACACACCAAAGGGTGCTCTCCAGGCTCGGACTGGTGGAGCTGCAGAGTGTGTAGCTTCCGACCCGACCCAGAGTAGGATGAAGTAGGGAGCCTGCTATACTGGAGCACCAAGAGACTCTGGCAGAAGATAAAAATAGAAAACCGCAGCGCTGAGTCTTGAACTGCCCTGCACACCCCATTGGTGATCTGTCCAGGTTTCACCAGCCAGGAAAACATAGCGTTCCTTGCAACGAATCAGAAAATAGTGACACCATTACTTCCATCACAGAAATTAGGAATTCATTAATAGAGAAGGTAGTTTTATCAAATAAATGTATGTGTTACCTTCTGTAAAGCAATACCTAAAATAGGTTTAAGCAATCAGGTTTTCAGACGTTTCTAATTAAACTTATTTGTGATTCATTTATACTGCTCACAAAAATTAGGGGATATTTTATCACCTCATATTCATTTTGAAATATCCCTAATTTTTATGAGCAGTATACTTTTCTTTTATTAGCTTCTTAGGATACAAACAGTAAAAGCCTCCCCACAGTTTTTCAGAATTTTCTGAGAAAAAAATTTTTAATTAAGAAAACGCTATTCTTTTTTCTCGTTTTCCCCTAGGACTTGAGGGGACAGTGTATCATATTTTGAAAGCACAGCACTGGGAACACTTCAGAGCAAGGGGCACCCCGAGTGTGGATTGTGCTCCCCAGGAGCAGGTGAAGAGGACCTGTCTGGAGTGGTCTTCGAGCCCATAGGACAGAACTGCAAGGCCGGAACAGGAAGCCAGGGAACGCTCTCTCCTAAAGGAGAGGCTCAGAGGCCCTGGGGCAGCAACAGGAAGCGGCAGAAGCCCCTTAACTTGCCAACTAAAACAGGCATGACCTAACAAGGCCCTGAGAGGGCCCTTTGGGACCATGCCCACCCAGACCAACCAGCGTGTCTAGAACAACCATTCTGAGAGAATGGAGGGAAGAGAGGGGTTGGCCAAGTGGGGCAAGGCCCACACTGCCTGTTTGCCCAGCTCCACAGTAAAGATAGACGGGGAGGTGTGCCTCAAGCCCAGGCCTCAGCATCGCATTGATTCTAGGCTCTCTGCCTTTGTCCTGCACAGAGACAGCGTTTACTACCTCTCTATCTCTCAGAAAGGGGAGGGGGTGGGGGTGGGGAAATGCCTTGAGTCCAAAAACACTCACATATGTCTCATTGCTAAAAACTGCATAGAGTGCCCTGCTTCTGTGCAGTGATGAGTCTGGGACTGTGCCCCTTCTAGAAGCTTAGAGAGGGGAACTAGCACTTCCCTTTCATCATTCCAACCTTTGAAATGCACTGATTTTTTTTTTTTTTTTTTTAGCTTTACTCAGATAAAAATTTTAATATTTCTTAGTGTGATACCTGAGGTTAAAACTAACTGGCTGGGAAGGATAGCCTTTGACAAAATTTATTTGGTTTCTCTAAATCAAAATCTCCGCTGATCTCAGAATTCAGTTTACCAAAAGCTCTCATTAGCTTTTTATTAGTACACATCTAGTTCCTGGCACTCCGCAGTGACACTCCCCACCCAGTTCCAGAGTCTGTGCCCTCAGTCCTGGACTGTTTTTCCATCCTGACCAACCATGCCCTGTGTCCATCTGCTCAGCCAGTGCCCACTCAGGCAGAACACATGTCGCCTCTTGTGAATGCTACATGACCTGTTTGTGAAGTGTGTCTGTATCAATTGAGGAACCCGGGCAGAGTCAGTACAGCAGGTCATACAGCTAGTACCTGCACCCAGACCTTCCCACCTCAAAGCTCGTATGACTGTGTGTGCAGTGGACCACGTCCCCATGCATTTGTTCATTGCTGGATTCTGAGCTCCTAGAACGGTGCTGACACCTGGAAGGCACTGGATGAGCGCTCATTGAATGAGCACGTGAGTGATGGTTGTGGCAGTCTTGTGTTTTGCTCTGGCTGTTGGCCTGTCGTCTCAGCTCAGATGACTCCGACTTACAGCGGTTACTCATTTATCTTCCCAGCTGCATTATATTTTATAACCATTCTTTCTCTTGATACATTTTTATTTTAATTTTTCACATCTATTAGCTGGTAGTAAAGGATGCTAAGGGTTTCTGAGGGTTGTCTTGTCTGTCTGATTAACCCCTGGGGTTGGGGTTTGGATATCTTACAGCTCTTGGACCTCTTCATCCAGTGGGATTGGTCGACTTACCTTGCTGACTATGGTCAGCCCAACTGCAAGTACCTCCGGGTCAACCCAGTGACAGCACTGACGCTGCTAGAGAAGTGAGTACCCAGTCCAGCCATCTGTGTTGGGAAGCGGGGGGTGGGGGGGGGGCGGAAGGTGAAATAGGCCCTCATTTTATCTTTGCCAGTAGCTGGGAAAGGCAGCAGAGAGACCCTGTTTTTGAAGTCACTGTAGGTGGTACCAGTTGTCTCTGGCAGTAGACTTGACAGGGCAGCCTTGTAGCCTCTTAACTCACGAAACCCACAGCAAGGCCAAGTGTGAGTCACTTGGGCTCTGAGATTACCTTGGAGCTTAGTGGGGCAACGTTTCTTTAACTGGAGATGACAGAAGAAGAAAGGGAGATGCCTTAGTTTGGGGCTCAGGCCAGCCTGGTAAACAGAGCGAGGCTGGCCCAACCCTCTGGAGCGTGATGATGGCTAGAACAGCCCCACAGAGCAGGGAGCCTCTGCAGTTTCCTCAGAGAAGCTCCTGGACTTACTGAACCCCACACCAGAGCCCCACATACACACTTGAGCTTTACTGTGCTGACTGTCCCAAGAAAGCTATGTTACAGGAGGTACCTAATTCTTGCCTGAGGAAGTCACTAGTTGGCAAAGGTTGCTACCACTGAGACCGGGTTGGCCAGCTCCGGAACGCCTCACGGCTAACCATCATGTCACCCAGGTGCTGGGATCTGCTGTGCTTTGCAGCCTGGCTCTGACATGTAAAAAGGAAGCTTGTTCTTGTTTTCAAACTAATTAACCCCCACCGCCTTAAAAGCCCTTCAACTAGGCAATGTAGCAAGTCTAGGCACATGGCCAGTCAGGCAGGGCTGACACTCCAGGACGGCTAGGAGGTGAAGGGAGCTCTCGGCAGGAGGGGCTGAGGGTAGCACTCCTACTGTGCAGCGTGCTGGGGATGCAGAGGGGGAGGAGCGGAGCGTGGGCAGGAGCAGGGTGCAGAGGTATGTGCTTGGAGCCAAGAAACTAAGAGCCCAGCGTACAACTTTGTCCAGACCAAGACAAAGACTGATGTTTCCATTTTAACTTTGTTTCCCATGGCTCTCTCTTTGAGTGACCTTCCTCCCTAGGATATCTAGAGAGTAAGTATATTATCCACTTGGGCCTTTTCCACCACTTTGAGGCAAGTCCTTCTGGTTTCCTCATTGACACTAATCATTATGCTAAAATCCCTCCCTGTGAGTTACCCTCCCTGACATACTAATCTACTAAACCGGCCTGGTGCCACTGGCCGGCTGCTCCTCTGTCCTTGTCTTCAGAGTGACCCTTGGCTTACCAACTCCTCTGGGGCTGGGAGTGGCGGCAGCAATGTCCCCCCATCAGGCCGGGTAAAGGGCTGTCCCCACTCAGTTTCCTGATACGTGCAACACTTTGCTAGTGCAGGGCCTGAAATTCAGCCCCTCCGCAGATCTGGAACTATGTCTCCCACAGAAGATTCTTTATTAGAGGCAAGACCTAATCCCAGAATTCTCGGTACCCAGCTGAAATGCAGAACATTTTGGCTTTTGGGTTGGTGCTTAGATGCCATATTCTTATGGATCCAGATGTGCTCTGGGATTCCCTTTCAGCCAGTTACCAAGAAGTACTGACTCACTCACTTGCTGTGGATCAACAACAGTGTAAAATAACTAGCCTTTCTGGAGCATTCCCAAGGCTTAGCTGGTAACAAAGCCATGTGCTTAGTCCTCACAATCAGCAGGGTTTAAAGCTTCCTTCCAAACACAGTTTAGCCAAAGGTCACCCTAAAATCTGTATTTCCAGCCTCCTAGGAATCAGTCCCTTTTCCAGACCTACTCTTGCTTCCCCCTCCCAGTGATCCCATTGGAGCTTGACACTCCTTGTCTTCCTGGCGCTTCTTAGCAGGGCGGGATATGGAGGAAAGGGAAGCTGCTCCTGTGTCATCATGAGGTGGTCACAGTGAAAGTAGACCAGGGGGTCTTACAGAACGGGATGGGGGGAGGGTGTTCCTTTGGTCTCAGAGAATACTAGGGTACCACCAGCTGCTGTCGTCAGCACTCAGGGCACTTAAGTTATCTGTCAAGAGATCCCAACTCCAGGCCTGAATGGCCAGGAAAGCTAACCTCTGAGACTCAGAGACTACCCTCTTCTCCTCTGCCTTCCTGAAGGACCTCCCCACAGGGGGCTGAAAGCCAGCTCTAGCCACTTGTCTCTGGGCTGATTCAAGGAGTTACGGGTCTAAAGATCACACTGAATGTTAAATTAGATGTTCCATAAACATGGGAAGCATTTTCTCCCTTTTCTTTTTGTTTTGTGTTGTTTTTTATTTAGATTTATAGCATAATTAAGAAGTGGAAAGGATCATTCTCTGGGATAAATAATCTAACACCAGGCCAGTTCCACAAACATAATTGTGACATTACTGTGGCAAGGACTGAGGACCATCATCATCATAGCCTTGAGGGCTCTTTTCAACCTAAACCTCTACACCTTGTTACCTCTCCCCAGCCCCTCCAAGCACGGCCTTCTCATGCACATGGTTGTACCTTATATCCAATGTTCTCAGTTTGCTTGATGAGTAATTCCAGCCTGAAGGCCCTTAAGCTTACTTAGATCAGAAAGAGAGTGTGATGCCTCTGTCAGCCAGAGCCATAGCACTGTGGTGCTCACCAGAACCTCTTATCAGTGGAAATAAATGCCCTGTGACCTCTATTTGCCTGTAGGGAGCATGCCTGGCCCCAGGCTACTCCACAGTGCTGCCTTCCCTCCTTCCCTTTGTCTAGCCAGCCTTCTTGCAGCCCAGGGAGCCGGGAAGTCAGAGAGCAGGTGATGGTGAAAACCAGCCTAGCACTATCCCAAGGAGAAATCCATCTAGGAGTGTTCTCAGTTCTCTAACAATGGGGAACTAGCTAAGGGGGAGAGATCTGGTGTGTGGAGCCTGGAGCGAGAACTAATAGTTAACACCAGATGTCAGGGTCATGCGTGGGCCCTCTGCAAGAAAGACCAGATTCTTGGATTCTATTGCAACAGCCTAGTCAGACTTGGGGGATTCTGTGACACCCTCAGCCTGACCTTGATTTTTTTAATCTGTGCTTGCCAATTATGTCTCGCTATCTGATAGAACCATTGGCCAGAGCTGCCCATTGTTTGTGCTCTAGGAATACGCTAGAAAAGTGTTCTGGGGCTTCAGGGTGTTCTAGTAATAGGAAGTTCTCCAATGGTCAAAGGCCTGAGGATATAAACAGCCACTGAGAGCTCAGGGGCTTCTCTTGCCAAAAGCCCTGGTTCATCAAGTGAGAGAATAGTCCAACTTTTTTTTTTTCAATTGATGTTTTAGATGGAGCAGAGAGAAAGAGAGAGAAGGAAATATCAATTTGTTTTTCCACCCATTTATGCATTCATTGGTTGACTTGTATGTGGCCTGACCCGGGATCGAATCCACCACCTTGGCATATCAGGACAATGCTCCAGCCAACTGAGCTACCCAGCCAGGGTGGTCCAACCTTTTCTCATCTGCTTTCCTCAGCATCATGACCTCTTTCACACCTTACTCTGAGATGAAAGAGATCAGTCAAGCCCTCAATTTTGCTAGGGATGGGGTTGAGTGACCAATGGCAAGGTTTAGAATTGCATAGTGGCTTTGTGATTCATGTCCTCTTGGAATTGCTAGTTAAGAGCATTTTTCTGCTTTACCTTTCAATTACCAGCTCTAAGGTCCCAGCAGGATTAAGTCAGCTTATGAGGTGATGAGTAAATTCTACATCTTCTGTAGGAGCCTTCTGACCATCATTGCTACAGCATGTCCCAGGTATCTCCATGTAGCAGGTGCATACCTGGAGATAGAAGGGAATGGTGTAGGGAGGTGGGTGTGGTCCACAGGGGTAAGCCCCTCCAGAGTTGGCACTTAGCTGTAGCCAATGGTGCCTGAGTTTGGGAGGACTGTGGGCGCCAGCAGGACAGCTTCCTGTGCAAAGGTAATAAATATGAGCCTGACAGTGGGAGTGTTCTGGACTGTCACTCTGGGTGGCAGCTGAGGTACACTCTGTCATCTTCCCTCTTGCCAGTCCCCCTTCTACCATGGTCTTCTCAAACCCTTGCTCTCCTTTTTTCTTTCTCTGTTTAGGATGAAGGACACTAGCCGCAAGAACAACATGTTTGCACAGTTTCGTAAAAATGAGCGAGACAAACAGAAATTGATTGACACTGTTGCCAAGCAGCTCCGTGGACTCATCAGCAGCCACCACTCCTGAAGGCTGGCCTCAGCCCCCGGGGGCTGCTCGCCCCAGCCCCACAGACCAGGGCCCAGCCCTCGCTGGCCCTGCATTTATGCATTCTTCTTCAAAGAGAGAAAATGTATTTTTTTAATAACCTATGTACAGTATTCACATAACCTTTCCCCATAGTCATAGAGGCACAAGAGTAAGCAAGCATATGAGATGTTGCTAGGCCGGGACTCAGGGGAAGTTATCGCTACACTATCTGTATGATCCTAGAGTGTCATCAGCCCCAGTGTGAGGAACCACCTGTCACTCACAGCTCTTGAGCTTAGGTCTGGGGCTCAGGAACTACACAGGCAGAATGGGAACTTGGCACGGGAAGGTAAGGTGAGCAGGCAAAAGGATATACAGTGTATCCTGTTCACTCCTGGCTGCCCATTCACCACCTGGGAGGCTGATTCTTCCTGGAAAACTAAAGACCAGCACACGGTCCTGGGGTTCGCCTCATCAGTCCACTGACTGTCATTGGCTCTGGTGAAGAGGCATGGCACGTGGCAAGATGACACTTCACTCCAGCCCCCCAGGACGGCAGCTTCTTAGCCTAGCTCTGACTCAATGCTTTACTGCTAATGTTTCTGCAGCAGGACAGAGGTGCGTACACAGTGGTAATAATGGGGCCCTGTGACTGCGGGTAGGTTGCCCCACACTGGAAGGCCAGTGTGGATGGACCCAGAGCCTCAGCCCCATCTCCGTTCATCTCATTTCCTCTTTCGCCGTCAGGGCACTGGCTCAGGGCAGGTTGGCAGTCACTTCCATGGGTCTTCCCGGAGAGTCTCAGACGTGGCTTCCTGCAGTGCAGCAGCGTCACTGAGAGGGCAGACTCCAGGAGCCTGGCATTGACCCTACTTTACCCCTAGGTGAAACCTGAAGATTACTTGAGATTTTCCTTTGTCTTTTAAAACCCATTTTCTGTGCACCATCTTTAAAAGGAAATGTCACCAGCTCTGCGCTGTAGGAGCAGCCCCAGCTGGACTGGATGCCTCGAGTGATGGCGCCACTGTCCCCGTGAGGTAGACTGGGCCAACCAAGGCTAGTGGTTTGTTGCTTCTGGCCCAGCTGTCCCTCACCAAGCCATCTGGATATGAAGCTTTGCTCAGGCCCAAGGCCTCTTGTCCTCTTCTGAGCTCCCTGTAGCCATCTTTTGGCCCTGCCTGAAAAAGACTGTCTATAAGCCTGCCCCGGACTCCTGAGTCTGCATGGGGAGCCTGCGCCAGCTAGCCCGGAGACTGTGTCCACTGGCCCCGCTGCGCTCCTGAGACTCCATACAAGGGCTTTGCTTTGAGGCCCGTCAGAGGAACCTGCACCTGAAGACATTTCGGGAAGATGCCGTTATGGCTACTGGCCAGAGTAGAATTGTGCATCAGCAAGCAGTTACCAGTAAGCCACACAGGTGTTTCCAGCGTGGGTTCGTGGGAAGAGACGCTCATCAAGCAGCACTGCACTACCTTTGTCAGCTACTGCGTCACTTCCGGAGGGCAGTGCTTCCTCTTTCCTTCCCCACCCCTGACCCTCCTTACTCATCACAACTCGGAAACCACAGGAAAGAGCGCGCACATGCACACACACACACACACACACACAAACACACACACACGTGCAGCTTCCTCAGAGCTGGAGAGACCGGGCCACACTGAGCTCTGCACGAGCTTCTGAGGCTCATCTGGGGCTCAGCAGTTGGCCCGGGATCTTAGGATGAGGCGATGAGTACTGCCACCCAGAACTTCAGAAGCCAAGGGAAGGCAGGGCCCATGCAAATCTCCCAAACATTGGATTTTATTGAAAAGATGAGACATGATTACAGTAATGTGCAGCCCTGTTGCCGAAAACGGGCCAAACACCCTCCTTCACTCATCCCCGGTGGCATGCAGCAAGATCCCTCCAGCTTGAGCACCCAGACTTGCAAGTGGGAATGGGGTAAATCTTAAGTGTGTCCCAATTTTTGTCTTTTTGTCTGCATTGCTGGTCTGGTCTCAAACCTGTTCCCTGGGAAAACTGTCAGAGAGTGAAAAGTAAGCAGGCAGAGGAGCAAGGTGTGCTCTGCACCTTGTTCGAAGAAGCCCCTATAAGGAAAACACCCGTTCAAGCTCCAGACTCATGGGCAGACCCTGTGGCAGCTCCCTCCGCCCTCGGCTGCCTTCAGTCTTCCCGAACAAACCCCGTGTGCTGCTGCTGTGTTGTCTGCAGAGACCCCCTCTTAGGGGTGGGGGGTGCGGGTGGGTAAAAAACAGGGACCAGCAATGTCCAGGGGGTTGGGTGGGTAAAGCAGGACTGTTTTGTCTGTAGGCCTCCAGCTGGGCCAGCCCTTGAGAGGACCTGTGACAAGTGTGTGTGCCCATGCTCCTTGGACTCCGAAGGGCTGGCTTCGGATGCCCAGTGGTGCACAGTGCCTGGAGGCCCAATCAGAGCGAGGAGGTGGGTGGCTGGGAGCTGCCAGGTTTACAGTTGGCATGAACCCTTGGCCAAATTCTTGGGGAAACCATGTTCATGTTCCTGAAAGGACAGTCCAGTTTAGGACTCTTAGTGGGTTTCATAAGGAGTAGAAGGAAGGAGGAACCGGTTGTACTTTTGACTCCTAGGAAGATCTCTCTGAGCCGACTCCTGGTTAGTAGGGAAAACAGGACCTGGAAATTGGAGCCAGCAGAGTACCCGCATGGGCAGAGGGGACGGAAGGCTTCCCGGGAGCATCCTCAGTGTTTCCAGTGTCGCCAGGCCTCAAAGCCGGCTACCTTCCCTGCGCAGGTGACACATGCTTGCTCAGCAAATCCCAGACCCAGGGCCCTTGATCCCCGTGACTGGCGTTGGCCGTGGCCTTCCTCGTGAGGCCCCTGAGCACACGCCTGGGGGTGCCGCAGAAGTGCCCACCTCAGCCTCCCTTCTTCCTGGACTCTGCTCCTGGCTGCTTCATTCGCTGCTTTTTTTGTTGTTGTTTAATTTTTTTTTTTTTTTGCCTGAATTCACAATTATTTTTTACTAATTTGTTGGAAATGGCCTTTTTATTTTGCACAGTTGCACATTTACTGAGGAAATCTAGGAGAGCCATTTTTTAACTCTAAAGGGAACTTTTTAAAAACTCACTAGTAAAGCTACTGATGCTGATGAGCCTTGTGGTTCCTGGGAAACCTGCTGTGTGGAAAGAGCATGTTTACTCCTCTGTACACTTTCCTGTTTTAACTGCTATTAAACAAGAAGCCTACATACTTGTTTCAAAAGCCACGGCGTTGTCTCATGGTCCTTTTGTTCTCCCACCCTCTTTGCACAGTGTGGCCGTAGCTGGATGACATACATTGCGCAGGACCAGAGCAGGCAAAGCCCGGTGGGGTGGAGAAAGCCTGCCTTCCAGGCAGGGCCAGGGGCCCTGGAAATATCCAAACCGCTGGGTTAGGCTTTTCTGTCTGCACAGTTAGCACCAGCATCGCCATGCAGAGGAATAACTGCTGAAATGCCTGATTTGTGCAGAGCACTGGGCCAGGCAACCAGGGCCCAGTGTGGTTTGGAATACCAGCCTGGAAAGATTCCTGGTCAAAACAGTGATGGAGAATTATCCCAAACAAAGCCAGTCTGGGGCAGTGGAGAGAACCATTCTAGAGCTCCGTAGGGGAGAGGGACAGGCATGGCCTGGTACAGAAACTGTCTGTTCAGCAAGGTGGCACAGAGAAAACAGGATGCCAGTTAGCTGAGCCTCAGAGGAATGGAATTCAGACTTTGTTAAGCTGCGGGAGTATTTTAGGTGCAGGCAACATTAGAGTGGATGTCAACACGAATCGGCGAGTGCTGGGAGGATAGTGAAGGACCTGGTAGGCACGTCTGAAGCCATGGTGAGTGAGGCCAGAAATGGTACGAAGCACCCAGCCTGTGTGTGCTCTGCGCTGGCATGGAAGCCCTGGGACTAGGATGGAAAGAAATCTGAATACAGTATTGCAACTGGGCTTTGAGGCCCGAGAGACCTGGACGTCAGTCCCTGCTGTGCCACTCACTGTCTGGGCAACCTTCCACCAGCTCCCTACATCCGATCATCCTAGTCAGTGACAGCAGAATCGTAGTCCCTAAGCTACAGGCTGCTGTGGATGGTAAGAACGGCACAGGTACTTACAACACCTGTACTTAGGCCTTTCCCTCCCTCACCTCCAGTTCCATAACGTACCGTATGGCTGGGCATTGGCAGAAGTACCGGCGTGCCTCCATCTCCCAGCTTTCCCTCCCCAAGCCCAGCACAGGGTTCACAGTGAGGCCTCTCAAGCTCCTAGACGTGAAACAGGTACAAGGGTTCAAGTCCTTCAAATGAGCCAGCCGACAGCCTGGCTCAGTGCACAGCCAGTCCTGTAGGTGGGGTTTGCTCCTCAACACCACCTGGAACATTCTCTATTCTCATTTTGGTGCCAAAACGTATACCTTCTTCTAGAATTCAAGAGTTCTTAGCCAGACATCCATGAACTCTTGGAGTGAGTGCGTGTGCATGTGTGTACACGTGCACATGTGTGCCCAGGCTAACATCCAGCCATTCTCCTGGATAGAAGGTGCATGGCTTTCATCAACGTCTAAGAAAGATTCATGATTAAAATACTGAGTAATAACCAAATCTCTTTGGGAATGTAGATCTCCCAGTGAGGGAACCTCAGAAGCTTTGAGCAGTTACCTCCTCTCCCTGTCTCCTGTAGTTACAGCAGAGATTTTTCCAGACCTGGAGCTCTGCCAGCCACCTTTCCCGGGAGCCCCCATGAGCCCCAGATCATACTGGAAAACCAGTACAGCGGTCATTCCTAGCTTTCCCCAGACCACGCGAGGGTACTGAGGGGGCAAGAGGCCCCTGCGCTTCGGACACAGACATTTCCAGCTGGTTGGGGAGATGGCAAACGAGGGTCCAGTCCAGAGGCTTGGGTTTCCAAAGCCAAACCGAACCGGACTCACCCCAGAACATTTTCCAAAGCTTCTGCGCAGTGCCTGGTGCAATGTGTCACCCATAGCCTCACCCAGAGAGGGCCAGCAGCCCTGTGGGTGCTCTGAGGAGGGAAGCACTCACCCACTCGCCCCCTTCTCAGGGCTGGGCTTCCTATCTGCTCACCAGGCAGATGAGGATGGGAGTAGCCAGCGGCAGATAGGAGGAGGGAAAGAAAGAAAATGCCAGACCCTTTCCCCAAAGGCCTTGGTTTTGAATTTAATGGGCGGTGTTTGCTGGGAATGAGAGAGGCTCCAAGCCCAAGGGACCAGAAGACAAAAACTCTTGAGGAAGCGGAAGGAGGAGGGAGGAGGAGGTGAGAAGTGGGGGCCTGGGCATTGTGTGGGAGAGCTAGCCCTCTATCTGTTTCAATCACTGGTGGGGTTAGGGTTACCCTGCCTTGGGGGCCCCAGCTGCTCTGTGGGGTCTGTGACATCGGCTGTTGTGATGGTAATGGAGGGGCCTCTCTCACAGGGGCACCCTTCATTAGCCAGTCCACATCAACTCCCAGAGAGGATTGAGGCCCTGTTCCCTCAGGGTGGGGCAGGATGTGGGCCCAGAACTGGACCCAAGACAACAGCCCCCTCTCAGTCTGAACCCACTGCTGGGTGTACCTTCCAAACCCAAGCTATGACCTTCCTCTCTCCAAAGCTCCAGAAAAGGAATGGAATCTGAACATTGAGACGCTTTTCTGGCCCTAAACAATCCTTCCATTCTCTAGGCTCAATGATGGGTCTATTTCCTCCTGTAAATAGGTCTCGTAATCTTCAACTTTTACCTTTGCTTCTAAGGGTAATTAATTGGATCTCCCTCTTGTTCTCCTCACACACTCCCCTCTCTGTTACAAGGCTCAGGTTCAGCCGTGTGGATGGCTTTTCTTTCTATTCCATGAAGTGCTTATTTTTAAAGCGGATGGAGTAAGGCCCCGCCCTCCCCAGTGAACCCCTTCTCCAGAGGACCTGCCGGGGAAGCACCGGGTCTGTGGGCACAGGAAGGGCCTCTGACTGCCCTGCAAAAGGCTTTCAGACAGCCGGTTCTGAGCAGCCATTTCAGTTCTTCCCCAGGTACGTTTCCAAGGTTTTAGGGAAAATTCCAGGAAAGAGGTTTTCAGGTAACACTCTGAGGAGTTGCGTGGAGGGTTACGTGGTGAGCTGGACACTGTAGACAGAGGGAGGCAAAGACAGGCATCAGGAAAACATCAAAGGGTGACAGAGTTCCCCGACCCACCCAGGGTTAGGGAAACAAGTAGGGCCTCAGGTGCAGCGCAGCGTGAGGGCATCGAGGCAGGAGGGGTAAGGATAGAACCCCACCAAGGCAGCTTGGAGGAGACGGGTCAGGTAAGTTGAGCCTCAGAGAGACTGACGATTCCCGGTATCCGTGTCCTTGTCGGCTGCATCTGCTCCATCCTGAGCTCTGTGGAGACGGGAACGACATCGCAGGCCTATCTCATCCCCTGCAGCTCCTTCCCAACAAATGGCACATGGGCATTTAGGGCCAGAAGAATCACACTTGTAGTAGGGACAGTTGCTACCAAAGGAAGGGGCTGTGAGAGCAGCCCTCCCTACTGGGGGGAGGAATTGGTCACTGGTGTGTTTGGAAAGCATGTGGTGATAATATAAAGCAAACCAGCTTTAAGTCTGTTTTATTATGGTTTTACAATTCTCTACAAGCATGGACCACCTCACTCTTGGTACTCATGGAGTAGGAAACAGGTTGAAAACAGATTGAGTCCGGTGAAAACACCAAAGCAGCAGTTTAATTCCCTTCGAGCAGGGTGTGGTCCCTGTCGTGGTGGTGAATGTGATCGCGTGTATGCGGGTATCTGACAGACTTGGAGGCTCCCCCACTGAGCCCTAATCCCATTTCCCACATATAATCGCAGGAAACAGTGTGCTGATGGTCTTGCAGATCATTTTAGTATATAGATACTGACTTTTTTCACACACACAAAATTATATTACAGGTTTTTTCCTCACTTAATGCATCTTAAACATCTTCTATGGCAACATATAGGATTTCTTCATCCTTTCTGAAGCCCATAAGTATTGTACTTTTCATTGCTTAGATGTACCTTGAGTTTATTTTATTAATTCTGAATTGATGAATATTTCATGATTATAAGTTATATTGTATGACACTTACATACATCTTTGCCTTCTTGCTTAAGTATTTCAATAGCATAAAATTTCAGGAGTGGAATTGATTGGTTAAAGGCTATAAATGCTATAAACGTTAATAGAAATAATGTGTATTACTCTTTTGAAAATCACTAATACACACTCTCTCCAATAGCACGAGTTTGTTTCTCTATATAGTTATCCTCAGCCCTAAGTAATATCAATAGTTTTCATTCTTGTCAAACTTAATCAGTAAAAAATGAAGTCCCTTTGTTTTATGAACATTTCTTTCAAAGTGAGCTTAAGCATCTATTTGTGCTGTTTGTTGGTCATTGGTATTTCCTCTTACAGTAAGTGGCTACCCATATATTCTGTCTTTTAAAAAAAATTAAATTGTTTCCTTTTATTTATTTGTAGCTCTTTGTTTATTAGGGGTTTTAATTATTTGTCTTTGTCATTACAAATATTTTCCCAGTTTGCCTTTTAAGTTTGTTCATTGTTCATATAATTTAGAACTATTTTTACAGGTAACACAGAAACCAACTCAGAAAAAATGACTTTTCATCTTTTTTGTTTGTTGCTTTGTTTTTTGACTGAAAGTTCAAAGTAAGTACAGGGTTGGTTTGATTCATGACTAAAAAATGTCAAGGTCCTGCTTTTCTTCTCTCTACTCTGCCTTTTATAGTAGCAAGTCCTTCCTAAATCTTACTTCCCTCCTGGCGGCTAAATAGTTCTAATTTTTCCAGGGTTCAGGTCTCCACACTGCACTGTGCAGAAGCTGACTTCCAGCAGCCCTCTTAGAGGAGTGAGGAAGCTGCTGCCCCCATAGCCCCCAATATTTAGAGTCCTGAATGGGATTAAGTGTCACTCTTTTGATCAGGACTGTGCCTTGGCTTTACTGCTTAGACTGGGGTTGCTTGGACCAAATACCGTGGCCAGGACAACAGGATTGATTCCCTGGTGGGTTAAAACAATCAGTTGTCACCCCTGGAGTTTGCAGTAAACAGGTGTTAATACTCACCTCCCCCTAAACAGCATGGTAACCATACAATGGGGAACAGGTGGAAAGAATATTGAAGAGTCAGACCACAATATTGACCATATGGAGATTTTCCCACATAGAAAGCTTTTTGATTTTAAAATGTCAAGTTATCAGACTTTTTCCTTGATGATGGTTAAATTTTATGCCACTTAAATTGTCCCCTCTTGAAAATTATAAAAATGTTGACCTGTGTTTTCTTCTGATATTTCATGTTTAATATATTAATCATTTATCAATTTGAGATTTACTTTGTGGTAAAGAATGGGTAAGTCTTCCCCCCAAATGGCTAACTAGTTATCCCACAATATCATTGATTCATTTTAAAATAACATCCTTATCATATATTAAATTCTTATTTATCCTTGGGTCTGTTTCTGGACTTTCTTTACTGTTCCATGATCATTCTGTTTCCAAGTCATTAGCATATTGTTTAATCACCACACCTTTGTAAACTGCTTTAATATCCAGTAGTCCCTTCCTAAACCATGCTTTTTGTTCAGAATGTTCCTAAATATTGGTGAGGATGTGGAGAAATGGTGGTAGGAAGATAAATTAATATAACTACTTTAGAAAGCAGTTTTGGGGGTGAAGATCCAGGTCCCTCACCAGCAATTCAGTGATCCAGAAAGCCCCAGAAACCAAAAGTTCTTTTTCAGCTCATTCAGTGGCAAAACCTGGCCTGATGTGAAGCTATTTATTGTCTTTATCTCACTTAACATGGATATTTATCCTGTTCATCACAGAAAAACTAATATATTTGATTATGGACTACTTCCCCCAAGCCCTGCTGAGAATGTTATATTTGGCGCATACACCATATTGCCTTTCTGAAATCCAAATATTCCTATTCTGAAACACATCTGGCCACAAGGGTTTTGAACAATGTATTGTGAGCCTGTATCTGGTAAAGTTTAAGATATGTGTACCCTAAAACCCAGCAATTCCACTTCTAAGAATTTCCCTAGAGAAATCTATCCACATGTGTATAGGAGGCATGTATAAAAATAATTGTTTATTCTAGCATTGTTTATAATTATGAAATATTAGAAATAATCTAAATGCTAATCAAGGAGAGATAAACTGTGATATATTTACCTAATAGAAAACTATATAACAGAATGAACTATATCTACTCGTGTCAATATGAACAAATTTTTAAAAAGTTGTTGAATAAAAAGAAATCAGTTGAAGAATGACAACAATACAATGCAATTTAAAGTTTCAAAATGTGCATGAAAATAAATGCCAAGTTCAGTAGCATCTCTCTTTCAGAGGGAGGACAAAAATGAGGTGACCTAGATACACAGGAGGTTTTTTACTTTATAAAGTCTAATTCCTTTTTTAAAAATCTAAAATGAATATGGGAAAATGTTGAAATATTTTTACAAATAGATTAGTATTGCATATAATACTCTCTTTTTTCATGGCTGCATAGAATTCTATAGCATAACTTTACCTTAATTTAGCCATTTCCTCAGTCTTTAACTTGCTTTTACTAGCTAATTTTTACATTTTGTTAGGTAACACAGAAAGGCTGTACTAGTTTATATAGTTAACAGCACCATAGAAGAGTGCCTGTACTCCTCACACCCTCAGTAAGATTGACAAACTGGCGTGGGGAGGAATGGTATATTAATTTGCAATTGCAAGTTTCTATTAAGCTGAATCATCTTTTCATCTCATTAGTCATTTATATTCATTCTCAAGAAATTGCCTGTTGATGCATTCATCAGTTAGAAGTATGTTCAGCTGCGAGTGGTTGAAAGTGGACTATAATGGCAGTACAGAACAGGGTAGAGCGCTTTTTTGTTTTGCTTTGTTTTTAATAATTTTATTTTTTTAATGGGGTGACATCAATAAATCAGGATACATATATTCAAAGATAACAAGTCCAAGTTATCTTGTCGTTCAATTATGTTGCATACCCATCACCCAAAGTCAGATTGTCCTCTGTCACCTTCTATCTAGTTTTCTTTGTGCCCCTCCCCCTCCCCCTTTCCCTCTCCCTCTCCCCCCTCCCCCTGTAACCACCACATTCTTATCAATGTCTCTTAGTCTCACTTTTATGTCCCACCTACGTATGGAATAATGCAGTTCCTGGTTTTTTCTGTTTTACTTATTTCACTTTGTATAATGTTATCAAGATCCCACCATTTTGCTGTAAATGATCCGATGTCATAATTTCTTATGGCTGAGTAGTATTCCATAGTGTATATGTGCCACATCTTCTTTATCCAGTCATCTATTGATGGGCTTTTTGGTTGTTTCCATGTCCTGGCCACTGTGAACAATGCTGCAATGAACATGGGGCTGCATGTGTCTACGTATCAATGTTTCTGAGTTTTTGGGGTATATACCCAGTAGAGGGATTGCTGGGTCATAAAGTAGTTCTATTTTCAGTTTTTTGAGGAACCACCATACTTTCTTCCATAATGGTTGTACTACTTTACATTCCCACCAACAGTGGATGAGGGTTCCTTTTTCTCCACAGCCTCTCCAACATTTGCTATTACCTGTCTTGTTAATAATAGCTAATCTAACAGGTGTGAGGTGGTATCTCATTGCCGTTTTGATTTGCATTTCTCTAATAACTAAAGAAGATGAGCATCTTTTTATATATCTGTTGGCCATTTGTATTTCTTCCTGGGAGAAGTGTCTGTTCATGTCCTCTTCCCATTTTTTTATTGGATTGTTTGTTTGTTTGTTGTTGAGTTTTATGAGTTCTTTGTATATTTTGGATATTAGGCCCTTATCTGAGCTGTGTTTGAAAATATCATTTCCCATTTAGTTGGCTTTCTGTTTATTTTGTTATCAGTTTCTCTTGCTGAGCAAAAACTTCTTAGTCTGATGTAGTCCCATTCATTAATTTTTGCCTTCACTTCTCTTGCCTTTGGAGTCAATTCATAAAATGCTCTTTAAAACCCAGGTCCATGAGTTGAGTACCTATGTCTTCTTCTATGTACTTTATTGTTTCAGGTCTTATGTTTAGATCTTTGATCCATTTTGAGTCAATTTTAGTACAGGGGGACAAACTATAGTCCAGTTTCATTCTTTTGCATGTGGCTTTCCAGTTTTCCCAGCACCATTTATTGAAGAGGCTTTCTTTTCTCCATTGTGTGTTGTTGGCCCCTTTATCAAAAATTATTTGACTATATGTGGTTTTATTTCTGGGTTTTCTATTCTGTTACATTGGTCTGAGTGTCTATTTTTCTGCCAATACCATGCTGTTTTGATTGTCGTGGCCCTATAGTATAGTTTGAAGTCAGGTATTGTAATGCCCCCAGCTTCATTCTTTTTCTTTAGGATTGCTTTGGCTATTCGGGGTTTTTTATAGTTCCATATAAATCTGATGATTTTTTGCTCCATTTCTTTAAAAAACGTCATTGGAATTTTGATGGGAATTGCATTAAATTTGTATATTGCTTTGGGTAATATGGCCATCTTGATTATATTTATTCTTCCTAACCAAGAACAAGGAATATTCTTCCATCTCATTATATCTTTTTCGATTTCCCTTAACAATGATTTATAGTTTTCATTATACAAGTCCTTTACATTCTTTGTTATGTTTATTCCTAGGTATTTTATTTTTTTGTTGCAATCGTGAAGGGGATTATTCTTTTAAGTTCATTCTCAAATGTTTCATTGTTGGCATATAGAAAGGCTATTGACTTCTGTATGTTAATTTTGTATCCTGCGACCTTACTGTATTGGCTTATTGTTTCTAGTAGTCTTTTTGTGGATTCTTTGGGGTTTTCAATGTATAGGATCATATCATCTGCAAAAGTGATACCTTCTTCTTTTCCGATGCCTTTTATTTCTTTGTCTTGTCTGATTGCTCTGGCTAGAACCTCTAGTACCACATTAAATAAGAGTGGAGAGAGTGGACAACCCTGTCTTGTTCCTGATTTAAGGGGGAAAACCTTCAGTTTTGTGCCATTTAATATGATGTTAGCTGATGGTTTATCATATATGGCCTTTATCATGTTGAGATATTTTCCTTCTATACCCATTTTGTTGAGAGTCTTAAACATAAAATTGTGTTGTATTTTATCGAAAGCCTTTTCTGCGTCTATTGATAAGATCATGTGGTTTTCTTTGTTTTGTTGATATGGTGTATTACGTTAACCGTTTTACATATGTTGAACCATCCTTGAGATTCTGGGATGAATCCCACTTGATCATGATGTATTATTTTTTTTATATGTTGTTGTATTCGATTTGCTAGTATTTTGTTTAGTATTTTAGCATCTGTATTCATTAGAGATATTGGTCTGTAGTTTTCTTTTTTTGTGCCATCCTTGCCTGGTTTTGGTATGAGGGTTATGTTGGCCTCATAAAATGTGTTTGGTAATATTGCTTCTTCTTCAATTTTTTGGAAGACTTTCAGTAGAACAGGAACCAAGTCTTCCTTGAATGTTTGATAAAATTCACTGGTATAGCCTTCTGGGCCTGGACTTTTATTTTTGAGGAGGTTTTTAATGTTTTTTTCTATTTCTTCTCTACTAATAGGTCTGTTTAGGCTTTCTGCTTCTTCTTGACTCAGTCTAGGAAGGTTGTATTGTTCTAAGAATTTATCCATTTCTTCTAGGTTGTTGAATTTAGTGGCATAAAGTTTTTCATAGTATTCTACAATAATTCTTTGTAGATCTATGGTGTCCGTGGGGATTTCTCCTCTTTCATTTTGGATTTTGTTTATATGAGTTCTTTCTCTTTTTTCCTTGGTAAGTCTTGCCAAGGGTTTGTCAATTTTGTTGATCTTTTCAAAGAACCAGCTCCTTGTTCTATTAATTTTTTCTATAGTTTTTCTGTTCTCTATTTCATTTATTTCTGCTCTGATGTTTATTATCTCCTTTCTTCGGCTGGTTTTGGGTTGTCTTTGTTCTTCTTTTTCTAGTTCCTTAAGGTGTGAAGTTAAGTGGTTCACTTGGGCTCTCTCTTGTTTGTTCATATATGCCTGAAGTGATATGAACTTCCCTCTTATCACTGCTTTTGCTGCATCCCATAGATTCTGATATGTCGTATTGTCATTTTCATTAGTCTGTATATATCTTTTGATCTCTGCACTTATTTCTTCTTTGACCCATTCATTTTTTAAAAGTATGTTGTTTAGTTTCCACATTTTTGTGGGATTTTTTTCCCTCTTTTTTGCAGTTGAATTCTAGTTTCAAGGCTTTATGATCAGAAAATATGCTTGGTACAACTTCGATTTTTCTGAATTTGCTGATGTTGTTTTTGTGGCCCAACATATGGTCAATTCTTGAGAATGATCCATGTACACTGGAGAAAAATGTATACTCAGTCACTTTGGAATGAAATGTCCTGTAGATGTCTATCATATCCAGGTGCTCTAGTGTTTTGTTTAAGGCCACTATATCTTTGTTGATTCTCTGTTTGGATGATGGATCTAGAGCCATCAACGGTGTATTGAGGTCTCCAAGTATGATTGTATTTTTGTCAGTTTTTGTTTTAAGGTCAATAAGTAGCTGTCTTATATATTTTGGTGCTCCTTGGTTTGGTGCATATATATTAAGAATTGTTATGTCTTCTTGATTCAGTGTCCCCTTAGCCATTATGAAATGGCCATTTTTGTCTCTGAGTACTTTTGCTGTCTTGTAGTCAGCATTATCAGATATGAGTATTGCTACGCCTGCTTTTTTTTGGATGTTATTTGCATGGAGTATTGTTTTCCAGCCTTTCATTTTGAATTTGTTTTTATCCTTGTTACTTAGATGAGTTTCCTGTAGGCAGCATACAGTTGGATTTTCTTTTTTAATCCATTTTGCTACTCTGTGCCTTTTTATTGGTGAGTTTAATCCGTTTACATTTAGTGTAATTATTGACACTTGTGAGTTCCCTATTGCCATTTTATAGATTGCTTTCTGTTAGTTTTGTGTCTTGTTTGATCCTTCTCTTTTGTTTTTCTATCTTTTGTTTTTATTTGTTTGTATTCCATACATCTTTCCTCTGTTGCTATCTTTTTTAAATCATGTGCTTCTGTGGTGGTTTTTTCAATGGTGGTTACCTTTAAGTAATGAAAAGGGTTCCTACCCTGTTCATTGTAGCATACTATTTTGTGAGTACTTTTGCACTCCATCGTCCTTTGCTACTGTTAATCTCCATCCTCTCCCCCCCTTTTCTTTTTGTTGTCACAGTTTAAATTTGGTTTTATTGTGTTCTTCTTGGAGCTTTTACTTGTGGCTTTGTTTTTTTTTGGTTCTTTGAATCTGATTGGAGGACCCCCTTTAGTAATTCCTGGAGTGGGGGTTTTCTGATGATAAATTCCCTCATCTTTTCTGTATCTGTGAATGTTTTTATTTCTCCTTCATATTTGAAGGATAGCTTTGATGGGTATAGTATTCGTGGCTGAAAGTTCCTCTCTTTCAGGACTTTAAATATTGGGGTCCACTCTCTTCTAGCTTGCCACCCTGTTTAGGTTAGTGAGGAAGTTGGAGCATTTCTTACTCCCTATTTCCTTCCGGGTTTGATGATATATTTAGCCAATTTTTCACTCGACCATACCTTTGGGTGTATTGCGAAATATCTGGAGGCTCCAAGGATAGGTTTTTCTGTTTCTGGTTGAAGATCTTGTTGAGTTTTGGGGGAGATTTATCGGTATCGCTTCCTACCCCGCCATTACTCTGACGTCATCTCTTGTTTTGTTTTTATTTTGTTTTTGGGGGTGGGTGTCATATAAGAATTCTGGAAGTTTAAGCATAAGCAATACAGAATTAGAACAGCTGAGCAGCAGAGACCCGGGCTCTTTCTGTCTTCTGTTCTGTTATCCTTGGCATGCTTAGTATTTCATAGGCACAGGAGAGCTGCTTCACCTCTGGACTCACATCCACTTCCCAGGCAGGAGGAGGAAGTCAAAGAGATAACTCTGTCCCTTTTTTAGAAGCTCCTCATTTCCATCTTTCTTTATATTTACAAATTTATTTACCTAAAATTGTGTAAAATACTCTCAAAATTATTAAAATTAGTATTTAAAATTACTTCTTTATAGTACCTCCTTTTACATCTTATTGGTCAGAACTGAATCAGATAGCCACTTCCAAACCAATCATGTCCTACCAAGGAAGAATATCCTGTCTGGTTTAGACCAATTACAGTTCATCTCTCTAAGTTCTGTGAGAGTAGGGTGTTTTGTTCACATCTTTATCTTCCTTGCCTACAAGAGTTTCTGCTACATAAAATATGCTCAGGAAATTTTGCGAGTGAACTGAGGGTGTGCATGAATGAAAAGATGAATGGAGCTGGGATGGACAGACAATCAAGGCATCGACACCACCTTTTGAGCTGAGAACTGTAAACAAGGAAATCAAGGAGAAATGAATATTGTCAAGAGACAGGGTCTGTCACAATATTCATGACCCACCAATCCAGTTGATGCTAACTATATATGTGTTTGTTATATAAGGGTGAATATTTTCTCCCAATCGTTTCCTTTTTTTATTGATTTTAATTTATTGTGTTTACATAGATTCTAGTGTTGCCCTGAGTGCACCCCCTCTCCCCTGTATTCCCCTCACCATCCCCCTTACCCTCTTCCCCATAGTACCCTCCCCCCTTCCCTTTAGGTTTATCCCATCCCATCATCCTCTTTCCCTCTGTTCTCTTGTCCTCTGGTCCCTTTGATCCCTCCTCTGTCTCAATTCCATTCCTAAGTTCACATTGTTCATTGGATTCCTCAAATGAGTGACGTCATGTGATATCTTTCTTTCTCTGCCTGGCTTATTTCAATTAACATCAGAGTTTCCAGGTCCATGCATGTTGTCGCAAAAGGTAGGATTTCCTTCTTTTTTGTGGCCCCATAGTATTCCATTGTGTACATGTACCACTGTTTTTTAATCCACTCGTCCACTGACGGACATTTGGGCTTGCTCGTTCCCTTATTTTTTAAGTAAACTTCTTATTTGGGGAGAATTTTAGGTTTACAGAAAAATGACAAAGTGGAACAGAATTCTTGTACACCCCTCACCCAGTTTCCCTTATTGTTAACATATTACCACATATGTTGTGAAAATTTAAAAAACCAACATCTGCATATTAGAATTAACTGAATCAGACTTCATTAGGGTTTCACCGGGTTTTTCATTAATGCTCTCTTTCTGTCCCAGGATCCAGGCTAGGACACCGCGTGGTATTCAGGTGCCACAGTTCCTTGGTCTCCTCTGTTCTGTGACAGTTTCTCTGTCTTCCCTTGTTTTCATCTCCTTAATAGTTTTGAGGAGTCTTGGTCAGGTATTTTATAGAATGGCCTTTATTTGCATTTGTCTGATGTTTTTCTCTTGATTAGACTGGGGTTATGGGTTTTTTGAAAGAATACCACAGATGTAGAGTGTCCTTACCTGACATCACTAGTGATGTGAATTTCGACCATTCAGTGTGGCAGTTTCTGCCGGGGTGTCCCCTGTAAAGTTACTATATATTTAGCCCTTTCTGTATTCTATTTACTAGTCACTAATTTCATGTGGCCCACCCTGGAGATGGTGACAGGGGAGATGGGGTGTGGGTTAAGTTTTACCTCCTAGAAAGGGTACCTAAATAAATTATTTGGAATTCTTCTTTGAAGAAGTTTTATCTCTTCATAATTTATTTATGTAAATCATTTATTTATATCGGTATGAACTTGTATATGTTTTTACACCTATTTTAGACTATTTTCTTTTTTTGAAATTTTGTTATTGTGATATAACTCATAAAATTCATCTTTTTGAAGTTTACAATTCAGTGGATTTTTTTATATTCACAATTTTGGGCAACCATCATTACCTAATTTCAGAATATTTTCATCTCCCCCAAAAGAAATTGTACTTATTAGCAGTCACTCCCAATTTTCCTCCTTCACTACCCCCAATCTGTTTTCTGTCTCTATTAATTTTCCTATTCCAGACATTTCATATAAATGGGATTGTATAATATGTGTTGTTTTGTGCCTGGCTTCTCTCATTCAGCATGATGTTGTAGCACACATCAGTACTTCATTCCTTTTACAGCTGAATAATATTCTGTTGTATGGCTGGGCCTCGTTTTGTTTCTCCATTCAGCTCTAGATGAACATTTGTGTTGTCTCCCCTTGTGCTCTTAAGCATAAATGCTGCTATGAGCGTAGGTGTACAAGTCTCTGTTTAAACACGTGTTTTCGGTTCTCTTAGGTACACACCTGGAAGTGGAATTGCTAGGTCGTATGGAAACCCTTTCACTTTCTGAGGAACTACCGAACTGTTTCTCAAGTGTCCGCATCATTCTATATACATTCCCGTGAGCAATAAGTGAGGGTTTGTCACATCCTTCCCATCACTTGCTATTTTCTGGTTTGGGTTTTTCTTTTTTCTTTTTTTTTTTTAAATAATTAGCATCTTAGTGGGTGTGAAGTGACATCTCATTGTAGTTTTGACATGCATTTTCCTAATGACTACTGATATTGAGTATCTCTCCGCATGCTTCCTGGCCATTTGTATATCATATTTGGAGACATGTCAATTCAAATCCTTTGCTCTTTTAAAAATTGGTTTGTTTTTTTTTATTGTTGAGTTATTTATAGATTCTGGATACTAGACCCTTATCAGACATATAATTTGCAGATATTTTCTCCTGTTCTATGAGTCTTTTCACTTTTTGACAATGCCTTTTGATGCTAAAATTTTGATGAATTCCAAATTTGTGTTTTTGTTGTTGCTTGTGCTTTTGTTGTGATAACTAATAGTCTAGAAACTGCTACATAATCCAAAGTCCTTCTAAAAGTTTTGTTTTAGCTCTTACATTTAAACCTTTGATACATTTGAGTTGATTTTTTTATGTGGCATAATTGAAGGGTTCAAATTCATCCTTTTATATGTGAAGATATAGTTGTCCCAACACCATTTGTTGGAAAGGCTATTATTTTTCCCCCTGTTAAATGATCTTGGCAGCCTTTTTGAAATAACTGACTATAGGTTTTATTTTGGACTCTCGGTTCTATTACATTGATCTATATTATTATGTCTACCCTTTGGACTTATGTGTTTATTTTATTCTTTAGGTAGTAATCCAATACCATGTTATTTATTTATTTTACTGCTCAAATTATTCTGGTTTGGAGCTCTTTCTGGTTGGCTCTGCTGTACCTTTGACAAACTCCCATCCTTTTTTATTTTTAAACATTTCCTTGATTTATGAAACTACAAGATGTTCCAGATATATCTTGTACTTTCCCTGTTCAACCCTAGAATTAACTAGTTTTCTTGGATCCCTGAGTTCTTTTATGGGAGAATGATATTTAGAAACCAAGATATGGGTGCTTGACGTGCTTATTGTTATTGGGGTGTCATTTTGGGGGGCAGACAGTTAAATACTTTATTGTATGTGGTAACATACATGCACACATACATTCATATGTGTATGTGTGTGGGATATGAATCATATAAACATGAGTTCATACAGATGTCTCAAACTCTGATCCAGTATTACAGGGGGATAATTCTAGCCTTTACTTACTGCTTCCCTCTCTCCAACTAAGAGAGCCTGGCTCCCACCATCTCCTAGCCATTTACTTATTTATTCAAGCCTAGTCTACAGTTTCAGAATTAACCTAGAACCTCATGTTCAGCTATTTTTTCCTGCTCTAATACATTTATTTTAAATTTTATTGGTTTAAATAATTAAATTTTGCTTGACCTGTGGTGGCACAGTGGATAAAGCATTGACTTGGAATGCTGAGGTCGCCAGTTTGAAACTCCAGGCTTGCCCGGTCATGGCACATATGACAAGCAATTACTATATGAATTGATGCTTTTTGCTCCTCCCTCTCCCCCACCCCTCTTTCTCTAAAAAAATCAATAAAATCTTTAAAAAGATTTTTACATTTACAACATTTTGTTATTCCTCTAGCCAAGCACAGGAGGCATACACTAAATGAGTAATTTTTCCTAAACTGAGAATTTATGAGTTCCACCTATTTTTTATGTATATGTTATGATTTTCTTTTAATATCTTCCACAAACACTGTAGTAATTCTTTGTACTTATTCAATATTTAATAAAATTACCTGTATGGGGTTGATAACACTTTTACATCCACATGGAGGGATACCAACTATTTATACTAGCCTTTATCATACAAAATTTTGAAATGTAATGTCATTTAATTGTCAATCTTTTTCTTTAACCTCCTGAGTTTTATATCTTGGTTGAAAAGCTTTACAACTCATCACCCATCCCCAGATTATAAAAATATAATAGTTTCAGCCCTGGCTGGTTGGCTTAGTTGTAGAGTGTCAGACTAGCATGTGGATATCCTGGGTTGTATTTCTGATCAGGGCACACAAGGAGAAGCGACCATCTGCTTCTCCACCTTCCCCCCTTTCTCTCTCTCTCTCTTCCTCTTCTGCCGCCATGGCTCTATTAGTTCGAGTACATTGATCCAGGAGCTAAGGACGGCTCCATGGAACCTCCACCTCAGGCACTAAAAACAGCTTGGTTGCGAGGATGGCCCCAGACTGGGAGAGCATAGGCCCCAGATGGCGGGCGCTGGGTGGATCCCAGTCTGGGCGCATGCAAGAGTCTGTCTCTCTATCTCCCCTCCTCTCAGTTGGAAAAAGAAGAAATATATCTATATATATGTATATATATTATTTGAAGTTCATATAAGATGCATATAACCTTCTTTTTCTCAAATGTCTACATGACTATTATCAGTAGTCAGTCCTTTCCTTACTTATCTGTGATGGGTCTGTTTCTAAACTTGGTATTCTACTGATTTATTTGTCTATTTCTGTGCCAATATGAGTCTTTTAATTTTTGTTATCTTAAAATATGTTTTGACATCTACTAGCAAAAAAAATCTCCCATTACTGATCTTTTTCAAAACTTTCTTGGCTTTTCTTGTATGTTTATTCTCTCAAATGAACTTTAGAATTAATTTGTGAAGTTTCACTTTTTAAATACTGTGGGAATTTTGATCGGAATTACATTGAATTTGTTCAATTTTAGAGATAGCCACATCTAACATGGTGAGTTAGAGCTTCTTTTAAAATGTCTTTCATAAATTTTTTTGTTTTCTTTGCATAAGTCTTGCATTATTCATGAGTCCACATTATTCATATTACTCACCAAAATTCATATAAATATTCACATTTAAAAAATATTTTTTTTTTTTTTTTACACAGGGACAGAGAGAGAGTCAGAGAGAGGAATAGATAGGGACAGAGAGAGAAATGAGAAGCATCAATCATCAGTTTTTCGTTGCAACACCTTAGTTGTTCATTGATTGCTTTCTCATATGTGCCTTGACCACGGGCCTTCCGCAGACCCAGTAACCCCTTGCTCAAGCCAGTGATCTTGGGTCCAAGCTGGTGAGCTTTTTTTGCTCAAGCCAGATGAGCCCACACTCAAGCTGGCAACCTCGGGGTCTCGAACCTGGGTCCTCCGCATCCCAGTCCGACGTCTATCCACTGCACCACCGCCTGGTCAGGCTATTCACATTTATTATATATTTAAGTCACATTTTAGATTAATGCTAATATGTAAAAAAGCTATTGATTATTTGTTTGTCATGTGTCTGAACAAGTTACTGCATGTTCTATCAGATCTAATAGTTTTCCAAATGATTCCCTGGGATAGTCTATTGTAGACAGTCCTTTTATTTATTTATTTTTTTTGTATTTTTCTGAAGCTGGAAACAGGGAGAGACAGTCAGACAGACTCCCGCATGCGCCCGACCAGGATCCACCTGGCACGCCCACCAGGGGCGACGCTCTGCCCACCAGGGGGCGATGCTCTGCCCCTCCGGGGCGTTGCTCTGCCACGGCCAGAGCCACTCTAGTGCCTGAGGCAGAGGCCAAGGAGCCATCCCCAGCGCCCGGGCCATCTTTGCTCCAATGGAGCCTTGGCTGCGGGAGGGGAAGAAAGAGACAGAGAGGAAGGAGCGGGGGGGGGGGGGGTGGAGAAGCAAATGGGCGCTTCTCCTATGTGCCCTGGCCGGGAATTGAACCCGGGTCCCCCGCACGCCAGGCCGACGCTCTACCACTGAGCCAACCGGCCAGGGCCGACAGTCCTTTTTTTTTTTTAAGAGAGGAAAGGAGATGGGGAGATAGAGTGACAGACTCCCACGGGTGCCCCAACTGAGATCCACCTACCAACCCGTCTGGGGCCAATGGTCAAATCAACCAAGCTATCACCAGCCCCCAGGGCTGATACTTGAACCAACTGAGCCACTGACTGCAAGAGAGGAGGAGAGAGAGGGCAGGAGAGAGGAGAAGAGAAACAGATGGTCACTTCTCATGTGTGCCTTGACCAGGATCGGACCTGGGACATCTGCACACTGGGCCAATGCTCTACACACTGAGCAAACCAGCCAGGGCCATGTAGACAGTCTTAATCGCTGTAGATAATGATACTTTTTATTCCTTTCTAAATCAAAGAGCTGTTTATTGGAGGGGGGGAACGAGTGTAGAAACAAATCACTAAGCCAATCTAATCAAGGAAAAACAACTTTAAAAGTACAAGTACTTTCTTGATTCTTAAATAAAATTAAGAATCAGAAAATAGAAATAACCACATACTTGAGGAAATTTAAGTAATAATTTAAAATAGTAATTTAAATACAAGTAATATTGACAATATTTTGTATAATTTTGTGGAAATAAGTCCATAAACTTAAAAGGAAAGATGGCAGATGCTTCTAGAAAAATATGTATTACCAAAATTGACCCAGGAAAGAAAAGCCCAAAAAAGATCAATAACTAAAAGAGAAATTAAGAAAATTGTCCAAGAGCTATCTTTTTTTTTTTTTTTTTGTATTTTTCCGAAGCCAGAAACGGGGAGACAGTCAGACACTCCTGCATGCGCCTGACCGGGATCCACCCGGCATGCCCACCAGGGGGTGATGCTCTGCCCATCCCGGGTGTCGCTCTGTTGCGACCAGGGCCACTCTAGCGCCTGAGGCAGAGGCCACAGAGCCATCCTTAGCGCCCCGGCCAATTTTGCTCCAGTAGAGCCTTGGCTGCGGGAGGGGAAGAGAGAGACAGAGAGGAAGGAGAGAGGGAGGGGTGGAGAAGCAGATAGGCGCTTCTCCTGTGTGCCCTGGCTGGGAATTGAACCCGGGACTCCGCATGCCAGGCCGATGCTCTACCACTGAGCCAACCGGCCAGGGCCCCAAGAGCTATCTTTAATATTTATACTGTTATACTTTTGATTCTTCTTGTCTTTTTTTTTAATTAGCTAAGACAACCAGACAGTGTTGAATAATAGTGATAATGATAAGATTGTGTTTCTTTCCTTGCTTTTTTTTTTTTTCATTTTTTTTCTGAAGCTGGAAACAGGGAGAGACAGTCAGACAGACTCCCGCATGCGCCCGACCGGGATCCACCCGGCACGCCCACCAGGGAGCGACGCTCTGCCCACCAGGGGGCGATGCTCTGCCCATCCTGGGCGTCGCCATGTTGCGACCAGAGCCACTCTAGTGCCTGAGGCAGAGGCCACAGAGCCATCCCCAGCGCCCGGGCCATCTTTGCTCCAATGGAGCCTTGGCTGCGGGAGGGGAAGAGAGAGACAGAGAGGAAAGCGCTGCGGAGGGGTGGAGAAGCAAATGGGCGCTTCTCCTGTGTGCCCTGGCTGGGAATCGAACCCGGGTCCTCCGCACGCTAGGCCGACGCTCTACCGCTGAGCCAACCGGCCAGGGCCTCTTTCCTTGCTTTAATAGAAGTGCTTCTAATGCTTGATTGTTAATTATAAAGTTAAGGGGACTGTTGTTGATTTCTAGCTTATTGTAAGCTTTTATAACAAATTAGTATTGAATTTTATCAAATGTTTTTTTTATCAGTATAGACTGGAATAATCAGTCTTTTTCCTTGACTTATTAATAAAGTCCTAATGTTGAAACATCTTTTAGCTCATTTATGGGTTCAACACTACTTGGTTATAATGTCTTATTATTTTTGTGAGCTTCTGGATTTTGCTTAGTAGCATTTGATTTAAGATTTTTGTATAAATATTCATAAGTTAGATTTGTCTGTACTGGCTACCTTCAAAAAGTTTTGTTTGGGGACACAGAAAGAAAATCTTAGCTTTCTTCTCTTTGCTTTAGTTATCAAAAGTTATGTGTCCCTTGACATAACTTAGAAAATTAGGGAGAAAACTACATTGATGGCTTGTGATTCCTGTCAGCCACCAGATGAACGTAGATGATGGGCGGTGGGAGAAGGGAGAGAAATCACCTGAGAGATTAGGTTACAACAGCAGACTTACAGCATATCATGTCCCTTAACAAACTCTGACCCATGCTGAAATTTCCTCTACTCTGAGGTCAGTGGAAATGGGGATGTAAATGAGGAATAGAGTCAAGAATCAACATGGAAGATCACTTCATTGACTTTGGTTAGTTAAACATCCAGGGAGGGAGATGTCAAGCCATTGTCCCTTTGGCTTACTAGGAAAATGACAGTGTTGCTAGAAGCAGGGTTGCTAGGTTCCAGAGGAAGGCTGGTATGAGAGAAGACAAGGAATTCAGTTTTGGACATGTGCTAAAGATGTCTTTTAGATCTTTTAGAAGCTTGATGAAGGAAAAGAATTGGGCCCAGAATGCTATCAGATGCTGAATGTAATCCTCACAATTAACCTATTGGCAAGGTACAGATTGGAGGCCCAGAAACTTGAGTTCTCCAAGATCTTTTCATTGTAACCATCATGCCTCCTTTGCCTCCTTTGTGAGGCTATCAGCCCAGAGTTCATTGGCCTTAAGGGAAAGTTTTCAGGCTAAGAGAGATATTGGCTTGGTTTTAGGCAGAAGGCAAGAACATTTAGAAATGGCTAGAATGAAGTTGAAATAGAAGTGAGTGAGGTCCCAGCGTATGTAAGAGAGGAAGAGAAGGTTTATTTTAAAAGACTCGTGGAGAGCATGGGCACTGGGACTGCGAAGAGCAGGAGGAAAGCAATTTCTGTACTTGACGTCATTTAATTGATCAAGAAAAAGGAGCATAGGGTGAATCGCCTGACTTCCAGCTCCCACCAAGGCAGCCCAGCTCCCCCCATGCTCTTCTCCCTGCTCCCCCAAACAATGGTTCCCAAAGGCAGGAACCATTTCTGTCTTAATTGGCATGGGAGGGGTTGGTGCATGAACGAGAAAGAGAAAGGATTACAGTGATGTGATAAATGCTAGAATGGAAAGTGCAGAATGTTCTGGAGCACCAAGGAATGAGTGACAAACTAGAAGACTCCGTAAAGAATGTGATACTTGATTTGGGTTTTGAAAGATCAGTAGGAGTTTACCGACCACTAAAGTCAGGATATTTAAAGCTGAAGAATATTAAAGGGACTATAAAAAGGAAGGTTATTCAATCTAGAGCTAACTTTGTAAAGGCTTAGGTCACTTTGTACCTATCAGATGGCAGAACTAGCCCACAGAATACCACAAGTGTGTCAAAAATGAGGGGAGCCAGGCACTGTGGGCACTGCTGGTGATGTGGACTGTGCAGCCTCCCCGGAGTCACACAGACTCGACACCCGCACATCCCGGGGACCCTGTTGCTCATTCTGGTTAAACACCCAGAGAAAACTGACATTCGCTGCACAGTGTCTGTTGTAATAGGGAGCTGGAGGATATCTAGGCGTCTGTTGCCAGAATAAAGTGTGGTAAGTACAGCACACATTTTAGAATATTTTGCAGCAGTCAGAAGTAACCAACTAAAAGAACATAAAGCAACATGACTAGGTCTTAAACACAGTGTTAAATGTTTTAAAAATCTGAAACAAGATTAATAGTACTAGGCCATTTATGTAAATTAAAAATACATGCATGAAATAACACTATGTATAGACTAAATATTCAAAGATCTGTATACATCACCGAGGACAGCACAACCGAGTGCGAGCTGGGTGTGAAGGAGCGTGGAGAAGCCTGGGGCCACGGGGAAGGGGAAACAGGAAGGGAGCCTGCACAGACCACACCCCGGGAACGGAGTGGCCCAGGACCAGCGTTCTGCCCCCAGGGCTCACAGATAGTACCCAGCGGTATGAAGCGTGTGGCAGGCTTTCATGGAAGAGGCCACGTGAGCTGAGGCTGGACAGTGGCTGGAGTCAGGGGGCCAGCCTGGATCCCATTTTGATGGCACCAGGGAACTGCTAATGGCTTTTAAACAATAAAGAAGTTTTTGTTTTAAATGATCTGTTCTGGTGACAGAGAGGATAAGGAAAGACTAGAGGCAGTGTAGTGTTTAGGAGACTACTTTAAATTGCAAGAGGAAGACTCAGAGATCGGAATTAATGTGGCAGAGGCGGGTAGCAAAACTGTGGGTGGTCTGCAGCGGGCACCAGCTCTGGCCAGTGTAGGACGCCCTGCAACCTCCTCTTGTCATAGAGGCAGTCATTGGCCTCACTTATTTCCGTAGATCTCTATAGAGTGTGAAGATGTCCAGTAGCATATAGGCCACAGTGATGTGTCTCCTCTCCCAATTTCATTTCTTCCTCCACCCTCGGTCATGCTGGTACAAGGAGCAGGAGACTCCAGTGCGGATTCCAGCTCTTCCCTCTGGTTCCAGAAGTGACCTTGGACAGGTCCCACCTTCTCTCTGGACCTTACTTCCTCTTCCCTTCCCAGCTTGCACTTCCTTTGGCTCCATATTATTTCCCTAGTAATAGCTCCCTCCTGAAATTCCCCCAGGTGTCTCCGAAGTCCTGACACCCTCCTCAATCTTCTGGCTCCACTGCCCCACCCTGGTGAGGAAGAGCAACAAATTGGTACCATAATGGCCCCGCTGATTGGGTTATGGGTGTCTAATGCAATATGTTCTCATGAGGACCATCCATCAGAGCGGGGCCCCTCCCCAAGTCCCTGCCACCCCCGTCACATTAGGCAGGCAGCCCATTCATCACTCCCACCCCCCTCCATGGAGACTGGCCTAGACAGATGAGGGGCCAAATCAGATTTATGGGGAGGAATCGTGAAAAAAATCAGCCCCATCCATCTCTCAGACACTGAGGAAGGAGTCCTGTGTCCCCACTCCCTCCAAGGCTCCTCAGGGAAACGGGTGCTAATGGAGAAGCCAGCCAAGTTGCTTTTGTTTTCCGGAAGGCCCATTCCTGAGCCCCCTTGTTGCCTAGCATAACCCCACGACTGGCTTCTCTAAGAGTTCATAATTTTTGGAGTAAAGCCCCTGCCAGGACCGGGACACCGTGCCCAGAGTCAGCCACAACTTGTGAGAATCTGCAGAATTCATTTAGCAGGACCCCTGGGTTGGGCCAACTGCTGGGAGTGGGGGATGGGGAGGAGTAGGCACCAAGCCCAGCTCAGGGATGAGCCCAGAGCTGGGGCAACCTTCTCAGGGAAGGGGCGTCACCCGGCCTTCCACCTGGGCTGGGGCCTCTCCTAGGGCGCATGATGGTTCCGCACAGCCAGACCCAGCAGTTCTTCTGTGCAGGGAAGTGACTTGAAGAGGATTGAGAATGGGGTGAGAAGGGAAGGGGAAGACTGTCCGTTAGGTCCCAGGATTTGTGAAACCTGAAACTTGTAGGATTTGGGGGACCCTCTTTAAGAAAATAATGCAAAAGAGAAGAATTGCTGGGGCCACTGCCAGGAGCCTGCCCACGTGAGAGACCCCAGAGCTTCGGCCGCTTGCTGTGAGCCGTCACTGCGCCGTGTTTTATATGGATTATCTTTTCCATTTTCTTCTTTTTTTTAATCCTCACAACGGGCAACTGCTCAGTAAGGCATGACTTTCTCTCCCCACTTTTATAATAAAATGAAGATCGGAGAGGTGAAGTGACTTGGCCAACGCCGTACAGTTGGTGACAGCAAAGCTGACTCCGGCTGGGCCCGTTCCACTGCCCCTTGGCCTGAGTTGAGTTGGCTGTGTATGTGTTGGGCTGGGAGGGACCTCTGGCCCAAAGGTCTCCTTTCCAGATAGCCCTCAAATGCGGACGGGATGTCCCCTCTCTCTGCAGCGCTCTAAGCCCAAGTGCCAGAGCTGCCCTAGGCGGCCTGCAGAGGCCCCGCAGAACCACGGCAATAGGACTGAGAAGAAATCCTTCAACCAAGAGCCCAATCTGAGCTTGGGCTACCTCTTCACAATAGTTAATATTTATCCCCCAACCGACCACGTTCCCATCCGAGCTGGGTCCTGGTGGAAGGAGCTCAGGGGCTGAGCAGGGCTGGAAGCCCATATTTGGGCCCAGGCCGCGCAGGGCCCTTTTTCTGTTAGTGTCACCTTCTCCACCCCTACCCCCAACCTCATCCCAGCAGGCCTTCCTCACTCCACCCAGGCTTTTGTGAGCTGTCCCACACACTGCAAGCCAAGCCCGTCCCTGCTCACCTGCATGCTCAGGTGCTGAGAGTGGTGGACGACCCTCTGCCAGGAAAGAGGCTCCAAGGCTATGAAGCTCAGCCCCCGGAACCAGCTCACAGAGCATGGGGAGGGGCTGGGCATGAGCAGTGTGAACAGGGAACATGTGACTCTCCGTGAGCATGTGTGCAGGCGGTAGGAGCCTCCACGTGTGTGAGCCCACCAGTGGAGGAAGTGTGGCAAACTTCTTGCTCACTTGGTCTCCCTGTGATGGTTGTGCCAAGTGTCTTTCCCACAGTTGCCACTTGTCCCTGAGGGCAGTGCCTTGCCTGAAGCTGTCTGAGCTGGTGCTTTGATAACTAGCACTATTTATTGTGTAGAGACCTTACCCAAGCACCTCCATCCTCCTCCCCTGCCTTCCCCAAGCCTACTAGACCAGCTCCCCACCCCTGTTGGCTCCTCCAGCCTGTGAGCCCTCCCACAGCGGACCAGGAAGCGAGTGGGAAAAGATGCACCTTCCCCTGTCCTTTGCCTGTTTCCTTCCCCCTGCTTTCTCCAGTCCCCATTTCCTCCTGGGGTTTAGGTGTGACTGCTCCATCTATGAGGCTTTGGTCCTTCTGCTGACTTCACTGGATCCTCACACTGCCCGCTTCACATGGCTCCCTTCCTGTCCCAGCCCTGAGCTCAGAGCAGTGGGCTACGGAGTCAGGCTGCGTTCCTCAGGCCTTGCAATCTGTTCAGAGACAGAGTGCAATGCGGGAACTCTACCCAGTGAATGACATGCAGCCAAACAGAGTCTCAGTCTGAGGGCACAGAGACCATAGCCCTTAGCAGATGCCCCTAGCAGTGATTATGCCACAGCGTCAATGTGCTGAAATGCCTCAGTGAATGACGGTTTTGTAATCAATTATAAGATAAAAAAATTAATGCTGCTGGATGAAGACTCATACTGTTGTTTATCGGTCAAGAAACTTTGTGTGTGTGTGTGTGTGTGTGTGCGCGCGCGCATGTACACGCATGTGTGTGCCTGGGTTGGGTAAAGTAAGATTGCTAACCCGAGTCCCTTGATAACCCTGAAATTCTAGGTACTGAGGGGAATCAAACCAATAGCATAATCAGCCTCAAGTGAGGTTAGCGAGGACATGTGTTTTGAGCAAAGAAAGGAGATCCCTCTTTCCCAGACTCCTTTTCTTCCACTTGTAACTTAGATGTCGGTGCTCCTTGGGGCACTGTCCTTGGCTCACTTCTCTTTGTGTGGAGCTTCTCCACGCCCATGGCTTCCATCAGCACCTGAATATAGATGATATTCAACTCTCTCTCCAGCCAGATCTCTCTCCTGTGCTTCAGGGTTCTGCACAACAGCCCATCAGACAGCTCCATGCGAATATCTCTTAATCACCACAAATCTTCCAGGATGAAACCCAGCATCATCTTGTCCCCCAAGCCTCACTCTTCTGAATCCCCTAGCTCAGTAAATAATACCATCGTGCACCCAGTAACCCAACCTGAAGTCCTGAAGCACCCTCCCTCATTCCTCCACAGCTCATCCATTGCCAAATCTCTCCACATTTTGGTTGGAGCTGTAAAGACTTCTAAAATCTCTCCACTTTTCCCATCCTCACTGCTATCAGTTTAGCATAGTACTGAGTATGTGAGTGACAGCTCAGACTCTAATCCAGATTCATTGGGTTTCAATTTTAGGGGAAATCAATCTAGCCCCCAAAGTGCAGCAGGATTCGCATGGGCAAGTTGCCAAACCACCTAGTACCCCAGAACAGTCCTTTATAAAGTGAGGTGATATATCTACCTCCTGGGGTCACTCGGAGCATTAAATGAAATAATATATGTGGAAGTGCTTTGAAAATGACCAGGCATATAAGAAGTGCTTAGTAAGTGTTGGCTATTATTATTGTGCTATTGTCCCTATTGTTACCACTCTTATTATTGCCACCCGAGTTAACACCAGTCTCCTCATAGGTCTGCCTGCCTCCATTCTCATTGCCTCCTGATCCGCCGCCACACTGGAGAGGCACCCGAGGCTCAGACAGGGGAGTATAGTACTGAAGCCCCTAAGTGGTAGAGCCTAGGTCTCCAGGTCTCCAGACTCCTTGTTCAGCTACTACGCCATCTGCCTATTTGCACTATGAAGAATGACTGGAGGTGGAGAAGCAGGACAGTGAGGGAGGAGTGACCCCAATGGAGGGAAAACTGGAAGAGAGTCAGAGGCACTCCAGGGTGTCCAGAGAGAAGGGATTTCAGGGTGGCGATCTGCATGCAGGGGATGGGAGGCTGGGGACTTGCACTGAGACTTGATCTGAAAAAGAGGCATAGAGCTTTGGTGGGGATGTTGATGGACAGGATGTGTTAGAGGGGCAAGAGTCCTTTTGAGAACTTCTTGGTTCCCCCAGAGTGGTCAGGTTTAGGCAGTGGGGACCAGGTGAGACCCTGGAAGAATAGCCTTGGCCATCAGAAGAGTCTGAGCCAGGAGGTGTTTTTGTTCCTGGGAATTGTTCCTCTTATCTTTGGCCACCATGCCAATGTCTGGGAAGGAAACTAATTAATGCAGTGTCGTGGACCCACGTTGGCTTGAAGCTGTGGGGTGATGGTGGTGCAGGTGTGAGAAGAAAGTGGGGGGTATTCAGGTGGGCAACCACACAGCCACCCTGCTCTGCCTCACCTTCTTTTTCTGAGTCAGCAGACACTGTGGCCTCATGCAAGGGAAAGCAAATTGGACTTGGGGGCGGGGACTTCTGCCAACGAGGTTCTCAGGTTAGGTCTGCTCTCTACAATCCCCGGACAAAGCTGCTGGTCAGTGGCTGGCCTGCATGCTGGGTGACTTTTGAACAAAGCCAGCTGGGAACGTGAAGGCAGGGTAAGGGTGGACTTGTTTCAGGCACTGTCTCCAACCTCTGGATAAGGGAATATTTTTCTTTCCAGGCTGTTATTCTGCATTTGAGCTGATTACTTGGGTTGCTGCCCTCCCTTTGGTCCCCAAAGAACAGAATTCATTGGAACAAGCAGTCCAATGCCCTCATGTCCTCTGCCTCAGGCTCCAAACTGCCTGATAGTCCATCCTTCTCCACCTAACAATCCTGGGAGTTCCAGTGCAGAATGAAACTTTGGCAGGAAAAAGCCCAACCTATGCCTGAAACCAACCAGACCCCTAAGAAGAAACTGGTTGCAAAGGTCACGATGGGGCACAGTCCCTCTGTGCGTACCTCTCTCAGAAGTCTTCCCTGGCGTGGGGCGCGTAGAAGGGAGCCCTGGAGAGAGAAACCTTTGCTCCAGCTAGTCTGACTCAGCTCATGTGAAAATGAACAGTGTTCCTTTTAAAGATCAACAATCTTGCAATTTCTGGGATCCGTGGGATTTTTGCAGCTAAGGTGGAGGGTGGGGGAAGCAGTTATTACCAGACAACATGAAGGCAAATTCCCTTAGAGCCACCCAACCACATCCCCCCGCCTTTCATATCAGTGTTTTACCTTTGACAAAAGCTCTGGGTTCTCTGTCATGCCTTTCTTTTTTCTGCCTGGATCCCAATTGTCAAGCCTTCAAGAAAATGCACTTCAGTCTTTTGTCACTGAGTGTAATTTGATAAACTGAGCAGAAACACACTGCTTTCCCCATCCTTTCAAAAACTGTTACTGCCAGAGAAAGAGGATGAGGGAAAGAGATCTGAGGTCTTTGAATGGACGTTTAAGCACACGGGCATGCACACAGACACAGACACACACACACAGTCTCACACACATACCAGGACATCAAGTTGCCTGGGATGGGAGGAGGTCGAATCCCAGATTCTTGTGCGTGGGGGTCTGGCCTTGGGGGTCCTGGGGCGCATGCCCTCCCAGCTCCTAGCGACTCCCTTAGTTGCAGGCCTGGTTACAACCGCCCAGTGGGCGGTGCCAGGGCAGGTTTCAGGCTATAAAGGGCTCTTGGCTCCCCGGGCCTGAGGGAACGCCATCGCTGCAACAGTGTCCCTGCCAGCCACAGCCAGCTTGGGGCACTGCCGGTGTCCCATCACCACCGGGCAGGCTACTCTTTTCCAGGCAGTGCTGATTTGAACACAGCTGTCAGCTGTGTTCCTTGTACCCACCCTGTTGGCTCCATCGGCAAGTCCTTCTTTGGGTTGCTTTCATCTGGGTTGGGTGTGGGGCGGAGGGAAAGGGCTGGGTACTGGGGCTTTGACTAGGAGGTTGGGGGGGGGGGCTTTGATTAGGAGGATGAGGGTGCTTCCCAAAAATTCTGCCTGGAGCAAGTCTCTGAAGCTGAGATTTACGAGATGAAGTATGGGGTAAGGCTTGTTCCGTATTCAGGCAAAGGAGAAAGAGGTGAAGTTCCTTCCTGAGGGCCACCCTTTCCCAGGCTCCAGAGGGGTGGTGAGGGCTCTCTCCCCGCTGCTGGTCTCAGCGGCTGGGACTGAGGAGCCGGGCTGTGCCTGCATCTGGCACTACCAGGTAGACACACTTGGACAGGGGTTGTTATCTATAAAACAAAAGTAAAACAAAAAAAACTAAAGAGTCAGTGATGCAAGGCTACCTGGGGGGTGGGGTGGGGGCTAGCCACACTCAGACAAAGAAAGAGAAGGGGAACTTTAAGAAATAAATAACTAGACTCTGGAATCCAGCTTTTCTTCCACTGCATCCCAGACACTGGGATGGCGGCTCCAAAGAGGCGGGTGGGCCCGTGGGACTCCGGCAGGCAGTGGTTTGGAAGGGGTCAGTAAATGTTCTAACCAACAGCCTTAGAGCCCCTGATGCTGCAGGGAGGAGAGTGGAGGAGAGATTGGCCCCCAGGGCTCTAGAAAAGTGGCATCCATGGCACTGTGGTGATTTCCAAGCCAAGCGGTCCCCTCCCCCAACCAGCCTGGACGACAGAGTTTCTTCCCCTCTCAGAATTGCTAGGACACAGTCAGGGAGCGTCCTTTAAATTGTCCTTGAGGATTGGGCACCAGAGGGGCACTGCCAGCCGGACCATTCTCGCTCTGGAGGGCGGGCATAGAGTGGGAGATGGTAGGCAAACAGACCTTGGGATGAATATCTGGGGCCACAAACTGGGACCAGGGCCGAAGGGACACTGCTAGTCTCCTGCAGTAGCAGTTTTGCTTCCGTTCTGCAGGAGTGGAAGGGACATGGCTGAGCTGGAGCTGGTGTCCTCTGGTGGACCCTCTCTTCCTTAGCTCCTCAGATGGAAGCAGTCTGTTGCTTCCCACTGGACTTGGAATATTTCAGGGACTGGGGCGGGGGAGCAGGGAGGACAGAGGCTGCCACCGAACTGAGAGTCCTTAGAATAAAATGAGGACTAGCCTGGGGCCCAGGGAGGATGAGGGCTGAGCAGAGAAGACTCCCAGAGGTGAAATCTTGAGTTTGGTCTCTCAGGGCATTTGACAACTCCCTCTGCTGTCAGCTTTAATGGTCAGAAGCATGGACATTGAACAAAAGGGCAGCTGCCATGTGGGACCCGACCTCTTGTCTCATGCGGCTGCATACTTGCTTGGTAGGAGTGGGACCAGAATGATACAATGTGGATGGATGGGTGGAGGGCCCTCTAAGCCTCAGTTTTCTTATCAGTACAAAAAGTAGTGTGCAGATATAATTTCTAAAAATAGTGTTACCTCGTGGGGCTATTGTGGACCTGAAATTAAATAGATGTGTTGGCTGCATAGGACTGCACATGTGTAAGGAATTCGGAAGGTGCAATGTCTCTGTGCCTTTGGCACAGACAGTCCAGGGTACTCCTGGAGAGCTTTGTGCCTCAAGTGAGGAGCAGGGCTTTAGGCAGATTTGCCCATGTGGAAGAGTTTTTTCTGAGCACAGGAAGAGGGTGCGCAGGCTATGCCATGCCCATTAAATACTTGTTCCTAGAGCACCTGAGGCCTTATTCTGCATATTCTCCCTGCCCCTTCTGCCAAACTTTGTGGAGTTTATTTATATAGAACTCCCTGTGAACCAGCATCCCACGCCTGATCCCCCAGTCTGACTGATTTCAAGGTGCCTGACAGGATACAGGGACATGGGAGAAGCTGTGAGCCAAGGCTGCAGAGCACTGCAGGCAAAAGCCAAAGCCCTAGGGTATGACCTGGGCCCCCTGGAAAACGGCTGTAGGCAGAGGGTGTCCAGGAGTTCCTGGGACATTAGCTATAACTAGCCTGGGGTGCGAGGGATGCACACGGGGCACAGGCGGGTCATTCTCAGGCCAGAGCGAGGAAATTTCTGTCTTGGATACCACTCCTCTCTCAGAGCCAACTTTCGGCCAGTCCACAAGGAGCTAGCCACAGTCATCTGACTAAAAATAAAGTTCGGTGATTGTTGATGGGACTGGAGGTCAGTTTGGAGTCAGGGATAAGGTCAAACTGTGACCAGGATGAAGGGTCAGTCTAGGAACAGGTTTACGGGTCTGTTTTAGGTCAGGGTTACAGATGAGACTAAGGACTAGATCAAGGCTCGGTCTGGGACCAGGGTCGGAAGTTCATCTGAGGTAGAGGAAAGAATGTTCCCTGCTGGACTCTGGCGAAGATGGCTGCTGACCCTTCTCTGTCCTAGCCTCCTCCAGCCAAGAGCCTGCTCCACAGCCCAGCAGTCTTCCTCTCCACAATATGGCGTTCCCTCTCTTTTTTCCTAAGTACTTTTTGGAACTTGAGCAGAGAGATGGTTCCAATTAGGAAATCCAGCAACTACTGCTCTGGGGCTGTGCTGTCCCATGAACATTCCCGAGGATTCCACTTGGTGGCTGGGCAATAAGGACTCAGTGATTACCCCACACTCCATCCCAACTCCCATTGCACAAATAAACAGTAGAAAATGAAAGTGCACAAAAGCCATTCCTAAGTGTAGGGGGGGGATGAATTCAGGGAGACTTCTGAATCTCACTGCGATCCTGCAGAACAGACTCCTTTGTGGACTCTGGAATTTGGTGGCTGGAAGGCAAGTATTACTTGAATTTGTCGGCAATGATTCTAAGTATATGTGCCTTCCCATGTATGTGTGTGCTTGGTATTTGCCTGGATACCTGTTGCAACTCCGTAAGGCTGTGTGTCCATCCTTTCAGAGACAGATGTCTCCACAGGTGTACACAGAAAGTCCCATGACCTCAGGACCAGTGCCATGTCTGGTGTTGGGGGGTCAGACTGAATTTTTAGGGCTCTTCAAAGCAACAGGGCTTCAGCAATCTCTCCAGCCCCATTCTCACTCAGCTTCATCTCTAAGTGGGGGATGGGTAGCACTGGCCTTGCCACACTCCTGGGTGCCCAGTCCAGAGTTCACTGGCCAGTGAAATTTTCCTATTGTGAGAGTGTGTCCCAGCTTTCTATTTCTGGGTCCACAGTTGTCCTTGCAGGGACTTTCTGAGTGTCCGGGCCCAAAGCTGCCTGCCTACAAGCAGGCCCCTCTAGGGGAAATCTCCCACAATGGAAGGAGAATGAGGGAAGGAGAATGAGGGAAGGGAGGGCAAGAATAGCTCTCTCCTGAATCTGTAGTACTATAACTGTCCACCAGGTGGGGTTCCAGGGCAGAGAGTGAGAGTTGAAATGACCCAGTACTAGAAGCCAGGGACCAACTTTAAAATCTGCTCCCGCCACATCAGCCTCGGAAGCGCTCGCACAGGGAGGGACAGCACATATGCTCGCATCTTAAACGCTCACATACGTTCTCTTCCAGTGAACTCTAAAATAGAACTCATGCTGGGGGCAGCGGAAGTGTTCAAAGGGAATCTAGTTTCGTTTACACACACACCATCCTAAACTGTAAGTGGGATAGCCAGTCGTCCGCTCTGGGAGTGCAAAAGTGACAGAGACAGGGGGTTCGGAAAGTGGAACGCTTGGAAGAGAGAAGAGCCAGACACTAGTTAGACGGGATTGGCACGCACAGCTATCTGTGTCACAGACAGGCTGGAGGAGAGGCCAGATGAGACAGATGCAAGGATGCACAGACACACATACAGCAGAGAGCACACAAACCCTCAGACACACCACACAGCTTCCCAGACGTCGGAACACACGCGCGCTCACACACAGGTGCGTCCCGGGGCCACACGCACATCTCGCACAGGCACGCGCTCCGGGCCCTCTGACGGGCTAGGAGAAGGTGGCCGCGCTCTCCCGTCTTGTTTATTTACTCATTTGTATCAATGAACGTTTGTACCCGACTCCTCCCGCCTCCGGAGACTAGGGCCACCGCATATGTCCCCAACGCGGACACTCACCGAGAGCAGCAACGGGGTTCCTCCGACGCTGCAGGGAGGGGCGGAGAGGACTACAGAGTTAGGGAGTTAAGGGGTCTCGAGGTGCCCAAGAGGAGGGGCTGCAGCGTCGGTAGCCTGGAACGCGGATGGGGAGAGGGAAACATCGGGGTCTTGTAGTGTAAGAGATATATAGGGGTGGGGGACACCCTGTCATCGGAGGTTTGGGGGTGTACAGACGCGGGATGGAGGGTCTGGGAGTAGCAAATAGGAGGACGAAGGGGTTCCTGGAGATAAGAACCGGCGGGCTCCGTATGATAGGAGCTCGGGACCCCGAGTACAGGTTGCGAGGTTTCTGGCGCCCCCCAGTCGAGGGGCGGTAGGGCCAAGCCCTCAGCTGCTGGGGCGACGGCACACGCGGGACTGCCCCGGGCGGGAGGAGGGGGCTGAGGACCCGGGAGGGAGAATAAGAGGGAGGGAAGTAGCCTAGCAGCCAAGCGGGCACCGTGCGAGTGAGCACCGTGTGTGTGTGTGTGTGTGTGTGTGTGTGTGTGTGTGTGTGTGTGTGTGTGTATGTGTGTGATCTCGTCCGTCTGTAGGTGCTGGGATCAGCGAGAGGCCGGCGAGAAGGAAGAGGAGGCGAGAGGTGAACTGAGTTTGATCCTTCGGCGGCTACAAGTGGGTCCCGGGCGGGCGGCGGGGCGCGGGCGGCGGGCGGCCGGGGCGGGGCGGGCGGTGGCGGGCGCTCACACGCTCGGGCCGCCGGCCTCTCACCACGCCTCCGGCTTTGTGAGCGCGCCGGGGAGGGGGGGGCTGGCGGAGCGCCCACGGCGCAGCCTCCCGCCTCTATATAAACACACGCATCGCCTGGCTTTGGACTCAAATTCACATTGAGAGAAGCTTTTAAAACCACCAGCCCTGAAATCCTGCCTCCTGCTTTCCCCCTCTTTCATTCCTTTTGCCTTTCTTTTCTCCCCCCCTTCCTTCCCCCCAGCAGCAACTCCAGAGCTGAGAGCCTGCGTCCCAGGACGGACTGCCTTTTCTTAATTGATACAATAGCCTAGCTCGGGTTTTCACCTCCTCCCCCAACCCCACCCCGCCTCACCCCTCCCGTCCGCCGCCGCCGCCGCCGCCGCCGCCCCAGCGCTTGCCCCGGGCTCTGTCGCCGGCTGCGTCCCATCCCGGCCGCGGGCCGCCAGCTCCGCACCCGCGCTCCCGCCGCCGCGCCGCCTCGCCCTCTGTGCCCGCTCCGGGGGTGCAGCGGTGGCTCTGGGGCTAAAGGCACGCCGCCCGGGGCAGCCCAGGGACGCTGGGCTCGGGCCTCTCCACTCGCCTCGGCCGGGGAGCCTTCCCCCTCGCCCCCAAAGTTTCTGGGTTCGTTGGAATTTTTGGATTCAGGATTTTTTTCTTTTTTTTTTCCACTTAGGAATTTGAGGGGAAAACTTTTGACCAGTCGATCGCACTTTCTTTCTGCTACCCCCCCCCTTTTTTTTTTCTGAGCAGGGGAAGGGGGCTTACAAGAGAGGCTCCCGCTGGACAAAGTTTTCCAAAGTTTTCCGAGTGTGATGGTTGCGGGGAGCGCTAATCCACCAGCTTGATTCACGGCTTCATCTCACCACCCCGCGAGCAGCCCTTAAGTCCGCTATAAGGGAAAAAACAAACAAACAAACAAACAAAGTTACACTCCGAGTCGCCTCGTGTCTCCTCTCTCTCTCTTCTAGGCAAAATTTTTTTTCTTCCGCTCTCCGCTCCCCTCGAAGCCTCCACTCCCCTTCCCTCGGCCCCTTCCTCCTTCTCTGTTTCGGCTGGAGGTGCCAGGACCCCCGGCCGCAGTCTCCCCTCCCCCGCCGCTCCCGTCCCTTGCCACCCAGCCCTCCCCTCCCCCGCCGCGGCCGGCACAGCCAATCCCCCGAGCGGCCGCCAACATGCTCTTTGAGGGCTTGGAGCTGGTGTCGGCGCTGGCCACCCTAGCCGCGTGCCTGGTGTCGGTGACGCTGCTGCTGGCCGTGTCGCAGCAGCTGTGGCAGCTGCGCTGGGCTGCCACCCGTGACAAGAGCTGCAAGCTGCCCATACCCAAGGGCTCCATGGGCTTCCCGCTCATCGGAGAGACCGGCCACTGGCTGCTACAGGTAAGGGCGCAATCCTTCCGCTGCTCTCCGAAGTCCGCTAACGCGAGCGCCGGGCCGATGGTGCCGCGGCCCGGCCAGGGGGCGCCGGGAGCCTGAGGGCACCGGTCCCCGCCCCGCCCCTTCCCTCCTATCCCCCGGCGGCTCCCGGGCTTCCCCTGCCCGCCCGCGGCGTGGCTCGGTGCTCCCTGGCGCGGGGGGCGCAGGTTCACGGGGCCGATCGGAGAGGTCCCGGACTCGAGAGGGCTCCCGGGACAGACTCTGCACCGCAGGGTCCTCAGCACGAGTGCGTGAGGCGTCCGCTTTCGCCTCTCCTTCGCCCTCCAGGTCCCAGTCGCCGCGGCTCCCTGGGCTTTGGCGGTGTCATTGGGACCCGAAAATTGAGTCGGGGAGAGGAGGAGGGGGCCAGTGGCAGCCAGAATTGTCTTTTTAAGTCCCGGGCTGTGTTCCCGCCACGTCGTCGGCTGCGCCAGGTACAACTACCCTGGGCCACGGTCCGAGAAAATATGTGTTTTGTGGTGGGAGAGGAAGAAGGTGACCCAAAGAAAATGAGAAATCTGAGACCCGAGGGCTCTCTGCTTTCGGGGAAAGGGTCTATTTACTTACTGGGTGAGGACAGGGTAGCATGGGAGAGAAACTTGGGAGCGGTGTGTGTGTTTGTTGTTGGACACCGCACTCCCAACACCGCTGGTGATAATGGGGTGGCTCGTCGGAAGCTGGACCCAGGTAGGTAATGGGGCGATTAACCTGGAATTAAACCCATCGAGTGCTAGACAAGCTCTTCTGCAGCTTGATACACACTCGGTTTTCTTTCTTAATGTGTGTTGGGGGCACTCTGGGTTTACCGCGGGAGGTGTGTTGTGTGCGCGTGTACACGAGTTTTGTCCCGCTGATGCTGACGACGGTTTGGATAGGGATGAACGTCCTGAAACGGGCAACCCCGGCAGGGAGAGGTGGGAGGTGGGAGGGGAGCTCAGAGACTTGTGGGTTTAGAAGTGGGAAAGTTTGGCTTGAAATGAACAGACGCGTGCAATCCGTTCGCACACACTTATACCCCGCTGGGCGCCAAGTGTCAACGGATCTGGGGCGGAGTAGGGGACCTCAGGTTCCTCTGCCCCGTGGTCTTCCCAAGTCCCGGAGTCAGCCCATTTCTTTGTGGGGGAGGGTTGTTCTTACAACTGGTGGGGTTCACTTCAACCAAAGGGACTACCCCCAGTAAAGAAATCCCCGAAGCCTATCCCGTGCCACCACACTTAAAGGGTTAACTGCAGCGGTGGTCTAGGCTTTTGGCCGAGAATTTAGGAAATAAAATAACTCACATGGGCATCGGCTCCTACCTCGTTAGAGCCAATCTGCAGAATCCGCGGTCTGTCACCGCCCCCCCTCCCGTTTCCTGACCTTTCTCTGCCCCCCCAATATGTCCCTCTGACCTTTTCTCCGAGTCCCACAAGGACCCTTAGGGTTCAGCGTCCAACCGGCGCGGAAGATGGGCAGGAGGAAGCAGGCCCACGCCTCCCCATCCATTTGCCCTTGGGGCCCTAGGCTCTGCGTAGGGAGGAATATGGGGGGGGGGGGAATGCCTGCAGAGGGGCGCCTAAGGGGTTAATGGGAACCTTCTGAATCCCAGCTTTATTTTTTCGGAGTCATTTATCAGATTTTACGGGGGGACCTCCAAGGGCTCTCCGTTTCCACCATGCGCCATCTAAACAGAGCCCAGGGCTAAAAATACAACATTTTTGTATAAATTGGACTCGCGGCCCGAGCGGCCGCCCCTATGAAAGTCCTCTTTGTGAAGACCGTGGAAACGGCGGACAAATAACTCTTTATTAATGCCACAAAAAACGCACTTTAATTATAGTTAGGCAGATCAGAGGCGGGGGGGGGGGGGGCGGGAGAGAGGCGGCGACGACCTCGGAAAATTCACAGCCCAACTTTTGTGTCGAAAGAAAAGAAAAACAGAGGAAAAGAAGGAGAGGAGAGACGGAGAGTCAGACTGAGCGAGCGAGACGGGTATAGCAGACGGAGGGAGGGAACCCCGCTCCTCACCCCCCCTTTGTCGCACCTCCACCCTCTCCTAGATTTCTCTTAAAGGGGTAGACGCCGTCTAGGTCAGCGCAGGGTGGGGGTTGTCCTCCCCGACCCGCTAACCGGGGAGTGGGACGGCGTCCCCGCGGACCAGCCCCCCTCCTAGAGGCGCGGGCGCTCTAAGCTCGCTCCTTGTCGCGCGCCGGGGCCGAAGGCGCATGTGGAAAAGAGATTAGTACTCTGGGTTCTGCAGAGTCACTTTTCGGCAGTGCTGGGGTGTGTGCACACATCTAGCTAGAGAATACTTTTCCGTGGAAGAAAGAAAAGTGAGGGGGGTACCAACCGGGAAACGGGGAAGCCAAGTTGTACCTTTAGGAGTGCATGACCCCTGGAACCTGGTGCCCGCATTCTCACTATTGTTGGCGGGCGAGCGGGACAGCTGGACAGGTGGCGCTCCTCCCCTTCTCACCCAGTGCTGTCTTGGCAGAAGAAGGGTTAATATGGGGTGGGGTAGCAAGAGCCTACGTCAAAGGTGAGCGGGACGCCCCTGCCCCCGCCTCTCCGCGGTCCCCTCGGTTTCCGGTACCCTCGAGGGGCCGGCCCCGCCAGCTCCGGCGAGCGGCGGGTCGGGGCCGGGGCCTAGCTCTCCTCGGCTAGCGCCGCCGCTGCCGGGGATCCGATTACCTGCGACGGCAGCCCGCCCCGGCCCCGCCCCGCCCCGCGGGAAGCGACTTCCTCCGCGCTCCCGCTTCAAACTCGAGAGCAGCGACGCGAGTCCTTCTTAGTTATTTCCAGGGCAAATTGCATTAGGAAAATCTCGGCCCTCAGATCCTGACCAGACTCTGCAGAGCCCTTAGAGGGCCACCGAGTCCCTTCGCTGTCCGCATCCGAGAACCCAGGAAACCCCCGCCCGCAAGTGTAGTGCCTGCCTCCGGGCACCGACCGCTCACCACTATAAATAATCTTTGGCCTGCGGCCACCCCGAGGGGTCTCGCCAGCCCGTGGCCGGGAGCCTGGAAATATTTATTCTGAGAGACTTTGGAGTGCGAGGCGGAGGAATTGGGGGGTGCTTGGGTGATTGGTGGAGGCTCTAGCTTCGGGTCCCGCCGTCCGGAATACCTTTTCCTTACCGCAAGTGCTTACTAAAAACTCTCGCAGGGTGCCCCTGGGCCTCCCGCCTCCTTGCATTATTTATTATCCTCTGGGCCCTACTTCCCGGTTCTTGTGTATGCTATGAAAAATAAAACCTGCGCGCGCGCGCGCGCGTGTGTGTAGTAAGAGCAGGGAACTGGTGCCCCGGGTGGTGTCCTCCACCCCTCCCCCCGCCGCCCCTTGAGCCTGGGCCTCCGGGAAGTATCATCCTGAGATGTGCACACTGAAAAGGTCTCCCTTGTGGCTCCCTCAGGGTTCTGGCTTCCAGTCTTCGCGGAGGGAGAAGTATGGGAATGTGTTCAAGACGCACTTGCTGGGACGGCCGCTGATCCGCGTGACAGGCGCGGAGAACGTGCGCAAGATCCTCATGGGTGAGCATCACCTCGTGAGCACCGAGTGGCCGCGCAGTACACGCATGCTGCTGGGCCCGAACACCGTGGCCAACTCCATTGGCGACATCCACCGCAACAAGCGCAAGGTAAGAGCTTTAACCAAGGGTCCCGCAACCGTGCTCTGACCCTCTTCTTCCTTGCCCCACCCCTCGGGATAAGGAGTTCTCGGAGCCCTGGAAACATATCCACCCGAATTGTGATCCTGCTTGCACACTATATTGGAGGTTTCCCCTGCCTAGACGGCTCTGATCCCAGATCTAGGGCCTGTACAGGCTTCTTCTGGATCGACCCCCTTGCTGGTCCACTGCTGTTTGAGTGGTTGTTTCACAGAACTTGAACGAGAGGGAATTGAGGCATCTAACGCCTGTGCTCATCGTGCTCCCAAAAACAGTAAAAAGGAGAGGGTGGAGGGTGGCCAGAGGCCTCATTTTAAACGTTTTATTTATTTATTTATTTATTTATTTATTTATTTGGGGGGGGGGAGAGGCAAGGAGAGCATCAACTCCCATATGTGCGTTGATCAGGCAAGCCCAGGGTTTTTAACCAACAACCTCAGCATTCCAGGCCGACGCTTTTATCCACTGCACCACCACAGGTCAGGCCCCTGAGGCTTCATTTTAGAATGATAACGACGGATCATTCTTAAATCAAAACCTAGCCTTCCTGCCACTGGTTGCTTTAATGTCGACTCGGGGAGGCGCGGAGGGCTGGGGCACCTTGTGGGCAGTGATTACAGGGCCTGTCTGGAAGGGGAGAGGTGAAATTTGGGCTACAATGTGCATGGGTCTGGACAGTGGGGGAAGGGCAATGGGTGGGAGAGCAGCCGAGGCGCGGCGCGGGATCAAAGCACAACCACCCCCTCCCACAAAGAGGAAGAGAAAGTGGGTGTTTATCCTGTGGATTTCCCGAGCGCCTGGAAGAGGCGCGAAGGAGGAGAGCCAACGCGCACGGAGCGAGCCCCCCCCCCCCCTCCCAGGGCTGAGCCGAAGCCGCTGCAGTCGCAGTGGCTCGGAGCGCGGGCGGCACGTGCTGTTTGAACTGCAGTAACCCGAAAGCTGAGCCGCCGCCGCCGCCGGGTGGGAGCCGGCCTGCGGGTTTAAAGCGTCCAGAAGTGGGTGGGGGAGACTGCAAGACCTCTCCTTCCGTTTTTTTCCTTGGGTCAGAGGACTCACCCAGGTTTGAAACCTGAAGGAAACCGCGAGGCAGTCTCTGATATCTGGGAAGATTAGTAGAGCCCAGGAGAGGCGACGGGGCAATTATGCACAGCCTCTCTGCCAGAATTCTGCGTGTGAGTTGGTCTTGGGAACGAAGGAATTCATCTTATAGCATTTGATGTCTTCTGAATGGCCTGTGAAGAGTAGTTCTCTGTAGCAGACAAAAGGAGGAAAAATCGCATGGAGTGGATTGGTCTGCACATACCCCCAACGCCCCTCCTCCCATAAAACATGTATTTTAGGGGCTGGGAAGGAACTCCTAAAATTGGCTCTCCTATCTGCCTCACTAAAGCAGGAATCAGCAAACAGGGCCTCAGATCAGACTGAAGGCGGGTGCCCTGGGAGTGGCTGGGAGGGGGCTGCCTTATCAGGAATGGTGGCTTTTCAAATATCTTGAACACTTTTTTTTCTTAGTCTTTGTGACTCCACCAAAACCTTGTCTCAAATAATGAGGAGAGCCAGGTACTCAGAAATCCAACTGAATGTGAAAACTTCTCATTTTATTTTTATAGAGGCTTTGACAAGAAAGTAATCATTTTTCCCTTCTCACACTGAGACTCAGGTTGAGAGACTTCAAATCTGGAGACAAAGCAAAGGCAGGTGGAGCCTTCAACATTCCTCCATGAGAAGAGGTGTTCCTGGGCCCCCAAGCAGAGCACTGCTCAGTCCTGCCCACCCAGGACTGCCAGAAGAAAGAGGCTGGGGTGGAAGGGAATGCTGGGAGGAAGAAGGCTTGGTCAAGATCTGAATGTGAGACCCTGGGGATGCAGAAAGCTTCTGGGTGAGGCTGTTGCTTTGTGGCTCCACCCACCCTCTGCTTGCCTTGGCCTTGGGCCTCCAGGTGGGGAGGGCCTGCCTGGAAAGCCCCAAGGTTTTGGCCTACATTCTTCATTTGGGAAGAGTGGAAGAGGAAGCAAATGACATAAAATGACCAATGTCGGAGAAATACAGGGAAAGGAGAGGAAGGGCTGGGGTAAGACAAGGGAGGGGGCAGAATCTGGGGACCCCACTGGGGCATAATGGGGCACGTTTGCCCTGTAAGTCCCATGAGCAGCAGCCAGAACACAGTTCATCCTGACACTGACTTGGGAACCAATGTTCAGTGGTTCAACAACCCTCCTTTTGTGTGTACTAGTTGTATGCTCGCTATGTGATTCACGTACATGTGGTTCTCTAGTAAGTATGTTGATAAAAGGGTCCTTCTCTCAAATCTCTGTAATTGGTGTTCTATGAACTTAAGTTCACTGAACTAATAGAAGGCCTTGGGTTAGGTAAAAACAGAAAAGCTGGAAACTTGGTCCTTGCCTTCAAGAAGTGGAGTCTAGCCATAGAGACGACAAGAGAATAATCAGAGGCATGTGTTGGTCTTGGAGAGAATGGCCAATCTGCTGGACCCAGTGCCCAGTGGACCTAATGTGGCCAGGGCAGGAGCTGTAGATACCACTCACACTTCCTTATTCAGCCCAGGCTGCAGTTAAGGATGTGGCTGGAGAGTGGGCTGCTGGGCCAGGCCCAGGCCTGGTTAGGATGCATTCTCAAGAAGTGAGGCCCAGGTGTGCTGGGGCCCAGATGGCGGGGGAACTAGGAGCGTCACTGTTTCCACCGGGGCGGGTGACCCGCCCCTTCTCTGGGAGGTCTGACCAGATGTGCTGGGAAGGGGCTCCTCATAGCCATCACTGCATCCAGGTGTTTGCCCTAACTGCCCTGGTTGTTTAGGGCCAAGAGAGGTGGGGTTGCCAGGGAGAAAATACAGTCTTGCCTAGTCTAAAAGAGTCTTTTCCGAAAGCCAGACCTGTGTCCCAGTAGCCACCACCAAACTCTGTCTCTTCTCCTTGTTACCCCTTCCTGCCCTGGGGTGACTCTGAATGATGGAAGAGAGACCCTGACCCTTTCCTTTTTTTGTGCAGAGAAGCTGGGGTGTTGTCTTGGAAGGATGGATAGAGTCTGGTAGGGATGACCAGGGAAAGAATTGGCAGAGACGTGGAGGAGTTGGGAATGCCGTAGTTCTTGAAGCTCCCAGTGCCCAGCCCCACATAGCAGGATCAGGCATTTCCTCTTTTCCTTCAGAGACAGAGCTGGGCCTCTTTGCACCAAGGAGCCAGAAGCTTCAGCAGACAGACCTCAGACTGTGGCCTTCCCAGAACTTGGAGAGCATTTCAGGGGATGCACTTAACCTAGGGCCCTTGGACTGGTGGACCCAGCAGTAGTCTTGTTCCTGCTACCCAGATCCCTGGCTCAAGGACTTCTGTGCCAGAGGCTGAGGTGGATCAAGAACTCCCTAGGCTTTGGAGGCAGGGATTAAGAGACCCCCACTGCCTCTCACTGACTTGTCTTTGGGCCCTATCTGGGGTGGGGATGGGGATTAGGCTCAGGATTCCTGCACTCTTCTCAGAAACTCTGTGTGTCCTGGGTTTCTGTTAGGATGGAGAAGCCAGGAGGTGCTTCAGTACAGAGCCAGAGGGCCTGTGGTTGCAGGGTCCTGGGGAGGCCAGGTAGAACTATCTTTAGGTGTCCTTCAGATTGGTGCATAGCCTCTGACTTTAGAGTCATGTCCACCAGGCTCAGCTTAGGGCAGAAGTTCCCACCTGCACTGAATTGGAAGGTGAGTGGCATGGCCAGCTGTTACTGTGAGAAACCCCAGCATAGACCTTTGCTCTACTAGCTGAAGTCCTTCACCCAAAAGTTACTATAGCACCAGCTGGTGGGCACAGGAGCCATTGAGGGGGCAGGTGGCAGGAGCGGATGTCTCTGAAGGTCAGTGAGGGAGGGAACCCACAGCCAGCCACCAGGGCGCCTGGGAGAGGGTGCCTCCCTCTGCATGCTTTTGTGCCAAACAGTGGGAGGGTGGGTTGGCTAGGAGTGGGGGCTACACCCTCCCTTTCCCTCCTTTCTGTGTCCTTCTCCCAGGGTAGGGTGGGGTCTGAGCCTGTGATATTAATGTGTTTGCTCACTCTAGCAGCCTTGGGAGACAAGTATGGCCTTGGTGGGTGAGAAGGGGCCGGGCTTGGCTGGGGTCTGCTCTGGCTCTGAGCCCCTTATGCCACCGATGTATCCATTCCAGGTTCCCCAGGCAGAAGGGTACGGTTGGGGGCGTGTCTCCCAGGGCTGAGAAATGCTGAGAGTAAAACAGAGTAACCAGAACAGCTGGCCTTGCCCTTAGAATGAACTTGGGCCAGAAAGGAGGGTCCCCTCAGGGTTCTTGGATAAATTCAGAGCCCCCAGGATGGGTAGAAGGCCACTTTATGTGGCTAGGAGTGGTGGGAGGCAGGGGGTTTAGGGATCCTGGTGGGTGTGGCCAGTCATGCCTTGGACTGTGACCTTAGAAGGTCCTTTCCCTTTGGGTCTTAGCTTTCTGAGGGGGTTTTACTGTGGCTGGAAGAAAAATGAGTGGGCAAATTTTTTCATATTCTGTGGCTCTGCCAAGTACTGCCCTCCTATCCCCCACTGGGGGTGTGTGTGTGTGTGTGTGTGTGTGTGTGTGTAAGAGTTAGAGGAGCTGATTAGAGCTGGAGCAAATAGGAGACAGGTACTCTGTTTCCATTGATGCTGGGACCCAGAGGGCATGTGCAGGCTGGGAGGTCTGGGCCAGCTCCTCCCAACCAGAGGGGCTGAGTAGGGACTGGCTCAGGAGGCAGCCAGGGTGAAGTCGAGGCCCAATGGATATGCCAGGCAGCTGGGAAGATGACGTCCTCTCTTGTCCTCCCTCTTACTTGAGAACACACCTTGGCGTCACCTCTGCGCTGTGCGGACAGCTGCCCTGGTGGCTGACTGCCCTCTGTTATTCTTTCCACCCCGCAGGCCACGGCTCCAGTGGCTTGGCGGGCTGGCCTGCCTGGGCCCCCACCCTCCCGGGCAGCCACTTCCATTCCTCCCAGTCTGAGTCACTGGCCCAGGGAGTGGGTTCCCTCTCTGACTCTTCTATCTCCCAAGGCTTCCCAACCGTCTTATCTGTCTGTCTATCCATAGCAGTCAGCAGAGAAGGGGGAGGTCATTGGGTCAATCAGCATGCAAGGCCATGGGGGTTCAGTGAGTGAGTCCCAGAGGCACTGGGTGAGAGGCAGTATAGGGAGGCAGGGGGAGGATTTGTAAAACTGATTATAGGGAATTGGAGCCTAGACAAACCACTTGGTGGCCCTCTCTAACCTCCCCTTCCAACTTATTGTGGAATCATCTCCTATTCAGGGAAAAGAGAGAATCAGGGATGTGGGCTCTTGAGCCAGTAACACAGGTAGGGGGAGGGTTTCCGAGCACATCTTACAGGCAGGAGCCCACCCTGCCCAGACTATGCCCGAGGTTCCCAGGTCCTCGATCCTCTGTCCTTGTTCTCCCAGCAGCAACCCTAGTGGAAAGTCCATACCTGCTATTCCCTCTGCAGGGCTCTGCCTGGGCCAGGGCTGGTTCCAGATGACCTTTGTGCGGCATTCTTGGCTCACGCTTGGGAATTCCAGTGGAAGCCCCAGAGGGGGACAAAGCAGCCTGGCTTCTGTTACTATTGTGGTCAGGGAAGGCAGCTCTGGGGACCGGGAACACTTCCCCTCTTCACACAGAGCGGCTCCACCGGGCACTTTCCCACGTGCCCGAAGCCTGCCCCCGCCTGCCCCATCACAGCCTCCCTTTGCCCTGGCCAGCACCTCCGCCTCCTCCTCCGGCCCTGCATGGTGGGCGTGGTTTCTGGGCTGCCTCTACTTCCGGAAGTGCCCGTGTTGTTAACCTTGGGCACAGACCCAGGGATGAGGCCCTGGAGTTTTCCCGGTGCCTGGGAGGCCCCTGTGCCTATGGAACAGCTGGGCCAGAGGCAGGCACATGGATTTGGTGATTCTGAGTAAAGTGCCTTGGTCCCGGTGTGTCTGAAATCTGCCTCTGCTTGGCTTGTCATCTGGGGGTGGGGGGGTGGGGGTTCTGAGGAGAATCGTGGGGCTTTCAGGTAAAAAAGGATTCCAGCCTGACCAGGCAGAGGCGCAGTGGATAGAGCGTCGGACTAGGGTGCGGAGGACCCAGGTTCGAGACCCCGTGGTCGCCAGCTTGAGTGTGGGCTCATCTGGTTTGAGCAAAGCTCACCAGCTTGGACCCAAGGTCGCTGGCTTGAGCAAGGGGTTACTCGGTCTGCTGTAGCCCCACGGTCAAGGCACATATGAGAAAGCAATCAATGAACAACTAAGGTGCCGCAATGAAGAACTGATGCTTCTCATCTCTCTCCCTTCCTGTCTGTCCCTATCTGTCTCTCTCTCTCTGACTCTCCCTGTCTCTGCCATAAAAAAAAAGGACTCCAGAACATCCTGTTAGATTTTTTGATGCGTCAAGATAAGAGGCTGGGATTCTCTTTTCAGAAGCCCCAGCCCTAGGGGTTCTGTAGGTACAAAGTGCTGTGGGCTTTCTGGGGTCATTCCAACTTCTAACCTTGCTCAGGACTGCTTCTGACCTAGAGGTGAGGTGTGGACTGTTTGCCCTTGGAGTCCCTCTGCTGAGTCCGAAGTCTCCTTGGGTCCACCCTGCCCTCCTTGACCTGAGGGCTTGAGAAGGAGCTATTTAGGTGCCTGTCACTAGAGGGCGCAGGGAATGTAACCTTTGGGGCAGGGTAGGGCTTGTCAGTACATCTAGTCTGGCCACTCTTGGGTTGCACTGGGGACCCTGAGAGCTCTCCTTTTGATAACCCTGAAATGGCCCCTCCTGGGCCACTGTAGCCCATGTAGAAGTGTATGAGTGGGGGCCTGGCAGGCATTTACCAGGTCACTCGTGCAGTGCCAGACTCGGGGCTTCTTAGAGGGTACAGCATCTACTTAGGGATGTATGGATACTGCTGTGTATGTGCTGTGTACATTGAAAGGAAAAGGCGGTCATTGGTTTAACCTCACCATGTTATAGATGAGGAAACCAAGCCTAGGAGGTGACTTGGCCATGATCACACTGTAAGTTGGTGGATGATCTGGGGGGTCTCTGGGCACTCAGCCTGCCTTTTTTTCACCACCCACTGCACCTTAGAGCCCAGCTGGCTTTGACTGGGGCCAGTTCTGGTCAGTGTGGCCTCTGCCTTATTGCCCCCTTCACATGCCTAACTTTGGCCCAGGTTTCCCTTGCTCTGGTGGCCCTGGCCAGCCCCTGCCTCCCTACCCTTCATGACAGTACCCCCCCCCCCCCCAGTCTGTCTTAGGGTGGCTGACTCAGGGGCAGGGAGGGCCTACCTGCCCCTGCTTTTCCCCAGCTGCAGCCTTCCCCGAGGCCTGCTAGCCACAGTTATCTTTCCGTTTTCCGATAGGCCTGGTTGTCTCCTATGTGCCACTTCTGCTCACCCTGTGGGCTCCTGACTGTCCCGTCAGGCCTCTTGGTTGGTTGGTGTTGGACTCTGGGGACAGAGTCCCCACTCCTACCCCATAAGTTTTTTTGACCAAGAGCTAAACCTGGAATCCAAAGGACATCAGGGTGGAGGGCTGAGGCAGATAAAGGCATTGCCTTTATCTATAACCTGTGAAAGAACGTGGCAGTTGAAGTCCCCCGTGGAAATAACCGAGACACTAAACTGAGCAGAGCAAGGTGTGAGTGACCCGTCCAGGCCTGGGCTGCCCATGGCCACTCTCATCGTCCTTCTACCTTTCAGTTGTCCCCTAGTAGCAGGAGCAGCCCCAAACAGTGCCGGCTTCTCCGCCCCTCACCGGCGGCCTCCTTCCCTCCTCCCTCCCTCTGCCCACCGGGAATTTCGGAATGAAAGTGCTATTGTGAACGCCTGGCTGGGCCACTGAAGGGCCAGCACTGTTATTTCTGCAAACCAGCCCTCCCATTAGCCATGCAGGGCCGAGGCCAGGAAAATGTTACCTTTTCCTCCTCGAGCTGACTGCAGGGGAAATTCTCACATTTACAGTTTGTGCGGTGGTTGTGTTTGGGGGGCAGGAGGGGCGGGCGGGCGCGTGTGTGTGGTTTGCATGGAGCAGGGTGGGGGGGGGGCTGGGGGAATATTTGTCTCCTTTCACTGCACTGCCCCTCCTCCCCCTTCCCCATGACCTTCCCTTTGGTGCTGGTGGGAGGGCACCCCCCTTCTGCTCCAGACTCAAGGAGGGGGAATGAGGCTTGTCGGTTACTAGTGAGACCCACAGGCCATCAGTAAGTAAACTAACATCCTCCCCTTGCCTGTGCACTGTGGCGGCCACGTGGTGTGCAGGGGCATCTGAATGAGGAGAGACAGAAGGGGTTGCGGAGGCATCAGAAGAACTGAAAGCAGGGGTGGTGGCAACAGGGACTCACTGGTTACTTAAAATGGACCAGGAGATGCAAGGACTTAAAAGGGCTTCTGGTTGCGTCTGTGAACTTTTGGGGTGGAAAACCGTGTCCCCATCATCCTGCCTCCAGACCTGGCCACACTGAAGACATTTTGTTGGCACAGCTGTTTACAAATTCTTTAAGTGGTTCCCAGGGATTGAGAGCAAATTTGGATATCAGGAAGTCCTACTTGCAGTCTAGCCTCAGACTCTCTTGTTCTCCCGTCAACTACTACTTTCCACCTCTTCCTTGTTCCACCTCTCTTGGGCAGTTCTGCCCTGTGGCCTGTGAATTTGGGAATGGGTCACTGCAGTGGAGAGCTGCCTTCCCTCCAGCCCTCTCTGTGTTTCCCCCTGGCTGGTGCAGTCACATCACCCGTAGACCTGTTGGCAGCCAGACTGCCCGGTCCCCAGGGCTTTGCTGTTGTTTGGAGCCCATGCTTTTCTGGGGTCAAGACAAGATGATAGCAGGTCACCCTGTGAGTGATGTGGAAGGTCTTGACTTTGAATAAAAATACTTATGAACTATGTTTTAATCCTGTTTTTCCCCTCCCACCCTCCACCAAGGCCCAGGCAGTAGGGGGTTCAGAACAAGGGAACCAGCGAGGGGACTCTGTCTGCGGATAGAAGGGGAGCCCGGTCAGGGTGAGGACCGGGAGTTTTCCCCAGTTGCAGTCAGAGGACCTGAGCTTCAGCCAGGCCCCCAGGAGCCTGTGGGCAGCCAGAGCCCATCTGATCAGCTTGCCCGCCTCTCTGCCCTCCAGGTATTCTCCAAGATCTTCAGCCATGAGGCTCTGGAGAGCTACCTGCCCAAGATCCAGCTGGTGATCCAGGACACACTGCGCGCTTGGAGTAGCCGCCCCGAGGCCATCAACGTGTACCAGGAGGCGCAGAAGCTGACCTTCCGCATGGCCATCCGTGTGCTCCTGGGCTTCAGCATCCCTGAGGAGGACCTTGGGCACCTCTTCGAGGTCTACCAGCAGTTCGTGGAGAATGTCTTCTCCCTGCCTGTTGACTTGCCCTTTAGTGGTTACCGGAGGGTGAGCACTGAGGGCATGGGAGGAGAGGAGATGGGCATTCATGAACCCACCCTGAGGGAGGGGCGCCTGGCTGATCGCTGAGACAGTCACCAGACACACAGACAGTCGGAGGGTGGAGTGAGCCTTCACTGAGGGTCTCTGTGGCTGAGAGGGGAAGTTCTCACAGGGATTCCCTACCTTGCCTCACCTTAGGAGGAGGCTCTTGGTGGCCTTGCCCTTCCGCTTGGGTGACAAGGTGGTCCCCTTCTCCCTCCAGGGCATTCAGGCACGACAGACCCTCCAAAAGGGCCTGGAAAAGGCCATCCGGGAGAAGCTACAGTGCACAAAGGGCAAGGACTATTCGGACGCGATGGACATCCTCATTGAGAGCAGCAAGGAGCACGGGAAGGAGATGACCATGCAGGAGCTAAAGGTAGGGGCCTCCCCCGCGGGCGGCTCCAGTGCCCCGCACGCCACGCTGAGACTGCCCCTGGGTGGGGTGGCCCTGGCTTTTTCCACATGATCTGGTCCCCTTTCACAGGGACTGTTTCTTAGCAGCTTCTGTGGCCATCCCTGCGCTGTGTTGGGGGCTAAACCAGAAGAGAGACCATGTCATGCCTGCCGCACACACCATCTGGCGGGAGGACGAGAAGCACCCATGATGGGTGCATGGAGCTTCTCCTCCTATCCCAGATGACATATGAGCACTCAGTCCTCATGGTGAATGGGTCCCCAAGACCATGGGCCCCAGGCTCTCCACCTCGCCCATGGTCTAATCCACCAGTTTGGAAAAGATGTGAAGACCAGGCCCTTAACAACCTCTGAACCGACCCATTGTCAGTGGTGTTTGTCAATCCCTCTTCCCTTCCCCCACTGTCTTCACTATTTCAGTGCATTTTAGTGGTCCCAGTAACCATGGAAGGTCACCTAGGGAAACTCAGACCAGAAGGGAAAGCCACCTGCTCGAGGCCAGCCCAGTCCTTGGGGAAGAGCTGGGGAGGTTTGGATCTAACTCGGGTCTCCTATCCCACCAGCCTTTTCAAGTTGGTGGCATTTGACACCCTCCCAGCCTGCCTGGCATTGGCAAAGCCCAGTTGGGCTACTGGCACCAAGAGTGTTCACACTGGGCTGGAAGAAGGGCTCCTCCCCACCCTTATTTTAGGGTGGGCATTCCATCTGAGAGGGGATCCGTTAGCTTTTCCTCATTCAGACTCTGCTGCCCACTCACTTGCCAGGTGCCACAGAGACACGCCAGACTCTCCCCACGCCCCCCACCCTGCTTCCCCTCTTCTAGCTTCAGTTTGCATCTTGGGGATGCAGGAAGGAGCCCAATGGCTTTCCCATTTCACAAGAAGCTTTTGATTCATAGGTGGTGCCATGGCAAGTCAGGAACACAGGTCTCTGCACTCTCCTTTCTGCACCTGACCCACCTCTGTAAAACGCAGGGCTTGGAACGAGATGACCTGCTGGGACCTTCCCATCAGGCACCCATGAGCCAGGTGTCTCATGGGTGTGGCCACAGACTGCCTCCCAAACCCTGACATCCTCCTGGAGGAAGGAGCTGGAGCTGGGAAGGTTGGGGTTTCGGCCCGGAATCCCCACCCCACTCGCCTGCATAGTGCCTGGCTCTTTAAGATTTTTTATTTATTTTTTCCTGTGAGCTACTACACTGATTAGGCTGCTGGGGCTCACTGCTCCAGGATCCAGCAGTGAGTGAGAAGGAGCCCCACCCCGGGGAACTTCCAGGCTAGTGCCTCCGCCCTGGGTTGCAGCACTTATATCTCTTGCTGAGCCAGGGGACTCACCCTTTGACCTGTGCCCATTGTGGCCCAAACGCCCCAGCAACACGAGTCTTGGAGGAAGTAGGCAGGACCCAGCAAGACGACTCTGGGGCATGGAGAACAGCGGCAGAGTAGGGCTGCCCCCAGGCTGGGCCTGCCTGGCTGAATCGGTCCCTAATGGTGCCTCTCATCTCCACGCTGCAGGATGGGACCCTGGAGCTGATCTTTGCCGCCTATGCCACCACCGCCAGCGCCAGCACCTCTCTCATCATGCAGCTGCTGAAGCACCCGGCTGTGCTGGAGAAGCTTCGGGAGGAGCTGCGGGCCCATGGCATCCTGCACAGCGGCGGCTGTCCCTGCGAGGGCACGCTGCGCCTTGAGACTCTGAGCGGACTGCACTACCTGGACTGTGTCATCAAGGAGGTCATGCGCCTCTTCACGCCCATTTCTGGCGGCTACCGCACAGTGCTGCAGACCTTCGAGCTTGACGTGAGGCTGGGCCCTCAGGGCTGGGCCTCAGGAGGCCCAGGGGGCACTGCCCTGGGCATGAGGGGCTGGCTGATGGGAAAGACCAGACTGCCCCTCAGGCTACCAGGCTACCTCAGTCTGTTGGGGAGACACCCCTTATCTTCAGGAAGCTTACAGTCTGACGGGAGAGATTCCCAAATATAGGCTCAGAGGAAGCCAGCTTGGGTATCATATATGAAATTGCATGTGAACATTCTATAAATAAGAGACTGGACTAAGATGCTGAGGGGTACTGGCCAAACTGAGGGCACCAGAGTAGGTGGCTCTAGGAACATCTGGGGGTGGGCTGGCAGGCAAGAAGTCCTGGGCCCTCTCAGATCTCCTTTGGCCCTCACCACCCCACCCCTCCCCATCTTGCCTCCAGGGTTTCCAGATCCCCAAAGGATGGAGTGTCATGTACAGCATCCGGGATACTCACGACACAGCACCCGTGTTCAAAGATGTGAATGTATTTGACCCCGACCGCTTCGGTCAGCCTCGGAGCGAAGACAAGGATGGCCGCTTCCATTACCTCCCCTTCGGCGGTGGTGTCCGGACCTGCCTGGGCAAGCACCTGGCCAAGCTGTTCCTGAAGGTGCTGGCAGTGGAGCTGGCCAGCACGAGCCGCTTTGAGCTGGCCACCCGGACCTTCCCCCGCATCACCTTGGTCCCAGTCCTGCATCCCGTGGACGGCCTTAGTGTCAAGTTCTTTGGCCTGGACTCCAACCAGAACAAGATCTTGCCAGAGACGGAGGCCATGCTAAGTGCCACGGTCTAACAGGGCCTGGCCCACACCCCTGCCTCAGCCCAGCTGGGCCCTGGGTGGGAGGCGAAGGAAGGGTAGAAACCTGTGTGTGGGAGGGGGCTGGAACCCGGGGAAGGGGGATCGGCCCCCATACCTTGCCCTCCCATTCTTCCTCCCTGGCAAACCCTATTCAAAGCCAAACGGGCCCCGTTCTTGCAGGGGATGGGGCCCTTCTCCTGGCTCCTGCTTCTCCCAGTCTCTCTCCAGTTCCCACCAGCTTAGCTCCTGGGACAAGGCATCGCCGGGGGCTCCGCATGCCTGTTACAGTGTTAAATGTCAGCTCATGCTGCAGCATTTGCTTGTGATGTTACCAACTGGTCCCTCCTCTCCCATTTCACTTGGACCCTTTTAGTTGAGGTCAAGTCACAAGATGTGGGCGTTGGGAGGAAGACGTGGCCGCTTCAGATCCCCTCCCCCGCTCGCCTCTGCTCAGGCTGAGGCACCCTTCCGGTGTTCGCCAAGGAGCAGCAGCCTGGTGCAGAACCCAGGTCACCTTGGTGGGGGCAGGAGCTGCAGCCGTCCTAGTGGGGTCCCACTCCTTTGCCAGTTTGGACATTTGAAATTACCTGTTGCTGCTACTTTTTCTTTCCTCTGACATTGGGGCAAAGGAGCTCCAGGCCCTGTGATTCCAGCATCCTCTCCGGTGGTCCTAGGTGTGCACACAGCACTGACATCCCCACCTTCCCACCAGGTGGCCTTGAGCCCACCCTGCTCCACTGTTAGACACACACCCAAGGCCCCTGGCTCATATTTATTCACTGATATAACCGGATCTTGGCGTCACTGGGGACTGGAATCGCACCTTCTCTGTCCCCTAGCTTCCATCCCAGTGGTCCCGGAAACCACTCCTGTGAGTGACCCAGCCCTTTCTGACTGAGGGTTGAGCAGCTCCCCCAGGGTCCAGTCCTTCTGTGGGTTCAACCTCAGCCACACTCCTGGGGTGACATCCAGCGCCTCTGCCTTGTCCCCTGGTGAAGATGGGGAAATGGCCCACTGCTTCCCTCCCTGCTCTGTCAACAATGGGGGTCTGGGGGCTGCCACCAACTCCTGCATGGTCACTGTTCTCCCCAGTGCCCCCCAACTTGGCTAGTGAGTATGGGGAAGGATACGGGTTCTTTGTTCTGACGGGGAGCGAGGGCCTCCCCCGTCCCTTCCTTAACTGTCACCCTTTGCCCTTGGAAAGGTGTGCTTGAAGTCCCTTCCCACCTCTATGCCACTGTCTGCTTAGCCCAGCTCAGGGGTGCGGGGACGAGATGAAAGCAAGGGGAGGTGAGCGAAGAAGGCAGCCCCTCCTCAGAGCTGGCTCAGCCTCGGCCCTGGTCCTGAGGCAGCTGCCGGAGAGAGGCTGCAGGGAGAGCTGAGGCAGGGGGTATGTGCGATTTGTCAGAAGTGATTTGCTTGAAATTGGCCAGTCAGGGGATGACTGGGGGAAAGAGGAGTAGCTTCTGCCACCAGCATTTTGAGTGTTGGCAATTTGGGATGCCCTCTGGGGCTGGTTTGGGGCCTTTGATGAGTCTTCAGCGATTTTGTCTGTTTTGGGATTTTTCTTTGCCTTTTGTGTTTCTGTATTGGATTTTGATGTTATCAAAGCAGTGAATCCTCTTCACAAGAAAATCAAAAACCCAGGAGAAGATGCAGGATGTTGATTCCCTTAATTGTCTGTAAGAGGTGGGCACTGTAGCCACTCAGTGGCCCCCTCTGATGGTGCTGAGCGTACGGATGGCAACCCCACTCTCGACCCGTTCGTGCCCACCTGGAGGTAGACTACAGGAATGGACTCACGCCCCACACTGTCCTCTAACCTGTGGTTCTCAAGTGTTTCACTTGCTTCCTACTTTTCCACTATTAAAAAACTGTGTAACACATTACTGGCAAAAAAAAAAAATAGACATTTAAAAAAATTAGTAAAATCTCTCTATCTCACCACATTCTGAAAAACAGGCAAAAATGTGTTAGGACTCATCAAAGTTTACAAAATAGCTTCATGGTGCACCAGAAGTGGTCACCCCCCCCCCCCAAAAAAAAAGCTAAGTGTCTGGAAGGTTTATGCACCTTCAAGTTAACTCAGCTGGCCCTGGACCACTCTGGGCAAACTGGGTTCAGACAGGAAGTCCACTGCGCCTGGCCTGGGTGGCGCTGGAGTGCTCTAGGGGGCCTCCGTGGCCCTTCCGCTAAGGCTAACCAGCTTGGAGGGGCAGAGAAAAGGCCGAGGAGGATCCCTGTGAGGGAAGAAAGAAGGATCATTTGCCTGCTGGGTCTCAAAGGTAACAATAAGAGAAATGAAGAAAGCTCTTGACTGGCTGACTGAAGGGTTGCAATGTCCACGTTCATCCATCTCCTCCATGCATCCATCTGTGTCTGTGTGCTGGTGTGTAGGTTTTAGAGACGTAGCATTAGATGGGTGATGTTTTCTCACTTACCATTCCTAACTATTGTAACTTGACATTAAAAAGACAAAACCCCACAAAACTTTTCCTGCCATGGGCTTGCAGATTGAAGCACTTTTGATGTTGGGCGCTGGCGTTTGTGTTCTGGGCAACATCCTGACCCTGCCCAGATTGCTATAATATTATTTTATACACAAAACTTTTTTTCATAAATGTTATAATTTTGTGTCTGTCTTTATAAACTATTATAAGTACTATTTTTGTTATAATTCAAAATATTTAGTATAAAGTTTTTGCTGTTAAATATTTGTTATTTAGTAAAATATGAATTTTTCTCTATTGTAAACATGGTTCAAAATATTAATATGTTTTATCACAGTTGTTTTAATATTGAAAAAGCACTTGTGTGATTTGTTTTGATATGAAACTGGTGCCGTGTGTGTTTTTGCTGTTATGTGGTCTTAATCTGTATATAATATTCCATGTTGCATATTAAAAAAAATGAATGTTGTGCATTTTGTGATTTTGAAAGTACTCAATGTGGCTCTTTTATAGGCTTCTGTAATAAACAGTGGGGACTCACCTCGTTTGGCTCTCTGGTCTCTCAGCCTCACTCACTGAAAGGGTTTCCCCGCCACCCATGTCCCCTCAGCAACACCCATCCCACCTGTCAGACAGGAAGTTCCTCCTGGAAACATTTGTCCTGTGAGGCCAACCTGCTGTTCCTTGTGGGTAGGCATGGAGAAGTTCATGATAGTGTCTTTCAACAAGTAGGCTCCCCTGGGGGGGACGATGTAGCTGGCCCCAGAGGCCTGTCGGGGGATGGGACAGCTGGAGCCAGCTCCCCTGGCAGAGCGTGGCCAGGACCGCCGGGGCTAGGCATCCTAGTGCTGGACATGACAACCCAGAGTGCTCAGGACCTGTCCTCAGAGTCCATCATGTTTACACTGATGTCCACAGCCACATGGCAAATTGAAGAGCAGAATTTGGTTCTCCTGACTCCCAACCTCATGTCATACGCACTTCTCAGACGCAGTTTCATGGAGCAAATAGATTCTCTGATTAAATAAGTTTGGAAGAGGCCCTGGCCGGTTGGCTCAGTGGTGGAGCGTCGGCCTGGCGTGCGGAAGTCCCGGGTTCGATTCCCAGCCAGGGCACACAGGAGAGGCACCCATCTGCTTCTCCACCCCTCCCCCTCTCCTTCCTCTCTGTCTCTCTCTTCTCCTCCCGCAGCCGAGGCTCCACTGGAGCAAAGATGGCCCGGGCGCTGGGGATGGCTCCTTGGCCTCTGCCCCAGGCGCTAGAGTGGCTCTGGTAGCAACAGAGCGATGCCCCGGGTGGGCAGAGCATCGCCCCCTGGTGGGTGTGCCGGGTGGATCCGGGTCCGGCGCATGTGGGAGTCTGTCTGGCTGCCTCCCCGTTTACAGCTTCAGAAAAATACAAAAAAAATATAAATAAGTTTGGAAGAGGTTAAACAAAGGTGGGCAAATACCTTCACTGCGGGACACTTAAGACGTCACGCCCAAGGATAGGCACACTGAAGGGCAACATGGTGTAGAGTGGACTCAGGTGGCACGGCTCTCCAAGCCCATTTGATGACAAACTGTGTGCTCTTTGCCAATAACCTACTGGGAAAAGCTGCTCAGCAGACTGTCACAGAGGACAAAAGCAAGACCAGCAAAGGGCACGATGTCCAGCCCTGAGACAAAGACCGTCCAGGGCAGTTCCCAGGACTGAGGGGCTGTGGGTAGGGAGGGAGGGCAATGAGAGACAGAGCCATGGCCCCAGAGCTGCACTGAGAACCAGGGTGGGAGAGGGCTCCCAGGGCCCAGGCTGGGCTGCTGAGAATGACCTTGTTGTGGCTGCAGCATTGTTTTCCTTTTCCTTCCTTCTTTCTTTCCTTCCTTCCTTCCTTCCTTCCTTCCTTCCTTCCTTCCTTCCTTCCCTTTCTTTCCTTCCTTCCTTCCTTCCTTCCTTCCTTCCTTCCTTCCTTCCTTCCTTCCTTCCTTCCTTCCTTCTTTCTTTCTTTCTTTCTTTCTTTCTTTCTTTCTTTCTTTCTTTCTTTCTTTCTTTCTTTCTTTTTGACAGAGACAGAGAGACAGAGAGAGGAACAGACAGACAGGAAGGGAGAGAGATGAAAAGCATCAATTCTTTGTTGCAGCACCTTAGTTGTTCAGTGATTGCTTTCTCATATGTGCCTTGACCAGGGGGCTCCAGCAGAGCGAGTGACCCCTTGCTCAAGCCAGCGACCTTGGACCAAACCAATGACTATGGGGTCCTATGATCCCACACTCAAGCTGGTGAGCCCGCACTCAAGCTGGCGACCTTGGGGTTTCAAACCTGGGTCCTCTGCATCCCAGTCTGACACTCTATCCACTGCGCCACCGCCTGGCCAGGCTGCAGCATTTCTTTTCAATTCAGTCAGTGAGACCCGATCTTGTTCAAAGCCCCCAGGCGCAGGCACACCCCAGGTCACAGAACCTCTCCGCACCTGGGTCACAGAGCTTGGCCATCCACAAGAGAAATGCCAACAGCTTCCAAAGAATGCCACCAGGGCAAGACACTCAGCAGGCCCCCGTCATTTGCCCTGAGCCGTCTTTCTGCCTCACCTGCCCCCTCCCACTGGACCCAAGCCTACTCTCCCTGAATCTTAGCCTTAACCCACCCCCTCATCTCCCTGTCCCCCGCAAGGTGGGGGTACAGGAGCAAGGGTAAGTCCTCCGTTTTCCATAATATAGAGTGTCAGAGCATGGCCTCACAGAATTGAAGGGTGGTCTTTGTACCAGAACCAGACCATGTGTCCCACCCAGCACATGCCCACTCTAAGGGGCTCCCTCAGATGGAGGTCTGCAGGGTCAATAAGAGGCAGCAGTTTACCCCGAGCCTCTGCAGGGACATGTGCCAGGGGACAGTAGTAGTTTTTCAGAGTGTGAATTCCATCTCTCCTGGTGGAATGTCCTGTGTGGCAGCAGAGGTGAAGGAAGCATGGCCCTTGGGCTGCCCTCAGTCTGACCGCCCTGCCGCAGGGTGGGAAGGCCCAGCTGGGCGGGCGGCAGGCCTGTCATCACCCAGTCTGTCCGTGCCTCTGTCCGTGGGCCCGCGGGTCAGTGACGTCCGCCCGCCTGCCTGCCCGCCCCCCACACGGCTGGCTGCCCCGGGATCTCCTGGCCTGGAAGGAGAACACAGGCCTTGTGGGCAGGCAAACACGGTCGCTGTTTGTCCAGGGATTGGGGCGCCAGTTTGGAGGGAACTCGGAGACCGCACATTCTGCCACCTCCCAGCATTTTTCCAAAACAACCTGGCCCTGGCTGGGGCTGGCTGCCCGGGGCGGCCGGGGGCGGCCGGGGGCTGGGAGCCAGGAACAGGGCCGGGGAGAGCAGGGCCTTGGGGCCAGCAGGATGAGGTGACCAGGTGAGGGCAGAGACAACACTCGGCCAGAGCCAGCCTGCTCAGCTCTGACGTGCCTTGGAGGGAAAGAGGGAGAATGACTGTGTGTGTCTGTGCTGGGGGCTGAAGGAAAAACAAACTTGACTTGCCTCAGAGTCTTCAGGCTGAGCCAGCCAGCTTCCATGCCTCACAGAGGCCCTGCAGTGCGGAGCGTGGCACAGAGGCACTGATGGGGAGACGGTGGGCTGGGACTAGGGGTCAGCTCCTCATCCCCCTCCTCCCCCCAGACTTCCCTTTGGTCAGAGGAGATGTCTGGCTCCCGTTTCAGCCTCCACTGACCTTGCCCACCCCCAGGGACTCTGATCTCTCAGGAGACATTTACCCCATCCTTGGCCTCCTTTCAGTCAATGACAACCCCTCCTCTTTACCCCTCAACCCCTGTAATCTAGGACTCTGGTCTCTTCCAACCGATCCCCCACCCTGGACAACAGGCAAGTGACAGGTGAGCCCACAGAACATTCCGCGGAAGTGTGGCGCTCTGATGCCACCCCTGGAGGGAGCTGGGTCTGCTGTGGGGGCTGTGTTGGGCACACGGTGAGGGTAGGGGGGAGGTTCCTCGGCTGGCAGTAGCCCACCTGAGGGTAACAGGCTCCCTGGATGGAAGTGTGGGTGGTATGGGAGGCAGGCGTGCCTGCTTCACTATGACTCCCCCCAACCTTTCCGGCTTGTCTACACCTACAGAAGCCCTTCTTGCCTTGCCTGGTATAGACTTGACATTTTGGCAAGTCTTTCATTCTCACAGCTTCTTCCTCTTGGGCTCCAGCTTAGGATCCTTCTGAGCCAAACGTTTTCAGAACACATTGCGAATGGTGCCCCTTGAAGGAGTGCGCGCAGGAAGAAAGCCCCACCGACAGCCATCATTGCAGTGGTCACATAACAACCCCCTGCAAAGACTCTGGCCCAATTTGAGTCACATGTACATCCCTTCGGAAGAAAAATGGCTAGCTCCCTCTAATTAGTTGCCCTAGAAAGGGGTGGAAAGGTGGCATTTTATTGGCAGCCCAAGGTAGAGGTGGGAAGGAGATGTGGGAAGGGACAGAACACAGCCAAGTAGGGAGGGGAAGGCGCTAGCAAGGTGAGGGAAGACCAGGGTTGCTGAAGGGACATGCCAGCAGTGTAAAAGAAGGGTGGGTGACAAATGACATTTCTTGAGTGGAAAAGCTGTTAAAAAATCTTGGTTGCTTTGCATGAGGTTTTTTTACATTACTATGATGTCAACTCTTCCTTCATCAAAACATAGTCTACTATGCTTTCAAAGCCTTTCTGTGACTGTGTGTGTATCTATTTCATTTTGAAATTTTAAGTGTATCTTTGGCCCTGGCCAGTTATCTCAGTGGTAGAGCATCACCTGAGTGTGTGGATGTCCCAGGTTCAATTCCCAGTCAGGACACAAAGGAGAAGGACCCATCTGCTTCTCCACCTCTTCTCCTCTCACTTTGCTCTCTCTCTCTCTCTCTCTCTCCCCCTCCTGCAGCCATGGCTCAATTGGAGCGAGTTGGCCCTGGATGCTTGAGGATGGCTCCATGGCCTCTGCCTCAGGAGCTAAGATCTCAGTTGCTGATCAAAGAAACAATACCCCAGATGGGCAGAGCATCGCCCCCTAGTGGGCATGCTGGGTGGATCCCACTTGGGGCGCATGTAGGAGTCTGTCTCTCTGCTTCTCCTCCTCTCACTGAATAAAAATAATTAAATAAATAAATAAGTATAGCTTTGCAGGAAGTTGCAATAATAGTACAACTGACCCTTGAACAACATAAATTTCAATAAATATGCAGTCGCCCTTGTATATCCCTGGGCTTCAACCAACTGGAGATAGAAAATTGTATTTTCCATCCACCGTTGAAAATCTGCAGATGAGGAAGGCTGACTGGATGCATTGTTCTCTGACATTTTACATAAGGGACTTGAATATTTGAGGATTTGGGCATTTGAGGGAACCCTGGAACCAATCCCGTGGATACCAAGGGACCACTGCAATTAAGTTTGGGGGTAGTTAAAAGTTATACACGGATTTTCAACTGCATGAGGGTTAGTGTCCCAACCCCCAGGTTGTTTAAGGGTCAACTGTACAAGACAGGTCCTGTGTACCCATCACCCAGTTTCCCTTAATGGCTTCTTGCATAATTATAGTACAATATCAAAACCAGGAAATTGACATTGGTACAATGTGTATGTGTAATTTGATGCCTTTCTGTCACACCTGAAGATTGGTGTAATCACCACTGCAACCAAGATACAGACTTATTTCCTCATCATCACAAAGATCTCACTCTTTATAATCACTCACCAAACTTCCCCATCCCTCCTTCCTAACTCCTGGCAACCACTAATCTGTTCTCCGTCTCTATAATTTTGTCCTTGTAAGGTTATATAAACTGAATCATTCAATATGTGATCTTCTCAGATTGGCTTTTTCACGTAGCAAAATGCGCTGAAGAGCCACCCAAATTATTGCATGTATCAATAGTTTGTTTTTGTTGTTGAACAGTATCGTGTGGTGTGCATGTACCACCATTTGTTTAACCACTCACTCACTGCAGGACATTTGGGTTGTTTTCAGTTTTTGGCTATTTGGTAGTCCCTCTTTATCCCTTATTTCTTTGCTGAAATGTTCTTTTTCTTTTTTTCATTTGTTTCAAGAGAATTTATAATTGTTTGTTGAAGCATTTTTATGATGAATACTTTAAAAACCTTGCCAGATTTTCCTTATTCTTGGTGTGGTGGGTGATGTCTTTACTGTATCTTATATGTTTTAGCTATGACGTTAAGATGTTCTAGGTCCTGAATATATTTTTCTTTCTAGTAGTCAATCACCCCATTTAGGTTTCACACAAAGGTCCTGGCTTAATTTTATGAGCCGTAGTTCCAATGGAAAGTTAATTTTCAGAGTGTTCTCTGTTACTTTGGTCTACTTAGGATAGTTAGTGCATGAGGCTTCTCCTGGACCTTCTAGGGCTGCTTCAGAGGGCAGAGAAAGCCGCCCCAGACTGGATCACTTGCTGCTTCTAGATGGGAAAGGAGTCTGGCCGGCAAGCAAGGGAGCTTTGTAAGGGCTGACACTTGTGGCAGGGTAGTCCCTGCCTTGAGCAAAAGGGAAAGCGTCCCAGGCTGGGTGCCAGCTGTGGCAAGATCAACTTAGCTGGTGCCACTGGGACTCCTGGTGTCTCTGACTGGGTGTGGGGAGGATCAAGCTTACAGGATGCGTGTACTTCCAAGTTGGGATGCTTGTCTTGATTATAGCAAGTATATAAGCCTTAAAATTGGATAGAATTATTCCTTCCACATTATTCTATTTTTCAAATTGTTTTAGCTATTCTAGTTCTTTTGGCTTGTGATACAACTGTTAGAATAATCTTGTCTCTCTATATAAAAACTCTTGCTGAGATTTTAATAGAAATTATATTGTATTTGTATATCAGTTTGGGGATAATTGACATCTTGGCAGTCCAAGGTTGAGATGGGGAGGAGTGTGGAGGAGACAGATGGAAACTAATGTTACCCTAGAGGAAGGGGAGGAGTTAGCAAGACAAAGTGGGATGGGGCTGGGTGGTGGGAAATGACATTTGAACAGTAGAGAAGCTCTTAGATGAAGCTACTGCTGCTCCTTGTGAAATTGTTTAAATTATTATGATAGGAGAATTGATATTCTCCCATCAAAATTAAGTCTACCACGTGCCAAGCAAGAGCTTTGTGTGAGTCTCTGTGTGTGTGCGTGTGTATGCGTGTGTGTGTGTGTGTGTGTCCATTTTTAAAAAACAAAACAGTGCTGAGTTTCACATTAGGGTCCTTGAATACAGAGGTGTTGAAGTACACAGAAACAGGAGTCCAGGGACTGGGGCCAGAGGCCAGGGTGGGAGGGTGGGCAGAATGTGTGCCTCTGGGGACCCCAGGGTCTGTCACTTGTACAGGCAGTAGGAATGAGGGATGCTGAGTCTTTCTTACGTATTTCTTGAGGGCAGAGGAACCTGGTTGACATCGGGGTCTACCCCCATTCTGCTGGGAAAACAACTGGAGTTGGAAATTCCCCCAACAATCCTCCACCAGTTTGGAAAGTGGATGGTGGAAAAGAGGGTGAGATTAAGTCAGATGTGGCAGAGTGACTTCTATTAGGGACAGAAAAGGCCCCACGGATGGGTGTGCACTGTGTAGAAGCCCTGGTCCTCTCTCCACAGAGAGGCACTATCAGCCTTTCCCACAGGGATGGTTTGCCTTACGGGCTGCCCCCATGGGTGCTTTCTCATCACCATACCCACTTCTTCATTCTCTACTGTAAGACTTAGAACCCATTCTCTGTGCCTTTGAATGGATGAGGAGAGTAGAGAACAAAGAGGGGGCACTTGAACCAACTGGATCCCACCTCTACCACCGCCATCCCCAACTAAACTTCCAGACCGCCAGGTGCTGCCCAGGGGCAGTGACAGCCCAATCACATCCACAAGGCCAAATTTCAGCTTCATGAAAAAAAGGAGAGTGTTTTTTGGAGCTGGTAGCAAAAATGGAAAGTCATCCTCGAGGTCTAACTTACCTATACCATTTTCCCCGCTGCTAGGGGGAGGGGTTGGAAGATGCTTTGGCCCCTCTGTGAGGGTATTTGCTGTCACCTGGCAATACCTCCCAAACATTCACACCAACAGATGCTGAACTAGCCGTGTGGACTCAAGACACAACTCACACACTTTATCTTGTTGTTATCCTCATGCCTCTTATTTCATAACTCAAGTTTTGACTCAGTTTCATGACCTGTGAATAACATAATACCCCAGTTAAGGCAGGGATTGGTTATAAAAAGCATTACAAATTTCTTTCTTTCTTTCTGCTCTTAGATCAAGGAAGTCTTTACTATTTGTTTATCTGTTTGTTTTTGCATGTTAGAAAAAGTGGAACCCTCTCATTTCTGCCTTAACCCTCACCCATAATTGACATTGTTATCCCAATATATATATATATTTAAATGATATAAATCCCTTTTTAAAAAAATTATTTATTTATTTATTTATTTATTTTTTACAGAGAAAGTGAGTCAGAGAGAGGGATAGACAGGGACAGACAGACAGGAATGGAGAGAGATGAGAAGCATCAATCATTAGTTTTTCATTGCACATTGCAACACATTAGTTGTTCATTGATTGCTTTCTCATATGTGCCTTGACCGCGGGCCTCCAGCAGACTGAGTAACCCCTTGCTGGAGCCAGCGACCTTGGGTTCAAGCTGGTGGGATTTTGCTCAAACCAGACGAGCCTGTTCTCAAGCTGGCAACCTCGGGGTCTCAAACCTGGGTCCTCTGCATCCCAGTCCGACGCTCTATCCACTGCGCTACCGCCTGGTCAGGCCCCAATATATATATTTTTAATTCCCTCCTTCCCATTGTACCGTGTGAGGACACATCAAGAAGATGACCATCTTGCTTGACCTGTGGTGTCTCAGTGGATAAAATGTTGATCTGGAACACTGAGGTCGCTGAGGTTGTCGGGTCTAAACCCTGGGCTTGCTGGTCAAGGCACATACGAGAACTAACTATGAGCCGACGCTTCCCGCTCATCTGTGATCCCCCACCGTCCTCTCTCTCTCTTCTCACTAAAATCAATAAATAAAATGTAAATAAAGAAGATAGCTATCTATGAACTGGGAAGTGATCCTTCATCAGCTACCCAGTTCCAGCACCTTGATCTTGGACTTCCCAGCCTCCAGAATTATGAGGACATTGAAGGTCAGAAAAGTGCAGAGATCTGCCACTGGGGTGGAGCCCAAGCCCACGTCCTGAGCCTTTCCTGGGGTGTCTGCAGCGCTCCGTTGGCTGCACAGCACCAAGGGCGTGGCTGCTGCAGACTGCACTGACATGCTTTAGAACAGGGGTCCCCAAACTACAGCCCGCCCATGGGCCGCATGCACCCCCTGAGGCCATTTATCCGGCCCCGCCGCACTTCCGGAAGGGGCACCTCTTTCATTGGTGGTCAGTGAGAGGAGCATAGTTCCCATTGAAATACTGGTCAGTTTGTTGATTTAAATTTACTTGTTCTTTATTTTAAATATTGTATTTGTTCCTGTTTTGTTTTTTTACTTTAAAATAAGATATTGCAGTGTGCATAGGGATTTGTTCATAGTTTTTTTTATAGTCCAGCCTTCCAACGGTCTGAGGGACAGTGAACTGGCCCCCTGTGTAAAAAGTTTGGGGACCCCTGCTTTAGAACATTGAATGTATGGGGGGGTCTTCCTTAAATTTTGAGTTGACTTAATCTAAAAAAGAATAATTCCTATTTCTTATGCCCTCTCCTTTGACAACCATCAGCTTATTCTCTATATCTATATCTTTGTTTTGTTCATTTATTTGGGGATTTTTTTTGATTCTACATGTAAATGAGATCATATGGGATTTGTCTTTCTATCTCTGACTTATTTCACTTAGCACAGTGCCCTCTAGGTTCATCCATGTTGTGACAAATGGTAAGATTTCATTCTTTTTTATTGCTGAAAAAGCATAACAAATTTCTAAGTGAAAATATGTAGTCTTTGGCCAGCCAAGATGACTTCAGGGCTGGCAGGTGAGGACAGTGCTGGCTCAGAGAACAGGGTTCCAACAACATCCCCAGAGCCCCCTGCTTTCTTCTCCCCTCCTCTGTCAGCCCTCCCGGCAGTCCTGCGGGGAGCAGGGGATGCGCAACTGGCTTCGTCCAAGGGTACCCTGGGCACTTTGATTCTAGGCTCACAGTCCTAGGAAGATCAAGATAGGCTTGAGAGAGGCCCCAAATCAATCTTTGCCTGGCACAGAAAGAGCCAGAAGTGGAGACAAACAGGCAGAGAAACACTAAAGATGGGGCTCAGTGTGGGTCCCCAGCCGCCTGTCCTTCCTGGCTCCCTGGGGCATTTGATGCCAGGAGAGCCCCTCCCTTGCATTCCAAAGGGCTGGGCAAGGCAGTGCCGCAGGAGGGGTTGCTCCTGTCACCCTTGAACTATGGAGGTGTGACATAGCTCCATAGGCACACTGAGAAACCCAGTTCTCTGAAAGGACCCCCTCCCCATTCTCCTGGCTGCTCTATAAGGTGACAAACCACCCAAGTTTGCCCAGGACATTCCTGGTTTTACCACTGAAAGTCCTGTGTCCCAGAAAACCCCTCAATCCTGGGCAAATGGGGACAGTTGGTCACTGAATTTCCGTGAGTGGCCACGAAAGTCAGTTATAATCCACTTGAGGGGAGCCCTGAGCACCCTGTCTAGTACACACAGATTGCTCAGGACAGCTTAGAGGATCTCCTGGGAATAGAGATGTATCAAGCCCTGGAAATGCCCTTCTGATCAGTTGCCATCTAAAGCGGGCTCAGAGCAACCCCACTTGGGACACAATTCACCTGCACCCATTCTAACCCAACCTCCCATCACCTGAAGAGGCAAGCAGATCCCTCCTGCCTGTCACGAGGACACCTGAGGCCAGGTGCTTTCCTCCACAGCTTCATAGCTTTTCCATGGGAAACAGCTGTTGTTGGTTCCACTTCCCAGGCTCCCTATCCCCAGACACAGTTCCTCCTGAACTCCTATGCTGAGGTCACCCATGTAGGAAGGTTGGCTAAAACCTAGCAGCTACAGAGTGGCTCTCTGATGCTCTCACCTAGAAAATGTCAAAGGTTCTAAGAGACCTCACAGAGTAGTGACGTGTGCTCCCCTTCCTCCCTTTCACCAGTGGGGAATCCAAGGCCAAAGTCACCTCACAGTCAACCTTGGACTTATCATCCAGAATGCTTCCTCCCCCATTTTCTGTGCAGCCTCCATTGTCCCTGGTCTGGGCAGATGCAGAAGTGCCTTCTCAGCATTCAGGAACCAGGGCTAGAAGCCAAGTCTCATTTACCCGTTAGGGGCCATGCCCTAACGTCCGACCTGCAGGGGCCGCATGGTGAGAGAACCTGGGTGTGTTCTGGGCGTCTCTCCTAGCTTCTTTGCTTTGTGCTTGAGAATGTGGGCGGTGATTACAGCAGTGTTTGATTTATATGTATTTTCTATACCATATATGTATATATTTCTATGTACTGTTTCTGTAGGTCTGTTATATTTCACATACACACACACACAAACACTTAAAAAAGAATGTGAAAAAAAAAAAAGAATGTGAGATTTGGTCCTGGGCAAGATACAAAGGAGATGAGGAGGATTGTGTGGGACTATGTACCTCTGAGGACACCCACGCTGCCTGAAGGCTCCTGGGCTGAGATGTTGCAAGGTACGGGCAGTCTGGGGAGCCCTCAGCCTACAGGAAGGTGTAAGAGGGTGCTGCACCACTGTAAAGCCAGTAGCTACGGCCACCATCACAGCCGCCTGGCCCATGCAAGTTCGCATTAGATTCAGATAGACGAGCCTGACCTGTGGTGGTGCAGTGGATAAAACATCGACCTGGAAATGCTGAGGTTGCCAGTTCGAAACCCTGGGCTTGCCTGGTCAAGGTACATATGGGAGTTGATGCTTCCTGCTCCTCCCCCCCTTCTCTCCCTGTCTCCTCTCTCTCTCTCTCTCCTTTCTAAAATGAATAAATAAAATAAAAATTAAAAAACAACAACAATGGCCCTGGCCGGTTGGCTCAGTGGTAGAGCGTCGGCCTGGCGTGCAGGAGTCCCGGGTTCGATTCCCAGCCAGGGCACACAGGAGAAGCGCCCATCTGCTTCTCCACCCCTCCCCCTCTCCTTCCTCTCTGTCTCTCTCTTCCCCTCCCACAGCCGAAGCTCCATTGGAGCAAAGATGGCCCGGGCGCTGGGGATGGCTCTGTGGCCTCTGCCTCAGGCGCTAGAATGGCTCTAGATGCAACAGAGCGACGCCCCTGGTGGGCAGAACATCGCTCCCTGGTGGGCATGCCGGGTGGATCCCGGTCAGGCGCATGCGGGAGTCTGTCTGACTGCCTCCCCATTTCCAGCTTTGGAAAAATGAAAAAAAAGAAAACAACAACAACAACAAGAAAAGATTCAGACAGACGGTAATGAAACAACAGAGCCAAAAACTGGTGGGCCATCAGCTTTAATCCTAGCTTGCACCTGGCAGGCAAGAAATACACAAAGTGGGAAGACACTTCCCTTTCCATTCAGGGCTCTCAAAGCCACTGACTTATCAGAGTTTCCTAGAATCAAAGGTTTCTAGCTCACCAGCCTTATTCACCTACATTTCCCATCTTCTCTCTACACAAACACTGTACAAACAGGCTTCTTCTTCAGCACTCCGCCATCTTGGCTGCTTCTCCTCTCCTCCACGTGGCCTTTCTCTGCTCTCCTTTCTCTGCTCTCCCCTCTAATGCCAATCTCAGGAACTAAGAGAGAGAGAGAGCCCCCGGTCTGCCCTACTTTATAGTGTAGAAATCAAAACCTTTAATCCAATATACAAACAAGGAAGTCTCTGATACAAAGTCACTTATCTGAGGCATAATGGGATTCCTCATGAGAGTGCACCACCCCACGTCATGCAATCAGTCAAGGGTGTGGGGGAAAGCTTAGTCTTAAAACTAAGCCTTAGGCTATAACCTACTTGCTTACAGCCTGTTCCCCCACACCCAATACAAACTATAAGCGAGCAGACATATATATCATATTTACAAATTTATTTGACCAAAAACCACTCTCTGGCCTGCTGCCAGGGCGGTGCCGCCATCTCCAGGCCCTGGTTGGAACGGAGACCAAAGCTGCAGCGAACTCTTTCTGCCCTGCATGAACCTGAGAACGCTGCCCCAATGGGCAAACAGTGGAGCAGAAAAAGTACTTTGTTGCAGGCCCTGAGTGACCATGAACAAGGCCTCAGCCTGCACCCTGAGCAGGAGCCTGAGCTCAGGCTGCCTTTTTGGAACAGATTTCTAACCTGGGGTCCATGCAGGGCTGCAGGGATTGTTATACCCTAACATTGTATTTACAATGTTTGTGTGATTCGACTTCTTGGAGGTGAGAGTTCATAGCTTCCAGAGCTTCTTGAAGGGGTCTAGGGATTGCTCTATAGAGAGGATCAATGCTTTCCATTTAAGTCAGTATCAGAAAAACAAGAAGAGATAAACTTCATTCATCTTCTTCTATGTCCTTGGTCCCACTGGGGCTAAGAATGCTAAGTAATTGATTCAGGTTCCCATATCTCAAAAGTTGAATCCTTTAACAGAGGCTATTTCTTGGGGTTTTCTACTAGTGAAGGGAGGAGGAGAGGGCCCCAGTGCACAGCCTGCAGCTTCCTGGGCCTCCCTTGGCTGGGGGCACAGACAGCAGAGGGTGGGGCGGGGTGGCTGCCCCATGGGCCTGGGGCGCCGGTGCAGAAGCTGTCGAGTGAGGCTTCCTCCCATCCCCCCTGTAGGGTGGCAGAGCAGCGGCTGAACAAAGGGACAAGTGGGCCCCTCATAGGGCTCTGAGATAGCCAGTAGAACAGCAACTCCATGCAGCTTGTTCTTCGACCTTTAAGTGGTACTGGGGCTGCGGGTGACCGGGGGCTTCTCGGCAGTGGCAGGCTGGGATCCGCGTCTGGGAGACTGGGAAGAGTGGTGTGAGCACAGACAAGAGTCAGGGCATGTGTGGGCTCACACGGGAGAAATGAGCATAAGGTGTGTCCTGAGGGGCCAAACCAGCAGCATTTAATTAGGGTGGGGGAAGCTGATGAGACATACATGCTTAAGAAAATGACCTGGGGGTCAGGGCTGACCCCAAGCTGAGCAGTACTTAGAGACAGCTGGTTATAGGGTGGGACCCATGAGAGGGTGTAGAAAGTTTGAGAGCCAGGAAGTGATCTTTCCTCTGCCCTCAGCATCAACCCCACCCTCACTGGAGTGTCTTGTCCTCTGAAAGGTAGGTTAATGTCTGCCCTGGAGTTCCAGGGCGGCCAGGGCTACCCACGTGCCTGTGCCTGGGAAGGGGCTCCCTTCTCTGTCTCTGGCCTCTCAGACTGAAGAGGAGGGTGAGGTGAAGGAATGAAATGAGGTGGGACTCAGAGGGCCCCATGGGGCTGGGTCTTGGAGGATGCCTAGTACAGGTTTCTGGGGAAGCGGGAGAATCAGAGCAGCCCTTTCCTGGCACTTTCACTGCCTCCTGTCTGTGATCCCCGGCCTGTCAGTCAGCAGGCTGAGTCACAGCTGCCCTGGGGCTGGGGGCTGCCTGCCAAAGGCCTGACTCATGGAGAATGGCAGATTGGTTTCTCTAGCCTCTGTCCCTCCCTGTCACAACACGCTGAGGGAGTGAGGCCTGGGGACGCACCCGGGCATCACTCTCTCGGGCAGCTCCTCCCACAGCAAGGGGCACGCGGGCTTCTGTTCTGGAAAGGATGGCCTCCCAGACTGCCAACAGGGTTCGCCCATGTGGGCTTCTCCTTGCTCCCCAGCCTGACATGAATCATGGCTATGCTCAGTATACACGTGGGGAGTGAATGAGCAGCTCCTCCCTCACCACTGGCTGAAAATGACATCGAGCCCTCCACAGCCTACGCAGGACCGTGCAGAGCCTCGCATCCTCAAGTCCACAGAACTGAAAACGCTGTGCTAACTGTCGGGCCGTGGCTCACAGAAGCAATTTCCTAACACCCCTTTTAGTCCCACGAAAGTACAAACTCTGATTTCACATCTTATTTAAATGAGAAAAAAAACTCACAAACTTGTAAGCTAAGGAGACAAAATGCTGAGTAATGAGAAAGGTGCTTAATAACCGCACTGAATGAAGGATTTGGACAGAGAGGGAGCTTTTGAGTGTCTGTGCTATGGAGCAACTCCTCAGAGAAGTCTGTATGCCTGAAATGGGGACCTGGGGCCACAGATCAGGCCAGGCAGCTAAGCCCAAATGAGACCCAGTCCCTGGGATGGCGGGTGCTGTGGCGTGGCCTGTCTGGGACTGAGGTCTCTATGAGGTCGGGGCTGGGGCTGCAGGACCGAGGGTGCTGTGGCGGGCTGAGGTGGGTGCGGTTGAGGGGCCCCACGGGCTACTGGGAACAGCTGTGAGGAGTGAGGGTCCAGGTGGCACACAGCGTCCCACGTGTAGGACTCATGTCTGTAGAGACACTGATTCACAAGCAACAGGAAACAGGACCCACTGGCTCCAAGTCCAGAAGGGGCTTTGGTTCTGGCACTGCTGGTTCCAGGGGTCAGGTGGGATCCCCTACGTCGTCTCTGACCTGATCTCTTGGTCCTTGAGTGTCTGTGTGTGTCTGGCTCCGTTCTAAGTGAGTAGAAGGCAGGCTGGCCATGTGAGGTCCCAATTTATGAAGTTCCAGTGGGGAACAAGTTCTCTCCCATTGTTCACACAACAATCCTAGAAAAGTCTCTGATTGGTTGCAGGAAGGGATTTATACTTGGTTGGCCAGCGGGGTCATGTGCCTGCCCCAGTGGGATGATGGTGAGGACATGTGACGTCTACTCACTATAAGTACCTAGAATGAGAAAAGAGCTTCCCAAAATGATGAGGCAGAGGGTGGCGAAGCATGCCTCCCACCCCCGTCTGGAGGCTTAGCCAGATGCACGGACAGGCACTTGTATCTCTGACCCATTCTAGTCGTATGACTGAGTCCTGTCCCACCTGAGGTTAATGGTACAGGGAGATAACAGACTGAGGGAACTTAGATGGGAAACTAACAGAACTGGTGTATTGATAACAAGGAGGATTTCAATCCAGTCCGGGGCAGACAGCTTTGCACACGTAACTCCTTTTCCCTGGCACAGACAGGCCACGCCACACGTAACTCCTGTTCAGCAGAGACATGTGACCAGGCTGTGCACGCTTGCTGGGCCCACTGGGACAGTTAATTGTGGGGAAATTCCAGCAACGAAGCCGGCTGGGGTGTTCAGCCTTGTTACCCATCTCATTTGGAGGCAGCACTCAGGGATCCAGCAGAGCCAGATGTGGAATCTGGGAGAAGGACCATGGTTTTGGAACTCTTGAGCCACATGGTCAGGATAGTACCCGCCTCCCCCGTCAGACGATGCAGCTCTCCACCTCTCCACCTTCCATGGGACTGCTTGCCCTGAGTATGGGTCTGAGGCTGGTTTGGGGAAGCCAGGTCACGGAGTCTCCAAGTTAACTCTTATCTGCCCCCTTCCCACCTTGGCCCAGCCATACCTGTCTTCCAACACCCTGCCAGCTGCTCAGTCTTTCTCTTTCCCCTCCCCCAAAACAAAACAGTTGAACAGGGATCCACATGCTTTCTGGCAGAAGCTATCTCAAATCTCAATACTGGGTAAACAGAGGGAAAGTAACATTTATTAAAATGACCAAAGTAGCTAGAAAGAAAAAGACTATATCAGTTATCTATCGCTGTCTAACAAATTACCCCCAAACCTAATTATCTAAAAGAATTATAAAGGCGTTAATTCGTCACAATTTCTATGGGTCAGGAATTTAGGAGAGGCAGGGTAGAGTGCTTCTGGTCCAGGGACTTCCAGGAGGATGGTCCTCTATAAAGCACAAGGAGCAAACTGCAATGCCTTTTATGACCTAGCCTCAAAAGTTACATATTCCATCCCATATGCATCGTGGGAGGACTCCATTGGTTTCCTGGGTAAGCCCTGGTCGGCGAGAGGGGAAGACAAGGGGCAGGAATAGGAGAAGGCAGGGCTCTTTGGGGGACATTTGGAGGGGGTACAGCAGGGGGTACCCAAGGAAAACTGAGTGAATGTTCCCCCATGGAACAGAGTTACCGCAAGAAACAAGAGAAAAAACAAAATGAAAATAACATATTATATCTCTCTTTATAGTTTCTACAATTTTTATTGCATCTATGAGAAAAGAATAATCCCAATTACAAAAATTCTTTTTATATAAAAAAAATCACTATTAAAAATTTAGAAAGTATAAGCCATGAATAGGATAAAACCAAATGATATTAGAAAACTAGCTTGAAAATTTCTAATAGATATCTGAGGAAAAGGCTAAAGAGATGAGAGAAAGCATAAGAGAATTTAGGTGATACAACATTTATGGAACAGGAAGATAAAGAGACTCGAAGGAAGAGCAAAGAGAATTCAATCATGCCTTATAATCTCACTTAGATGTGGAATCAAGCAGAATAAAACGTATAGAAAAGTGATTAGATTTGTGGTTACCAGAGGTGGGGGTGGGAAGTGTGGGAATAGGATAAAGTTTGTTAAAATGGTATAAAGTTCGTTATAAGATAAATAAATACTGGGGATATAATACATATTTAAAAGGTGTGAAGGGAATAAATATTAAAAATTTTCATCACAAGGAAAATAATATTTTTTTTCCTCTCTTTTTTCTTGTAATCCTATCTCTCAGTGATGAGTGTTACCTAAAGTTATTGTGGTAATCATTTTGCAATATATGTAAATCAAGTCACTATGCTGTACATTTCAAACTTATACAGTGCTGTGTGTCAATTCTATCTCAATAAAACTGAACAGAAAAACACTTGAAAGAAGATTAGAAAATTCTAGCCTGACCTGTGGTGGCGCAGTGGATAAAACATCGACCTGAAACACTGAGATTGCCCTTTTGAAACCTTGGGCTTGCAAGGTCAAGTCACATAACGGGGCAAGCAACTACTACAAGTTGATGCTTTCTGCTCCTCTCTCCTCTATTTCTCTCTCTCTTCTCTCTAAGATCAATAAATAAAAAATATTTTTTTAAAGAATCAAGTTAAAGATTTTGTTTAATTACACTGGGGAACAAAATTTTTGTTGCATCTACAAAAAGACTTGTTCTTACCTAATCTGATCTCAAATCTGACATTAGTTTTTCTCTGTAGGCTACAGTTTTTTTTGCAATTCAAGATTTTAGATTTTCATCTTATTGTAAAATTTTCAACATTTAGTTTAGCATAATGAAGTAGAATGTCTTCTTGGGCATCATCTTTGTGAAAATATAATAATTTATATAATGCAGTAAATACACTAATACACTAAAAGATATGATTGCATCATAATTTGTCTACAATTTTGAAATAGAACATATTAAAACACTTACTTTAATCATAAAATTTGTGCAAAACTTATTTAAATTCTATTCAGGCAAAAATTTACGTTTGTAGCTCTTGCGTTTGTGTACTTGTTAAGGACAATCTCGTTTGATGCTCCAGCAGTAGTCTGCTCATCACTAACACCTCCAAGATTTTCAGGAAACTTATCAAGGTGACTGTTCAGGAGGTGAATCTTTTTTTTTTTTTTTTGTCAGAACATATATATTTTTTAATTATTTTTATTTATTTATTTATTTTAGAGTAGAGAGAGAGAGAGAGAGAGAAAGAAGGGGTGAGGAGCAGGAAGCTTCAACTCCCATATGTGCCTTGACTGGGCAAGCCCAGGGTTTTGAACCGGCGACCTCAGCATTCCAGGTCGACGCTTTATCCACTGCGCCACCACAGGTCAGGCCAGGAGGTGAATCTTAATGCTTATGTTACATCCAATGTTGCGGAAAGCCAACAGCATCCTTTGGACCAGAAGTTCATAGTTTTCTGCTTTTTTGTTGCCAAGGAAGTTCTTTGTAACTGCCACAAAAGACTGCCATGCTGCTTTCTCCTTCTTATTCATCTTCCTGGCAAATTCTTTGTCACATATGAGGGTTCAAATTTGAGGTCCATCGAATACACCTACTTTTATCTTCTTGAAAGACAAGGCAGGAAAAGCAGAAATAATATGTTGAAAGCATTCACTTTCTCTATTCAAAGCCTGAACAAACTGCTTCATTAAGCCAAGTTTGATGTGAAGAGGGGGAAAAATGATCCTGTCTCAATTAACTACAGGTTCATTCACAATATTTTGCATCCCTACTTCCAGAGCTTCACATTTCGGCCATTCCTTCTGTGTCCAGTGTTTCTCCCGAGCTCGGCTGTCCCACAAACACAGAAAGCAAGGATAATTCGTGAAACCTCTCTATTGTCCTAGCAGGAAATTTACCATTTTAAGATCCACACAAATGATCCTGTTATGCTCCTCATACTTCAGAAAGGCAAGGACAATTTTTATGTCATTCTTACAAAGTCATTCAATTCGGGTTGGCTAAACTGCTGAGGGGTTAATGACTGCTTGGCATCAGAAGAAGACCCTTCAGATTCTACAACCATTTCCTCATGCATCTTATCAAAATACACTTGATCACCATGTTTACTTTCTTCGTCCTTAGAAGAAATAAAACCATTGAAAACTGGAACCGGGAGTGTCTCAGAGTGTGGGATAGGTCGTATTGCTGAAGGAATATTAGGATATGTGATCATATGCCGTTTTTTCTTGCTAATGCCCTCTGTATGGATCAGACAGAAATAACAGTCACTGCTGTGGTCCTTAGGTTCACACCAAACCATGGAAATACCAAAAGGGATTCCTTTGTGTTTACCTTTTGTCCAGTCATGAAGCAGTTCCTCACAATTATGACATACAATATGAGGAGCCCAATTCTTGTCTTGATTGCCAAGGGAAACTTGAAAATAGGCAATATATGCACAAATGATGAAATATTGCGCCTTTGACGCTGAAGTGTGTAACAGCCACATATATAACAGAAGCTGTCAGGACTATTCTTACATTTACACCTACTCGAAGAAGCCATGATTCAATCTTAAAACAAAATAAGAGGGTGTTTTTATCAGATAATAATTTTTTGCATTTAAAAACAATTACACTTATGTAAAAGTAATGTTTGTAAAACATTAATTGCCTTGTGGTTATATTCAATCCAAGAGTCGTTGCCTTTTAACTCCAATTTAAAAACCAATGTATGCCATTAACTGTAACAAAAAGAAGTTAAAATTGCATAAAAACTAGAGCATGCGCCAAAAAACAGATTTCATATTTGGAATCAGCGATGCAAAAATATATAGAAACAGTTCTAAAACCTCAAGCAACAGAAAATGAAAAAAAAAAAGTTCCCCAGTGTTATTTTCTGTAATCTACTACTTCTATATATAATCAAGTAATTGAAGAACATTTCTCTGATGCAAAGGAAGGTGTGAGCTATCAGATTTAAAGGGTAAAATGAATTTAAAGATACTGTACCTACTTATATCTTAAATTTTTTTTATTTCAAGGATAGAGGGAAAAATATAGGTTACTGACAAAGAAAAAAATTAAGTTTTCCCAGACTTTACTTATGTAACTCTAAATTCTAGAATGAAGCAATGTCTGCTGCATTTTGAGAAGCAACAACACAAAGAATTCTGTACATAGTTACAATGTCATTCATTTATGGGTCAAGAGAAGACATTCTCAGACATGTAAGAGCTCACGTAATCTGCCTGACAAACAATGCCCCCAAAGGTCCATCAATCAACTGAGAAGTGAGTCAAAGTGAAGAAGCCAAAAATGGAAGAAGTGGTACAAAAGAAACAACCATGAGTAATTAAGCCAGTAAAGAATAGTTAATGTCTAAATCATTGTTTGGAACATGATTATGAAACCAAATGTAAATGTCAAAAGTAATTCTTGAAGGGAAGAAATATATATAAATCCCAAATATATAATTATTTTGACAACAATTTTAAGGTGAGGAAAAGGCAGAGAAGGAAATAAAAGTGCTCCAAATGTCTCATTAACTTCAATGCAGTTATAGATATTGTTTAATTCTTGAAATTGGTAGATTTTTTTGCTTTAAATATTTTTCTTTAATATAACTTCCAAATTATTACAGGAAAGGGAGTCAAGAAAAATTGATCCACAAAGCAAAATTCAGAAAAAGAACCAGCAAAGGCACATAAAGCACAGAATAATATTATGAAAACAATGCCAAACATAAAGTTTCATTCAAATATAAATGTACGAAATTCTACTGTTCATAGATCAAAACTTTTAGATCGTGTAAAAATGTCAAAGCATATTCTGTTTTTCGGAAACATATAGTGTTAATGAAAAAGTGAACACTAAACAAATGGGAAAATATCACACACAGAAAATGCAAACAAAAAGAAGGCAGTAGCAATCTTAGGAGCCTATAAGGTGGAACTCAGAGGAAAATTCAGATAAGAGAATGTTAGTTTATATTGATCAAAATGTCGATCCACAATAAAGGTACATTATAAACTTCTATGAACCAGATACAATCTCATTTAAAAAGCATACAGCAAAACTCCTATAAACAAAAGAAATGTACAAATCCATATACGAGTGGAGATTTAAAACTTTCATCCCTGTATTTGACAGATCAAGGAAACCTGAAAAAGCTATAGAAAAATTGAATAAAGGGGGAAAATTTAACAATAAAGGGGGAAAGTGGAGATGCCTGAGGTTTCACCCGAACAGGACACAATCACCGTCTAAAGTGCCCCTGCTTCCTTCAGAGACTGTTCGGGAGAGAGCCGCACCATGTTCCATCCTCAACCTAGCCTAAGAGTTTGTTCTGGGATTAAATCACACTCTCACTCCAGGACCTTTGTACCAGCTCTCTGTGAGCTTGGAACAGCGCACGTGTACTTGACTCATCCTCACCTCATTGTCTTGAAAGCTCAGAGGCTGCCCCCTCAAACAGGTCTTCCTTGCCTCTTTGTGATGGGATTTTTCCTGCTGGCTCAGTCCCGCTCTCAGCCATCAGCCATCACTCTTTCCTGATCCTGCTTTATTTATTTGTTTATTTATCTGCACACAATTATCACTACTTGATGTTTTATTTTTTTTTTTATGTTCTATTATTATACAAACATTTTATTTATTCACTTTGTATCCTCAGTACTGGAACTCTGTTTGGCACACAAAAGTATTGGCTAAATAGTATAATTCATAAAGGAATGAAAATTTAAATATAAAGAACTTTAATCTGCAAGTTCTTTGTGCTGCTATAAATCAGTGGTTCTTGACTGGAGTTGACTTTCGCCTCTCGGGAACATTTGGTAACGTCTGGAGAGATTTTTGGTTGTCACAACTTGACGACAACCAAATGCACAGGAAAGGCTCCCCAAGAAATGATTAGCTGGCCCCAATAATAGTGCCGAGGTCGGGAAACTGCTACAGAGTCACTAATGCCTTCTTTGTTTGGGAAAAGAGTCTCTTAGGATTTTAAAAATTATAAATATGTAATCAGAAGTTAGGAATCAAAGTTTTAAGTGGCTGAGAGAGGTTGAAGGTAGGTAGACATGAACAGGATGAGTGTGGAGAATTTTGGGGGCAGTGAGCAGTTAACAGCAGTGGATACATGTCATTATGCATTCGTCAAAACCCATAGAATGTACAACAGGAGAATGAGCCCAAATGTAAACTATGTGTTGGCGGGGCAAGAAATGAAACAGCACCAGGTGTGAGACTGGTGGGGAGGACCCAGACCTGCGTTCACCAGCCTTGGTATTTGAGCTCTAGCTAGGAAAGAATTCAGAGTCAAGACACAAACAGCAAGAGAAAATTTATTTAAAAAGTCATGGAGGTAGAAGAAATGGGCTTCAGGAAACAAGTTACAGAGGCAAAAAAAAAAAAAAAAGGGAGCTTAGGAGAAAGAAAGAAAGAGCCGTGCCATGGTAGTGGTGGGTGGGGGCAGGGGGCCGGGGGGGGGGGGCTGGGGCATGATCCCTGAAGAAAGAGCTGCTTGGTCTTCTGTCCCAGGGCTTTTAAGGGAGGAGATTTTAGAGGTGGCCCCAAAATCTTAGAGAATATTCATCAGCTCTCCAGGTGTGTCCTTTCAAGGTTGTGGTCTCCACGGATTGGTCAGTGCTGGGGGGTGGGAGTGGTCCTTAATCCTGAGGTCCCCTGCGGAGGGAGGCACTTGTCTGGTTTTGCTGCTTTTCTGGAGCTGAAACACAACTGAGGCCTGGCCTGCTGTCCTCGCTTTATTGAACTTCTGTGTCTGACCCATCGTCCCTGCTCTGGTCATGTCTGTCTAACTGTCTACTGCATGTGTACATTGGATGTCTATGTGTCAATGTAGGTTCCCTAATTGTGTGGGATGTTGATAATGGGATAAGCTGTGCATGTGTTGGGAAATCTCTGCATCTTCCCCTCAATTTTGCTGTGAACCTAAAAGTGCTCTAAAAAAAATAAAGCCTATCTAAAAAGAAGAGCACCCCGGCCAGGTAGCTCAGTTGGTTAAAGCATTGTCCCGATATGCCAAGATTGTGGGGTTCAACCTCTGGTCAGAACACATACAAGAGTCAACCAATGAATGCATAAATAAGTGTAACAACAAACTGATCTCTCTCCTTTCTTCTAAAAATCAATCAATTAAAAAAAGACTTTATCAAGGCACATAGATATTCTAGCTCTTTGATGCTCAAATTATGGTCCTTGAATCAGATGTGTCAACATTACCCGGGAGCTTCTTAGACATGCAAACTCTTGACCCCACACCAGACCTGCTGAACTAGAACCTGCACTTTAATGACATCCTGGATGCTTCATAAACACGTTTAAGTTTGAAAAACACTGGGCTAGGACATGGGTTCTCATTCTTGGCTGCTCATTGGAATCACCTAGAAGTTTTTAAAAAATCTTAACTTTCAGGCCACACCCTAGGCCAATTAAATGAGAATGTGGGGGCTTGGCCCACGTATTAGTATTTTTTAAATCACCTCAGGTGATTTCAATGGACCCAACTTGTGCACCGCTGTTTGAGACTGCATGTGGAAGTTCCAAAAGAGTTAGTAAATATCCTTGTTTTGTGATTCTTGGGTCTTCACATCAAGAGCAGACCATTATGGGCTGACCAGGTTGTCAAGATTAGAGAGGGTTTGCAAGGGAAGATCTCTGGAGAGTGAGTGGGCCTCGTTTCCCCCCTTACCTCGTGACCCCTGAGCAAGCCACCGGGGAGCTTGGCCTGTGTGGCCTGGATCTGGGGACACAGGAGACTGGGGTAGACATCTGCCTGAATAGGGGCTGCAGTTTTCAGGCTGATGTCAGGCCAGAGGGTGACTGGCTACTCAGGGACCAAGGTCACTTTCACTGAGGGCTGGCCTGGGGCACCTGTTTTCCATGGACAAGAGTGAGCCTTGTGATGTGGAAACTCATGAACTTGCCTAGTACTGTTAATAATCTTGCCCGAGAGACCCTCCTGAAAAAGCAATGAGACCCTGCCAGTGACTGAAAATGCGAAGTGGACACCGCAGCAGATGCATCTCCGCTTTCAAAGAAAGTGCAGCCGGATGTTCCCTGTGTGGCTGGCCTCCGAACTTGCAGGCAAACGCGCCCTGAGAAAGTCATCTTTAAATCACAGGGCATAGAGCCAGCTTAGAACAGTGCCTGTCAGGCGGGAACTCGCCTATCCTTCTTCTCCCTTTCTCCCTCACAAGACCCCTGGCCCTGGAGGGGGCGGATGCCACAGGTAATTGAGCTGGGAGAGGTAGAAAACTGCTGGGCAGTAAAAGAGAAAGAGACTTATGCCTAATACCTCCGCACTGCCCAATTGCCCCCTGTGGACTCCCTCTACCCCCCCCACACCGTGTGAGCAGGCACCCTTTCTGAGGTTGGGAAGAAAATCAAAATCAGGTTTGAGGATTTGGTTATCACAGAGGCATGGACACTTTCCATTACTGAATGATTCAGCATTAAGGATTTTAAGCAATTTTTATTATCTGAAAGCAAGAGAGAGGAAGAAAAAGCAATGCTCCAATTTTCAACCCACAGGAAGAGGACTAAATAACATCTTTCACTGGATAAAGTTGAAATGAACAACGAAGATGGGAAACACAAGTAAAGGGGCTCAATGTGCGGGCCTCGGAAGAAAGGCCCGGGCTCCGCCTAGGAACAGCAGAGGCGGGGCTTCGAGGAAAAGAGCTGGGTCCTTCTGCGTAATTTCAGTTGAGTAATGGATCAGAGAGTGGGGGGGACAGAGAAAGAGAGAAAATGGGGAAAAGGCTTGGAATGCAAGGCAAGAGCAGGAGGCTGGCCCCAGAGCTGCAGGACCGGGGAGCTGCAGCGGCATGGGGGCCATGGTTTGGGATAGGCTGGGAGATGCTGGTCTGAGGTTAATAAAGAGAGAACTCTGTACGGGCCACCCACACGCATGTTTGGTTTCTAGAACTGTGTTACTGGGCTTTGCCTTTTTCTAAGCAAGACAAAGCAGTGGAGCCAACATCATTAGGTTCTCTTTTCTTTGAGTTTATGACAGGATTAAATGATCCCCAATTCTAATGTCACACAGGAGAGAGGGGCCAGTGAGGAGCAGTCTGTTCTCAGTAAGTCTGGCTGGTTCACATGACTCTTGGAGGTCCCGCTTGGCCTCTGTGCCTTTTCCTGTTCAATAAACAGACAACATCAGGGCCCCAAGGAGCCAAACAATGCTCCTAGAGGGGTCCCTGAGCCCAAACCACTCTCTGCTACAGGTGTCCTGAGGGAGAGCTTCCAGGAAGAGGGCAGGGTGGGAGATCTTGCCGTTCCCTTCCCTGCCTTTGCCACCCCCCCAGCCTCTCTCCCTCCCTCTGCCCTAGACTGGGCCTGCGTCATTGATGGTGTAAGTCATGTTGTCTCCCACACTTCTGGTTTGCTCAGAGGCCACCAGAGAGAACTCTGCAGAGGATACACGTTCTCTTCCATCACTGTTGAGAATGGTTTCAAAACTTATTCTTCTAACAGGTCACAAAGACATTATCAATAACCTCTAACACATACACATTGTACACATCATATTCTCTGACCAGAATCCAAGAAAACTAGAAATTAAAAACCAAACGATGAGCAAAGAACAAAAACATTGAACCACTTGGGAAATTAAAAATCGCTTTTCTAAGTAATTCTTGGGTCTAAGAGGGAGTACAAATGTCAATAATAGGCGGTATAGAGCATAATGATAAAAATGACAACACAGAAAACTAAATGAGCCAAACAATTATTTCCAGATGCCAGAAAAAGAAAAGCAAACAATCACCACCACCAACACAACCCAAGGAAACAAGAAGGAGAAGCTAATCACAAAAACCCCCAGAAATTAATGTATTAGAAAATAGGAAACATAAATTGATGAACAACTCCAGAGTCTGGCTCTTTAAAAAGACCATTGACTTAGAGAAACCATTGGCAAGCTTAATCAAGAGAGGAAAAATGAGTACAGGCATGAGAAATGATATAGAGTAAATGAAAAATAGGGGGAAATGGGTTTTGTAACTTTATGCAAATAAACTTAGAAATCTCAACAACATGGATAGTTTTTTGGGAAAATATAAATAACCAACTATGACTGAAGAAGTGATAGAAAACTGAATAGATTAATAATTCTAGACAAGCTGAAAAAGTTGTCAAAAGAAAGTGTTAAACCCAGACCGTTTCAGAGGCAAATTCTTTAAACCTTCTAACGTCATCTCTGTGCTATTTACCTAAGGTTATTCTAGGAAAAAGACAGGCAGCTTCCCCAGTCATTTGTCTAAGCTAGCATTGCCCTGACACAAAAGCCAACCAGCCAGATGGGCAAAAGAGAGACTGCAGCCCAATTTCACAAATGCAGACACAAAATGTTAGAAAATTGAACAAAGCCATATGTGTACAATAATAGTACACTATATACAAGCAGGCAACGATGCCAGCAGTACAAATGCTCAGTATCGGGAAATCTCTTGGTGTGATTATGTTAATAGGTCAAGGTGAAAATCCACATTATCACTGTCTTAAGAGCTTACGTTTTGAATTCAGAAAGCCTGAGTACAGATCCTGCCTTTTTTCACTTCCTAACTATGGACCCATGGAAACTTTCTTATCTTCAAATCTGGAATATTTGTGTAAAGTTGGGTCATGTGTGCATTAAGTGAAATAATAAATATAAAACTCAGCATGGAGCTGGACACATAAACAGAGCTCAGGAAATATTAATTTTTATAAAGTCATAAGAAATTGCTATCCATTCCTGGTGATGTTTTTGTAAATAAAACAAGAATTGAAGAACACGTCTTTAATATTACAAAGATACTCTCTCTCAAAGCAAAGCAACATCATCGTTAACTGTGAAAACATTAGTGACATCCCAATTAGGTTGAGGAACAAGATAAGGATGCCTCTGTATCTCCACTATTACTTATTAATGTTCTGGAAGTTCTAGCAATGGAATTAAACAAGAAGATAAAATAAGAACTATAAATATTCCCAAGAAGGAAATATTATCATTGTCATTTTCAAGGGATATGTTTGTTTATTTGTTTTTAATATGTGTTGCTGAAGTGAGCATGGTATATAGCTCTTTGTAATTTGACCATCTCAAAAAAATCAACTGAAGAAGTCAGAGAACTAACAAATGAGTTTAGTAGGGTAGCAGTCACAAAATATAGAAATACATATATAAAAGCCAATACCTTTCCTATGGTAATGAATAAGTTGTTAGAACACATCATGGAAATATATTGCATTTACAGCAGCAACAAAATTCATGGGACTTAAAAAGAAATAGGCAAGATTTATGTAAATAAAACAAAAAGACTTTACAGAGAAATTCAAAATGAGGCTTGAACACAAGGAGAGACACTCTTTTCTAAGAAGAATCAACAATATAAATTTGCAGTTGTCCCAATTAATTTATGCATGAACAAATTTCAATCAGGATTTTTTTCTTAATGAAATCTTTTTTTAATGGTATTTTTTAAATTGATTGACCTTAGTGAGACTGAGAAAGGAAGAGAGAGAGAGAGAGAGAGAGAGAGAGAGAGAGAGAGAGAAGCATTCATTTGTTGTTCCACTTGGTTGTTCATTCACCAGTCGTTTCCCCTATGTGCCCTGACTGGGATCGAACCCACAGCTTTGGTGTTTTTGGATAATATTCTGATTGACTGAGCTAACTAGCCAGGGCCTTAATGAAATCTTAACAAAGTTATTGTGAATTTGAATTTCTCTGGAAGACTAGAAGTGTGGAGAGGAAAATGTTGAAGGAGAACAAGGTTGATGAACTTGTCTGACCAGATATTAAATTTAATTAAAGGTTCCAACAATTAAAACAGATTCACAGGTGCATAAAAACTGACAGACAGATTCATGGGACAGCCTAAGGCAAGAAAAGATCCAAGTATGTGTGAGAATCTATTATTGATTACAAAGTTATTTCATAGAGTGGGGAAATGACCATTCAGTAAACAATGGCAAAGTTAGCTCCTTTACTCAAAATGCGCATGAAAACAAACCTCAGCTTTGAATTATGTATATTTTTGTTTTTGACCTTTTCTATTGAAGATTTAAAATGTTCAGAAAGTGCTAGAATAGTATAATAAAGTCCATCATACCCTTCACAAAGATTCACAAATTGTTAACATTTAAACATTTGCTTTGTCATATATATGAATGAAGTATTTATCCTTAAATACTCAGTGAGAATCTTCCAAGTACAAGGGCAATCACTTATGCAGGTACATTATAATGATCACATTCCAAATATTTAATGTTGATACCTCACTATTATCTAATGCTTAGTACATATTCAAATTTTGCCAAGATTTTCGGTAATTATCCTTTACAGCAGTCTCTGTACTCCATCTAGGATCCAACCTAGGATCATTTATTTATTGCATTCAGTTGTCATTCTTTAGTTCTCTTTAATCTGGAACAGTTCTTCAGCCTTTCTTTGCTTTTCATGTAACTAATGTTTTTTGAATTGTACAGACCTGTAGTTTTGAAGAAACTCCCTTTATCTATCTCTGGTATTTCCTCATAATTAGAATCAGGTTATGCATTTTTGTAGGAATACTGCATAGGACATATTGTGTCCTCAGTGCATCACTTAGGAGGCACAGTAGGTTTGTTTCATTATTGGTAATGGCAATTTTGATCCATCACTTGGCTAAGTAGTGTTTAATGGAATGGAGTTTCTCTATATTCTTTTGTGATTAATACCAAAATCTGTGAAGGAATACTTTGAAGTTGTGTGAATGTCTTTGCCTAAATGGTTACTAGAATTGCTGTAAGGTGGTAATTTATAACTCTATCGTTCCTTCTGTATTTATTGGCTGGCATTTTACTGTAAGGAAGAGCTTTCTCTCTCCTTTCTTCCCTTCCCCTCTTCTCTCTCCTCTGTTTCTTTTCTGTCAGTATGGATTTATGGATTATGGTATTTAGTAGGCCATCACCCATTACTGTCATTATTTGTTTTGCTGCTCAAATTGTTCCAGATTTGGCCAGTGGGTCCTGTGCCTTTTTGACCCGTTCCCATAATTTTTTAGCACTTTTTTGCTTCCTGGCACAACAAGATGTTCCAGGCTCATCTTGTACTTTTTCTGCCCGGACTTGGAATCAGCCATTTCTCTAAGGAACTCTGGTTCCTTGTGTGAATTGGGAAATGGTGTTAATAAACAAAGACTTGGGCATATTACATAAAAAAAGTAAATCATATAAGAACCACAGATAAATAGTTATGTACCCTTTGGGTGAGAGAGGACTTTTAAATATAATAACAAAGGCAAAACCCATAGATTTAACTACATGCAAATTTAGAAATTTGCCTAGGACATTATCATAAACATTGAGAGCCCTTAAGGCTTATTTCTTGGATCTCTTCTTTCCTTTTTCCACACCCCCTTTATTTGTCATCTCATTCAATGTTACAGCTTTTGTGACTATTTATGTTTGGATGATTAGCAAATTTATGTCTGCAGCCTGAACCTGCCTTCTGATCCCAAACCTGTGTACTCCACTGCCTATTCCACATCTCCACTTCCCAACTATTCTTCCTACTCTCATCCCCATATTAACTCCCGGCAACTGTATTCTCCCAGTTGCTCATGGACAATTTTAGGGGCATTCCTAAATATGTTCTTTTTCTCACTTGTCACCATTAACCCACAGCAGATTCTGTCAGCTGTACATTCAAAATACATAAAAAATTTGATCATTTTTCATCACCTCCTTTGTCACCACTCTAGGCCATCTCATTTGGATCATTGTCCAACCTCCTAGCTAAACTTCCTGCCTCTGCCCTTGTTTTATTATAATTGATTCTCCACAGAGCAGCCAGTTGGTCAGATAACATTATTCCTCCACATAATTCTGAAACCCCCCCATGGCTTCTATACCTTTCGGAGAAGTAGCCCAAGTCCTCATAATGGCTTCCACAGCCCAATACCATTGGTTCTTAGCTCTGGCTCAGCAAGTGGCTTTCCTCCTAACCCGCTGCTCTAGTTGAAATGGTGAGGTTTCCCTGGAAAAGCCAAGGATGTGGGTTTTGTTGTCACTAGGGCAGAGAGTGACACTGACCATTGCAGCTGTGCCTTTTGCTGGCCACTCCCTACACCTCCAGATGGACACTTCTCCTTCTAAAAATGTTTGCAATGGGCCTGACCTGTAGTGGCGCAGTGGATAAAGCGTCGACCTGGAAATGCTGAGGTCACTGGTTCGAAACCTTGGGCTTGCCTGGTCAAGGCACATATGGGAGTTGATGCTTCCAGCTCCTCCCCCCTTCTCTCTCTCTGTATCTCCTCTCTCTCTCTCTCTCTCTCTCTCTGTCTCTCCTTATCCTCTCTAAAATGAATAAATAAAAAATAAAAATTAAAAAAAATAAAAATGTCTGCAATGGACAGCCACAAACACAAATTGTGCCCACTACACAGGCGAGTGGGGTGAGGCAGAGAGAAGTGGGAGGTTTCTCTCTTGTTATTTAAGTAACCCACCTTGAATTTTCTTATTGGTCTAAAGTATTTATTGTCTGGTCCTTTTTCAGGGAAAGTGTATAAGCTTTGTGAGCATTTTAAAAAAAATGAAGGTATAATTGACATATAACATTGTGTTAGATTCAGGTATACAACATAATGATTGAATATTTGATCGCCACAGTTTAGTTAGCATCTGTCATCAAAGTTATAATTTTTTTAGGGCATGGTTTTAAATTTTTATTTTGTTCACTGATAATTTTTCTGTATGTAACAGAGTGTCTGGCACATAGTAAGTTGCTCAACAGTACAGGTGAATTAGACAAATACTTGTATTATATATAACAGAAATCCTTAATATATAAAAAATCAATATATATCATTATAAAAAATAAAATCAGGTATAAACATGAAGGTAAAAATACAATGAACAATAAACATATGAAAACTTCAGTACCAATCAAATCCAAGTTAAAAAGAGGTCAGATAAAGTACACAATAAATATAAACCATGAAAGAAGAAAATTGAGCCCTGGCCAGTTGGCTCAGCGGTAGAGCGTCGGCCTAGCGTGCGGAGGACCCGGGTTTGATTCCCGGCCAGGGCACACAGGAGAAGCGCCCATTTGCTTCTCCACCCCTCCGCCGCACCTTCCTCTCTGTCTCTCTCTTCCTCTCCCGCAGCCAAGGCTCCATTGGAGCAAAGATGGCCCGGGCGCTGGGGATGGCTCAAAAAAAAGAAGAAAATTGATAAGATGAACTTCATTAAAATTAAAAAGTTGTGCTTTTCAAAAGACACCATTAAAGAAATTAAAAGGCAATTTACAGAATGGAAAAATATATTTACTAAACATATGTTTGACCACAGACTTGTATCCAGAATATTTAAATAACTCTTGTAATTAAAAAATACAACAAATAACCCAATTTAAAAATGAGTAAAATATTTAAAGAGACACTTCTCCAAAGAAGACATGTGAATAGCCAATAAGCACACGAAAAGATGTGTGACATCACTAGTCTTCAGTGAATGCAAATTGAACTCACAGTGAGATATCAATACATGCTTCCCAGGATTACATTCAACAGATTGACAATACAAAGCATTGTTGAGAACACTCAGCTAGAAAGCTGATAAATTACATGGGACTGTAAGATAGCACACCCACTTTGCAAAGCAGTATGATTTATACTAATCATACAACCCAGCGATCCCATTCCTGGGTAGTTACCCAAGAGAAAAGAAAACATATTTCCTCTCAAATACTTGTATGAAATATTCATTTGCAGCCCTATTCATAAAAGTCCCAACCTGGAAACAGCCCAAATGTTCATCAACTGTTAAATGAGAAAACAAATTGTAAAATTTTTATATTTTATTACTTAGCAATAAAAAAGACCAAGACACTGATACACAAAGCAACACAAATGAATCTCAAAAGCATTATGCTAAGTGAAAGAAGCAATGCATAAGACTGCATTCTATAATATATGATTATATGTTCCATTTACGTGAAGTTCTAGGAAAGGCAAAATTATAGAGACAGAAAGTTGCCTTGGGCAGTGGGGCCGAAGGAGGGGATTGATAGAAAAAGACAGAGGGTAACTTTTTAGGGAGATGGAAATACTTTAGATCTTGATTTGATTGTGGTTATATGGCTGTATACAATTGCTCAAACTCATTGAACTGTACACTTGAAATGAATGTTAATGTGTATGAATTATACCCCCAAAAGCTAATTTGTAAAATGATGGAAAAAAGTTAGAAAAATAATAGGAAGGACATTCATAGAAGAGGAAGTTGCGCAAAGATTTTTGGTTCGTTTTCAAGGTGGGAGGGGACTACTGGAACCTAAGGGATATCATGTCCCTTGACAGAGAACACAGTGTTTTTGGTGAGAAAGTTGTCTTAGATTGATGCTTAAATTGCAGCTGTCACCTACCCTGATCCACAACTGCATAGTTCCCCAACATAATTCTTAAGAAAAATGCTGGCCCTGGCTAGTTGGCTCAGTGGATAGAGCATTGGCCCAGTGTATGGATGTCCCGGGTTCTATTCCCAGTCAGGTCAGGGCACGCAAGAGAAGTGACCATCTGCTTCTCTTCCTCTCCCTCTCCCCCTTCTCCTCCTCTTCCCTCCTGCAGCCGGTGGCTTGATTGGTTCACGTGTCAGCCGGGACATTGAGGATAGCTTGGTTGCTCTAAGCGACGGCTTAAGACAGGGTTGCCAGGTAGATCCTGAGCCTGGTGCATGTGAGATTCTGTCTCTCTATCTCACTTCCTCTCACTTAATAAAATAAAATAATAAAAATAAATAAAAAAGAAAAACGCTGGCTTATTGGAACTTTTCCCATATAAAAGGTGATTAATAAGATGGGTAATAAACAAAAAGGAATCGTGAAGAAAGCTGTTACAGGAGAAAAGATGTGTAACAAGTAAAAAACTGGTGGAGAATGCATATCAGAAAAAGAATTACTTCGAGAAATAGGAACATTTCAGATAAATACTCTATCCATTAGCTCAAAGGAATTAATGAGAACATGAACTCTTAATGGGAAAATGGAAGAGCTCAGGGAAAAGATAAAGGAGATTGAAGAAGCAACATTAAGACAATGGAGAGAGATTTAAAAGTGAACTGATAAAGATTAAAAAGTAAAAACATTAGATAATGTGTTAGAAAAATAAAACTTTATTGGCAATCACAAGAATGGAGCAGAATTTTAAAAGTAGAGTCAGATGCACAGTAGACAAGTATGAGAAAAATTTCATAAAATAAAATGGAGAATGAATAGGGGGAAAAAGTGAATATTTGTAATCAACCAAAGAACTCCAGCATACATGGAAGTGTTGTTCTAGTAGAAGTTGACAGAATGAAAGTAGAGAAAAAAAAAAAAAAAAAAAAAAGAAAACGGTTCTATTAAGGAAGACCTGAATGAATAGTTTGTAAGGGCATATTAGGTTCTAGAGAACCACATTCTAGTCAAGTAATTAAGTTTTAAAGCTAAAGAAAAAATTATATAAGCCTCTAGGGAGAAAAAGCAAGTCACTTACAAAGCAGAAAACAGCATCAACCAACCTGAGGTTTATCCCTGGTAACATTCAGTAACAAAAGGTAGTAGAATATTGTCTACAGAATTCTGAAAGAAGTATGAGCCATCAAGTTTTCACTCAGCCAAATTATCACTCAAATCTAAAGGCAATCGTCATTCACAAACACGGAAATATGCAGGACTGTTGCACCCCTGAGTACATCTTGACAAACTACCTGCTGATGGAATCCAGTTAATCAACAGATGAATCTAAATAAAGAATGGAGAAACCACTATATTAAAGGGCTGTTGGTAAATCTTGAATAAATTTACATATAAAACCCTATGTTTATATAATTAATATAATATTAAAACTGTAAAAACTCTTGTTGCAAACCACTGAGATTTTGGGATTGCTTGTTACTGCAGGCTAAACTAACAAAAGATAATTGATATACCCATATTAGTCTAAAAAACAAGACCCTATTTGAGAAGGACTGAGGGGCCTTCTGGGAAAGAATATTCTAAGATAGAAGGATCTTGGTTGGCTTTGGAGAGGTTAAGGGAGTTTAATATAGGGTGATGCCTATTACTTAAATGTTTTTGGCTGTGTCCCATGGCTCATATCGTGTCCTTGGGGGAAAAAGAACTGCAGTGCCAGTAAAATAAAAATATCCATTTCACTAAAACTCTCAGTGATATTGCGGCCAGAGCAATGAGCTTTGAGATCCTCTCCCAGAATTATAACATGAAAGGAAGAGAGAGATTTTTGTCTCACTTTGTCTGAGATGCTCTGATAGCTTTGCATCTTTTTTTTTTTTAATTCTTTTGCCTTGAGAGAAAAAGAAAGCATTGACCCACTGTTTCATTTAGTTGTTCCATTTAGTTGTGCCCTCATTGATGTTTCTTGTATGTGCCTTTACCAGGGGTTGAACCCATGACATCTGGTGCACGGAGTTGATGCTTTATTTATTGAGCCACCTGGCCAGGGTGGCTTTGCATATTGAGGGCTCCAAGATATTGGTGACAGTGCCCACTGGGAGGGCCATGCTTAATAGGGACCATGCTCAGGGTGGAAACTAGAGCCAGTGGGAAATTGCAGCAGTAACCTGTGATTGTGTAGGGTCCTGTGTTAGATTGTAGATCTAGACTGAGCAGATGATATAGCAGTGATGGATTCAGTTGTAAGTAACAAGATTATGCACAATATAAACACTAAAGGAATTTACAGGCTTAGCGTATAGAGATGTCCCGTGATACAATGAGCTTCAGGCCGTTTGATCTAGAGATCCAAGGATGTCACTCAAGACTTGATTTCTTTTCATTACTGTTTTATTTCCATACAATCAGTTTCACCTTACAGCTGGGTGCTCTTGCATTTGCAAGAGGGCGCCCTCAATTCCCAGGCTGACATTAAACAGGTGAGGAAAAACAAACCCCACAGAACACACATCTAATTGGAACAATTTATATCATATATCCAAACCAATAATTGTGGAAGGGAATGACATTATGTTATTAGCTTAGACCAGCAGTTTTCAACCAGGGGCGATTTTGCTCCCCTGGGGACATTTGGTAATGCCTGAAGACATTTCAGGGGTGTGTTTGTGCGTGACTAACATCTAGTGGATAAAGGCCAGAAATGCTGCTAAACATTGTACAGTACCCAGGACAGCCCCAGCATAGACTTGTCCTGTCCAAAATGTCAATAGTGCTGAGGTTGAGAGGCCCTGGCTTGAAATACTCAGGATCCCCTTGAGTTGAGATGGGGTCAGGACCACTCAAACTGTGTGGCTACTACACGCACAGGAAGGGTGAAATGGACTCTGAGAAAGCAACACGATACCCCCCACAAGTGCCCAGAAGACCACTAGGTGGCAACTGGGCTTGTGTGTGAACATAAGTGAGACACTCTTGGGGTCTCCCAGAAATAGTGTGGAGATTGTAAGATGAGAAATTCTTACGTGACATGGACCAGAGAAATTCGAGTTATTATTCTTAGCTGACTTCATTTGTTCCCAGAGGCTAGTAAGCCTTAGCCAACCCAGATTACACAATTGTAGGATTTTGGAATAAGGCCTGGAGGCTTGGATACCCTTACCTGCTTGAGTTGGGGAGGACTAGAGATGAAATGTGATGCAGGGCAGGAGCTGGAGAGGTGGGCAGCATTCCTGTGGGTCAGCCAGGAATGACCTTTGCCTCCCAAAGCTGATAAGAATTCCTTGAGGATGTCAAAAAGAGAAATGATATAATCAGATTTGCATTTTATAAAAATCACTCCTTGTGTGGAGGAAGAACTGGAGGAGAAGGGTGGAGAAGGGGTGTAAAGCCAGGAGCCGCCATCATGGCCATTCACATGCAGGTTTGCATTAGATTCTGACAGTTGGTAATGAAACAATGGAGCCAAGAACTGGTGGGCCATCATCTTTAATCCTAGCTTGCACCCGGCAGGCAAGTAAAAACACACACTGGGCTCCAAAACCCACTCATTCAGCGCTCACAAAGCTACTGACTTAACTGAGTTTCCTAGAATCAAAATTTCTAGCTCATCAGCCCCATTCACCTCTGTTCCCCATCTCCTTCTCCCTGTACAAACTCTGCACAAACTGGCTTCTCCTTTCAGCACTCCACCATCTTGGCTGCTCCTCCTGGCCTCCTCCACGTGGCCTTACTCTCCTCTCCTCCAGCATGGGCTCCTAATGTAATCACTCTTCTCTCAGAACAACGTGATCTCTCTTCCTTTTAAAACCTTTTGGCGCGAAAGCCCTCTCCCAACACACATTAATATAATCACACCCATCCCAAGCAGGAAGGGCAACCAATACCATCACCTGGGAGACAGGCTTCCACGTGGGCCGCGCCGTCTTTAACAAAGCGAGCATAATATATTTTATCTGCCCAACAAGGGGGATAGCAGGAAGACCAGTTTAGGAGACTATGGCAGTGTCCGGGGTGAGGTGAAGTGACACCCAGAACTAGAAGGAGGTGTAGAGGATTAACTGACTTTGAGAGCTACTAATGAGAAGGCAGTTATAGGATTTGGAGATGGGTTGAAAGAAGGAGGTAAGGAAAGGAGGGTAGGAGTCAAGAATACCACGCACATTTTTGACCCAAACTGCTGCTTAGGTGGCGGAACTACCAACAGAGATGAACCACAGGGGATGGAGTTAAGGTGCTGGTGGTGAATTTGTTAGGTTTGAGGGGCTTCTGTGATTGGTATCTGGAGTTCAGCAAGGTCATCATGTCATCAGTAGAATTAGTGTGAACTGTGGTGGTGTTGTGGATAAAGCGTCTACCTCAGGGGTCGGGAACCTTTTTGGCTGAGAGAGCCATGAATGCCACATATTTTAAAATGTAATTCCATGAAAGCCGTACAATATATTTAACACTAAATACAAGTAAATATGTGCATTTTATGTAAGACCAACACTTTTAAAGTACAACAAGTCTCTAAATTCTTTTTTAATAACGTTGTTATGTTATTGTTAACCAGTGATGAATAAAGTGCTTCTTACCATTAATGCGACTTCTGGTGCTGTATGGTTTTGCTGATGGCTTTGTAGTCAGGTTGATATGTGGTGAGGTTAAACTTCAGGCAGGTGTTGAGACTTCCATCCATTAAACGTGATCGTAGGTTGGTCTTAATGTTCTTTAGATGTGAGAAAGACTGCTCACATGCATACGTAGAGTCAAACATTGTCAGTACAGCAATACTTACATGCTGCAGTGTGTGGTATGTGACAGGAAGCGCATTCCAAGTTTTGACAATCAGCTGGCTTGTGGGTTGAAGTTTTTTCATTTCTCCCCACTTGTATTTGCTTGGCAACTCTGCTTGCTGTCGTGCAAGTCTTTCCAAATCTTCATTCAGTGACTTGAACTTATTCACCCACATGTCTGAGGCCTTCAGGTCAGCAGCTTGTAGCTCAAAATCTCTTACGGAGACACCGGGGATGTAACTCAGGTCAGCGCTGTCCACTGCACACTCATGTGGATGGGTGATGAACTTAAAAAGATGAGTGCGCTCACGAAATTCTCCAAAGCGCACTTTGAATGACTGCAGGAGATTAGATGTGAAGCCCGCTAGCTGCTGGAGATCAAGATGTTAAGCTGGGTCACTTGCTGTGCGTGTATCTTTAAGCTCTCCCAGTTTTTCAAAGTGTAGTAAACGACCTGTTTCAATGTTGGTGATGAAGATTTTTAACTTGTTTTCAAATGCAAACACTGCTTGTTGAAGGGATAAGACTGTATTTCCAATGCCTTGCATTTTCACATTGATCTAGTTCAGATGTTCAGTCATGTCTACAAGATAGAACTTCAGGAGCCACTCAGTGTTAGCTAACTCAGGATGCTTGATGTTTTTCATTTCAGGAAAGGTCTGGATTTTGCTCAGACAAACTGCAAAATGGCTGAGCACCTTCCTTCTTGACAACCAATGCACATTGCTGTGCAGAAGCAGACCAGGATAATTATTCCCAACTTCATTTAGCAGTGTTTTAAACTGGCGATCATTTAAAGCTCAGGCAGCAATAAAGTTGACCACCTGAATGACCAGCAACATCACCTCACCAAGCTGCTCGCCACATATTTGAGCACAAAGCGCCTCCTGATGTAGGATGCAGTGAAAACTTAGGATGGGTCTCTTTTCATGTTCACAAAGAAGCGCTACAAATCCTCTGTTTTTTCCCATCATGCACAGAGCAGCATCAGTACACACCGAAATAAGTTTATCCATCGGTAGATTTTTTTCTTTAGTGAACACAGTGAAAGACTTGAATAAAACCTCCCCTCTTGTTGTCTCTTTCATAGGCAATACAGCAAGACTTTCCTCACGTAGTGTGTCACCGACAGCATACCTTGCAATCACACTGAACTGGGATAAATGGCTTACATCTGTTGACTCATCCAAAGTGAGAGAAAAGAATGGTGCTGCATTTATGTCCTTCACTTGTGTTGCCTCAATTTGATTTGCCATCCTGATGGTACGATCGTGAACAGTTCTTGCCGACAGACGCATGACTTTTATTTGTTTGACTATCTTGTCTTTATTCGAAAAGTCATCAAAAAGTTCATTGGCAACATCAAGCATGAATGTTTTTGGCATACTCCCCATCTGTGAATGGCTTTCCATTTCTCACAATTGCTAAAGCACCAGCAAAGCTAGGCGAATTCCAGTCACCTTGTTGGATCCAAACACAGAGTTGCTGCTGACTAGCTTGCACTCTGCACAGTAGCTCTTGACATGCTTTCTTCCTGCTGTCCCCCGCTGGATATTTTGATGCAAATGTAGTATGCGTGTATCAAAGTGCCGCTTTATATTTGACCGTTTCATCGATGCAATTTTATCATTGCATATTAGACACACTGAAGAACCTGCTCTTTCCACAAAGGCAAATTCCTCTGTCCATTCCTGCTGAAAAGTACAATACTCCTCATCATTTTTTCCTTTAGCCATCTTCTTCATTAAAAGGGTTTCTGCAATTAGCTAGCTGACTACTTGATTAAAAGGAGGGAAGTTCACTTCCTGATCTCACAATGACCTGTGTATGTTAGGCATTATCCAATAAAAATTTGGTGTTGTCCCGGAGGACAGCTGTGATTGGTTCCAGCCACCCACAACCATGAACATGAGCAGTAGGAAATGAATGGATTGTAATACATGAGAATGTTTTATATTTTTAATGTTATTTTTTTTTATTAAAGATATGTCTGCGAGCCAGATGCAGCCATCAAAAGAGCCACATCTGGCTCGCGAGCCCTAGGTTCCCAACCCCTGGTCTACCTGGAACTGTGAGGTCACTGGTTTGAAATCCCAGGCTTGCCCAGTCAAGGCACATATAAAAAGAAGCATCTATGAATTGAATTAAATTGGTGGGAGGGAATTTGCATGTAGGACACTCAGGAGAGAGACTTGGGGAATGCCAGCATTTAAGGACAGGATAGAAAGAGAGTCAAAAGGAAGGCAAAGAGGAAATGCAGAAAGAAACTTGGGAGAAGCAGGGAGTTGCCAATTATCAGACACTACTGAGAAATCGTGCATGATAAGGCTGGAAAGTGTCTATTGAATTTAGCTCTGGAGGCTGCTGTGACCTTGGGGAACAGTTCCCAGGCAGAGATAGAGGCGGAAGTCTGATTGTAAAGTGGGAGGAGAGGTTGGGAGGTGAGGATGTGGAAGCAGTGTGTCCAGACCCTGCTGTGGAGAAGCTTGACTAGGAAGGAAGCACAAGGAGATGGTGGCAGGGGGAAAGGAAAACTGGACAGATGACAGATTCAGAAAACTCTGAAAGCTACTTCCGCTAAATTAAAAAACAAACAACAGCAAGCAAGACAATTACATTAATAAAGGACTTTCACTAAATGAAAAAAAGTGAGTGTTAATATGAACTAAAAACAAACAAACAACAAACAAAGAACCCCTTCCATGCTTTTAAACCAATATTTTAAGCTTTTATTTAGTAATCTGATATTTTATTATCAAAGCAGTATACAAACTGTGGAGGTTCAGAATGAGCTACCCCAAGATGTGCCTGAGTAGTTTGCAAATTATTTTCAGCTAAAAGTGATTTTAGCTTCAGACTCAAGCGAAGCTCCTGCCCCTCCCTTCAACTCTCTAGAAGAACTTGAACTAGGGGCCTTTGTCCATAGTGAGAGATTATTAAAGATAACTGCTTTTGGCCTACAGGGCAGGGCAACTTCTGTTTACTAAGTGTCTGTTCTTATCACCCTGTAGATGACCCTTTGAAGCCCCAAGGTGTATTGTTACTTCATCCCTAGCACAGGATGTCTTACACACCTCAATCTCCCTTTCTATCTCAGAACTCTAATGCATGTGGGGTGTCTGACTCACTCTTGTATGCGGGGCTCCATACATATGTATGCATGAAATCTGGTCATTTTCTCTTGCTAATCTGCCTCATGTCTGGTTAAAACTAGCCAGAAAAACCTGAGGAGAGAGGAAAGTTTGTTCTTCTCCCACATTATTTAAAACTCTAATTTTAATTTTAATAGCAGAATAAAATAATATTTTACATTAAATATAATTTATGGATATAGTAAATATATATAAATTTAATATCTTAAATCATTTTGTAATTTATTTAACTATTTCGCTGTTAGTGAAGTTATTTTTGTTTTGTTTATAAGACAGTTGGAACTTTCAAGCTGAGAGAGTAAATGGAGGGAAGAATGAGACGCCTTGTTCATGGGCCCCTTAGGACCTAGAAGTATCCTGCTTCTAGCTGAGGGACCCCTCTCATTTTTACACATTTTTAGGAAGAGAGGAGTAAAGACAAAGGATGAGCAAGTCCTTGTCAGCTGAAGTCACCAGCCTTCTCCAATGCCCGAAGCCTCCCTCTCACCTTTGATGTGAGATCATTTTCTGGAATCTTATCACTGCTAATTTACATTCATGTTTCAGAAGCAATACATTGAAAAAAACCACAGACTATCATACAGTCATTTTCTCTTGTGAGGCTGAGGAGTTTGGACTTGATCATACAAAATGAGAAAATGGCTCCTATGTTAACTACCCTCCTTCCTGCCTCCCCTCCCCCTCCTGTGTAAGCAGACCTTCTCCTATTGCCTCTGGCCTACATTTCCTCTTCTTTTAGGATAAATGATCCAAAACCATTCAGATGTTCAATTCCATTACTACCTTTTGAACCTAATTACTCAGACACTACCCAACATTGCCCCAGGGTAATCAATGGATGTGTTGATATCCGGTTGGTAAATTGTGTGTCATGACTGGCAAGCCTGTAGACAACTGTGCACTTGCACAATTCCAAGTCATCATGGAAGCTGGGAGGGGGTCAGAAAGCCTGGGAAAATGTCATTCCGAACATAACAACTAGAGAGAAGATGGATCATGGCAGAAATTACCATGCCCAAGGAGGCTCATGACTGACCTGATTAAAGTATGGTTTGTAAATCTGGAAGATAAAGTGGTTACCATCAGGAACCACCCTGGCTTCGCTCAAAAGAACTGTGAAATCCTATTCATTTTTGATGAGTTATGGATTAGGAGAGGTAAGGCACAGGTGTGCCTGTTTCATTCAAAGTCTTTTAGCCCAGTGGCCAAATATGGCCCGCGGGCCGCATCTGGCCTGTGTAATGAGTTTATGTGGCTTGCGATTAAATTTTTAATATTCTCCGCATGACGCACTGTGGAAATAAAATAAGTGGTACTTTTAAATTGTTATACATAAACTATGATATCTTCAGTTATCTTCAGCTCAACTTATATTTGTGAAAAAACTTTTTCTTTAATGAATCTAAATAAAAGAACAAGATTAAGATTGAATGATTTACATTAGGAGGCTGTGTTAAGAATAGCTACTTCAAGTATAGAGCCAGATACAGGTAATAAAAAAATAATAGGCGATGCAAAGTGTCTCAACACATCACAGTTTTTTTGTTAATTTGTTGTACTAAATTACTTACATTTATTCATAAACAAATTACATAATAAAATTTTGTTTACTTAAACGAATTATTTTTGTATTTAACATTTTTTAATTTTAATATTTTGTCCGGCCCGTGAAAAAAGTTTTCTTTCTAATCTGGCCCAAGGGCAAAACTGTTGGTCACGCCTGGACTACCTTGTCCCTGAGCCCTTTCAGGAACTCCAGTCCCACTGTTGAATCTGTGTCTTGTCCTTGCCATTATACTGCACCCTCACTTCCCAGGGCACCCAATCCTGCGCAGCCTCGTCTGCTGGGATCCCCACAGATGTCCCTGACAATTTCTCCCTCTGGCCTCCTTGAGCTGGGCTCCTCCAAACTGAGCCTTCCTGGGCAGTGTGGATGAAAGTGGGGTGCTGCAATAAAGCTAACCGAAAGTAACCTCACAGGGCTATCTGATTATAAACTCCTAGGTGGGCAGGTCCTAGGGGCTAGCCGCACTTTAGGTATATAATGTCTTTTATTATTTTATTTTATTTTATTTTATTTTATTTTATTTTATTTTATTTTATTTTATTTTATTTTATTATATATATATATATTTTGTGACAGAGACAGAGAGAGTCAGAGAGAGGGACAGAGACAGACAGGAAGCAGGAAGGGAGATGAAAAGCATCAATTCTTCCTTGCGGCACTGTAAAGCCAGAGGCCAAGGCCAGGGCAACCATCACAGCAGCCCAGCCCATGCAGGTTCGCATTGGATTGGGACAGTCGGTAAAGAAACAGCGGAGCCAAAAACTGATGGGCCATAGTCTTTAATTCTAGCTTGCACCCGGCGGGCAAGTAAAAATACACACTGGGCTCCAAAACCCAATCACATGCAGTGCTCACAAAGTCACTGACTTATCTAAGTTTCCTAGAATCAAAGGTTTCTAGCTCACCAGCCTTATTCTCCTCAGTTCCCCATCTCCTTCCTTATCCCAGATACAAACTCTGCACAAACTGGCATCTCACTCAGCACTCTGCCATCTTAGCTGCTTCTCCTGGCCTACTCCACGTGGCCTCCTTCTGCTCTCTGCTCTGTTCTCTCCTCTGAAGATAATCTCAGGAACCAAGAGAGGGCAAGCCCCCGTTCTGCCCCTATTTTATAGTGTAGCTTCACAACCTCTAATCCAATATACAAAATAGGGAAGTCTCTAATACAAAGTCACTTCTCTGAGGCATGACTGGATTGTACGGCCCCACATCAAAAAGGGTGGGAAAGACTTAATCCCAAAACCAAGCCCCAGGCTACAAGGATTCTCAACACACATTAATATCACCTGGGTGACGGCCTCCTCATGGGCAATGTAATCTTTAACAAAGTGAGCATAATACATTTTATCTGCCCAACAGGCACCTTAGTTGTTCATTGATTGCTTTCTCATATGTGCCTTGGCGGGGGGGCTACAACAGACTGAGTGACTCCTTGTTCGAGCCAGCAACCTTGGGCTCAAGCTGGTGAGCTTTGCTCAAACCAGATGAGCCCACGCTCAAGCTGGTGACCTTGGGGTCTTGAACCTGGGTTTTCCGTTTTCCAGTCCAACACTATCCACTGTGCCACCACCTGGTCAGACTACAACGTCTTTTAATATATACATTTAAAATTTTTTTTATTAATTTTAGATAGAGAGAGAGAAAAAAAGAGGAAGAAACATTGATTTGTTATTCCACTTATTTATGCATTCATTGGTTAATTCCTGTATGTACCCTGACTGAGGATCTGCAACCTTAGTGTTATTGGGAGGAAACTCTAACCAACTGAGCTACATGGCTGAGAGGTGAGTAACTTCTTTAGTAAAGGGTTTATCTTTGCCTTAAGCAATTCCTGTCATCATTTCTGTGAAACTAGGTTAAGATACCTTTGAAATATCTCTTTTTCAGACCCTTCAGAAGCTTAACCACCTTCAAGAGGCACATTATCTTGTTAACTGTCCTGTGTTCTGACCCCTGCCTTGCTTTCTCCCACCTTCATGTGATCTTCCTTACTTTCCCTGCTTAATTCCAAATGTAGAAAAGAAACTGAGCCTGACCCGGCGGTGGCGCAGTGGATAGAGCATCGGACTGGGATGCAGAGGACCCAGGTTCGAAACCCTTGAGCAAGGGGTCACTCGGTCTGCTGTAGCCCCCCGGTCAAGGCACATATGAGAAAGCAATCGCTGAGAAACTAAGGTGCTGCAACAAAGAATTGATGTTTCTCATTTTTCTCCCTTTCAGTCTGTCTGTTCCTCTCTGTCTCTGTCACAAAAAAAAAAAAAAAGTAAAGAAACTGAAAAACTGTCCTTCTTGAGAGTATTTGAGATTTTGCTTTCTGGTGTTGTCATCAGTTTTGGCTCAAATAAACTCATAAAAATTGTCTAGTTTGGACATTTGTTATGTTGACAGCAGTATTCTCAGCCAATCTGTTCTATTTACCGGCCCAATTGCACCTTCCTGCCCATGAAGACAGCCTGTATGTCCCTAGGACAAGGTTGCTCAGGTCCTGGCTGGTCTGCGAGCTCAGCTGCCTCACAGCCCAGAGGCCTTGAGCTTCTGTTTGCACAGGCTGGGGACCTGTGGACTTTCCAGTACCTGCCATCCCCGTGCCCCAGTCTGAGGGTCACTGCCTCGGGAAACTCCTTGCAAGTGGATGCTGGGTATGTATGTGGTCTGAGACCTTGCTCCCCTGTGCCCACAGCAGGTCCAAGGAAGTCATCTGTTGAACACAGCTGACATGAGGTGCCCAGGAATCGTTCTGGTGGTAAGATTTTACCCACAGGGGTATTCCATGTTGGACAGAGACTAGCTGGCACAATCAGATCTTCTTTAAGAAACTTCAAAAGTGAGATAACTCCCAGAAGTCAGGCTGTAAAAAGGAGAAACAAACACAAAGCAAGGGGCAAGAGGGATGTCTGTTTTGGTGATGTAGGAAACAAGCTCTGTAGTCATGCTGAGTCCTGACAGACCTAAGCCCCTCCGCTCCCCCAGGGCTGGCCGAGCCCCTGTGGGGCAGCTTCTTCTCCCTGCTCCGTCTCCCAGTGTGTCCTGAGCCAGGCTTTGCTTCTACCCAGCTGCTGCAGGGCTGATTGGCCACACCCACAAGGTGTTGATTAAGGAATAGATTGAGGTCAGATGGAGAGAAGTTTCAGCAGAATATCTTGGTCTGTTTAATTAAGGTGACCAACTTTTTTACAACGAAAAGGAGGACAAAAATAAATTGAAGAAAACAATATCATAAATAAAAGAAACATTTTATTTATTACAACAATAATACACTATATGATAAATGCATAATAAAAACATTTGTAATATTTTATATTGTATCTATGCTTACATGCCTATTAATTTTTAATAATAATGATAAGAAAAAAGTACTCATTTAGATACAAATACGTCATATCACATGCAATGAATTGACGCTGCGTCGATCGAATACGGACATTTACAGATTAGTCTTCCAGTATCAAAAAGGAGGACATGTAGGAGGACACTTTTCGAGGGAGAATGGAACTTACAAAAGAAGGACTGTCCTCCCTAAAGGAGGACAATTGGTCACCTTAGTTTAATGATTCTAGTAGTGAAGGAGATGAAGATATAGATGACATGCTTATCAAATGAGGACATGGCCTAGGCCTGAGAGGGATGGCAATGGGAGCCAGTCTGGAGAGATAGACCAAATCTAATGTGACAACACTCGAAGGACATGGGAAACACTCCCCCCACCCAGACCGCAGCTCCACAGCTCTTCTGGAAAACACTTAACAAGTCTCACGGGCTGCAGGGGAAAAGCCCACAGGTAAGCTCAAAGGGGAAAATGCCAAAATGCTTGAATCCTAAAATAATGCACGTATTTGGCCTAACCTAACAAGAAGGCCAAAGAACTTTCAAAGAAAAGCTTGTGACTTTTTGTTTGTTTGTGACAGGGACAGAGAGAGTCAGAGAGAGGGACAGATAGGGACAGACAGACAGGAACGGAGAGAGATGAGAAGCATCAGTTCTTCATTTTGGCACTTTAGTTGTTCATTGATTGCTTTCTAATATGTGCCTTGACCGTGGGTGGTGGAGGGCTGGGGGGGCGGGGCTACAGCAGACCAAGTGACCCCTTGTTCGAGCCAGTGACCTTGGGCTCAAGCTGGTGAGCCTTGCTCAAACCAGATGAGCCCACACTCAAGCTGGCAACCTTGGGGTCTTGAACCTGGGTCCTCCATGTCCCAGTTTGATGCTCTATCCACTGTGTCACTGCCTGGTCAGGCAAGAAGCTTGTGTCTTGAGGAATGAGTAGGAGTTTAGTTTTGCCTGACAGATTTAGGAGGGGGGGAGGGGAGGGGTAAGGGTGGAAGGGAATACCAGTTTGAGAGATGGTGAGACATTTGAATTGCCTGGAGGTTGGGAAAGGGCTGAGAGGGAAGCTGTAATCATATAGTACAAGAATTTATATCATTTGAAGGACTGTGGTCTTTATCCTGAGGTCAGTTATTAAAAGTTTTAAAGCAAGGATCAAAAAAATCTCAGATTAGAGAGATCACTCTAGTAGCAGGATGGAGGATGGACTAGAGAAGAAAAAGGCCAAGGGCAGGTAATCCCGTTAGCCACAGCGGTAGCCTCTGGTCTCCTTGCTGGCAGAATCAGACCCCTGGGCAACGGGCTAAAAATGTCAGACCCTGATGATCCCAGCCTCCTTTGCAGCTAGATATGGCCATCTGACCTAAACTGGCCAATGGGACCCAAGGGAAGCCCCTGGGGAAAGTGGTTTCCAGGGGGAAAAAAAACAAAGAGAAAATTGAGGAGGAAAATGTCTTATCTGTCTTTAGACTTGCCGTGTGAAATGGGATGTTGAATCCATAGCAGTTGTCTTACACTCTTTGGGAGAAAGCCGTGAGGATCAAGGTGAGGCTGACCCTGAGCCCCAGCGTCAGTCCTGCGGTTGCCTGTCTCTTAGCTGCCTGCTGTAGACTGAGAGCTGTCCCAACAAATTTGCATGTATTGATTCTTATATTTCTCACAATAACGTCATAAGAAAATGAAAGAATCAATACATGTAATGATGTAATATCAATATATACTGCTCACAAAAATTAAGGGATATTTCAAAATGAATATGAAGCGATAAAATATCCCCTATTTTTTGTGAGCAGTGTATGTAAGTTATTACCTATACTTTGCCAATGTAAGAAATGTTTAAACCTGTAAGAATTTTTGTGAGTTTATTAGAGCCAAACTCTTGACAACTGCTGGGAAGCAAAATCTCAATAGACTGAGAAAATACTCAGGGAAATTGCAGTTTCACCACTGATTTTATACGTTATAATCAAACGGGAGGGCATAAGGGGGTTACATGAAATTGTGATAGATTAGAGAGGCAGGGGAAAGCAAAATAGGGAATCTTTGGAATTAGATAAAAAGTAAAATGTGTGGACACATGCTTCTTTTACATAGGCAAGTGTAAGACAGTTAAGATGATAACAATGAAGGGATTTGTGGCCTCTGTTCTAGTGCCCTGGGGAGGGGCTCTGGAGAAGAAGGTTACTCTTGTTATTCTTACATTTTAAAGGTATGTTATTATAGATGCAAAAAGACAACAGACAGGCTCAATTGAATAAGCATTGACCTTTGTTAGAGAAAAATAACACCCTACAACAGGACTACCTGCCACGAACTGCTTTTAGTTAGAAAGCTTTAATTTCAGACCATCCTGTGTGGTTACCGTAGGTCTCTGAGTCTGTAAAGCCACCATGTGGGCTTCCCCTGAGCGTGTCTGGTTCAGCATGTGGCCCCTTTCTCATCTACAATGTTACAGATGAGGAAATGGCTGCACCAAATACTGAAGTGACTTGGATACAGAGAATGCCCAAGTCCACACAACTAGTAAGTGAAAGAACCAGAATTCAACATCATACTTAGTTAAGGTCTCTATTGGGCATTCTGTTACCGGACAGGGACCAGCCCCAGAGTGGGTCTGCCTTCGACCTGCCTGTAGTGTTTTTTGTTCGTTTTGTTTTTTTAGTTTTATTCAAAACTAATATGGATACCATATTCACACATTTAAAATACATATTTTGATAAATCTTGATATATTCACATTGTTGTGTAACCATCTGTATGAAAAGGTGGGTTCTTGACTTCATGCAGGAAAGATTTCACAGCACAAGCCTAGGTGATTTTGAGAGTATGTTTATTACAGCTGGGGACAGTAAAACAAGAAGGGACTTAGGATAGAAGAAGCAACAGAAGAGAGACTAGGCGGGGCTGCTTTGGCGTTCTAGAAACGTTATAGGAAACAAATGGGCCATGCTGGGCTGCATGAACTCACTGAGAAGTAAAAGTCACAGTGACAGGAGTGAGTCATGGCAGGACTGCTGTTAGTGTACTCGGAAGTCAGAGAGAAAGGGGGCCTTGGAGACAGGTTCAGGGGGTTAGTGCAGGATGAGCCACTGCTACCTGCTGTCCCTGGTTGCAAGTCTCGTGGAGACCCTTAGAGTTTAGGAGAAAGAGCCAAGATACATGCCTAAGGGAGAAAGCCACGGGCATGCTCTAGAGAGCACCACTAGGTCATTTGTCTGAAGGCTTCTATCTCTCTTCTGCCAGCAATAATCCTAGCGAAAGTCTCCGGGAGGGTCTTAACAGGATATGTATTAGCTTTCTAGGTATGTCCTTCAATATGTTAATTCATCAAAATGTGCATTTATAGGGGACAAGGTTATTTTCTAGTCAGTTTCATTTTTAAAGGACGTCCTTAAAGAGTGACAAGGACTGAGGACAATTTGCCCCAGGACGGTCTGGAATGTGTAAGTCATGTGTTAAGTGTCCTTGGTTAGGGAACATAAAACTTAGTGATTCATTAGCTGCTTGTAAATTGCTCAAATCACTTGGCCTTGTTTAATTAGTTTGTCTCAGTTTCTCTTATTCCCCTTGTCAAGGAATTTCCTCAGATTCTCACTATCCCACCTCATTGTGACCAACAGCTGGGCAATCCGCCTGGTGAAGGAGGCTATTGCCGTGGGCTAGCAGAGATGACCTTCACCCAGGGCTGTGGCATTGGTCTTGGCGTGGGGAGAGGAGATGGATCAGCAAGGCATTTAGGAGGTAGACTCAATCAGTCTTGGTGCCCTGTTGGGTGTGAGAGGTGAGGCAGAAGAAGGAGAAAAGGGCAACTGCTGAGTGTGAAGTTGTGTAGGCGATCAGGAAATGGGCAGGTCTCAGGAGAAAAGGGAGTTTGGTTGGGGCGGTACAGTGCCTCTTGGGAGTTGTCAGGTGGCACAGGGGTCTGGCAGGCCCTTGGAAACTTGTTTGTTGGAGAAAAGGGTCAGGGGAGCTCTAGAACTGGGAGCTGTTGACACGGACAGGGAGCTAATGTACAATTAGATGAGATGACCCAGGGCCTGGTAAGGAAGAGAGGACTGACCAGGGGACCTTGAGGAGCAGACAGTATTCAAGAGGACCAGGGAACTGAGGAATGGTCAAGAATCAGGACATGGTGCCAGGGCGGAAAGCTCCAACACAGGGAGGGAAGTTAGAAGAGGCAGGCACAGGTGATGGAAAGCTCCAACACAGGGAGGGAAGTTAGAAGAGGCAGGCACAGGTGATGGACTGTGAGGCCAAGGTCGCTTTCCCAGCGAGGGCAGGGCACAGACGAGAGAGCTGAGGGCTGAGCTGTGGGGTGGCTGGGAGCTGAGGACCAGCAGGCACTTAGTGCGGATCATTCTTTCAAGATGTTTGAAAGAAAGCAGAGATTTAGGGTAGAAGGAAGAGACTTGAGAGGGAAGTCTCTCAGAAGAAGAAGGAGCTTTGAGTATGTTTGCAGGCTGTGGGGTAGGAGTCAGAAGCAGAGGCAAGGTGGAGGGTAGAGGAGGCAGGATAACGAGGCAGCTGTGCTGGGAGTCGCCTGAGCGCAGGTGCTGGTGTGTGTGCTGCCTTCCCCAGGGAGGCAGGAAGTCGGGTGTCTGGCCCTACGCCTCATTTCTCTCTGCATTAGCCAAGTTCAGCTGCTGGGTAAGGAGCAGGGTAAGAGTGAGGCACTGCTCAGGAGGAGAATGCAGAATGGAAGGTTTAGAGGAGGCACAGTGTATGGCCAGTAGTCGCAGCTGCCATCACAGCCGCCTGGTACATGCAGGTTCCCATTGAATTCGAACAGATTGTAATGAAACAACACAGCCAAGAACTGGTGGGCCACCCTTTATTCTAGACTCATACTGGCCAATGAGTAAAAAACAAACACATGGGGCACCAAAACCCACTCACATGTTCTGTCCCACAACCAGGAGAATCTTTCTGGTTTTTCCTAGAATCAAAAGCTCTCACCTCACCAGTTCAGCGGAGCTTACAAAGCCCCTCACCTCTGTTCCCCTTCAGCTCCCCGCCATCTTGCTTGCTTCCTCTCTGCCACCACGTGCCTCTCTCCCTGCAACAACGGGGTCTTCTCTTTGCCAAAATATCCTTCTAGCTCCTCCTTTTAAAACTTTTCAGCGCGAAAGCCCTCCTCCAGCACACATTAGCTTCAACAAGCCCCTTCCCAAGCAGGAAGGTAATCAGCTGTCCCATGTGGGCAGTGGTATCTTTAACAATAAAAGTGAGCAAAACCAAATAACACAAGTTTTACAAACTTATTTGTCCAACACACAGTTTCTGGGAATGACCCGTTTTCTTACTTCCTCCCCAGTTTAGCTCCTTCTCTCTCTTCCTCTTCCAGTCCTTGTCAGTATGGATGAGGGGCCCTGGTATTGGGCCTAGAGGCCTCGGGAAACAGATCTCAGAGCTCCTGGCGACTACCAGCAGCACTCAAAAGGCAGCTTCCTCCAGGCAGCCTTCCTGGGCTAGTGGGCAGCTGGTGGTTCCAGTACAGCTTATAGCTTGCCCAGTAGCCTCACTTCCCAGTACTCAGCCTGGCTGCTTCATGTCGTTACTTTGTTTCTCCTTGTTCTGACCTTGGCCTTTCTGGAGCAGGCTTTCTTCCCCCGGACTGGGCCCATTTTCCTCCCCAAGGCACACTCTGGGTGAGAGGTGGGTTTGGGGACAGCAGGCTGGGCAGCCCCCCTGGGGGTTTACTGGAGCTCCCGAGCAGAGAAGGGACTACAGGCAGGTGAGATATTGTTACAGGTCTGCGGTGGTCCTGAGCGGTCCTGAGTCCTACCCTGTGCCTCCACAGCCCGGCCTTGCTGAGCCCCATTCTCTGCAGCTCTATGCCTCAGGGACACTAGAAGAAGATGCCTCCCTCGAGCCCTGTTCCAGCCTCTCAGGCCTGCCTGGGAGAGGCACTGACTGGGGGTAACCCCAGGCAAGCTGCCTCCTGCATAGGGCACGACAGCTTACTCAGCTCTGGGGTCATCGGCCTCTTCCTCTTAGCCCACATCTACTTTTAAGGGGGGGGGGCAAGGCTCTTGGGGCCATAGCCCTCTGTGGGCAGCAGGTCTGGGACAGGCCCTGGAGCCAGACTGCTTGGGTTCTTGGGTTCAAATCCTCACTCTGTATGTGTTAGCAGAGCAACTGTGGGTATGTTTTTTAACCTTTCTGAACTTCCATTTCCATTGGTAAAATGAAGCTAATAACTGCCTACCGCATGGCGTTGCGGTAGGATTTAAATAGTGCTCCTCAGGCTGGGCGCACTGTCAGTCACATATGGTTGGCTGTGGTATTTCACGGCTTGATGTTCCCGTGCGGGCAGCCTGTCTCCTTCTGTTCAGGGCACCCTCCATCCTGGGGCTGGCGGGGAGCAGACAGACAGGAGACAGCACAGTCTGAGGGTGGAATGTGCGTGTGTTCAAGGGGAACTGATCCGTGAAGCGGACCCTGGAATTCACTCCACTCATCTGCTGAATCCCAATGGAAACAAATACACATGCTCTTTATAAACAAAGACAGCGTCAGAACAAACCAATAAGCCGGTCTGAACTGGAGCCGAAGCTCTGGGTTTTCTGACAACTTTCCATCTAAACAGAAACTCCCCCCCTCTCAAGACATCCCTTTCCTCCAGGCCTGGATTCGGTGGCTGCCCGCACCTCCCTCTCCTGCAGCCCAGCCACGTGCAGGAGACTCTCCAGCTGTGGGGACTTCCTTCAGCTGCCAGCGGCTTCCCTCACAGTGGCTACCCAGTGTGGGGAGGGGGCGATGATGTGGCCCCTGACCCTTGGAGGTGACTGAGGTTAGGAACACCTTCCCCCAGACTCGGGACACGTGTGTAGCTACACAGTGAGGGTGAGGACTCCCAAGGCCCGTCTTCCTGTTGGTGACACCATCTGGGAGACAGAGGTCATTATGGAAGAACAGTGTTATCACTTTGGACTCAGTGCAGGCTCCTGAACGCTGCTCCATCTGGTCTTGGCTGCACTTTTCTCCCCTGTTCCTTGCAGAACAGAGGTTATCTTTGTCTAGTGCCCAGCGCTGACCCTCCCCACTCCAAGGCTCCCAAAGCCCAGCTCCCACCTCACCACCTGTGCATCAGTGAGCACCTGGCGCTTCTTGTGCATGGGCCTGTCTGGGCTCAGGCCTGCCTCTGCCTGCCTGAGATAGCTGCAGGAGCCTTCTCAGGCAGTGACTACTGGACCCATGCACACTGATGGCCACTGCACGGGCCAGGCATGGCACCCAGGAAAGCCATGGTCTCTCCCAGGCCACCTCCCCATGCTGCTAGGCCCTCCCCAGACAGCTCTGACTAAATGCCGGTTCCCCACACTGCTCCCCATTTCCAGGGTCCTTGGAAGGCATTCAAGGCTCTTCACAATATTTCTAATTTTAACGTATAATTTCTGCCTCCCCATATGCTACCTCTTTCCAAGCTTCACCATTCAAGTTCCCCTAGCACTCCCGAGGTGTAGCAGGTAACAAGCGAGGCTCTGTGCTGGGGACCCCCATCCCTGGGATGTGTCTAGTCTAATGGATAAAGGGCCCAGCCTCCACCCTGAAGGTGCAAACTAGAGAATGTGCCTATGAATCATTTTTTTTTTTTTTGTATTTTTCTGAAGCTGGAAACCGGGAGAGACAGTCAGACAGACTCCCGCATGCGCCTGACCAGGATCCACCCGGCACGCCCACCAGGGGCGACGCTCTGCCCACCAGGAGGCGATGCTCTGCCCCTCAGGGGCATCGCTCTGTCGCAACCAGAGCCACTCTAGCGCCTGGGGCAGAGGCCGAGGAGCCATCCCCAGCGCCCGGGCCATCTTTGCTCCAATGGAGCCTCGGCTGCGGGAGGGGAAGAGAGAGACAGAGAGGAAGGAGAGGGGGAGGGGTGGAGAAGCAGATGGGCGCTTCTCCTGTGTGCCCTGGCCGGGAATCGAACCCAGGGCCTCTGCACGCCAGGTCGACGCTCTACCACTGAGCCAACCGGCCAGGGCCGTATGAATCATTTTTCCTGAGAAGTGAGAAGGGTGGCCTCGGGAGGGAGAAAGCCGCTGCAGTGATTCCTGTGGTAATCATGATCTTGGCTGATTCATCCTCTGAGACAACCATCATTTCATGTGAGCAGGTGAAACTGCACATCCACGTGGCACATGGCACAGAGATGCTGAGGGGAGGCTGGACCAGCAGGCAGGTAGAAGGTGGACTGCTACTCACTTCATCTGTGCCCGTCAGGGTTGACACGAGGGCAAAGCTGGCCTTCCATTCTCCAACCAGTTTCTTGCATGCAGTAGCCCAGGCCTCATGGGCCACCAGTCCCCTCAGGCCTGGCTCACTCTGACACTTTATCAGCTCTGCTCTCTGGGCCAGAACCACCGTGGTTACCGGCAGCGCTGAGTGGCAGAAAAAGAACAATGCATGACTCAGGGTTTCATGCCTTTGTGTGGGTTCTAATTTTAGGCCATTGTATCATTTCTCTCCGTGCCCTTCCCAGAATTCTAGCGGGTGGGGGCAGGCCAGCTTGCCAAGGTGAAGACCAAGGAGGGGTGATGGTGGAGGGCAAGAGGTAAGATGAAGGTGCTTGCTCCAGGGGCCAGGCTGAGAATGGTGGCCTGGTTAAATCTTGAGGTTCTGAAGAAAAATGACCTTTATGCCAAGGGTCTCTGCTGCCCTCCAGAAAGTGGCCTGAGGGTCAGGAAAGTGGTGCTTCTGACCAGTGCAACCCTTCTGATTACTCAACTATGCCATTTGAGTTACAGGGAGGGAGATCAGGAAACCTCAAAGCTCTGAGTCACTTGGGTTCTCGGGCAAGTGGTAAGTCCCACAGATCTCAGAGAGACAGTGGGCTCGTGAGCTGGCATGTGAGTGCTAGTGTGCCTGTGGTTCACCTGTGCAGTGGCTGGAGTGGGGTGGGGGGGCATGGCCCGGCCCCTGGCTCATCCTCACCCCACCCATGGAGAAACCCGTGACTGCCCCACTCCATGTGTGGTCCAGGCACGAGGGCGCACACTGGGATGGGTCATTACTTCCAGAAATCCACCAGGCACGCTTCCTTCCTGGGATCTCAGGCATTAGGGGTCATCATGAAGGGTGAGCAGAGAGCTGGTTGTGTGTGGAGTCTGTCTATGCCAGGGGTCCCCAAACTACGGCCCGCGGGCCACATGCGGCCCCTGGGCCATTTATCCGGCCCCCGCCGCACTTCCGGAAGGGGTACCTCTTTCATTGGTGGTCAGTGAGAGACGCAAAGCATGGCATCGCTCACACACAGTACTACTTCCAGTGATGTGGGATGCACGCCTCACAGCTCCGGAAGCACGTCACATCACTTGTTACGGCTAGCAGTGACAAATATGGAACTGGACATTGACCATCTCATTAGCCAAAAGCAGGCCCGTAGTTCCCATTGAAATACTGGTCAGTTTATTGATTTAAATTTACTTGTTCTTTACTTTAAATATTGTATTTTGTTCCTGTTTTGTTTTTTTACTTTAAAATAAGATATGTGTAGTGTGCATAGGGATTTGTTCATAGTTTTTTTTTATAGTCTGGCCCTCCAATGGTCTGAGGGACAGTGAACTGGCCCCCTGTGTAAAAAGTTTGGGGACCCCTGGTCTATGCCTTGGTGCTCACATATTTCTGGAAGGTTCTTCAGACCCTGTTTCCCCAGAAACTTGTGTGTGAATTATAGCTCCTTGCAGTCTGACACCTGCATGTGTGTGTGTGTGTGTGAGCGTGTGCACATCGGAACATTAAATTTCCTCCCTGGATTGTGAATAACCACGGCCCTGCCGGGAAGTCAGCGTTGAGCAGGGGTAGAAACCAGCTCACTGCATCTCACCCTTGTCCCCTCACTTTCTCTGAGGTAGTTATTCAGGTGCAGTCTGGTGGAAAGAGCAGGGGTGGGAATCCAGGAGCCCTGGCATCCAGCTCCACCCTCGGACTGGTTCTGTGGCCCTGGGCAGTTTCTTGTTCACTCTGGGCCTTAGTTTTCCTGGAAGCAGGAGCCTTACCTGCCCTTCCTTTCTTCTTCAGAGACCTCGGGAGGGCAGAAGGGAGCCGCAGGCCCCACGGGGTGTGGCTCTTGGCCCTCAGATGGCTTCCTGGCAAAGGAAGATAGTATTCATCCTTCCTGGCTGACTCAGGCAGGGGCCACAGCAGGCTGGGTGCCCAGAACCCCGCCAAGGCTCAAGGGCTAGCGCCCCTTCCTGCCTCCTTCTTGTTCTCTTTCTTGCTCTCTTTCCCTTGGTGCTCCTCTCCCCGTGCCTCCTCCTCCTTTCCCCACCCCACTCCCCGCCCCGCATTGAGGGATGTGCTATTGGCCACCACACCTCCCAGACACTTCTATCAACTGTGCCGTCCTCATCCTCTTTTCATTAACTGTAGGGCTCATTTTCTCCCAATTTAACACTCCTTCTTCCTCGAGTTCTTCCCCTCAAGATCAGAAACATTGCCTCTGTCTCCTGCCATGCAATTCTCATGTCCCTCCCAGGTCACACAAATGTGTCTCCATGCTCTTTCATCTATGAAGGCCTTTTGTACTTATCTTGGCCCTAAATGGTCTGCCCCAGTTATCTGTTGCTGTGTAACAAACTGTGCCCAAACTTCAGGGGTTTAAAACAACCACCATGGTACTATATTTCACAATTGTGTGGGTCAGGAATTTAGATATGGCTCAGCTGGGCAATCCTGCTACTCTTCATGATGTTAAAGTCACTCAGTGGCCATGAGCTGTCAGTGGGTGGTCTGGAGGGGCTAAGATGCTCACTCATATGTCCGGTGTCCCCAGCAGACTTCCCCCAGAGCAGGTGCTCCCAGGGGCCTGGAGAGAAGCTGCAGGCTGAGCCCGGCCGGGGCTGCCCACCGCACACTGACGGGCGACCTCTCCAATGTCACGGTATCAGGGGTAGGCATTCTGGTGACAGCTCAGCTGAGCCAGCCCTCATCTAGGAAGTGGGAATACATTCCATTCTCAATTGACAGGGACTAGCAAAGACTTTCAAGCGTCTTTTATCTACCATACCATCTTGCTAGATGTGAGCTGAGGCCCCTCACTTGGTCCTTGCAGATGAGTTGTTAACTTTGTAACTCCTTTCTAGGTGCTTGGTAACCCTGGCTTCCCCAGCCAGCTGTGTGCACTCTCCCAGGGAAGGGGCAGAAGGCTGTCTTGGCCAGGGCTGCAAGCAGAGGCAGTACCCAGCAGATGTTTAACAAAAACAGCAGGAGAGCCCTCCAGAAGCTGGAAGGGGGTCAGGCTGATGACCATGAACTCTCCTCTAAGCAGGAGCTAAAACCAGTGGTGGGATTCAAATATACATAATTTAACAACCAGTTCTCTGCCCTAATGACTGTTTTAAGTGTAAAAAAACGATTTACCAAAAGGTAGTTTATTATTTCATGCATTTAATACTTAAATAAGAACAAAACTAGATTATGTTATAAGAAAGTATTAAATAATACTTGACAAAAAACAATAAAACTATTATTTAAGCTATTTCCATAGTGCTTCTTGATTGGCATCCTCACTTGCAAATTTTTTCACCTATAGACAGAATGAACATTATTACGGGAGCTTAGAATACGCTGTCGCACAGATGAACATTAACAGAGAGTGAGGAACATAAATTTGTGATTTCCACATTGGGTGGATGCCCAGGTGCCCACCTTAGAGAGAACCCTAATTACTAGTACCATTTTAACAACCGGTTTGCCGAAATCAACAAAAAATGAGATAGAGGTTCTGCCGAACCGGTGCAAACCGGCTGAATCCCACCAAGGAGGACAACCCTGGGACTATGAAACCCTGGCTCTGAGATCTTGTCAGGGAGCAGTGACATGGGGGCCCAGAGGATGGAGTAATAAGCACCTGGTCAAAGTGGGCAGGGCATTTTCTGTCTTGATGATGGCAGTTCTCACTCATGGCTTTTGGTTGCTGAAGGTTTGAAGTTGGCAGACTGAAGTCAGACTAGAACTTGTGACTTCCCCCTGCTTCAGCAGTAGGGAGCTGTATGGCATAGTGTCAGTGCATACGTTCTGGGGGGACAATGCTGCATTCAAACCCTTGATCCACCACTTGCTATTACACAACCTGAATGAAGTTGCATGTCCCCAAACTTCAGGTTTCTTTTCTTTAAGGTGGAACAGGAAGTAGCATCTATCTCATTGTGGTGTTGCAAGAATTTAATAAGATAATAAAGATTAGCAGCTGTCATTACTGTCAGCATTATCTTCAATCATATCCTCAATCATTAGGCCCCGACTAAGAGGAGAGGGATAGAAGAGGAAAAAGAAGAACTCCAGGAAAACTGATCATTATGGAAAGAAACACCATTAATTAAAACATATAAATAAAAAATAATTTATGGCACTTTAACTTGTGCTGGCTGCAGTTCAAGTTAATTTACCTACCCATTCTCCTGGGAAACTGGAAGCCACCCTCAAACCATATCTAACAGAGTAAAATCATAGAAAAGATCTATTTTATCCAGGACTAAATAATTTGAATAGGCATGAACACATAAACAATTGTTGACAGCGTCTTTTATAAATCCTAGTTCTGGACTAATATATGCATCTTATATATGGGCAAACAAAGTCACCAGGTACATGAGCAAAAGAACCACTCAGAGAAAAAAATACGTATGCCCCCTGTGAAATAAATGTTCTCCATTAAACATGTTTCTAAGAAGGAATTAGCCCTGACCAGACAGCTCGGTTGGTTAGAATTGTTCCAGAGTGCAGAAGTTTTCAGTTTTATCCCCAGTCAGGGCTCATACAGAAACAGATTAATGTTTCTGTCTCTCTCTTTCTCCCCTTCCTCCCTCTCTAAGATCAATGAATAAAAATTAAGAAATATATATGCCCCCTATGAGACAAATTTACTTTATTAAACCTGATTTTAAGAAGAAAATAACCCTGGCCAGGTAGCTCCTTTGATTAGAGCAGTGGTTCTCAAACTTTTGAAGTTGAGATGCACTTAAAATCCTAAAAATAATTGTAGGCGCACTATATACAAATTTCTGAGAAATATGTTATAATAATTAAGTCAAATGTTAAAGAAAAAAATATAAGGTCCAAGTGTGCTTTTATGGTAATTAAATGAAATAAATACAACACAATTAAATTTATTCTGACATTAAAAACATTTTTATGTTACATTTTTTGAGTTAAGCTTTTTAGAATTTGTAAAAAAAGAGGGGTTAAAAAACGACAAAAAGTTATCTTTTATATACATATATATAGATACATTCTTAGTAAGATTTAGTAAATTCAGCAGGTCCCAGCACAAATGTGTTCAGTTTTTTCATTCTTTTGTTTATGAGAAACATGAGCCTGATGTGTCCTAGCAATTTCTTCAGTGTTTGGGCATATATTTGAAAGGCAAACTCTCATTTCCTCATCAATACACTGAAGAATTCCTCTTTTTTACTCTTAATTGTGTTGAGTGAAGAAAACCCCCACCATACATATCATCTTAACTTTACACCAAACAAAGGATAGAAGAAACTTGCCTCCAGTCTTTCCGGGGAACATGAGGGATAGTGTAAACCAGGGGTAGTCAACCTTTTTATACCTACTGCCCACTTTTCTATCTCTGTTAGTAGTAAAATTTCTAACCGCCCACCGGTTCCACAGTAATGGTGATTTATAAAGTAGGAAAGTAACTTTACTTTATAAAATTTATAAAGCAGAGTTACAGCAAGTTAAAGCATATAATAATAATTACTTACCAAGTACTTTATGTTGGATTTTCGCTGTTTGGCAGAATAAATATATTTTTTAAAAGCTGCAAATATATATTTTTAAATTTTATTTACTTATTTTAGAGAAGACAGAGAAAAAAGGAAGGGAGGGAGGAGCATGAAGCATCAACTTCCATATGTCCCTTGACCAGGCAAACCCAGGGTTTTGAATCAGCAACCTCAGCGTTCCAGGTCGATGCTTTACCCACTGCGCCATCACAGGTCAGGCCAGAATAAATCTCTATAAAACAACTTACTATAGTTAAATCTATCTTTTTATTTATACTTTGGTTGCTCCGCTACCGTCCACCATGAAAGCTGGAGCGCCCACTAGTGGGCGGTAGGGACCAGGTTGACTACCACTGGTGTAAACAATCCAGCACCACAGCTTAACAGCCTTTTACAACCTAATCAGGCAAGTGAGGTGGGGGGTTGGGCAGACTGTCAGCTTACAACTAATTCCTCACACCTCTCTTCCCTAAAAATCTAAACTCCAAAAATCCTGTTGATTTTTTGGTCCCCAACGGTCACATATTTCTCTGGAATACAATAGGGCACACCTGGAAATCTTCTATGGCGCACCACTGGATTAGAGTGTCATCCTGATAGGCAAAGTTTGTTGGTTTGATCCTCGGTTGGGAAACATACCAAAACAAATCAATGTTTTTGTCTCTCTCTCTCCCTTCCTCTCTCTCTAAGAATCAATCAATAAATTAAAAATATACATTTTATTTATTGATTTTTACGGAGGGAAGAGTGGGGAAGTGCTTGGAAAATATCAACTCATAGTTGTTGCACTTTAGTTGTTCATTGATTGCTTATCATAGGTATCTTAATGGGGCAAGCCCAGGGTTTTCAACTGGCAACCTCAGCATTCCAGGTTTACGTTTTATCCACTGTGCCACCACAAGTCAGGCAAAATCAATAAATACATTTGAAAAAAAAATTGTAAAGAAAAAGAAATATTTATATTCCCAAGAGATGAAGGAGGAATCTGAAATCAAGACACAACAGAATCTATCTTAGAGATTTTTAGTTGTCAATCATTAGATTTTATTTTCTGGCAGAATCCAGGTATTAAAGAATTTGTTTCCCGTCATCCTTCAGGAATTACTTTGAACTGGTTTCTTTCTCATCTACCTGGTGGCCCAATTGGCCATTGGCAGTTCTGGGACTTTGTTTTTGTAATAGTTCTAGCAAAATTCACTCTCATTAGCCTGGCATTAGTCAGTGCCCATTACTGTGTCAATCACACGGCCAAGAGATTGCCATGCTTTTATTGTCGTATATCTGTTTACCCTTGGGATCTAGGGATGGAAACCATCTCTAACTAGACCACATGAATGAATAGAGATGTGGGAGATGTGGTTCTTTTTAAAAAAAAAATTTTTTTATATTCATTTTAGAAAGGAGAGAGAGAGGGGGAGAGAGAGAGAGAAGAGAGAGAGAAGGGGGGGGAGGAGCAGGAAGCATCAACTCCCATATGTGCCTTGACCAGGCAAGCCCAGGGTTTCGAACCAGCGACCTCAGCATTTCTAGGTCGACGCTTTATCCACTGCGTCACCACAGGTCAGGCAGGGAGATGTGGTTCTTAAAAGAAAGAGATGTGTGCGGGGACAGCCAAAACAGCTGTTCACTTACACAACCTAATTTTTATTCATGTGGAAAGCAACACAGAGATATTCTTAGATATGCCAGGATTCAGAAAGTACATCTGTTCTAGAAAATTATTTGAAGAAATATAACTGAGAAATGGATCAAAATAAGTCCAATATAGAAGATGTGCTATAAAAGAAATGGTGACAAGCAATAAAACAGCAAAACTTACAGTTAGTGTACAAATTGCTAGTAACATAATTAAATATTTAATAAAATTAGAAATAATTCTTTGAAGAGCTAACCAAAGAGAAAAGGAATTTGTAGAATTAACCCAGACCGAAAACCTCTGGTTATTTTAATGAAAATCCTCGGGTTAGGTTAAATCAGGCAGGGAGATGGATGTGAAATAGGAAAGAGTAAGAGCAATCTGGAACCCACCAGGACAAACCAGAAACGTGTCTGTCTCCCACCGCTCTGATAAGCTGGCACCAATTATTCTTGCAACAGGGCCAGAATTCTGAGAGCAGGAGGAGAGCAGTGCAGCTGAGGGTCTGGCTGCTGCCCACACTGAGCTCAGCTAGCAGTTACACAGTATTTGTAAACTGCACCAGTACCCGTGTTTACAGTAACCTTTGATTTAAAAAAATTATTGCTCTTTCACTCTTGTCACCCAAATAGCACCTACCTGTCTCTTGGGTCCACTCTAACACAGAGACACATAAAGAAGGGGATTCTGTGAAATTGCCTCAGCTTAAATGAGTGGTCACAGTACAAAGCCATAACAATAGTAAAATAAGAGAGAATGAAAGCAAACACATTCAACATCTAACCAAAAATTTACAGAAGAGTAATAAAACAAACATAATGGAAGTAAAAGGAAAAAATAAAGGCAAAGTAAAACAATGAATTAGGAAATGAAGACTGAATAGATTTATTAAATACATTAAAGTGTTTATTTTTTAAAAGCCAATAAAATAAGAATATCTTTAGCAGTGCTAATGAAACATAGAATCCACACAGTGTTGTGAATGAGTGATAGTAAACAAACACTTTAGAAAGAATGATTTCTTAAAATAAAGATAGCAATAAGCAACTAGAAATCCAAATAAAAAATACCAATTGCAAGAACATTAAAACTTTAAAATAATCAAGGATAAGTAGAACAAATTTTGTAAAAGACATGTACACTAAAAATTATAAAAGTTGCCAAGAAGTTAAATACAAAAAGTTAAATACAACTAAAGTAATGAGAGATATACCATATTCATGATTTGGAGGACTTACTAGTGTCAAGATTTTAATTGTCCTTCAAATTATCTATATATTTAAAATAGCCCTAATCAAAATTCCAGCAGGCTTTATTTTTTTGTGGAAGAATAGAAGGGTATAGAAATTGACAAACTGATCCTAAAATTCATATGGAAATGCAAAAGATCTAGAATACCCAAAACAATTTTGTAAAATAGGACAAAGTAATAGGTTTTTAGTTATTTGGCCTGACCAGGTGGTGGCGCAGTGGATAGAGCATCAGACTGGGACATAGAAGACCCAGGTTCGAAACCCTGAGGTCACTGGCTTGAGCACAGGCTCATCTGGCTTGAGAATGAGGTTGCTGGCTTGAGTGTGAGATCATAGACATGACCCCATGATTGCTGGCTTAAGCTAGGGTTCATTCACTCCCCTGTAGTCCCCTAGTCAAGGCACATATGAGAAAGCAATCAATGAACAATGAAGGTGCCGCCACAAAGAATTGATGGTTCTCATCTCTCTTCTTTCCTGTTTGTTTGTCCTTGTCTGTCCACTGTCCACTCCCCTCTGTCTCTGGCGCGCGGGCGCGCGCACACACACACACACACACACACACACAAATTATTTGATTTTATGAGTGTAAAGCTACAGTAATGAAGACAGTGTGGTATTGGTGTGAAGAAGACACAAAGATCAATGGAATATATACTGTCCATTAATTTTCTGCAAACGTACCAAGGTAATTCAATAGAGATTTTTTTTCAACACATGGGACTAGAAAAATTTCATATTCACATGTAAAAAAGTGATCCTTGATCCTTATTTCACACCATAAAATTTGATCATGAAATAAATTATAGTCCTAAGTAAAAGAACTAAAAATATAAAGCTACTAAAAGAAAATGAAGAAGAAAATCCTTGAGATGTTAGGTTAGGCAGATTTCTTGGGACAGTAACAGTATAAAGTATAAAAAAAAATTAATTCAGATTTCGTCAAAATAAATAAAAGTTTACCTGATCAGGCAGTGGTGCAATGGATAGAGTGTCAACCTGGGATGCTGAGGATCCAGATTCAAAACACCAAGGTTGCTGGCTTGACCTCGGGCTCACCAGCTTGAATGCAGGGTTGCAGACTTGAGCGTGAGATCACAGGTATAACCTCATGGTCTCTGGTTTGAGCAAGGGGACACTGGCTTGGCTGGAGCCCCCTGGTCAAGGCACATATGAGAAAGCAATCAGTGAAGAACTAAGGTGCCACAATTATGAGTTAATGCTTCTCATCTCTCTCCCTTCTGTCTGTCTCTCCCTTCCTGGCTATCTCTCCTGCTGAGAAAAAAAAATTCTTGCTATTTGAAAAGTATCTAAGAAATCGAAACACATGCTACAGATTGGGAGAAAAGACATGTAAACCCATTTGTTATATAAAAAGCTTTTATACCTTAATAAGAAGGCAAACACTGAGTAAAAAGTAGATTACATTTTTGAATTAAGCACTTCACCAAAGAAGATATATGAGTGGCAAAAAAGCACATGAAAGAATGATCATCATCATGAGTCATCAGGTATATATAAATTAAAACCACAATGAGTTATCACTATGCTCATACTACTATGGCTAAAGTTAAAGGATTGATAATACCAAGTTTTGGCTGGGAGGTGGAAACAAGAGCTCTCATGCATTGCTCATAGGAATCCAAAATGGTACTCCCACTTTGGAAACAGTCAATTTCTCATAAATTTAAACCTATATCCCAGTTATCTCACTTCTGTTTATCAAAGAGAAATGAACAATGTGTCCACACATAGACTTGTGCACAGAGGTTTATATAGCAGATTTATTTGTAATAGCCCCTGGATTAGTTTCCTGAAGCTGCTGTAACAATTTCCCACAAACGTGGTGGTTTAAAAAAAACATAAATTCTCTCACAGTTCTGGAGGCCAGATGTCCAAACAGTTTCACTGAGATGAAATCAAAGTGTCAGCATGACCATGCTCTGTCTGGAGGTTCTAGGGGAGAACCCGTTTCTTTCTTCCTTGGTTTGGAATTCCTTGGTTTGTGGCTGCATTGCTCCAGCACCTTCAAATTTCTCTCTGCTCAGCGTTCACATCTCCTCCCCTGTGTGTGTCAAATCTGTCCACACTTCTATCTTACAAAGGTATGTGCCATTGAAGGTCCACCCTGCAATAATCTTCCCATCTCAGGATCCTTAATTAAATCATATCTGCAAAGATACCTTTTCCTCATTAAGTAACGTTTATAGATCTCAGGGATTAGTATGAGACTATCTTTTTGGGAAAACATTTTTTGAAGGTACCATAACCTCAATAGAACTGATGAATGGAAAAACAAATTCTATTATGTCTGTACAATAGAATCATACTCAATAATAAAAAAGGACAAACTACTGGTACATGCGTGAGTAAATCTACAAACCTTATGTTGGATAAAAGAAGTCAGATACAAAACACAAATTCTGTCTGGTTCCAGTCCCATGAAATTCTAGGAAAAGCAGACTTATAGTGATAGAAAACAGACCAGGGACAGGGATGGGAAGAGGGCATGAGGGAAATTCTCAGCACAGCAGAAAAAACCTCTATATTTTTGGTGGAAGTTGCAAGAGTGCATTAACTTATTAAAACCTATTGGAATGTACATTAATATGGGTGAATTCTGAATGGAGAGTGCATGTCAGTAAAGCTTATATTAGAAAGGAAAAGACTACAAGGCGAAGAAATTTGAAAACCGAGATGAATTGGTTGAGTTTTAAGGGAAATGTAAATAAAATAGAGTCAAGAAGAAACAACAGTCTGAATAGAGCAATAAACATGGAGTAAATCAAGAAGTTTGTGAAGCACTTTGTCCTCTTTCCTCTCCACTGAACTGCACCACAGAGACAGAAAGTAGCTCTTCATGCAGGTGATTTATTTCAAAACAGAGAATTTCAGTGCAACTTAAATCACTCCAGTGAATAGGTAAAGAAGGAAAGGTTTTAAATTTATTTAGTGAAATTTATTTAACTCTAATACAAAAACTATATTGGACAGCACAAAACAGAAAGCTACTGAATAATATGCTCATGAATAAAACATCAACAAAACATTAGCAAATCAAGTGCATTCTTATGTGAAAAGAATAAACCAACTCTGCTAAAATAGGGCTCATTCCAGAAATGCTGGGTAAGTTCGAAGAACAACAACAACAAAGGTAGAGATTAATTAACTTGGGACCTTTGCTTTTCCACATTCCATCTCCAAGTACTTAGGGCAGGTGGTGGCGATGGTGCGGGGGTTCTTTTCACAATGTTCCTGTTTTCTGGGGTACGAAAGGTGAATAAAACACAATCCCCAAAAGCTGTCTTTTTGTGAAGTGAGTAGTGATTGAGATGGATTTCTGGTACCTTGCCTCTTCACCCTAGGACTCTCTACTCTCACTTGCTCAGCCCCTTGGACTCATATAGAAGAAGTCTAGCCTTCTCTCCAATACCCTAACAGATAAGACAATTTCCCTAGTAGAGATGAGATCAGGCCACAATAAGAGAAGTTAGAGTCATAGTTATTTCAAGTAAAAAATAACACATACTTAGAGTGCAGATTCCTTCAGGAGAAATATTAGAACAGACAGATCAACAATTTAGAGTAATAAACTAAAAGTGATAAAGGAAGATATTAGCAATATCTAACATCTTAGAACAAGAACAAGAAAACATTAAGATCAAGAAAAAATATTAGGTATGAAAAATGTAGTAGTTAAAATAAAGAATAGAATAATGGGGATAAGTAGCAGGCTGGGTCTACCTGGTAGGATGAACTAGTGATATGAAAGACCAGACTGAGATTATCTCCTCTAAGGAAGAGAAAAAGACAGATAAATAGAAACTAGGAAGAGAAAAGTCAAGACATATGGAAGATAAAAGTAGAATGCTAACATCCAATCCAGTTAATGGGAGTCCCAGAAAGAGAAAAAAGTAAAAAATGGAGAGGAGACCTATTAAAGAAATAATGATGATAAATTTCCTAGACTTGAGTAGAGGAAGAGGGTAAGAAGTAGGAGGAGAAAAAAGGCTTTAGGTCAAAAGAGACTGCAGAGAACAAGTAAGAAACATAGAATAGAAATGTGAAATTTAAGAATAACGAAGTATAACTTGGGGTGGTGAACATACAATACAATATATAGATGATGCATTATAGAATTGTACACCTGGCCATGTCTGGGTAGCTCAGTTGGTTAGAACATTGTTCCAATATGCCGGGTTGTGGGTTCAGTCCTCGGTCAGGGCATATGCAAGGCTCAACCAAAACATCCAGAGGGAAACAAGAGAAAAAAAAAAAAGAATCAACCAATGAATGCATGAATGGGTGGAACAACAAGTCAATTTTCCTCTTTCTCTCTCTTCTTCTCTCTTTAAAAATCAATACATAAAACATTTAAAAAATATTTAGAATTGTACACCTGAAACTTATATAATTTTATTAACTAATGTCATCTCAATAAATTTAAAAAAAATAGTGAAGTCTATGAGAAAATTCTAAAAGTGCCCAGAAAAAAAAAAAAGAGTAGTTCACACACTAAAGAATAAGAGATTGACCCTAAGAGACTTTTCAAATAAGCACTGGTTACAGGAAGTCATGAGAGTATCATTTAAAAAAAATTAGAAGGAAAGAACTTAACTTTAGGATTTTATATCTAATCAAGGTATCATTTAAAATGAAAGCATGATAAAAATATTCTTAGTCCCAGAAAGCTTCAGAAGCTTTGTCACAAAAGAGTCCACATTTAAAGCTGTTTGGCTAAAGAGGAAATGCAAACCCAGGATTCAGCTGCCATATTGGAATATCTCAGCTCATACCTAAAACATAAAGAATCTGCCTGAGTTCTAGATTCTTTGAAAATTTAAGAAACATTGGTTTAAATATGTTTACATGATTGGGACTGGGATGAAGGAAATATTAAGGGAATGTGAGAATGTGTTAAAATTCTTGTCAAATTAGAAGGTAAAGGACACACCAGAAATATGTATACTTTCAAATAATAGGTATGAAACAGAACATGACATCTGATTACATTTAATTTAGGAGTGACAGACCCTGGCCGGTTGGCTCAGTGGTAGAGCGTTGGCCTGGCGTGCAGGAGTCCTGGGTTCGATTCCCGGCCAGGGCACACAGGAGAAGCGCCCATCTGCTTCTCCACCCCTCCCCCTCTCCTTCCTCTCTGTCTCTCTCTTCCCCTCCCACAGCCAAGGCTCCATTGGAGCAAAGATGGCCCGGGCGCTGGGGATGGCTCCATGGCCTCTGCCTCAGGCACTAGAATGGCTCTGGTTGCAACAGAGTGATGCCTCGCATGGGCAGAGCATCGCCCCCTGGTGGGCATGCTGGGTGGATCCCGGTCGGGCGCATGCGGGAGTCTGTCTGTCTCCCCGTTTCCAGCTTCAGAAAAATACAAAAATAAAAAATAAAAAAAATTTAGGAGTGACAAAAAGATAAATATGAAACCTTACATATTTGGATACTTGACAAATACATTGCTAATTAACTCAGGGATCAAGGAGAAATTATAGTAGGAATTTTAAAATATTTAGATCTTATTTATTTTATTTTTTGAAGGGAAGATAATAAGACAGACTCCCACATAAGCCCCAACTGGGATCTTCCCAGCAACCCCTGTCTGGGGGCTGATGCTCGATTATCAAGTTATTTTTAGTGCCTGAGGCTGATGTGCTCATATCAATTGAGTTATCTTCAGCATTTCAGGGCCATGCTCAACCAATTGAGCCACTAGCTACAGGAGGGGAAGAGGGAGAGAAGGGAGAGAGGAAGGGAGAGAAGCAGATGGTCACTTCTCCCTTGTGTTCCATGACTGGGAATCAAACCTGGGACATCCATATGGTGGGCCAACAATCTATCCACTGAGCCACTGGCCAGGGCCAAATACTTAGATCTTAATTATCATGAAAACCAAATCAGAGCTTGTGGAACTTTTTAAAAAATGTAGCTTTAAGTATGTATGTTGAAAACAAAGCAGCCTCAAAGTTAATGAACTATGTGTCTAGCTTAAGAAAGTAGGAAAAAAACAATATGATAATACAAAATGAAGAAGAAACAGATAAACATAAGAATGGAAAATCATGCCTTGGCCAGATAGCTTGGTTGCTTAGAATGTTGCCCCAAAGCATAGGGGTTGCCGGTTTGGTCCTGGGTCAGGACATGTACAAGAACAGATCAGTGTTCCTGTCTCTCTCTCTCTCTCCCTTCCACTCACTCTAAAATCAATAAATAAAAAAATTTTAAAAAAAGAATGAAAACTCATGAAATAGGAAAAAAAGATACAATAAAAAATATCAATACCACAAAAACTTGGATCTTCAAATAAACTCACAAGATAGGCCAATATCTACTTGATTAGTGGTAGCACAGAGAATGGAGTGTCAACCTGGGAGTTGAGGTACCAAGTTCGAGGTCACTGGCTTGAGCATGGGATCATAGACATAATCCCATGGTCGCTGGCTTGAACCTAAAGGTCTCTGGCTTGAACCCAACGGTCGCTGGCTTGAGCAAGGGTCACTGGCTCAGCTGGAATCTCTGTTCAAGGCACATATAAGAAACAATCAATGAACAACTAAAGTGCTGCAACTATGAGTTGATGCTTCTCATCTCTCTCCCTTCCTGTCCCTGTCTTTCTCTAGTTCGCTTAAAAAAAAAGAAAAGAAAAGACACATAAACATATAAATGTAAAGGGGGAGTAACTTAGAGATGTAAAGATAAGAGGATACCATCAACAACTAGCAACTATATATATTAATAATCTTGTGTATGTAGACAAAATAGGCAAATTCCTAGAAAACTGAACTGAAAGAATTAAAATAAAATCATCCCACAAAGAAAGCATGAGAAGCATCAGTTCCAGATGGCTCTACAGATGCCTTCCACAACCCTTCTAAAGAACTCATCATTACGTACTGTACAATTGTTTCAGACAGTACAAAAAGAGGGAGAATAACTTATTCTATGAGGGCTGTACTCTTCTGAAACCAAAGCTGAATGAACAAAGACATACTGAGGAAGAAAAAAAAAAGGTAAAAAGAAAAAAAAAGGAAGGAAGGAAGGAAGGAAAGAAAGATGGGAGGGAGGGAAAGAAGGAGGGAGGGAGGGGAAGGAAAAGAGGAAATAAAGGGGGAAAGGAGGAAAGACTATAAACCCATTTCACTTAAGAGTGTAGATGCAAATTTTTTGTGAGCATATCTTCAACAAAATATTTTCAAATAGAATCTGACAGAACCAACGGTATTTAAAAAAATATTAACACATTGTAACTAAGTCAAGTTTATCCTAGGTGGGAAAGGATGATTTAATATTAGAAAGATTCATAAACATTAACAAATTAAAAGAAAGAAAACATAATCATTCTAAAAGTTGCAAAAGAAGTTATTTGTTAAAACTCATCTATGATTAAAATACTTAATAAATTAAGATTAGAATAAAAATTTACAAACTTCATACAGAGTAGCTATAACAATTCTAGAGAAAATGTGGTCCAAAATGGGGAAATAATTTCATTTAAAATCAGGAACTAGACAAGGATGCCAACAATATCACCACAACTCCTCATGTTTTTGGATATCCTAGTCAGTTCTATAAGACAAGAAATAGCCTGACCTGTGGTGGCGCAGTGGATAAAGCGTCGACCTGGAAATGCTGAGGTCGCCGGTTCGAAACCCTGGGCTTGTCTGGTCAAGGCACATATGGGAGTTGATGCTTCCAGCTCCTCCCCCCCTTCTCTCTCTCTGTCTCTCCCTCTCCTCTCTAAAAAAATGAATAAATAAATAAATAAATAAATAATTTAAAAAAAAAAAGACAAGAAATAGAAATTAAAGGCATAAGGACTGGAGAAGTTAAAAACATCATTATTTGTAGATGATTATATAGTTCATAAAAAGGTAAAAAATTACTTGCAAACATATTAATAGAATAGATGCTAGCAAGATGAGTAAATATAACAAGAATAAACATGAGAACTTATACAATTGTAAAAACACAGCTGCATTTTTACATAGCAGCAGCAAATGAGAAAACACAGTTAAAGACATTTAACGTATAATCAGAGAATGTCAAATATCTAGGTATAAATATAACAAATAGTGTACAAGACTTCTAAGGGAAAATCATAACACTTTCTTAAGAAAAAATTAAAATATATAAATAAATAGACAATAAATATATAGTCAAGAATAAGAAAATAATATAGTGAAGCTATCAATCCTCCCCAAATCAATTTATAGAGTTAAGGCAATTTAATTAACATTTGGAGTAAGTTTTTTTTTTAATGAAACTAATAATAAAATTATTCTAAATGTTATATTAAAAGAAAAGGCCAAGAATGGCCAGGACACTTTTGAAATAGAAGAGCAGAGAGAGGAATAACTGCTCTATCTAATATGAAGAAAAATCATGCAGCTCTAGCAATTATAACAGTGACATACTGTTGCAGGGAGAGCCTAGTTAACTAATGAAACAGAATAGGGAGCTCAATCCCAGTCCCAGACATGTGTGGAAAATGAGTTCAAAGAAGAGGTGACATATCACACCAACAAAAAAGTGAACATAGCTAGAAAACAATGGTTATCCATGTAGAAGAAGATTAAATCATAATTCTACCTTTCACCATGTACAGAAATCAAGTTTAAATGGATTAAAGACATATGGATTAATATCTAAAATTTTAAAATTATTTGTTAAGCAAAAAACAAAGATGTGACCTATAAGGAAAAGATTTATAGATTTGTCTGTATTAAAATTAAGAACTCAGTGCTGGAACAACCAGACATCCATATGTAACAACAAAAAAATAAAAAAAATCTAGACACAGACCTTACATTCTTCACAAAAGTTAACTCAAAATGGATTACATATCTATTCAATGAATGTAAAATGCAAAGCTATAAAACTCCTAAAAAATAATATAAATATAAGAAAAAAATAGATAACACTGGGTGTGGTGATGACTCTTTAGATATAACACTAAAGGCACAGTCCATAAAAGACATAATTGACAACCTGGACTTCATTAAAATTTAAAACTTTTGAAAGGCAAAAGACAATGTGAAGAGAACGAGAAGACAAGCCACAGACTGGAAGAAAATATTTATAAAAGACACATCTGATAAAGAACCAAGGGAACATTTGAGATCTTGCTTCCTGACAATGTCATCAATTTGGCTCAAATAAGCACATAAAAATTATCAAAAAGAAAAATGTACAAAGAAATCTTAAAACTCAACAACAACAAAAAACAACCTGATCTATAAATTGGTTAAAGACCTTAACAGACACCTCACCAAAGAAGATACCATAGTTGGCAAATAAACACATGAAAAGATGCTCCACATCAAATGTTGTCAGGGAAATACAAATTAAAACAACAGTGAGATAGCATTACTCACCTATTATAATGGCCAAAATACAGAACACTGACAACATCAAAGCTGATGAGGAGGTGGAGCAACAGGAACTCGCATTCATTGCTGTTAGGAATGCAAGATAGGACAGCAGCTTTTAAAGATAGTTTGTCAGTTTCTTACAAAACTAAGTATAGTCTCACCAAACATTCGTTGGCATTTACCCAAATGAACTGAAAACTCATGTGCACACAAAACCCTGCACAAGAATGTTCATAGAAGCTTTATTCATAATTACCAAAACTTGGAACACCAAGACGTCCTTTAATAAGTGAATGAATGAACTGTGACACATCCAAACCATGGAATATTATTCAGTGCTAAAAAGAAATGAGCTATCAAGCCATGAAAAGACAAAGAGGATCTTTAAAAGCGTATTACTAAGTGAAAGAACCCAATGTAAAAAGGCTATATAATTTCAACTATATGATTTTCTGGTAAAGACAAACCTCTGGAGACAATAAAAAGTTCAATGTTTCTAGGGATTGAGTGAGGAAGAAGGATAAATAAGTGGAGCACAAAAGATTTTAGGGCAGTGGAAGGAAATATGTATAATATTATAATGGTGGATACATATCATTGTACATTTGTCAAAACCCATAGAACATGCATACCAATAGTGAACCCCAATCTATACAATGGACTTTGGGTCCTGATGATATGTCAATGTCGGCTCATCAATTGTAACAAATGTACCACTCCACTCTGGTAAGGGATGTTAATAATAGAGGAGGCTATGCATGTGTGGGGGCACAGGTATATGGAAAATCTCTGTGCTATGAACCAAAACTGTCTGTCTTTAAGAAAGAGAGAGAGAAGTAAAGACAATATGGTAAAATAAAAAAAATAAAAACCAGTTCTCTAAAAGATGTTTTATAAAAAATTAGAAAGTCAAAGTAGAAACTGAGAGAAAATATTTGCAAATCTACAGATGGTGATGATTTGTATCAAGAATATATAAAGAATGTTTACAGATGAATGCAAAAAGCACATAATAACCAAATAATAAATGCCCAAAGGTGTAAAGAGACATTTCCCAAAAGAGGAATCACGTATCACTCACATATAAAGGAAGAGATACTCAACATTAATAGTGATAAGAAAATCCTAATTAGGACTACACTGAGATGTCATTTAATACCCATCCAATTGGCAAAAATTAAAATATCTGACAGTGCCAGAAATTAAAAAAGAATGATTCCCAAGTATCTTTTTCTTATACATAGCTAGTGGAAATTTAAGTTGATATAACCACTGTGGAAAACAATTTGGGATGATCTCCTATAGAATTCTATTTCCATATATACCTGAGACATTTGCACTTTTAAAACAGGAAGCACCTACAAGAATGTTCACAGCAGTATTGCTCACATTAGCAAAAATCTGGCAACCTAGGTTTCCATCAGTGGAGGAGTGGGTAAGTAAACTGTGATGTTTACATGATAAAATATTACACAGAAGGCAAAACAAATGAACCAACAGGATGCACAACCATATGGATGAATCTTAGTGATATAACAAGTGAAAAATGTAAGTACCAAAAGAGTATATTTCCCTGATATTGTATTTTAAAAGTTAAATTTAAAAAATTATATACAATATTAAGGAATATATAGTTAATAAAACAATATGAAAAGAAAAGTAAAAAATTGAATACAAGTTTATGAATGATGATTAACTTGAGTTGGGGCAAGAAAGAGAAGAGGGTAGAGGGAAACCATGTGGTTAGATGCAGTTTATTGTCAATGTCTGTTTTGGTTTGGATGGTAGATTAATGGATGTTTATTTAAATCTATCATCTATCTATCTATCTATCTATCTATCTATCTATCTATCTATCTATCTATCTATCTATCAATCATCTATCTATCTATCCATTTCAATTATTTATTGCTGCATAACAAGTCATCCTAGGGTTAATAACTTAACACCTGCTATTATCATACTTCATGAATCACTGGGTCAGGAATTTAGACAGGACACATGGGGGCTTGTCTTTGTTCCACAATGGCTGGGTGAGTTGGGATGAGTCCAACAGTGGGGGTTTGCAACAGTGAAGGTTGACTAGTGTTTCTGTCTTTATCTCAGTGGAGCCAGGCTTTCTCACAGCATGGCAGCCTCGGGGTAGTTGGACTTCTTCCATGGTGGCTCAGGACTCTAGAGTGACTACATTGAGAGGCCTAGGTGGCAGCTGCAGGGTTTCTTACGATCTAGGCTGAGATAACAAGGTAAGGGAGAGATAGACTACACCTCTCAAAGAATAAAAGGCATGCAATATGAGAAAGAGAGAAACTAATGGCAACCATCTTGGAGACAAGCTACCACATGACCTGTCCAACTAAATAAATGAATTTATAAAAGCGTGCCATGCATGAACCAATAAGAATGAGTCATAAACCAATGGTTAGTATTAATCCAATTCTCTGCATATGAGTTCCATTGAAAAATGGAAAGACAAATTTAGAAAACAATTTCCTGTGTATTATTATGCTAAATCACACAAAATTACAGATTTTGTAGGTCAAAATGCCCAAATATTAGCAATGTTATACAATTCAAACAACTAACAATAGTTATAGATATAGATACCACATTTAATTTCTATATGGAAAGAAATATATCATAGATCAATTCTCAAATTAGTCTATTAATTTGATGTGATTCTAATTAAAACTCAATGATTTAAAATTTGTGCAAAGATTCAATATGAAACATGTTCTAAAGTTTATGCAATGATTCAATATAAAAGAACAGTCAGTAAAATGATGAAAAAGAAAAGTAATGTGTAGATACTTTTCTTACTAGATAATAAAATATGTTTTATTAATTTTCTTCTTTTTTATTGGGGTGACATTGGTTAATAAAATCACACAGGTTTCAGGTGCACAGTTCTACAATACATCATCTGTATATTGATTGTGTGTTCACCACCCCAAGCCAAGGGTCCCTCCATCACCATCTGTCCCCCTTCTGCCCTCCTCCAGGTCCTCTCACCTCTCTTTGCCTTCTGCAATCCCTGCACTGTTGTTTGTGTCTATAAGTTTACTTCCTTAGCTAAATTTTTTCATCTTTTAAAAAATATATTGTAATATGATAACAGAGCCCTGGTGGTAGCTCAGTTGGTTAGAGCATTGTCCCAATATGCTAAAGTTGTGGGTTTGATCCCCCATCAGGGCATATGCAAGAATCAACCAGTGGATGAATAGATAGGTTGAACAACAAATTGATGTTTCTCTCTCAAAAATAAAATTTTAAAGTGTATAGAACTGTAAAACTATAATAAATGAAAGAGTATAATATCAGTATCAAGATAGTTTAAAAGTGGAAGTAAATGAAAAGTTCAAACACAGAAAAATATTTGTAAGAATTTAGTATAAGGTAAAGATAGATTTCATAATAATAGGAAAAGGATAGAATAGCTGATATTTGGTGTTTACATAATTTACTTCTTTTTTAATAGAAAACATGGTTGGATTCCTTTCTTTATTCTTTATATAAAATAATTTTATATTAATTACATATTTAAAGAAAAAGCTAAAAGAGAATATAGGATATTATTTTTATTCTCTCAGGATAAGAAAATCTTTCTTCTCTTGAGAAAAAACAATAAATAAGATACTGAAAGGTTTGACTCCATAAAAATGTACAAATTCATGCTGTAAAAATTATTTTGAAAAAATTAAAACATAAAGCCATCACAGTGAGGTATTTTTGCAATAAAAATAAAAATAACAATCTTCCTTTTTCATGTCAATCTCTCTCTGACTTTTTAAAAAATAAGGACATTTACGTATTTTATTTTGCAAATACAGTAATATTCTCTATATAAAGAAGTATTTAAAATCAGTAAGAAATTGAATAGCTTAATTGTAAATATTGGCAAATTATACAAGATAACTCACAAAATTTTTTAAGTGAGAAGCAGGTAGGCAGAAAAACAGATTCCCACATGTGCCTCAACTGAGATCTACCTGGCAAGCCCCCTGTGGGGCAATGCTCTGCCCATCTGAGGCTGTTGTTCCATTGCTCAGCAACGGAGCTATTTTTGCATCTGAGGAGAGGCCATGGAGCCATCCTCAGCACCCAGGGCCATCTTGCTCCAATCAAGCTGTGGCTGCAGGAGGGGAAGAGAGAGATAGAGAGAGAAAAGGGAGAGGGGTGGAGAAGCAGATGATTGCTTCTCCTGTGTGCCCTGACTAGGAATTGAACCTGGGACATCCACAAGCTGGGCCGATGCTCTCCTACTGAGCCAACTGGCCAGGACCTAATTCACAAAATTAAAAGCAATAAATACTTGAAAAGCATTGATATTCAATAGTGAAAATAAATGCAAAATGAGATATCTTCTTCCCTTGTAATAGAATGGTAAACACTAAAGAAGTAATACTGCACAATGCTTGTCAGAGTATAGAAAGTAGCACTTTCATACACTATTGGTTTGAGTACAAATTCCTTGAGGGCAATCTTCCTCATCTCTACCAAATGCAGTAGAGACACAGTTTTGTTTGCTCCTAAAGTTTTTTTAAATCTAGTGGTAGATTCTACTTCTGGAAAGGAATTCATCCTAAGCAAATAATTGGGGAGCTTCAAGTAAAAAACATGGTGGATTGAATTAATGGGTTTATCTATGCCCCCTCCAAGACCCCACTAGACTGACACACAGTTAAAAGAGAAGTGTAAAATAGGAGTGTAAAATAACAAGGAGATGACAGGGAATAGAGTTGTCAACATAGCTTTGGAAGTTGAAAATGAATGGAGAGCAGAGAATGGCAAGTTGAACACATGCATTTAATTTTGCTCTCTTCCAAAATCCCACTAAAGCTACAGCAAAGGGATTGTTTAAAAAGGCTAGAACCCACAAGGGAAGGGAAAGCAGCAGAGAAGAAAAGAGGAACACAATTTTGTAAGCTAGAAAATCAATAGATGAGTCGTAATTTACTAGGTGAACTTGAGAAAGCTGAGAACCCACCTGGCTTATACCACAGAATCTTGCAAAGACCCAACAATTGAAGACCCCAGTTGTGTTGAAATTACTCATTATAATAATAGCTTGGTCTATTCTCCCTGGGTCTATCACCTATTCTAATAATTAATATAAAACTTATAACTATTATATATTTCTAGTACATTAAATCTTTTCTCCTTATGTAGTGACTTTTTATCCTTGATAGTGCTTTTTATCTTAACTTTGTGTCATAGCTGCCTAGCTATTTTTTCTTTTTAAGGATTTCCCTACAATATCTTTTTTCTTTCAACCTGTCTTTACATTTTATGTGTGTCATTTTCAAACAGCACATAGGGACCCTGGCTGATTTGCTCAGTAGATAGAGCACTGTCCGGCATAGGGACGTCCCAGATTTTATTCCGGTCAGGGCACACATGAAAAGTGATCATCTGCTTCTCTCCCCTTTCCTCTTCTCCTTCTCTCTCTCTTCCCCTCTCACAGCCAGGGGCTCAGTTGGTTTGGGCATTGGCCAGGGCGCTGAGGATAGCTGGTTGGTCTGAGCATTGGCCTCAGACAGGGTTGCTGGCTGGATCCTGGTCAGGGTGCATGAGGGAGACTGTCTCACTATCTCCCCTCCTCTCACTTAAATAGATAGATAGATAGATAGATAGATAGATAGATAGATAGATAGATAGATAGATGATAGGTAGATAAGTAAATAAATAAAACAGCACATTGATAAACTTTTAAAAGTCTAATCTGGCCTGACCAGGCGGTGGCACAGTGGATAGAGCATTGGACTGGCATGGGGAAGACTCAGGTTCAAGACCCCAAGGTCACCAGCTTGAGTGTGGGCTCATCTGGTTTGAGCAAAAAAGCTTACCAGCTTGAGCCAAGGTCAATGGCTTGAGCAAGAGGTTACTCGGTCTGCTGAAGGCCCGCAGTCAAGGCACATATGAGAAAGCAGTCAATGAACAACTAAGGTTTTGCAACAAAAAACTGATGATTGATGCTTCTCATCTCTCTGTTTCTGTCTGTCTGTCTCTATCTATCCCTCTCTCTGACTCTCTCTCTGCCTCTGTAAAAAAAAAAAAGTCTAATCTGACCATATCCATCTTTTAACTGGTAATTTTAGTCTATTTAATCTATGAAGATTACTAATATTTTGAAACCTTGTATTTTTTGGGCTTTGCAGCTGATTCACTTGTTTTTGTGTTGTAGTACCAACATTGGCATTTACCTTCAGGATCACTTCTTTCACTTTTGTACCTCTCCCAGTTTCCTTTTCTTTTTCTTGACTTTTTTTGGGGATTGTTTGCTCCTGAAGTTTTTTTAAATCTAGTGGTAGATTTTGTTTTATTTTTATTTTTTTAAATTTATTTTAATATTTTCTAAGTGAGTAGGGGAGATACAGAGACAGATTCCCACATATGCCCCAATCAGGATCCACCCATCAACCCATGTCTTGGGGCAGTGCTCTGCCCATCTGGGGCCATGCTCACAACTGAGCTGTTTTTAGCTCCTGAGGGGAGGCTCCCAGAGCCATCCTCAGCTCTCATGGCTGATGTGCTTGAATCAATCAAACCATGGCTGTGGGCGGGGAAGAGAGAGAGAGAGAGAGAGAGAGAGAGAGAGAGAGAGAGAGGAAGAAGGGAGGGGGGGAGGGAGAGAAGCAGATGTCACTTCTCCTGTGTGCCCTGACCAGGAATCAAACCTAGGACATCCACATGTCAGGCAAATGCTCTACCGCTGAGCCAACTGGCCAGGGCCAGATTTTGTATTATTTTAAGATCCCAGAAATTAGAATTCAGTATGTCTTAGAGATCGGTAAATAAGTTTCTGTATTAATGCAAAACAAAACAAAACCTCTCAGGTGACTCTGATGTATAATCCCAATGAGAAGTCATGTGGATTCTTTATTGATAAGAAAAAGTAATTATAATTCACATTGATTAGTTGAGATGCAACTAATAAAGATGTATTACAGCTTTCAGTTGAATGGCTTGACAGACATACATTCAAAGAGAAATTAAAAAACACAAGCTCTTTGCTTCCTTCATAGATAGGTTTTTAATTGTGAGTTACAAAAAAACCCAACTCTGCCTGGAATGGAAGACAATATTGTTAAGAAGTCAACACCCTCCAAAGAGATCTACAGAATCATCATAATCCCTATGAAAATCCCAATGATTTTTATTTTCAGAAGTAGAAAAATCCATTTAAAATTTATATGAAATCTCCAAAGACTTCAAATAGCCAACCTTGAAAAAGGAGAACAAAGTAGAAGATCTCACATTTTCTGATTTCAAAACTTACTACAAAACTATAGAAATCAAAATGGTGTGGTACTGCCATAAAGACAGACATATAAATCAGTGAAATAAAATAAAGAGCCCAGAAATAAACCCTTGCATCTATGGTCAAATTGTTTTGATAAAGGAGCCAAGACCATTCAAGGGGGGAAAACAGTGTTTTCAACTAGTGGTGATGGAAAAACTGGATATCCACATGCAAAATAATAAAGTTGGACACTTTCCTTACACAATATACACAAATTAATTCAAAATGGATCAAGACCTTTAACATAACAAATCAAACTGTAAAATTCTTAGAAGAAAAATAAGGCAAAATCTACATAACATTAAATTTGACAATAATTTCTTGAGTGTGACACAAAAAACACAGCAACAAAAGAAAAAATAAATTATAGTTTATAAAAATAAAAAATCTTTAATGAGTCAAAGGACATCAACAAGTGAAAAGGCAACTCACAGAATGGGAGGAAATATTTGCAAATCATACATCTAGAAAAGGATTAACATTCAGAGTATATAAAGAACTCTTACACTTCAAAAAAAAAGGGGGGGTTTTGATAGGCATTTCTTCATAGTAGATATAAAAACGGTAGTAAGCACATGAAAAGATGCTCAACATAACTGATCATTAGGAAAACGCAAATCAAAACCTCAACGAGACATCATTTCACACCCATTAGGATGACTACTATTAAAAAATTCCCAGAAAATAACAAGTGTTGGTGATAGTGTGGAGAAATTGTAACCCTTGTGCGCTACTAGTGGGAATGTAAAATGGTACAGTTGCTGTGGAAAACAGTATGGTCGTTCCTCAAAAAATTATATATAAAATTAGCATTCCAAGTAACAATTCCATTTCTGGGTATTTACCCAGAAGAACTGAAAACAGGGTCTTGAAGAGATATTTGTATACTCATGATTATAGCATCATTATATACCATAGACATCCACATTAACCATCAACAGATGAATGGATAAACAAAATGTGGTATATACATATAATGGAACATTATTCTGCTTTTAAAAGGAAGGAAATTCTGATACACACTACAACATGGATGGACCTGGAAGAGATTAAGCTAAGTAAAATCAGACAGTCACAAAAGGACAATACAGTGTATAATTCCACTTATCTGAGGAATTATGTCGAGTAAAATATATGGAGTTAGAAAGTAGAATACTGTAATGGTAACCAGGAACCAGAGTAAGGAAGAAATGGAGTATTGTTTAATGGGTTCAGAGTGTCAGTTTTGAAAAATAAGAAAGTTCTGGAGTTGTATGGTGGTGAAGGTCGCACAGCAGTGTGAATGTGCTTAAAGCCACAGAACTGGACAGTAAAAATGATTAAATGGTGAAATTTGTGTTATGCCTATTTTACCATAATAAAAAATGAGTACATTTTGCTTCTGATTTTTATGGGTACTAAGGCTGCTTTCAGACCTTGGCTGTGTAAATAATGCTGCAGTGAACACAGAGGTGCATATTATCTTTCGAATTAGTGTTTTAGGTTTCTTCAGATAAATTCCCACAAGTGAAATTGCTGCATCATAAGGCAGTTCTATTTTTAATTTTTTGAGGTACTATCTACTGCTTTCCACAGTGGCTGCACCAATCTACCTTTCCATAAACAGTGCACAAGGGTTTATGTTTCTCCACTCCCTCGACAGCACTTGTTTGTTGATTTATTGATTGTAGCTATTCTGACAGGTATGAGGAGTTATCTCATTGTGGTTTTTAATTTGCATGTCTCTGATGATTGAGCACCTTTTTCACATGTCCATTGGCCATCTGTATGTCCTCTTTGGAGAAATGTCCATTCAAGTCTTTTGCCCAGTTTAAAATTGGATTATTTTGCTCATTTAAAAATTTTCCCCATATTAAAATTGGATTGTTTGGGGGTTTTTTGGTGTTGAGTTTTTAAGTTCTTTGGATATTAACCCCTTATCAGATGTATCATTGGCAAATATGTTCTCCCATTCAGTGGGCAGCCTTTTCATTTTGTTAATGGTTTTCTTTGATGTGCATACAAACTTTTTTAATTTTTAAAATTATGTTCAAGGTTTTCCTCTGGATAAAGAGTATATAAAGATATATTTAAGGATGTTCATCTTAGTATTGCTTATGATAGAGAAAAAATTACCATCTATTTGGGAAAATAATGTGAGTGTATATCTTTTTTTTTTTTTGTATTTTTCTGAAGTGAGAAGTGGGGAGGCAGAGAGACAGACTCCCACATGCACCCAACCAGCATCCACCTGGCAAGCCCACAAAGGGGCAATGTTCTGCCCATCTGGGGCATTGCTTCTTTGCAACTGGAGCCATTCTAGCACCTTAGGCAGAGGCCAATGAGCCATCCTCAGTGCCCAGGCCAACTTTGCTCCAATGGACCCTTGGCTGTGGTAGGGGAAGAGAGAGATAGAGAGAAAGGAGAGGAGGAAGGGTGGAGAAGCAGATGGACACTTCTCCTGTGTGCCCTGTCAGGGAATCGAACCCAGGACTTCCACATGCCGGGTCAACGCTCTACCACTGAGCCAAGCGGCCAGGGCCATGAGTGTATATCTTACATGCAATCATTCTGCTAAGGAAAAGAGCAGTTTAAGAAGACAAAGGAAGGACTGTTTGTGAATAGTGGCCAGATGGATTATTCATTGATGCGGGTGTTCAGGAGAGAGAGCGAGCCTGCTGGCAGAGATTAGCTTGGGAAGAAGATGAAGACTGTGTTTGACTGGTAAGATGGGACTCAGGGGCCTCTGAAGTTGAAGCATGGGGCTCAGAAGGGCCCCAAGTGGGGCAGGAGCCCAGAGCCAGGGGAGAGTGGGCACACTTGCCTGGAAGGCACGGAAAGGGGCTGGAGGGGAAGAAAGGATCTAGTGGGAGGGCGTTAGCACTTTGTGGAACAACAGGGCTTTGAATGGCTGGTGCAGTTATTTCCAACATGCAGCCCAAGGTCACTCCCACCAAGTCCTACAGCCGTGTATTTTGTGGTGTTTCTCCAGAAACATCTATATGCTCTTTTCCTGTACCTTTGAGATCGAAACGCACAATGTTGAGGTGGCCAGTAGCCAGGATCAGGCTCAGTGAAGCTGCAGTTGGGATTAGGGTAAATCTGAGGGCAAGTTTAGCGGAGAGGCTGTGGCCAGGGTTAAAGTTCACTCTGAGGCCAGGTTAAGGTTCAGTCTGTGATCAGGGTTTGGGTTTGTCTGCAGTTGCTTGTTTCTGATTGGATCTTTTTTTTTTTCTGTGTCAATAAATGTTGCTTAAGTGCATGGATGAACTGTAGCTGTTCTTTTCAAAAGTCTTCAGTTTCTGCCTCTATTGGCCCTTCTCTCTTGGCCCTCTCACCACACCTCACATAGGGACACCTTTCCTAGACCTCCCCAGACCCAACCTTTCTTAAGTTTCAATCCACTAACTTCTCAGTTGGGGGCTGAGCCCTGAGGCAGTGGTTGTCTAACTTGTGCTGTAGGAAGGAGCCCCGTGGTGGGCGAAGTGGGAAGAGGCCCCGGGCAGCCTGGCTCCTTGTCCCCTGTCCACCTCAGCTCGACCACCAGCCAGTGCCTCTTCTCCTCTCACCCCTGTGAGCGTAGCTGTCTTACTCAGCACACTAGAATCCCAGCCCGCACAATGCCTGGGTGCTTTCGAGGCAGCTTACTGAAACTTTAATCCCAGCTTTCCTTTTCATTCCTAACCCCCCCACCCCCTGCCGAACCGCCGTGGTCTCAGTTGAGCCACTCCCTTTCCCTGTCCCAGCAGACACCTGAGTCAAGCCTTGGAGAAGGACTCCCCATCCAGTACGGCTTAGCCCCTGGCCGGGTGTGGCTAGGTCGGGGTGGGGTGGGTGATGATGGGGGCCATGAGACAGGCCAACGTCTTCTCGTCTCACTGCCACCCTCCTGGGTGCATGCCTCCCCAGCATCTGGTCCTCGGCCGCCTTCCAGCTTGGCTGCCTTCCCCCTGCCTTCATGCTCCGACATGCAGGAGTTTCAGGAGAGGCTTTGAGGATGCAGAGCGCAGCCTGGCACCGCGGCAGCTGAGGAGGGAGGGGCCCACTCTCCTGCTGCCCTTATACCTCTCTGGGCTTTTGTTGGCCTCCTTTTCCCTCTCTGTCTCTTTTGTTTGCCTCCACCCCACCCAGCCCCTGACCTCTACTTGCCTTCTTCTCCCTGCTCCCCTTTATTTGACCCTGTTTCTGTCTGTCCCTGTTGCCATCTTTCTCCTGCACCATATCTCTGTCTCCATCCTTGCCTGGTCGGCATCCCATGTCTTGTTGCTTCTCTCTCTCTCTTTTTTATTTTTCTGTCCGCATCTTTTTCTTGCCAACTTCTCGCTCCATCATCATGGGTCAGAGGGGCAAGTCTTGTCCCCAATTACTCAGCAAAATGGACATATGACAAACACCTGTTGATGATGAATATAATTTGAGGGAGGGACCTTCCTCTCCCCCCACCCAATTATTCTGCATAGGATCCTTTGTCCCTGAATCACTTCTTGGAGTTGAGGCAATTCAAAGCCACAGACAGTTCTCTGAGCTCCTCTAAGCAGGTGCCAGCCCTGGGCTTGGGGCTGAACTGTGTATAGGTCTCCATTCTCCAAGAGTCTACAATGGAGTGGAAGGTGTGTGTGAGGGTGCAAGAATACAAATGTTGGAAGGAGGAATAACAATATAAGATAAACAATTATAGCCTGGAATTGTTGCTGTTCAAGGCAACAGTTCCAGGCTATAATGGAACAAGTGTGCCGCCGGATCTCCCTATTTTGAGGACTAAGGAGTTGTCATGGCTGAGGGAGCTGTGCAGATCCTACGGGGTTTGTGAGAGCAGAAGCAGCTACTGAGAGCTGGCGGGACTTGTGAGTGCATGCGGGAGCAGGGCAGCTCCTCTGGGCCGGGAAATGGGAGCAATGGTCCAAAGATGGGAATGTGCACAGAGCCAGGGTCCTCAGAGGTTAGCTTGCTGGGACCTCAGTGTTGGTGTTTGTGAACAAACGGGCAAAGGTCGAGGGGCTGCTTGAGCCCACGTCGTAGACTTGGCCTTGATCCTCTGGGAAGTAGGGAGAGATGGCAGCTTCTTGAGTATGAGGATGACAGGCCTCAAGCACACATCAGGAAGCAACTCCTGGCTATGGTGAACATCCTGCTTCCCCCTCCACACCCAACCACTGGAGAACTTAAACCAGGAACATCGCCTATATCCATGAAGGCAGCTGTGCAGATCCTGGCCCCCACTGAGGACCAACATCAAGGTCTCGAGGCCACAGCTTCTGTCTGTTGTCAGAGGCCTGTGGGGATGAGGACCACTGGACATATGCCCAGGTGGGTCAGGGAAAAAACTTGTAATGGATGGCTGTGTCACCTGTGTTTAAACCCCTCTGTGGCTTCTTGTGTGCCTGGGATGAAGCTTCAACTTCTGCGCTGAGGCCCACAGACCCCGCATGTGCCGGAGCCACCATCCTCTTGTGTCTTCCCCGTGTACTTTGTCACCTCGCCTGCTCTCTCTCAGCCCACACCTTCCCACTCTCGGGGGCTGTGCTCAGGGACTTTGTCAGGAACGCCCGCACTGCCCACTGCAGCTGAGGTTTGTTCATGCCTGCGTTGCACTCAGGGAGCCCTGGGTCCTCAGCAGGCACCCTCGGGTGGGGCGCTTGGCTGCTAATTGGCGCCTGTAAAGCACTTGAAAGCATAAAGGATGACACCAGTGAGGAATGTGGCTACTAATCCCAGGGTTTCTTAAGTCAGAGGAGGAGCTGGGGAGGGGACAGCCCTGAGAAGCTCTTGGACAGTCTCCTTCACGTCCTTAGGACATGGCCCCTTCAGGGTGTGCACCCGCCGGGAGGGCTCCGGCAGAGCTGCTTTCCAGGAAGTGCCCTCGGAGCAGCGCCAGGTCTGGGCTGCTTCTGTACCTCTGGGCCAAGTGGAGAGGGGACCTTGTGGAGGGTCAAGAGACCTGGGCTCTGATTTCCGAAGTGGCTGTAAGGTCTGGAAAGGTCACTTCTCATATCTGAACACCCCCAGTGACAAGTAAATAAAAGCCTACCTCAGAGCAGCTCAAACAAGAGGGTTTGTCTTCCCACACAGCAGGGCATCCTGATGTAGCATGACCGTGGTTGACGTGGCAGGAGGGCCACGATGCTCTCAGCCCTCAAGGACCTGAGGACCTCCCATCCTTCCTCTGCCTAACACGGCAGTTGGCAGTGTCTCCCCCAGGACGGGAGATGGTAAAATGGCATCTGGTGAACAAGCAGGGAGCTTCTTTCTCCTTGAACAGTGAGAAAACTTTCCCTTATGCCTCCCAACTCCCACTGACCAAGATTGGGTGACACGTTCAGGCCAGGGGACTGAGACCCTGTCATCAGCTTTCACCACTGGCTCTCAAAAGAAAACCATGAGTATGTTGTGATTGTCCTGGAGATAGGAGTGCTATGTCACCGGGAGGTGGGGGCTGCATGTCCTGCAATGCTCGAGCTGGGTATGACCTCTGAATGTCATACCAGCCTTTTATGGAGATGAAGAACCTGCTTTTCACTCTCCAGGCCTAGGCGCTAACTCCATTTTATAGAAATGTTCTTGCTCAAGGCTTACCTGGTAAATTGAAGGAACATCCTCTGTGGTTTAGAGCCACTCACCACTTCTGAAAGTCTCAAAGCCTGGGCAGCATGTCACAGGGCAGGTGACCACAGTGCCTCAGGTCTGCGCTGCTGTTTCAGTGGATCCTCAGGGTGGGTGGTCCTGCTTACTTAAACATGTATGTACTGAAACGCCATATCTTATTAGAGATCGCTTTTCTTGTATTCCTCTTTTATTTAGTTGCAGAATTCTGTTGGGTTTTTTTTTCTTTGAAACTCTATTACCTTTGGATTTTACTTCAGGATACTGAAGTGGGTGGCTTGAGATGTTTGCTAACAAAAGAGGGTATTGGGTTTGAGAGGGTTGTGAACCACTGGCTTAGGCCAATAGAGTTCATTTCTGGGGCCAAAAGGAGACATTCTTCTTGATGATCTCGGATGATGATCTTTGGGACAAAACTGGGAGTTCCCAGCAACAGGGTGTGGGCTGGAATGTCAGCTGGGAAGCCACCAAAGCACTCACTACACTTGTCCTCTGAGGTCCTCAAGTTGCTTATCTGTAAAATAGGTTGATAATCTCAGCTCTGGCCACCTTCCTCCTTGTGAGACTCTAAGGCAGGGGGATCTATGAAAGTGCCTGGACAGGGGTCTATTGCTGATCCAGTGAGATGCAAAAGGTGCTGTTGTGCCCCTGGGTCCTGCATCAGTTTAGCCGCCTTTATTAATGCCTGTTTATGCCTTCAAGAGCCCACGTCCTCACAATCCTGTCATTTAATCCCAGAGTCACCAAATACAAATGCAGTTACTGCAACTGCGCCAAAGTGTGGTGTGACCCCTTCAGGATAAGCTGCCTACTTACAGGCCCTGCATTCAAGTAAAAAAAAAAAAAGGAGATGGTGAAATTCTAGGTATCAAGAACAGTGGAAATAATGCAAAGTCTGCCTGGAGTCTGCCTTGCTCCCTCTGGAATTCCACACCCAGAGATTCAGATGTGGGCTTAGCTCCTCTGAGGAGGAAGGGGTGGTGGGAGTGCGGAGAGCTCTGGCAAGGCCCCAGCTAGCTTGTGTGGTCTTGCTCTTAAATCATGGAGTAGTTAAGAGCAAGGCCGACCCACTGGGTTTAGAAGGCACAGTATTTTTTATTTTTATTTTTTATTTTTTTTTATTTATTCATTTTTAGAGAGGAGAGAGAGAGGGAGAGAAAGACAGAGACAGGAGGGAGGAGCTGGAAGCATCAACTCCCATATGTGCCTTGACCAGGCAAGCCCAGGGTTTCGAACCGGCGACCTCAGCATTTCCAGGTCGACGCTTTATCCACTGCGCCACCACAGGTCAGGCCCGACCCACTGGGTTTAAAACCAGTGCCTGGATTTAAGTGCCAGAGCCACATATTTAACTCCTCTGTGCCTCAGTTTCCTCATCTGTACATGAGGTTGTAATACACCATGGGATTAAAAAAAGCAATTGTTTATAAAGCTTTAGAACTCTGCTTGGCACAGTATAATTTAACCACTAGCTGACTCTTTGTTGCTGACGCATGAGATTCGAAGTCTAAGAGCTTCCGGTTGCTGGGGTACCCCCATCCTTTCCTGGGCTCAACAGCTGTAGTCGTAGGGATCATGACTCACAGGTACTCTAGGGGAGGTGCCTCAGAACCTCTGCTTCCCCTCCCAGGCCTGGGGTGGCTGGGCCCATGGAATGACCTCAGCCAGGAGGAATGAGGGGCGCGGAGTCTATAGTCTGGGTGTAGGCCCTTGCCTACCCCTGGGGCCCTCCCTGCCCCACCTTATACCTGCTCCCTAACAGCTGACCCACAAGCTATAGGATGCCAGGGGTCACCCCAGTGACTCACTATGACCTTTTGATCCAGAACCGGTGAACGGGACATCCCCTCACCCCTCCCTTCTTTAGCCCTAGCCTTAGATGCACCATTGACCCTGATTTCTAGATGAGACCTCAAGCTGTCCTGTGCCTGATGTATTACTCTGGCCTTTGACTGACCTCTGATCCTGGCCACAGACAGACTCAGATAGGGTTCCAGCTCTGGTCTCTGGATGAGCTCTGGCCCCGTCTGCAGACGGGCCCATCTACTAGACATGGAAGACACTCAGGGAGTGTCTGTCTCTGCAACACTGTCCCTCCCTCTGATCCCCTGCATACAGGCTGGCATGCTCCTTCTGCCTGGCAGCCTGGCTCGCTGAAGGTGGGGAGTACCTGCCCAGCTCCCCTTGTTGGGAGGGGAACATGAAGAAGGGCCTTGGCCTGGGAGGGGAAGGTGCTGACTTTGTCCCTTCAGTCCAATTCTCAGTGAGGCCGACTGAGGAACATCCTCCTGCCCTGTCTGACTGCAGCTCTGAATGAAAGGAACCAAGTCCTCCCCATTCAGCCCGGATGCTCCCTCGGAGCAGTGACAGAGCTCCCCAACTGGGCCAGGGTTCTTAAGGACAGAACCTCATCTCTTCCATCAGACTAGGGGATCCTTGAGAGTAGGAGTTGTGTCTCAATCACCCAAGGGGGTCCCCAAAAGAAGGTAAGAGCAGAGTGGGTGTTAGAGTCATGCAAACTTGGATTCAAACCTTATTAGCTGTGTGTCCTCTTAACCTCTCTGAGTTGTTTCCTCACTTGCAAAATGGGGCCAGAGACATTCTCTACCTCATAGAGTTGTGAGGATTAGATGGATGAGCTTCAGGAAGCACTCGGTGTAGTCCCTGGCTCTTGTAAGTGCTCAGCAGTTGTCAGTAGTCATGGATTCTGTGCCATTACCATGGTCGAGGTTCCATAATATCAGGGCAGGGAGATTCAGTGAGGCTGAGCGCTCTTCTCCCACCCTCCGAACCAGATGTTCTTTTACTGGAGAGGGATAAGATAACGGTGTCTATGCTGGCCTTCCCTGCTATCCTCATTTCTTATGACTTCTCAGGGGCTCTGGGCCTACAGGGCTTGGTCTTGTCTCTGCACAGAGCTCCTCTTTCCCCTTCACCTTAAGAAGGCTTCTCCTTTCTACATTTCCCCATTCTTTCTGGGTTGCCTGACCCAGCCTATGTCCTCTAGGAAGCCTACTGGGTTGACATCTGCCAGGACCTGGCTCTCTAAGGCTAAGTCACAAATGTCAGGATTGGTTCTCCACTGCTGATGGCTTTGCCATGATCCCTGGCTACCTAGTTCTCCAGAGACAGTGACAATCTGCCCCTCTGACCATGGACTGGGGGTGAGTCCACTGAACCAGAGCCACTGTCCTGGGAACATCCTCATAGCACTCGTGACCCAAACAGGTCCTCTAACTGCCCTTGGGAGGGTCTGGTTTCTTTTTCTCTCTTTTCAATTAAGTAAATCAATTATGTCATCTTGAATCACTCCATTTGGCCACTTGGGGCTTTCTCTTTAGTGCGGCTTGATAATTAAGACAACAGAACAGATGCCAAGATTAGTCATGAGTTGGGGAAACACTTCCTGTGGGTGAGCTGGGGGTCCGGCTAACAGACAACCACTCAGGAGAGAGAGAAGAGCCAGGCAGGTGCCCCATGCATGCGCCTGGACTGACCTCTAGGGAAGAGACTGAGAACAAGGCTACAATGCACCATAGGGCCACTTGGCCAAAGCAAGGTGGGAACTCAGGCTGCCTAGAAGACTGGGACATCCATGTTTCAATCAGCTACCAGCGTTCTTCAAGGGTCTCCTAGATGCCAGGTGTTGGGAGAGGATGAAGAGATGTTTCTATGACTCCTGAAGACTCCTTTTTTACTTCAGCTGTTGGGGAGCTTAGATTTGAATTTAATCCTTAATCACAATGATTTATGTCAGCCTCTATGTTTGGCATATTTGTGTCATTTCTTCTCTTTTAGTTTGTTATTATTAATTTTTGTTAGTAGCAGCATTATTGCATATATTTCATTATAGCTACTTCATAGTTTCTTTGAAAGAGAATAGAGTATAAATGTAAAAAATTAAATAATGGGGTTCAGAAGAACTTACAGACCACTAAGGGGAACTTACAGGAGTATCCTGCATTTAACCTTTTTAGTTGGCGGTTACCTCAAGCAATAGGGGGTGGAAAAGTTAATTTTCTGGAGCCTAAAGGCCCAGAAACAGGTTACAGCTGCAGCTTCTGGTTGGAGTGAGAAGGAATAGCAGGGCTTTGGCCCAAACTGTGCCCCTCTGTGGAGGAAAAGTGGCCTGAGCATAGGGCTGCCAGCCCTGACTTTTGGCCCCAGGCCCATCTCTCTCTGGCAGTACCCTGGGCAGACCCTCTCGCCCCAGTGGGCCACTGTTTATCTGGGGGTTAAATGGGTATGACAGGAATCTGACCTTGGTTTCCTTGGGGCTCCCCTGAGCCAATGGGTAGATCTTACTATTTTCTCTGATCAGGATTGTACACTGCTCCTGCTACTCAAAAAAACAAAACAAAACAAAAACCCCCAAAACAACAACAACAAAACAACTGGAGGGTTTGCTCAGACTGCAGGCCTACAACGACCTCCTACGCCCAGCTCCCCAACTCCTAGAAGAGGAATCCATGTGTTAGAAGAAAGGCTGTCCTCCAGTCTCAGAGAGACCCACTCCCAACTTGAGGTCCAGTGCCTTCTGGTCACTGCCTCCCCCAGTGGCCTGGGTCCTTCCATGTCACACCCCCAGCATCCCAGAGTGACCAAGCACATGTGTTAGAGCTGACCCAATCCCCTTGAATCAGGAGCTAGCTTCTCAATGTGTAGGTGCCCTTGCTAGGCTCTGGGCAAGAGGAGCTTGCTGAGCGAGCCACGGGGAGCTTCTAGGAGTGTCTCCCGACCTGGAAAAGGGCTCAGAGGGGTCTGACACACCTGCTTCCCATGATGCTGTGCAGATGGCATCGCTGGCACAGTCAACATTTACTGAGCACACAGCTTGTGCCACCCACTGAGCTGAACACCTGTTTAATCTGCACAATAGTTCCATGAGTCAGGTATCATTATTGGCTTAGTTTTAAAAATAGGGAAACTGAGGCACAAAAAGGTTGTGTCACACAGTTAGGCAATGGTGGATTACCAAAGCTCTATTAATCATTACAACTGACCCACTCTCTCTCATTCATTCATTCACTCATTCCACAAGTGTTTATTTGAGTGGGGGGGGGGTACCATGTGCCAGGTGCTAAGGATCCATCGGTGGATGAAACAGACTAACGCTGAGATTCCAGAGGGAGAAGAAAGACAACAGACAGAGCACACAGTGGACAAGGAAATAGTATGGTAGAAGGTAGTGGGTGGTATGGGGAGAAACAAAGGAACATGAAGTGGATGGGGATGGTAGAGAGAGGGGAAAGCTGTAATTAAGTGGGATGGCCATGGAAGACATCATTTCAGCGAAGACTTGAGGGAAACAAGGGAGGGAGCCACATGGTAACTGGGAGAAAGATATACCTGTCAAGTCAACATAGGAGAGAGTGGCTGGAGGAAGGCTGAAGACATGAGGATGATGAAGAGGGAACGGGTGACGGAGTGTGTAGGAGGCCATCATAAGTCCTCCTCCCCACCCCCACAAATGAGTTGGTCATGTTATATGAATAAGAGGGTGGCTGCATCATCAGGCCTTTGGCTTCTACTTTGAGACCAATAGGAAACCTTTGTAGAGTTCTCAGTGCTGTGCTTTACAAAGGACTGTCTGACTGCAGTAGGGAGAGCTGATGGCAGGGGGCCAAGAGCAGGGCTCTCACAATGGCCCAGGGGAGACCATGGGGTCTGGATGGTGAAAGAGGAGAGGGATGGTGAGAAACAGTGGGGTTCTGGATCTATTTTGAAGGTGGAGCCAAAGGATTTGCCGCTGGATTAGACGTGGGGTGGGAGAGAATGAGAGGAGTCAAAATTTGTGTCCTGAACAACTGGAAGGATGGGTTACGATTTACTGAGATCCAGGGTGGAGAAGGCTCTTTTATAGCATTTGGGGGATGATCAGAGTTCAGTCCTGGGTGTGTTTAGTCTGAGCTGCTTATTGTGCATCCCAGGAAGAGCTGTTGAGCCAACAGCAGGACCTCCGTGTCTGTGGTGGGGGGAAAGGTGCAGTCTGAGGACTCGTGTCTGGGTGTACCTTTCTCGGAGCAGGATGGGCCCTTAGGGGTGGCCCATCTAGGACAAGGAGCAGTTTTGAGGGAAAAGGTAGTTGGCAGGGCTGGGACTCGCACCTCCTAGTATTCTCCAGGAGAAGAGCTCCCGTGTCTTCTGCCTCCCGGTGACAGCCAGGACAGGAAGGGGCTGGGCTTGCTGAGTTCACCCGGCCCCCGAACACCGATGGGAACTGAGGCCCATGTGACTTGCCTGGGCCAGAGAGGACAGGTGGCAGAGCTAGAACCCGGGCCGTCTGACACGGGGTTCAGAGATTTGTGCATGACAAGATAGCACTCGTGGAAGCGCCCCAACAGGTCTGGAATGTGGGAGTGAATTTGGTGGTGGTTGTTATGGATCTCATTGGCTGGCCAGGGGCATATTTTGGCAGGATTGTCCTCTCACCCAGTGAGCTCTGGGGACCAGCTCATGCTCTTCCTGCTGGGAGAGGCCTAGGCCCCTGGGTGGGGGCTCCACACTCAATCTCTGCCTCCCTGATTCATTCCAGCTCTCCTGGCGTCCTGAGTCACTTTCTTTCCAGGAGCAAGCTGCCTCTTTGGCAAATTGCTGGATCCTGAGGAAGGAATGGGAACTTGAGCTCAGGGTTGGTTCTGCATATAGGTGAGGCAGGCAGCCACCCACACCTGCCCTAGATCCCTGCCCTGGCTTGGAATTTACTCACTTGTCTATCTATCCATCTGGCCATCAATTCCTGAGTAACCATCTCCATTCAGGTGCTCAGGATTGTGCTATTTACAAACAACTTTCCTGTAGTCCTATTTTGCAGATGAGAATACCGAGGCTCAGAGAACAGAAAAGGCTGCTTGAAAAGTGCCCAGCCGTAACCAGGAGAGCCAGGGTGCAGACCAGCTTATCCGACTCTAGGAGCTTTCCATATACAATCTCTTCTGTCCCAAAACCTGGCTCCTATTCCCAACTCCTGGCCCCAATTTTCTGCTCTGGGGAAGCAAGCTGTGACCTTGGGGAAGTCTTCAATTAGCCTTGTACTTTGGGTGATGGGAGAAGGAGGTGACATGTGATGTTGATGAATAGCTTCATGGATGACTCTGCAGCAGGGGTTGTGGGAGAAGTCTCCAATGTGTTGGTGCTTAACAGCAGTTCCATGGAAGCAATCAGAAAATCAAAGAAGCTAGTAGAGCAGAAGACATTCTGGGCAGGGATATAGCCAGAGGAAAGAAATGAACTTGATTCGGAGGCTAGGATCAGAGGGTGTGGAGAGGGTGAGGGAGAGTCAGATTGCAGAAGTTTCTAAATGCCTGTGGAATGTTCTGGGTAGTACCTGTGAGGGGTTGAGTGCCTCTTTCCCCAGGAAGACATCCAGTGCTAACTCTGCTGGTTCCTCAGCCCCAGCAGGCTTTCCTTCCTTCCCTGGTATAGCCTGAACTTCAGAAGGAACTCACGAGACTTCCTGGGTCTTGCCCTCTGTCCCAGGGAAAGGCATGTGGCTGCTCACAGGATACCCACCCTACTGTAGGAGACTGTGGGATGTCAGGAAGCCTAGAGACTTTCCCAGGAAGGATCAAAGCTCAGATGGAGGGCCGATCTCACAGAGAACTGGGCTGTATTTTACCCAAGGTGTATTCAGAAGTCTTCTCTCCAAATAGCCCCAACTAAATGTTATGGTGCCTGGAATTCGAGCAGTGGAGATTCACTCTTTTTGGACTAAGTCACATCCTTTATTATACGCAGATTTTGTTAGAAGGAGTATTACTGTTTCCATCACTGTGAATGCCATAATTTAACACTTTCCTCTTTGGGTAAGTGGGGGTGGGATGGGGGAGCAGAGAAGAGGAGGAAGGCCTAAGAACCCCAAGGGAAGGCCAGGTAAGAGAGGCACCTTCGGGCCACGCTGCACTTGTGCTGTGCGTGTAAAGGCTTCACAGTGATGCATCTATAGGTCTCACCAATGCCCCAACAGTCAGGTCAATGGCGCCCTCTTTCAATAAGACCCTTGGTGAGTCTTGGGCTTCCTTGTACATAAAGTGACCAATTTTTTTACAGTGAAAAGGAGGACAAAAATAAATGGAAGAAAACAATGTTGTAAATAAAAGAAACATTTTATTATTTGCAACAGAGTACAGTATAATATGATAAATGCATAACAAAAGCATTTGTAATATTTTATATTGTAATTATGTTTACATGCCTATTAATTTTTAATAATAATTGTACGAAAAAAGTAATCATTTAGATACAAATATATCACATCACACACAATGGATCAACTGCATCCCACTAATTTACAGATTAGTCTTCCAATATCAAAAAGGAGGACACTTTTTGAGGGAGGATGGAATTTACAAAAGAAGGACTGTCCTCCCTAGAGGAGGATGATTGGTCATCTTATTGTACAAGGGATAGGGGAGTTGGTCTAGGAGAATTTTAAAGGGGTCTCAGAGCCCATTCCCCTTAGCAGGAAGAATCTAATTCAGGGAAAGAAATCCGGGCACCTGTCAGTCTGCATAAAAGCTCAAGCTGAACAACAGTGCCATCTAACTTGGGTTTGTACCTGTAACCAGAGGCGGATTTAACGGTGGGCATACCGGGTGTGTGCCCTGGGCCCTGACTTCTGAAGGGCCCGCAAAACCCCAACTTTACACTTTTTTTCTAATGTAAGGGGCTCAATATTTTCTTCTGTGCCTGGGGTCTCAACCAACCTTAATCCGCCTTTGCCTGTGACTCCATCTGTAACTAACCAAGTGCAAATTAGCTTCACTCCCACTGAAATAGTGCCCTTGAGTAGAATCAAGAAAACATTATGCTAAACTATCTTGATCTTGTCTTTCTGCAATAAGCATGTAGACATTGCATGATGCCAATACATGCCACACCTCTCATCAGGAACCCAGTCAAAGCTGCAATTAACTGAAATTCACAACCTAATAATGCATGGTGCATACAGCATTGTTTATTGGGGAGGAGGATTGGTTTTATTATATAAGGCTTAAAGTCCTTGACATGACCCTCACAAACAGGTCCAGTTTAAAAAAAGGTAGACTGAGAACTTGAGGAAGGTGGCCAGTTGATGAGCATGAGCCAGAATAAAAATTATCTTTAAATATATTATGAATAAGACTTAGTAATAATATATATACATATATGTTAGAGAATGTGGCTAATACTGGCCAATTATAATAATGAAAGATTATGAAATTAAAACAAGTAATTCTAAGTAAATCAAAATATATTACATTTACCACAAGCAGTTGATTTCTTATTTTGAACATAAAGAAGAAAAACATATAATTTATATTAATTGAAAATCTGTTCTCCCATTTCCACTAAAGAAAAGTTGACCAAAAAAGAAAATTTAAACAGTTTATTGGGACATTAAATAGTTAGCTTTCTTGGGTTGCTGAGTATCCTGTCCTTCCTGATGGGAATGGCTGGCGGCACAGAGGCTCCTTGTGGGAAACTGGAAAGCCATCAGCCAGGAGTGACGCAGTTCCAGAACTGGGCTATGATAATATCTGTGCTTCTCCTTCTTCTTCTTCTTTTTTTAATATCTGTGCTTCTTATCAGTGCTTTAAATAACTAGATCTAGCAGCAGGTCTGATAATTATTGCAATTCCGGTATAGTGATGAGCATTTAGGATATGTCGAGTATTTTATCAATTGTAATGTGACTTGAAAATACCTGATTTCTATTGGTGACAGAGTCACAGGTACTTTTGTGAAGAGTTGAGCAACATGAGCGTTAGGAGCACTGACTCCTCCATCCCTGGTCCCCAGTCAAAACCCCCCGTTTAACTGCAGTTGGCCCTTCGCATCTGCAGATTCCTAACCCTGGATCAGAAACACAGTTGACCCTTGAACAACATGGGTTTGAACCACGAGGGCCCTCAGTGCTGGTATCCACACCTGTGTCCACCTCCCCACGCTCTCCCCTGATGAGCCGCTACTCGTGGCTTCTGCACTGTCCATGTCTGCCTGCCCCTCCGAGTCTGGGCCTCCAGCCTGGCCTGCTACTAGAGCCTCCTGACTGGACCCTGCTCCTCTCTGTTTGCTTCCCATTGGTTCTCCACAGGGAAGCCAGGCAAGATGCAAAGTTCCTCATGTCATTCTCTCCTTAAAATTATTTAGTGGCTTCTGAGTACGCTTAGGCTAAGAACGAGGTGGGCCTTGGTCCCCAGGGCCTGGCCCCACTGATCTCCAGGCCTGGCAATCTCATCTCCCGGTGGCCCCTCTGTGCCTACCCGGGCTACATTTCACTTCCCAGCTTATGCCATGTGCCCACCCACCCAGCCTTGACACTTGTTGTTCCCTTACCCTAGGGCATTGCTCACTCAGCTCAGTACCCTGGGAAGCCCTCAGCTGTTGCTCAGACGTGACTTTCTCCAGGAACCCTACCTGCTCTCAGCAGCGCCCCTTCCCACACTGGTCGCCCTGAGTGCTGGTTTATTATAACATGCATTTCACCTCTCACATTGGAGATGGGTGAGGTCTTCATGAGGCAAAAGGGGGCACTGTAAGCATCCTGTCACCTGGCAGCACTGGGAGAGCTCAGGCGTGAGGCTTGTTGCTGACTTCAAGAGTGAACGCAGGACTGGGAGCCCAGCCCACAGGTCTGCTGTGGATGGCAGAGGCAGGCTGGCCTCCTGTGGAGGCTCTTGTGGCACCACGAACCTTTGGTCTACAGTCTACAATGCAGTTTTAATTTTACTTTTCTTTGCTCTTCCGATCTAGGCTATAAGTTCCAAGGCAGGAGTCCCCAAACTACGGCCGGGGCCTTATGCGGCCCCCTGAGGCCATTTATCCGCCCCCGCCGCACTTCCTGAAGGGGCACCTCTTTCATTGGTGGTCAGTGAGAGGAGCTGTGCTGGAGCACTGTATGTGGCGGGGCCGCAAAGCACGGCGTCACTCACGTACACTACTACTTCCAGTGACGCAGAACGCATGCATCACGGCTCCGGAAGCGCGTCATATCACTTGTTATGGCTAGCAGTGACAAATATGGAACCGGACATTGACCATCTCATTAGCCAAAAGCAGGTCCATAGTTCCCATTGAAATACTGGTCAGTTTGTTGATTTAAATTTACTTGTTCTTTATTTTAAATATTATATTTGTTCCCATTTTGTTTTTTCTTTACTTTAAAATAAGATATGTGCAGTGTGCATAGGGATTTGTTCATAGTTTTTTTATAGTCCGGCCCTCCAACGGTCTGAAGGACAGTGAACTGGCCTCCTGTGTAAAAAGTTTGGGGACCCCTGTTCCAAGGAAATGCGGATGGTGTCAGTGCCTGGCACCTTGCATGCACCTGGCACGCAGCCGGATGCAACTGTTGCTTTTGATGGAACGTAAGAGCTCTCCTAGGAAGAACCTACGTCCTGCGGGTCGGGGAGAGATGGTCATGGAAGGAGACTTGACTTGAGGTGGTGAACACATGTGATATACAGGTGATGTCTTATAGAATTGTGCACCTGAAACCTGTATAATTTTATTAACCAATGTTATCCCAATAAATTTTTTTAAAAATTAAAAAAAAACCTGTCAAATAGAAGAAAAATAGCCTGTAACCCCTTTTCTTGTCTCCCTGGGCCTCTTAAGAATCTGCCCATCCTCACATGGGCTTTAGTGGGTACTTTCCACTCACTGCTAAGTTTTGCAGGAGGGTTGCCAGTGATTCATACCCAGTATGGCTGAAGGAGCTCCTTGGAGACTGAGTAGGTATTCAACATATGTGTGCCTAGTTGAGTGTCAAGTCTGGAAGCAGAGGGGTGGACAGGATGACCTCACTGGAGGAGGGTGGTGCACAGAAGGCCAGGTACCCAAGGTCAGAGTTCGATTTGGGGTCAGTGGTGGGGCCCTGGCTCAGGGGAAGGTGCTGGGGCGTCTGGGGAGTTCCACACCTCATGATCTGGGCTGGGTACTCAGATAGGATCCTGGCACACCCCCAGCAGCCTGCCCCCACCTGCTCCTGGGGCGGGGTCCACTTATCACCAACCAGGCCAGCGGGTGGAGCTGGCATTACTCTGGGGAGATGGCAATCACACAGACACTCCTCAGTGGAAAAACACTTTATCACTTGGCCCTTCCTGGGAATGAGAACAGAGTCTGGGAGACATGGGTTCAGAGGCTGCCACCAAGTGTCTGGGTCTGCAGAGGGTACCTGGTCACCCCTCAACCTGGAGGCAGTTGGGCAAGCTGCACATGGGCAGTGCTCGGACTGGGTCAGGATGAGCCGAAGGTGGGTCCAGGGCCACGTGGGTTGTGGCCTGTTAGAACCTTGGAAAGCAATTGCAGCTTCCCGCTGGGCCACTGGGGTCTCTATAATCATCTCTCATCAGACCTGGCAGGCCTGGACTAGCTTCAGTCATGGTCCCCTGAGGTCTCTAAGCTCCCAGTTTGGGTATAACAGTGTCCTTGGCCTTGGGGCTGAATGTTCTGTATACTTTTTAATGGGAGCCTTGGTTCCTGGCTCCTTATGGTCAGAGTGCACAGAATGAGGAATCTCCATATCACTTGCTAATCAATTTGCTTGAAGACAGGGACATGTATATGTGCTTTCTCATCCATGTCCACAAATGAAGCCATTCTCTTGCATGATTACAGACATAATCAGGTTCCTGCGGGCCAGTGTACAGAGACCTCCATGCAAAGGTAGATGCATGTGCCTCAGACATGGACAGTTTCCACATGCAGGCTCAGCTCCCCAGTCCTGCCTGGGAGGTGGGCAGTCACGATGACTCCCTGTCGATCTCTTTTCTACGCACTTAAAAAACATACATACTTGCAGTTGAGACGTTTGTACAATTTTCTATCTCATGTCATGAAATACTTTTTATAAACATATTTTTTAAATCGTTGCATAACCTACTGTCATAGGGGTGGACCATAATTTATTAAACCAATTCCCTATTATTGAGCATGTAGTTGTTTTCAGTTTTTCACAAGACTGTGCATAAATCTTTATCTACCTAGCAGATGATTTCCTTGGGCTGAATTCCCAGAAGTCACAATACTGTCAAAAGGTAAGACTTTCCTCCATATTTATATTGAGATTCAATTGGCATATAAAAGAGTGAGACTTTTTTTAAAGGCCTTTGATACAATTGCCAAATTTACTGAGATGATTAATTTATATGTCCACCAGCAGTTCCCTTGCCAAGCCTAAATACTTTTTTCAATTGATTTTGGTGGTTTTTTTTTTCTTTTTCTTTTCTTTTTTTTTTTTTAGAGCCAGGGGAGAGAGAGAGAGAAAGAAAGAGGAGAGGGGAGTGGGAAGCATCGACTCATAGTAGTTTTTTCCCATTTGTGCCTTGACTGGGCAAGCCTGGGATTTTGAACCAGTGGCCTCGGCATTCCAGGTTGACACTATCCACTGCACCACCACAGGTCAGGCACCTAAATACTTTTAATTTAAAAACTATTCTATAGCAATGTTTACCTGAAACCTATGTATTCTTATTGACCAATGTCACCCCACTAAATTTAATTTCTAAAAGAAAGAAAACTATCAATTTCATGTGCAATTCTTTTTTGTCATTTAGTTTGCATTTGTGGCATTAATGATGCAAGCATTTTTACATGTTTGTTAACCATTTATAATTTCTATCTTTTTAAAATATTTAAGTCCTTTTGCCATTTATCTATTTTTGTTCTAGCTTTTAAAAATACTGATTTGTAAAAACTCTTTGTATTTTAAGGACATTAATTCTCTCTTTACTGACTATATTTGTTTTAAACATTGTTTCCATATTTCCTACTTGGCAATTTATCCAGACACTACTCAGAATAGTCCTACTTGTTTATATTTTGCTTATGCCATTTTTGATATAGAGAGAAGACTTACATTCTAAGCAATCAGATTTAAAATGTTTTCCTTCAGTACTGCTGCATTCACTTGCTCCTTCCATTTACTTTTAAGTTAAGAATGTTCTTGCCTATTCTAGATGTTAAGTATTGTTTCTGTTTCCTTCACCTGGGAAATAAGGAAGGAAAGACATTATCCCTGCCCTCCAGGAGCTTACAGGGACAGAGCAAATAGAGTAAAGTGCCTGTGTTATCACTGCTCTCATTGTGAGCCAGAGATATGATATGCAGATAGGGGTTCAGTGAAAGGAGAGCTAAGCTGTGGGGAGGAGACGGGACTGACTGCTGCTCAGGATTGCAGGGGGCTAGGAGAGGCTCTACTTACTCATTAAACATGTGCGCAGACTCATGTACCAGGCATTGTTTTAGTGCTTTTTAAATATTGACTGATTTAATTCTCATAATTACTTCCTGAATACTTTTCCTATTTTACACATGAGGAAACTGAGGCCCAAAGGGTAGGAATAACTTACCCAAGATGGTACACGGAAGGGCCAGGGTTTGAACTCAAGAAGTTGGGTTGGGTTGGTGGGAAGTAGGGTTACTTATGGCTGAGGGACTCGAATGTTCAAAGGAAGGATTTAGATCAGCAGTTGGAAAATTTTTCATGCAAAGAGCTAAGTATTAAATATTTTAGACTGTGCAGGCCACGAGGAAAATTCAAGAGTTTTATGGGTACTTATAGAACTAGAGGAAAAAATTTCTACAAATTTTTATTGATAAAATTGAAAATATAATTATAATAGTCAAGTACATATATATACATACTGCTTACAAAAATTAGAGGTATTTCAAAATATGAAGCAATAAAAATAATAAGCATTTGATTTTTTTATTAAACAGGAACATCAGAAAAGCAAAGAACAAGTCAGACAGTTGTTAATTATGCAAATGAGATGCAAAACCAACTTTTATCTCATTGGTGAAAATGCACTGTATACAAGGCTGAAAGTACTGGAGTATCTGCACATTCCCTGATCCCCTAATTTTTTGAGCAGTGTATTTTTCAATTATATAGGTCTACTAATGTAAAGAATGGAATGTTCTTTGAAGGGATATAACATTTTGCTTAATAGGGGTTTGAAGTTAGTGGTCCTGATCACCTGATTGTGAGCATTCACCTGTGAACACCACTCTCAGTTGGGGCCTCGGACAGGTGAGGGCGGATTTGGCCTGCAGCCACAGTAATCTGCCCACCCCGGGGTAGAGCTATTGTTTCAGGGCACAGCTGCCTTGAGGAAGCTCTGTGAGGAGCTGTGCACTGAATGGGGAAGACATAGAAAGCTACTGCCAAGGTCCAGGGAGAGGTGAGGCCACCGCAGGGCCAGGGCAGTGTGGGGGGAGAGGTAGGATGGACTCTGGACTTCTGAAGTAGGCTCCCAGGCTGATGGTCCATTGTGGGGGGACGGAGAGGGCCTCACAGACAGTGTGTAGTGGGCACCAGCTGCACACAGAAGCACAGTCCTGCCTACGAGTCAGCATCACCCTAAGCACCTGCCTATTCTCAGTTCAGGGGACGCCTTCTCAGGAGACATAGCTAGGGGCCAAGTCACTAACAAAGACAAAGAGTGCTGTGGCAGCAGTTTGTGCGGACTTGCTTCTACCGAATACCAGGAAGGCCCTGTGGCCAGAAATTGTCTCCACATTTTCTGGCCACAGGGTCAGCGATCCCATCAGCAGACTGTTGTCCCTTGGCTCTGCCCCTCAGATGCCTTTACAGGGTGGCAGGGCACCCAGACCTTCCCTTTCAGGGGGAATGAAGGGAGAGGCTGTATGGTGGATGGGGAGAATGTCGCTGAAATGCGGCAAGGAACACAGACAGGGATGGAGGCAGTCTGGGAAAACGTCACCACTGTGGTCGTCACAGTTTCTATGGAGGCTGATCGTGTAGTTGGGAAAGGCTCCCTGACTTCTCTCCCTGGTACCTCCTGGTGGAGGACAAGCCTGCCCCCCCCCTCTGCCCCTGTGGGGGCGGGAGGTGGCCACTTGCTGTGGCTGGGCTCTGTAATTAAGTCTGTAGCAATGGGTGGGGGAACGGACAGATCTTGTCCCAAAGCTGTTCTTGCTGTCAATGGGCTTAAGTGTAGGCAGATGGCTTACGAAATGCTCCTGAGAAATTGTCGTGGGTGAGCCTGAGGTATGCCAGATGCAAATGGACCTGAGGAACAAACACAGTGGCTCTCTGGTGGGGGTGTGGCCACCTGCCTGTCCACAAGTCCAGAGTTTGAGGGTTGTGAGCCAGGTAGGGGGCGACCCCCTCTCCACAGCAGCCAGCACTGTGCTGAGGGAGAGCCACCACTGCTCGCGGGAGAGCCACCGTGCTCGCGGGAGAGCCACCGCTACTCGCAGGCCAGTCCCTTAAACGTGACCCCACCGTGACCCTGTTCTAGCTGTGAGCTAATCCTTAACTTTGGTCTCAGACAGAGCTTTAATTCTCTCCCCAGGATGACCTTAGGATCCTGCCCATCATTTTATAAATTAAACATTCTTTATAACAAGGGAGATTGGGCTCAGCAGTGTGAGCATCTCCGTGTGGGTACGAAGGAACCCAGCTTGTGGCCGGTATCTTAATGCCTGGAGGGTGGGCCATGAAAGGGCCATGGAAGGCCACTACCTCCCTTCTCCCCCCAGCTCCCACTCCACTAAATGACTCTGGGAAACTGTCTTAACCAAACTGAGGTTTGGGTACGCAGAGAGATTTACTCATCTGTCCAGTGGGTATAACTCATGTACCTGTTCTTGCCATTTCTTAAAGTAGGTGTGAAGGTTCAATGGGGAAGAGTGGAAGTGATTTGGAAACCGAACAGCAAGCACTATGATACAAACGTGTAGTATTAATGAGAAGGGTTGCTTGCTTGGATTGCACTTCCAAACACTGCTGCATAAGGTAACTTGTCTACACTTTCTTCTTTCCTAGAACTTTCCACTCTCTTTATTTATTTATTTATCTATTTATTAATATTTGTTGAGAAAATTTTCAAACACACTCACAAGTGAAGAGAATAGACCCTTGCTGGGCAGCTCAGTTGATTAGAACATTGTTTGAATACATCAAGGTTGTAGGTTTGATCCCTGGTCAGGGCACATACAGGAATCAAACTATCAATGAATAAATAAGTGGAACAACAAATCACTGTTTCTCTCTCTCTCCTCTCTTTCTCTTCCTCTCTCTCTCTCTCTCAAATTAATAAAAAAGATTAAAAAGTAAAGACAATAGTTTAATGAACTATTAATGTGGCAGCCGAGAGAGCACGCTTTGAAGCCCTCATACTTCAGGGAACCTAATGGACCTGGGCCTGGCTCTGATGGTTCTGAGGCTGACCCTCCCCAGGGCTGGGCCCCACAGCACGACAGCTCTCCTGAGGCAAGCCTGGCTGGCGAGTTTCCCCGGACCACCACTGGATTCGGAGACACTGTCCTCAGACTCCAGCAGAGCCCTGCAGTTTCAGATGCACTAACCATCCCCTCCCTCCCTTCTTCACTGAGGATCAGACTTGAATTTAGAATGATGCACTCTCAGCCTTTCTGGTTCCTTCTCTATTTCCTTTCTCATTGTCATTCCTTCTAATAAAATAAAACCTTTAATTCTATCTTGGTGTCTGTGTCTTGGAGCACCTGGACTAACAAACCTCATATCAGAAACTGCCATTTTCCAGTCAACAGTTATCGATATTTCCCCTCATTGGTTTCAGCTACCCTTTCCTCATCCTCCCCCCTGCCCCCTGAAATAATTTGAAGAAAATCCTAGATATCATGCTATTTCACTCTTAAAATATTGATCCTCATTATTCATAGATTCTGTATTTGCCAATTTGTCTACTGCTAAAATTTATCTATAATGCCAAAATCAACACTTGCTGAGCTCGTGTGGACATTCATGGACATGCATAGAGTGGTGAAAAACTTGAGTTACCCAAGGTGCAGGTTCTCAGCTGAGGCCAAACAAGCCAATGTTCTGCCTTTTTATTTCCACTCCAGCTTTATTGAGATATAATTGGCATATGCCATTGTGTAAGTTTAAGGTGTACAAAGTGTTAATTTGATACACTTATATATTGCAAAATGATTACCACTGTAATGTTAGCTAACAACTCCATCATGTCACATGGTTACTATTTCTTTTTTGTGGGAAGAACATTTAAGATTTAGTCTTAACAACTTCATTCTGCCTTTTTGTTTCAGCTCTTATACCATAACTATTGTAGCATCCTTTATGTGGTCTAGTTATTGCCACTTTATCTGTGTTTTTGTTGGTGATGTCACTGTATAAACTGGCCCCCAAGCATAGCGCTGAAGTACTTGTCTAGTGAAAGCTGTGATGTGACTACAGAGAAAATATATGTGTTAGATAAGCTTCATTCAGGCTTATAGGAATGATGAATTATAGTGCTATGGGCCAAATTCAGTGTTAATGAACAAACAATATACATTAAATAATGTGTCTTTAAACAAACACACCTAAAACAAGGTTATGTATTAATCAGTTGATTGAAATGAGACCAGAAGCTCATAGGAACCTAACCCAGTATTTCCCCTAGGAACAATGGTTCAATATTTGATAATTCAATGTTTTGGTGACTTTACATAAAATAACTTTTAAAATAAGAAAAATTGACTGTACTTAAGCAGAATGAACATTTTATTACAGGACCACAATGCCCTACCATACCTAAGAAAATTAACACTCCTCCCGTGGTATCATCTGATACACAGTCCATTATCAGGAGTTTCTGAATCTAAAGCAATTCTCCCCTTCCATTTAGTTTTTTTTTTTCCATGCCATTGATTTGTTGCAGAAAACAGGTCAGTTGTCTGTGAAATGTTCCACATTCTGCATTTTTTCTGTTTGCCTCCTTCTGATATCATTTACTTTGTTTTTTTTTATCTCTTATATTTTGGGGCAATGGAATTTATCTCAGGATTCTATTACTTGTAGGGTCTAGGTACAAAGAATTGGGGATGGGTTTAAGGTTATATTGAAGAGGGTGACATTAGTTTGGGTTGGATTAGAGTTTGAATTCAGGACAGAGCTGCACTTGGCAGGATGACCTAGTGGTTAAAGCAAAGACTTAGAGTCCAGGATTTCTTCTTCTTTTTTAAAAATAGTTATTCTTGCTTTTTTTTTTTTTTTACAAGGACAGAGAGAGAGAGAGAGAGAGTCAGAGAGAGGGATAGATAGGGACAGACAGAAAGGAACAAAGAGAGATGAGAAGCATCAATCATCAGTTTCTCATTGCAACACCTTAGTTGTTCATTGATTGCTTTCTCATATGTGCCTTGACTATGGGCCTTCAGCAGACTGAGTGACCCCTTGCTCAAGCCAGCGACCTTGGGTCTAAACTGGAGAGCTGTTTGCTCAAGCCAGATGAGCTCGCGCTCAAGCTGGCGACCTCGGGATCTCGAACCTGGTTCCTCCGCATCCCAGTCCAATGCTCTATCCACTGTGCCACCGCCTGGTCAGGCTTCTTGCCTTTTTTTTTTTTTTTTGTATTTTTCTGAAGCTGGAAATGGGGAGGCAGTCAGACAGACTCCCACATGCGCCGACCGGGATCCATCCGGCACGCCCACCAGGGGGCGATGCTCTGCCCATCTTGGGGCATGGCTCTGCCGCAACCAGAGCCATTCTAGCGCCTGAGGCAGAGGCCACAGAGCCATCCTCAACGCCCGGGCAAACGCTGCTCCAATGGAGCCTTAGCTGTGGGAGGGGAAGAGAGAGACAGAGAGGAAGGAGAGGGGGAGGGGTGGAGAAGCAGATGGGCGCTTCTCCTGTGTGCCCTGGCCGGGAGTCGAACCCGGGACTCCTGCACGCCAGGCCGATACTCTACCACTGAGCCAGCCGGCCAGGGCCCAGGCTTCTTGCTTAAAAAAAAATTTTTTTTTTAATTTATTCATTTTAGAGAGGAGAGAGACAAAGAGAGACAGAGAGAAAGGGGGGAGGAACAGGAAGCATCAACTCCTATATGTGCCTTGGCCAGACAAGTGCAGGGTTTTGAACTGGCGACCTCAGCGTTCCAAGTTGATGCTTTATCCACTGAGCCACCCACAGGTCAGGCCAGAATCCAAGATTTCTGGGTCCATATTGTGGCTCTACCACTTATTAGCTATTGACCTTGAACAATAGATATATGACAAGTTATATAACCTCTTTGAGTCTCTGAAATAAAGACTCACCTCTGAAATAAAGATAACAAGAATCCTTACCTCATATGGTTTTCCTGGGGTTTAAATGAGTTAGTATATGTAAAGCACTTGAACGGGTGCCTAGCACATGGTGGATACTTTGTAAATATTTGCTATTCTGTTGTTACTGGGGTTAGAGTGGGAGTTGAGGCTGGGTTAGTTGCAGGGTAAGGATGACTCTAGTTCATGATTCCACCCATTACAGGAAGTTCTACCTCATGGTCAGAGAGGTTTGGGTGGAAATGCCGGGATCACTCCTCCCTTGGGATTGCTTGCTTTCCCTCACTTCCTCTCTGGGGAGCAGGTCAGGATTGAATGGGGACAGGTGGGGCTCTGCCTCACTTTCCATTGGAAGCCTTCCCATTCCTTATCCAGTTCTGATTCTGATCCTTCCCTTTCCTTGTTCATGTGCCAACAGGGCTGTGGAAGTTTTTTGATACAACCACAATCCTGAGTGAGATTTTAGAAGGGTGGGGGAAAATAGGCCTTAGACTCTACTCACTTCTGAGAAAGAAAATTTGTTGAGTGAGGACACAGGTGTAAACATTTGCATCATTTGCATGGAGCTATAATGAAGGACTAATATAATTTCAAACTAAGAATAAGGCAAACCACAGAGTGGCCACTAGGAGTGCTGGTGGATATGGGCGCAGTTTTCATATAACCATCCATATGTCATCCATCCTTCCACCCACCCACTCACCACGTGTCCATCCATCCATGTGCTTATTATTCTATTCATTTATCTATCATCACAACAAATACTGGGTACCCACTCTGAGTCAGGCACACTGTCCCTTGTATTCAAGCAGCTCGTTATCTAGTGAAAGAGGTACATTCTTAGTGACTACACATTGTGCTACTAGAGGAATGTACTGTATGAAGAGAGTTCTGGAGAGGGTGGAACCATTTACAGCTGGAGCCAGGGGCTAGGAAAGAAGCTTCCTCCATCTTTCTTTGGGACTGACTCTTCTGCCCTGGTGACAACCCTTGTCCTAGGCCTGGGTCCAGTGGCAGGCTAAATCTTCAGTTTCCTGGTTCTAAATCACTGGGTTCAACTTGAGAAGAGACCTGTTGCCTTCTGGGAAGGAATTCTGGAGTTACCAAATCACTCCACCACACCTGGCTAGGCACCCTGAGGTCACAGCCAAGTTCTCTGGAGATAGACTCACTTCCTCATGAAGACTCCCTTGGGGAGATGCGGATACAGAGTGCCCAGGTCACCTCCAGCCACTGGAGTGGCAAGCCCACAGACACTGTTCTACTGTCCCAGTTTGGAGCTATTTCTACTCCCCCTTACTTGAGGCAGTGTGCAGTGGGCAGTGGTCCAGAAACCACTCTTATACCCTTCTACTCTATTATCTCCCACCTCAGTCCACGTCTTGGCCTTTGGTTTATGTCTCTTAGTAATGGCTGTCAATCTTGGGTATCCTAATGGGGACTATTTTGGTTCTAACTAATTGCAGGCTCTAAGAGTGAGAGTGTGGGAAATGTGATTCCCTAAATAAGATTAGGTTTCACAAGGCTGCTGCACAGTGGGGGCTGTCTTGGCCACTGGCATAAGGGTCAGATGGCAGGAGTTGTGTCTGCTCCATCCACCTGGGGCCTCACCCCATGTCTCTCCCCGGCTCCAGAGAAGGAACAGGCCGCTCGCACACTGGCCTGTTTATGAGGGGAACCTGGCCAGGGCCCGAGGTGGTTTCAGCACACTCTCCCTCCCTCCGTCTGTCTGACTAATGTTCCCATCTGCCAGCCTCAGGTGAGAGATGTCAGCGTCTCCCGCTGCTGCCTCAATGAGCGGCTGTGTTTGCGTTGTAACTGCCTGATGATATCTCGCAGGGTGGTTTGGGTGAGCTGTCTCTTGGGAGTGTCTGCCTGTTGTTTACCTCAGCCCCCACCTAGCCCCCACCCCAGCCCCTGCCTAAGCTTATTGCATTATTCATAGAACCATAGGACCAGCACCCCTGCCCCTGCACTGAAAGAAACCCGCCTGGCTGCTTACTGGGGTGTGTGTGTGTGTGTTTCAGGGAAGGGGGTTCTCTCTGTACCTCCACTTGAACAAGCTCCCAGGATTTCTCCTCTGACATGTTCCTAAGTGGAAACTATGGTAATGTCACTGCTGCCAGGGTGTCTCCAGATGGGAGGCCCCATATCCATCCTCTGACTCACAAGAAATCCCAGCAGTGAGCCCTAAGGTCCAGGCTCCCGCATTCCGGAATGACCTCTGAATACCCTCTCCTGTACCAGAGGGTTCCCACCTCCTCATTTGAGGAGATTTCCTCTCTGCTTCCTCCAGCTGAAGAGGGCCTCCTCTTGGCCCCAAGTCCCTCCTATGGTAAGAGAAGATGAAGGATGATGCTCTCAACAGAACCTAGTGCCAGCTTGGCTTGACCTCTCCTATCAGCTGTGTGAATCACCGCCACCAACCCACCCCTTCCACCATGCCTTGGTTTCCAAACCTGTAAAATAGGCTAATAGTATGAAGAGGCCTGTGACATTAAATGAAATCATGTGTGCAAATGTGCTGGGACAGAGTCCAATGTCTTAATATTCTCCCTCTTCCTGACTCTGTCCCCTCAATTCTATATTTCCCAAAGACAGTCTCCTGGGCTGCAGCAAGGCACAGTGTGTCAGAGGAGAAACAGACACAAGAAGGAGCCCAGCCTTTCAGGGTCCTCTGAGCTGATGGGAGAGATATGTTCTCGTGTGTGTGTGTGTGTGTGTGTGTGTGTGTGTGTGTGTGTGTGTGCGCGCGTGCATGCATGCGCGCGTGAAAGAGAGAGAGAGACAGAGAGAGAGAGAGAGAGACAGAGAGAGAGGTTGGGGCATTGCTCAAGCAGGGGAGAGGAGCCCAGATGTGTGTATCTAGGCTAGACAGTGATGACTGTAATGTCTTTTTAGCAGGCAGGAGCAATCAACAAATTAAGTTCCTGTTTACACATCTATTGTCAAAGCTAATAATTTGATTTAACTAAGCTCATTACCTTCATTAAAACTATTAGTTACCATAAGCAAATGTTCTTGTGTTTGCATTTTCATAATTATGTTGGCATTTCACAACTTGCATTTCAAGGGAGGCCTATGATCAAGCTCAGCCTCGTCCATCCACCCAGGTCTCAGGGCTCTCTCTGCACTGACCTCCTTAGCACGGGCGCTTTGTTAGGTGTTGTGGGATGGGGGAACAAGATAGGTCTGGCTGTCCTTTGCCTGCAGCCCATGCTTTGCTGCCTCTGATGTTCTGGATGGTCCCTGTCCTTGTGCTTGGATGGCACCACAGGCTGTCTGTGGACAGGGCAAAGGCCTACCATACAGCTGGTCTCAGGCACCTCTGGGTGCCCGGTTGCCTAACAAAGCAGACTCTTCATGTGGGACAGCCCTCAATATAGCCTTTCAAAGGCATCATCGATTGACACATCCACTATTACGTGGGAAAATGGAGGATTCCAGGGCTCCCCTTTCTTTCTTTCTTTCTTTCTTTCTTTCTTTCTTTCTTTCTTTCTTTCTTTCTTTCTTTCTTTCTTTCTTTCTTTCTTTCTTTCTTCCTTCCTTCCTTCCTTCCTTCCTCCCTCCCTCCCTCCCTCCCTCCCTCCCTCCCTCCCTCCCTCCCTCTTTCTTTCTTTCTTTTCTTTCTTTCTTTCTTTCTTTTTCTTTCTTTCTCTCCTTCCTTCTTTCCCTTCCTTCCTTCCTTCCTTCCTTCCTTCCTTCCTTCCTTCCTTCCTTCCTTCCTTCCTTCCTTCCTTCATTCCTTCCTTCCTCCCTCCCTCCCTCCCTCCCTCCCTCCCTCTTTCTTTCTTTCTTTCTTTCTTTCTTTCTTTCTTTCTTTCTTTCTTTCTTTCTTTCTTTCTTTCTTTCTTTCTCTTTCTTCCTTCCTTCCTTCCTTCCTTCCTTCCTTCCTTCCTTCCTTCCTTCCTTCCTCCCTCCCTCCCTCCCTCCCCCCCCCCTCTCTCTTTCTTTCTTTCTTTCAAGAGAGAAAGACAGAGACAGAGAGAGGGATAGAGAGAGGGTCAGATAGAGACAGACAGACAGGAAGGGAGAGAGATGAGAAGCACAATTCTTCACTGCAGCTTCTTAATCTCCTTAGTTGTTCATTAATTGCTTTCTCATATGTGCCTTCACTGGGAGGTTCCAGCTGAGTGAGTGACCCCTTGCTCAAGCCAGTGAGCATGGGCTCATGTCTATGGTTCCACACTCAAGCCAGCGACCCTACACTCAAGCTTGTGAGCCCCTGCTCATGCCAGTGACCTTGGAGTTTTGAACCTGGATCCTTTGCATCCCAGGCCGACACTTTATCCACTGCACCACTGCCTGGTCAGGCAGGGCTCCCCTTTAGAAAAAGGAAGACACCAGTATTTCTCAAGTACTCACAGCTGCTGGGTGCTGGCACTATGGTTTCCTCTTTAATTCCTCCAGGAACCTATCAGCACCTCCATTTTACAGATGAAACTGAGACTTGGAGAAGTAACTTACCCAAGTTCACATGGCCAGGAAGAGGGTCTGCATGTCCAACACATCACGCTTTCCTTCCCACGAGACTGGTAAACAGGTCTCTGAGTCAGACTCTTCCAACCCCTGGCTTGCTGAGATCCACATGCTGGCTTCGCTTACTTATCTCCATCAGGGAGGAATGGGACTGGAACACACTGTACCTTGAAGAGGATTGGTTTCAAGGCCACCAGCCGTCCTTCACTGCCCCATGATTTTCCCTTGTGATTTTCTAGGTCCTGGCCTGGCCCCAGGATGAACCCAAGTCCCAAAGAGTTGCCATATGTGCCTTTTTGGGGCCTGGGCTAGAGATTATCCATTTTCCTTTCTCCCCAGTGGCCTGACAGCCCCGAAGCCTGGGACCCCCAGGCAGGCTGTGCTCAGGGCAGCAGGGTCCTACTACCTGCCCTTCTATCACTCTGGCTGATGCCCACATGGGTTTTCTTGAAGGCCCATCCCCCTGGAACAAGAGCCAGCATAGTGTGGAGACAGCATAGCCAGGGAGGGCTCCAAACAAGAAGAGGAATTTGGGCTTTGGAACAGTGACAATTGTGTAGGTGATAATGATAGAGTCCTGACTGTGTGCCTAGGCTCTGCTCTAAGCTCTTTGCTACTAACAGACAAGAAGATGTACCTCTTAAACCCTCAGTCTCTTCATCTATAGAATGGGTAGAAGAATCATAATGGGAAAGCATTGCCACGGATGGCTTTGCACTTGGTTTCTTGGCACTGTGGAAGCACCCTCCCTTCTCCTGGACTATCATGGACTATCATGGAAGGAGGAGCTATGTTGGCCAGGGTCTCCCAAGCTGGCCACAGGGGAAGCCTGAGCTTGGAGGAAGGAAGGGTCCCTTCCACAAAGGTTGCATGAGGGGAACAGAAGAACTGCAGGGGGCAGCCCTGAGCCTGACATGGCCTGCCTGGCTGGTCCCTTCTGCACCTTCGCTTCCTTCTCCTCCTGGGTCCTGGCTTCCTGTGGGGGCTGCCTCCCCACTTCTGTCTCTCCTTACCTACTCTCTGACTTGTTTTGCTCAGACCTCACCCAGGGACAGCCCTGCCATGGGAGCTGTTCCCAAGGACAAGCCTGGCAGCTGTAGGGTACAGAAAACCAGTCCCATCCCTGCCCTCTTGCATAGCACTGTCCCTTCCTGGGATCCTATAGCCCTCCATATCCACTGCCCGTTCCCTTCCCTCTTTTCCTTCTCCTCCCCCTTCCTTTCTGCCTTCCTGTCCCTGTAGGGTGTCTTCCTGGTTGTGAATACCTCCTACCTACCTCGTCCTGTGCAGCCTCCTCCACCTCACAGTCCTGTTTCTCACCGTCTCCCTCCCCTTCCTCCTCTGACCCTTTGCCCGGTCCTGGACCCCCACTGTCCCTCCACCCCTAGGCCTGAGACAGGAGCAGCCCCTACACATGCAGGAGACAGAAGCTTCTGCACTCCACACGAGAGGAAGCAGAGGGTTTGGATACAGTAGTCAGCAGCTGCTGGTCTTGGCCATTCAGATGAGCCAGGTGAGCTGGGCAGTGGCTGTTTCTGCTGCACAGAACCCAGGAGTGGTACTTTGTTGACACGTATCCCCTTTTCAGAAACAGAGTTGACCTTTAAAGGAAGCCTGTGCTTTTGTGTGCCTTGTCAGTTCAATTCTGCTCTGTGACACCAGAGTGTGCCGAAGGCCATGCGAGGCGCTGGGGCACTAAGAGCCACAGCCAGCCCTGCTCATCCTCTGGAACTCACGGCCAGGTGACCTGGTACCTGAGGGCTACACAGACTGCTTCTGGGTGTGAGGGAGACAATTCCACTTCCACCAGAGCTGTGTAAAGTCTTGAAAGTGTTGTTTGCCGCTGGGACATGAGGAACTTGGAGGCACAGTGCCAAGGTGCAGGAAGCAGGCCTGGGCCTCCTGCATTTGAGTTCCAGTTCCTCTACTTCCTAGCTGTGTAACCTTGAACACATGACTCTTTGGGGCTTGGTTTTCTCATCTTTAAAATGGAAGTAAGGATCGTACCAATCTCAGTTTTTCTGTGAGGCTGAAAGACAGAATCCTCAAGACTGCAAGACACTTTTGGCTTCAGAAAAAGGGCATTTCTAAAATGTGCCCCATTTCTAAAACATTTTTAAGTGAGGCACACAGCCTCCTGGGCAACCACCCACCCTTGGCGTCTCAGAATGGAAACGCTGGGCTCGGCTTGGTCTCTGCCACTGGCCTGCTGTGCGCCCATCTGTGAGATGAGGAGGCTGAGACTGACATTTCTAAAGTTCCTGAAGGTTTGACCTTATTTCTTTAAGAGACCAGTGTCACTGTTTTTTTGTTGCTGGCCCATGGCAGTGGGGACAATAAAGTTGGGGCTGGGCTGTAGGAAGAAGGCCTCCTTCTTCCAAGAGCCTGGATCCCAGAAAAAGAGACCCAGAGAGAAGAACTTCGGTGTTGAAACAACTTCTAGGAGGAAATAGGGTCTGTGCATGCCCTTGAGTCCCAAACCAAATATTTGGAGGCTTCTGCATTGGGGTGTGGTAGGGATGAGTCACCCAGTGGGGGAAAAAATTGGGAAAACATACCTCTGTTCTCCTCCCTTCCTCGTCCTGGTGCTCATGAGCAGGGAGTCTGCACAGGTAAGCCATATACACTTACTAAGATGAGACACTGGCATGTTTAGTCACCCGGGCAAGCTGGGGGGGAGGGCTGTTGTAGGACGTAACAATCAGAGCACACACGCTCGCTCCCCACTAGCTTGCAGCAGTGGCTTTAATGAGCCCCTTGCAAAACTATGGGCCTTTAAACAGATCACGTCCATCCACGTCAGAAAGAAGGAAGAAAGCATTATTAATAAATTGCCCTGGGCACCTGGTAATGATTGTAAGCGGCGGTGAGCCAGGGTACACGAGGGCACTGCAACTTGAAAGGGAACATTTCCCAAAGGGAGGTGATAGGTCTTGATAATTGTTATAATAACAGCTCAGCGGGCCCGGGTTGGTTCCTTTCATCCTGTGAGGTCATAAATGGCTTTCTCCACTGGAGAAAGGACAGCGCCTCCACCCACCGCAAACACCCTCTCGCCCCCACTCATCCAGCTGGGGATTTGCCCAGCTGTTATTTCTGAGCTGGGGAAACTTTGGGATTGTTAAAACAAGGTGAGCTAATCATGCCTGTGTGCACCATTCTCCCAGGATGGGTGGAAATTCCACTTGTCGCATAGGTTCTCGAGCTCTCTGCCAGGAAGCTTGTTCCAGTGCGTTGGTCCTGTTTCCCCTCTGCCTGTCTCTCTCACACACTCGTGGTGTGCAGTGAGCTTAATGCTTTGTTTGTGGTGCACGTGACCGCAAATACGCCTTCCTCTTCTCCTCAGGTCTGTTTACATTTCGAAGGATGGAAGAGTTAGCACAACTCCGATTTATTGCTTTGTCAAGCTCAGGTGTCTCTTTAGGACTCTAAAGGACCTGACAAGCCCACTGCCAAGGTTGCGGGGGCGTAGCAGTTAGAACACCAACGACAGGCCCTGTGCGAGCTGTTCAGGTTATGCATTTATTAAACTTTGACCTCTGCCCATCTGCTTCCTTTTATGTTTGGTCTGAGATGGCGAGATCACAAGAGCTGTGTGCCGTGTCCTGGAACTGTGGTCTTCTCCTTCCCTGGCCCCAGTCATTCTCCTGCAGAGGAAGTGGCTCTATGTTAAGGGTCACCTGGTTTGGAAGATGAGGGTGTTCTTGTCTATGTTGCTCCTGCCTCTGCCCTGGTTCGATGCTGCTGGGCCTACACCTCATGTCCCCCCAGCCTGCAGGTCTGCCTAGGCCCCCTCCTCAGCCCTCCACAAAGGCGCCCCGGGGTCTTCAGCCCCAAGACCACTGTCCTTGCTGAGCAGCGATGGCCTTCCCTATGAGCCTAGTGAAAACCACACACCCCTGGCTTTCTAGTACATCTTGGTTCAATGTTCAAGCCTTTGTCACATGCTAGCTCAACAGTTAGAATTTGGGAGAGACCCCTTGATTTTATTCACCACAAATATAGATGCCTTGCAGCAATGCATATGATCACAAAATTACTGCAGACTTCATTTTACATCTGTTCTCTTGTCTGACTGCACAGACCTGGGCGCAGAAGGGGTTCCTGGGAAATGCCTGAGATTCAAGTGGAAGATAATCAAAGACAGGCAGGTTTGAGGAAACTTAGGAACACGGTTTCAAGGTCCAACCCTGCTGCATGTGATCTGGGACAAGTTTCTTCAACTGAGGAATGAGGCTAACAATGTACCCATAGGATTGTGCAAAGACAAAATGAGTTAACGCACAAAGAACATTTAGAACAGTGCCTGGGACATGGAATGCCAGCTGCTGTAGTAATAATTTTTTTTTATCATTGTGAAAGGGGAGGAGGGGCTAAACTCTGACCTTACCAAGTCCTGTTCCCTAGAATCTGAGACCCATGAACCGCCAGTGTGGAGTGGGGTGAGGTACCAGCTGCTAGCAAAAAAGGTTCTTGTTTAAAATCTTCAGGAAAACACATTCTAAGACCATCTTGAACTCTTAAGAGCTTCGATGTTTCCCTGTCAGAAAGTTCACCCTTAGGTCAGATTTCTTGCCTGCATGTTGCAACCAAATCACATCTCTGTGTCTCCTTTCATGCTTAATGCAGATAAAGGGATGGCCTGGTTTCCTAGGCTATGAGGAATCCCAGAAGACGGGACGATGTCAGGGCAGTCCCTGGACATGCATGGCCTGGAACTCTGGTCCCAGTTCCTTGAGCCCAGCCCTTGGCACAAGAAATCAGTCTCTTTCTCACAAACAGTATCCTGACTTGTTTCCAGCTAAATACTGTCCATACACCTCTTCTAGGCTCTGGGGCTGCAGGCTGGGGCTTTGTTCCTGGGATTCAGGACCCTCCCCTCTCTGCTAAACTCACTTCCCGCCACGCGAGTCTCTCCCAGCTGCCGTTCGCTCCGGGGAGCTGGACAGCCCTCTTTGTGTTTCTGCTTTTCCTACCAGTCTCAGTGTGGCTTCTTCAGTGTTCCTTGGTTGAAGAGTCCTCTTAGTTTAGTCCAAAGTTGATTTTTCCAGATGATGGTTCTTAAAATTAAGTTGTAATCCACTTTGGTTCTGGGAGGTGGAAGTTGGTACATCCGCCTACTCCAGCGCCATCTTGTCTTTTCCCCCCTTGGCACAAGAGAAGACACTCAGAAACCCAAATGAAGTGCCCATGAAGGCTTACAAATAGTCACTGTATCCAGCCCACCCCAAAGCAGCCTCTGACTGCGAGGCCATGCTGATGTCCCTCTGCCGTGGCTTTCCTCCTATCACCTGTGGTTCAAGGAGTGTATATTCTCCCGACTGCTGATTCACTGCCCATGTAGGTGCAAAGGGTATTCTCTGCTCTGTGATAGCTTCATTCCATCCTTCATGGTTCAGAGTTCATGTCACCTCTACCAAAAGCCTTCCGTCCCCACCACCTTCTCCCTCTCTGAATTCCTCTGGCCCTTGGCATTAATATAAAGTAGGCCAAAGGTTTATTATGGTCTCTCCCACCATCCCAGCTTGTTCTCCCATGATGGCTGAAGTCTGTGACCAGGGTGAGGTGACAGAGTGTGAGACAGGCAAGACCTGCCTTCCTGCTCTCAGGGACCTGGGGTCTCCTTGGCATAAGACTGATGGAGCTCTGGCTGCACTGGAGCGGTGGGACTAGTCATGAGAGCTCTCTTTAAACTTGCTATGGCTTTAAAAGCTGGGGCAGGAGAGGACAGGCGCGCCTCTGTGCGGGTTGGATTTGGGGGTTCAGTGTGAAGAGAAAGCTGTTTGGGAAACACCAGAGGAGAGTCTCAGTGCAGACTGCTCTGTGGCTGGTGCGTGTCCACCCGTCTCCCTGATCCTCTCCGGATCTCTCTTTGCCCCGCTTCAGTCTCTTGATCTCTGTGCCACCATTTGTCTTCTTTCTGCGCAAGGCAGGCTCACAAAAGTGCTGGACTGACAATTTCCTCTCATCAACCAGACGTGAGTGCAGACCTCGTTTGGTGCAGAGGGTTGTGCCACCTCCTGCCACCAGATCCCCACTTAAGACTTATCAGCACATCTCCAGGGCAAGCAACTGGCCAGCTGATGCCCAGGGACTTGTTTTCCAGGCTGACCCTGGCAAAACCCCGCCGTTGTCAGCCCCAACCTGACCTTGAAGTGCCAACTTGCTGCCAGTCCCTCATATTTTGGATTACGCTGTAATGAAGCACTCCTGGTTCAGAGGCCATGATTATTTTTTTTAAATCTGGGATTATTTACATGAGAAATTATAAGGAGAGAAAACAGCTGCCTCCCAGAAAAGGGAATTCAGGGGGTTCAAGACAGGACATGACTGTGACACTGTGTTAACCTCAGATGTGGCCGATCCCTACGAGGGGTGTCCTGTCAGCCTTGCCTCTCCAGCCAAGGCTTGAACTTGGGGGTTCAGTGTGAAGGGAGGTCAGAGAGCCATGTTAGGTAATCGGGCAGGGTGGTGGGACAGTGGGCAGAAAGGGGGCAACCCAATAGCATCTTCCTCTCCCAGGGTCCTCTGGGCCTCAGCCCCTTGTACCCTGAAGGTCAAAGGTCAGAAGAGGCGTGTCCAGGACATGACCACCATATGAGGGAAGACTTGTTCCCAGATCCAGGCATCTTTGTTTCCTGACTGGACACACCTTGCCTCTCTCTCTGAGGATTGTCCTTCTGCCCGAGGAGTTTTCGCACACAATAGTTGGCAGACTTTGGCATTTATTTTCATCACTGTTTTTAGGTTGAATGGCATTTGTCACATTCCTTCCTGGCTGGCTTTGATGTGGGGCGATTTCCCACTCCCTAATGACAGGTGAGGAGCTGGCCAGCTAACACCCAGCACCTCTGGGCGGGCTCGCTATCCCTGCCAGATCTGGTTCCCACAGCCGCTGCTTGTTCTCAGTATCTATTTCAGGGACTTTAATTAAGATCCTTTTTAATGATGGAGAGGAACTTCTCCAGAGATTACCTCCTTAGTTTTACAGGTCTCTCAGGCTCTGTCTCTCCCTCCCCCTCCATGGCTCCCACAGTCTCCATTCTTTAGCCTGACAGATGATTGAGGATGAAGCTCTTCCACCGGATTTTGGGGTATAGACAGAGTACCCCCGGACATTCCAGCACTACTCAAGTGCCATAATAAGAACATGCAAGATTGTTTTAAAGCCTGTGCCCTACACAAGCTGTAAAACTATAGTGTAGCACAGTCTCTGGCACACAAAAGGGACTCAAGAAATGATTGCTTGATGAGTTAAATGAGTAAAGAGATTAGCGTAGGGGTGAGTATGGTATTGAACACAAAATATTTTGGGCAGGACACTCCTGTTTTCCACTGAAAGTGGTCTTAGAAATTGAGCCTCTCTTCCTGAGCATAAACTTTGTGTTCATCAGTCCAGAGATGTGGGGATCTGATCATGAGGTGGGGTATGTTGAGGCCAAGTCAGGGAGCCTAGAGTTTTGGGTTCTGTGTTCCACCTGGATGTTTATTGTGGTCTGACTATGGCAAAACCATGAAACAATTCTGAGCCTGATACTTTATTTGTAAAACTGAAATGACAATTAGCTTCCAACCTACTACCTCCTTCTGGTTGTGGAACAGATCTAAGTGCTTCCCCCCCTACTCAGTGGGGAAAGCACTGGTCCAGGCTCTGTATTTCCCATTGCCATAAAATTTTAGCCTTGACCTCATTTTTCTGGCTTCAGTTTTCTTGTCTACACATTGGGGATCCCAATCCCAATTGTAAAGGTAGATTGTGAAGGGGCAATGAGACCCTGCATATAAAAATACCTAGCCAGAGCCATTCCAGGTTGATTCAAGGTAAGACAAGGGCCCCAGCTTTTGCATCTGGAAGGAGAAGGGGCTGGACATTCTAGGACTCCAGGGCCTTGGGCTGGGCTACTGCCTCATGGAATCCCAAAAGGGCCTTGACCTGCTCTTGGTCTTCTCCTGAGCCCTGGGGGTCCTGCTCAGTTTCCTCCTCAGAGCTGGGCCTCCTCCTGCCTTCCTTAAGACAGCTGCTCTTTCCCCACCCCTCACCACAATCCAACACCTACTCCTCCTGTCTGTTCGGGACCCTCCATGGTGTCCTACCTCACGTAGCCTCATCTTCACTCTCCAAGAATGAGTATCTCTCCCACTTTCTTGAAGGAAGTCTTGAAATCCTGTATTGAACGTGGAGGCCAGAAAGACCCAGGACTAATTCAGGTCAACTACTCGATGGTAAAGGCTGAGTACAGGCTCTCAAAGGTTAGAGAACAGGTTCAAGGCCACCTAGATGGCCAGTTGTCAGCTGGGGCTGGAAAGAGAAGTGCTCCTGCCCAATTCCATGCTCTTTCTAGAAGACCTAGTGGCCAGGACTCCTGGAAGCTGGCTTAGACGTGTAGGAGATGTGTGCATGGGGCTAAGTGAGAATCTGACCCTTCAGCCATCACCTAGGGGTGCTCAATCATCCCCAGCCCTGACTAACTCCTACAGTTTGCCTTGCTCTGATCATGGAGTGGGCACTCTACACTGGAGCTCTGAGCTTGTATCCCCTCCCTCTCTCTGAGCCTCAATCTTCCAATCTGTGACGTGAAAGGTTGCAATGGAGAAATTCTTGAGCTGCCTCTGGCTGGGTCATTCTCTGGTGCCAAGAAGTGAATCGGGAGATGTGGAGGTAATGGGGTTCCAGAGAACACACTGCCCATTGCCTCATGCCTTCCTTACACACATGTGCCTACCATGTGCTCCTGTTGTCCTTCGACAAGGCTGACCTATCCTAATAGGTGGCTGGTTTTGGAGACAGGGTTGGTGTGGTGAGTGTCCAGTCAGGGAGCCTAGAGTTTTGGGTTCTGTGTTCCACCTGGACGTTTACTGTGGTCTGACTATGGCAAAACCATGAAACAATTCTGAGCCTGATACTTTATTTGTAAAATTGAAATGACAATTAGCTTCCAACCTACTACCTCCTTCTGGTTGTGGAACAGATCTAAGGAGATTCCCTGCCCTACTACATGAGAGATTATCATGATTAATCGCCCAAAACCAGTGAGAGGGTGAGAAAATGGAAAGAGTACAGCCAGGTCAAAGCCCAGACGATCCAGGAGGCTAGAGGGCACAGTGAAAGGGGGCCTGGATGAGTCTCCCTAGGGGCTGGATCTGCAGAGCCGACTGGGAGAAAAAAGGCACAAGGAGTTGGGGAGGGGGGTTGGAGATTGAGGGGTGGCTCTGGCACGGCCAGAAAGCTGGTGGCCATGAGTGAGGCTGGGGACTTCTTAGGGCTCTAAATGCACTAGACTTTAATCACTGAATGTGAATTTGACAAGATGTTTTAATCAACGCCACGAAAAATTTAGAGAAAATGTGCAAGATGACCAACACATTTCTTGTATTTGGTCATGGAACTGAGAGCCTAGTTTTCAGTGTCTGGGGCTCAGAGTGTGTGGGGGGACTGCCAGAGTCAGGCCTTCCCAGTGCCCTTCACCCAGGCCTTGGTTCTTATTTGTCTAGTGCCTTCCTTCCCAGGAAGGCAGAGGAGGGGCACTTTGTCCTCTCGGAGCCTTTCCACACCTAGGGGGAGCAGGGAGGGGACTGGGATCTTTATCAGGGGTGCGGCATGGGGCTGGGGAGAGGCCACCCCATCTCTGCTCTGCCTCCCGTAGCCTGTGAGTTGTACTCAATATCTTTAGGGGCAGCTTGATTTCAGCATTGGGCCCAGGAGACAGTTGGCTCTGCTAATTATTGTTAGAAAGTAAGACTTCAGATCAAATACTCTGTCAGCAAGGTCATTCTTTTTGGTAGCTGGTTCTTGGCTCTTAATGGCAGTGAATCATTGCACACAGGTCTCCTCACAGCTACCTTGGGTTTCATTTCACAAATGGTTTGTCTTGGAAGGATAGCAGGAAGGAGACCGCTCAAAGCGAGGCATCCCAGGAGACTTTCCTCACACTCAGAAAAGAGTGGGTTGATGCTTGGCTGGCTCTGCTTTAGAATTTTCCCAGGCTCAAGTCACTTATAGTGTATGTCACTGGGTCCATCATTTTCCTGGAAGATTCCTGGTCCTTGTTAGGCCTCAGTGCTGTTAAGAGAAAATGTCCAACCTTTTCCCAGCTTGACATCTGGCAGGTCACTGGATCTCATGCAAACCTTTAGCACCAAGAAAAGCTTCTGTCACAGTGCAGTCACTATGGTCCCACTGTTTGACTGAACCTGGCCTAAGACATTCTCTTTGAAAAGTATTATTTGAGAGATCTGCAAAGGCACCCCCCCGCCCCCACCACACACATTATTTGCTCTAACATCTACCCCTAGACACAGATCATCAGGTGTTCGTGTAGTTGCACGGGACCTCACGGCCCATCCCCCCAACCAACTGCATGTCACATTAGGCAGACTCCCCTAAGCCTTGCCGTGGAGTGTAAGGAACAAAGCTCATGGCTGTGCTTGCTGCAAAGACGTCTTGGAATGCTTCGCTCATTGTCTTGTCCTCTTTGGGAGGGTTCGGAGACATTTCTTTCCGTTCTCTGGGACATCAGGAATGCTGGTGTTTCTCTTAGGCAAGTGGTTTGCTTTCATCTAGAGGATCCTGGGAACTGTGCAGCTGATCATGTTTCATCTTGGCACTGGCTGTTAGAAGTTTTCAAGCCAAATTTGTGGCCCACCTCTCGCAAATGGATCAAAGTTTATAGTATGTTTATTTTGTATTAGTCCCATCCTTGGCTCCATTTTATGGCTTTACCCTTGTTTTTACATTTTTTTTCTTTCTCACCTGCTTCTAATTTATGTCATCTTCCTGAATTTTATGCATCTTTATAAGCTGGTTTAAATCCTTTGGTGGAACAAAGAGGTGTATACACAAACATACAAACAAATGCACATTCTGCATCATCACGAGATAATGTATTATAATTTTTGGCACAGAAAACTAGGTCTGTATAGCTTCTCTTGTCCCCAGGGCCACCATTCATCTACAAGACAAGCCAAGCAGATCAACTGTGAACAAAGACAAGCACCTACTCTCCAAGGAGTAGGGAGACAACAAAAGCAAATAAATAACTACACTAAAGTCAGGTGATGTTAAGGGCTATGAAGAAGATAAAGTCAGGTTAGGGGAATAACACACTCACAACCTGGCCCGGGGCAATCTTACTGAAAGGGGATCTTTGAGCAGAGCCCACAGAAGAGAGGGAGGTAATCGGAGCATCCATGGCGGAAGAGCATTCCAGGCAGAGGGACTGACTGGTGCAAAGTTTGGGGGCAAGCTGAGAGTGTTGAGAAAACTCAAGGAGACCAGCGCAGCTAGAGCAGAGTGAGGAGGAGACTGGTAGGGGTCAGGGAGCACAGACCTGATCCCATAGGATCTCCTAGGCCATAGTAGAGACTTGATGCTCTTCTGAGAAGAGAAACCTTTGATGGGCCTGGGAAGAGGTGTGACTTGATCTGACTTAAGTTTCGGCATCATCACTGTGACCATCAGGGGCAAGGACGAAGCAGGGAGATGACTTAGAAGGACTACAGCTATTCAAACAAGAGGCAACAGGGGTTTGAATTATAATAGGGGCAATAGAAGAAGAAAGAAGGGGGAAGATTCTGGATCTTTCTCCATACTCTATCACCAAAGTATAAGTCTGTTTAGTTTTCTTTTTTTTTCTTAATGTTTTTTTAAGTGAGAAAAGGGGAGATAGAGAGACAGACTCGCACATGTACCCCAACCAGAATCCACCTGGCAACCCCTTCCTGGGTCTGACACTCAAACCAATTGAGCCACTGGCTGCAAAAGGGAGAGAGGGAGAAACGAGAGAGATGGAGGGATAGAGAAGCAGATGGGCACTTCTATGTGCCCTGACCAGGAATTGGACCCAGGACATCCATATGCCCAGCTGACACTCATTCCACTGAGTCAACCATCCAGGGCCCTGTTAGTCTACTTTTGTTGTCCACACATCCTTGTCCTTTTCATATCTCAAACAGTGCAACCTGACTGCTGCCTCCACTCCCTAACGGGTGGTCAATAATTGCTTGGCATTAACACAGTACTCCAAGAACTGTTGCTTCTTCCTCTTCCCCGATCCACCTCCCCTGTGCCTTCTCCCACTGGCACAGGGCTCCATGATAGCTTTACCAGGTTTCTCTTGCACCACCTGCTTTTTTTAGCTTGAAGCTTCAGATAGTTTTGTCATTGTCCTTCTTACCCTCAAAAACTGCCACCTGATTTGCAGGGTCCAGTGCAAGACAAAAATGTGGGATGCTTCCTTTAAAAATGATTAAGAAATTCCAAATGGTGAGAGTAGAGCATTAGGCCAAGCAAGCATAGGGCTTTTCTGAGCACAAGGTCCTCTGTGGTCACACATCTATAAAGCCAGCCTTGCTCTTTCTACATGCTCCTAGGACAAACTCATCTGTGTTGGCATTGATGACACACGCTGACTCCCAGGTGAGTCTTTTTTCTTGAGCCCCAGACCCAATTATTGGCCCAAACTATTGATGTCAACACTTTGTCATTTTGGAGGCAACTTAAAAGCAGTCAGTTCAAGACTGAACTCATTATCTTCCCCCAAAACCTGCTTCTCCTCCTGTATTCTCTATCTTGATGAATAGCAACTTAATCCTCTGGGTTGCCCAAACCAGAAATCTCTGAGTCATCCCTGACTCTACCCTCTGCCTTCCCCCCATATCCAATAGGTCTTCAAGTTCAAATGATTTTAGTTTCTTATTATCTCTGCGATCCATCTTCTCCTCCCAGTGTCCTGGGCCACTCACGGCCCTTGTTCAGGTACTCGGCAGCTCCTGTATCCTCTGGTGAAATTGTCTCCTTTACCTGCCTCTTGTGTCTTAGCACCCATCCACCCTCATCCACCCTGTCACCACAGAGATGTTTCTAAAACACATACCTAATTACCTCACTTCCATTTCAACAACTCTCAGAGTCTGTGGAACAAAGTTCAAACTCTTTGGCATTGTATGCTGGCTCTTTAAGGTCTGACTCTTGTCTACCAGCATCTCAACCCTAACCCAGGCCACACCACTCCAACCTGCAAATGATGCCAATAGTCAAGCTCTCCTGTATCCCCCAGACAGGCGTTGGCTTCCATACTGCTTACCTGTGCACATCCTATTCTCTCGGCCCGGTGCCCGCTCCCTGGCTCCCTCCCTCTTCTGGGCCTTCATGGTGCAGCTCTGGGATAGCAAATTGAGTCTTCTACATCCCAAACATGCAATGAAATAAACAAAGAGAACAAGAGTTAAAAAAGAATCCATAGCAACACTAAGTAACAAAAGAGGCCACCATGAGAAGAGAAGGCATTCGTAGAAATTTCTGGAAGAAATAAAGCAGAGTCAGGTTGAAGGGACAACAGGTGAGCATGCACTATAGATAAGGAGGATGCCCCTGAAGCTGAGGGCAGGGTCTTGCCTACAAAACTTCAAAGGACCCAATGCTTGCAACAACAGGGACATGTGTGTGTGGTGGGACAGTCTCAGTTGGCCATTTGAAATGATGTAAATTGGAAGCCACATAATTTCCCCATGGTGAGAGTAGTGGGTTCACTGTGTGGGCATTCCTTAGCAAGCCTCAGTGTAGACTGAAGAACAAAGCAAGATGTGTCAGGACCCCCCTTCCAACTCTGAGCAGTACCACAAATGTGGAGAATTGAAAGAAACCTGAAGGGTGGTAAAATCCCCTCAGGCTCTCAACACCCACGGTGGTAACTCCTTTCCTCCTTCCTGTTGACATCTTCCTTTTGACATCAATGACTTTGCTGGAGACACACATGCACACAAGGTCTCCCAGTAGGAAACCAGGGAATCATAAGCGGGGTGTAATCTGACAGTCATCCTGGACTTGCCCAGAGCTTCTCACTCCATGGTTGTCCTAAGTGCTCTGCAGCCCCCTCCCATGGGGCTACCTTTAAGACCAAGCTGCATACTCAGTGAGGATGAGGCCAGGAGCCCTTACAGATACAAGCTTGTTACTGAGAACTCTGGTCTGCCGCTCTGTTCTCAACCCACTTACCCTAAAAGAAAGCCCCCAGCAGCATGGCCCAGCTCAGTCCCCACCCCAGGCAGACCCCAACTCTGAAGCCTGGAAGACATCACTCAACAACCCTTTCTAAGGGAAGTGATGGTGACCTGGAAATCTATACCTGCTGAATGATTATTCATATATGAGAGACAGAGAAAGGCATTTCTAAAACACAGAGGTCAAAATACCTGTATGCCCTTTCTGAAAGGGTAGGGCAAGGCAGAGGGGCTGAAGAAAAACAAAACAGAAAATTAATCAGAGAAAAATAAATTCAGATACAGGATATAAGAAAGAGTTTAATTCAAATAAATGTGTTCGTAATGGGATTTAGAAATTTAATGCAAATATTATGGAAGGGTTATAAAAAGAAGAAAAACATAATTGTAAAATCCTGAGAAGTAGATCTATGAAGCAAACAATAAAAAAAAGTAAGTTAATTTTTTTATTTTTTTAAAGATAGTGTTTATTAATGTGCATACTTATTCAGACTTATTTGCTAAAATTTAGAGATAACAAATAGTAGGATAGAAATAGGATATAAAACTTTGAAACTACTGGAAAATAAAAGGATCCATAATTTTATCCAGTAAAACTTAGGAAAGGGAAAGTAAGAAATAAAATAAATACAAATTAGAAGATAAAATGTCAGAGATGAGATCAAACATAAAAGTCACAATAAGTGTGACTAAGTTAATTCTCTATGTAAGAAAAGGCCATCTCAGACTGGCTATAAAGACCAAATTCAGTACTGTGCTGTCCCCAAGAGAAACGTGGAAACCGAACTGATACAAAATAGAAAAAAATAATGATATAAAGATATACTGAGAAATGTGTGTGCATGAAAAAAAGAGAGAGAATATTAGGAAAATAAATAGAAGCAAAGACAGTAATATCAATATCAAAGTAAATAGAATTCAAAGCAAAAAATTAAATTGGAAAAAATAGAATAATTTACATATATTAAAGTTACATTAATGAAAATATGCAATATTAATGAAACTTTATGCATTGAAAGATACATATAGAAAGGTATAAACTACCTGACTGGTGGTGGCACAATGAATAGAGCATTGACCTGGGACTCTGGGGTCCAGGTTCAAAACCCCAAGGTCACCGGCTTGAGTGTGGCTTATCTAGCTTGAGTGCAGTCTACCAGCTTGAGTGAAGGGGAGCATGGGATCATAAACATGATCCCCTGGTTGCTGGCTTGAAGCTCAAGGTCACTGGCTTGAGCAAAGGGTCAATGGCTTGGTTGGAGCCCCCTGGTCAAGGCATGTATGAGAAACAACTAATGAACAACTAAAGTGCCATATCTATAAGTTGATGCTTCTCTTCTCATCTCTCTCCCTTTCTCCCTGACTTCCTCTCTCTCTCTCTCTCTTACTTAAAAAAATAGAAGGTATAAACTGCTAGAAGTATAAGAACTTAATGAAACCAAAATTATAGTGAGAGGTTCTAATACTCAATTTAGATAATACAATTATTGTTTGATTTAATGTATACAAAATAACTTTATACCTAATACATAAAAATATATTTTCAGATACTTGTAACTCATTTACAGAAATTAACCATGATCAAATATATGAAAAAATTTTCAATAACTCTCCAAAACCTACCACAGTGCAGTAAAATTAGGAATAATAAACAAAAACAAAAAGCTTTCTAAAAATGGAATCACTTAGAAACAATTAAATTTTTCTATATAAATTTAGTAACAAAAACAAACAAACAATACATAAAAATTTATGAGGTAAAGCCAAAGCTGCATTCAAAGCAGAATTCATTGTTTTAATTATTTTATTAAAAATAAAAGATTTAAAAGGTCTAGCTAAGAGTTTTGTTTCAGAAACTAGAAAAGAAACAACAAAACATCAAAAGAAATTAGGGGAAGAAATTTGTGCATAAGAAATAAAAAAAGTGATACAGAAAGTAAAAACAAGGCTCTATTGATTTACCTTGTCAATTAGTGCTGATTGCATGCCACTGTGGATGTTCAGATTACAGTAGACGTGATTGCTGTTCTTGTAGAGTTTATTTTAATATTAAAAAAAATAAATCAACTTTTTTCAAGACTGGCAATGAAAAAAAAAGGCAAAAGTGAAAAAAAATGCAAATATACAATTTTACAAATAAGAAAGTGGATATAATTACACATACTGGGGAAATTTTTAAAATATGAGTATCATGTATAGATTTATGTATATAAATTGGAAAATCTAAATGCAGTGGGTACTTTTCATGACAAATATAAACAGCACAATTGGTTCAAGAGAAGACAGAAGACCTAAAAATATCAATAACCACTAAAGAAAGTGTAAATGTAAAAAAATATTTAACACAGAAAAGATCTCAGACCAGATGGTTTTACATATGAGTTCTATCAGATTTCCAAAGGGCAGCTATTTCTTTTCTGTTTTTAGAGATAAAGCCCTTCTAGAATAATTTTATGAGATTCATTTAGCCCTGATACTAAACTCTGACAAAGATTGTACCACAATATGATACAATTTATGGAAGTGTAAAAATACTAAAAAAATCATTGGAAATTTCAGTATAATAATATAACTTTTAAAAGATATGAATACTATAATTAAGCATTTCAAAAATCCAGGACTGGTTCAATATTAGATAATTAATTAATTTATATTGATAGATCAAAGAAAAAATTATGATCATTTTAATAGATGCCTCAATATCATTTAACAATACCTAAATTCTGGCCTTGTTAAAAACTCCTAATGAGTCAGAAATAATAAAGAAATTTATTAACTTCATAAAAGTTATTTACCACAAAATGATCATAACCATTATCTATACTAAAGAAATATCATTAAAATCACTAACAAGACAAAGATGTTCATCATTACTGCCATTCACTATTAATATTTTTTGAAGTTTTTAACTAAAACAATGAGATAAGAAAACCACATAAAGAACAGCATATAGTAAGTAGAAAGTGACAACTTGTCATTACTGTGAATGATGTAACTAAAATACCCAAGATAGTCAGACATCACATATGTAGACAATAAGTGAGTTTTGTGAGGCAGTCAGATTAAATCTATATTAAAAAACAAAATACTATAAGCATCCTAAATACCAACAACAACCTGTTAGAAAATTAATGTAAAAGAAAAGTCATTCAAAGAGTATACTTAACTACAAAATAACTAGTAACAAATTTGAAATGTATAAGACGTATGTGAAAAAATCATATAATTTTTTAAAAGGATACAGAAGAATATTTAAATTAATAAATGGAGAGACATAACCAAGTTCTTGAATGAATAAATTTAATTGTGCAAAAATGTTAATTCTTTACAAATTTATCTGTTAATTTAACTTAATACCAATGAAAAGCAGAATGAGATTTTAATATTGAATATTGTAAATCAATTATAATTTTGTAAAAAAAGACTAATAAAGAGAATTTGTTTATCAGCTATCAAAAAGTACTATAAAGATACAGTAATGAAAATTGTATAACAGAGATACAGAAAAAACAATAAAAGAGAATAGCCCAGTGTAAAAATAGATGAATGTTCATATATTTATAAAAAGAACAAAATATGTAAAGTATGCATAAGGTAGCAATCATATTACAGGGTAGATTTTTTAAAAAAATGAGTGGGGCCAGATTATGTGGATACTCATTTGAAAAACAATATTGTGTCTGTAATTTCTTGACACCATATACAGAAAGAAATTTCAAACTAATAAATAATTAAATGTAAAAATATTACCATAAAAGTGTTGGAGAATACTTGCATAATTTTTCCACTTTCAGCATCTTTCTAAGCATTACTTAAAACCTAAAAGTTATAAAATAAAACAATGTAAGATTTTATCAAATCTGATTTTTTAATTATATATTTCTGTCCATCAAAAGACTTAAATAGACTTAAGAATACAAATGTTACCAAAAAATCATTAATATTCATAATAATAAAGAACTTTTACAAAATATTGATAACTCTTGGAAAGATGGGCAAAGATTATGAAGAGTAACTCAGAGAAACCAATCAATATAAGATGCTTAACCAAAGAAATTTATATGGAATCACAAATAATCAAGAGTGTAATAATCTAGTACTGGTGTGGGTACGAGTGTAAACTGATACAAATTGTTGAGGGAAGTACATTTGCAATGTCTATCTCTTTAACTCAGCAGTTCCATTCTGAGGAACTTAATCTATAAATATATTTACATAAGCACCCCAAAGTTATATATAAGGATGTTTATGGCTGTATATTTTGTAATCGTGAAAAATGGAAAACAACCTGAAGGCTCATCAGTTGGGGACTGATTGAATAAATAACGCTAAATTTGAGCACCACATTGTGCAAATGTGCACAAGGAGATTGAGAGTGAAGAATTAGAAGAGAAAACCTGGCAGCACCATAATCAGTTCTGTTTGAGCATCACACTCTTTTTTTTTTTTTTTTTTTTTGTATTTTTCTGAAGCTGGAAACGGGGAGAGACAGTCAGACAGACACCCGCATGCGCCTGACTGGGATCCGCCCGGCACACCCACCAGGGGCGACGCTCTGCCCACCAGGGGGCGATGCTCTACCCCTCCGGGGCGTCGCTCTGCTGCAACCAGAGCCACTCTAGTGCCTGGGGCAGAGGCCAAGGAGCCATCCCCAGCGCCCTGGCCATCTTTGCTCCAATGGAGCCTTGGCTGCGGGAGGGGAAGAGAGAGACAGAGAGGAAGGAGGTGGGGGGTGGAGAAGCAAATGGGCACTTCTCCTATGTGCCCTGGCGGGGAATCGAACCCGGGTTCCCCGCACACCAGGCTGATGCTCTACCGCTGAGCCAACCTACCAGGGCCGAGCATCACACTCTTAATTCTGTAGCCAAAAGGCCATACTCTACTTGGATACTAAGAAAGAACTTGGGGATCTAGATTCTCTTCTTTAATTCTAGAGATGAGGAATCTGATCCTGGTAAATGTTTGTCCACCTTCTATTTGAAGTTCTTGAGTGGAAACCCTGGTAAAAATCTTCCTTATAAAGCAAATCTGACTCTCTGAAACCTACTTGCTACCAGATAGCAGCTGAGGAGACCGGGAATGATAGATGGGAATCAAAGGACACAGAGTTCAATGTAGTGAAAAGAAACCTTTAAGAGTGACTACAAATGCCCTGGCAGGATGACTGCTGGAAAGCACTGATGAAGACATGTAGATGTTATTTGTAATAGTTGATTAATTGACAGTCAAGGTCACTTCCAGCCCTGAGATCTCATGATTCTATTGGTTTCACTCACTGTGCTCTAATTTTCTCCTTTGTGAAAACACAGATTCAGCCTGATCTCTCCCTGTTTAACACCCTTCAGATATTTGCAGAGAACTCTCTAGTTCACTTCCAAAGTTTTCTTCTTCATGCTCATATCTCTAATTTCTTTTTCTTCCTTTTTTTAAAACAACACTCTCATGTATTATGACTTTTTGATTCTTCCTCTATCTGCCCAACTTCCTGTGGTCACTTTTTAATCTTAAACTATGGAACTAAGAATTTAATCAATAATTCCAGCTGTGGTCTGGCTAATATAGAATACAGTGAGATTTTTCATTTTCCTTACGTAGGACATACAGTTCCTGTTTGCAAAGTCCTAAATTACTTCTTTGACTGCCATTTTACATTACTGGGTCATATTAGACTCAGAAGGGATGCTCTAAACCAGTGGTCCCCAACCCCTGGACCACAGACTGGTACTGGTCCATGGGCCATTTGGTACTTGTCCACAGAGAAAGAATAAATAACTTACATTATTTCCGTTTTACTTATATTTAAGTCTGAACAATGTTTTATTTTTAAAAAATGACCAGATTCCCTCTGTTACATCTGTCTAAGACTCACTCTTGATGCTTGTCTCGGTCACATGATACATTTATCTGTCCCACCCTAAAGGGCGGTCCATGAAAATATTTTCTGACGTTAAACAGGTCCGTGGCCCAAAAAAGGTTGGTGACCACTGCTCTAAACTATTGTGAGGTTATGTACTGCACAACTCTAGGGGGCTCTATTTATGACAGAGTAGATTTATATATTTCTTATATAATTTTCCAGTAGATGGCAGTAAAGTGTCTGAGGAAGGGGGTGCCTTTTCTAATTCAGACAAAGACCTTCTATGAGCTAGCAATGACCCTGGCTCATAGTCAACTAAAGCAATAAATATTTTAAATATAACTATACTATCTTTATGATGGATTCTCTAATATTCATCTCTTCCCTTCTTGCTTCCTAACAAACTCCAGTTTTGTCCAAATATCCACCCCTCTCCCATGTAACTTTGGGGGAAGGCAATCTTTTAACCTCCTTCCAGCGGTAGATCTGAATTACTCTTAATCAGGGTTTCTTAGCACTACTGACATTTGGGCCAGTTAATTCTTTGTTGTAGAGGCTGTTCTGTACTTTGTAGGATGTTTAACAGCTTCTTTGGACTCTCTTTGCCTACTAAACACCAGAAGAACATTCCCTTTCCCCAATTTCAACAACAAAAATGTCTCCAGATGTTGCTAAATAGCCCCTGGGGGTAAATTACCCTCCCATGGTTAAGAACCACTAGCCAGAGTACCTCAGAGAAGTAAAGCGTTCACAACCTGCAGCTACTTTTCCTCTGTTGCTTTGCTATAGGAGATGCTAAATTGCCTTATCTATCTTGAATCAGGTTATTTTTGTTACTTGCAGCTAAAAGCATCCCTGTCTAGTACAAGAAATTACTGCTAACTCATGTCCGCTCTTTCTGTACTTATATAATATTATTGTTGTTCAGTACCCAAATGAAGAACTTGCTACTACCGCCATTGATTGTGTTATAGTGTTAGTCCAAGTTCCAGTCTATCAAGAGACTTTGGAATCCCAATTTTGTCATCCAAATTATTAGTTACCCTCCCTGTTTGGCATTGTTTGCAGATCTGATAAACATGCCATAAATACTCTTGTCTAAGTTGCTGATTTAAAATATTTTATCAACATCTTTTAGGTATAGTTGTTTAGCCAGTTATAAATCCACCTAATTTATTAGCCGCCAACTCACATTTCTTTATCTCATTTACTAAGCTTTCCAGAGAGACTTTGTCAAATAGTTTACTAAAGCTAGGAGGAGTCATGCCCATTGTGATCCCTGACCAATGAGTCAAATAGCCAAGTGGAGATAGACTATACTAGATCCTTAGGTGTGAGAACCCATGTTTATGCATGGTAATTTAGAAACCATCATTATTAGTTCATTCTAGTGTTTTGCTGGTAAGAGGTGTCCTACTCATCAAGCTGCAATTCCCATATGCCATCCATCTTACCAACATGAAAAATATCTAATGCCTGTCAATCTCCTGTTGGCTGATTCATCTCTATTTCTCCACAAACTCTCAATTGCTATCAATAATGGTTTAGTAATCATGTTTGCAATAATATTTAGTGCTCTGAGACTTAATTCATCCAAGACATGAATTGATTTAAAGTTACCTTTTATGTCAAAGAAATTAAATAAAAGAGCCTATACACTCACTCAACCAAATACCACAGGTACAAAGGAGTATTTATTAAACACAGTGCTGATAGTCCTAATTGAGAAACACTATCAAGCCTTGTCTGACTTCACCTCTGCATCAAAAACAAATAAACAGGATGTTTGGTAAACTAAGGAGAGAAGCGAACCCATGGAGAGTCCCATGGGCATGATAAAAGACTCTGCTGAGAAAGAGAGATAGAGAGAAATAAGTTAAGCTGGCAACCTCCACTGAATTGCATTGAGTTCCTTTCTCCCCCCAACTTACTTCTGCAACCTTGTTGAGTAACAAGGGACAACAGGGCCCACTGAGCTGTCCGAGGTGAGCATTGAAGCTGATGCCAGCCCTGGGGAATGGGCCAGCCCCTGCAGAAATAACAATGTCAACAAGAGGAGTAAAGTGACCACACATAGTGGTTCTTGACAGTGGGCAATCGAAGGTCACATCACAGAGCTGAATATATGCACCATAGAAAGGCATTGACTTCTTAGTCTGCACCAGGAGAATGTCGCGGCACCCAGAGTCTGCTGTGGAGGAGGACCAATCTGCAAGTTTCTGCTCCTTGGTCTGGGCTTTCATTTTTCATCTGTAGAGCTAGAGTCAGAGTGATTAGGTTCAAATAATAGGTCTTCCAGTTATTAGCTATGGAAACTTCGGCAAACCATTTAACCTCTCTGAGGATCACTCTCCTTGGAAAACAAGAGAGCTCTCTTGTTTTGGTGCCTGGAACACAGAACACAGCATTGTTAGTGACTATCACTTTTCATGCCATCTGCTTTAGAAACTTCCTCCTTGCTGAGAGGAGGCTGTTGAGAGGAAAAGGCCAAGACACTCTGAGTTTGATCCTCAAACCAAGAATTAGTCCTGGGGTTTATATAATCCTGCAAAGGAGGGTTGAAGCTGAAACAGATGGTTCAAGTGATTTTCTTTGTTACTAGATGTGGATTTTTGGATTCATTCTATGGCATTGGCCCTTCTGAAAAGCAAAAGCAGTGGATTTCCAAAGACCTAAGTTTCTCTGCATAACAATGTTAACAGGTTATCTTGAGTTAAAGTTATGGGGTGGGGAGCGACAGGGTTGCACCTCTGCATCTTTAAAGAAATGTCTCTTTCACAGCTACAGGATTAGGCTGTCCTTCTTGGTATAATATCGCTTGTTCTTGGAGGTGTTCCTATGTTACTCTTCAAGCATTTGGTCATAGATCTTGGAGGAGACCCTGAAGTTGACAGAAAGCCTGTGAAGTTCTGGTCAACACTGTGACTGGAAGAAAGACAGAAAAGAAATGGCTTTGGCTTGGCTTGGACTGTTGAGAGCTCACAGATGGTATTTTCAAGATCAAATAAGCTAACGTTTGAGAAATATTTTGATGTGTAACTGGGTTCAAATATATCTCAAGGACCAAAGGGCAAGATTGTATTCCCATGGGTGGGTTGTTTTCTTAAAGAAGATTGATTTCTCATTGTCACTCATATTTTCAAAAGGTTAATCGTGGGACTGGAAAATCGGAACTTGGAATGTGAGCCCTAGAATTAAGTGAGGAAATACTGCCTCCTGTTTCTAGGTCTTGGGATATGACTCAATTGGATCTTTGGCTGTCATGCTCAAGGACACTTCCTTTAGGGTAGACCTAGTGGCAGGTAACATATTAGGATAAGGAAAGGAGGCCAGCCTCCACCCAGTGAAGAGCGCCAGAATTAAGAGAAAGAGGAGAGCAGTAGTGGGACCCTGTGAAGGGGCCTGGGCCTATGGACTCAAGGCAGCCATTGATGACATTTGGTCTAATCCCTTTGTGTGCTACTCTTACCTGTAATAGCCTACTCTTCAGTCAGCATGCGATAACTTCTACATCAGTAGAGGAATAGCAGGAGGTATTATTATTGGGGAAGAGTTGGTTCAAGGACAGCTGAGTCTATAGAGTCTTGAGCCTTGACTCTACAGAGGCAGCATTCAGAAGAGCCAGCCAGAGCCAGATGATGCCCTGAGGTGGGAAGAACACAAGAGGCTTTTGGTGAACACATCAAATTGCCCAGAAAGCCCAGACAGAGCAGGGAAGGGACAGGCGCTCAGATTTCTATGAACCACAGATTAAGGGGAAGTGTGTTTCCTCAATTGGGATGTCAGGGTAGGCAACTGTGTCCCCTTCTTGCTGAATGACTTTGTGTAAGTTACTTACCCTTCTAAGTTCCAGTTTCTCTTTCTGGGGAATGAAAATAATAATAGTGATTACTTCATAGGGTTCTTGTGAAGATTAAATGATCCATGGTAATAATCCAAGTTCTAGAAACTTTCAATATTAATATATTACTACCCCAGGAATGCTGGGAAAGGGAATTAGTGCAGTAAGCAAAAACCATTACAACTAATGGCCAGGTAAATTCACGTAAGGTGTTTAGGTAGAAATGCAGCATAAAGAAGAGGCGTTCTTAGCTCATCACAGACTCAGATGAAGAAACAATGCTGACCTGGGAATCTGATATATTGCTGGGCTGCTAGAAGCACTCAGGCTACCTCTTTCTCTGCAAACTAACAGAACTGGGTCCCACACCAGCACCTCAAGCCTTGAATCTCACCTTCCCTAAGCAGAGTCACGTTAGCAGAAATCCACTTGCAGTGGCCCAGGTACGATTCAGGAGAGGGTTAACCCCGCAAACTCCACCAGAAATGGACGTTGAGGAGTTAGTACTGATCTGCCTCGACCCATTTTCCTCAAGCTCTACTTTAGCTGAGGCAACAGCACCAGAATTTTGCTATAATTCTATTTGGATCTCTCATTAGACAGGCATGCTCGTACCGGGCAACTTGATACTGCCATGGAAGTCTTTCTCAGCCCTTCCTGGCCTGTCCCTCCAGCGCCTTCCAGCTGGCTTCCTGTGGCATTCCCTTGGGCATCTGGGCTCCTGCCACAGGGCTCTGCTTGCTGACCCCAGAGCTGTTCCCTCCCCAGTGTTGCTGCCTTCTTCTTGGGGTTACTGCTTTATGATAACTTCCCATATCTGTAGGCTGAGTTAAGAGTGAAGTGCTTGCCTTTGGCAGTCTATTAGGATATCATGTTTACCTTTTTCATAGTGTTCTGTATAATCACTGACCTCCGAGTCTTTTCTCTTGCTAGAACACGTACTGTTTAGGGGGGAACGGCCACATTGTCTTTCTGTGTTCCTATTTCAAGCTCAATGTTTATTCCTATTTCTAGCATAGTAAGCTTTCTTTAAGGGTGTGCTAAATAAATTCATGAATAAGTGGAATGGACTCAATACAGAGTAGTTAAAATGAGAAAAGGTAGTCATTTATAAGTTTATTAATTCATTGAGCACCTACTGACTGCCGGACAGCCCTCCCTGCACTGAAGATGTAGCAGTGAATAGACCCCGGCCCTGCTTGGCGCCTGCGCGGTCCAGCGTGACAGACCGGAGGGAGATGAGCAGATGGTGTGTTCTCAGTGGGCAACGTGTGGGATAAAAATAAAACAAGTAAAGGTAGGGCAAGCCATGATTATTGCACTGAGCATTTTAAAGACATTTTTAAGACAAAAATTTTAAGTACAATGTTGTAAACACTAAATAAAAATAAGAAAGTAAGAAAAACAACTCACTTATATTTTAGAAGTAAATAATAGGGTTTATAACCCTGGATTAAAAATTTTAAATGTGTTAAAGGACCAGAAATAGGCAAAATAACAAATTTATTTAATCTTTTATAAAATGACTATGAAGTTATTATTTTGCTTTTGTCTCTTACAGTTAGTTAATTTCTTTCTGCATATGCACAGGTGTTCTTACATGCCGTCAGGGATGTGTTGCTTTTGTTTCCCTTGACTGTCCCCTCCTTCCATTATGGCAACCCATCTGTGTTAGTGAACTAGTATGTAACCTTCCTTGTCTTTTCCTATGCTAACATAATCATCTACATGTGCATGTGTGCGCGCACCTACACGCTCATTTACATAACAGGTTTTTCTCTGTTTGTCTTTTTTTTAAATTAAAATATAAAGAGCAGATATTATTTACCCCTTTCCACATCTTGCTCAGTGAAACCTCATGTAAATCCTACTAGAGCAAAAGGTTCTAGTCCCATTTTTAACAACAGCTGCATAGTATTCCATGGTATGGTCAAACCGTATTTTCTCAGTCATTCCCTTATTTATAGGCATTAATTTTGCTTCCAGTTTTTTTTTTCCACACTAACAATACTTCAATGTGTCCTTGAATATATATTCTGGTTAGATTTCCAGCAATGAAATTATTAGGTTATGTGTGTGTGTGTGCATGCACGTGTGTGTGTATTGAGAGAGATTAATTTTATAGGTATTGCAGATTGCTTTTTATAACAGCTGTAACATTTCACAGTGCCATCAACAATATGTTAGCATTCCTTTTCCTCCACACATTCTCTAGAAATAGAACTTGTGAAATGACATTTCACTGTTTTATCTGCATTTCTCTACTAGTGATTTAGATTTTGTATTTGGGTTTTAGTAATTCAATGGATATCATTTTTAAGTAAACATTTTATAGAAGGAAAGCAAATCCTATGTATCAGATCAATGAACAAATCCCCATAACCAGCATCCAGATAAGAAATAGAATATTATCAGCTTCCCGGAAGTCCCTTCAAGGCCTCTACTAGTCACTAACCCCTCTGCCCCAAGGAAAATCACTATTCTGACTTCTATCACCACAAATTACTTTTGCCTACTTTTGAAATTTATATAAGTAAATTGTACAGTCTGTATTCTTTCCAATATTATTTTGTGAGATTCTTTCATATTGCATAAAGCAGTAATTCTTTTCGTTTCTTTGCTATAAAGATTTACATTATGTAAATAAATTTACCATTTATCTATGCAAGTGTTGATGAATATTTGGGTTGTTTCCAATTTTGACTATTATGAATAGTAATTCTATGAGCATTTTGGTACATGTCACTCTTGCTGAGTACATATCAGTTGGAATTGATGGACCATGGGTATCCATTTGTTCACATTCAGTAAATACTGGTAAAAACCTAGTGTCAGAGACTACTGCCTAAAATGATTCTTTTTTTTTTTTTTGCACTTTTCTGAAGCTAGAAACGGGGAGAGACAGTCAGACAGACTCCCGCATGCACCCAACCAGGATCCACCAGGGGGCGACACTCTGCCCACCAGGGCGCCTTTCCGGGGCGTCACTCTGTTGCGACCAGAGCCACTCTAGCGCCTGGGGCAGAGGCCAAGGAGCCATCCCCAGCGCCCGGGCCATCCTTGCTCCACTGGAGCCTTGGCTGCGGGAGGGGAAGAGAGAGACAGAGAGGAAAGAGGGGGGGGGAGGTGGAGAAGCAGATGGGCGCCTCTCCTGTGTGCCCTGGCCGGGAATCGAACCTGGGACCTCTGCACACCAGGCCGACGCTCTACCACTGACTAAAATGATTCTTACCAATTTACACTACCCAGTAGTGTTGGACGGCTCTACTTGCTCTATATCCTTGAAAGCATTTTTGCTTGTAATTTTAGCCTGTTGATGTGTTTTCTTTAATTTGTATTTCCTTAATGACTAATGACATAGCACATCTTTTATATTTTTATTGGCCATTTAGATATTCTCTTTTGTAGCATGTTTATTCAAGTCTTTTACCCATTTCTCTAGTGGTTTATTTATCTTTCATGATTTATAAGAGTTCTCTAGTATAGCTGCTGGACACATGCTCTTTCTCACCTTTGTCAGATATATCTATTTTAAAATGTCTCCCACATTGTTGCTTGTCTTTTCTTTCTCTTACTGGTGTTTTTTGATGAGTAGAAACTCTTAATGTTTATGTAGTCTGATTCACCATTTTCACCCATTGTACTTAGTGCTTTTTATATTCTATTATATTTTGGAAATCTTTGTCTATGCCAAGATCATAAAACCATTCTCCTGTGCTATCTAGAACAATGTTTCTCAACCTCTCTTTTTTTTCATTATCGCCTGTGATGGACAGATGTTAAAGTGGTTCCCATCATCCCTATGTTCTAGTATTTATGCCCTGTGAAATCTTCTCCCTCTTGAGTACAGAAGGGACCTGTGACTTGCTTCTTGCCAATAGAATACAGCAAAGGAGACAGGTTGTTACTTCCCCCATTATGTTACCTAAGATTGTAACAGCGCTCTTGCTAGGGAACATTTTCCTTTGTTGGTTTTGAAGAAGCAAGTTTCACTATTGTGAGCTTCCTAAGGAGTAGAACCATGAAGCAAGGAACTGAGAGTAACCTCTGGATCAGTGGTCCCCAACCTTTTTTGGGCCATGGGCCGGTTTAATGTCAGAAAATATTTTCACTGACTAGCTTTTAGGGTGGGACAGATAAATGTATCACGTGACCGAGACAAGCGTCAAGAGTGAGTCTTAGACGGATGTAACTAAGGGAATCTGGTCATTTTTAAAAAATAAAACATCATTCAGACTTAAATATAAATAAAACAAAAATAATGTAAGTTATTTATTCTTTCTCTGCAGACTGGTACCAAATGGCCCACGGACCGGTACCAGTCTGCAGCCCGGGGGTTGGGGACCACTACTCTGGATGACAGTCAGGAAGCAACTAAAGTCCTCAGTACCAATACTTGTAAGGAATTGAAAACTACCAATGACCATGTGAGCTTGGAAGTAGATCCTTCTTCAAGCAAGTTTTCTGAAGACCCAGCCCTGGCCAAATCCTTGATGCAGTCTTACAGATGACCCACATTAAGCCATGCCCAGACTCCTGGTCTACAGAAACTGTCACATAATAGATGTATTGCTTTAAGCCACTAACTTTGTAGTAATATTGTTATGCAACAATAGATAATTAAAACATCACAACCCTAGAAGAAAGAGATGATATAGTTTGTTCCTAATAATTACCTGTTTCACTAGTGTGCAACTTTATACTACATATATACTTATATCTGTTTATGTACTATATGTATAATATATATGTGCTTTATACAAAAAAATAATTAATTTTTTTCTCCCCCACAAACCAATTTTTACCCCCCTGGGGGCAATATCATCTCTGTTGAAAATGCATGCAATGGTGTTGGCCACCCACATGTTTTTGTAAATAAACTTTTTTTTTTGTATTTTTCTGAAGCTGGAAATGGGGAGGCAGTCAGACAGACTCCTGCATGCGCCCCACTGGGATCCACCTGGCATGCCCACCAGGGGGCGATGCTCTGCCCATCTGGGGCGTTGCTCTGTTGCAACCAGAGCCATTCTAGCACCTGAGGCAGAGGCCATAGAGCCATCCTCAGCACCTGGGCCAACTTTGCTCCAATGGAGACTTGGCTGCGGGAGGGGAAGAGAGAGACAGAGAGGAAGGAGAGGGGGAGGGGTGGAGAAGCAGATGGGCGCTTCTCCTGTGTGCCCTGGCTGGGAATTGAACCCAGGACTCCTGCACGCCAGGCCGACGCTCTACCACTGAGCCAACCGGCCAGGGCTGTAAATAAACTTTTATTGAAACACAGCCATGTTTGTGTTTCACCAGGAATTTAATTTTTACCTATAATGTTAGGTAAAGGTCAAAATTCTTTTTACATTCCAAGTGGATTTTCAACTTACTCAGCATTATTTACTGAAAAGGCCATTCTTATCACTTACATAGTTGTGTAACCTTTGTCTGAATCCTATGATTGTATGTATCATATGTGGGTCTCTATGTGTATTAGACATAGTTTAGAGACAACTGATATCTATAATATTAAGTTTTCTAATTTTTGATACAGAAACATTTATTTGTCTTTCAAAATTCTCTCAATGATATTTGTATTTTTTGTGTAGAGGTCTTAAACCTCTACATTATTAAGGCCTAAGTATTTGATTTTTTTGATAGCTTATAACTTGCATCATATAAAATTTTTTATTTTTTAATTGTATTCTTCTAGTATATAGAGGTACAATTGATTTTCTTATATTAATTTTGTTCCCAGTGACTTTGTTAAATCCATTATTAATTATAATAATTAAACTTCAAACCTTTCTAGATTTTCTATGAGCACAATCATGTTATCTGTGAATAATGACATTCTATTACCTTTTTTCTAATTAATTTTTATTTTTTTGCCTTAGCACACTGACTGAAATCTTTAATAAACATTGAATAGAGAAAATAGCACATATGCCTGATAGTGGTGGTGCAGTGGATAGAGCATTGACCTGGGATGCTGAGGACCCAGGTTTGAAACCCCATTTGCTGGCTTGAGCGCAGCCTCACCAGCTTGAGTGCAGAGCATTGGCATGACCATGGGATCCCATGGTCACTGGCTTAAGCCCAAAGGTCATTGGCTTGAAGCCAAGGTTGCTGGCTTGAACGAAGGGTCACTGGCTCAGCTGGAGTACTCCCTTGCCCGCTATCAAGGCACGTATGAGAAACAATTAATGAATAACTAAGTGATGCAACTACGAGTTGATGCTTCTCATCTCTCTCCTTTCCTGACTTTCTCTGTCTCTATCTCTGTCTCTGTCTCTCTCGCAAAAATAAAATAAAATAAAAATAAATAGCAGATAATAGTTTTATTCCTGATCTCAAAGGGCAAGTTTTTAATATTACATCATTAAGTGTTATGCTTGCCTTTTTTTTCTTTTTAACTATTACTTATCAGATTAAGGAAGTTATTCTTCTACTCCTTGTTGTTAACAATTTCTTAAAATTTATTTTCTCACCAATCTATATTGTTTTATAAATGTTCTTTTTGTATCCACTGAGATAATCATTCAATTTTTTTCTCAATTATAATTAATGTAGCGAATTATATTAAGATTTTGAATGTTAAAGTGACCTTTCACCTTGCATTCTTGGGTTAGACACAACTTGGTTTTTTATACACATCACTGGTTTCACTTTGCTCATAATTTGTTTCTTTTTGCATTTATCTTCATTAAACAAGTGGGGAAGTACTTAACCTTTTTTTTAGTCTTTGGAACAGTTTATATAACATTGGTGTTATTTCTTCCTTAAATGTTTGGTGAAAACTTCTGGACTAGAGCTTTCTTTGTGGAAAGGTCTCAAATACAGATTCAATGTTTAAAATATAGGTAGTAGTATTCAGATGTTCTATTTCATTTTATGATCTCTTTGGTAAGTTATATTTATCTAGAAAATTGTTTAATTGGAATTAAAACTTCTTGGCATAAAGTTGTTTATAATGCTTTTGTCCTTATATTTTAATTCTTTTTAATGACCATAGAAGCTACAATAAAGTACCCTTTTACTTATGGAATTAATTTATGTTCTTCATTTTTTTAAAGTAAGTTCTGCTAAGGATTTATCAATTGTTATTAGACTCTTCAAAGAATGAACTCTTGTTTCTCTTCTCTATTGTATATTTCTTTTCTCTTTCACTGATTTCTTTTATTATCTTTATATTTTTTAATTTTTGTATTTAATTTTTTCTTTTTCTAAATATTTGAGATACTCAGTTAACTTTCAATCTTTCTTCTGTTCTAATATGTACATTAAAACTATCAATTTTCCTTAAAACACAGTTTTAGCTATATTCCACTAATACTGTTGTTATATTTTCACTATGTTAATTTTTATTTTAAGATTTTATTTATTGATTTTTGGTGAGAGGAAATAGAGAGAGAGGAGAAGCAAGAAGTATCAACTCATAGTAGTTGCTTCCTGTATGTGGCTTTTTTTTTTTTTTTTTTTTTGTATTTTTTTGAAGTTGGAAACGGGGAGACAGACAAACTCCTGCATGTGCCCGACCGGGATCCACCCGGCATGCCCACCAGGGGGCGATGCTCTGCCCATCTTGGGCGTTGCAACCAGAGTCATTCTTGCGCCTGAGGCAGAGGCCATGGAGCCGGTCCCCAGTGCCCGGGCCAACTTTGCTCCAGTGGAGCCTCAGCTGTGGGAGGGGAAGAGAGAGACAGAGAGGAAGGAGAGGGGGAGGGGTGGAGAAGCAGATGGGCGCTTCTCCTGTGTGCCCTGGCTGGGAATTGAACCGGGACTCCTGCACGCCAGGCCGACGCTCTACCACTGAGCCAACTGGCCAGAGCCCTGTATGTGCCTTGACCAGGCAAGCCCAGGGTTTCGAACTGGCGACCTCAGCATTGCAAATTGATGTTTTATCCACTGTGCCACCACAGGTCAGGCCTTTTTTTTTTCTTCTAATTTTCATTGTTAATTCTTTGTTGGTCCATAATTTATTTGGATGCACATAACTGAATTTCCTAACATTTAGGTTTTTTTTTTTCTATTTAGCTTTTTGCTATTAATTTTTAACTTAACTTCAATTTAGTTAAAAACATACTCAGTTTTGTTTAATTTTTAGAAATTTGTTCAGGCCTGCTTTATGGCCCAGCATCTTAAGAAAATATTTCATATTTTCTTTAAAAAATGTGAATTCTGGTTTTGGCTTCACAGTTTGTTTTTTTTACTGTTGTTGTTATTCATATAGCTACACTAACTTTCTTTTGGTTAATTTGTATGGTATATCATTTTTTTATACTTTTACTTTTAATATTCCTTTGTCCTTATACTTAAGTTCTCTCTCTCTCTCTCTCTCTCTCTCTTTAATTCAGTGAGAGGAGGGGATGCAGACAGAGACAGACTTTCTCATGCGCCCTGACCAGGATCCACCCAGAAATTCCACTAGGGGGCGATGCTCTGCCCATCTAGGATGTTGCTTCATTGCTCAACAACCCAGCTCTTCTCAGAGCTTGAGGCAGAGGCCATGGAACCATCTTTAGCGCTGGGGCCAACTCACTCCAATTGAGTCATGGCTGCAGAAGGGGGAGAGAGAGAGAGAGAGAGAGAGAGAGAGAGAGAGAGAGAGAGAAGGGGGAAAAAGATGGGGGAAGGGTTGAGAAACAGATGGGCACTTTTTCTGTGTGCCCTGACCAGAAATCAAACCCGGGACATCCACATGCCAAGCTGACATTCTACCACTGAGCCAACCAGCCAGGGCCAAGTTCTGTCTCTTGTAAAAAAAACAAACAAACACAAAAAATACTGTTGCTATTGTTTTAATTTGGTCTTATAATTGTTTTAATTGATCTATAATTGTTTTAATTTGGTCTTGTAATGTATGACTTTTGCTTAGAGTTTTTAGTCTATCTACATTTAATCTAATTACTAATATATTGGAGCATATGTCTACCATGTTATCATTTGTTTTATATTCATACTTGTACATCTGCTCTTGTTCTCTTGTTTATTCGACTTTATTGCTGTCTTCTGCATTAAACAAGTATTTTTAAATTCTATTTTCTTTGTTAGCTTATTGGATATGCACTCTTTAATATTTTTAGCATATATGAAATCAACATAGATATTGATTACCACATATATTATCACTAGACATTACTATATATATTATTAATCTATTTCAGGCAATGTAAGCACCCTACAGACATCCTCTTCAGGCTTTTGTCTTATTGCTCCAATGGGTTTTAATTTCACATATATTTTATATCCCATGAGACTTTATTATTACTGGAGTTAATACTCATTTAGATTAATTCCCATATTTACTCTTTTGAAGGTACTATGTCTTTCTCTGCATCCCAGTCCAACGCTCTATCCTCTGCGCCACCGCCTGGTTAGGCTACTATGTCTTTCTACTTGGAAACTTTTAAGATTTTATTCTGGCCCTAGCCGATTTGCTCAGTAGATAGAGTGTGTGAATGTTCTGGGTTCAATCCCCAGTCAGGTAACACAGGAGAAGCGACCATCTGCTTCTCTACCCCTCCCTTTTCCCCCACCTCTCTCTTCCCCTCTTGCAGCCAGTAGCTCGATTGGTTTGAGCATAGGTCTCAGGCACTGAGGACAGCTTGGCTGATTCAAGCATCAGCCTTGGATAGGGGTTGCCGGGTGGATTCCAGTTGGGGTGCGTGTGGGAGTCTGTTTCTCTATCTTCCCTCCTCTCATTTAAAAAAGAAAAAAAGATTTTTTTCTTTGGTTTTTATTCTTAAAAATTTTAATATGATTTGGATAGATGTATTTTTTCTTTGTAATTATTGTTTCTGGAGTTCATAGTGATTATTTTTTGTCATCAGTTTTCTTCAAATAGTGCTTTTGCTCCATTTTTTTCTCCTCTCCAGTCTCTAATGTCATGCATGTTATATCTTTTCACTAAGCCCCATATATTCCTTATCTTCTTTTTAGTATTTTTCCATACCTTTTTTCTGTTCATGGTTTAATTCAGATTTTTCTACTCCTATATCTTTCAGTGTACTAATCCTCCTTTCAGTTGGGCTTAATCTACTTGAAAAAATATCAGTTTATTTTTAATTTCAGTTATTTTTTTTTTACATTCTGAGGAATGTTTATTTATATATGTATACATATGTATATATGTAATAAGATAAATAAAACATAAAAGGGAAGGGTAGAAAGACCTATTTGATGTAATATTTCTAAATTTTACTTGAAATAGTAAAATATTAATTATAAGAAGGCTGAAAAGTTAAGATTTATTGTAACCTTACAGGAACTATGAAAGAAAGTTTAAAGAAGTTAATTCAAAGCATAATAGATGCATTAAAATAGAATACTGAAAAATGTTCAAATAACTCCAAAGAAGGCAGAAAAGGAGCATAAAGGGACAAAAAAGGGAATAAACAGAAAATGAAGTATAAATGTTAAATTCCAACATATCAATAAATACATGAAATGTAAACAATCTAAATACACCAATTAAAACACAGAAATTATGGAATGTATTATAAAACAAGTGTGTACAAATTACTCACTTTAATAATAATATAAAAGCATAAAAATGTAGTACAATAATAAATAATACATAAATATACAATTGCATTTATATGATAAATATATAAATGGTAAATAATGACTAAATACCGTAAATAAAATGGATAATAATGTGGGCTAAAAATAGAAAGGTGAAAGGTAATTTATGCAAATGCTAATCAAAAGAAAAGATGAAGTAGAAGTCAAAAAAAAAGGTGAAGTAGAATTCAGAACAAAAAAAAGTGACCAGAGATGAAGAGTAATATTATATAATGATAAAAGGATCAATTCTTCAAAAAGCCATAACAATCCTATATGTATATATACTTAACAAGGCTTCAAAATACAGAATGCATAAAAACAAATGGAACTGAAAGGAGAAACACACAAATTCAAAATTATAGTAAGGACCTCAACACTATTCTCTGAGGTAGAAAATCGCCATAGAACTGAACAACATCATCAACTGTATTTAATGAACATTTATAGAACATTGCACCCAATAATAGCAGAGTTCACATTCTTTTTCAGTGCTTATCAAGCATTTACCAAGATAGACCCATCCTGGATCATATAATAAGTCTTAAAAATCTGAAAAGAATTGAGGTCATACAAAGTATGTTGTCTAGCAAAAATGGAATTTATTGGAAATCAATAATTGAAAGATAATAGGAAAATCATCAAATACATGGGAATTAAAGATTATACTTCTAAGTAACACATGAGTCAGAAAACATTTCAAGGGATATTAGAAAATATTTTGAAACAAAAAAGTGAAAATAAATTAACAATTTGTAGGATGCTTCTACAGAAGTGTTTAGAGAGAAAGTCATTGCAATATAAATTCATTGGTTATATTACAAAAGAAGAAAGTTCTCAAATCAATAACCTAAGATTACACATTTGAGGAACTAGAAAAATTAGAGCAAAATAAGCCTAATGAAAGCAAAAATGAAGACGTAATAAAGAAAAGAGAAGACATCAATGGAATTTAGAATAGAAGAAATCAATCAAACCAAAAGCTGGTTCATGAAAAGATCAATAAAATTGATAAAATTAATACAACTATCAGCAATACAACTGCTGCTGGAAATGACAAAGAAACTGACAAAGAAAGAAACTGACAAAGAAAAAGAAAGGGATGACACATATTACTGGTATTAGTGATAAAAAGGGTATAACACTACAGAATTTGCAATCATTAGAGATAATAAGGAAAGAAACAACTCCAAACATATGTATCTAATAACTTGAATGAAATAAAATCCTTGAAAACCAAAAACTACCAAAATTCAATCAAGATTAACTAATCTAAAGAGTTCTGTAACTATTAAATAAGTTGAACTTCAGTTAAAAACCTTCTGAAAGAAAATACCAAGGCTCAAATAATTTCACTCATAAATTCCACTAAACATTTAAAGAAGAAATAACACCAATTGTAAACAATCAAGTACAGAAAACAGAAGAGGAAGGAACACTTTCCCACTTATTTTATAGATTAGCATTACTGTGATAACAAAAGTACTGAAAAAGAAAAAAAAGGTAAACTATAGATTAATATATATAATTAATATTCCTCATAAACATAGAAGCAAAAATATTTAACAAAATATTCATAAATTGAACCCAGAAATACATAAAAAAGAATAATGCACCATGACCAGATTGAGTTTATCCCAGGGTTTATGCAGATTGGTTCAATATTTGAAAATCAATCAAATCACTGCTGCTGGAAATGTAAAATGGTGCAGCCACTTTGGAAAACAGTTTGGCAATTCCTCAATAAGTTAAACATAGAGTTACCATATGACCTCATAATTCCACTCTTATGTGTATTACCCAAGATAAATAAGAACATGTGTCTATACAGAAACTTGTACACAAATGCTATAGCAACATTATTTATAATTGCCAAAAAGTGGAAACAACCCAAATGTCCATCAACAAGTGAATGAATAAACAAAATGTGGTCTGTTCATATAATGAGAGATTATTCACACATCAAAAGAAATGAAGTACTGATATATGCTCCAACATGGATGGACCATGAATGCTAAGTGAAAAAAGCCAGTCACAAGAGACCACATATCACATGATTTCATTCATGTGAAAGTCCAGAACAGGGAAGTCTACAGAGACAGAAAGTAGATAAGTGGTTGCTTGGGGCTGAAGATGATAGCTAAAATAAGGGATTTCTGACCCTGGCCAGTTAGCTCAGTTGATTAAGAGCATGGTCCCGAATCAACAGATTTTCAGGTTCGATTCCTGGTCAGGGCACACACAGGAAGCAGCCAATGAGTGCATGACTGAGTGGAACAAATGAATATTTCCCTTCCCCCTTCCTCTCTTCCTTCCTCTCTCTGTCTTTCTGAAAAAAAAAAAAAAAGAAATTAAGCCCTGGCCAGATAGCTGGAGTGTCTTCCCGGAGTGAGTGTGGATGTTGCTGCTTGGATTCCCATCAGGGTACATACAGGAGCAGCTCCATGTTCCTGTCTCTCGCACCTTGCCTCTCTCGAAACATAAAAATTAAATAAGGAATTTCTTTCTGATGTCACAAAAATGTTCTAAAATCAACTGGTTTGATGGTTGCACATATATGTGAATATACTAAAAATCATTAAAATTGTATACTTTCAATTGGTGAATTGAAGTGGTAAAGGAACTATATTTAAATAAAGCTGTTAAAATTTATATATGCAAAACAAAGAAACTAGAATAGACAAAACAATTTTGAAAAGGAAGAATAGAGTTGGAGAAATTACACCACCTCATTTAAAAATTTACTATAAAACTACAGTAATCAAAAGTGTGACATGTGTGAAGGGACAGACTGATAAATTAATGCCACAGAACACTCACACAAATTTGACCAACTGCTATTTTTTGATACAGTGATCTTCTCAAAGGGTATAATTCATTGGCATTTAATAAAGTGTTATGCAACCATCACCACTATCTAGTTCCAGAAAATTTCATCACCTCAAAAAGAAACACTGACCTCATTAAGCAGTCATTCTTCATTCCCCTCTGTCTAGGGCCCCTTGCAATCTCTAATTTCTAATCAGATTTCTGTTTCTATAGGTTTGTTTGTGCTGGATATTATATATGAATGAAATCATACAATGTCTGGCTTCTTTTACTTAGCATGATGTTTCCAAGGTTTATCCATGTTATAGCATGTACTAGTACTTCATTCCACTCTATGCCTGAATAATATAGCATTGTATGAATATGCCACATGTTGTATATTCATTATTCAGTGGACATTAGGGAAGTTTCCATCTTCCATCTGTTGACCATTTGCATAAGTTTTTATTTGAACATTGGATTTCAAAATTTTGGATATATACCTAGAAATGAAATTGCTGGATCTCCTGGCAATTCTATGTTTAACTTATTGAGTAACAGCCAAAATGTTTTATATAGCTGCTGTGCCATTTTACATTTCCACCAGCAATGTATGAGGGCTCTAATTTCTCTACATCCTCGTCAACATTAGTTACTTTCTATTTTTGTTTTGTTTTGTTTTATTATGGGTATCCTAGTGGGTTTGTAGTGGTATCTCATTGTGATTTTGGTTTGCTTTTCCCAAATGATTAGTGATGTTTTATGCATTTATGCCATTTGTAAGTCTTCCTTAGAGGAACATCTATTCATATCTGTTGCTTGTCTTTTAATTATTGAGTTGTGATTTTTGTGTATTCTAGATATTACACTTTTTTTCCCCCAAAGTTAGAAGCGAGGAGGCAGTCAGACAGACTTCCACATGCACCCTACCTAGATCCACCCGGCATGCCCACTAGAGGGTGATGCTCTGCCCACCCTGGGGCTTTGCTCCGTTGAAGCCGGAGCCATTCCAGGGCCCAAGGTGGAGGCCATGGAGCCATCCTCAGTGCCCGGGTCAACCTTGCTGCAATGGAGCCTTGGCTGTGGGAGGGGAAGAGAGAGACAGAGAGGAAGGAGAGGGGGAAAGGTGAGGAAGCAGATGGGCGCTTCTCCTGTGTGCCCTGACCGGGAATAGAACCCAGGACTTCCACATGCTGGGCTGATGCTCTACCACTGAGCCAACTGGCCAGGGCCTAGATATTACACTTTTATCAGCTATATGATTTGTAGATATTTTTTTCTATTCTTTGGGTTGTCTTTTTACTTTCTGGATAGTGCCCTCTGATGCACAAATTTTCATATTTTGTTACAGTCCAATTTATCTATTTTTTGTTCTCTTGGTCATGTTTTTGTTGTCATATCTACAAAGCCTAGGTAATGAAGATTTACACTCATCTTCTAAGAATTTTATCATTTTAGCTCCTATATTTATATTTTGGTCTTTGGCCCACTTTGAGTTTTTATAGATAATGTGAATTTGGTAAATTGATTTTTGACAAAGGTACAAAAGCACTTCAGTGAAGAAAAGATAGTCTTTTCAATTAAAGGTCTTGTAACAATTGGACATTCATATGTAAAAAATTAACCTCGACTTATACCTCATACCTGTACCTTAGAAGAGAGAAATTCATAAATTAGTTTAAAGAGAAAGTTGGAGAGAACACCAGAATCCAGAGTTGTTTTGGGGTAAAATGGTAAATAGATGGAAAAGGCACCATTCTCTGCCTTTTTACATAGAACCCACAAAGCTTCATTACCCTTTACCCCCTTTCAGGACTGGATTCTTCAGAAGCACACAGAATACACACCTTTGCATGGATAATAGGGGCTCATGCTAGACCATAACAGTGACAACTTGACTATTTTTAGGAACAGGCTAACTTCATAGTGCTTCTCAAAGTAGCCCTCTGTGAGAGAGCCCAAGAAAGTACAAAGTGGAGCCTGATAATGACAACACAATGATGTCCAGGAACTGAACACATTCCCTAAGCCAATTTATTTTCTTACTACCCTGAGAAGTATAAAATCAATCCGAAGCTTCCATAATTATTTTCTCCTATTGCCTGCCACCAATATGCAAAGAAGAGAACTGGGGAATGTAATTTTCTCTGAATCAAGACAGTTGTTCAGATGGTGATGCCAATGGCGTGTGAGTCATGAATGTTTGACTTTGTGTGTGCATGATATATCTTAGTCTTCCAAGACCTCTCTCTTTGAAAGCAGGAGATTGAGTTCATGTATTTCTTATTACTCACAAATCCCCAGAGCTGAGGGCTCCTGGCTATTCCATAGAGCTGAAGAATGAATTCTAGTTGTAAACAACAGTTGCTATGATGACAGGTATTATGGTTTATCTATTAGTTTCTCAGAAGCACTGGTTCTAGAGGCTATGAGGTGATTAAGGCCTGTACATAAGTTTGCTCTTGGCTCAGCTAAGAGTCTCTTTTTGGTTCATTCATCTTTAGAAGATTGACATGAAGGGAACCCTAGCTTTAGAGCCAGATAAATACGCCCTGGTTCAAACCCTGATCTAATCAGGTTTTAGCTGTGTGACTGTGAGCAAGTTTCTTAAGCTAACTGAGCCTCAGTCTTCTCATGAGTAACAACAAAGATAATAACACTCATTTTGCAGGATTATTGGGAGGATTAAATGCAATAATATAGATGAAAACATATACTTGGTACTCAGAAAATGTTGATCTCTATTCTTTTTTTCTTTATAAAGGGATGACTAAAATTCTGCTCCTTAATATCTATAGCACTAAATTAGGAATTAGGCTTGGTGTAACACTCAAAACAATAGTGATTTAAGTTTGAGAAGTTTATGTCTTTCCCAGCTAGTGTCTAGAATAATTAATCCAGGTGGTCCAGCATGGTCTATTGTTCCAGCATCACTGTGGTCCAGGTGACTCACCACATCCAGGCTCCACACAGAAGGATGGAGGGATGAAAAAGAAGGCTAATGTTCCTTCTTTCAGAGAAATGGCCAGTATTGTCTACATCACATTCCTGCACACATCGTATTGGTCAGATTTTAGTGCCATGGCCATCCTCGCTACAAAAGCTAGGGAATGTAGTCTTTATGCTGAACAGCCATGTGCCCCAGTGGTAATTGAGGGTTCTATTATTGTAGGGGAAAGGGAAATGGATATTAGGGAACAGTTTGAAGTCTCTGTCCAATATCTGCATTTTCTCCTTACTCTTAGTCACAGGTAAAGTTTTTAAGCATAAGTGCAAGCTATGTAGATAATGAATAGAATCAAATTAATCTTACATCATTAGAAAAAAATGCATAGACTAAATTACATTGGAGAGACATGTAAACAAGAAATCGTAAAAAGAAGAATTAAAGACAAAGGGGATACTAAAAGTTCAGTTTCTATTGATGAAAATTAAAATACTTAGGGACTTTTCAGCAGTAAAGAATCTTTGTTCTGGGCACTTTCTGCATTCTCTTCCAGATCCACTCTTCCATCTCCTCACTGCTCTGGGCCCCAGCAGGCTGACCTATGGGGCCACACTGACAGCTTGCACTTGGGTTTGGCCAATGGAGAGCACCAACAGGAGACGGGGGAGAAGTTGGAGGGTGGGTTTGGGTTGCTTCGTTCCCTAATAGCGTTCCTACAAGGGTGTCACAGGTTGGCCCTATCCTTCCCCTGAAGTCACAGTTCCCATAGTCCTCCTCTGCTTCTAAGTTTGTATATGCTCTTTCTTGTATTTTACAGCCTAAGGAAGGTGATGGTCCTCAGATGTTTCTGGCCTTAGGGTACTGCACTACCACTGTGGTTTCACTACTCCAGAACCATACCTTTGTATATAGTCCTTTTATTAAACCTTCTTCAAATTACCCAGATACAGTGGGCCATCTATTTCCTTTCAGAACCCAATCAATACTTAATGCTCCAAACACTATATCCTCAAAAGCAAATCCCATTAGAATTGTAGGAAGAGATTTTCAAAAGCAAATTTTCTTGAGACATTTTTAACCAACCGCTATTCATCTAAAATGTAAAATTTATATTCTAAATAAAAAGAATATGTACTATTTTCCAATGGCCATGGACAGTTTGGAGCATTGAACAATATCTTCAATATCTCTAATTAATATGGTAAAAGCTAATGTTTTTAAAATACAAAGAACATTGAAACAAAGTTATGAAAGGTTAATAAACACATTTAAATTTTTTAACAAGGCTGGTAGTCAAAATATGCAAATTAAAATGAAATGTCTTTTTTTAAACTATCAAATTAGCAAAGATTGAAAAAATAGTGCTTGCAAGAGTGTGATATGACACTGTTACTCACAGCTGGTGGGAGAATGAACTGATAAAAGCTTTCTGGAAAGAAATTGTTCTTTTCAGACACTAAGACTAAAATATTTGGAATCATCAAGAGTCCTATAAAGATTTATATTCTTTTAACCAGTACTTCTACTTCTAGGAATTTATTATAAAGAAATAAAAAATACAATGCAGATGTGTTTAAGGATGCATTGCACACATTATTTATAAGAGCAAAATGGGAATAGTCTAGATAATTGACAATAGTTGATGGTTACATTATGGTATATGGATGGAAAAATACACAGACATTAAGATAGGAATTTCAAAAACTAAATGAAACCGGACAAAAATCCCAAATAATATTAACTTAACAAAACAGGATATAAAACTATTCTTTCCCTTGTCTGTCATCCCTTGCAGACAGATCTCTCCTTTGGTTCCCAGACTTTCAACTTACAAGCCGACTGATTTGTGCCTCGAGCCTTCCCTCATTCATCTCTCTTATGTTGCGTACTCCTTAACGCTTGGGCTTTCTGGTCTGTGTTCAAAACTTTTGTTGAGTACATTAGAGAGACTGTTGATTCTTTTCAACATTTCTCCCCCATCTTCCTTCTTCCAATAAGAAACAATTTCCTGGTCATACTCATGTTATATCTTTTGGGCTATAGCATATTGGTCAGGTATGGGGATGTGATACAAGATGGCCCATCAAAGCCCTGGTTCCTCTAGAGACAGAAGCTATAAGAATCTGAAAAAGCCCTGTGGTCATGTCCCCCATGGTAAGTGAAACCTGGTCTCAGAGAATAAAGCTCGCACACAAAGAAGAGAGATGCAGATGATATTTACAAAGAGAGTCCAGATGGTATTTGGTCCCTGGATCCAGCTGTCCCTAAAGGCCAGTTCCAGTCCCATTTTGAGTTGGTTACATGAATTTCCCCATTAATGCTTTGAGTTAGTTTGAAATAAATTTTTGTTACTTCCAACCAAGTGTTCTAATGCAACCATTTCCGACCTCTCAGAGTCACTATGATTTCACACTGCAATAGCCCTTCACATTCCTCCCTCAGAGAGCAGTCTTGTCCACCTTCAGACTCTCAACCCACATCTCTTTGCAGGTGACAGAAGCTTTGGACTAGAAATAGAAAGCTTATGTTTCTATTTCTGTTTCTTCCAGCAAAAGCTGTGTGAGCTTGAGGATAACCTTTAACCTATCTGGGTCTTGATTTCTTCATCTATAAAACGGTGGCAATGGATTAGATGGAGTCTAAAATTCTTTTGACCCTTAACAGTTTATGATTCTACAGTTCCAAATTCTATACCTCCAGGTTAGCTCTGCCAAAGCTTTGGTCCTAACTCTGCCCACCTAGCACTTCCAGTTGCATGTCCCACCATTATTGCAGTCAACTACTCTGGCACCATCATCATTTTGCCCCAGAACCTGGTCTTTCCTGTTTCTGCAATAGGACCCACTGCTCTTCCAGACACCAAGACTTCAATATTTGGTAACATTTCTAACTGCTTACATACTTTTATCCCATATGCTTAAGGATCACCAGTTATCATTATTTCTTCTTTGGAATATTCTTGGAGTCATCCAGTTTTGGGTTCTTACTGCCATTTGTTAAGCTATATCTAGGTATATCTCAATCACTGTGTCTTTCACATATCTCTGTATTATATCTGCGTCTGTACTGTATCTCTATCTCTATCTATACTATATGTATGTGTATATGTATATGTGTACGTGTATATATATGTATAGCTATCGCTATATCTTCCATTTCTATCCAAAATTCCAGGCTCATATCTTTACATACATGGTGAAAAATTTTACTCAGATATCTCTCAAGCGTCTCAAACTCATTATCCTCACCTCAAATGACTGCTTCTTCTGTGTTACATGTCTTGAGTAGAGTTGTTATGAGGCACTTGATTTCCCAAACTATTACCTTGGAAATATCCTTACCTCCTTCTCTAATTCCTTCAGCTCTAGCCTAGAAATGATTCTCAGACCTTCCCCTACGCCCTTGAACCTACCTCCTCGGGTTGGCCTAGGTCAGGCTTCCTTTTTCTCTCACTGAACTACTGCAGGGCCTCTTTTTTTATGACAGAGATAGAGAGAAACAGAGAGAGGGACAGATAGGGACAGACAGACAGACAGGAAGGGAGAGAGATGAGAAGCATCAATTCTTCGTTTAGGCACCTTAGTTGTTCATTGATTGCTTTCTCATATGTGCCTTGATCGGAGGGCTACAGCAGACCAAGTAACCCCTTGCTCAAGCCAAGCGATCTTGGGCTCAAGATGGTGAGCCTTGCTCAAACCAGATGAGCCAGCGTGCAAGCTGGCAACCTTGGGGTTTTGAACCTGGGTCCTTGGCATCCCAGTCTGACACTTATTCACTGCGTCACTGCCTGGTCAGGCTGCAGTGGCCTCTTAACAACAATTCCTGCCCCAATTCTCAGCCCACCTTACCCATTATTTACACTGATATTAGAGTGTCCTTTTCAGGGAACTAAACTAACCAAGTCTATCTACCGCTTGGCAATTTTTAAGGCCCATTCTTTTCCTACCAGATTAAATCCAAAGGTTTTAACATGGCCTGAAATGACAAAAATAAAATGAAGGTGTCCTAAGGAGAAAATATTTTGATGAATTCAGATAAAGCTCCCAAGGGAACTTTATAACGAGGACGCGGAGGGTCAAAGATTGGTCCACAGTACCAGAGGTAAGGTCTGCTTTCTGCCCTTGACTCAGTGTTACTTCCACTGTCTGTAGACCTGCTCAAGTTCGCGCTGCTGGGGTCGGCTTCCTGGATCACTGCCGCTCTGGGCTCTAGGGCCAATACATCCTCATTGCACATTGTAGCTTCCGTTCTCCCCTGATCAGGAGTGCTCGGGATTGCTTTTCCTCCCACAGTGAGAGCTGCAGGATCTTAAGCTGGCTAACCTGGGAGGAAAGGACACCCAGCACGGCCAATGGAGACCTGACTCAGCTCTGCACAAGGGTTTGGGGCAAAGTCCCCGCTGGGAACAAATAGCTCCTTTGCTTTATTTTGTCTTGTTTGTGTAATCCCTTTGGGGATTATGGGGAAAGCTGACTGTTGAAAGCCATTTTGGGGAGCCACACCTGGGCCATTTTTGTCTCTATAAATAGCAATCTGTGCGCCGCTCTGATACAACTCAAAACCCTCATGATTACTTTTTGTCATACCAAGCAGGAAGAATAGGGAAGGATGGAAACATGTTTTCTGGCAGATGGCATCAGAGAACAGATGACAGGGAGAAGACGGGTCAGTCAACTCCTACTGAAAGAAAACATTGGCTTTCTGTGCCTGAGACAGAAATCTCCATTCTTGGAAGTATAGAACAAATGTGGTTAGGAAGGAATGTGAATATAAAAATAGAAGTAGGTGGTAAGAGAGCAATTTATTGCTTTTGAAAATATTTAATGGCAATTTTTAAACTTTAAAGAACAGTTTGAAACTTAAATGTAAAAAGGAAGAAAAGTTACTCAGAGTCCCACCAACCAGAGATAAACCTTTCTTAACATTGATATCTTGTTCCCTCCATTCCCTTTTTGTTTTAACTACGCACACATTTTTTTTCTTCTATTTATTTTCCAAATTGCAATCTTTATATACACAAAATTTGGTATTCTGCTTTTCCTAGAACATTACAGAATAATCATATTCATGTTTTATTACACAGCTCTTATAAACTTTTGCTAATTCAACAAAATACTTACCAAACACCTACAATGCCCAAGCGTGGGCTGATCACAGCGAGGCCTCTTCTCTCAGCGTGTTCACAAGCAGCTGAGGCTCAGGGACAGGCAGGCCTGCAGGCACCTGAGCGTGAGACAAGGGCGCAGATAGGATCAAATGCAGGATCTGAAGGAGCACTGGGAAGGGCCCAGATGTCTGTGGTGTGGGTGTCAGAGGAACTTCCCAGAGGAGGAGGAGGAGGTATCTCAGCTGAGTTCTGCAGGGTGAGTAAGAATTATCCAGGAAAAAAATGTGTGGGGAGAAAAGCTGTCCCGAGGTCTAGAAGAGAGTGAGAGCACGCGGAGGTGAAGAACATTTGACGCAGGGAGGATCTAGAGGTCGGGGGTGAGCATAGGAGGGGCAGGCTCGCTAGGAGGGAGAAGCAAGAGAGGTAAGCCACGTGGTAGGCAGGGTCATGAGGAGCCCTCTCAGCCTGTCGAGGAGTCTGAACACCCTCTGGCTGGTAATGGGGAGCAGGGAATGTTTTAAGGAAGGGACTGACAGGTCAGGGCTGCATTTTAGAAGAACTACTTAGGCTGTACTGTGAAGGACACCTTGTAATGGGCAAAGATAGTGTCTGGGAAACCAATTAGGAAACTCAGCAGTAATCCAGATAAGGGTTGATGGATCTCTAAATGATTTTTTCTATCCCAGCCCTGGTCACTACCAGATATAGAGGAAACAGCCTTCCACAGACATCCTCACTGACTTTTCTCAGGGGTCATCCTGGTTGGACACACATAGCCTCAGAGAGGGCTGATTTGTAGCTTTCTACTGATCTTCCAACCCCCCCTCTCTCAGGATGTATACTTCCCTAGCTTTCTCCATAATTGTGTCATATCTTATTTTTATACTATAGCCTTCATTTCTTTTTGTTTCTTTCTTATTTTTTTTAGGTGAAAGAAGGGGAGATAATGAGGCATATGTCCCGACTGGGATCCACCCAGCAACCCCACCCAAGGACAATGCTCCTGTACCAAGCTATTTTTAGTGCCTGAGGCTAACACCCTCCAATGGAGTTATCCTCAGTATCCAGCACCACACTGAAACTAGTTGAGCCACTGGTTGTCAGAAGAGAAGAGATAGAGAAGGGGAGGAGAGAGGGAAGAAGCAGATGATCGCTTCTTCTATGTGCCTTGACCAGGAATCAAACCCAGGACGTTCATATACCCAGCCAACATTCTATCCACTGAGCCACAGACCAAGGCCTATATCTCACATTTCTTAATACTTACCATGTATTTGCTTTCTGATGTGGCCCTTTGGTCCCCAGTCACACTGGTCCATTACTATGTTCTTTCTTATCTTGCATGGAATAACCTAGTTTTCTTCTATAGTGTTTGTCTCTACTACACCGTTAAGCCCCTCAGGAGCAGGGGCTTAATATGTTTCATTCCTGAGAACTGTGCATGGAAAAGTTGCTCAATCAGTTAAGTGAACGAGTGAGTGAGTGCGTGAATAAATAAATTAATGAATGAATAAATGAATATGTAGACCCAAAGCTCATGAGAGAGAGCTGAGCTGTAGATAGAGATTCTAGTTGCTGAAGCCATGGAAGTGTGGGAAATTACATGGGGAGAGGGTGGAGCGAGAAGGAAGGAAGAGGATTCAAAACAGAGTTTGGAAGAGGGCCCATGATGGAGAAAGAGGAGCTGCTGCAGGAGGGCAGGAGCCAGTTCAGGCGTGCTGGGCTGAGAAGGCCAAAGGAGAGGAGCACTTGGAGATGGAGGGAAAGGGCCATGACTGCTGGAGTTAGATTTAGCAACAGGAGGCCTTGGAGGGCAGCTTCAGGAAAGTGGTGGGAGGCCACACCACTAGGGACTGAGGAGAAAGTGAGGGTGAGGAAGGACAGAGAACAAGTGCGTGTGCTTCCGAGGAGGCGGCTGAGGATGGGAGGTGGGGGTGAGGGCAGCGGCAGGAGCGATGTAGTTAAACGAGGCAGACCAGTGCCGATGGGAGGGACCGATGGGAAGAGAGAGGCTGAATGATAGGTGCAGGGGGAGATCAGGGTGCGAACTGAAAGAGGGCTCTGCCTGAGAAGGTCGGAGCAGATGCCTGCGTGACTCTCGCTGGGGATGGACAGGGCAGGAAAAATTTGGAGCAGACAGCTCCCTATGTCAGCCAGAGTGAGGGACTGTTGTCAGGAATCCCTGTGTGTCTGGGGACAGGAGATCCAGCCCTTCAACCCATTGCAGTGGGCAGTGGGCGGCAGGCTGTCTGTGCAGAGGGCTGGGCAGTGAGGGGTAAATGGCTTGGCCAACATCAGTCCCTTAGTCCACCGGATTTCTGCTCAGGAGAGCGCTGCTGGGGCCAGAGCACCACTGTTGGTCCCCTCAGCTAGGCCTTGAAAGCGTTAATTCCCACCTGGAGACTTGGGCTGGGAGGAGTTCCCCTCTCTTTAGGAAAAGACCATTTCTTAAGCTCTTCTGAACCTCCTCCCCACCCTTCCTCTGGGATCAGCTGAGGGGCCTGGCGCCACCTTCCCTGCCCGGCTCAATCCCTGAAGAGGGCAGTATTTTCACAGGTGGGCTCTGCTCTAACAAGCTCCATTATAAGAAGACTCTGGCTTTTTAAACTGGGGCCAATAAAAGAATTTGCCAAGAGGGTCTTTGAAGTAATGACCTCCGTAGTTAGTGCCTTGAAACATATTTTTACATCTTGAAGGAGAGATTATGAGCTGGGGGGGGGGGGCGGAGAGCTGTGGGAGGTGGAAGACCCAGGGGGTGGCAGAGTCCTGGCTCCTGTCCAGAGCCCACCCCTCTAGGGGGGAGCAGAGGCTGTTGCTCAGGGAGGAGCCTTGGGCCTAGGGAAATCGGATTCACAGAATTCAACATGTCTAAACCCAGTTCCTGGGCAAATAGAGGCCCGTCTGGATTAGAATTATTTATTCTCCATAAGCCCAGGTTCAGGTCCAGCCAGGCTAAGTGTGAAGTCCAGGCCAGCTGAAGCCATGTGGAGTATCCTCTTCCTCTGTGTCTGGTGAGAATGAGTGGGGTGTGGGCAGAGGGTGACGAGGGCTGAGGGAAGAACTATAGGGTGCTTGTGGGGAGAAGGGCCAGAGAGTGGTTGTCCTATATAGAGCTAAGGATCAGAAGATGATTTAAAAAATGTATCTCATTTTTCTCATTCATTCATTCATTCATTCATCCATTCACTTACTCATTCATTTCTCAAATCTTTGTTGAGTACCTGCTAAGTGCCAGGCTTGTTTCTGGGGATTAAACAGTGAGTGACTAGGATGGCCCCGACCCTGTGAGGCTTGCATTCTAGTAGGGAAGACACACATTAAACAAATAAGTGTGCTGCCGTATAATGACAAACTGTGAAAGCGCTACGGAGAGAAAGTCATGGGAGCCACTACAGCACATAACAGGGTCCCCAAAATATGGAGGGGTGCAGTAGTTGGGGTTCTGGGGAAGCCACCTTTGAGCTGGGACCTGAAACATAAGTGGGCACCGGCCAGGGCTGAAGCTGACTGAGGAAACAGCATGTGGAAAAGCCCTCAGGAGAGGGGTGCGGGCTGCCCTGGGGAGAAGACCATCAGGATGCCAGGGCACAGGGAGTGAGCATGGCCTGTGGAAGGGCCGGGGTAAGGGAGGTTGGCAAGGACCAGATCACACAGGGCCTTGTGGGTGGCAGTAAAAGGTTCAGATTATATTCAGGTATAAATAGGAAACTACTGGCTGCAATTCAGTGGAGACAGGAGTTTGAGTATGGTGGCCTCATCCCAGCAATGATAAGTCAGAAAACAGAAACACAGTCCAGACCATCTCCCAACCTCCCGGCTCACTCGATGTCCTTCCACCAGGAACACTTCCCAGGGAACAGCCTCGAGCAGGAACACTGACTTCTTTCTGCTCTGCCTCTCTGCCTTCCTCTCAGGGTCCCTCTGCCCTGAGTGCTGCCATGGCCCGCAGGAGGAAGTTGGGGCAGTGTGTGGGCGGTCCTATCTGCAGGCCTCTCGGAGACCTCCTCATCCAACACCCTTGATTTAAGGACGTGCAGACTGGGATGGCAAGGGAGAATGAACCTTGCAGCTCCCACAGGGCATTCTAGATGCCAGAAATGCTTCACCCCAGAGGCTCAAATTCTTCCCACCTGCCATTTTGGGGAGACTGTGTTGTGAATTAGACATTATGGGAGGAGAAAGAAGTATGAGCGCACGAGAAGAAAGTCCTGGGCTTTAGCTATTCTGTGAAGTGTGGGCTATCTTCACTTTGGTGTGCGGTTCAGAAAGGTTAAGTGACTTGCCTAAGGCCATGAAGCCAATAAGTGGGGCAGCTGGCCCCAGCCCTTTGACCTGATATCTGCCTTTCTGGACCTCTCCACAGGGCAAGTTCAAAATGCCAGGCTGAGGAGGTTTGGTTTCTTTGAAGAGCCCCAAAGGCCTTGGAGCAGAGGTAAATATTAGGAATCTTGTTTGGTGCTGGAACGCAGGATGAGTTGGAGGGAGGCCGGGACAACCGTCGTCAGGCTGTTGTGGTCTGGGAGAAAAACAGGTGTGATTATGAGGAAGGCAGAGAGGTTGGGACAGGGGTAGGGGCTGGGCCAGTGCTGGCAGAGGTCATGGTGGGACTTGTTGAGAGATGAGCTGTGTGTGGCTGTGGCTGAAATGATTGTGTGTGCGCACATGCAGGTAGTGGTGGCAGGGTGACTTCCAAAGGATCTGGAGGCCATGGACAAGCACTTGGGTTACCATGACATTTGGTGCCAGATTGAGGTTCACTTTGGCAGGACAAGGCTGAGGACATTCTATTGGGGAAGCAAAGTAGAGTCTTGGAACGTTGAGCTTAGAACTCAGAAGGGAGAGGCTCTGGGCATAACTAGCTTCTGTTGTGAATTCATCACCAATTAACTGATTATTTCATAAGCAAAATGCCATCTCTGAATTCCTACACTTCCCACTCAAACTCTGCAATCCCAGTGATTGAATTCTGGCCTATCATTCCTGAGGTCAGCCCTAACCTTGATGGTCAGTAATGACAAGATTAGTTTATCCTTCATATTCTACAAGCTTTACCCCCTACTCGTGGTCACCTCCGGGTGAAAATACAGAGAAACTCCCTTCTCAACTCCATCTGACATTCCGCCTGAGCTTCCCAAGGCTCCCTTGCCACACCCAGGGAAACTGCATGGGGCAGTACTTTTTGTGTTCTCACCAACATCTTTGCTCTGTTTTGCCCATCGTAGCACTCTGCTGGAATGCATGCCCTTCTCCTCGCCTATCTCAGCTTTCCCACGTGGGCAACTAAAAACCCTTGTATATTGAAACCACAAGCCTATGTGCACCCTGCCCATTTTCCAACGGCCATCCCTAGTTTCCCCTCCTCCAGGAGCTGTCCCATGATTATACTTTAGCCCGTTGTCCCCGCGGGCAAGGTGTTGACTCTGTAATACATGGGGTATTTGCATTGCACGTGGCAGCTGCCTGTGTTTGCTGCTCTCTGTTCATTTCATGCAGGTCGGCTTTGCTGATCAGAGTCGGCTGGGCTTTGTGCGAACAACAGCTCTACTCTGAAATTTTAGTGGCTTCACGCAATACATGTTTATTTTTAGCTCATGTTGCATGTCACTGTGAATTGGTGGGAGACCCTGCTCCTTCTTTTTTTTTTTTTGTATTTTTCTGAAGCTGGAAACGGGGAGAGATAGTCAGACAGACTCCCACATGCACCCGACCGGGATCCACCCGGCACGCCCACCAGGGGGCGATGCTCTGCCCCTCCGGGGCCTCGCTCTGCCGCAACCAGAGCCACTCTAGCGCCTGGGGCAGAGGCCAAGGAGCCATCCCCAGCGTCCGGGCCATCTTTTGCTCCAATGGAGCCTTGGCTGCGGGAGGGGAAGAGAGAGACAGAGAGGAAGGGGGGGGTGGAGAAGCAAATGGGCGCTTCTCCTATGTGCCCTGGCCGGGAATCGAACCCAGGTCCCCCACACGCCAGGCCGACGCTCTACCGCTGAGCCAACCGGCCAGGGCGACCCTGCTCCTTCTTGTATGAGGACCTGGGCTGATGGTGACCCAATGTCTTGTAGCTTCCCCACCTGGAATGGTGTTGTCCCATAGAACTTCCTACGATGATGTACGTCTTGCATGTGCTATGCAATGCAATGCAATCTCAGCTCGTCTCATGTGGCTATCAAGAAGTTAAAATAGAATTTTAAACTTCATTTAATTTTAACTTACTTAAGTTTAACTAATTTTCACAAATTTAAGACATGGCTAGGTCCTACCATGTTCAACAGTGTAGATCTATAATATGAGGTCTCTGGGTTTAGCTCCCGGGTGGCACATGAAGACACTATGCAGAGAAGCGTGCCTGATTTTCTGTGCTCATCCAAGATGTAACCATTGATCAGAGCTGATCACCAGGCCCCACTTAATTCAAGGCGGCTGGAGAATGTGGGGGAGGTCTGAATCAGCTTTGCCATGGAACTCTTCTAAGTGCAGTCAGACCTTCCGGGGGCTACAGTGCATGGAATTTTGGGGGGCAGATTGAGTTGGGATGGATGGAGAGGAAGACCAGGGATTGACTGAGCTAAAGCAGAGGGATTGGAGTTTAGAGACGCAGAGACAGACCCAGGGAGGGCAAGGAGTACAATCAACACCACAGTGCCAGGCTGGGCCTAGACTCTTGAGGTCCTGGCCCAGAGACAAGAGAAAGGGGAAGGCAGGATGCTCTACCTGCCCTGGGGGAACAACAGCCCTGGCTGAGACACAGCTAGCCTGGCCTTCTGAGTCCCTGGGAAGGGAAGAGCTAAGAGTTGCCAAAGGCCTGTTCTCAGAGCCTTTGGAAGAGAATGGTCCCCCAGGGCTTTTGATTATAAAATGGCCTTGGCTGTTCCCCCCTGAGGTGAGTCACTGAGCTGCTTGCAAAGGGATGAAGGACAGGGCAAGAACCCAGCATGAGATCACCGGGCCATACTTCCCATTTGACCCCCGGCCCTGGGGCCAAGATCAGGGAGTTGCCCACGGCCAGTGAGGAAGGGTGTCATGCCCCAACTGCTGGAGAGCTCCAGCCATTGCAAAGGGGTGAGGAAGGGTGGCATGGTCTGCCACTGGGGTCAGGAGCCAAGAGGCTGTGGAATGGACTCAGAAATGACTGAACCAGGGGAGGAAACTGAGGCCGAGAAAGAGGACCCACGACTACTCAGGGGATTAGCTGACCGGCCCCCAGGGCTCCCACACCAAGCCCTCCGCACTCCCATGGGAAGGAATCTCTGAGGCAGCCCTGCCCCGAGTCTGTCCTCACAGTGCCCAGGCTGGTGCCGGCCCCCAGGTTTGTCCTCACAGTGCCCAGGCTGGTGCTGGCCCCCAGGTTTGTCCTCACAGTGCCCAGGCTGGTGCCGGCTCCCAGGTTTGTCCTCACAGTGCCCAGGCTGGTGCCGGCCCCCAGGTTTGTCCTCACAGCCCCCAGGCTGGTGCCGGCCCCCAGGTTTGTCCTCACAGTGCCCAGGCTGGTGCCGGCCCCCAGGTTTGTCCTCACAGTGCCCAGGCTGGTGCCGGCCCCCAGGTTTTGATTTTTCCTAGAGACCCACAGAGCTCTGGCGCTGTCTGCTTCTGATTCTAGTGGGTCCTTGCTGCTGTTGGACCCATTTCTTTTTCTCTCATTCCCCTGGGACAGAAGACATGCTCCAGTTGGCCGAGAAAGACCAATGTAGTAAAGAAAATGTTTGATCTGACTCTGGATATGGGGAGGAGGGAGCCTCTGCTTCCTCCAGCCAGGTTGACACAATTCTGTTTTTAAAAGACAAATCCAGAGTGGGAGAAATTCCTAACTCTACAAACTACTCTTCATTTTAGAAGACTTGACCATAGGATTCTATAAAGGCCAAGAGTTCCCTGGTTATTTCATATGAAATTTGATTCACTGAACTTCTAATTTCATCAGCACAATGTTATTAACACTTATCATCTGTAAGGTACCAAAGGTTTTTAAAATATGGCATTTAAGCAAAGTTAAGCCCACTGATAGGTTCCTCAAATTTTAGGGAACCCAGTGTCAGTACGGACTATGCCAGCCTCCAATCTTCCCAGGCCAGGAGAATTCAACCCCATTTTATAAAGGGACAACTGATGGTGTGGCAAGGAAGTGGAGCCGAGAGGTGGGAAACTGCCAGCCCTCCCTCCTGGGCAGGGGAGGAATCTTCTCCCCTACCCCCCGCCCCTTGGGCTGCCTAGCTAAGTGAATAGCTCCCACTGTGCTAGAGGCCAGTGTGCATTCCAGAAGCGAACTGTCTTTTCCTCTTTCTCATGCTGTTCAGGGACGGACCCCTCACCACAGCCCAAACTCACCTGCCCTCTGCTGGTATCGGCAGTGGATGGTATTTTTTTTAAATATCTCTGATCCGTATGTTCTGTAGTATGACCATGCTGCTCCCTCATTTGGGGTAGAGTCTAATTTCTCTTCCTTTGTTCTTGGTGGGCACTGATTGCCTGAACAATAGAGCACAAGAGAAGTGATGCTGTGTGACTTCTGAAGGTCACAGAAGTAACGTAGCTTCTGCCTGTCTCCCATAACAGCTGCGCATATATAAGAAGTTCATATACCTCGAAGCTGCCGCACGGTAAGAAAGCCAAGCCACACGGAGAGGCCCCACGTAGATGCTCCGGCCATCAGTCTTGGCCTAGGTGCCAGACATGTGAATGAGGAGCTTTCAGGTGCTTCCAGTCCCCAGCCTTCTAGCCACTCCCAGCCTTCCAGTCTACCTAGCTGAAGCCCCAGACAGCATGGAGCAGAGACAAGCCATCCCTACTATGTCTTCCTAGTTTTCAAATTCTGTGAGCATAACAAGTGGTTGTTTTAAGCTGCAAAGTTGTGGGGTCATTTAATACATGGCCTTAGAAACTGGAACAAGACCCGCCTCTGAGGTCTCGGGGCACCAAGCATTCTCTTCAACAGCACTCGTGGTAGTGGTAATTAATGAACTAACTCTTCAGGCAATACCCTCTTTAATGACTGTCCTCCCCATTCAACTCTAAGTTCCAGGAAGGCCAGGGGTGCTGTCAGAGAGTCAGCCAGGGAGATGCTCAGTGAATGTTTAATGAGTGACTGATCCTAATGCTGTCCTCAGGTTGACCCCTAAACTTGACCTCAGGATGACTCTGGCCCTGGATTCAAACTGATTCTAACCCTGGCCACAGACCAACCCCTGATTCTGGCATCAAAGACTGGACCCTGGCCACAGAACAACCCCTGATTCTGGCATCGAAGACTGGACCCTGGCCACAGCCTGAGCACTAAGCCCAGCTTCAGACTGACCTCTACACTTGACCTCAAAATGACCTCTGACCCAAACCTCAGGCTGAGTCCTGGCCTCACCTCAGCAGGGATGATCTTACCTACCTCTCCTGGATCACCCTGTGCTCCCACCTCCATCTCTCACCATAGTGCCCTTCTTTGAGTTGCTTGAAGGAATAAAGCTCTTCGGGCGTGAGCACCTTGGTGTATACTTGCCCCCTGCCAGGAACGCTCCTTACTAACTCCTACTCTTTCTTTCAGTCTTGCTTAAATGTTACTGCCTTAAGGATCAGCCAATTTAAATGAAACTCCTTTATATTTGCTGTTAGCATTTTCATACCTTATAACTATATGTATATGTTTGCTATTTTCTGTTTGATGTTTTTCTCTTCCTAAAGATTGAATTCAGGAACCATGTTTTTTTAAAGGATACATTTTTATTTTTATTTATTATTTTTAAATTGAATTTATTAGAGTGACACTAGTTAATATGATTATCAGGTTCCAGGTGCCCAGTTCTACAACACATCTCGGGAACCACATTTGTTCTCTTCACTGCTGTATACGCTGCATGCACAGTATACTCAGCACAGGGCCTGGCACCTCCAAGGGGCTAATAAATAATTGTGCAATGACTGAACAAACCAATGACTGGACATGGAGTCTTCCAGCAAGCCTTCTCTGGGCCCCTCCCTGTCATGTGGAGTTCACGCCTTTCCTCATTCTCCCCCCAGGCCCCGTGAACAGCCCGAGGGGCATTCAGCCCTGACCTGGGTTACTTGCAGGTTTCCATGCCTCTCCCCCCAGCCATGGCCCCCTCCAGCCCTCAGCCTGGTCTCTCCCCTCGGCAACCCCAGCACGCACAGGCCCGGGCAGCTCAATAAATGTTGGTTGAACTGTTGAACTGAACCTATTTCTTCTCTCCAGTCTCCTCTCTGGCCTCAGCTCTCGACTGATTCATGTGAGGGGCCACCAGGAGCAGCGCTTCAAACAGAGAAGAAACAAATGAAGAAGCGGAGAGATCGGCAGCAGGAGACAGGCAGAGACATCCATCTCCTCCTGCCCTCTGTCCTCATCACCGTCCCCCTGAGGGTTGCAGGCAGTCAAAAGTTCAGGCTCCACGTTTTCTGGAAAAGGGAGGGAAATCTATGTGTGGGGGATAAAAAAAAAGTCCCCAATCTCAAATCACGCACACAAAACAACAAGCCATAAAACGGAACACCATTGGGAGAAGATGGGGTCACATGGTGGGAATCTGGATTGCAGCAAGGGGGAGCGGCACTTGAGAAAAGGCAGTCTCCTCAATGGGAACCAGATGGGCTGCGTGCTCTTAAATAGAATCCCAGACTCGTGGTGCTGGGCTGGGCAGGAGCGGGGCTGGGGGTGCTCTCCCCTTGGCCCCTGCATGTGCAGAGGGGACAAGAAGGCGGCGTGGGGGTGGGGTCGGCAGGCTCTGAGGCTGCGACAGAGTGGCTTCCAGACCCCAGGCTCCTGGCTCTGGGTCAGGGCCCTCTCCTCCTGCCACGCTGTCTCCCAGCCCTTTGCCAGAATCTCCAAATTAGAAGCATATCGAGAAGCAGTACTGTCATTCCTCCCCCTTTTCTGTTCTTTCTTCTAATTCTTTCTCTTTGCAGCATAATTTTAAAGGTGCCATAAATACTCCTTGTTCCAAAAACCCCCCATTCCAGCCCCCACCCCATCAAGAGAAGACACAAGGGTACCTGGGAGGGGCACTGTGCTAGGTGCTTAATGGCTATTTGCTTACATAATTGTCCTAACGCCCTGCGAGGGCCGTGTTGGTGTATCAGTTCAGTATCCCACTGGACAGAATGCAGGATTGGAAGTGAGGCTAGGGAGATGGGGATCAGATACTGTCATTTTGCTTATCAACTAGTTAGGATTTAGTATCTCAACCAGAGACCTTGTAGCAACAAAAGCATGAGGTAAAGCTGACCCTTAGGGGATCAGAGAGAGCTCTTGAGATATGGAAGTTCACGAGGCCTCTACTTTTCTCAGCAGTGCCCATCACCCACCTGCAGAAATCAGGTGTAAAAACGTGAGGGTGGACATCATTCCATTTTCTCACTGACCTCTCCTCCCCATAAAAAGACATCACTGGTCTCTTTCCCAGCTCCCCTGAGAAACAAATTCTGGTAACTTCCTGGGGAACACTGCTGCACGGGGCCCAGTAGACTATGCACTAAATGGCTCCAGGGGCACCATTCACAGGGGTTATGATGTGAATGGCAGCCATGGCCTTTCCCCTGGGTTTTTCTTTCTTTCTTTTTTTTCCATAAATTTTTATTAATTTTAATGGGGTGACATCAATAAATTAGGGTACATGGGTACATATGTTCAAAGAAAACATCTCCAGGTTATCTTGTTATTTAATTATGTTGTATACCCATCACCCAAAGTCAGATTGCCCTCCGTCACCTTCTATCTGGTTTTCTTTGTGCCCCTCCCCCTCTCCCTCCCTCCCCCCCCCCGGAACCCCCACACTCTTGTCCATGTCTCTTAGTCTCATTTTTATGTCCTACCTATGTATGGAATCATGCAGTTCTTAGTTTTTTCTGATTTACTTATTTCATTCCGTATAATGTTACCAAGATCCAACCATTTTGTTGTAAATGATCTGATGTCATCATTTCTTATGGCTGAGCCTGACCTGTGGTGGCTCACTGGGTAAAGCATTGACCTGGAACGCTGAGGTTGCTGGTTTGAAACCCCAGGCTTGCCTGGTCAAGGCACATATGGGAGTTAATGTTTCCTGCTCCTCCCTCTGTTCTATCTCTTTCCTCTCTCTCTCTCTCTCTCTCTCCTCTCTCTCTAATAAAAATGAAAAAAATGAAAAAATAAAATCAATACTACCCCCTGGGTTTTTCTGATGCCCACCCAAGCAGGAGGCAGGGCCTCTGGCCTCCTCAAGGCACACAGAGGAATCCCTGCTTATCTGGGCTTCAGAGGTGTCTGTCACCTACTAGGAAGAGGTGAAAAGTTGGACATCTACTTTCTTTGACATCTGCCCCCTTCTGGGTTGCAATGAGGCCAGAATTCTTCCTCTCTCTCCGTCCTGGGGTCAGCAACAACCAATCACTCAATTATCCAACCAGTGGTGGTCAGCCCCTTGCATTGTGCGTTGAGCTGCAGGTGAATGAACTGGTATGTGAACAGCCACAGGGAGGGCATTCTGGTGGAGGAAGAGCCAGTGCAGAAAAACCAGAGCGGGGCAGGGCCTGGAGCACACAGGGCCAATGTGCCCACTGTGCAGGGAGTGAGGGAAGGGCAGCAAGAGAATTGGGAGATGTGAGGTCAGAGCAGGGACTAGCTCAGGAAGGGCCTGCATGGCCATGGCCAAGAGTCCAGATTTTATTCAAAAAGTGGTGAGGACACATTTGAAAGACTTTAAGCAGAGAGACGGTATGACAATATTACTCATGTTGGGGTGGATAAGAGGGAACAGAAGAGAGGCAGAGCATCAAGAGAGAAGACTACTTTAGGCGTCCAGGTGAGTGAAAGAGGTGGTTTGGACAAGAGCAGCTTTGGGGAGATGCAGACAAATGGATGAATTTGAGTATATGCTGGAGAAAGACTTGCCAGGACTTCCTGCCAGATTGGGGGGGGGGGGGGTGAGAGGCAGGAACTGTCCAAAGTTTGGGGCCTGAATAAGCAGAGTGGCTGTGACAGGAAGGTCGGCCTCCTTCCCTAACCCCCATCTGACTGCCCAGCTCATGACTTCAGTAAGTGAGGAATATGTGTTGTGGCCTTTCTCCTCCGTTCTTGCAAAGCAGATGGTGAGAGAAGGAAGAAGGCCAAGCCTCCAGGGCTGTGATTGTACTTTCCACTTTTAACTCAGCAGTTGGGAGCCTATGGCCTTGCTATCCTTAGCCTCCTACTCCTGGTTCTCTTAGCTCTGCTCTAAATCAAATTCAGCTCAGTATTATTTACTGAGCACTGCTGTGGCCCAGCTACATGAAGGCTGCTATGGGCTAAACAGGAGAAGGAACACATGTGGTCTAGCCTCTGAGGTGTGGAGAGAGCCAGGGGCATAGGAAGAGAACTGGAGCAGCCAGGGAGGTTTGCCTGGAGGAGGTGGGGGTTTGGCTTGGCACAAAGGAACTGGATGATAGAGGGGCTACAAGGGGAATCTCCATGAATTATATATTTTCATAGTAGAGAAAAAGAACCCTAGAAAGCTACGGACACTTATTTGAGGTAAAACAGTGAGACCTGGAGGCGTAGTCAGCATGTCAATGAACTCCTGAGGCAGGAAAAGGCTAGCACCATCTTTCCAACACACACACACATGCACACACACACACGCATACACATGTGTGCCCACACATGCACATGTGCAAACTGCCATGAGGTAATTCTTGATCTCTAACCTCAGCTTTCATGTCCCCCTGTCCCCTGATGAGATGGAGAGGAGGGGAAGACTTGGTGCCATCTGTCCTCTGTCTGCCTTACCATCCCAGACCACTCCCAGAGAACCAGCTGAGAGACCAATGAAAACAGCCAGCTGCTGACCCTCTGTTCTGAGCTTCCTCATGTAGCGGGTCCTTTTGTCCACGTCTCTAGAAAGCTCCAGTGGTTCTCAAGGTGTAGACCTCAAACCGGCAGTGTCAGCCTCACCTGGGAACTGATGAAAATGCACATTCTTGTGCTCCACCCCAGACCTGCTGAGTCAGAAACTCTGAGGGCAGGGTCTCAGAATCCGGGTTTTCCTGAGGCCCCAGGGAGTTCAGATGCACACTCAAGTTCGAGAACCTCAGCGGTCCTGAGATAAAACCTCCCCAGAAGAGAGTCACTTCTCCGGGGCCTAACCCTGCCTCCTCCCCAGAAGTCATTTCCGTCCATATGGACTCTTTAGCTCTTCAAATTTATTGCCCACTTCTAACCACCCGGGGCTGTGGGAGTGAAGGCCAGGTGGCCACATCTGCCGCCTGCCCCCCCTCCACCCCCTTCCCCCGGCCTGGCCTGCCGCATCCATGCATCCATGCAGGGAAGCCAGCGTCACCCATGGAGAACATTCAGGCAGTGGAATAAATGGGGGTACCCCAGTGCCCCATCCCAGTTCAGTGCACCCGGCTCCCCCTCCTGCCTTAGAACCCCATCCCCAGCAGTGGGGAGGAGCAGCACCAAGCCACTGACATTGCGCTTGGCTTCTTTAGGTTAGAGAGGAAAGGCTGGTGCGCACGGCCGACAAAATCAGTTGTCAGCTGGCTGCCTCCTGGGATGGGAGAGCTTCCTCAGCCCCAGAGAGCTCATACCACAATGTTATAGCCAACCAGGGGCCCCTGTTTTCTTTAAAACTACAAGCAAAAACCACCCACTGAACAGACACTCTTTCACAGAGCTCCTGCTGCTTCCCCAGGCTCCTGGCAGAGCCCCAGGGGAGGCACGGGGTGAGGTGGGGGGTTGCTTCCTGCTAGCTAGGCCCCCTCCTCTCTTCTGAGCATTTGGCCAAAGACCAATTTTTTCATTGCTTTTTATCATTTTCTTGCTTTGCTGTCTAATGAGTTGTGAAGCTGTGTTTGCTTAGACTGTATACACTGGGTAGGGGAGGGTTGTGCTGCTTTACGAAGCAGGGCCAGAGAGGATGGGGTCCCTGCTCCCAACCCCGAGATGAGTAAGCAGAGGGCTCTGTGAGCATGTGCAGGTCTAACTGCCCAGTGTTGGCAAGAGCAGAGAATGAGGGGGTACTTGTCCAAGTTCCACCATCAACAGTCTCTATGGCTCCCAGGGAGTCAGTCTCAGTTTACTTGTCTGACAAATGGGAGCAATATTAGCTCTGCTTCCCTTTCAAGACCGTTGTGGATGTCACATGAGCTGGTATCTAAAAGACCCCTGAAAATATTGCTGGCTCCATGTAGCAAGGCAATGTAATCATAGCAGGGTCATTGCTCCCTCCTGTAAGGCGGAGATTGCAGCTTCCCCATGTTTTGTATTCCCCAGAGCAGCTGGTACAACCCAGGGCAGGTGGTCAACAACAGCACTGACTTGCTGAATGCATAAAATAGAAGGCATGGTCCCTGTCTCCACAGAATGGAAGGTCTGGCTGGGAGATGGTGGCGGGGATGAGGAACACACAATGGAAGAACTTAAGAAGAGTAGAGGCCTTTGTCAGTGCAGACACCTCTCATTTAGAATTTGTGATGCTTTCACAAGGCCAGAGAGGAACTGAACCCTGCTGATGGGAACATGTACTGAACAAACTCCTAGTGGGAACACGATAATAATAACAGGAGCTCCCGGCTTCTGAGTGCGAGTTGTGTTCCAAATGGCGGAGGGAGTGCGGTCCCTTTTGGCAAGACCTGATTTTATGGGAGCAGTTGACATGCCTATTATAAGTAAACTCTGACCTCGTCTGAGGGGCAGCCTTTCTTTGACCATGCTTTGTTAATGGCCGTTCAGGGTGACTTCACGTATGTAAGGAACATAAAATTTTATTTTGTTAAAACTAGACCACTACTGGCCTACTTTATGCTTCCCCCCAAACAGCTCAGGTCCGTCCATTCACAGTCTTTAATAGATTTGGTGACTAAGAGCATGCAACCAACTCAATCTTATCGCCCCCAGAAGAAGGGACATGGGCACCCTTAACAGCAATGGGGGGCAGCCATTGGGCCTGGCAGAGAGTTACTGGCTGTTGGGGACCCTGGCGAGCCCCTTGCCCTTCCTGGGCCACAGTTGTCCCCCTCCTCAGAGAGGAGGAGGTTGTCATCCAGTTTACACAGACAAGGCCCACTGGAGCTGGCTGAGGACTTTGCAGAAGGCTAGCCCCGGCCACGTCATCCCTCTGGGAGAGTGGCCTCTGGGTTCTCTTTCCATGAGGTGAATGTTTTTCCCATCCTGGGTTAAGACAGAAACAGTGCAAAGGCACGGAATCCTGAGGTGGTTCAGAAGGTAAGGTTGGCTCTTCCTCTGGGCACCCTTCCTCTGGGGTCCCAGCCTGGTCAGGGAACGCACCATGAGAAAGGCGACTGGGTAGATATCAGCTCTTACCTGCTTCCCGGCGTGACACCTCCATGCGGTGAACAACACACAGGGCTCTCTAGGGGCCCTGGCTTAGATGGCTTCCCCCTTTTGGGGTTCCTTCTATAGTTTTCTCTGGTTCTCCCTCCTCATTTCTGTCACCTCGTCCTCTCTGCTCTTCTTCCGTCCCTCCACTCGTGGAGGCTTAACTGCCGTGCTGTCCAACCTTGGCCAGGGGGCTGGGGCTGGCCCCAGCCGGGGGAGAAGAGAGGCCTGTTGGTTATTGATGGGGACTTCAGCCTGGCAACTCGCTCCCCCCAGCAGGCATGCTTAGGAGGCTTCCGGGGGTTTAGGCCTCCATGTCTTGAATAAAGGAGGCATGGGATGTTCCTGTAGTTCTGCCCTCAACTGAAGGGACAATTCCTGAAGGCTGAATAATGGGCATGACTTGAGGGGTACAAGTGGAGGACATCTAGAGGCAAGCCTGTGGACTTGCTCATTCTCTTGTGGGCACTCTCTCAGCAAGGAACAGAGAGCCCCCTCGTGTGTCCTGTCTCCCCCTGAGCACTCCGTCCCAAGGCTGGGGGGGCTCACAGAAGCCCAGGTGGACCACAGATGCATGCCCAGCCTGACAGGAAGTCATTAGTGCGCCAAAGCAGAGCAAGGGTGGTAGAGTGGGGAGGAACCGGGCTGCCCCTGGGAAGGTCACAAGCAGGGGATGGGGGCATGGATTTGGTCAGGCCTTGAAGGGCAAGCCAGTCTGGCAGGGGCTTAGCTTTTCAGGTACAGTCCCATGCATGAGCCCAGGTCCCTGCTGGAGAGGGCGGGCGGTGGGCAGCATGGAGACACGGTGCGGGGACAGAGTGCGAAGGCTTTCGGTCCTGGGGAGAGGGGCGCAGCCTTCACTGGTAAGGGGGAGTCGTTGCAGGCTGCGAGTGAGGGCCGGCTATGATCAAGGTCTGTGCCCTGAGCTGTAGCCACTCAAGTGAGATGGGCTAGAGACCTGGGGGTGCTGACTGCCCTGGTGTACCCCCAAGGGCTGCAGAGAAGGGCGGAAAGCCGAGCAGGAAGTCCCTCTAGAGATCAGAAGTGCTAACGGGGCAGTGCGAGGGGCCCTGGAGAGGCCCAGAAACATCCCAGGAAATTGAGATTCAACAATCCACCACCCCAGTCTGAGTTCCTACGAGGCCCAGGGGACTACAGCAGACATTCACATCTAGTTTCCTCACTGACCCCTCAGACAGTCTTGCAGTGTTGCTGTTCATAGCCTCATCTCACGAGCAAGGGACCAAGCCCAGGAGAACTAGCAACTTAACTGGAGGTCACCCGCTGGCAAGGATTCGAGGCCGGTTTGGGATCCCCTGCCTGTCTGACCCCAGCGCCCTGCTCTTTCCATCACCTCGCAATGCCTGAAAAGACCCCTCATCTCCAGGCCCAGAGCATGGGGATTAGACCCCAGGGAGGGTGCGGGCACAAGCTGGGCAGAGGATCTCATCCCAGGCCCCGGTCCTGGAAGGAAGCTGGGCATTATCAGTGGGAGGAGGCGAGTCTGGACTTGGCAGATGCCACTACTGAGTTTCAGGGTCTGGTGGCGGAGGAAGGCTGCGTGACACTCTGACCTGAACACAGCCTGCTTTACATTCTTCACACCCCTACTCAGATTCTTTCTTCTGCCAGTTCCGCCATTTTCTGCTGAGGCTCTGGGCAAGACTCCCCACCCACCGTCACACCTCCGTGTCCTCATCAGTGCAGCGGGGCCAATGACACAGTGTGGTTGTGAGCGATTAAATGAGATCATATTTGCCCGAGTGCACATCGTAGGAGGACTGCTTAATCCCAGGGGCAGCATGTGCAAAGTCTTCCCCTGTGCGCCTGCCACATGCTCCACTCATCTTTAAAGCCCAGTGCGAATACCATTGTGTCCCTCTTGGCAGAATTTGCTACCTTGATTCTGTCCGGCCAGAAGCTTGGTAAGAGCTTTACTGCTTGATTTATTGTGGTCTGGCTGTGATCAGTTGAGGATATGTCTGTCCTTCCAGACAGTAGCCCCTGAGGGCAGAGGCTGTGCTCACCTCATTTGTTTGCTCCTCCTGAGCTCAAGAAGGGACAGCTGCTGGGACAGCTCTCAGCTTCCCCAGACATATGCTCTCTGGCCATGCCTCCTGGCTTCCTCCTCTTCTCAAAGGAGAGGCCTATAGTCTCAAAACTCTACTTCCTCAAGGCCTCCCCCCATTTTGGTCTCCATGGCCTTCCTTGCCTCTCAGATTGGCCACCAGTGACCATTCTTTGTTTCATTGACCCTCCCTCTCCACGTGATAATGTGCATCACTCCATTTTCCTGGAAATTAACTTTTCCCTCTGTCTGTTCCACCACTTCCCCAGGACTTTTTCTTCCTCCAGGCATGCTCTTCCTCTATCCTTCATAGCAAAGTTGGGCATTCAGAACACTTCCAGGAGATACCAACTCAAGGCAGTTCTGAGAAAGTTACCCTCTATGTGGACCTCCCAATGGCCATTCTTCTACCAAGTCTGCATGGAAGGAAACACTGCCATCCTGAGCCATCAGCATGGAATAAAAGACAAAGTCAATGTGGGTTTATATCCAAGAACAGCAGAGGTGGTGGTGTGTTCTCCAAACTTCACTTCTTCTGCCTCCTGGGCAAGGCATTTCCTGCCGCCCTTACAGGGACTGAGTTCCAGCCAACGAGATGGAGCAGAAGTGATGGAGGGCACTCCAGGCCTGGTCCTGAGAGCCTCCTCCATAATTGTCCATCCCAGCTGACTGTGGAGAATCCAGCAGGAAACTCTGGAACCCAGGGACTTGGCAGATTCCAGATTCCCCAAATCAAGAGAGTCACCCAGTCACCACTGCTTGCATTGGATTGCTACAGTTGAGAGAAATAAACTCTTTTTTCTATGCCATTTCAATTTGGGGGTTGTTTATTACCACAGTTACCCTACTCTGATTAATGCAACCCTAAGAGTATTTATGCAGCCTACATATACAGTCGACCCTTGAACAACATGAGCGTTAGGGGAGCTAACATGCAGTCTAAAATTCACATATAACATTTAATTCCCCCAAAACTTAAGTTGTCCCTCAGTACAACTATGGGGTGTTGGTTCCAGGACCCCCATAAAGTACTAAAACCTGCTGATTCTCAAGTCCCCTATATAATATGGTGTAGAGATCAATGCATGAAGCTGCCCCCCGCCCCCATCCATGGACTCCCAACTACAGATTGAAAACAGTACAGGTATTTGTTGAAAAAAATCTATGTATAAGTGGACCCACAGAATTCAAACCCATGTTGATTAAGGGTCAACTATATGTTACAAGAGTATAAATATAAATAGCTAAACAAATCAAGATGAGGGTAAAACAGATGAGGAGGGTAAAATGAAGTCAGGCATAAAGGAAAAAGTCGACAGGTCTTGCGAATTTTACAGAAATCAGTAAGAGGAGAATGAATATTCCAATAGAAAAGAAAAGGGACAAAGGCTCTGAACAGGTAACCAGCAAGTAAGTTATCCCGAAGGCCAATAAGTATATGAAAAGATGCTCTTGAGTAGCTGGGAAAACACAAATTTGAGAAACAATGAGATATCATGTCAACCTCCTTGGCTAGGCAAACACTAGGCGTTGTGCATGATGATACCCCATGGTGAAGAGGAGAGGGAGAAACAGGAGCTCTGTGGAGCTCAGTACAGCTATGGGGTATTGGTTCCAGGACCCCCAGAAAATACTAAAACCTGCTGATTCTTAAGTCCCCTATAAGTAATCTGTGGATTATTTGATGAGAGTGTAAGTAACTACAACTTTCTTGGGCAATAACTTAACAATATCTAGTAAAGCTGAAGATGAGCATTCCCTTCACCTAGCTATTCTACAGAAACTCTCACATTTATGCACGACTAATAGAGATAGGATGCCAATTTGGCTCTGAGCTTCCTAGCAGCCAAAGCAAAAAAGAGCAGAAGAAGATTATTTATAAGATCTTCAATCCTTAATGCCTATAGAATAATAATAATAATAAAAAGACCAGTGGCTCTGGCCTTTCGGTTGTAAGGTCAGAGAACATTTTTCTCCTGTGGATCTCCTGGAAGCAGTATGTATTCTAATAGACACGATCTTAGGCAACATCCCCATAATAAATAGTATATTACATACAACTTACTGAGTTTCAAAGCACATATACAGTTATATGAAACTTTCTATTGATTATAGGGATGAAATCCAAGCTAAGGAGCAAAAGGCAATTCAATAACAGCAATTATAGGAGAGTTCAAAGCCATGTGGTCCAAGTATGCACTCTCTGGTGACTTAGGATAGCCTGGCTTGATTCAGGAATGAGATTTTTAATATCTCCAGGAACCCTCCCACAACCACCATGATAATTATTTCTCCAAACCAAGCTTTTGAATAGACTGAGTAGCAGAAAGTTCAGGTTACAGTTTCAGGCAAACTACCAGAGTGAAAATATCCTCTGCTGTTGATTTAAGGCATGACCATGAACTTTGCTGATGCCATCGCCAAGAAGATTGCTATCTTTTTATGAGAGTTAAGGAATTCTCACCAGGAACAATGTCTAGAGAGATGCCCCCCTAATCAAGAGGTATGTGGAGGGAGTCTAGGTTAAATAAGGAAAAATTATATTAAGAAATGCACATTAATGCAAGATATGGTTGGTTCCTAAACACAAAATTTTAATATGAGTTTCTTTGCAGTCAAAAGCAAAAAAAGACAGTGAGCACAATGGAGTTTGAGCTTATCTAGCTTCTCTGTGGGAGCTCATTGACTTCAGTTCTGAAAAGCCCAGGTCATGATCAAATGCACAGAGCTGGTGCTTCATGAGCAAAGCTTGCAGCCCCTAGAGGAGTGAATACTTGTCAGTGCTCTTAGCCCAGTGTTTCTGGTTATGACTGAAGCTGCCCACTGAACCAAATGCTTCCCAGTCCAGAAATGGAGCAGGGGCCTAGAAATCAGTCCTCCTTTATCCCATTTCAAAAAGGGACTCTTACAGTCAGACGGTCACTCCTGTGACTCCAGAGTGGTGGTGTGGTCATCGAGGTTCTCAGGACACACTCGAGCCATATGAAATCCACACATCAGCCCAAAAGTGGTTCCATACTGGGAAGAGGGTGGATGGTTCTCAACTGCTGCCTCCACTGGATGGGATGGAATGACAAAGATGAATAGGGGTCAGGGGGACCGCTGCCATTCCAAATATAAAGCTTACAGGAGAGGAAACTGTGTCCTCTTGCTAAACCTGAGAGCAGCAGACTGGTAGTTGAAACTTAGAGCAGAGAATTTGCCTCTTCAGTGGGGACCAAAGACTTGACTCTAGGTACCTAACCAAGAAAGAGAACAGACAATTTGCAGACATTTGGGCCAAGTGCTTATGGCAAAAGTTTAAGAGCTCTGGGAGCAGACAGTTCCATCCTTCAACTCTAGGAGGCAACCTTGATCAGTGACATCACCAGGTGAAAAGGCTGCTGTTGGACTCTGCCCAGATGCCCTTTGCCAGGTCTGTGCACCCATCCCTCAGCTCTTGGGAGCTTCCCTACTATGAAGGCTACTTTTGGGTCACTGGATTCACTTCACCTTGACTCCTGGAGACCTGGAAGTGTGTGAGTTTCTATCCATGCTCCTGAGACAGACTGAAGCTACTGCCTGCTTGGTGCGGGCATATGGCAGCCCAATTTCCTAGTCTCTGAGTTTGGGGGTGGGGTAGGGAGATGAACTCTGTGGTGTAATTTATGCTCCAGATCTCCCTGCAGGATCAAGCAGAGGCTGAGATTTCACCTGGGACTTCATACTGTTACTTAGTGTCTCCCTGTTCCCATCCTGCCTCCCCCACTCCCTTCACCTGTTTCTCCTGGGAGCATTTCCTTGCACGTGAATCCCCTTCTCAGGGTCTGCTCCTGAGAGATAGCAGGTTCCCTATGGGGGCTTTTCAGGGGTTCATGCAGGATGGAGGTGGTCCTTGGGCTTGTACTGACTTCCTCCCCACACCCTGTCACTATGCTCGGGCCAAGGGCAGCAGGATCCTGGGCTCTTCGTTAACCAGCAGCCCTTCAGGACGATGCCGGGGACCTCCTCTGAGATTTGAGACACCTGGTTGGGTGTCTGGGCTCTTTGGAAGCAAGTTGCTCATAGAGTGACTGGGATGCAATGCATCTTGGCAACAGGACGTCCTTCTCTGTGCTCCTCTGGGGCTGCCCTGTAGGCTTGCCAGGGGAGTTCTGGCTTCCCAGAGAGCCTTGAAAAACAAGAATTTTATAGCCATCATCTCTGCTGCCAGACTGAGGAAATCAGGCTGAGATCAAGCGGTCCCCATCAGTGGTGTCTGGCTACAGGGAAAGCACCACTGGAGAGGTGCAGCAGTGACCATCTGTCCACCCCCTCAAGCCAGAGGATGGTCCCAAGCTCCTCCAGTGCCTTCACAACATGACCAGTCCTGTGTAGGTCACCCACAGTTGAGCCAAGGCTGCCTTTGAGCAGAGAGAGTTTTAAGGTGGGAGGGTTCCTTATCTGAACTTTCTAGAAGGCCCGTGTCACAGATACAGCAGTTGTTGCATCATCAGTGACACCAGCCCTCTGGCTGACCTGCGGGCCCATTTCCCATCAATGTATGCCACGGCTGCTGTTGAGCAATATGTGCAGTTGGATCGATGGCCCCTTCAGTCACAATGTCTCTCCCAGAGGTGTGGCCCATGGGAAAGCAGTCTCCTAAGGCCGCTTGCCCACAGATAGGGATGGCCCGGGCCTTTCTGAGAAAGGCATAGCATTCTCAACAGCCAGGCCACCTCTAATTAGTATGACAAATGGGGGATACTGGCTGGAGAAGCTGGGACCCTGTACCTAAGGACACTCCTCTGAGCCACAAACAATAGTAGGTACCAAAACTCATCCTGTTGGGTTCCATAAGATACTTTATGTCCTCCAGGTACAGGCTGAATGGCCTCCAGCCAGTCATCGTGTCAGCTAGTGGCCAGCAGAAGCCAGAAGTTCAAGATTCTTACAAAGGACATCAGCTTGGAAAGGAGTGGGGCCTGGAGCGCCGCATGCAAGCCCCACCCTGCCCCAGCCTGCCCCAGCCCCAACCCTCCCGGCCCTTCCCGCAGCTGGGCACAGCCCTCCATCTCCGTCTCAGGCTGCAGTAGTCCTCTCCTCGGAGAACCAAGCCCCTGGTACCTTCTCTCTCCAAGACTCTGTCCCAGCACTTGGTTTTGTGATCCTGTCAGTCCCTGTTCCACTTGTAGGGTGAATCCCATCCTCCCTGTGACACACATGCTCCTGCCTCCACCTGCTGCAGTCTGTCCCCTCACTCCACCAAAAAGGCTCTCACCAAGATCACCAGCACCCACCTCTGTCACCCACGGCGGAGGCACCTCAGTCTCAGTGCACTGTCCTCTCAGACTTGGAAGCTGTTGGGCATGTCCCCCGTCTCGGCACCACCTGCCCTGCCCCCCACCCCCTCTGGCTATGCCTTCCCTGATCCTTTGCAATCAGTTTCCCTCTTACTCTCCCTGGAAGAGCACAGCTGAGCTGTGGCCTGGCCTCACGACCGTCTCTGTGCCAGCTACTCCCAGTTGTCCCTCCTAAATGCCTGATTATGTCCCTATTGGACATCTCCCAGGAAATGTGGCAGTCTTGACCAACTCACTTGCCCCAAACTGAACCATCTTATTCCCATTTTTCTGCCAAACTTATTCCTTGTCAGGAAAGCTCACTATTTTGTAACCCCCAGCTCCTCCCCAGTACTCCCCAATGCCCCAAATGGCATCACTGGTCAGGCAGGTGCTCACACAGGAAACCTGGGGTCGCCCCCACTCTTGCCCCTTTCATTCCTTCATCCTGCAAGGAGGCCTGTGGATTTACTTATTTATTTATTTATTTACGAGAGAGAGAGAGAGAGAGAGAGAGAGAGAGAGAGAGAGAGAGAGAGAGAGAGAAATGGAAGGAGCGCGAGAGAGAAACATCAATTTGTTGTTCCACTGATTCTTGCATGTGCCCCAGACTGGGAATCGAACCCACAAGTTTGTTGTATTGGGTGACGCTCTGACCAACAGAACTACCTGACCAAGGCCTTTTCTCCCCTCTGTGGATTTCTCTTACACCTTCCTTGTCACACCTGCCCTTCTCCCTATGGCCAGGGCCAAGGCTCCTGTCAGCCCTCATCTTCACCTTCTAGCCGCTCCCAGAGGGGAGTTTGCCTTTAACTGCCACAAGCCTAGCTCCTCCCCTGGGGGATCTGAAAGAAGGCCACACCTAGGTTAAGGTTGACAGTCTGTCTGGAGAAAAGTGAGCCTTCACTGGTCGACTGTGCGTCCAGAAGCCTCTCACCCAGGCAGACACAGTCCTGGGGGCATCTGAGCTGAGATGGCCACAGGAAGCTGCATCTCAGGAACTCGCCTGGAGGCTGGAGGGAGGAACAGAGGTTTCCCAGCTGTAAACCTCTGACACCCAGCTCCCCACACCCAGCTCCAGCAGCCCCCCAGCGTGGAAAGCCCTGCTCTACTCACCCCACTCATTCCCCGTTTTCCCCCTTGGGAGCATAACCGCCTCTACATCATTGTCCCCAGCCCCAGCCACCCTGGATTTTGCAAACTGATGGTTTTAAAAATCCCAAATCATCCAACTGCCAAATGTCCCACTTTTCTGAGAAAATGTCATACTTCCTCCTGTGTCCTTACTTGCAAATGAAGGAAGCTGGAGGTCAAGACCAAAGTGAGACTCGCCTAGACCTGAGAGGGGCTGCCCACAGTGGTTCATCTGGTTTATCTCGGGAATCCGCCTGCTGCGAAAGCAACCCTATGACCTGGTGTGGAGGCAGACATGGCCCCTGGAGTTCATTCCTCTGTGGCAAACGCCCCTACAGCATAAGCTCCATAGTCTGGCCAGCTGCCACCAGCGAGCCGCAAGCGGCCCTGCAGATTAAATGGACAGTAGCTTGAGGGGTGTGTGTGTCAAGGGGAAGGATGGAGAAGCAGGGTGAGTATCCCCTGGAGAGCCTGCGCTGCGGGCAGAGCCATGTGGACACTTGGGGGGGGTACCTGGGAAGAAAGGGCGCAGAGAGAGCCCTTGAGGCCTGGCAGGCTTTGGAACCGAGCACGGTGGCCTGGGGGAGGGGGAGGAGGCCAGTGGGAGAGAGGCTTTCAGACTTTGAGGGAACGTAAATTTTACCCCCTGGCTACTTTCTCTGGGATTTATTTCTCGGTGAACTTGAGACTTTGCCTAATTACGTTTGGGTCTCTTTCAAAGCACATAAATTGCATCCAGTTCTTCTGCCTCCTTAGGAATGAATAAATTGTCCCTGTGCAAGGAGGGATCTGGGGGAGAGAGTGAGACTTTATTAATTCGACACAGAACTCTGTTCCCCTGCCCTCCCCTCTGCCCCCCATTGAATAATAAAATAATGAAGATTTGACTTGGACCAGGATGTGTGGATAAATATATTGGTGACATGAATGGAAATGGATTTATTACATAAACAGGAGACTTCATCAATTTAAACCTGGCCTCCTTTCAATGGGCATAAATTACATTTTCTTTTCCTACCAGTTGCTGGTTTTTTTTTCCTTTCTTTTCTTTCTTTCTTTTTTATTCTTTAGAAGAAACTGGATTTATTGAAATTGAGATTTCACTAATTTACTTCATGGAGCCTTGTGCTTCGTCTTTCTACCCAACTCATTAAAAAGAGGTTTCCTTCCAGTGATTCTTCCTGAGTCTTTCCCACTCCAGTCCTGCTCAGGGTCTTGTGGCCTGCTGGGAGGGCGGGGTGATGGTGGGGTGGGATGGAGCACAGGTGGTCACCTTGGACCCTGAAAGGAGACTCCCATACCTCTCCACCCTCTAGAACGATCCAGTCCACCTTAGGAAGGGTGCTACAACAGGGCGTGCAGCCCAGAAGCAGAAAAAGGTCCACTTCCAGGCCTCCAGGAGGGCCAAGGGATGACCCTGAGCAGGATCTGGCCTGGGCTGGTCCTAGGATGGGTCTGCAGGGAAATGGTGGGGAGGTTCTGTGAACGGGAAGAGGTTCAGGTGTGCTTGGCCAGAAGTCTCGGGCGAGGCGGGGGTGGGGAGGGTGCAGGGTGTGCTAGAAGGTCCCACCAAAGACCAATGGCAAAATGCTTGTGGCACAAGAACTGATTTTTTAGGAGTTTGAGGCTCATAGTCCCTTTTCCTCCTCCCCCTTCCTTTTTCCTATTGCTTTATCTCAGCAAAATGGGGATTTATTAAAATGTTTGGTTGGAGCAGGAAGATGTGCCCTTTGGACTTTGTAACTTTGCGTATTCTGTACCTTGGCTGGCATGTCAAGCTTACTCTCAGCCTGGGAATTCCACGCAGGGAGTCCCCTGTTTGCTTCCCTCCAGGTATCTCCCCTGGAACTTGGACAGTGCTGAAAGTCGTACATAGTCTCATTCATTTAAAGTGGTAAGAAACCCATGTGTTGATACTCCCGGGGATATATGCATGACAAAGAAGAAGTGTGGCTGTCATCTTATTTAGAGAACCTGAAGAGGACAATGATTAACGCAGAGAGGTGACTAATGGGGGAAGTTCTGGGCACCACAAGAACCAGCTGATGAGAGATTCCTCGTCAGTGTGCCTTCCTGATACCCGGAGGCTCCCACACAATGAGAAGGGTGCTGCCCCAGTAGTGCTAGCTCTATGGGGGCTGAGGGATGAGGGGAGAGGGAGGAAAGAGACTGTCCCCCACAAAACCCTCACCCCCATCTCCCATCGCATCATCCCACCCCTTTTACCAGCCCCAGGGTTGTGGGGGGAGTGGGCAGTGGCGGCTCTGCAAGCTGTCATTCACCAGGCCCGCTGTCTGGCGCAGGTGTTTCTAATAAGGGCTCCTTCGGGCTTGCTTCATCCAGGAGGATGTTTACAAGAAGGTCTGATGAGAAATTGTCTCCAAATGCTGTCTTGTAAGCAAGACGTAAAGAAGGAGGGGGGTAGTGCCTTAGGCTGTAAGCAAGCAGGGCTCCTGGAATGGGGCCTGGCCAGTGCTCCCTCCACCCCCAGTGCTCTTGGCCAGGATTGGCAGGCTGGGGCCTGGGCAGGTCTGGGCCCACTGCCAAGGTTGGTGAGCGCCATGGGGGTTGGGTTTCAATAAACAAAAGCAATAATGTTGGAAGAACCTCCACAATAAACAGAGAGGCTGGGGCATCCCAACGTGGCTCCCCAAGCCCCAAGGCCTCTTCTCTGACCCTGTGATCGCTCTTCAGCCCCTCCTCTGCAGGATGGGGGCAGGCAACCCCAGGGTTTATTATCATCGTCGTGAACAATGCACACATCATTTAGGAACGTCTTTCTGGAGAATCCCAGAGAAGAAAGGGAGGTATCTGCATCCAAGGCTTCACACAGAGAGTCTTCCAGTGGGACAGGCCCTCTGGCAGGAACGAGGACATGCACATCAGCGGTGGCTAACTTTTTCCAGAAGGACCAGATAGTAAATATTTTTTATTTTGATCCCTCTACAGTTTCTGTCCCAACTACTCACCTCTACAATTGTTGCGTGAAGGTAGTCATAGACAATAGCAAAATAAGTGGGCATGGCCAGATTCAATTCACGCTAGTAGTGTGTTGGCCCCAGATGCATAGGATTAAATGAGTCCCAGAGGGGTCAAGCGATCAGCTGAGATCACACACACAGCCTATGGGCAAGTGAGCAGGACGATCGCCCAGCTCCTGACCTCTCTGCCTAGCAGGCTGCATAGACTGTCATGACCCGACTCAGTGTAGGTTACTGAGGTAGTTCCCGGGAAGTCTAAACTTGGCATAAGAGAATTGTCCTCCCTGGAAAAGATCGGCATGCTCAAAGTTGGAGAGGAATTTGAGACTTAGTCAAGTTAGGTATACAAATAAGAAGGAGGAATGTAGCTGGCTGTCCTGGTATTGCTGGGTGAAAACTTCTGGTGCCTTTCCTGACTCCCAAAGACAGGACATAAAAGGAGAGCATCAAGGACTCAAGTCAAGGTTCTGTTGCCTGCAGAGGTCTGGGGATGGTCCCTCTTTAAATACTATCCCTGTTGGTGCTGTTTTGTGTGGGGTCACTGGGTCTGTGGGGTCAGGCTGTATTAGAGAATAATGGTGCAGTTGAACTTGGGTGGTCTTTGTGAGGATGGAATTGTAGGTCTCTTTAGGTGTGGGGGTGATCGAAGGGGACAGAGTGAGGCTAGGTTTGGAATGTTTTGTGGTGGGTTGGTGTGTGTGCAGGATTTGAAAGCCCAGTGTAGCCAGGGTTCAGTGTGGCTAGGAGATCAGTGAACAGTGGGGTGGGTTTGAGGCTACCATCAGAGAGCCCTCTATGTCGAGGGGCAGTGAGGTTTGGCATAGGCACGGAGGGGTCAGCATGTAGTCAGGATGCATGGTTAGTGTGGTGTTTAGCTTTGGGGTCAGCATGTCTTTGTTGGATAGGCTTGGCCTGGGGCTGAGGGTAGGGATGGGGTTTAAGGGTCAGTGTATTCTTGGGACAGGGTCAGTCTGAGGTAAAGTTTGATGGATAAATTTTGTTGGAGCTGAGTGTCAGGTGAAGTCCTGGGATTAAGGGTGTGGACTTGTTTGGGGATCAGAGTGACTGCCTTGGAGTAGCTGGAATGGTGCTCATTGTCTGGTTGAGGTTCATGAGGCCAGTGGGTGTGCAGCTTGGGGTGTCTATGCCCTAACTGAGTGGTGAGCATACAGTAATTGAGATGAAGGGGTCAGCATGTGATTGGAAAGCTGACAGCCAGCACCATTTGGGCTTTGGTACATAGGCGTCTTACCGAGTTGAGAGGATTGGTGTATGTGCTGTTCTGATCTTGGGAGCTGGCGTGTATTAGGGGTTGGGGCGTCACCGTGTGTGACTGAGTTCAGGGGTAAATCTGTGGCCAGGCTACATATTCCAGTGTAGTTATGTCTGTGGGTAAGTGTGTGACTGTGGATGAAACTGTGGCATCAGTGTATGGTTGGCTTTGGAGGGTCAATGAGATTGGGGGTTACTTATGGTTGAGGATTCAAGATACAGTTGTGTTTTCAATGTGTGGGTCTTTGCAGGTCATTTTATTAGGCTGAAAGGTCAGGGTGCAGCCAGGTTTGGGTCAGGGTGTGCTTGGTGATCAGCTGGTTATCTTGAGGTCAGTTGGAGGAGTTGGGGTGAATGAAGTGGGGGGTGGAGATGAACGAGTGGTCTCCCACGGAACACCCCCAGAAGAAGAGAGCCGCACGGGCAGAGATAGAAGGCTGAGCTGGGTTCAGCAGGAGACTTGGGCCATGGGTTCCACATGCGATGGGGTTAAAGGCCAGCAGGTCAGCATGTGACAGCGAGGGTGAGAAAGCATCATAGGAGTTGGTGGAAAGAGGTAATGTGGGGAGTCACTCCCCATGTTTGGGGTGGAGAGTTCTGGTTATGGACTTCTTACCCAGTGCTTCTTAGAGAATATAGAAACCAAAGAAGATTAAGGGGTCAAATTTACTTAAATATTTGGGCAAAAACACTGTAGCAAATATAACTGTTGCCCTGCCAGTACTCCCTGGTACTCACTCTTCCTTACATGCCAATAGCTTTTTGCTGCAGCACCTGCAACTCTGCCTGGGGCTGTCACCTGGCTGTGGGCACAGACTCTGTCTTCAGCCGGCAGGCCAGAAAGCTCTGGAGTGACGCCCTCAGTGATAGCCCAGTCCTCATGATGGGCAGGAAGGGGTGAACGCACACCCTGGCTTTGGGTCCTCAGCAGGACTGCGTTCCTCTCCTACAGTAGTCCCTCATTCATGAATACACCCTGTGTGGGCCTTCTTCCCTTCCTGGCTCATGTCCCCACTCCCCTATGGTGCTTCCTGGGATCACAGCCCAAGTAAACGACTTGCCTTCATATCCCTGTTGCAGGCTTGCTTCTAGGGAACCTGACCTAAGAGAAACATTTTTATAATAAAGTTACAAAGATATATTATGGAGCATGAATTCCATATAACTTTTCAAGATAAAGCAAAAAACACGATAGAAAGTGCATGCCTCTGGCAGCGGGGGTCCTCTCCCTTATGTTATAATGAGGGCCTAATTCCAGAACCTGGCTTGGGAGGCATGATGCAGTCCCTACAGGTCAGCCTCCTCAGCACAGGTGGCACGAGAAAGGTGGAGTGTGAATCTGGGGGCGGGGTTGGCCAACGGAAACTACTAACCACAGCTGTGCACTTGAGCTTGGGGAGTTGACATGTGGCCAGGGTGTACTAAGTGTGCTCTTGTGACTTGGGTCCTCAGGCTGTTTCTTTTATTCTATCATAGGGTAAGTCGGGGATTGAGGGAGCTTGGCTTAGGGTTCAGTTGCTTTGGGGTGGTCTGTGTCCTGATGACTTTGTGAGGATTAATATGTAGCTGCTGTGGGGTGGTCAGGGTGGCCCAGTTCTGGTCATTATGTGGTGAGTGGACAACTAGAGCATGCTTAGGATTGGTGGGGAACCAGCATGTAACTGAAGTCAGAAGTTGACAATGGTCATGGATTTCCCTAGTGAGAGGGCTGTGTAATTGGTTTCAATATTTAAAATAGTCAGGGTGGAGATCAGAATTTATCCCAAGGGTTTGTGAGTACTGCTGCCAATCCATATAGCATCTTTGTGTGGATTATAATGTTCCACTTTCGGCAGACACACTCTGCCCCAGAGGACGGATATGGTGCCCAGGGTACCGGCTGGGTTTCAGCCCTCACTTGTTCTGTTATCTGGGTGCCTTTGGGCAGTGACCGACCTGCACCATTCCACACAGCAGCCTGGGATTGGCTGGGATCTTCAAGCAGAGGGTCTCCACTGACCCAGCATCCTCCAGCCCCCTCCTCAGTCATTTCCTCCAGCTGTCCTGTTCTTCCAAGAGGAGGCTGGGCAGGTTTCTGCAGTGTGAGTCCCTGCACCCTGTGAGGCTTGGGAGCTGGTTTCCTGGAGTGAGGGTCAGGGTCAGGGTTCGAGTCCTGGCCACGTCGTATATGTGTCAGAATGAGCAATGCCTTTTTAGGTCACATATACTTTGGACTTCAACACTGCTTTATGTAGGCCATAAAATTAATAGGTGGGAACGAGATTTATGGGCCCCACTGGGCTGTTCTTTGCTTGTTAGGTTAAACACACTGATTTCCTGGTACAAAAGTGCTTGTTAAAATAATCTCCCCCAGAATGTTCAGAGGGGACATATCTGTCTTGTTTGGGAGGTGAGGAGAAGACCGCGGAGCCCCATCCCTACCTCCCCGCCTGGACTACCTGTCTTGGCCTCCCCCAGCCCCAGCTGTGTGTATGATGGAATGAATGATGATGTTTCTGGGTGGGGGGCGGTCCAGGCAAGAAATGCACCTCTGTGCAGATAACGCCAGAGCCAGACACACACTCCCATCACCCCTGCCCACGCTGAAGAGCCACTAGCCTTTGTTCCTGCCATCTCTCGAGAGGGAAAGCCAGAAGAATATAGGGTGTGTGCACGTGGGGGGAGGACGGTGTTGTTGGCCCAGAGTAGGAAGATGGTCTCACAGCTGCTTCTGAAACTTGGAAGTCAGAAATGAAGACAGAGAGAAGGGGAGGCAGGGCCTGCTGCCTGCACACTGACTTCTCCCAGCCCCGGGAGCCCTTAGGTGGCCTGAGCTTGCAGGTCTATGGGGACCAACTGCATCTCTCCTTCCCTTCCCACAATGCCTTGGGGCATGCGCCCTCTGACAGACTGGACCACCCCAGGTTGTAGAGACTGTCTTGCTATCTCCTATCCCCTTCCTTTCCTGGAGGTGTGACTAGTGGGGTCATAGGTGAAGTGGATTATGCAGAGTATGTAGGAAACTTCTGACAGAATCAAGTTGCCCACAGATGTACTGGGCAGAGCTAGGAGGTGGGTCTGGGTGGGGTGTGAGTCGGCCTGATGGTGGTGTGAGCAGCTCCAAGGACACATCCACAGCTCCAGAAGAATGGCACAGGCTGAGCCAGCGGGAGACAGCTGCTTGGCCTTTAGTAGGTGCTCGGCCTTGTTGAAGAGGGCATGCTGATTGGGGTGCTCCAAGTCCTCCTCTTCCTTGTTTAACTAGCTCATTGTGAAACCTTCTGAAGATTGTTTTCCAGGTCCTCTAACACCTCAGCGCTCTGGTTCGGTCATGAACGGAAGGGTGTCCACTGAGCTCCTTCCTCCCCTCTCCCTCGTGATTTCTCGGGCATCACAGGCTGTCACTGCTCAGCTTGGAAACTCATTTCAATGGCCTTCCTCCAGGCTTCTGGTGCCTTTTGTGTTTGTGGACATTTTAGCAAAGCACAGGACCTACTCATTCTCCCATTTAATCCTCATGAGGTTGATATTATATCAAATTATAGACAGATGTGAATAACTGAGGCCCTGAGACAGCCAGCAGTGAGAGGAGGAGCCAGGCTTGAGCCCAGGGCTGAGGACCCGATCAGTGTCCAGTCCCTGGGTCCCTTTCCTGCTGCCTGTGTGTACCTACCTTCATTATCTTGGGACACTAGAACCATCAGCTCATGGAGTTTCTGGAGCAGGGATGTTGTCTAGATAATTTTTTGAGTGGAAATTCGGTATATGTTTGTAGATTGAGGTGTAATGTTACTACATCTGCACAGAGCTTAGGTTTAGATGTACAGTTAGACTACTTGGGTAAGAATCTTGGTTCTGGTGCTTCCTGGCTCTGTGACTAAACCCTTCTCACATGTAAAATGAAAATAATAACAATACTTACCCCATAGAGTTTCTGTGAAGTTTCAATGAAATGCTCTGTATAAAATGTGTATGACAATGCCTAGCACATGCTAAAAGCTCTGTAACTCCCCGTTATCACAGTCCTAACCTGCTTGAGTCACCTTCTTGTTCTGAAATACTGCCACCTGCTGGTAGGTTCCAGATGCAACCACCACCTACCACTGGTGGCCAGAGCAGCTGAGCACTCCAACTGGGGGGATCTCAAGGAGATAGATGTGTCAACGTAGGGCCGGACCACAAAGTATTCTAAGGTCTCTTCTAGCTCGTCCGTGCTTTGTGTCTGAGTCAACCACAGTTTGACTTAATGACTTCCAAATGTCTGCTTGGGAAAACTCACTCTTACACCAGTGGTTGACCCTGAACACCACCCCACATTGATCCAAGGAAACCTGCTGGGCCCTGCAGAAGGTAACTAGGTGCCCTGCTCTTGATAAAAGACCAACTCTCCATTCAAATCCAACCCCAAAATGTCCAAGGTTCAGAAATAATGCCGGTTCAGACTTTGGGTTGGAGAGACAGGCCCGGGAAATAAGGCACACTGCTTGTTCCTTCCTCTCATGGCTATCTCTGAGAGGAGCACAGCAACCCCACTTTGCCCGAAAATGTGCTCCTCGTGTCTTAGATCTCACTCTAAGTTTGCTTCTTTAGGGTGCTCCGCTATAGGCTCCTCTCCAACCCAGAAGGGTGGCACATCTGTGCCTCTCTGTCAGGCTGACTCTCCCAGACCCTTGCAGGCAGCCTGAGAGCTCTCGAAGAGGCAGAAGGCAACAGAGCAGAGCTCCCCGAAGGCTGAGGCCAGGGAGCAGATGTTCAAACGTTCAGACAGCCTTCACCGTGGTACAGAGCCTGCCCACAGGCCTGGGGGATTAGAAGGGGTATTTGGTGAGTCCAAAACCAGCCTGCAGGGGTGGGGAGCTTTGCTCAGACTTTGTAGACCATCCAATGGCCTCTTTCAAAACAGGATTTTGATGAGTTAAGTGTAAATGAATCAGAAACACATGGGTTGGATTTCCCTCCAAATGCAGTGGGGTTTGAATACAGCTCGGGGAGGGACTGGTAGGAGGGAGATTGGGTCTGGGGAAGAGAGACATGGCTTCATCAAACAGGTCTTTTCTAATTTCTGTTAACTTTGGCCACCACTGCTCCATGGCTCCCTGTTTCCACCATCTCCTCACCCCAACCTCCCCTCAGGGGTGTGAGACCTGGGTCTTTGCTGCCTATGGCCCGCTGAGGACCCACAGACGGCCCAGCCGGCGTCAGACTCCGGGGAGCTGGATGCTCCCAGCCGCCCTCTGGCTGCTGTCCGGGAGGCCTGGCAGAAGCAGCTGGAAGGCTCTTCTCTGGAGACAGTGCCTCTGCTCTTCCTGAACACCTGAGGTGTGTGGCCAGGATGGGGCAGGGCCAGGGAGGGGGCAGGCCCCTCGCAGTGTGGCACACCTGGCCTTAGAGAGTCGACCCCACCTTAGAATGCAGTGTCTCACTAAGGACGCAACTTTTCCAACAAGACTGTGTCTTCATATATTAAAATTACATGTATTATTTTACTTTATTATAAGCATCATACGTTTTGGGTACAAATCTTAAAAGCACAAACAAAATAACAAAATAAAAGCTACCAATAACCCCACCCAGAGATATCTTTGTTAACTATTTACTATAACTGCTTTTAGGCCCATGCTGTGTGTCTTTTTAAAAATTCAGATTTAGAGTCATACAGGATAGACAGTAAAGTGTAGTGGTTATAATTTTGAGTCCAGAGTAGAGTAAGCTACTTGAGTTCAAATCCCAACTCTATCACTTGCTGCATGCTAGGTCAATTTTACTAAACTTTGGGTTTCACTTCTCAAATCTATAACAACCACCACCACTACCAGTATGATATTTGCCAGGATTAATTGGCCTAGGATACATATAGCACTTAATGGAGTGCCTGGTGCATAGTAGCCACTTAATAGTTGTTAGCTATTAGTGTTTCTCTTCACATAATGTGTTTCCCTGTCACATATATGTATGATATCATCTCCCTATGTCATTAATAGTTTATATAACATGATTGAATGACTGCATTCTTGTTAGAGGTTACTCATTCAACCTTTGCCTCTAAACATCTACTATAAATATCACTGTGATGAACATCCTTCTGCATTCTAAGAGGGTACAGCTTGAGTCTGAGTTTTTCCCATGTAAGTTTCTTTTTGTGTAAGTTGATTTGCATGAAGAGAATTAACTTGGAGAATATTTATGTTTATGAGCTGGGAGAAGAAATAAGGGATTTCTATTCCTATAGTTTTGTATTTTTCAGAATGTCAAATAAATGAAGTCATACAGTATGTAATGTTTTGTGTCTAGTTTCTTTCATTTTGCATAATGCTTCTGGGATTCATTCATCTTGCATGTACCAATGCTGCATGCCTTTTTACTGCAGTGCAGTATTCCACTATATGACTATAACATAATTTTCTTATCCATTACTAACTGATAAACTTTTGGATTATTTCCGATTTTTTTTGGAGAGGGGCTATTGTGAATAAGGATTCTAAATTTTGCATTCCAGTCATTGGTAGATATATGTTTTCATTTTTCTTGAGTAAATTACTAGAAATAGAATTAGAGTCCTGTTGTGTATATAACCTTATATAAGAAGCTGCCACACTGCTTCCCTAAGAGGCTGCACTACTTTGCATTTCCACCACAATGTTTGAGAGGTTCAATTAATCACATCCCTCAGCAGCAATTGGTATTATCAGTGTTCTAAATTTTAGCCATTCTAATGGGATGTAGTGGTATCACATTGTTGTTTTAATTTACATTTTCCTATTAATTCATAATGCTCAGCTTCTTTTCATGTGCTTATTTGCTATCCATATATCTTCTTTGGTTAAGTGTTAAAATCATTTGCACATTTTAAAACTGGGTTAATTCTCTTTCTAGTATTAAGTTGTAAGAGTTCCTTATATATTCAGGTCACAAATCCTTCATTATATATATGTTTTGTAAATATTTTCCCCTAAATTGCATCTTATCATTTCATTTCCTTAACTGTGTCTTTTTTTTTTTTTATCTCTCTCTCTCTCTCTTCTTTTTCCAAACGAGATCAGGAGAAATAGAGAGACAGGCTTCCACATGCACCTTGGCCAGGATCCACCCGGCAATCCCTGTCTAGTACTGATGCTCTGCCCATGTGGGCCATGCTCGTAACTGAGCTATTTTTAGCACCTGAGGTGGAGGCTCCATGGAGTCATCCTGGGGCCAATGTGCTCTAATAAACTGAGCCATGGCAACAGGAGGGGAAGAGAGAGAGAGAGAGAGAGAGAGAGAGAGAGAGAGAGAGAGAGAGAAAAGGGAGGGGGAAGGGTGGAGAAACAGATGGTCGCTTCTCCTGTCTGCCCTGACCAGGAATTAAACCTGGGACCTCCACATGCTGGGCCAATGCTCTACCACTGAGCCAACTGGCCAGGGCTCTTTAACTGTGTCTTTTAAGGAGAAGATTTTAAAAATTTGAGTCCAATTTATTAATTTTTTAAACTTTACTAATTGTGCTTTTTAAGTCCTAGCTACAGAACTTTGCCCAACCTCTAGTCACAAAGATTTTCTTCAAAGTTATTTCTAGAAGTTTTAGTTTTAGAATTTACATGTAGGTCTATGATGCATTTTGAGTTAATTTTTATAAGGAGTGAGGAATAAACTGATGTTCTTTTTTTGCATGTGGGTGTTCAATGGTTTCAGCTCCCTTTGTTGAGAGGACTATCCTTTTCTAACAAAATGTCTTTGATCTTTTGTCAAAAATCAATTACCCATATTTGTGATGATCTATTCTTGAACTTTATACTGTTCCATTGAGCTAAGTGTCTATTTTTCACCAATCCACCATCTTGATTATTGCAGCTCTATAGTTATTCTTGGAATTAGATAGTATGAGTCTTTTAATTTTCTTTTTCAAAGTTATTTGGCTATTCTAGTTTTTTTTTTCCAATTTGATATTGTCTTAAAGTTTTTGGGTCTTATTGATATTTAATCATTTTTTTCTTTGTGCTTCTGTTTGGAACATGTTTATTGACCTACCTTTAAGTTTGATAATTCTTTTCTCTTCTGCCTTTAGTCTGCTGATGAAACTATCAGAGGAATTCTTCTCTATCTCTGATACCATATTCCTCCCTCCCCATCAGTATTTTTATTTGATCTTTTTAGTTTTCATCTCTTTGTTGAAATTCCCTATCCATTTATGCATGTTGTCCACTTTTTTTTTCACTAGATACTTTAACATGTTAATCACAATTATTAAGGTTCCTATTGGATCATTCCAACATTTGGTTCATCTCTGGGTCTGGTTCTGTGGACTGCCTTATCCCTTGACAATTGTTTATTGCTTTTGTGTGTATCTTGTAATTTTTTTGTAACAGAGACAGAGATAAAAAGTACTTTTGCCCCAAAATGGGCATGACTCTTTTCCTGTGAGACCTTTATTGTTGTGTATATGTGTGAGCTTGTTGAGTTAACCTAGTCAATATGTGTACTGGGTTTGAATATTGCTGTTGCTATAGTTATCTTAACACTATCACATCTTGCAAATACTTCTATCAGTGGGTTACTGCTACCTTGTGTGACCTACCTTTTCATCTGTACTTTAAAGGAAAATTGTGTGTTCCATCTCTCCTCAATGGGTATTCATTCTTTGAAATTCAGTTCATCTGGTAGTCTTGTGACAGCTCTATTTTGGTTCAGGAAAACTCACACTCTCCTCTGAGTAGATTATCTGAGTATTTTAAAACTATTTTTATAGGGGGAAGCAATGTTCCCTTATGATTTTCTATACCCTAAGAGAAAGCAGATTTTTTTCTTGCTTTTTCATGCTTATCTAGATGATCATAGGGTTTTCTTCTTTGAACTAAAGATGCAGTTAAATTATATTAATAAATTTTTTCTTAAACCATATTTACATTATTTTAATGCCTATTGTCTCATGTTGCATTTTTCTTTTATTGTAGTGTTAAATTTGATTTTCTAGAATTGGTAGGTAGTTTTGCTTTGTTACTATGATATATTTTTCATGCTATTATATCATAGTTAATCTAGGCTTATAAAACCAACTGTGATATTTGACATCTTTTTCTATTCTCTGTGAAAGTTTATGCAACATGGATGTCCTCAAGTCCATGAATATTTGTGTGATAAAATAGTCAGGTCATTGCACTATTTTGGGAGGTAGTTCTGTATCAACTCTCTCAATTTGTTACTTAATTATTGGTCTTTTGAGGCTTTATGTTGCTTGAATTCCTGTGGCAATTTGCATTTCCCCAAAAATGAATTTATCCTATTGAGTTCTTTAAAGTATGAACTTGACTGAGTTTATAATGTTGTCTTAGCATGAGAAGAAAAGAGCCTAGATAGAGACAGTAGGAGTATCAATACCCAAAAGCAGAGAAAAAGAAGTATTACATATGAGTGTGAGAAGGAGTACACCAAGAAATAGGAAGAATTAGGAGGTTTTGAGAACCTGGAACCAAAAGAAGAAAGATTTCTCAAGGTTGAAAGTAATCAAGCTAGGCTCATATTTCTTTGCCATAATAGAAAGCAGAAGAAACTAAAAATCTATCCAGAATTTTGAAAGGAAAAGTTAAGATTGCTTGACCGGGTGGTGGCACAGTGGATAGAGTGTCAGACTGGATGTGGAGGACCCAGGTTCGAGACCCGGAGGTCGCCAGTTTGAGTGCGGGCTCAACTGGTTTGAGCAAAGCTCACCAGCTTGGACCCAAGGTCACTGGCTTGAGCAAGGGGTTACTCGGTCTGCTGTAGCCCCACAGTCAAGGCACATATGGGAAAGCAATCAATGAACAACTAAGGTGTCGCAATGAAAAACTAATGAATGATGCTTCTCATCTCTCTCCGTTCCTATCTGTTTGTCCCTATCTATCCCTCTCTCTGTCTCTGTAAAAAAAAAGAAGAAGAAGAAAATTTAGGATTAATAAAATCTATAGGCAAGGTAAAGTGCCAATGGTGTATTAAGGCAAGAGAAAGAAATTATTAATTATACACAGATTTCATGAAAAATGCCGCACATCTATTTTTTTCTTCTTCTCCATGGAGACAGAGCGAGAGCCAGAGAGAAGGATAGACAGGGACAGACAGACAGGAACGGAGAGAGATGAGAAGCATCAATCACCAATTTTTGGTTGTGACACCCTAGTTGCTCATCGATTGCCCTCCTATATGTGCCCTGACCGTCGAGCCATAGCAGACCGAGCAACCCCCTGCTCGAGCCAGTGACCCTAGGTCCAAGCTGGCGACCTTGGGATCTCGAACCTGGGCCCTCTGCATCCCAGTCTGATGCTCCATCCACTGCGCCACCGCCTGATCAGGCCATACATCTATTTTTATGACAAAAAAAATTACCTAAAAATATAATCCAGACAACAAGGAGATAAAACAAGAGTTCACAAAAGGGAAGAACATGGTATGAAAGAAATTGGTGATTACTGATTTGTTCTACAAGTATCTCTCTGAGCATTGCTTTCACTGCATGCCACAAATTTTTATAAGTTGTGTTTTTAGTTTCATTTAGTTCAATATATTTTTAAATTTGACTTGAACTTTTTTCTCTGACCAATGTGTTATTTAGAAGTATGTTGTTTAAGCTCCATGTATTTGGGGATTTTCCAGTTATCTTTCTGTTATTGATTTCTAGTTTAATTTCATTGTGGTCTGAGAGTAGACATTGTATGATGTCTAGTCTTTTTAAATATGTTAAGATTTGTCTTATGGCCCAGAAAGTGGTCTATCTTTGTAATTGTTCTATATGATTTTGAAGCGAATGTTTATTTATTCTGCTGTTGATACGTGTATATTGTTATTATAAATTTTAATTAGATCATATTGTTTGATAGTATTATTCAACTTTTCTATTTACTTTCTGGTTTTCTAACTACTTATTCTTTTTTAAAATAAGAAATAATTTAAAATAATTGGCAAGTTTAACTGTGTATATTTGAAGTGTACAATGTGATGGTTTGATATACACATGCATTGTGGAATCATGGCCAGCATGAAGATAATCAACAAATTCATCACCTCAAATAGTTAACTCTTTGTGTAAAGAGACTGCTTAAGATCTGCTCTCAGCAACTTTCAAGTATACAATACCATATTATTAACAAGTATACAATACTATATTATTAACTATAGTCAGGTGATATAAGTCAGAGCCTCAGAACTTATTCCTATAACTGAACGTTTATACCTATTGACCTTCTCTCCCTAAATCCCCCTTCACCCAGCCCCTGGCAACCACTATTCTATTCTCTATTTCTATGAAATTAGCTCATATTTTTAAGATTCCACATATATAAATAATTGCATACACTAGGACCTATTTCACTTAACACAATGCCCTTCACCTTTATTTATGTTGCTGCAAATGGTAGAATTTCCTTCTTTTATATGGCTGAATAATATTCCATCTATGTATATAATTTTCTTTACCCATTCATCTTTTGACATTTAGATTGCATTTAGATTGTTTCCATGTCTTGGCTACCATGAATAATGGGGAAGTGAACATAGGTGTGCAGATATGTCTTCAAGACACTTTTAAATATATACCCAAGAGTGGGTATATATTCTGGATCATGTAGTAGTTTAATTTTTAATTTCTTGAAGAACCTCCATACTGTTTTCCATAATGGCCATACCAATTGACATTCCTATCAACAGTTTATTAGTGTTCTCTACATTCTCAACAATGCTCTTTTGTCTTTTAGGTAGTAGCCATCCTAACAGGTGTGAGGTGATAACTCATTGTGGTTTTGATTTGCCCTTCCCTTGTAATTAGTAATGTTGAACACCTATTGGTCATTCAAATGCCTTCTTTGGAAAAATGTCTATTCTGACCTTTGTTTATTTTTTAATTAGATTATTTACTTTTTTTGTTATTGATTGTATGAGTTCTTTATATATTTTAGATATATGATTTGCAAATATTTTCAGATATATGATTTGCAAATATTTTCTCCCAGTCAGTAGGTTGTCTTTTCAATTTACAGTAGTCCTCCCTTTGCCAAGGGGATACCTGAACCCACATATAGTACCAAACCCTATATATGCTATGTTTCTCCTATACATACATACCTATGACAAAGTTTAATTTCTAAATTAGACACAGTAAGAAATTAACTACAACAACTAATAATAAAATAGAACAATTATAACAATATGCAGTAATAAAAGTTAAGTGATTGTGATCTCTCTTTCTCAAAATATCTTATTGTACTATATTCACCCTTCTTCCATTTGATGATGTGAGATAATAAAATGTTTATGTGATTAGATGAAGTGAGGTGAATGGAAGATTGTTAAGTAAAATAGGAGTTACTTGAGCACAGGCACTGCAATACCACACAGTCGATCTAATAAATGAGATGGCTACTAAGTGACTAATGGGTGGGTAAGGATATACAGTGTGGAAACACTGGGCAAAGGGGTGAATTATGTTCAGATGGAATGGAGCAGGAATGGTGGAAGAGTTCATCATGTTACTCAAAACAGTGTGCAATTGAAAACTTATGAATTATTTATATCTGGAATTTTCCATTTAATGTTTTTGAACCAAGATTGACCACAGGTAACAAACTATGGAAAGCAAAACCACAGATAAGGGAAGTGGGGAACTACTGTTTCCTTTGCTGTGAAGAAGTTCTTTAGTTGGATGTAGTTCCACTTTATTTTAACATTTATTGCCTGTGCTTGTGGTGTCTTACCCGAGAGATCATTGCCAAAAGCAATGTCAAGGATCTTTTTCTCTATGTTTTCTTCTAGGAATTTTATGGTTTCAAGTTTTACATTTAAGTTTTTGGTCCGTTTTAAGTTAATTTTTGTGTGTGGTGTAAGATAGGGGTCAAGGATATCCAGTTCTTCCAAATCCACTTATTGAAAACACTATCCTTTGCCATTGAGTGTTCTTGGTGCCCTTGTCAAAAATAGTTGACTGTAGCCTGACCAGGCAGTGGTGCACTGGATAGACCATTGGCCTGGAATGTGGAGGATCCAGGTTTGAGACCCCGAGGTTGCCAGCTTGAGCACAAACTTATCCAGCTTGAGTGCAAGCTTACCTAACATCTCTGGCTTGAGCAAAGGGTCACTGATTTGACTGGAACCCCTGGTCAAGGCATATATGAGAAAGCAATCAATGAACAACTAAGGTGCCACAGTGAAGAATTGATGCTTCTCATCTCTCTCCCTTCTTGTCTGTTTGTCTCTGTCCCTCTCTCTGTCTCTCTACCCTACCCCCCAAATAATCAGTTGACTGCATATGTGTGGGTTTATGACAGGGCTCTTTATTCTGTTCCACTGATCTGTGTGCCTGTTTTTATACTGGTACTATACTGTTTAAATTACTATAGCTTCATAATATAGAGTGAAATCAGGACGTGTGATGCCTCTGGCTTTGTTCTTCTTATTCAAGATTGCTTTGGTTATTTGAGGTCTTTTGTAATTCTACACAAGTTTTAGGACAGTTAATTTTTTATGCAAAAGGTTCCACTTGAATTTTTATAATGAGCACACTGAATCTTTATATTGTTTTGATTAGTATAAATGTTTTCAAAATATTAATTTGCTCATTCCAAGAACACAGGATATCATTCCATTTATTTGTGTCATCTTCAATCTCTTTCATCGTTGTCTTATAGTTTTCAGTGTACAGGTGTTTTGCCTCCTAGATTAAATTTATTCCTAAGTATTTTATTGTTTTTGATGCTCTTGTGAGATTGTTTCCTTAATTTATCTTTCAGATAGTTTATTGTTAGTGTATAGACATACAAATGATTTCTGTACGTTGATTTTTGTATCCTGCAAGTGTACTAGAGTCATTTATTAGTTCTAACAATGTTTGGGTGGAATTTTTAGGCTTTTCTGTGTATAAGATCATGTCATTTGCAAACAGAGGTTATTTTACTTTTTTCTTCTCAATTTAAATGTCTTTTCTTTCTCTCTCTCTCTCTCTCTTTCTTTCTTTTTCTTTTTCTATCTGTTTTGGCTAGGACTTTCAGTACTATGTTGACAAGAAATGGTGAGAGTGGTCATTCTTGTCTTGTCTCTGATTGTAGAGGAAAGATTTTTAACTTTTCATCATTGAGTAAAATGTTAACTGTGATCTTATCATATATGATCCTTATTCTGTTGCAAAATATCCCGTCTACTTCTAATTTGTTGAGTGTTCTTATCATTATAAAACATTGTGTTTTATCAAATGCCCTTTCTCCACTCAAATGATCATATATTATTATCCTTAATTTCGTTACTGTGCTGTTATCACATTTATTAACTTTCATATGTTGAACCATCTTTGCATGCCAGGAATGAATCCCATTTGACCATGGTATATGGTCCTTTTAATGTGTTCTTGAGTTCATTTTGCTTGCATTTTGTTGCAGATTTTGTATTTCTGTTCATCAGTGATATTGGCCTGTAATTTTTTGTAACATCCTTGTCTGCTTCAGTACAAGGTAATGCTGGCCCTGTAAAATGAGTTTAGAAGTATTTCTTTCTTTTTAACTTTTGGGAAGTATTTGAAAAAGAATTGGTATTAATCTTCTTAAAATGTTTGGTAAGATTTACCTGTGGAGCCCTCTGGTCCTCTACTTTTGTTTGTTAGGAGATTTTTAATTACTTATCCAATCTCCTTACTCATTATTGGTCTGTTTAGTTTTTCTATTATTTCATTTTACTTTTTTACCTATCTGTGAATTTATACTTAAAATGATTCAGAGCATATAGCTGAAATTTGCTTTTCTATATAGAGTGAAAATCTCTGCCTTTTATTGGAACTGTTTAGACCAGGAGTCAACAAACTATATACCCTGTGGACCAAATCTGACTGCACCATTCATTTACATATTGCTTATGGCTGCTTTTGCACCACAATATCAAAATTCAGTAGTTATAACAAAGACTATATGACCCACAAAAGTCTAGAATATTAACTACCTGGCCATTTCCAGAAAAAAAGTTTGTCAAGCTCTGGTTTAGATTATTTACATCTAATGTAACTAGTAATATAAACATATATGAGCCTACTATCTTACTGTTTGATATTTATTTGCCCATATATACTTTTTAAAATTCTTCTTTTGAATTGTTATGACTTGATTTTGCTTCCACTATTGATTTATTAGCTATAGTTTGTTTTATATTTAGAGATTGCTCTAGTGTTTTTTATATGTCTCTTTAACTAATCACAGTCTACTTTCAAATGACATTATACTGTTTTATGTATTATGTAAAATTTTATAACATACTTCTATTTTTTTATTCTTTATGCTATTGTTGGCACACATTTTACCTCTTTATGATTATAAACTCTATAAAACTATTCTTATTGTTTTATTAAATAATCAATTATATTTTAAGGAAATTTAAAATGAGAAAAAGTACTTTATAATTACTCATATATACTGTTTTCAGTGTCCTTCATTCTTTTGTATAAATCCCAATATTTATCTTATATCATTTTCTTTCCACTTGAACTACTTCATTTAATAATTTCTGTAGTTAAGTATATCTGTGATCAATTCTTTCAGCTTTTGTCTGAAAGATTGAATTGTACTTATAATTTTAAGAACAACATTTACTGGTTTTAAAATTTTATTTTGACCCTGGTCTCAGCACTTTAGAGATGTCATTTCTTTGTTTCCTGGCTTGCATAATCTTTGGTGAGAGGTCTGTGGTGATATGCTTATCTTTGTTTGCCAGTATATAATGTTTCTCTTTTCACTGGAAGGCTTTAAATTTTACTTTTACACAACTTTACAGAAAATGTTATCGTGGTTCTCTTTGTTTTAATCTTTCTTGGGGTTAGTTGATCTTGGGTGTGTAGGTTTATAATTTTCATCAAATTTGGAAATTTATAAGTCATAGTTTCTTCAAATACTTTTCTGCTCCTTATTTTTTTCCTCCTGAGATTCCAATAACATATACAGGTATATGTTATACCCTTGATCCCTTGAAATTACCTCACACATCACTGCACTGGGGCTCTGTCCCCACCACCACCTCAGTCAGCTTTCTCTCTGTGATTTAATTGTATAATTTCTACTGTTGTAGGTCCAAGTTAATTAATTTTTCTTTTTCTGTATTTAATACGTCCTTGTCAACTATTGGTCATTGGTGCCTATTCAATGCCAACAGGAGTCCTGAAATTAAAGAACTATGAAGAGGGAGACTTAACTCAATGCAAACAGTTCGATTGTGATACAGTACAGCTGTGGAACAACTCAATTGTGACACACTTTGGCTGTAGAACAGCACAGCTGTGAGATAGTGCAATAGTGTCACAGCTCAACTATGATACAGAACAGCTGTGACCAGCATGCTGAGAGGTGGCCCTGGGGCAAGGCAGCCTCAGGGCAAGGTTGCCCTGGTGTTGCAACTCAGCCCCTCTTGGTGAGACCAAGGTAGTTCTGATGCACTCTGGTCTGGTTTGGTCCCACAAGACAGCTTAAGTGGTACAGCTCCAACCAGGGAAATGCAGTCTTTGGTGAACAAAATTGTGCTCTGCAAGCCAGAGCAAAGCTCACTCATATAGAGAAAAGTCCTCACCCTTGATTGATCCATTCTCATGTAAATGAGGACTCCAAATTCTCAGTTTGAATGGTCCAAAAAGCACTGTTCTGTCAGAATAGAGCTGCTGTGATTGGTTGGTGAAGATGTTAATAAAAAATATAGCAGCACAGCTATAATTGGATGGGGAAAGCCTAAGTCCTATTGGTTGAAATATGATTCCAGGAACTCCTTCATAAAGATTGGTTCAGATGGCAGGAGCAAAAGGCAGGCAGGCCATTCAGTGCAGGCTTCTCCCTGAAGAGCAGCTTGAATGAGAGGTCCTGTGTAGCAAGGGCTGCTGGGCTCTGTTTATAAATTTGAGCCTAATCAGCCACCAAGAGCCCTTTTAATAGGTACCATATTCCCCCATGTATAAGATGCACCCTTTTCCAAAATTTTGGGATTTAAAAACTGGGTGCATGTTATACAGTGGTTGTATATATTTTTTTGTTTGCATTTCCATAGACAGAACTGAGGACGAGGCAATATATGAAGACAGTGATTCATCATCAAACACAGATGAGGACAAGCTAATGAATGGGAGTTTGACAGTAGTGAGGAGTTTTATGAATTTTATGATGAATAAAACTTGAGTTCAATAATTTTATGAAATACATTTTTTTTCAAATTTCGGGCCCCAAAATTAAGGTAAGTCTTATACATGAGGAATACGGTATTCTCTTTCTCAGGGTCAACACCATTAATCCCATCCAGTAAATTTTTTATTTTAGATGTTCCATTTGATTATGTAAATGTATCTTTTATTTTATTTAAATATTAAACTCATAGTAATTGTTTGAACATTAATCATCCTTATCAGTGACTTTCAACCACTGATCTGCAATCGGCAGTTGAAAAACACTGATACACTGTCTGTATCTCTTCTACTGAATGATTTTCACTCCCTGGTTTTGGGTTACATTTTTCTACTTCTTGTCATCTCTAGAAATTTTAGATTGGATGCTGGACATTGTCAATGATACATTCTTGGGAACTGGGACTTTGTTATAATGGTCAATAAAGTTACTTGTGAAATAGTTCATCCTGTCAAGGCTTGTTTTAAAGCATTTTCTGGTATGCCTTTAATCTAGGGTTTAATTCTATTATTAACGTATGGTTTTTCTTAGGGCCTCTACTGAATAATCTACATGTTCAACAAGAATTCTTCCATCCCTGTTTGGTAGTTTAGGATTGCTCAGTTTATGACTCCCTGATTACTCTTTTCCACCCTCATGGAGTTTCAATCTACCATCTTAGTTTTCATCAGCTGCAAGAGGACTCCTATGCAGATTTCTCAAGCTCTTTTTCCAAATAGCTTCCTTTGTGTGGGGATTCTTCTCCTAAACATTCAGCTGCAACAGACTCCCCGAATTCTCTCTCCAGTGAGACTTTCATACACAGCTTGGGATCCCCTCCCTGTTCTGTGGTTCGGAATGTTTCTTCATGTGGAAGCCAGTGCAATTACAGGGGTTTCCTCATTTCCCCCCTCCTTGGAAACCACAATCTTGAGCTGCCTGTTGTCCAGTATCTGAAAGCAGTTGTTCGATACATTCTTCTAGTTTCTAGTTGTTTAGGGTGGGATGATAAACCCTGTCCCTGTTAACCTATAATCCCAAGAAGGGAAGTAGAATTATCCAAATCTCTTCTTGATTTGGATAATTATAGACATGTAAGTTGCAGAAATTAGCTTTTTAAATTTTCCTGAAAATATAACCAAAATACCAAAATTATGACACAGAAAATAACCACCATTAATATTTTGTTATGTATCTTCACAATTTTTGTCTATACTTGGTGACACTCATAGACATGGGTTTATAACTTAGTGAGTGGCAAAGCCTTGGTAATGAAACAAACAAAATAAAAATAAGTAGTATAAATCTTGGAATGAAGTTAGTAATGTTATTATTTACAGATAATATGATTATCCATTTATAAAGTTAAAAAAACTAAACTAAAAATGACTGGAAATAATATTTTTTTGGAAAAGATTTTTATATATCAATATTAACTAATTAGAAAATATAGCACTGGCTGGCTTGCTCAGTGGATAAAGCATCCTTCCAGCGTGTGAATATCCAGGTTTGATCCCTGGTCAGGGCACATAGGAGAAGCAACCATCTGCTTCTCTCCCCCTCCTTCTCCCCCCTTTCTCTCTCTCTTCTCCTCTCGCATGCAGTGGCTCAATTGGTTTGAATGTCACCCTGGGCACAGACGATAGCTCAGTTGGTTCGAGCATTGGCCCCAGATGGGGGTTGCTGGGTGGGTCCCGGTCAGGGTGCATGCAGGAGTCTGTCTCTCTATCTCCTCTCCTCTCACTTAAAAAAGAAAAAAAGAAGAAAATATAAAGGGAAAAAGATCTTGGTTACAATAGCAACAAATATATGCAATGCTACATACATATGTAATTAGGTTTATAATTTTATGAAGGAAATAAATTGTATGAAGAAAATTACAGAGCTCCCTTGAATTTTTTAAAATAACTAGTGAGAATATTTTGTTCTGATTTGGGAACATTTAATACTGGAAAGTTGTCTGTTGGCCACAAATTAAACTTTAAATTATTTGTAATACTCATCAAAATCCACTTGGGAATTTTTTAGAACTAGACAAAATGATTTTTTAAATTACTGAATGAATAAAGTTTGAGAAGATCCAGGGAATTTTTGAAAAAGGAGAGTAATGAAATGGGAGTTTTCCCTACAGATATTAAAATGTATTATAAAGTTACAATAATCACATTGGATGAAACTAGCACAGGAATAGCCAAAACAGATCAGTGGAACAAAAGACAAAGCCCAGAGAAAGTCCAAAAATATTCAAGAATGTAGTGCAAGATAAAAGTCCATGAGGAATGGAGGAATTGATTTAATAAATAAGTTTGAATTTACTATCAGATATATTTGGGGGCAGAGGGTACATGAGGAGTTAAAACATAATTTATGTCGGAATAAATCCAGGTAGATTGTAGACCTAAATGTAAAATACGAAGCTTATCAAGGGAGTGAGAAACAGGCATTCCCGTATATTTTCGGTGGAGTATTTGTCTAACTCTATGGAGGACAATTTGGCAATATTTATTAAAATAAAGCGATGTTCAGACACTTGGATCCTACAACTCCTCCTCTGTTAATTCATTTGGCAATTCATGTAGATGTACTGGTCCATGTGCACAAATAAATATCTTTGGACAAGAATATTAATGACACCAGAATGAAACTTTTCTTGGCTCAAAACACCCAAGTGAATGTGCCATAGACCCCTTCCTCTCTATAGAGTGGCAAAGGAATTTAGCCAGAAATCTGTCCAATGATTCTTGGTCTGCTGAGCCATACAAAGAATGAAAACAGGGTCTGAAACTGTAAGGGTAGGAGATGTGAGGAAGGGATCCTTTAAAGAGAGCCGTTGCCCTTCTGGGTCCTCACCCCATCTTTGGGAGATCAGTGGTAGAGGCTACTGTCAGGACTAAGCAGAGAAGTTCCTAGGAACTTTTTGGAGAGCTTCAAAAGACTTTTCTATCAGTGGGAGACTAAGATGGCTCATGACTGCCCCAGGCCTGGGGGTGTTAAAGTGGCTTAAGGTCAGTAGCTGACTCTCCTAAGAAATCCAGATATCAGAGGCCTGCTTTGCAATTTGGTGGCTGAGCCCTGCAATCGCTGCTGTGTTGGAATTAGGGCTTGTTAGGACATGGGATATATGAGTGTTTCCAAGGCCAGGTATGGACCATGTGCAAAAGACCAGCATGGGTTCCCCTGGGTCTAGTTCAGTAGAATTGCCCAGACAGCCAAGCAGAACTTGGAAGAACAAGGCTGGAGATACTTTCATATGCCCATGCCAAGAAAGGAGTCCTAAATAACAATCAGGAACCAATCAGGAAAACTGCAGGAAGAGATGCTTTATGGGTAATATCCAACAACACCATGAAGCTCTGTCAGAGCAAGAGTCAGCATGAGCCATCAACCAGAGGCAGAGAACCCAACATCACTCAGTCAGATAACAACAAACATCTCATTCCTTTACCCTTTCTTACTTATTTACACCGCCTACCATCACCCATATTGACTCTCTTGGAAAGTAAAACAGCAGCTAGAGGGGGATGAAGGAAGGAAGAGCAGCAGAGACCAAGTCCCCTGTCCAGCTGCTGCCGGCTTCCTACTAGTAGCCGGCAGAGTCAGGAAGGGAGAAGATACAACTCTGTTCAGGGGTTAGGTTTATTACATAGGCAGAAAGATGAAAATTTCTGAATTGAGGCTGTGCTTTTCACTGAAAATAAAAACTAATGAGAACCACCATTGTTTTCAAACAACAGCAGGAATTGTTACTCTGAAGAAACACTTTTGAAGGGACAATAAAAGAAAAAAAAACATTATTTTGCTTATGTCATGTGGTATATTTGTTCAAAATATCAGTTATAGCAGTAAAACACTAAAAAAACTTAGAGACTCACACACACACATGCACACAAAACTAGTTAAATACACTGATGTGTCCATAAAATAAAATGTTATGCTGATGCTAAAAATAAAAGTCTTTATGCACAGATAAAGACTGATCTCTAAATAATGTGTTTAGTGTAGACAAAAGCAAGGTATAGAGCACTTTATGTAGTGTAGCACCCTATATGCAAAAAAAAGAGAGAGAGAAAGCGGGGATATATAGTATATATAGTATACATATGGCTCATGAGTAAACAAACCACAGACTATAAAACAATCTGCAACATGTCTAACCACAAAGGAATACTACGATTCAGTTACAAAAGTAAATGGAAGAATGGGCAAAGTATGTGAGGATTTACAAAAAAAGGGACCTCAATGGCCAACAAATGTGTGAAAACATAATCAAATTGATTTGAAATCAATTCAAGTGCATATAAAAAATGTTAAGATAATACTTTTTACCTATAAATTGACAAAAATTAAACCTGATAATACTACAAGTTGGAGTAAGAATTCAACTCTCAGGAGAAAGTAAAATGGTACCACTCCTTGGAAGTGTGATTTGGCACCATCTAGGGAATCTGAAAATGTGCATACCAGTCACCTGAACAGTCCACATCTTGGCATGTACCTGGAGACATTCTTGCATCTGCTCACATTGCCTGGGGCAATAACATTCACTGAAATGTTATTTACCCAAGAACAGAAAAATTGATAAATTGTGGTGCATTTACAAAATAGATTATGCCTCTATTAAAATAAATAAATTACATCCCTGGCTGGATGACTCAGTTGGTTTAAACATCATCCTGAGGCATGGAGGTTGCTGGTTTGATCTCTGGTCAGGACACATACAGAAACAGATAGATGTTCCTCTCTCTCTCTCTCTCTTTCTTTCTCTCTCACTAAAATTAGTAAATAATTAAAAAAAAAAAACCCTGACCAGGTGGTGGTGCAGTGGATAGAACATCAGCCTGGGAAGCAGAGGACTCAGGTTCAAAAATCCGAAGTGGCTGGCTTGAGCATGGGCTCATCCAGCTTGAGAGCTGGTGCACCAGCTTGAGCATGGGGTGTCTGGCTTGAGCGTGGGGTGTCTGGCTTGAGCGTGGGATCATAGACATGACCCCATGTTCACTGGCTTGAGCCCAAGATCGCTGGCTTGAGCAAGGGGTCATTTTGTCAGCTGTAGACCCCCAGTCAATGCACATATGAGAAAGCAATCAAAGAACAACTAAGGTGCCGCAATGAAGAATTGATGTTTCTTATCTCTCTCCCTTCCTGTCTGTCTGTCCCTATCTGTTCCTCTCTCTGTTTCTCATTGTCTCTGTAAAAAAAGTAAATAAATAAATAAATAAATAAAGTGAATGAACTACAGATATATATTTCAATGTGAATAGATTTATAAAACATAATGTCAAGCATAAGCAAATTATAGAACATCTATAGCATAAATTCATTTATGTAAAATTTCAAAATATAATGTGCAAAACAAAATCACCTACATTGTTTATGGAAAAATAAATTTACATGAGAATATGAGAATGATATATAAAAAAATAGAATAGTGATCAGATTTGGAAAAAGAGGAAGGGGAATGCAATTATGTAGAGAAACACAGAAGATATCAATTGCAATGAAAATGTTTTGTTGCTTTAAAAAATCTAAGGCAAATTGACAAAGTGTTATTTCACAAGGCCATGAGAAAGAATACACACATATTATATGGCATTTCTATATGTCATAACGCAAAATGAAAACATTTGCAAAATATATGGCAAAAGGGGTTAATATTGTTTATCTACGGAATGCTTGAAACTCAACAAAATTATACAATCAGCCCTCCCAAAATCTAAATCTAGACAAACTATGTAAGTAGGCAGATCTCAAAAGAAGGATTACAATTAAAATTGTATTACTAGTAATCAAAGAAACTCATACTAAAATGAGATGCCTCTTTTTTTTTGTTGTTCTTTTTACATTGGTAAAGATGAAAAGAATAAAGTCAGCAGTGGTGAGAGTGAAGACACTCCAATGAAACAAGCAGAATTAGAAATCCCCTTGTATTTACTGGAAGGACAACATTGAGTAAATCAAAAGTTTCAAGAGCACTTATCATTTGACTCAATAATTCCATTCCTGGGAATTTATTCTAAGTGTAGCAGAGGCTGGAATCAGACAATTCTAAAAAGGAGGCTTATTGTAAGATTATTTAGAATATCAAAAATTAAAGATCATTTAAGTGACCTAAAATAGGAGCTTGAGTGAATAAATTATGATACAAAGACATAAAGCAATATAAAATTATGATACAGACACATTTTTAAAATGCTTTAATTATGTAGAAGTTTTAAAATTTACATTAAAATAATGTCTGTTTCTATATCTATAAATTAATGTACAGTTTTATATATTTTTATATCTACACCTATGCACTCACATATACATTTCCATAGAAAACAAGAAAAAATACATCAAAATGTTAAATAGGTGATTGCTTTTCAGGTGTTCAATTTTAAAAATTTTTTTTTAATATTTGTACTATGCTTATATATTACTTGTGTGTAAAAAGGAAACAAAACTAGCACAAGACAAGAATGTATTCTTCCTCTGAATCTTGAGGGTCATGTTGCTCTAAATATTGGAGAAGAAGAGAAAATTATCATTATTTTAAGATATTACTGTTGGCTTAAGAAAACCAAATCAAATCAATTAGAAAAGCATTAGAAGCAGTAAAAGTGGATAGTAGCTTGTCAAAAAAAACAAAAACAAACAACAAATGATATACTGATCCCAATAGCTTTCTATATGCCAAAAATAACCAATTAAAAAACATAGTGAAGGAAAATACATACCCATAGCACCAAAAACCTTAGCATATCTAAGAATAAGCTAACAGGCAAAGTGGGGCCTATGTGAACAGACAGACAGACACACACACACACACACACACACCTCATACACATAGACCCTCTACACATATAACCATACCTAGAAAGAAGTTTAAATAAGATTTCAATAAATAAAATAGTTTGGAAGAATTAACATCAATACATTTAACACAATCCTATCAAAATTTCAGTATGAGTTTGGGAGGTGGAGGAATTGTCACATTTACTGTGAAATTGTCCTGAAAGATTAAACTCATGACAATATTAAAGAAGAAGAAAAAGAAAAAGTGACTTGTACACTCAGAGATTAGAATCTATTTCAGAAATATAATAATCAAAACAATGTGGCTGTGGTCCAGAACAGAAAGCCCAGAAACCAACCTAATTTGATGTTAGAATTTAGAACATATGTAAACACATTGTTTTGTTTGTTTGTTTGTTTTGTATTTTTCTGAAGTTAAAAGCGGGGCAGCAGACTCCCGCATGCGCCTGACCAGGGATCCACCCAGCATGCCCACAAGGAGGCGATGCTCTGCCTATCTGAGGCTTTGCTCCGTTGCGGCCAGAGACATTCTAGCGCCTGAGGCGGAGGCCATGGAATCATCCTCAGCACCTTGGCCAACTTTGCTCCAATGGAGGCTTGGTTGCGGGAGGGGAAGAGAGAGATAGAAAGGAAAGAGGAGGGAAGGGGTGGAGAAGCAGATGGATGTTTCTCCTGTGTGCCCTGATCAGGAATCGAACCCAGGACTTCCACATACCGGCTGACGCTCTACTGCTGAGTCAACCACCAAGGGCCAGTAAACATGTTTTTCAAGTCAGTAGAAAAATTATTCATTTTTAAAACTGGTGTTAGGGCAATTGATGAAACATTTGAGAAAAGTGAAATTAGATCTATATCTCACAAGGTATATTAGAATAAAATCCAACTATATGAAATAATTAAAAGTTTGAAATCATAGATGGCCTAGAACAAAATGTAGATATTTATCTCATGTCAGGAGTAGAAGGCCTTTCTAAAAATATAAGAGCAAAATTCACAAAAAAAAGAGTTGCTGAGATTTAACACAGCACATGAACAGAAAACACCATTTTCACAGGTGGATTCCCCGAGAATCTGACCCTGAGATGGAACATGTAGAAGGTTTATTCGAGGTGCTCTTGGGAATATCACATGTGCAAGCAGTGAAAGGCTCGGCCATGTTCCATGTCAGAGAAGCTGGGCTGAACCCGGAGGGAACCCTGAAGCTGGGTCGCCCTTCAGAGTTGTCTCGAGTTGGGGGAGGGCACCTGGCCTTTACATCCTTGGGCAACAATAAATTGGAAGCAGTTTCCCAGAAATGGGGCATTGTAGTGGTTTAAAAATACGTCCATGAATTACTTAGCATTTGTCCCCTCCCTTTGAATGAGGGCTGGACTTGGTGAGACCCTTCTACAGAATGAATGCAGCAGAAGTGATGGCAAGCTTAGGTCCGAACAGGCATTGCGGCATCTTCTTGGGCTTCCCTCTTTTCTTTTCTTTTTTCATTTTAATATTTAATTTGTTGTGTTGATGTGGTTTCAAGTGTCCTACCCAATATAACACCCTCACACTGCGTAGCCACCTCGTGCCCCATGCAAAGTCTCTTTCTACCCCCATTTCCCTGACTTTGCTCCCTCTCCCTCTTCCTCCCCTTGGCCTTTGGCTATTGCTACCATGTTGTCTGTATACATGTGTTATGTATATTTAGGCTTCCCAAAGAAAAGCTGCCACATTGTGAGGACACTCAAGCATCCCCATGAAGAGGTCCACAGGGTGAGAAACCAAGGCCTTCTGTCCACAGACATTTTAGGGCATTTGTCACCTTTAAAAGACAATTCCTTAGCTCCAGGCAGGACTCCAGACTACTGCAGCCTGGTCAACATCTTGACTGCAACCTCTTGAGAGATCCTAAGCCGGAACCACCCAGCTAAGTAGCTCCTGATTTTCAACCTACAGAATGTGCAAGTTAATAAATGTTTTAAGCTCCCATGTTTTAAAGTAATTTATTACATAGCATCAGATAACTATTACACCTGTGATTCGGGGCAAGGGGGCTCTTGAGAGATGAAAGATGAGGTCTTTCAGTTGGCAGCATTCTCTGCAACTGGGAGAGTAAGTCCTACAGTTCTACAGGGAGACACACCACAGTGGGATTCACTTTCACTGTAAAGAAAACACAAAACCAAATTATTAATTGAGTTTAACTAATCTAAATATTAATTAGTGTGTTCTAAAAATTAACTCCTGGTGCTCCTAGGCACCTTGATGGTTTGGGTTTTCCAGTTCAGGGAGCAAGTGGGTGACTGGCTCTGATGTCCTTTGACTTCATGGCCTGAGATAGTCATTTCGTGTCAACTAGGATGCAGAACTGGTTCAGATAAACCACATTTACACTTAGCATCACCTCCCTGGCTTGAGGGTCATGAGAAAGTGTCACATTCTGGAACCCACTCACATATTTCTTTTACCCACACCCCCTCTTCTCTTACTCCCATCTCCCCACCTCACCCTCCATCCCCAAATTCCTGCAACCCCAAGTTTCTCCCTGTCACACAGAGAAGTTCAGCTCTTCTGTGTACAGTTGATTTCTATTATACTTGTAACAAGTGGCAGCCAAAGGGTCAATATCTTTCATATTAAAATAATAGCTCTTACTTGAACATTTATTATGTGCCAGACATTAGCTTACATACTTTATATAGATTTTCTCACTTAAGGCTTTCAACAACCCTGTGGAAAAAAATGAGCAAAAAATACAAGGTAAGCCTGACCAGGCAGTGGCAGTGGATAGAGCATCAGACTGGGATGCCCCGAGGACCTAGGTTCGAGACCTCGAGGTTGCCAGCTTGCGCGCGGGCTCATCTGGCTTGAGCAAAAAAAAAAAAAAAAAAAAAAAAAAAAAGCTCACCAGCTTGGACCCAAGGTGTCTGGCTCGAGCAAGGGGTTACTCAGGCTGCTGAAGGCCCGCGGTCAAGGCACATATGAGAAAGTAATCAATGAACAACTAAGGTGTCGCAATGAAAAACTGATGATTGACGCTTCTCATCTCTCTCCGTTCCTGTCTGTCTGTCCCTATCTATCCCTCTCTCTGACTCTCTCTCTGTCCCTGTAAAAAAAAAAAGAATACAACGTAATTTACAAAAGAAAAATATACAATAGATACATATTCTTGGAAAATAAAGTGGCAGCAAACAGGAAGGATTTGAGAGAAGGGTTCAAATGTCAGAGAAGACTTCACAAGGAACAGGTAATGGGTCGGCCGTCTGTGTTTTAAGCTGAGAGCTGCCAAGGGACACATTAAGGACCATTCAGAATGAGGGTATTCAGTCCTTGACGTGAGGCCCAGACCTCCTGAGTGCTATGGAAGACCCAGTTGCCTCTTCTCCAAAACGAGAGATTATAGAGGCGTATTCTGCCTTTGTGGACCAGACTGGGTCTGCTGAAACCCACAGAGGACAGGGCACTGAGGGCTGTCAGGGGGTTAGGCCCATACCTGCCCTATGAGGTCCCAGTCAGGTGAGTATTCCCTGCTCTGCTTGAATCCTTGCTCTGCCACTTACCAGCTGTGTGACCTTGGGAAAATCACTTCACTCTCTATACCTCAGTTTCTATATTCATAAAGTGGATTAATAATAGTAATAGCTATCTCATAGAACTATCATGACAATTCATTTGGCTAATTCATACAAAGCCTTTAGAACAGTTTCTAACAATACTAAGTATCCCAAAATGTTAATTAATATTCAAAATTCTATTTTATGTTTCATTTATTTAAAAACTACTTATTTAAAAAAAAAAAAAAAAAAAAAAAAAAAAAAAAAAAAACCACTCCACAAAGCATTGATCCTATTCCCAACAATTCTCCCAGTGCTCAGATGTCAGTTGAGAAGCTGAACCATGTTTAGCCATTCTGGGCCTCTCTCCTGTCATTTCCTTTCCTCAACGAGGAGGCCAATTTAACCTGAAACACCCCAGCTGTGGTTTAGTCAGTGACTGGTTTGGCCTGGGGTGTTGATGGAGTCTCTGTTTGTGGAGTCCAGGTCCCCTTCCAAATCCACAGGGTCTGCTTCATGGCAGGGAATGTGGGGTGAGGAAGCTGGCTCCCCTAGAGCCTGGGAGAGACACAAGTTAGTCCCAGACACAACTCCTAACGTGAGGGTGGGCTCTGAGCCAGCTATGTCCCCAAGGAAGGTCCATACCAAGCAGTTCTCCCAATGGCCTCCGAACAGCCTGAGTAGGTTATTCCATTCTGTCTGGACCAACCCCGGGGGTGACTCCTTCTATCATTTTAAAAGCTGTTTTGACCTTGGGCATATGAATCATACTCTCAGAGTTTGTTTCCTTACAATGGAAGGTAACGCCTGCATCCCCAAACTGTTCTGAGGATATGGTAACATATTATTAGTTACATCCTGCTATAAAATACCTGCTTGTTGGTCTTCAACGAGTTTTCGGTAAACGTTATTAGTCTCTCTTCTCTTCAAGACTGTCTGGTCTGTGGCCTCAGTCTCAGAAACAAAACTCTCTTCTTCTGTGTCTAGTCCAAGCTGGTACCCAAAATTCTGCTGACCTCACAATGTCTGGTCTTGGTTTAATATCTCTTTAATGTTCTCCTTGCCGTAAGTCTTCCCCCAGACAGCATTCTGGAGCAGAACAAGCTATTTCAGAAACGCTTCATTTTACAGAAAAGAAACCTGAAGCCCAGAGATGAATTTGACCAGTCCAAGGCCACATGACAGGAGCCATGAGCAGGACCAGGGCTTTGGGTCTCTCAGGCCAGAGCTCCCTCTCCTGGGGGCCTTGGGTAAATCTTCACTGAATCCCCATTCTTCAGCCCCCAGGGCAGTACCAGCTCTCATCACCGCTCACTGATCTAGTGAGGAGGTGATTCTCAAACACAGCCAAAGGCATATCCACAGTGAGCATGAAATGGGGAGGGACGGTTGGAGGGTCACTCATCAGAAGGCCAAGCCCAGGCCTTGAGCCAGGTGCCAGGGCAGCAAGCAGGCAGCAGCCAGTCTTAAATCCTCAAAGCGGATTTGCAAGATATTTAACGTGGTTGGATGTCAGCTATCTTGGCCAGAAAAATCTGACGTTGTGTTCAGTGCCAAAGAGAGGCCCATGGCTATGGGACACTCTTCCTGGGCCCAGGACCACAGCTGGCTATGCTCCTCTTCCCTGGCCCGGCTTCATTTGCACTCTGACCCTGACCCAGGACTGAACAAGAGAAATGGTATAAGAACTCAGAATTTGGGGCTTATCTAGACATTTGAAACATTTTGTTCTAACATTTCTTGGAGTCCTTTCTTCCGCTTGATTCCCTCCCTCTCCACTTTCTCCTCTTTCGTTAAGCCCTCCAAGGCTGATCCCGATAAAGGGTGTCAATGGGCTTTCCTTCCGCCCCACCAGGGTCTGAAAGGCCTCTGTTGCCTGTCCCTCCTTGGAGGCATCATTTCTCCAGCCAGTGTCTGGCTGCCTCTGGCTTCCTCTTGTTCTACGGGGCTCACAAATCCAGCTCAAGTCCTCTTTCATCAAAGAAGCCACCTTTACATGCTTTGCTGATCTTGCCTGCCTCTGAGAGTGTGTTAAGCTCACTGCCCCACATGGCACTGGGCCATTGCAACAGGTGCTACTTGATTAACTAAGTGGCTTCCTGTGCCCACCAGGTGAGCTTCCTGAGGATGGCAGCCTCACCCCCTCCTGTTTCCTCACAGTGCAGCAGAGCACAAGGCTCTGCTGAGACAAGAGGGATGTGACCAGGTTGCTGGTTAAAAATTCAGAGTCTCAGGCCCCACTCTAGACCTGAATCAGCATTGCTGGGCAGGATGCCAGGGAATCTGCTTCAACAACAAGCCTTTGCAGTAATAGCCACACCCATGTAGGTTCCAGAACCCCTGGGAGGGAGTCACAAGGTATCCCACTCGTCACCTCATGAATCACATAGGTCAGGTGATTTGACAGAACCCCTATGCCTTTGCGTGAGGTGAGGAGGGAGGGGGCAGAGCTGTGCAATAGCAAGGACAGAAGAGGGTGAGAAAGGCCGTGGGGCCCTCAGAAGAACCCAGGCCAAGGTTCTTCAGGGTCTGCAGAGGGAACAGGGATGCCTGAGAGGCTGCTGAAACCCAGTGAGGAGGGCTGGGGCGTCCTCTGCCTTCATGGGCAGCCCCTCACCTCTGCCCCTGGAGGTAGGAAGGCTTTCAGGTGCCAATGGAGTCCTTCGGGTGGTCCCTGGCTGACCGGGGATGACCACAGACAGAGTGCAGGTGGACCTGGGGGAGGGGGTTCGGGAGCGATGACTGTGAGGGGAACACATTGTTCATCCATCCCTGGAGAGCGAGACCCGAGGAGATGTATCTGATATAAAAGAACATATTCTGGGTGTAAAAGGGGTAAAAGATGAACAGCTTGGGCAATTTCAAGAAGAGATGGGCTAACTCCCACTGGTCCTGTATGGATTGCAGTTTTGTTCTTAAGAAGCAGGGAGCAGAGGGGCCTCTCCAAGCCTCTCCAAGTACAGGACTCTAGGTTCCTGTCCAGGTGAGCAGAGGAAAGACCAGCTGCCAGCTCCAGAGTGCTTGCGGGTCAGCTGGGCCTGAACCTGCGTTCTGTATTTGGGAAGATTCTGATGCTGACAAGTGGTTCTAGACATGTGACTCCAACTGGGCTAGGCACCCGGCTGCTTTCCTGGAGCATGCTGTGGGCAAGATAACCGATGATGGGAAGGCCCAGAGACAGCCACAGGAGCCATTAGAGAGCAGCATCAGTGCAGGGAGGGGTTTCTGCCCCCGAGACCTATGCCCACCCTCAGTCTGGCCATCAGCCTAGTCAAACACACGTACATATGGCAGCAGAGTAGAAAAGCTGCAGAAAGAATGGAAAAGAAAGGGATTGTGGGCAGGTGCAGTCAGGGAAGGCTTTCTGGAGGAGGGCACCAACTGGGCCTTAAAGTTTGGCCAGGTTTGATGTATGAATGAAAACTCTCTTTTTTTTCAGATTTCTAGAGAATAAGTCATAGAAAATCTACCCCTCACTGTGTCACTGTGTCCTAGCTTCTCAGATGTCCCTGCCTTGCTTCAGTGGAGATTAGGCCTTGGACTTGTTTTTAGGACTATGGAGGGGTGCTGGAGGGCAGTGCTGGACGGTCGCTGGGGAAGTCACTGTGCAGCGCAGAGCTGAGGACACAGGAAGGCAAGCTGGCATTTCCAGAATGGAACATGACTTCCCTCTTCCCCGTCCACCTTGTGCAAGGATATCTCCTGGCAGGCGAGCAGCGGGCACTGGGCCTGGGGTGGTGCCCTGTTGCTTTTGGCCTCTTCATCAAGGCAAGGAGCAAGGCAATAGGCACAGTGTTTCCCACATGCTATATGCCAGGCCCAACCTGCCCATGACAATGCCCGGTGTTCCTGGATGCATGGTGCTGGGTGTGAGGATGGTTTTGTAATGGAACAGGAGGAAGGCAGCCTAGTTGTGAGGCGGGAGACTGTCCCTGTCTCCTGCCCTCCCTGAGGGAGGTGCTTGGGGGGGGGGCTTCCCTGAGCATGTCCTCCTTTATCCTGAGGAGACTTATGGGGGCATTGGTGGCTTCAGAAGAATATACTGAACTTTCTTAGAAGTCCCTAAACTACATGCAGTAGACCCATAGCCACCTGACCCTGAATTCAGACTGACCCTAAATGACCTCAGATTGACCCCCGATCCCATCTGCATCGGGCTGCTTTGTGATGAGGGAGGCTGATTTTGCATAAGTGCTAATACTTACACACTGCTTCCTACATGCCGAGTGCTATTCTGAGCACTTTCTATGGATTAATTGATTGATATCAGTACAACTTAACAAGGCAAGCACTGCTATCACAGCGAAGTGGAAAATTCTGCCCAGAATCCACAGTGAGCAGGCAGCAGAGCTGGGGCTCGAGCTCAGGTCTGGCACCAAAGCCAGGGGCTCACCTCCCTCTGTGGACCCGCCCCTGCTGCTGGGGAAGGAGGGAGAGACAGTGCTTACACAGGCCTGGTAGGTGGTCAGGGCCTCATCTTCCTGACTTGATGACAGTACACCCACACTTGTTACCCAAGAGATGACAGAGAAGGGGCAGAGCAAAACTGGAAATGATCTGGATTCCCGCCTCACGTGACCCCAGACCGACTCTGGGAGCCTTGGAGACAGCAGCTGCTGGTGGTTCATTCCAGACCCATGCATATCAGTCTCAACCTTCCGCTTACTCAAGCCTTGCTCTTGTCGATTCACTCACTCACTCATTAAGCATTGCTGGGCGTCCGCTCCTTCCTAGGAATGGCAGAGGCACAGTGATGGATGAGGTCGATTTGTGCCTTCACGGTCTGATGGGACAATTAAGTGGGTCTATCTATCATCTATCTATTTATAATCTATGTATTATCTATGTATCTATATATATATAGCATGTACCTATCTACCTACCATATATGTATATGTCTATCTATCTACCTGCCTGTCTGTCTGTCTGCCTATCATCCGGTACAGTGAACACAGCTGAGCATCTGGACAGGGAGAGCTGCTAGAGGAAGGCTTCCTGGGCAGGGGTCCCGCAGCTCAGTCTGAAGGAGCCAGATGCAGGCTCGGGGCCATGGACAGTATGGGAGGGGCTGCGTGGAAGAGTCTTGGTGGGGGCAGCAGGGCGTACGGAGAGCAGAAGGAGGGAGCTACAGAGTGAGGCATGGCTCAGCCCTTGGAGGACATTCTGGGACACACTCCCCAGGGCCAGGATGAATGGCCCTCCCCAGTGTTGTTCAAGAGGGTCTCAGGTGGGCCTCTTGAAGTGTCCTTAGAGCCTCTCTCTTGGCCTAGGAGCTCCCTCAGCAGCCCGCTCAGCTCTGCAAATGGTTGTCCCTGCTGAGGGCCCTGTGAGCCATGGCTCCACTGCACGAGTCACTCAGATGCTCATGGTGGTCTTCTCATATGACAGGAAGGTATTTGTGAGTCATGACAGTGCTAAGCATTTTAGCAGTAAGGTACTAGGCCTTGGGTGACCCATGTGTCTGGTTGAAAGTGACCTTTTAGCTAGATCACAGGTTGCACCATCTCTTTCCAGCTGGCTGGAACTTTTAGGTTCAGCGCAGAATCCCTGGACCACGATGGCAGCCTATTGCTCAGGCAGCTGGAGCGAGGGACCACTGCGCGTGGAGGAGCCCAGGCCAGCGCTGTTCAGCTCCTCTGCTGTGAGAAAGTGTCTGTCTATTCCAGTGGAGCGTGCTGTCCTTAGGAACAGCTAAGGGACCAGAGGGAGACAAAACAGCAATCCCTTTGAGTAGCATTTACCGCCCTCCAGGAGAGGCCCCAGAAATGTTAAAAAAAAATCAGTATTTTTGTAAAAATTAACATTTTTCTATTGGGAGAGTCTATTGATGCTTCCTTGACTACAGAGGAGAAGGCGTTTGAGAAGGGGAGAAGAGGAGGGAGGAGAGGGAGGGGAAAGAAAGGAGGGGGAGAGGAGGAGGCAGACCTGCCTGGGCACTAGACAGTCTCACTTTTGTAGGTCCCACCCTACAGTATATAAAAGAATTAAAATGCACCCACATCCCACATTAAATAGAATTATTTTGCTATAAAATACTTGGAAAGAATTTTTATAATTTTGCTTTTGAAATTATTTGGCTGAAGTTTACTCATTTAGTTTACGACCGGCTCTGATTCCCAGCCATCACCACGCGGACTCGGGAATCCGTACAAGGGGAGACAGGCGAAGGGACAAATCGCTTTCAAGTGGAAGGAAATTTTCACGAGGACCAAATTGAACAATTAATGATGCTTGAATGGATTCATTAAAAATTTATTATTTCCCATTTTTCTCTTTTGTGTTTCGGAGCAACCTCACTTTGTTCCCAGGTTGCAACGTTTTGACCGGTAGAGCTCTCGGGTCCTGAATACTTGACTCTGCCGGGTTTGTGTTCCTGGGTAGGGTTTACGATAAAGCAGCCCTGAGGAGGGGTGAGAGGAGCCCGGCCTCCATGCAGAAGGCCTGTCTCACCTGCAGGCTGGGAGGGACACTGCTGGACAGTCCTTCCTCCAGTTGTCCCATGAGGGCCAGGGCTGGGGGAAGGGGCCCCTGCCCTGGAGTCTGGGAGAGGAGCCTCAGAAAACCTGGGTCAACCCAGGTCAACCTGTCACACCCAATTGTGAGCCTGTGGTTATGAGAACCTCATCCCAGGCGGGGGGACTTCTGAGGCCACTGAGGGGCCAGGGCGTTGGGCGCCTGCACTTTGTAACATGGATTTCTTGTAACTAGCCCTGAGGGGACAGGGAAGGGGAACAGAAAGCGACTTGATAGACTCCTGCTTTCAGTCACTACAGAGGTTTTATGATCTGAGAGGTGAACTGGGGAGCAGCCACAGACTATTTCATCTGGATACGAACATGCTGAATGGAAATGCAGACAAACCATTTGGGTTTGGGTTTTTTACCTTTTTTTTTTTTTAAAACAAAAAAGAAAGAAAGAAAGCTCGCTTCAGGCCACAGCACTGGGATTCTGCTGTCGTCCAGGCAGCGTTGGCGTGGTCCCCGGCCCCGACAGCTTCCCAAGAGAAACTTGCAGCCCAGCGTCAGCGACCCCACCACAGGCCCTCCTGTCCCTGTCCCTGGGGCCTGGGAGTCCTGCTGTGGGTCTGTGGGGCGCAGGCTGCTGTCCTCGACATCACCCACCCCCCGTGGGACAGCGGGGACCCCTTCCCTGGCGGATGGTGGCTGAGGAAAGTCACATTAGCAAATGAGGTGTTGTGATTGATGGGGTCTCTTCTAGATGTCAGGATGATGGATGGGCTGCAGGACCGGGTCTGACCGCAGGATGGGCGGCCATGTTGGGACCACACCCAGCAGAGCCCCGGCGCGCAGGGCCCCGGTGCTAACACGTTGTAGAGACACGTTACATGTTGAATGAATGTTCCGTTGATGAAAACTTCAATATAAAGCCAGCACTGTGCGGGGGAGATAACCAGAGTGCTGGGTGTTGTCAGCTGTTTTCTGGAGCACTCGAGTACGATGAGTGATGCCGATGTTGTAGTCTCTCAGATTCCTTTGAAGCATTCCATTTTTTTTTAAGTTCCCTCCACAGGTGTCCTTGCTTCTCACTGCCTCCCATGCTGCCAGTGTCTTTGGTCAAGAGAATGCTAGGTGTTGTAAATTAACCCCTAAATTTCTCCCAGTGGCTCCACCGAACAGTGGCTTGTCGTTCCCTTATGCAGCCGTCCAGTGTAGATGCTCCTGGTTGGCCTGTGAGTTATCTCCAGGTGGTGATTCAGGAACCTTGGCTTCTTCCATCTTGTGGCTCTATTATCCCAAGGGGCCTCGAGTCCTCCCACATGTCCAGTAGGGACAGAGGGGCAGTGTGTGAAAAAGGCACAGCCTCTTTTGAAACCCCTTATCTGAAAAGTGACCAATCCCATACTCTATTGGTAAGAATTAGTCACGTAGCCCACTTGGATAAAAAGGGGGCATGACAGTACCTACTGGGCAACTGATTCCTTGAAAAAAAAAATAATTCTGTTCTACTGAGAGGGACAGTGGAGAATGAGCTATTTCATCATCCACTTCTCAGAGGCTTACATTCTGGTCACCCTCCTCCTCCTCATCCAGATAGCTAACACACACACATGTGATATGTTCTAGTTGCTCTTGGTACTGTGCACAGTTTAAATTGTGTCATTATAACAACACTATGAGTAGATACTACTTTATCTCATCAGTTCCAAGATGCACAATTTTTTTTTCATACTTGAGCCTCTTCGAAAAATCAGAAGATAATCAATGGCATCTTTTAATCACTGTAAGTTAGGTAGCAGTCCTGGTGCCATGTGTGGGAAATCTTCCTCTAACATTTTCTGGAAATATCACAAGAGTTCCAGTATCTATAGATTTGGAAACTGAGGCCTAGAGAGATTTATTAATTTGCCCCAAATCAAACAGCCAAGGAGTAATAGAGCTGAGGTTTGAAGCCGGGCATTCCCCTCGTCTCTGAATCCAACACATCGCATGACCTACTCTGGGAGACCAGCCATGTTTACCAACTTCTGTTTCCCAGATCCCTCCTGGGGCACTTCTGGGGCTCTGGTCCTCTGTGGAGGACCGGAGGAAGGGGAAGTCCTTCTCCAAGTCTAAGAGTAGGGCCTCGAAACTCGCAGAAGCCAGGACCTGCTTGGAGTGGCAGGACTCTGGTTACAAGGACATCGGCTGAGGCCAGAATGCCTGTTCCATTCTTGCCTGGCTGATAATTTAATCTCTTAAAAAGCAGCAAGCGGAACTGGCAAGAGACACCAAATTTTGATCAACTAAGTGGCGTGCAGTAATAAAATGAAAGTGATAGGGACCTAGGAAGAAAAGCGTTGGTCGTCCTGGCATTTGTCACAGGAAGGGAGTGGTGGGCACAACCAGTAGTACAGGGGTGGACCTTGAGAAGTAGACAGTTTTTAAATAGATAAAATATAGTAGCCCTGAGAAAATGACTCAGAAGATTAATGTGTCTCCATGAAAAACTCAAACAAACAAAAAATGATCACCACTACCAACAAGCAAGGGATATCACTAGACTGAGCTCTGTATGCCCAGGGAACAGGTCTCATTTATCTGTAAATCCTTTGTATTTAGCCCAGTGTTGGGCATAGAGTAGGCATTCAATAAATGCTTCAGGAAGAAATGATGGGAGGAGGGGGGAGGTTAAACATATATCCAAGAATGCAAACAATTGTTTCTCCCCCCCCCAAAAGGATCCTCAGATCAGATGTTCAAGTGTGTCAAGACCACACCAACCAGAATATAGGCTTACGAGAGCCTTTGATGATAGAAATAGCTTAACCCTCGCCTCCTAAAAAAGCTCCCATTTTCCTTGGAGAGTAAGCATCCCTGGGAACTGTCTGCACTTGGGGAAGCGACAACCTGACTCCTGAGAGAGTTAGAGAAGTGGGCAGGGCACAGGTGTCTCTGACAAGGGAGGTGAGTTGGGTTTCAAGCTCTGGGAGAAATTGCTGATGGAAGCCCTTGATAAGAGGAGGAGAAATGAAAACCGGAGATGGATTAAAAACTCTCCTGACCATCAAGATGGAACTTAGAAGCCAGAGCCAGTGAAGTCAATCTCCAGCAATAGAAAGGAGCAGGTTTTTGTAATTATAAACCATTAGCAGAGTTGGATCAGCCTCATCCTGTACAGCACATGGGATTCCCTCAACCCCACGTGGCTCTCCCCCAGGCTCTGCTGAAGGATCAGTGTTGCGCAGCCAGCCACGCGCACATGGACACCACCTGACGGCTGGTTCCATGTCCTCCCATTCTCCGTGGGGCTGTTCTGTGAAGGTGGCAACAGGGGCTCCCCAGTAACCATCTAGTTGCCCTCCCATGCAGAACCAGAAGTGTAGAAGAGTTCAATCCCCATGGGTGATGCTGGAGCTCCCACTTTTCCCTGCAGAGAAGCATCCCTGAAGGGCATTTCACTTGGCCCCTTGGATAGCCCCATGGAACCCACTGACCATGTGTAGGAGAGGCCAGCCTTCTCCCTCTGTCCCTCCCCAGTTCATTCCTTGTCCTTTCCTCCTGCTTCCTGGGTGCGTTCGAAGCTGCTTTCTGTAGCATTAATAGAAGTTTGAAAAATAGAAAGGATAAAGCACTTGCATCCTGTCACCCCCCTAACCCAATTTCTGCAGTACCTGGATGCCCCAGGTGTGCATGGTATTCTACATACTTATCCTCATGGGCTGCATGTCATCTTGTAGCTTGCTTTTTTGAGTTCACATTATACGTAAGTTCTTTTCCCTTGTCTTACCACATACATATTTTTAAAAATAGTTACAGTTTCAATGGTGTCTCTGCTGCTCCATGGAGAGATTACCACATGGACTTGGCCTGCATCTAAACTCCTAGATCTCAGCAGTTCGCGTGGCAGTGGGTCCTCAGATCTGAGAATTTGAACACCTTCATGGTTGTTGATAAATATTGATGAAATAAAGAAATATCTTTGACAGCCTAGAAGAGAAAGTGAAGACACTCAGAAGCCAGCATCACTTTGCAAAGAGCAAGTAATATCTGGCCGACCTCATTCTCCTTCTGGCATGGGTACCAGAGACCCGGGGGACTTCTGCATACGTCATGGTTTGCGTATGCAACGGTCTCTGGTTACCTTTTGTGAACAAAATGGATGGGAACACAGATGGGATCAGAGATGGCTAAATTATCATTCCCCAGCTACCGAGATTAAAAGGTCGATACCCACAGGCAGGAAGGTCTCTGTGGCTTGCTTGCCTTGTTTAAAAGCTGTGTCGTGAGCATGTGTAAAGATGCAGACTGCCTCTGTGTCACAGTCGTGGATGAAGCAACTCTAAGAGGGATGAATAATACATTGAGTTGAAAGATTTAAGATTTGGATAGATCTTAAGTTAGAAGGATGGACTATAACTCAGGGGTATGAGATGTTACATAAGGTGTTTAGTTCAAAAAATCAACTGCATATGGACAGGATGGGGAAGCCCTGCCTTACTTAATAGCTGTTCATGTGAAACAGACCCAGAGACTACAGTTGATCTCAAGCCCAATATGAATCATCTGTGTGGTGTGGCTCCAAGGACACTAATATAATCTTGGGCCACGTTAAGAGAAGTATAATATTAAGGCCAGGGGAGGAGGCATTCCCACCAGACTCTGATTATTCAGAGCATACTGGGAACATTGAGTTGAATTCTCTAAGTCATTTTCTCAGTGGAACATTGACAAATTTATTCCTTCATGAAGCATTCATTGAATGCCTATTATATGCCCAACACTGGGCTAAATACAAAGAATTTACAGATAAATGAGACCTGTTCCCTGTGCATACAGAGTTCACAGTCTAGTGATATCCAGGGCTCTCCAGTATTTCACATAACATTTAATAATTTATAAAGCAGGGAGATCCTAAGCTGTGCTTAGGATCCTTTAAATTGTTCTTAGGACTCACATAGATATCACACTTGCAAATATATACTAACGGCCCACATTTGAGGTGGTAAGTTACTGAACACTCTTTTCTTCCGCCTGCCCTCCCAAAACCATCTCGTGTGATCTTGGCCCTTAATTCCCTCCATCCAGCCCTGTTTGACCCAGTTATCAGGTTGTAGATTCTTCTCACCCTAGCTTTGCTCTGAAGCACGCTTAGCCCTTCAGTATGTGTTTGCTATAGCAGGTGTGCCAAATTGACCCTCAGAGTCTATTTTCTGAAAATGCCTTCCTGCATTGCAGAGGCTGAAAAGGTAAAAACTACTTTTCTTAGACTCTCCTGAAGCTGTGACTCTAGATATAAACTAGGTTTTTTTTAGCTGGATATGGGACCTGGCAGGTGGAGCTGCAGCCAGGCCTGCTTTTCCACGACTTCAGCTCTTGCTTGGGGCAAGCATGACCAGGGCCAGCACTGTGCCTGTGTCTGGCGATACCTGTCAGAAGGCTTATACTGTGCTTAGTAACAAACAATCCACATTGCATGGGTGGCTGGGGGTACCAATCCTTGGTTCTTCCACCTGAAGACCCAACCTGGCCAAAAAACATCCTGCAATGTGGAACGTTGTGAGTTGCTGTGACAAGGGAAAGAAAGACTATAGAAAATGATGAAACAGCACTTAAAGCTTTCACTAGGAAGTGACACGTTTCATTGAGTCACAGGGTCACTTAAACCCAGGGGTCAGAGAAGGTTAATCTTACCATGTGCCTGGAAGAGAACTGTAAATATGTGGTAAACACCCTAATGACTACTACCACAGTCATCAGCTTCCTGAGCATTGAGGTGCAGTCGTGGAGTGATGGTGGTGATGTGCTGGTCCCAACCTTACAAAGCAGTCTCAGACCCCTAGCCTTCCTGGTTGTGGTAGACTGCAAGCTCCCCTGGCCATGTCCAGGAAATATTTCCCAGAAGGCCAGCCTTGATCCTGCTCATCCAGGCCCTCCACTGGGTTTGTAATCACCTAATTACCTGTGTTAAATCCCTTTCTGTTCAACACAGCTTTGGCATCTTCCATTTCCTGCCACTGAACCCTGACTGATACAAGCTGCCTGCCTGTCCCACCCTGGCCTCCAAGACCACCACCCTCAGCACTGCCATCACTTAGCCCTGAGCATGGTTTTTTGAGGTCAGTGGGGTAGGTATCATCAGCTCCTTGTTTACCAAAGGTAAAAGTGAGACCAGAAGGATTCAAATGACTTATCCAAGGTTACAGAATCAGATTGTGACAGAGCTGGGTCACAAACCCAGTTCTCTTAATGGCTGCTCACTCTACTTAACCACATGTTAAAACCACAGTTAGAATCACATCACCAAGGAGGTGTGGACACAGGTCTTACAAGGAAGACTAAAGACAATTTTGAGAGGACAGTACACAAAAGAGTTGACTTAAAATACTTAGAGTAGTACTAAGGCAAACTGTATTTTCCAAAAAATGTCCATAGCAACGTTGCTAGTCCCAAATGATTAGCCTGTACCTTGTCACTATCTCAGCGGGAGTGGAGTCCATTTCCGTTCCCCTTGAACTTGTGCACAGGACTTCGTGACTGTGTGGTGGGTAGAATGCGATGATAGTTGAGGCTAGGTCATAAAAGTGGATACAGCTTCTGCCTGGCTCCACGCTCACTCTTAGAACCTAGCCATCGTGATGCAGGCAAGTCCAGCAGGTGAAGAGGCTGTGTGTAAGTTTCCCAGTGGACAGTCTCAGCTGAGGTCCCAGCTAACAGCCAGCATCAACCATCAGACATGTGAATGAACAGGCCTTGGGATGATTCCAGCCTCCAGCCTTTGACTCGACCCAACTAATGCCAGGTGGAGCAGAGACGAGCTCTCCCCACTGAGTCCTGCCAAAACTTAAAGTTTGTGAGAAAAATAAATGTCATTTTTAAATTTAGTTTAAGCCTCTGTTTTGTTACATAGCGATCGATAGCTAGGATAGGTGCCACGTTCAAGAGGAAGTCAATTTCTTCTATGTAGCCTATTGTTTCTAAGTTGCTACTGTCCCACATTGTTGGGTCCTGGAAGTTCAAAAAGTCACCAAGACACCATCCCTTACCTCAAGCTGCTTGCAGTCTTATAGGGAAGGTATATGGGCAATGAGCTCACGCAGTCGACTGATTGCTAAAACCAGAGCTATAGGGAGCAACACAGAAGCAAATTCAACTAGCTCTGGTTGGGTGAGTTAGTAAAAGGTTCATAGAGAAAATCATACCTTGCACTGGTCTCTTAGACTGAGCAAGAGTTTCGTGAAAAGGGGGTGAGGAGAACATGCCAGTGGAGGAAACAGCAAGTGTAAAAGGATGGAAGGGTGACGAGCATGCCATGTCCAGGGAACAGAGAGGGGAGGGACACTCAGTGGACTGCAGGGAACGGCATAGAGAGGACGAAATCAGTCAGGGAAAACCAGCAGGAGAGGGTCACCATCATCCTGGCAAGGGGAAGTGACAAAGAGATTTTGAAAGGACATTTAAGGTGTTTGGTGATAGTCTGGATGAGAGAAGTGAGAGAGGAGGAGGCAGAGGGAACTATGGAATTCTGGCAAAAGAAACTCTTTGCTTAGATGAGGAACTCTAGGGAAGAGTGATTGGGAAGAAATAGATGACTTTATTTATGAAATTATTGATTATGAGGGGTGTATTAGTTAGAATGATTTCAGCTACAGGAAAGAGAATACCCATCTGGAAGTGGCTTTAAATAAAGACATGTGTTATCTTATGTAGCAGTGAGCCCAAAGGTCCCAGGTTAGTTTATTGGTCCAATCACATAAACAAGGAAGCAAAATTTATTCATACTTTTGGTCTACTAACCTCAGTACATTGGGATTGTCCCTTCATGGTCACAAAGTAGCTGCTGGAGGTCCAGGCATCACCTCTAGATACTAACTTCCAGCCCCCCAAAAAGCAGGTTTCATTCATAAGCCTAGTTTAATAGAGATAAAATGTTTCCCAGAAGCCTTTATGTCCATTGATCAGATTGAGGTCATATGCCCATGTCCTAGCCGAAGGAAAGGCTGGGAGAATGACAATGTGGCCTTTATAGCCAGGTGCACTTTGACAGAGAAAAGGGCAGATATAGAAGAATGGCTGTTGGGGACGCTCCAAGTAGGTTTACCCATGAGGCACTCAGAGACACAAGCAGACAGTCACATACGCAGGTCTGACATTCAGGAAAACATTTCAGGCCAGAGATTTTATAAGGTATGTTGTTATATACGTTTTTGTAATATTTGTTGAATGCTGTGTAAGGCACTTTATACAATTATTCACTAGATTCCTAAGGGGACTAGAATCAAGGAAACTGGAGGCCCCCTAACATCACATGGTTTTGTTTTGTTCCTGTGTGAAGTGGATGGAAGTGGTCTTGGCAGCTCCCAGGCTCCTGTAGGGCCTCTCCCCCACCTTCCCTGGTTGGTGAGTATAACTAGCCTCTTGGTGCCTGTCTCCATGTGGGAAAACAGAGCCTGGTTTAGTGAAACTCTGGAGGCAGAAAAAGAGAAGCCTTTGAGACCAAGTGGGGTGACTGAGGGAACAGCTCAGCCCTAGACATGGGGAGACCTGGAGCCCAGATGTAAAGAATCCTGCATCCCCAGGGATGTGAGAATCAGAGAAACAGCTATGGCACTGGACCAGGGAGAAAACAGCGACTGAATCAGGAGAGTGAGCATGCAGAATAAGCATGCTGAGTTCTGCTCCTGCCTGGAGAGTTGAGGCAGTGGACGGGATTTCTCATTCCCTTGAGGTCTCTCTGTCCTGCAGTTGCTCGTGAGAGGGAACCTGCTGTCCAGGCTGTGGTAACAAGGACTAGAGGACACGGTGGAGAGGAAGATCTGTGACCTGCCCTTTGGAAGTGCTCCCCCTGGATGGTGGGTACAGAATGTTACTTAAAGGAACAGCTTCTAGGTAAAGTAGGACTTTAAAATGAAGTTGGACAAGTTGGAGTTATGTCATGGGGTTCTTCCAAGTTTACTTGATGCTGAGCCCTAAGTTCATGCCAGCTGAAGGAGCTCAGCCAGGGTAGTGCCTATCACAGAACCCAAAGACCCTGGAGGGCATTCGTGGTGAGAGCACTGCCAAGGGGTTTCAGGAAATTATATGGGGTGCAGCACTGCCTTCTGGACCTAGGCATGGCTATGTAGAGACAGTGGTGTCCACCAATATTCCATCTGCCCCAAAACTACCCACCACCTGCAAGGAAGCAGGACCATGTGGCTAATTTTTAGTGATGCATTAATGGACTGTCTCTCTCATCACTCGCCTTGTGAAGGAGAAGTCTTCTGGCGAAATGACAGAGCTCCTGATCAGAGCAATATAAAATCAGAGTGGAAGACAGTTGCCCTGAAAAGTTCAGCTATAGACGTGGAGTGAGAGAATAACAAGCCTTTGTCATACTAAGACTTGGGGTAAATATAGTCAATAATACTGCAGTAACTACTCATGGTGCCAAATGAGTACTAGACTTAGCAGGGTCCTCAATTCATAAGGTATATAAACATCTAATCACTATGTTATACACTTGAAATTAATATAATATAGTATATCAACTGTAACTAATAAATAAATAAATACATTTTTAAAAAGATTTGGGGGCTGTTTGTTACTACAACATAACTTTATCTATTTTTTCCAATACACAGTATATGCTCAATATATGTACATTTAAATTATAACTGCTCAGGACCTCAGTTTCTTCATCTGAAAGTGGGAGTGGTTACACTTGCTTTATAGGAGTGTTGCAAGTGGACTGAATGTGACTGTACTTGGGTCCTTATGGAAGACACACAAATCATTTCATTTCACTTCCTCTTCCATGAGTGAGACACAGAGATAGAAGGCAGTGTCCCTTTTCTGGAGGAGATCTCAGTCTCACTCAGGACACAAAGGGAGATAGGTTGTGACAGTCCTCCAGCTGGGAAATGGCATTCTCTGGAAATTGGCTAACAGTGTGGCTGGTGTCTCTATTCCAGTTTTTTGACTGGTTTAAAATGTGAGGATATACAATATGACTTATCAGAATCTTTGGGATGCAGCAAAAGCAGTAATAAGAGGGAAGTTCATATCACTATAAGCTTATATGAAAAACAAGAGAAAGCCCAAGTAAACAACTTAACATCACATCTAAAGGAACTAGAAAAAGAAAAACAAAGGCAACCCAAAACCAGCAGAAGAAAGGAAATAATAAAAATCAAGCCAGAAATAAATGAAATAAAAAACAGAAAAACTATAGAAAAAAGTCAATAAAACAAGGAGCTGGTTCTTTGAAAAGATCAACAAAATTGACAAACCTTTGGCAAGACTCATTAAGGAAAAAAGAAAAAGGACTCAAATAAACAAAATCCAAAATGAAAGACAAGAAATCGCCACAGATATCATAGATATACAAAGAATTATCATAGAATACTATGAAAAACTATATGCCACCAAATTTAACAATCTAGAAGAAATGGATAAATTCCTAGAACAATATAATCTTCCTAGACTGAGTCATGAAGAAGTAGATAACCTAAACAGACCCATAAGCAGGGAAGAAATACAATCAACTATCAAAAACCTCCCAAAAAATAAAAGTCCAGGGCCAGACAGCAATACTAGTGAATTCTATCAAACATTCAAAGATTTGGTTCCTATTCTACTCAAAGTATTTCAAAAAACTTAAGAAGAAGCAAACACATTTTATGAGGCCAACATAACCCTCATACCAAAACCTGGCAAGGACAATACAAAAAAAGAAAACTACAGACCAATATCTCTAATAAATATAGATGCTAAAATCCTAAACAAAATACTAGCAAATCGAATACAACAACACATTACAAATGGGATGATCAAATGGGATTCATCCCGGAATCACAAGGATGGTTCAACATATGTAAAACGGTTAACGTAATACACCATATCAACAAAACAAAGAACAAAAACCATATGATCCTATCAATAGATGCAGAAAAGGCATTTGATGAAATACAACATCATTTTATGGTTAAAACACAACAAAATGGGTATAGAAGAAAAATATCTCAACATAATAAAGGCCAGTTATGACAAACCATCAGCTAACATCATATTAAATGGCAAAAAACTGAAGATTTTTCCTCTAAAATCAGGAACAAGACAAGGCTGCCCAATCTCTCCACTCTTATTCAACATAGTGCTGGAAGTTCTAGCCAGAGCAATCAGACAAGAGAAAGAAATAAAACACATTCATATTGAAAAAGAAGAAGTAAAGGTTTCACTTTTTGCAGATGATATGATCCTGTACATCAAAAACCCCAAAGGCCCTGGCCGGTTGGCTCAGTGGTAGAGCGTTGGCCTGGCGTGCGGGAGTACCGGGTTCGATTCCCGGCCAGGGCACACAGGAGAAGCGCCCATCTGCTTCTCCACCCCTCCCCCTCTCCTTCCTCTCTGTCTCTCTCTTCTCCTCCCACAGCCGAGGCTCCATTGGAGCAGAGTTTGCCTGGGCGCTGAGGATGGCTCTATGGCCTCTGCCTCAGGTGCTAGAATTGCTCTGGTCACAACAGAGCAACGCCCTAGATGGGCAGAGCATTGCCCCCTGGTGGGCATGCCGGGTGGATCCCGGTTGGGCGCATGCAGGAGTCTGTCTGACTGCCTCCCCGTTTCCAACTTAAGAAAAAAAAAACAACAAAAAAAAAACCCAAAGACTTCATAAAAAGACTATTAGAAACAATAAACCAATACAGTAAGGTCACAGGAAAAAAACTAATATAGGCCCTGGCCGGTTGGCTCAGCAGTAGAGTGTCGACCTGGTGTGTGGGGGACCCGGGTTTGATTCCTGGCCAGGGCACATAGGAGAAGCGCCCATTTGCTTCTCCACCCCCCCTCCTTCCTCTCTGTCTCTCTCTTCCCCTCCCGCAGCCAAGGCTCCATTGGAGCAAAGATGGCCCGGGCGCTGGGGATGGCTCCTTGGCCTCTGCCCTAGGTGCTAGAGTGGCTCTGGTCGCGGCAGAGCGACACCCCAGAGGGGCAGAGCACCGCCCCCTGGTGTGCAGAGCTTCGCCCCTGGTGGGCGTGCCGGGTGGATCCCGGTCGGGCGCATGCGGGAGTCTGTCTGACTGTCTCTCCCCGTTTCCAGCTTCAGAAAAATACAAAAAAAGACAAAAAAAAACAAACTAATATAAAGAAGTCTATTGTCTTTCAATATGCCAACAACGAAACATCAGAAAACAAACTCAATAAAATAATCCCTTTTACAGTTGCAACAAAAAAAATAAAATACCTAGAAATAAACATAACAAAGAATGTAAAGGACCTATATAATGAAAACTACAAAGCATTGTTAAGGAAAATCGAAAAAGATACAATGAAATGAAAAAATATTCCTTGTTCTTGGATAGGAAGAATAAATATAGTGAAATGATCATATTACCCAAAGTGATATACAAATTTAATGCAATTCTCATCAAAATTCTGATGTCATTTTTAAAGAAATTGAACAAAAAATCATCAGGTTTATATAGAACTATAAAAAAACCCAAATAGCCAAAGTAATCTGAAGGAAAAAGAACAAAGCTGAGGGCATTACAATACAGTCAATATAATATGACTTCAAATTATATTATAGAGCCACAATAATCAAACAGCATGGTATTGGCAGAAAAATAGACACTCAGACCAATGGAGAATAGAGAGCCCAGAAATAAAACCACAAATATAATATATGGTCAAATAATCTTTGATAAAGGAGCCAAAAACACACAATGGAGAAAAGAAAGCCTCTTCAATAAATGGTGCTGGGAAAATTGGAAAGCCACATGCAAAAGAATGAAACTCGACTACAGTTTGTCCCCTTGTACTAAAATTAATTCAAAATGGATCAAAGACCTAAATATAAGACCTGAAACAATAAATTACATAGAAGAAAACATAGATACTAATCTCATGACCTTGGCCATAAAGAGCATTTTATGAATTTGACTCCAAAGGCAAGAGAAGTGAAGGCAAAGATAAATGAATGGGACCACATCAGACTAAGAAGCTTTTACACAGCAAAAGAAACTGAAAACCAAACAGACAGCCAACTAAATGAGAGATGATATAAATATTTTCAAACAACAGCTCAGATAAGGGCCTAATATCCAAAATATACCAAGAACTCACAAAACTCAAAAACAAACAAACAAACAATCCAGTAAAAAAATGGCAAGAGGACATGAACAGACACTTCTCCCAGGAAGAAATACAAATGGCCAACAGATGTATGAAAAGATGCTCATCTTCACTAGCTGTTAGAGAAATGCAAATCAAAACTACAATGAGATATCACCTCACACCTGTTAGATTAGCTATTATCAACAAGACAGGTAATAACAAGTGTTGGAGAGACTGTGGAGAAAAAGGAAACCTCATCCACTGTTGGTGGGAATGTAAAGTAGTACAACCATTATGGAAGAAAGTATGGTGGTTCCTCAAAAAATTAAGAATAGAACTACCTTATGACCCAGCAATCCCTCTACTGGGTATATACCCCCAAAACTCAAAAGCATTGGTACGTAAAGACACATGCAGCCCCATGTCCATCGCAGCATTGTTCACAGTGGCCAAGACATGGAAACAACCAAAAAGCCTTCAATAGATGATTGGATAAAGAAGATGTGGTACATATATACTATGGAATACTACTCAGCCATAAGAAATGATGACATCAGATCATTTACGACAACATGGATGGACCTTGAGAACATATACTGAGTGAAATAAGTAAATCAGAAAAAAATTAAGAACTGTACGATTCCATACATAGGTGGGACACAAAATTGAGACTCATGGACATGGACAAAAGTATGGTGGTTGCCAGGGGAGGGGAAGAGAGGAGAGGGAAGGGGTGGGGAGAGAGAGGGGAGGGGAGGGGCATAAAGAAAACAAAATAAAAGGTGACAGAGGACAATTTGACTTTGGGTGATGGGTATACAACATACTCAAATGTCAAAATGATCTGGAGATGTTCTCTGTGAATCTATGTATTCTATTGATCAATGTCACCCATTAAAATTAATTGTCTAAATAAATTTTTTTTAAAAAAAGCGAGGATATGTTAAGGGGTTCCCCAAGCTTCTTCTTCCTCATCTCAGAATTCAAGAAATCTTCCTAAGTGACACACATCCACTTTGCTCCTTGGCCCTGCCATCTCTCCAGGTCTCCTTCAGGAGGCACGCTAGTTGTTCATGGCTGCCCTCAGTGCCCCATCCATGTCATTCTGGAAATGCATCCCAGGAGGTGAGGAAGAGGTCCAGGAAGACTCTGGCAGCACCAGGTCCTCTTCCCTGACTGTGCTCTGGAAACCTTTGCCCTGAGGCTGCTGCTGTTCCCATGCATCCAGCTGTGGCCACAGAGACAGGAAGGCAGGTGACAGCCAAGGCTGCCTGGTCAGTCCCTGGCAGGAGAGGATACCTGTGAGGCCTGCCGGCCTCTCCGGTGGTAGGCTGTGAGCAGGTCAAAGTGTGGGTCCTGGGGCTGGGCTGAGGAGGGAGGAGCTGCCCCTCAGGGCCAAGGGAAGGCCCACAGCTCACTGCCATGTGTCCAGGGGCATCTGAGTGATTCTGAAAATGAGACAGACATGGGTTTGAGTTCCTTCTACAGCCCTAACTTTTTGTATGGCCGTGGACAAACCATTTATGACTTCTCTATTTTCTCTGAAAAATGGAGAGCACATCTACCTCTCATGACATCAGGTGAAAGAACTGTGCAATGACTGGCATACGGTGGGAGGTCCCCAGACACTGGGCAGTAGATAGAGTCTGGGGCCATCCCGCTGGGAAGGGCAGCCTTAAGCTGAGAACTAATAGTGGAGACGGCCGACCCGTGGGCTCTGCCCTGGGCGAGGACAGTGGGACTGAGTTCCGAGGCCACAGGGAAGGGCAGTAGGCAGGCGGAGACAGGGACTGCTGGCTGCCTTGGCACCGGGCATCCTTTCCTCACATCCCACTTGGCCTTGGAAAGCAGCAGAGCTGGTCTCCCTCCCCAGCTGTTCCTCGTGCTCCAGATAAATTGTTTCTGCCTGAGCTGCCTCCTCCTTCCCCAGCCCTCTTCCTGTTGCAACACCTCACTGGGCAGTAAACACGAGCCCTATCTGTCTCCACCAAGTCCCTGGCTCCCGGCCGGCCACAGGCTCACCCTCCTCCAACCCGGCCCTGGCCAGATGTGCCCGTGGCGTGGCTTTCACAGCTGTTCCCTTGACCCCTGAGTCAAAGCTCTCTGTGTCAAGGGGTTGATTGCCCCTGGCCCTCCCCACCCCTTCCATATTAGCCCCCCTCCCATCAAGGCAGGAAATGAGGGGGTCTGGGGACCATTTCTTTTTTCTTTTTTCTTTTTGCAGCTTTCTCTCTCAACCCAGCTTCTTAGCAGCTTCTGTAGACTTTAGCAGTTGGCAACCATTTAAAAGATGCTTAATGTGTCTCCACCGTGCCCCCAGCATCCTGCTTCCCAGATTCGCAGGACTGGTCTCCCGCACCAGGTGCCCAAGCCCTCCAAGTGCTCCAGAGTCCCCTGAGCCCACCCATGTGAGCACCTCCCAGGTACCATGTTCTTTTTTAGGGTCTCCACATGGCCTCATCTTCCCAAGGAGGGTAACGCCTGTTCTTCCAGCCCTGGCTCTGGCCTTGGCCTCATCTAAGCTCTCCACAGCTACTGCCCCAGGGAGAAGAGGACTTCTGCTCTTTCCTGACCTCCAGAGCTGCTGGGGGATAGGTCCTGGGGTTGGGCAGGGAAAAACAACCCTTTTCTGGCCCAGGGAGGACTTTGGAGATGTTGGCCCAGTCTCTCTGGGCTTCCACATTCTTGCCACATCTCCACAGATGCCCAACTTCCCTGGTGTACAGCAAAGATGTCCATATATGTCTGCTCTCACAGACACAATTTTTGTTCTCTGTCTCTCTGTCAGACACACACACCAGCATGCTAGAAGAAAAGGAAGGGAAGTGTCACACCCCACCTCCTCTAACAGCAGCAATTTTTCAACACTAATTTGACACAACTGTTGTTAAGACCACAATGAAAAGACCACCTGGGGAAATAGTGTGAAAAGAAAGGTCCTCCTACTGGAATTCAGTGGCAAGCTGAGTACTGCTTGAGCAGGAAGGAGAAGATTCCTCACAGGCATCAGAGGCATACCCTCGGCTCCGGGCCCTGTGGTTCAGAACGGTTCAGAACGTGGTAGGCTTCTCCCCAACACCGTCTTCTCAGAGCTCAGCTCGCTTAGCTGCTGTCCCTCTGTTGCCCCATAAATCCCTTCTCTAGAGTCCTGATGTACTTTCTACAACTCATTGCTTTCTCATTCCCCACAAGTCCCAGTGCCTGCATTGGTGGCTCAGGGTAGAGGACTTGCTCAGAGGGAAGGACTTAGACATCACTCTGGCCATCCTCTCTTTTTACAAAGGGATATAATTGAAGCCCAGAGGTAATAGCTGGGAATGGCAGTAGCTAGGATTTTCTGAATATTCTCTATGTTGACAGACCTTGAGCTGAGCATTTCATGTGCATTACATCATTTAAATCTCATGGGAACTCCCTGAGAAAAGTACTATTATTATCCCCATTTTACAGACAAGATAACCGAGACTTGGTGAAGTTAAGTGACTTGCCCAGGGATACCCAGTTACTAAGTGTTAGAACAGAGATTCCAACTCAGGTAAGTCTGACCTCAAAGTGCAATGTCTTAAATGGCTAACTGTACTGCCTCCAGTGCAGAATGGACTTGGGAAGAAATTTGTCCAAAATCACACAAAAATTTGGAGTGCAGCTGATCCCAGGTCCCAGGTTACCATCACTTGCTGTCTATGCTTAGGGATCAGGTCCTCGGCGAACAATTGTTGTGACAAGGGCAGGGCTGGGCCTGACCTGGTGGTTTCCTGATGGCTCTGGCCCTGGCCCCTTCTTTCTTGGACCCCAGCTCAGCCCTGATCTAGAAGAATGTCTGAGCTTGGAGGACTTGGGAGCTCATCTTGCTGTACTTATCAATGTGACGTGCTCAAGGTCACAAGTGAACTGGGAGCAGAGCCTAATACCCATGCCAACCCCTCTCCATCCTGGCTCCATGCTCTGACCCTGCCCTGATGTGCCAGGCCATCCCAGGGTGATGTCAGCTCCAAGAGTATTTCTTCGGTCAAGACCTGGTGGCAAGTCCCAACAAGTCCTCACTGGGGGGTTAAGATTAGCACAGGGACCTCAGCGATGACTCAGAGATGGCCGGTTCAGGTTAGCCCGGCTCCCATTACTGCTCTCCTCTGATTCACCAGTGGAAAAGCGGTCCAAGACTTCCTCTGGTTGTGGGCTTCCTCCCTTTCCTTCTCCCCACTCGGCTCTGCAGAGTGGGGACAGGGCCTTCCTATTTCTTAGCCTTGGAAGCTGACCTTGGAAGCTGGTGGGGTTTGGAGATTCCCTTCTTTGGGACCCTCTCTGATGATCCCCATCATTTTCTCACATTATCCATCCTTTCTGGTCTCCCTAACATTCAACCCACCCACCTTCTGTGCTTCAGAGAGAAAATGCCTGGTCAGAAGCTGCCTGGGGGAGGGGGAGATCTACTTACACCCTGCTGTGACTTCTCAGATTTCACTGAACTTTCTGAGGTGTGATGGCCTCAATGCAAGTGTAAGGGGTGCATCATTTATGTGTTTTGTGCCTCTCACAATCTAAAGCCACAGAGGGGTCAGTACTCTGTTAATAAGGGGTGTGTGTGTGTGTGTGTGTGTGTGTGTGTGTGTGTGTGTGTGTGTATGTGTGTGTGTAAGCCCTGCCTTCAGAAATCCCATACCAGGGTTGGCAGAACTCATTGTTCTGTGTTTGGACCTGATGGCCTGTTAGTGTCTCAACCTGCACACCAGCTTTTCCAGAGCCACTTGCTTTCCAAATGCATTGCCTCCTGGACCCCACTTACTGTTTTCAGGCACAGCCTTGGCTTGGATCTGTAATAGATATTTATCCTACTCCTAGGCTCCTTTCCTGACCTGCATCCTGGAGGCATCTGTGAAGGAGCAGCAAAGGTTATCAGTCATCCTGGTCAACACTGACCTCGCCAGAGGAAAGGAGAGGTGAAGCAGGAGGAAGGGAAAGGCTGATTTCTGGAGCAGCCCTGTGAGCTCTGGCAGCAGACATCAGAGCTGATGCGGAGACTGCCCCCTGCTGCCCGCTGATTTTGATTCAGGTTGGCTTTTCTCCCCAAAGGCTTCGAAGTTCCTGGACTAGCAGATGTGATGGTGAGCATGACACCCTTTTCTTTCTCTCTCTTCTTTTTTAAGAACATGGTGGAGATGTGGCCCGGTGGCACTGGGAATCTTGGAAGAATAGTTGGAAGGACCTGGGGCCCAATACACCACTTTGTGGGCATCCCAAATATGAAATGAAGCCACCATGCAAAAGGAATGATACCCCTCCTCGGGACTGGAGAAGTGAGTAGGACCATGGAGGGGAAGGCCTTTTGAGAGCTGCACCTTCAGGGGGAGAAGGGAGCAAGGGGAGGCTGGAGGCTCCCTGGGCAGGGAGGATGATACCTGCTCCTGCCCCTTGCCTGGCACTGGGCAAAGCTGCAGCAAGGCTAGGGCAAACTGAGAGCCATCACTGCTTCTGCAGAGTCCCTGGCACAGCCTGCCCTGCAGTCCAAAGGTCAGTTGAACAAAACAATCAGCCCTGGAGAAAAGGCAGGCAGTGCCCCTTTAGAACGCTGCAACCCTAATTGTCACGGCAGATGACAGTGATGAAATCAACAAGGAATATGAAGATGCTCCAAAGCATCAGGATCTCAACCACACAGGTGGCACGGGGCTATGCCACTCTATGACAGTGGGGGGGGGGGTGGTAGGAGAGGGCAGTGGACAGGGTCGGGTCAGGGAGAGTGCTGTGCAGAAGGAAGGATGGTACGGGAACTGTGCATCGGAGGGAAGGGCAAGCTCCTGTGGCGTTTCAGGGCAAGTCCACACCTCCGGGACCTTGCCCACGGACAGGTGGTCTCTGCAGTCCCCCGGAGTCTGAGGACACTGATTCCCAGAATGGGGGGCAGGGGCCACTTTGATGGGTGGCTGTACCCTACAACAGCCAGACTGAGCTGGGACCCAAGGCCGGCCATGTGTGGAGAAGCTGTGGCCACACACGGGGTGGGCTGGAGCCAGGGCAGAAAGTGGCTGCTCTGGTTCATCCCAGGCCTGCAGGGCAGATCTGGCTGTGCCGCTCAAGGCCACCCTGTGTGTGGGGAACACAGCTGGCCTGCCGGAAGAGCCCAGCACAATCTGCATCTTTCTCACTTCATTTCTGTAGCCCCCAGGGACCAGTGAGGCCAGCCCAGGTCGACCAGGCCCTCGGCAAAGGATGGCCCCATCCCCCGCAGCCAGCCTTGTTTACACCCTACGTTGCTCCAGACCTGAACGTGGCAGAGTACGGGAGAGAGACCTGAGGGGGCACTCATTGCACTGCCTGGAGGAAACCCACTCCTCAGTCCTTCTCCAGTGAGGGGGTCAACAGTGAGCACTGGGGGTGTCTCTACCAACCCATGCATCCTTGTCCCTACTTTTAGTGGGCTAGTACCAGTATGGGCACATGGATAGTGGACCAGAGGGACGACCAAGGTGGCAGAGACCTCTCTCACATCTGACAGAAACTTCTAGGACATCACTGTCACATTCCAATGTCAATCCCTGTAACCAGGCTTCCTATGGCTTTGTAGAAACAACAAACATCTATCCATCCATCCATTAATACGCTCATCTGACATCCTGTGTCTCCCCTGTCCTACTCTGGCTCCACCACACTGAGCTTCCTAAATGTGCCTTCTGTTCTGTGAAGTGGAAGTGTCCAGACTTTGACACAAGCTGTTTCCTATACTGTGAACACTCCACCCCCATCCTGTCCAGTCTCAGCTCAGACGTGACTTCTCCCAGGAAGCCGCGGCTGTCCGACAGTGGTGTTCCTCTGCACTCCCACAGCCCCTGGATTCTCATATTGTAGCATTTTTCATGCTGGGTTGTCATTGCCGAGATGAACAAGTGGACTATTTCTGTGTGCCTGCTGCATTGTGAGACCTATGCAGGGTGCTGGGGATAAGGTGAAGGAGGCACTGTTCCACCCTGTCCCCACAGTTTCCAGGGAGATGCACATACCCAAACCACTGTCAGAAAGCACTGGTCTCACCTGTGGTCAATACCTGTGGCTGACCCATCAGCAACTTTTGCTTCAGTGTTATCACCATCATCATAATCAGCACCTCCGCTTTTTTAGAAACGGCTTTATTAAGGTATAGCTAATGCATAATAAACAGACTTCTGCAAAGTGCACAGTTGGATTATTTCTGACATCATCATCACTGTACTCAAGATAATTTCCTTCTTCTCTGAAAGTTTCCTCCTGCTTCTTGTTGTCCTTCCTCTTGTCCTTCCCAGTCCATTCCTTGTCCCCAGGCAACCCTGCTCTGCATTCTGTCACTGTAGATTAGTCTGCATTTTCTAGAGTTGTATATAAATGGAATCATACAGCACGTACTCTTTTCTGGCCTGGCTTCTTTCACTCGGCATAATTACCTTGAGACTTGTCCAAGTTGCTGCATGAATCAGTAGTCCGTTCCTTTTTATTGCTGACTAGTGTTCTATTGGATGGATATACCAGGATGTGTTTATTCAGGCACCTGTTGATGGGGATTTGAGTTGTTTCCAGTTTGGGGCTTCTCCAGATAGAGCTGCCCAACATCTGTGTATCGGGCTTTGCACAAGCCTTTGTGGGGACAGATTGCTGTCATATCTCTTATCACCACCTTCGTGCACGAGCTCCTGCATTGTAGGGGCGGGGCCTGGATAGGAGGACTTCCTGAAAGGGGTGGGGGAGAAGAGCAAGTAAGAGTGAACACAGGCCTGGCTAAGGCTCTGCCACAGGTCCCGGGGGCAGAATAAGGAGGGGTCCAGCTGCCCAGGTGGTCCCAGCTTTGCACAGCCCACACACCCCTTTAGGGCTGCTGGCTGGTCTCTGTCTCCACACGGCTGATCAGAGAAAAAGGATTTAGAGGCATCTTCACTCGTGCCCTATTTTGAATGAAGTGGTAAATACTGGAACATTCTATTACTATCAGGACAGAGTAAGAGAAATCTCCTTTCTTCCATACATTGGCACCTTTCTTTTCTAAGTGCATGATGCATGCACACACAGGGGCTTGGAGGTGAGGGATGCCCCAGGTCCCAGAGGTGGGCTTCCTGGAAGCAAAACTGAGGTTGCCCTGAGGTCTAATGTCTTCACCTGGAAGCAGCTGCTCTGGCCTGACCTCAGGTAACTGCAGGGTCACTGAGGGGCAGCTGAGACACAGAACTTTGGGAAACCCCAGGGGTATCTGAGCTGCTTTCAATCCTACAGCCCCACCCCTCCCTCGGGACCTCAGGATGAGTAATCCTTTGGTCCCTAACCTTCCCACAGCAGCCCTCCCTGCTTTCACCCCTCAGTGAGGGCCACCATGAGGACAGGCCAGCCTTCAAACCTCTCTCTTCCCTGAGCTCCGTCTGCCAGAGGCCATCTTCTTCCTTCACCTCAGAGCCTCCCCAGCTTCAAAGTGAGCCATTTTTGTCCTTGGGCCCCACTCTCAAGGCTTTTCTTGCTTTCTCCTCCTTCAACCAGGTTCCTTTGATCAATTCAAGTCACTCCTGAATCTGATTTGCTAAACTTATTCTCTTTTCATGAGGCCTGTGACCTGAGGTAACTCCCTTGCAGAACCTCAAGAAGCAAAATCAGGATTGTTAGAATCTTAATGGCTGCCTCAGGTTCCTCTCCTCCATCAGAGTGGGCGCCCACAAACCAGGAAATAGGCGGAGCTGCGGCTCGAACCCAAGGGCCCTGACTTCCTCTCGAATGCGCAAGCGCCCTTCAGACCAGGTCTGCACATTTTAATAATTGCGCTCCTACGCTTCACGTGAACATTGGTGGCTGCGGCCAGAGTAAGACTCATCAGAGGGCCAGGGAAGCCAGCTGTGACAGTACCATAAAAAATGGTCAGAATGAGTGCAATGCGAGAACTGGGTGTCTCTAGTCCCAAACACAAAGGACAGCCTAAGCAAGGGAAGAGGGCGCTGCCTTCTCCGAGCCCAGGGGGCTTCAAGAACTGGTCCGGAAGAGCAGGCCGAGCTGACCTGCAGAGTGGCGTGGAGGGCACTGCAAGCAGCTCGGCTCCCTCAGAGGGTGGCAGGCTGGGCGGGCCCACCCTGTCCAGCTCCCTCACACATCACCTGGGCCTCAGCCTTCTCTCTTCCTTCAGCTGGGATCCTCTGATGGCGTCCTCACTCTTTCCCAAACTCTAACACACCCCACCTCAGCTCTCCTCTCTAGGAAATCCAGAGGGACAGTATGGACTCACATCTGGGCACCAACACTTCCCCTTTTCTCTTTGAGGTCGGCAACAGATCTTTATTGGGCAATGACCATCCTGTGCCCTTGCTACAGCCCTGCACCTCTCCCCCCTCTTGGCCTCCGGTATCATCCAATCACCTGCAGCCTCCAAGAACCTTTGGCTGGGGCAGGTAGAGATGTGATGATATGGAAATATTACTGCTTTTGGCTATAAATACCCCCAGGCCAGCGACAGAGGTGGAGGGGGGTGCTAAATATAGCAGTGGGTCCTGGATCTTGATGTGTGTATGTGTGTGTATCAGCATCACCTTGGGAGCTTATTAAAAATATGTGTGCCCAGCCCCGCCCTGGAAACTGAGTCAGAATGTCCAGCACATGATGTTAAGAGGCATGTTTATATTTTTAACATCCACTAGGTGATTTTAATGTCCTTCCCACGGCCCCACCTTCCCTTTGAGTTGGAAACAGATGTTGAGAGACGGGAGAGTTTCACAGATCTGGCCATCAGTCCGTCCCCATTCCGTCGGTCCTGGAGCAGCCCTGGGCATCCCAGCCTTCCCTGGACCCTCTGGAGGCATGAGGCCTCCTGGTTTCACCTGCCTCGTGGTTAGTTTCAGGACCATCATACCCACCCTGGCAAGGGGACCCATTGAAGCCAGAGCTCCCCACTCCCAAGGTCACAGTCTTGGTCCTACGTACGGGCTTTGCCTCAGCTTGTTTCTCACTCACACCTCAACATGCCTGTACAGCTTCAGATTCTGTAATTGGTGCCCTGTTCCGGGTCTAACTTGAACCATTTCTGAATACAGCTTTTCTTGCCCTTTTAAACTACAGTTAAGATTCTCCTTCCAGTTATTCCAGATCAATATCCTCCTCCTTCCCCCATCTCTCTATACCCTTTGCCCCAGGATGCTTCCCTCTCAGGACCATGATGATGGGTTTGCACTCCCAGCCGCCGCCACCACGCCCATTGCAACAACCACAGCCAATGCCCTCTCCCGTTCCCATCACCGCTATCAGCACTGCTGTCTCCAGCATCAGGGTGGTGTTGGCACCGTCATTACTCGGGCTGACATCAACACCATCACCACCTTCACCTCATCACCGCCACCACCACCGGATATCCCTGCTCCCTTAATTACCAACACCACAAACATGACAATGTCTGCCATCATCCTTCTCTTTTTTTTCTGAAGTAAGAAGCGGGGAGGCAGACAGACAGACTCTCGCATGCACCCAACTGGGGTCCACCTGGCATGCCCACCAGAGGTCGATGCTCTGCCCATCTGGGCCATTGCTCTGATGCAACCAGAGCCATTCTAGCACCTGAGGCAGAGGCCATGGAGCCATCCTCAGCACCCAGGCCAACTTTGCTCCAGTTGAGCCTTGGCTGCGGGAGGGGAACAGAGAGACAGAGAGGAAGGAGAGGGGAAAGGGTGGAGAAGCAGATGGGCACTTCTCCTGTGTGTCCTGGCTGGGAATCTAACCTGGGACTTCCACATGCCAGCCTGATGCTCTACCACTGAGCCAACTGGCCAGGGCCTCTGCCATAATTTTCTTTATAAAATATGCATGAGCATGGACCTTCCTGACCTTCACTTGAGCCTGACTTGTATTCTTGGCTGAGACCTTCACCTTGCAGTGCTGTTCTGGCCCTGGAACTTGCAGGGACCACCCAGTCTGTCAAGGATGATGGCATTCTCCCAGGGCCCCCAGATCACCAGGGAAGACATACTCTCAAGACCTCCACAGTGAAGATCCTTCATTGATGATCACTGAGGGAGATAGTCTCTTAAAGAACTCCTGGACGAGTGGGAGAGGACTCTCCAGGCATGGTGGAGGAATTGCTTCAGGGACCTCCAATTGTTGGAGGAGGCATTTCCTCAGGAAGTTCCCTCCCTATATTGATGGGAGAGCCTTCTCAGAGAGCCATGCTCTGACTAAGGTGGACTCCCTGAGGGAAGCTTCTGACTAAAGGGTGGAGGCCATCGCTTCATGGAGGCTGGAGACTGCTGACAGGTGCAGAAGTAACCTGAGGAAGGGGACAAGGAGTGAAGGGAGATGCTTTGCTGAGGCTATCATTTGAGAAAATAGAGCTAAGATGCATACCAAAAATTATACCAAAACTACCAGGTAACACTGGAGTGAGCTAGGGCCTGCTGCAGCAGCCACATTTGGGTGGCCATGATGGTAGGGCCTCCTAGAAGAGGGGTTCTGGGCTGAGGGAGCCCCTTGCAGCTCTCTCTGCCCAGGCTCTGGCTTCCCCATGGATGACCCAGCCCATGACCAGCCTGGCAGTGGCTCGTGGGTGTGTGCCAGACTCACATTGTTTCCACAGCCGCTCCCTGTTTCCAGGTTGTGTCCACTCGCCTGGCGCCAGCCTTGCCTGGCAGCCCCAAGTCCAGACGCAGGGCTCAGGGCACTCAGGGTCAGGAATGTGTGGAGAAATGCCCTTGGCCACCAAAGCCAGTGAGAGTCCTCTTCCCTCACAGGGCAAGATCGGATGACCTGGGAGTCAGGTGTCTGACAGTGAGTTGGACCTTGGTCAGAAGACACCATCATTTGAGGACCTTCCCTAACACTACATTCAGCTGTGTCCATTCATTCTTTCTAGTCCCTCAAGGCTTCATTTTGCCTTGTCAGGTTTTTTCTTCAAAGTCTCACTAGAAGCTTAGTCCCTCCAGGAAGCCATCCCTGGTTTTCCCCTTAGAGAGCAAAGCTCGAAACGTCGTGGGTTCATGCTCTTATGTGAGCCTATAGCCATTCTGTTTTCCAGCCACAGAGTAACTTCAACTCTGAGCTCAGCCAAAGCCTTGACCTTGACCTTGACCTTATATTGCTCCTAACACGGACTGTGGGCAGAGTTTAACCCTAATCAATGGTTAGACCCTAGTCCTGGAAACTCTGCTACCAACTCTGTCTTCTGCTTTTCAAAGAAAATCCATTGGTTGCTAAAAACAAACAGGTGAAATATTATGGCAGCCAGCCTCAGCCCTCTGCAGTGGTTACGGCTTTCACTCACAATAACTGCTTCAACGAAGAAGCGTGTGTGTGTGTGTATGTGTGTGTGTGTGTGTGTGTGGTGTGTGTGTGTGTGTGTGTGTGTGTGTGTGTGTGTGTTTTCTTTAGTCTATTTAGAATCCCCTTTCATCACAATTCCTTCCAATCTTCTCCAGGGAACAGAGGAAATAGGAAAAGGATCTCAGGTTACATGGGGAGGAATTCTCTGCTAAGCCGGGAGGCCCTCAGCCGCCTAGCGGGGCTCGGATGTCACTGCAACAGCTGTCTCTCCCTCCTCCCCTGCTCAGGTATGAGCTGAGAATTGGAGAGAGAATGTGAGTGCGAGGCATCTATTAGGATACATTAGACCTTTGGAGCTTCTGTTTGTCACCTCAGACAGTGACCAGAAGGAGTGGGATCCTCCTCAATTCATCTCTCCCAGCTCCTAGTCCAGCCCCTCATTCCCACAGACACCTGTCCCATCCTTGGGCCTTGTCCTGCCCCTCTCTTTCATTCTACAGCATCCTGCTCACTCTTGATCTCTCTCGTGCTCATTCTTCTTCTCTCTTATTTTCAGTCTTTCTCTATTTTTTAATATTATCTTTCTTTTGCATCCAATTTCTTTGTGTCCTACTTTTGATACTGACCTTTTACTTTTCTCAGCAAAATATTAAGCAGCCAGGATTTTTTGCATAGTTTTGCATCACCTGACGTTATAGGGCCTCACAGGCTGATGCAAGTGTAAGTCTTGCCTCTTTGACAAAAATCGGAGCTGCACTTACTCTTGTCTTTTTTGCAGCAGAGTTTAGGTCACGGCAAAGTCCATAAATACCAGAGTGAGGAAGGCCTCGGAAATTTAGTGCTCTCACCTAACAAAGGAGGGACGTTGAGACCCCATAAGAAGGAGCATATTTCCCTAGGCAACCCAGCTTGTGAATAAAAGAGCTACAAGCCTGACCGATACTTTACCCCCATCAAGAATGAGCCTTTCCTCTCTAAAGAATCGTCTCTGATCTATCCATACCATTCATTTCCACTGAACTTGACTTAGTTCCTCTAAGCTGCCAGTGATGTAAGAGTAGAATACAGATAATTCTAAGACACGTGAAAATATGTCTAGGCCTGTGGAGTCAGGTTCTCAATGTGGAAAAGGGAGAATGAAACCAATGAGCTGAGTCATAAGGACACAGGAGGGTGACGAGACTTGGTCCAGTTTTATCAAAATCTGAGCCTCCTGCAGTTAACTAGATGGATGGACAGATAGACATCTCAACTAAGTTCTGAGTAAGATAATAATGTGAGTACAGATGTCCTATCCTCCATCCCACCCACTCATATTACCTCATTGAAATGACCAAAATATTAGAAATGTGGAAAAGGAAATATGATGATATGGAAGAGTACCACTCAGACCCAGAGAAATCAAGCGGCTTTGTACAAGTGCACCACAAAGGACCGATTCTCAGGGGCTCTGCCTGGGGAGCAGCATCCAAACAAGGAAGTGAGAATAGAGCCTGCAGGCCTCCACCTCTGCCTAATTGGAGGGATGAAGGACAGAGGAGAGAGAGGACAGAGAGCAGATAAGAACACTCCATGTGAACTCCTTCCACACTGCAGAGCAGCAGCCCGGGTAAGAGGCGCTGGGAGGCTCCAGGTTTTGAGTGACAGCAACCTCCCACAGAAAGCCTGCAGGGAAGCAGAGTTTGCCCTGGCAGAGCAGGCAATGATCCATGGAAGGAGGTCGGGTCCAGCTGTGGTTTATACCTGGAATGAAGGCCAGACCTAACAGGAAAACGGAAGTAGAAAATAGCTTCCCCAAACATTGAGCCGGAGTCCCAGACACACAGTCCCCTGCTAGGAGTGCTCACAGCCCAGCTTTCCTTCTCACTGTGAATAGATTGTGTAAATTATTACCAGCCACCTCTCCAGCTTAAGATCTGGCAGCAGGGTTTGTGCAGCAACAACAACTATAAAAAAAAGAGTGATAGGAGCTAAGAACAATTCCTTCACTGGTTGTACCGGCTGGCCTTGTTGATTTGTCCTCCAAAGGAAGCCAAAGAACCCTGCCCGTACCAAAATGACACTGCAAAGTAAAGCAACACAATCAAGATGCATATGAAAAATATACTTTTATCAACTATTTAGTATAGAAGATGTTAGAAAACAGTTGCTTTGTGTTCTCAAATAATTCAATGAAATATAAACTCTAAGAAAAGAGATAACTGAGGAGATGATGAAATATTAGAGATAATAAGGAAGGAGGGAACAGAGGAATTTGATGATGGGGAAAGAGAGTAAGGAAACTAGAAACGCCATAGAACAATTGAAATCTTCACTAGCTATGGAAAAGGAAATTTGACACTGAAGGAAATAGAGTCAATGAGGTGAAGGATACTTGAGAAGTTTTTCAGAATGCCAAGGAAAACAATAAAAAGACACATGATTAAAAGAAAATGAGAATCTTTATGGACAGGAAGACTCAATAGTGTTAACAGGTCAGTTCTTTCTAACTTGATCTAAAGAGTCAATGCAATTTCAATCAAAATCCTGGTAAGTTGTTTTGTGGATAGTGACAATCTGATTCTAAAGTTTATATAAAAAGGCAAAGGAACTAGAATAGTTAACACAATATTGAAAGAGAAGAACAAAGTTGGAGGACAGTGCATTAGAAACAGACCTTCACCAATGTAGTCATGATCTTAGATAAAGGAGCAAAGACAGTACAATGGAGTAAAGATAGTCTTTTTAACAAGAAGTGCTGAACTATGCGACATTCACATGCAAAAGAAAATGAATCTAGACACTCATGTGAACTTAAAATAGATCATAAACCTAAATGTAAAATGCAAAACTATAAAATTCTTAGAAGATAACATAAGAGAATACCTATGTCCACACAGAAACCTGCATATAAATGTTCAGAGCAGCTTTATTTGTAACTGCCAAAACTTAGAAGCCACAAAGATGTCCTTCAGTGGGCAAATGGATAAAATGTTTCATTCAGACGATGAAATGTTATCCAGTGTTAAATAGAAATGAGCTATCAAGCCATGAGAAGATATGAAGGAAACTTAAGTATGTATTACTAAGTGAAAGAAGTCCACATGAAAAGGCTACATGCTGTATCATTCTAACTATATGACATTTTGGAAATGGCAAAACTATGCAGACAGGAGAAAGATCAGTGGTTGGTGAAGTTTATGATGGAGGAAGGGCTGAATAGGATGAGCACAGAGGATTTTTAGGGCGTGAAATTGTTCTATGATACTATATACTATAATAGTATGGTATTATAATGGTGGATACATGTCCTTGTACATTTGTCAAAACCCATAGAATGTGTTATACCAAGAGTGTAATGTGGTATAAAACAGTGGCTCCCAACCCCCAGGCCTAAATGTAAACCTCCGGGCCATTTGGTACCAGTCCACAGAGAAAGAATAAATAACTTACATTATTTCCATTTTATTTATATTTAAGTCTGAACGATGTTTTATTTTTAAAAAATGACCAGATTCCCTCTGTTACATCGTCTAAGACTCACTCTTGATGCCTGTGTCGGTCACGTGATACATTTATCCATCCCACCCTAAAGGCCGGTCCGTGAAAATATTTTCTGACATTAAACCGGTCCGTGGCCCAAGAAAGGTTGGGGACCACTGGTGTAAACTACGAACTTGAGTGATGATAGTAAGTGTCAATGTAGGTTCAATTATTGCCACAAATGTACTACTCTGGTATGGATGTTAATATTAGGGGAGACTTAGGGGACAGAAGTATATGGAAACTCTCTGTATTTTCTGCTCAGTTTTTCTGCAAACCTGAAAGTGTTCTGAAAAATAAAGTCTCTTTAGCCTGACTAGTTGTGGTGCAGTGGATAGAGTGTCAACCTGGGATGCTGAGGACCCAGGTTCAAAACGAAACCCTGAGGTCGCTGGCTTGAGCACAGGCTCACCACCATGACCTCATAGTCGCTGGCTTGAAGCCCAAGGTCGTTGGCTTTAACAAAGGGGTCACTGGCTTGGCTGGAGTCAAGGTACCTGTAAGAAACAATCAACAAACAACCAAGGTGACGCAACTATGAGTTGATGCTTTCATCTCTCTCTCTTCCTGTCTGTCTGTCTGTCTCTCTCTCTCTTCTCTCTTGTTAAAAAATAAATTAATAAATTAGAAAAATAAATTCTATTCAAAAGAGAGAAAAATGAAGGCATGGTATTGTGAAAGGAAAGAACAGGGATTCGATGTTCAGATAGTGGCTATTTCTGAGGAAGAAATCAGAACCAAGGAAACATCACACAATAATAAAAACAAAACTTTTTTGAGCTGAAGACCTGAAAAGAAATAAATACATTGGATATACTCACAATGAAATTACCAAAAGTCAGAGGTAAAAATTCCATAATGAGAAAGAGAATAGATTACTTACAAAAGAAAAAAAGTCAACTTTTGGACTTTTTTGTTGTTGTTTAATGCAAAAAATAAGGGAGTGAGATATTGGGAGCTTTGAGAAAGTACATAATTGGCAATATAAACCAGCCAATTTCCATCTGTGTGTGAAGGCCATTGTCAAATACAGAAGAGCTCAGAGAATTGCATCCAAGTACCCTTGCTAGAATAAATATGCTTATTTCAAGTACATATAAGACATAATCCAAGCAATAAAGAACTCAAGAAAGGGGAGGATATAATGTCAGACTGATTGAACACTGTTAAATATAGACTTGGATCTAAGTAATTGTGGTTAATATGGTTTAAAGATAAATAACTGCCCCTGTCCAAAATTGGAGAGAGGATATCAGGAACCTAGATGGGTTATTTCTATGCACAGTTATATTCTAGATTCATTAATTTTTTAATCATAAAGAATTTTCTAAGCCATTAATGGGTGACCCAAAAAATCCACTTACATCAAAAGCATTGGAATTGGAACTCCTACTGCTGGGAAGAAATACCATCAAATGGGTGCTCTTCAGCTGTCCACATTGCGTCTCTGTGTGAGTTAGAAAGTGGCATCCTTGGCCCTGGCCTGTTGGCTGACTAAGAACAGGAATGTTACCCCTCCTATTCCCCCAGGTCCCTAGGTCTGCCCTCGTGCCACCTGTCTCCACCTTACTGGTTGTACCCTGGTAGTTAATAACTCTGTTTTCTCTTTTTCTTTCTAAATTAATGATACTAACTATAAGAATTTGAGGCACCTTTATTCTCATGAGATGAAAGATTTTATAGTGTTTATTTCTCTTGACAGGTCTAAAACCCCACTCTTCTTATTATAGAATTAATTAATTAATTAATTTCCAGGGATAAATTAAATTAACACATTTTTAACAGCTTTCTATTGTAAAGAGATCAGTGACACAAGAATTTGTGTGAGTCTTTTCCTAAAGGTGAACGTTGCAAATTAGAGCAAATAAAACACTTAAGATTGACAAAATTCTTGTGAGAAACAAGCTAGTTAGAGCTGTTGTTACAGAACCCAGGGAGACTCGCCCATCATCCTCAAATAGCATAACAGAATTATGCTCGACGCTCACCATGGGCAGGAATTTCAGCCCCAAGAGAAGTTATAAAAAGGGTCAGAGCACCTCTTCCCTTTGAAGCTAATGGCCAGTTGTGTACCAACCATCTGCATCTATCTAGTCCCACAAAAAGGTGAGGTTGAGCCCTGACCGGATAGCTCAGTTGGCTAGAGCATCATGCTGAAGCACAGAGGTTGTCAGTTCGATCCCTGGTCAGGGCACGTACAGGAACAGATCAATGTTCCTGTCATCTCTGTCTGTCTCTCTCTCTCTCCTTTCCTCTCTCTCTAAAATCAATAAAATAAACATTTAAAAAAAAAAAAAAAGGTGAGGTTGAGAGACCTGCTTAGATCTTGTTTGGAAGAAGGGAAGGGAAGGAAGAAGCCTTGCCGGCAGTGACTATGGTAATATCTAAATGCTAAGGAGCACTTGAGGTCACCAAAGACTTGTTTAGGCTCTTGGACTTCTGGAATTTCCTTCTTATTTCTTATATTAAAACAGTGGTTATCAACTGGAGGTGATTTTGCCCCCAGAGAACATGGGCAAGGACTGGAGACATATTTGGTCGTCACAAACTAGGGGCAGGGGATTGCTATTGGCACCTCCTGAGCAGAGAGGCCAAGGACGCTGCTAGGCATCCTATCAGGTGCACAGTGACCCCCTCCCCAGGAATCGTTTAGCCCAAACCACCAGCGGTGTTGGAGTCAAGAGACTCTGTTTTAAAAGAACCAGAATTATGCCGACTCGGAGAATGGGGTCGCCCCCGACGAGGACCAGCACCAAGCTCTCCCCTCGCCTCCCTCCAGCAGCAGCTCGCACCAGCTGGGTCTGACTGTGCAGTCTCAGAGCACCCCCGGAGCACCTGACTGTGGCGCCGAACAAAATCTCTCATGTCCCAACATATGTGTGGAGGCCTTTTCTCTTTCTTGTTGGTTGTGGTCAGAAACCTTAAGGGCATTCCAGCACCTTCCCACACCACCACATACCCATTCAAGGGCTGGCGGGCCTCGTGCCTGCTGCAGATGGAGAGGCGTTTGTGGCTTTGAGACCATTTACGCTCCTGCTGTCTGACTGACCTATCACACTCTGTCTCGGTCTGAGGTTGCTGGCTCTGGAGCTGGCACCCCGAAGTTCAAACCACAGCCTGAAGTCCTTCCCCTCATCCCTCCAGGTTGGCCGATCCCCACACGTGGCTCTGGGTTCTGCAGGGCCTATGTATCCATTAAGCACAAGAGTCTCAGTGCCAAGGGCCTGTGATAATTTTCAGTAGTCCTGAAAATGTTTTCATTTGATCTACTTTTAAAATCAAAAGAAAAAAAAAGAATATACTAACAATAATGATGTATAATAATGGAATTAATGTTTTTACTGCTGCCGGTGTAAATGTAAGTTTTAATATATATATTTTTTAATGGAGCAAGAAGCCCACGAAGGTAACAGTGCCTAAGGTATGTGAAAGTCACCATGGGGCGCTAGGTTTCTGGAAGCACACACCCTCTACCACAGCTCTGGGGTCAGGGAAGCGTGTTAGCAGGTGAATTAGGGACATGGAAGCTAAGGGGAATCTGGCAGGAACCTCCCTTCCCCTTCCAGGAAAGACTCTAACTTTTAAAGAAATTGTTTATCTATTGAGGCCTGCTGTTTTCACCAGGGATTCTGTTAGACTTAACTTTAGTGAGTTGACATAACCCTGCATGACCTCAGTTCTCTGTCTGAGGCATCCAGTATCAGAGGGAGCCGCCCCCACAGGTTGTAAATCAAGTTCAGAGAGCTTCCCGGCTTCCCTCCAACTCGGAGGTGGATTCTAGGCCCCCGGCAGGCAGCGTACATGGGCTAGGCCCTCCTCCAGATACCAACTGTCAGAGAGTCTGGCTTTCGAACTAAGGACACACTCCTGGGTGATGATTTTATTTGTGCCATGTCTGGGTACTGCTCTGAGTGTTAAAAACCTGGGCAACCCTCCAAAATGTGCCCTAGATATGAACTATCTCCTGCAGTTAGCCTCTCTTCCCTTTCCAAACCAACTTAGAGCCAACTAGGGACAAAAGTAAGAAAATATAGCACGTATATCAAGAGAAGTTATGAAACTGAGCCCCAGAACAGAACTGTAAGCAACATGAATGAAGTATAATAAAAATATGTTAATAAATACAATTACATATCAGTTACAAAAGACACACCTATACCAATGTGGCACAGATTTTAGAATTAAAAGAATGAGTAAAAGAATGCCAAACAAATGAGGACAAAGGAAAAGATAGCAGAAGTCACAAGAATATCAAACAGAACAATTTGGTTGGACAAAGGTCATGGGATAAATGCTACAGGGCACATCTGCTTCAGTTCTCATAAACTTTATGCATCTATTAACACACTTGTTGAACTTTAATGAGTAAAATCTGCTGAATATGCAAGGAGAAATTGACAGGAATGTGGCTTATGGGATATTTAAGATGCCATATCCCCATTTAATTAATGAAATAACCACAAAAGCAATAGTATAGAGTGTCTGGATGACATAGTTAATAAAGTAGGATTAATATGTTTATAAGCCTCACCTCCTATAAACAGAATATATCTCCTTTTCAAGCATTCATATTACATTAAGAATGATCATATTTAGGCCACAAAGAATGTCTCAAAGTAAAATCCTCAAAGTAGAAACTGTACAGACCATATCCTCTAACCACAACGCAATAAAACTAGATATTAATAACAAGAGTTCAAACAAAACATTGCAACTACTTAGGAATTTACATTCAGTCTCCTGAATAACTTTTGGAGTAAAGAGGAAATCAGTTCTGCAATCACAGATTTTTAGGGAGATAATGACAATGAAAAAGTCAATATAGCCAATTTTATACATAACATATGATCACTATTATGTTAAAAAATTTGTCATGGGAAAAGAATGGAAATAAAATGTATCAAAGTATTAACAATGTTTCAGTGCCTGTTGGGAACTAGGGACTACAATGTTTCTTCATTTTATACTCCCAGCACCTGGGAGGTAAGACTTAATACCCACTTTTACAGATGAGAAAAATGAGTCTGGGAGTGTGTAATGCTTTGGAAAACATCACATACTTAGTGACCGCAGAGTCAGCATTAAGACCCGGTCTGACACAACTCATCAAGTACTCTTCTCTCTACCACACTTCCCTGCACTGGGGACTTAGTTTTCCCCAAATATAACGAGGCCACGATGGTATCTATGGGCACTTCCAGTTCAGCCCTCTGGGACTCTAAGAAACAGGAGAGAAGGCAACCTAACCCTCGGTTGGCTTCATTTTAGCAGGGAATATAGATTTGCAACCTGGGAGAATGCTGCAATCAGTCCACCTGGACGGGAACGTGAATTACATGGGCTGGGTACGAAAGCCTCCATGTAATCCTATAAGACAGACATTTGTGGGGAAGAGTACCAACTGTATGTACTGGCAGTGGGCATATGACAGGTGGGCATCAGGGAGATAGAGAGCAAGTGGCCATTTGCCCTCTGAGAGCTCTTAGAGAGAAGCTGACATAGCTTCCCAGTAACTGAGAATAATGCAAGTCACACTGTGGCCAGAGCCATGGGGAGCCTATGAGTGTTGGAGGAAACAGCTCAAGAGGTGACATTTAAAGGGCAGATTGGTACGGAGAAGGGGAGGTGCTCCAGCTAGACAAGGGACATGGGCAAAGTCTTAGGAACTGAGATGAGCACAACTCTGACTGTTCATATCCCAAATAGAGCTGAGGTTGGTTGGGCTTTCATCTCACTGGGAAGGTCAGACACCCGGACTGTCCTGTTTCCAGGTAGGACTGTGCTTTCACCATGACAGGGATATCCGCTCATCTGCTCACCTTCTCAAAGACACCTGCAAAAAATGGGGTGCCTCTAACATCCCCACATTCTCCTTCTCTTCCAGGTATCTTCACTACCCTTCACATCACAGGGTACTTTAGATATTGTCAATGTTCAAGACACACTTTTAAAAAACAAAATTTTGGTGACAAGCTTGTTGGGATTAAAATATTCAAGACATCTTATATATGTGTTGGTAGCTGAGCATGGAGCTGTCTGTGTGCCTCTGGCCCAGATTCCAGCTCTATAAGGTCACTGTGTTGCCGAGACCTTGTACTTCCAAGGTGGAACCTCCCCTGACCTTCACATCTTCTGGGCTACTTTTGAAGGACCGCACAGGGCCCGCTTCCTCCATCGATAGCAGTGCCCCAAGGGCAAGGTCTGACTCCTGATGATGTCTGGGGCACCCGAGGAGGCGTGTGCTCTGTATTCTCCCACACTCCTTGGCATGGTTTCACCACAGCTCCCTGACGTCTTGGAGAAAAGGACTTAGCACTGCAGCTTGCTGAGCAGGAAGGCTGGAACATTAGCTTCATGGAATGTTAGAGATCCTCTAGCCGAGAGTTTCCCAACCACCAGTCCATGGGCAGGCAGCAGGCCAGGGCAGATTTTTACTGGTCTGCACACGTTTTCCTCCTCTGCATTTCTTTCCTCCTACTAGAAAGTGAAACACATCCAAGTGGCCCCCCGCCTCCACAGTCACAGCAAGCGGCCTGGCCGGGACTCCCGGGGCCCAGGGCACTTGTGTGGCATTGCTTTTAGGTGCTGATCTCAAAGCCTGTCTCTTCCTCTAGCACATCAGAGAGCCCGAGTGGCCTTTCTTCCTCCTCTCCTGCCTTTCTGCCCCAGTGCAAGTCAAGGTTTGCCTCACCTACAGGGTTGTATGAGCTGTTCTCTATGCCTGCTATACCGTTTCTCCCTGTCTATTGGGCAAAGTCCTGTTCACCTGGTATTTCCTCTTCTAGGAACATTCTCTTGACCAGCCTCCCTCCTCTGAGGCTCAGTTGTGTGACCCTGCTCCATGAACACCCAAGGCACTACCCACCCCTCTCGCTATACACCCCACACACCCAGACACACAGCCTCCGAGACTGTGTGGGTCTAGCTTCTCTGTCTTCCCCAGCAGAACATGAACTCCTTGAAGGCAGCAACCTAGTCTCCCCCCCATCACTGTGTTCTCAGGGCCTGGCATGGTGCCTGGCAAGTGTTCACTGAGCAAATAAGTGGGTGGATGGATGGATGGATGGATGGACAAATAGATGGTGGAAAGGGGATCTGGATATTGCTATTTATGCTCTAATGGGATAAGAGTGGGAGCAAGAGCTTCTGGCTAACAGCCCCTTGGGATGGTGTGTCCACCCATTTTCCTCTATCCCAGTGGTCGGCAAACCGAGGCTCACCAGCCACATGCGGCTCTTTGGCCCCTTGAGTGCGGCTCTTTGGCCAGCTTAGGAGTACCCTAATTAAGTTAATAACAACGTATCTACCTATACAGTTTAAGTTTTAAAAATTTGGCTCTCAAAAGAAATTTCAATCATTGTACTGTTGACATTTGGCTCTGTTGACTAATGAGTTTGCCAACCACTGCTCTATCCCACGCTAATTGAAAGGTGCATCCTGCGCAAAGATGAAAGCTGTGAGAGTACATGCTTATTATTCCCACCCCTTTGTCCTCTTCAGGTTAGTGTGATGGCAGCGAGAGGGCCAAGGGGAGAACTCGGGTGTACTTACTGGTTTGGTCCAGAAGTGGCTGTGACCCCCTCGATGACTGTGGTCTTTATGCACAGAACTTTGTGTGTCTGTGTGCACAGATGGCGAGGCATATTAAGGGCATGGAGAGGATCTCAGGCCATCTTTTTCTCCAACCTAACTTCAGGCTGTGGCCAACCCTCAATCACCCTGTGCTGCCGACCAGTCTACCTGATCAATTTGCTGCGGCCCCAGTCAGCCCAGGGTAGATAGCAGCTATTGGAGGCATGAGTACAGGTCACAAACATAAACACACACTCACACTTGTTTACACACGTGTCCATGCTCACACTCATTAATGCACACACAGGCATATCCCCTCACTCACGCTCACATACAAGTGCACACATCCATATACTCACACACATACCCTCAGTTTCCAATCAATCAGAAGTCAAGGAGCATCAAAGAACATGCTCAGAACCCCAGTATTTTCCAAGGCAGCGTCCCTGGTGTAGCTGGAGCAGGAACAGAGCAGGACACCCAATCTTTTACCTGCAGTGACCTAACCTGTGGCTAAGGGCCCAAGGGATATCAGGCTTTCACCTCAGACCCCATCATCTGCTCCCTATGTCTCCACAGTGCTAGAAGAAATTCCTCTTTGATGGGCATAGTTAGATTAACACATATCATCTTTTATTTGTTGTTGTTGTTGTTTTTTGCCACTATACTAAAGTATAATTCACATGCCATAACATTCACTTGTAATGTAATGTCACCAATAATTGTAGTAAATTCAGAGAGTTGTGTGAACAGCACCACAACTCAGCTTTAGAAACTCCCCGTCACTGCCATCGAGTTCTCCAGATTGGGGAGGTTTCTCTCTCCTATTTTATTGAGCATTTTCATCACAAATGGGAGCATACTGTTTAGGGAGAGTAGTGAAGTGCTCAGCCATTTATACCCTAGTGTGGATTAATTTAATGCATTGCTTTTACAAATTCATTTAACTTATCAAGCAATTCTTTTGTACTGTTGTCAAGGCTGGGGAGAGCTTGATGTCCCCCGGCTTCTCAGCCAGGAGTTGAGTCGTTCTACAGGGACTCGGCCCCCACTCAGGTTCTGCTCTGTTCCCCGAGGCAGCTCCACCAGGGAATCCCACACCTGGAACAGTGATAGATATTAAAAGCCACTCCCAAAGAGTCAAAATTTTGTAGAGACAATGTAATGGTGCACAATCACCACAATGCATTCTGGGAAGCATTCAGTAGGTTAACGAAGGTGCAGAATGACAGGGTGCTGTGAAAATTAGAGGTTGAAATGGGCTTTCAGGGCAGGGAGATGGCAGTGGAGTGTGTGAAAGTCCTTGAGGGAGGGGTGCTGGGAATCAGGGCTCAGAGAGTGACAAAGGGGGACCAGGAAGGATGATGGGGAATGCCAAGTCCACTGGGGCATTGTGATGAGGGCCAGCGTCCCACAGTCTTTCTGTAGGTGAGTCATCCAGACATTTTCCCTGCTTCCTTGGGGGCCTCAGATGTCCTGGGTGCATTGACCAGCTCTGGCAGACAACAATGCTTACTCAAGAGGAGACTGGACAGAAGGTTTACCCAACCCCAGGTCAAGACAAGATCTGCCTCTAGATGTTGTCACAGGGAGATGTGGACCGTCTCCCTTAGAGGATGACCTGACAAGACCCACTGCCAAGGCCCCAGAGTCTCCCCCAGCCAGGCCAGCGAATCCTCGCCTTCTTTTTCTTTCAACTCTCTCTCCTTCCAGGACTTGGTTCCATCTCATTTTATTTTTTTCTGCTATCCCTTGCCCCCACCCCTGCTCTCATTTCCTCTTTCCACAGTGCAAGGGAATTTCAGCTGGAACAGTCCATAGTATGTGGTGGGCCTGGGGGGCCATCCAGAGGTCGCTGGAGCTGGGAGGACCCCAGGCAGGGGCTGAGCAATGTGTCACTGCCAGGGCTTGGCAGGGACTGCAGCCCTTGGGGGTTGGGAGCAAGGGAGGCCTGGGAGGTGGGAGGCAGAGGGTAGTCGGGAAGCCTGGAGCCGGCCTGCCAGAGGAGACAACCTGGGGTGGGCGTGGGGAGGCCATTGAGCTTGGAAGGGAGATCCCTGCTGGCCACTTCCTGACCAAGCTCCCAGAGTCTTTAGTGGGGTTCCTGGCTTGGAAAGTGCCACCCTAGCCAAGAATTTTTCTTTCTGTTTTTTTTTTTTCTTTCACTAAATTAAATAATAGAGAGACTGTATCTATCTCTATTTCCGTGTAGCCAAGTCTGAGCCTTGGCTGATCCTGGAAGCCAACCAGGTACATGGAAAGAGGAAAAAGCAAGAGCCAAAGAAAACGAAGTGATGCCTTGAAGGCCAGATGGAGGCTGTGGGCAGGGATCTGCAGGAGGCCCTGGACTGCAGGAGGGGGGACAAAAGAGGGGGGTCTTTCTGGCCTCTAGCAAAGGGGCGGCCACAGCATGAGTGACTCTTCCTAGATAGAGATTCCTAAGGTTCTTGAAGGTCCCAGAGGGAGCAGGGAGGTCTCTGAGTTTGGTGGAGGGTGGGAAGGAGAAGTTTGTGGACTGGCTTGGGGAGGAGAAGGGACAGTCAGTGCTTGGACCTGCTCCCTAGTCTGGTGGCCCTGATCATTCTAGCCTGGAGCTCACTTTCACCCACAGTCCCTCCTTTTCCTTACTGCCCCACACCTCCATCCCCTCATGCATGGCTGAGTCTTCCTCTGCCATTAGGTCTGGGTCAGAAGGTGGAAGGTATAGTGGCAGGGTGGGGGAAGGTGGAACGACTCTACCCTGTTAATGTTTTCTGAAAAGGAGAAGACACACATCCACAGCTTCTCTGCTTTAAACATCACCCCTCTCTCCATGCCCATTGCTCTGGCTCGGTTGGGAACCCTGATGTTCCATGAGGGCAAAGCCCCTAACTAATCCTGTTGCCCATCCGCCATCAGCCCTGGGACCCTTTCCCTACATCATAGTCAGAGTCATCTTTCTTCCCTCAGATATCAACCTCTGTCCAACATGAAAGCCCATCAACCTTTTTCCTCAACTTTCAGAATACAGTCCAAGTTCCCAAGCATGTCCCCAAAGGTTCTACATAACCAGGTCCTTTCTCAGCACTCCAACTCCATGACACTACTGACACCCCGCCTTTCCAAGTTCTTTTACCCACTTTTCACCACTAAGTCCTGTGAGGTTCTGCACTCTTCCTGCCCTCACACTGGCTGCCCCCTCTGCCAGGACAGTACCCTTCATCATGCACCTGGTTAACACCTTTTGTCCCAGCACCAAGGACAGCGCCTGGCACAGAGCAGGCACCAATAAATAATAATAAACGAATGAGTCTTTCAGACTCTGCTCTTTCTCCCTTCCCCCAGGCTGGGGGAGGCACTTCTAGCTAAGCTAAGCTTCTTTAGATTTTATCACATTATATTAAAATAGCCTAACCACTTATGTAGATGATAGGATTTTAGTATCTTCATTGATGTACTTTTTCATCCAAGTATTTATTTTCATCCCATGGTTTCCTCCCATTCAAGCTAGATTATAAGGCACCCATGCCTTGAGGAAGAGCTGTTTCAGGAGAAAGGCAGAAATAGATTTTGGAGAGTTTAAAGCAGTGGTAGTCAACCTGGTCCCTACCGCCCACTAGTGGGTGTTCCAGCTTTCATGGTGGGCGGAAGTGGAGCAATCAAAGTATAAATAAAAAGATAGATTTAACTATAGTAAGTTGTTTTATAAAGATTTATTCTGCCAAACTTAGCGAAAATCCGACATAAAGTACTTGGTAAGTAATTATTATTAGATGCTTTAACTTGCTGTAACTCTGCTTTATAAATTTTATAAAGTAAAGTTAGTTCCTTACTTTATAAATCACCATTACTGTGGAACCAGTGGGTGGTTAGAAAATTTTACTACTCTCAGAGATACAAAAGTGGGTGGTAGGTATAAAAAGGTTGACTACCCCTGGTTTAAAGCATACCCTGAGGATGAAATAAATGATGAGTCTAGAAGGATGCCCCTCATTAAGGCAAAGGGAGAGAAAGGGAGACATGAGGAGAGGAGTGAGGCCTAGATAGGAAAGAAGGCATTGCACCCAGAGGAACCATCAGTTCAAGGGTGGGGTCAAGATCCAGTAGTGCCTGGCTCCTCTTTGTTCAGCATCACTCATTACCAACAGCAGGCAGCCATGGGGGAGCCACGTTGGTATAAACCCGAACTCCCTGACCTCCACTTGAATGAATTTTCTAGGTTGTCCTTCCTGATATCTGGACTGGACAGCACCTGCTATGGGCAGCAGCCTTCTGGCTTCCTATTGACCATCCAGAGAAAGGGAAGCCTCTTTCTGTCCTTTGTGTCCACTCAATCACCATCCAATTCATTCAGGGTGGACCCCCATCAATACTGCAATATCCTAAGTATGTGGGGCTCTGAAGGTAAAAGTGGGGCTGGGATGCCTGGGGGGGGAAAGCTCCCCACACCCATTTCACACTTGACAAAACAGCCTGCTCAAGACGGAAGACCTTGCAAAACAATAGCCAAGAATGTACGGCTGTTATCTTCATCTCTCTTTCACACTAGGCCAGGATCCCTGGGCTAGCTGCATCCCCAGCTATTAACACACTCCCTGGCACATTGTAGGGTCTCAATAAACCTGAGGCAGACATTCTCTCACTCCCTTTCTAACTTCAAGTGTGTTCAGGAAAGCATTGTGATCATTTTCCTAGAATCTCTTGCAGCTATGGTGGCATTACAACTGTGTTCTGGATAATTAAATATAAGTGGGACAATAAAATGAAATAATATATATGTAAAATATAAAGTTATGGTGGGTAAGGCTGTTGGGAAAGCTTGTTAAAGGGACTGATGCAACCAGTATGTTTCTTTCAGCTTTAATTCGACATCTTTTTTCTCTTTTCCTGCCTGAAACATGGACATGATGCTCACAGGTACAAGAGTCAGCTTGCCATGATAAGAACAAATTCATATTCTAATAACAAGAAAGCAGAATGGTAGAGAAAGCAAAGGCCTCCAACAGCAGGGTGGAGGTCAGACTGTCATTACTGAGTTACTTATCTTTGGACTTCTTGCTTGTGAGTGTATCAGTGAGCAATTGCCTCAACAGTGCTGCATTACAAATCATCCCAAAGGTTAATGGTGTGAAACAACAATCATTTACTCTAACTTATTCATCTGAGGATAAGCCAGTCTTGGCTTCAAGCTGCAGGTTGAGCAGGGTTCGTGCATCTCTCATTCATCTTGGACCAGCACCTACTCACGGCATGTTCTTCTCCTAACGACAGCAAAATCAGAAGGGGTCAAGCTCAACTCTGCAAGCACATTTCAGGTGTCTGTTTGCATTGCATCTGCTAACATCCCATTAGCCAAAGCAAGTCATGTAGATGAACCCACAATTGAGAGTTGGCAAAATATACTCTGTCTCAAGTGGGAGGAACTGCAAATTCACATGGCAAAGGGCATAACTATAGAAAGGAGTGAAAAACTGAGGTCAATAACTAGAAAATGCTTGTTAAATATGTCACTGTTGAGTGCCTATTATGTGTCAGGCATCATGTTCAGTGTTTTATGTTCATTCATCATCTCGTTTAACCTTTACAACAACTGATATGAAACAGGTTTTATTACATTTACTTTAAGATTTTAAAATAATGTTGTTCAAAGAGTTTAAGTAATATATCACTTGTGAGGGTAGGGCAGGGTCTCAACCTTGTTTCTGGTGGTTCTAAAGCCCATCCTCACCCATTACATCGTGTCTTTATTTTTTCCCTAAGGTCTCCGGGGAAAGCACAGGTGTCTTACTGGAAAGAATGTCGGCTTAGTATCTTGTCACTGTATATCTGACTCCAGGCCAAGTAGGCTCCAAGGTATGGGGTAAAGGTGAGCACAGAAAGCCTCTGAGAATCATGACTGTGTCATTTACAAGCAACAAAAACTGAGTCTGGGTGTTTTACATAGAGAAAGGTTATTCAGCGTTTCCCAGAATTTCCCAGACAGTGGAAAGACAGTCTCAGAATACAAGTGCAAGCACAGCCCAAAGCATGTGACAGAAGGGGTCCTGCCACCTGCCGGCCCTGCATGCTGGCACCACAGTAACCACCACCGCTGCTGCCCCTTCAAAATGAAGGCTGTCGTTGCAGCCACCACCAGAAGAGTTCTTCCCTGGCTTGGGTTTAAAGTATAGTCACAGTGCCTCCAACTGGCTCAGCCGGGTTAGATGTCCCTGTCCCAACTATAAAGTAGCTGGCGTCAGCATTTGTAGTGAGAGATGGGATCTGTCTTGCACCCAAACTCAGTCAGTTAGAAATTCCTTCAAGCATAGGAAAAAGGATCAGAGGCTAAGAAGCCAACAACAAAAAAAATAAATAAAGATAAATGTCCCTTCACAGGCTCAGCCAGCAACCAGCAGCTAGCGTGGTCAGTGAATGTGTGAAGAAAAAGGAGGCCTGCCCCTGACTCCCAGCCCAGTTCCTGTGCCTCTGGGAGTCTGGGCCGTGGAGAGGCACAGAGCTGCAGCCTGAGTATCCTGGCCTCCAGTTTTCAGCCGTGCCCAGGGGCGAGGGCTGCTCATCAGGAGGCTGCTATTTCTTCTGCCCTCAAGGGTTCCCAAGCTGGGGAAAGAAAATTCTCATCCACAGGGAACTTCTGGAGAATAGTACAAGGCAAATCTCAGCCTGCTATTGCTGTTAGGACTTCAGAGAAGGGATTGGAATGTCAGGGAGGGCTTGACATTGAGCGGGGTATGGAAGAAGGCAGATGTTTCAACACAGAGAAATGAGGGAGAGCATTTTTCTGGGAGTGTAGCATGGACAAAAGGAGTCCCTTCTACCATCTCCTACTGAATTGTGCCAGCTGTACTCCTGAGCTGGTTGGCTTTCTCTGGGACTAAGAAGCAAAGGAGGACAGTGGTGACCTGTTCAGTCCCAAGCACAGGCACCATGAAGTTCATAGCTAGAAGCCCTCTAGGTGCTGGGAAGAGCATGGGCTTCAGATCCTGGCCCTATCTCTTTTCTCTTAGAACAAGTTACTTCTTATGTCTGAGCCTCAATGTCCCTATCATTAAGTAAGCAGAATAGTGGTGCCTCCCTCAGAAGTTCGCTGGAAGGATTGCAATGAGGTACCAGATGCTAAGCAGTTAGAACATGGTCTGTATATAAATGCACTATATACGGGCCAGCCATGCAGCTGCTGCTGAGAAGGAGGGGGAGGAAGACAATGGCTATGATGATGTAATGAAACACCTAACATGCAGGCAAAGCACATGGTAGGCACTCAGTAGATCCTTATTCCTTTCCTTGTTCCCCGGTTCCAGCTGCCCTTCTCACTGTCCAGGTACACAGTGTCTTCAGGACTGCCCCTCCCAAAGAACGGGGCTTCTTGGGGTCCTCCCCACTCCTTGGATATCTGAGCATGTAACTGAGAGTATGGGGGGGCAGGGATCAGAAAGAGGATGCGCACCCTCCCATCCCTGCTCTTCCGTCCTGCAAAGCCCAGTAGAGGCTTTCCCTTGCTGCTCCTCAGCTCACCAGCCTCCCCTGGGACTGGGCCCCTGCTCCCTGCGCCTGCTGAGGTCCCACTCCTCTTGCTGAGAACGGAAGCTCCCTGATGGGAAGCCATGCCTGCTACCTGGTTGGGCCCAGGGCTGGGGGTAAGACTGGCTGGTTCTCAGGATGGGGGAGGGCGCTGCTAGCCTTACCAAGCATGGGTCTCACTCCCCAGTGCCTGCTCTACTTCCATGCACCCCCAGGGGGGAGGGGCCAGGAGGGGCCACACTTTGTGGCATCCCTCTGTAGAGGCTTAGAAGAGTTTCAGGAGCCCTTGGCCTCTAAAAGCTCCAGAGCCCGGCTGGCCAGATACCCCACCTTGGCCATGAGCCTCTGGAAAACCCTCCCCTCTTACTTCCCCAGGCAGACATAGCTTGTCCCCAAGTTTCTGGGGTCAGGGTCTGGACACTTTGTAACCTCCAATCCAGTCCCTAAATGACCCCATCTCCTCTCCCAACCCAAGGACTGAGCAGGCCTGGGACAGTCCCAGCCCCTCTCCTCGCTCCCCTCCTCGCTCCCCTCCCGCTCCCCTCCCACCTCCCTGTCTAGTCCCCAGCACAGAAGCCCCGTCAGGGATCATTGCAAAGCACCACGTGGAGATCTAATCTGGGGCGGGGGCGCCGAGCTGAGGCGGGGTGGAAGGGGTCGACGAGAGGAGGAAATTAATGATTAAATAATGGGTTCCAAATGTAGCGGCTCCGAGTGAAATCCCCAGCCGCAAGCCGGCGGGCTGCACGCTCTCGGCCTGGCTCCAGGAGCCCTGAGGAGGCTGAGCGGGCGGCGGAGATGCTGGTGGCGGCGGGCGGGCGGCTCCCCCCAAACCCGGTCAAATGGTCCCGGCCCGGATGCGGGGTCAGCGGAGTACCCATGGGGCCCTTGTGATTCCTGATGACAGGTGGGAGCCCTGCCACTTGGAGTGTGGCTGCTGAGCACAGCGGGGTCCTTGCAAGGGACACAGCAGTGGTGGCTGGGCCAGGCAGGGAGGAAGTCTTGGCTGGCTGCTTGGCCAGGACTGCAGCCACTCTTGGCTTCCATGCCTGGCACCCCCACCCCCATTTCATTCCATCTCTTTATCATCCTGGCTACCCTGAATCTTAGGCCTTCCTAGAGGCAGCCCCTGCAATGAATCCAAGGGGAGGGGAAGGCGCCCCCTGCCAGACCATCACTCCTACTTCTACTCTTCCCTATGATTGCTCTCCCTCCCTATGTCCCAGTAGGCTGTGCACCCCATTTACGGAGAGACAATTCTCACACTGAAACTCCTGATCTCGTCTAGAGCAAATTCTTTCTCATCATGTCTCAGTTTTCCTATGAACAAACGGGTTCCTTTATTGCACTCCCCTGAGAACTAGGACCCTTTTGTATGTTTTTCTCACTAATCAATGGGTGTGAACCCCTCCTGGGCAGGGAAGGCTGTGAGCCAGTACCCTGGGACTCTGGTTTTCTACTGCCAGGGAATACTGCTGTGCTCCATGCCTCCTGCCCATGGGAGAAGGCCCAGATCTAGGAAGCCTGGGACAAGCGTCTTGGCCCCAGGACCCCTTTTGCCCTCCTCTGGAACCCCGCTTGGAGCCTGAAATTTTCCACACTGAGCTTTTGGCTGCAGACACTGGAACTTTGGGAATTTCCTGACTTGAAAACTGCTCCCCTACCCTACACCCTTCATTGTATCCCACAGGTCTTGTAGGGTGATCCCCTCAGCGGGGAGCTTGGAACCCAGACTGTTGGGAGCACAAGCCTAGATCTTCAACCATGACATTGAGAGGCGCACTCTTTGGCTGGGAGCTCCCATGTCACTATCGATAATCCTCTGTCGGTCTCACCAAGGACCTCTCAGAAGAATGGCTGGCTTAATGGCCCAGGATAGTGGGGGTGGGTGGGACAAGAAGGAAATCAGTCTCCAGGTAAATGGGATTGAATGATGGGACTAGAAGTTCTATGTGAAACTCCGTTATACAAAAGAGAGTTCACTCTGGAGTTTGGGGCCAATGCTACCTTCCAAGATCAGATCAGGGAATGCCAAGGACTCTTTGGGCCCAGGAAGGTGACACAAGTAGCACTGCGGATCATCGCATTCGAAGCCTGCGACCAGGCCAGCACTTAGAAAACACTGGAAGCCAGGAGCCCAACCCTGCTCCCAGCAGGTTGATATTGCTGAAGTGTCACAGCTGAAGTGAACAGGCGGCCATGCCTGCTTCAGATGCTGCTTGCGGCCAGGGGAGAGCTGCCAGGCCAACGGCCACCCTGCGGGGAGCCTGCAGGGCAGAGCAGAGAGGGAGCAGCTCTCACACGCTTTCCCCACAAGGCTGGGCCCTGTCCGTTTTCCACACCCACGGCTCTCCAGAGTGTTTCCTGTGTCGTCTGGGGGCTGACAGCCCAGAGCCAGGCTGAGGCCTGTGGCGGCCCTTGTGTCAAACCCGCCATGATCTGGGGCAACAACCTTGGGTCACTTTTATGGACTTCCATTTTCTACTACTCTGGAGAGACAGGCCAAATAAACACCAGGCCGAAAAAGCCTGAGGCCTTCCTCACCCCAGGTCCCCCACACCGCTTCATCCAAGATCCACACACCGTCCGGGATTGCGCGTGCAGAAGAATTTTAATAAAAACAAGCAATTCAGAAGGTCTGGCGGGGCAGGCAGGCTGGCCGTGTAGAGTCGGTGCTATTCCTGGCCTGGGAGGCCAGGAGGCTCTCTTAGGAACAAGCGCTCCCAAGACAAATAAGGAGCAACAAGCAGGCTTTGTCTTCTCCCTTTGATGATGGAGCGTCCAGGCTGGGACTTAGCCACACAGGAAGGGGGCGGGGCTAGAAGGGAGGGGCCCGAGCTGGGGGCTTCAGTCCTTTGGGAAGCTCCCTGAGGGTGGGCATTTAGGGTAGGTGTATGTGAGCTTAAAAGGCAGACATTTTTTGGCTTTGCCACCTGTCTGGCCTCCTGTTGTCAGTTCACTCAACACCCTCCCACACAGTTCAATCAGGTGTCTGCTGTCCCCAACATGAAAATCAGTCACTGATGGCCCCAACCCATGGCACAGATGCGGTGAAAACAAAAAATCAAAAACAAAGCTGAAAACTTTTAATCCCTTGGTTCTGTGGAGATGGATCTTTTCCAAAAAGGAATTTAATTAAAGACAGAAAAAGACCAACATAAACCAAGAAATCACACACACATGTGAAAAGTGTTATGATGGCCCCAGCGTCCCGGCCTGAGAGAGGGAAGTCTGGGCACCGGGTACCGGGGCCCCCAGAAGCTGGGCCCATGACGCTGACCTGGTCTGCTGCAGTTTCAGAAGCCTTGGTCGGGGTGGGGGGCTCTCCCCTTCTTAAGGTGCGAGCCAGGCAGGCCAGTGGTCCCTGTGGGGAAGCTCAGGTCTCCCAGGCCAGTGGTCCCTGTGGGGAAGCTCAGGTCTCCTCAGGCCAGTGGTCCCTGTGGGGAAGCTCAGGTCTCCCCAGGCCAGTGGTCCCTGTGGGGAAGCTCAGGTCTCCCCAGGCCAGTGGTCCCTGTGGGGAAGCTCAGGTCTCCCCAGGCCAGTGGTCCCTGTGGGGAAGCTCAGGTCTCCCCAGGCCAGTGGTCCCTGTGGGGAAGCTCAGGTCTCCTCAGGCCAGTGGTCCCTGTGGGGAAGCTCAGGTCTCCCCAGGCCAGTGGTCCCTGTGGGGAAGCTCAGGTCTCCCCAGTAACCATCCAGACCCAGCAGTGAGGACCTGGAGCTCCCACCTGGGGACACAGTCTTTCCCGTCCATTGTCAGGGAGATGAGGGTTGATGCTCCTTGGTGGTAAATAAAACCTATTCTAGAGAAGTAGCTGGTCTCTTTCTCATGTGGATCTTTTTTTTTTTCTTTTCTTTTCTTTCCTTCTTTCTTTTATTTTTTTTTTCAGCAAAACAAGCCCATTTTTATGCTTTTAAAATTTTACTAATTTTCTTTTCCCCAATCAGTTCAGCACACGTGGTCTGTGCCTCCCAGCCCCATTACGCAGCCAGCATCACCACATCAAGGCTTTGGACATGAGCTAGCTCCTTCTCTCAAGCTCACCCAAACCCCTTTTGCTCCCTTTCTGATCTGACCTCAGTCTTTTCAGATTTTGATGTTGCTCAGCTTGAGCTGGTAGTTTCTCTCTGTAACTCAGATGGATGGTCCCGTGGTTACAATGCTGACCTTGTCCTGGGGACACACCTGCCCTGATTCAGCCTGAACCTAGGTTTTTGTATCTGGGCATAGACCCTCCCAGACAGTCCCCTTTCAGGTTCACCCAAAAGGGAAGGTGAATGAATGAATGCATAAATGAATAACTGATTAATGGTGAACTCCCGTTTTGTTTTCACACATCAAGGCCTTTCCCAAATGCCTAGGCAGAGTCCCTTAGACCATAGCAACCCCTTCTTCATAACTCATTCCACATTCATCACATCAATGTTCAATATTGCATGTTGGTTAAACTAATATTGCATATTGATTCTCTCCAGGCCCTGTTTACCTCTGCATCCTTTTGTTACTTAGAACAACGCTTGGGACATAGTAGATGAATGAGTGTGGAATTAGTGACTGTGATGTAACTTGAAGTTTTCTCAATCTGGGCTGTGATCATTGTTCTATATTTTACATCCATCAGTGCCTCTCACATCCAAGCTTAAACTCTTTTCCTTTTCTTTCTTCATCATGATCACTCAAGATTTCCATGGAAGCCTTTCTTTTAGGATTCTAGACTATAAGAGCCTCTGCTCTCTGTAAGCTTCTCAACAGCAGCGGCCTTACATTTCTATCTCAGTCTCCCCCATCATGGCATTGTGCCTGGCACTTCATAATAACTGTTGTACAAATAAATGGAGAAAAACCGACTGAATGCCTGAATTAATGAATTTACGTTTTTCTTAAGCATTGGGAAATTGCCCTGGCTCTATAATGGTTATTATTCATCAGGGTTCCTCTCTTTCACTTTTCTATTAATTTCTTCTTCTTACTGATAAGAATTTAGTTCAAAAGAATAGTCCATTTCCCTCAATTGTTTTTATCAACCTTCTGGAAGATAACTCTTCTATCTTTTATCCACTTTATAGTCCCCCTCTCCCCACACAGAAGGCACACTGGGCTCAGCATGGCATCAGTTAGATAAGCTAAGTTATGATATAGTGACAAATAACCCTCAAATATCAGTGATTTAAACAGTCACGATCTGAGTGACTTTCCAGGGCAGGGTCTTCTTTCTGTGTGGTGTCTTAGGGTTGCACCCCTCTCCCGTATTAATGATTGCCTCAACAAGGAAAGAGAGGTGGAGAGTTGAGCAAGGAAAGCCAATTAAAATTTTCCACCAAAAGGAGGTGCACCTCCCTTTTGCTCACAGTTCATTGACCAAAGCAAGTTATGACCACTCAATGTCTAGAGGGTGGGGAAATACAATCTTTGGTATACCTTGGAGGAGAGGAGACCAGATACGGGGAATAGTAGTGATCCCTGCCACACCGAAATTGGGGTCAAACTCCGGCCTGTTGAGGCCATTAGAGGTTCACTCTGTGGCTGAAGAGAGGAGATGAGAAACAGAACAATGGGAGTAGCCCCACCCTAGATCTGAACTGGGGCTTGGACTTCTCAGTCACTCTAATTACCATACCAGTCATTTCCTACCATTTCTGCCAGAAACTTTGCCAGGAGCCCTGAGTAATCACAGCTTCACAGTCAGCACCAGAGAAAACTTTGTCAAACTTCCCTTAGGCTAGTGTTTTTTAACTCAGGTCTGCGGGATTGGAGCCTGGGACCTGGGGCCTGTGTTCCTTCCCCTAGGGCCTCTCAACCAAACTGTTCCTTCCCCTGAGGCCTCTCAACCAAACTCGTTCCTGAAGGGGGTGCTCCAGAAGGTGCCAGGAAGGAGACAGTTTGCTGCCTTGTGTTACCTGCCACAGTTCCACCCTGGTGCCGCCTTTCCAAACCTCTGCCTGCTCCCTCCCTCACTGCCTTGCCTACCATCCTTCATCTGTTGGTGCCACTTACCCTCTGGCTTTCTTGGCCAAACCATAGGGTCTGAGTGCCTGAGGTGCAGGCAGGGTTAGGGAGAGCAGGTTTGAGCTCTGGTTTAAGAATAAGGAAGAAGAGAATTGGGGAGAGAAAGGGAGAAGAGGACAAGAAGGAAGAAGAGGCAAAGGAAAGGCTGCCAGAAGCTCTGGCTCTCTAATTAGGGCAAGTCAGCTTGCAGTCACATGTGGCGCTCACTCCAGGACCCCGTAGGGACCCTGTGATCCAGCTGTCCCTTGATTCTGTCCTCATCAACACTTTCAGCTCAAGCTTCTCTGCTGCCTCTACTCTTTCTCTGAGGGTCCCCATCGGGCTCCTCCCAGCATTCCTCAGGCACTAAGACCCCCTACTTAGTGGAAGCAAATTCACTTTCCCTCCATTATCCTAACACTTCAGATAAAACCAGGAGATTGAAGACCTCACTCCCCAAACCAGCTGTCTGCAGCCCTTTGTTGTCACTTCTGCCAATGACATGGAGTCTGGTGAAGCTCCTCTGTCACCCACAAATCCATGATCTCTTTACTGTTACTGGGGTGCAAGGAACGAAGGAGCCCCCTCTGGGCTTTGCATACCATGTGTTCAGACTGTCAAGTTTGCTCTCATTCTCAGAGCACTCTTCAATGCTCCAGAGAGTCTTCTTGATGTCTCTTCTTGGGTGTAGCAGACACTTGTGTCTTGCTTCAACAAAACTGAACTTTTGGTCTTGCCCCTACAGCTATTCTTCCCTCAGTGCTCCCCATTCCTGTCATAGACACCTCTACTTGATACCAAAACCCTGCCAGTCATCTTTGAGTCCTCCCTCCCTTACCTGCCACACTCCAACACAAAATCCTACTGACTGTGCCTCTCATCTCACCTCGTCTAATCCTCCATCATTTCTTGCATGTTTGGCAATCTTAACCCACTCTCTACAGAGCAGTCAGAATAATATTCCTAAGGTGTGGCTTGGGTTACATGACCACCTTGCTTTAGATTTTTCAGTAGTTTTCCATATTTGCTCAGGATAATGCTCAAACCCTTGAACATGGCATTCAAGACTGCGCCATCTGGCCCACCTACAGCTCTCCAGTTTCACTCCAGCCACGCCAGCAAACCTTCATGTTTTTGAATAAGACAAGATCTTTCCTATCTAAGGGCCTTTGACCTTGCTGTTCTCTTGTCTAGAATGTTTTTCTCTCCATTTTCCCCTGGTTAATATCTTCTTATCTTTCAGGTTTCAAATGAAATGTTACCTCCTCAAAAGGCCTTTTCTATTTCTCAATCTAAATTGAATCTTGTTGCTATTTTCTGACATGTATCTGGATCCTTTCCTTCATAAAATTCATAAAATATGAAATGATAAATTTGTAGATGACATTATTTAATGTTTGGCTCTCCCACTAGATTGCAAGCTCTGACAGAAAGAGATCATGTTTAGTTAGGCCATGAGTATAAACTCAGTGCCTTGCACAGTGCTTGGCACAAAGTAAGTGCTCAATAAATATATGGTAAGTAAATAAATGCATCATTAGCACTACAGATGGACACACTGAGGATCAGACTGGCCATATGACCTGCATACCATGTGAATGAAAGTTAAGACTAGAAGTCAGTTCTTCCAAAAACCCCTGTGCTCTCTCCCCAATACTACCACTCTATTATTTTTTCCACCACTGCTGTCTCCACCAACAAGGGACTGGTTTCCTAAGATGCTGAGTGTACTGTGAAGGAGAGGCCACAGAGAGATGTCTGCCATCCCACAAAGCCACCATGCCTTCCTATCTACCCATCTTCCCATGCTCTTCGCTGCATCCTGCACACCACCCATCATGACCAATGGGCTTTTGTTGGAAGGCTTCCCCATTTTGAATGCTGCTTCCTTTATCACCCAACCTCTCTTCTGATTTCAGATCCTTTTGAAGGCTTGCCTACTCCCAAAAGCCTTCTGTAGCTGTTGAGGTCTTGGACACCCTCTCCAGGGCTGAGCTGTTTTCTGACCGCTTCATAAATGTAGATCTCTCCCTCCCCTAAAGCCTATGAGTGTCCAAGGATGGAGACTGACACTTTGGGTCTCTTCAGATGATGCCTGCTATATTCCAGGCACTGTCCAGATGCCCGGGATGTTATAGGAAACAAGACAATATATTTATCCTCATGGAAATTAGATTCCAATGGGGAACAAGAAAATAAATAGTGTCGTTTCTGGGGGTGACAAGGGGCCATAGTGGTATTGAGGAGGACCTGATTTATATCCAGGGATCTTATGAAGCGATGGAACTTGAGCAGAGACTAAAGGAATGGCGGGAAACCAGAGTGGCCTGGGTAAGGGACATGGAATGAGAGATGAGCCATGTCTAGAAAGGTCTCGTCTGCCTCTGACCCCATGGATGTGAGAGTGGGGGCAGGAGCTGGGTATAGGGAAGGCAGGGTTCATAGCAGGTGGGAGAAGACAGTAAAGATAGCTCCTTCCTGTGGGAAAGGGTGTCTTCTTTCCTTGTTTCTGTCCTTTTTTGATGCCTACCCTGATTCCATGCAGCAACTACCAGTTTAAATCTCTGACTTCAGTGGGCAGAAGTTTCAGGGACAGTTCTTCAAAAACCTCATCACCTTCTTTCTTCCAGCTGCTCCCTGTCTGTTCCTTCTAACACTGCTTATTATCACAGATCTGCAGAATTCCCATCTCCTCCCCTGGGTAGGCTGGAGCAAGAGCTGTCTGAGGTCCTTGTCTTTAGGGCAGGAAGGAAGGCATCCCATCCAAATACTAGCCCCAAGGCCCTGCCTTCTGGGGCCTTCTGGCCTTTCTCCCAACCTAAATTCTGACACATCTCAATCCCATTCTAAGATCAGGGCCTCAGCAGTTCTGGCTGAGGCTCATGCAGGTAACTTTGAGGTATTAATTGGGAAGAGTATTCTGTTCATATAATCCCAGCCAGCAGGCAGATTAAAGACAGTGGTGAAGGCCTGTAATGCTGTCTCCACTCAGAACGGTTCCTAATCCCACTGGGCTCCCAGGCCTTTCCTGAAAAGACAGAGAGAAAAGGACCAGAGTGAGTCAGAGACAACTCAAAGGTTAAGACTGGGGTAATAGCAGAGCAGACATTCAGGGAGTAACCAGGAGAGACATTAGTTCACCAGGAATAGGTACCAATGGGCAAGCAGGTGCCCACAGCATGGATTTCTGGATACTACTGGCCTGGAGAAAGCTTGTGAAGCTGCAACAGCAAAGTGGGGCCTACCTAGAACAGAAAGTGAAATTGATATACTCAGATTGTGGCAGTGTGTTTCAAAGGTCATTGTTTGCTTTTATTTTTTAAGTTAAATCTTCCCTTTCTTCTCCACCCTTGACTCTCAGTTTTACCTGTTTCAGTTTGGCTTTCTGGAGCCATTTCCTCTCCTGAGCTCCATCAGTGCCTCCCCAGGCTGGCTTCCATTCCACTTAAGACTCTGCTTTCTTCTACTTCTCTATTCTGAGCATTTGACTCCTTACATGGCTTTAAGAGCACCTTGTTCCCCTGAGCCTGTGATGACAGTCCAGCAACATCCTCTGACATACAGGACTCGCTGCAGGTAGATCCTTGCTTACTTCGCTGTAGTCTCCAGAGCCCCCTCATTAAACTATCATTACTCATTTTCAACAGGCAGGGACTTAACCAGGCTGGAGGTCAGAAATGAAATTCAGCCTAGCCCTCCAAGAATCGAGTGTGCTGGGAGAGGCACAGACCACATGTACTCTAGCTAGGGTTTCCCAGAAGCAGACCCTGAGACAAGGAGTTGAGTGCAATAGTTTATTTGAGAGATGTTTCCAGGAAACACCAGTACTGGAGTGGGACACGAGACAAGGAATGGAGGGCAGTCAACGGGTGCTTTAACAATTCAACTACCACCTTGAGCAACTACAGTTTACTTCCTCTCGGGAATCTCTGAGGACCAACATAAGATGCTCAGTAAGTTATTTGACCTAAGAGTAATGGAGTTGGGTATATATTGGTTGAGAGTTATGTGTTTAGGGATTGTTAATACCCTCACCCTTCTAGCCTGCTACACAGAGAACAAAGCTTCCAGTAACCTGAAGGAAAATAAGTGTGAAAACTATTGGTTAGAAGTTGAGTCAGAATGCACTGAAACAAAAAGGGTAAGACAACAGCTGTTACAATGTGCTAAGGCATTCATTCAGAGGACACAGAGGTTAGAAATGGTGTATATAAGAGTTAAATTTGAAGGTTGGGTAAGGTTTTGAAATACCAGAAACAAGGAGAGTCACTCGAGGAAAGGGAAGCAGAAGAGTCAAGTTCTGAAAGCAAGACCACAGAAACAGTGCAACCTTAGAATGCATCATGGGCTGAGAAATTTTGTGAGGTGATATACAAACCATGGAAGGTATGGGAAGATCAGAGCTCTATGCATGAATGGGAAATTATGGGACATTGTCTGAGATGGGACTGAGACAGGTTTCAGGAGGAAGACAATGAGTAGAGGTGTGGGTACATTGCATTTGAGGTCTCTGTGAATCATCTAGGTGGAGATATATGGTAGGTGGTTGCACAGAGGAGTCTAAAGCTGGGGTTAGAGGCTTGAGGTGATGATGAAAATTCAAGAGTCACCTGCTTAGAGGTGGAGGTCAAAGCAATGGGGTTAGTGAAACCACCAGGAAGTGAATGGAGTAAAAAAAAAAAAAAACTCAAGGAGAAAATGAGACAAAGTATGAAAATATCTACACTTTGAAAAGGGGAAAAATATAAAGCAAAGAAATATGTAAAGAATCAGCAGAACTCAAGAAAGCAAAGAAAAAGGAAGTGCTCTAACAAAGAATTGAGAAACAAAAAATTTTCAAAGTCAAAGTGGGCAAGAGCAATAGATGTAGCAGTTAGAAAGTTTATTGGAAAGCAGAGCAGAATTGGTCTTGGAATACAATAGAAAAGGAAGTCTTATAGTCAAGAAGTCTGATAGGGGTCGTGGCTCACCAATCTTTCAAGTTGAGAATTAGAAATATATATATATATATATATATATATATATATATATATATATATATATATATACACACACACACACACACACACATACACACACACACACACACACACACACACACACACACCTTGGTGTGGTATGTATCAAATTTTATATTAAACTCTATCTCTAAAACTTACCAGCTGTATGACTTTGAAAAAATTACTAACGTTTTCTGAGCCTTTGTTTTCTTAACTATAAACATGAAGGTAATAATATTTGTCTTTATGGTTGTTTTGAGAATTAAACAGAATGTTTATGCAGTGTTCATCAGAGAACTTAAGTTATTGTAAAGAAACATTGTTTCTCTCTGTCTGCGTTTCTATCTTATGAAAAGAATTATAAGAGGTTATGTTTTGAATAATTTATAATGTATAGGGGTTTATCAAAATCAGAAATTAAGAAGCTTGAGTTTTACTGCTCACATGGATACATGAGAGCAGGCATGTGCCCATGAAAGTTAGGAAGTTGGAACTTATAATCCTTCATAACTCCAAGATCTTGGGGAAACACCCTTAGTGCAATAATAAAATAGAATATTATTTAACTACCTATTTTTTTTTACTATGATCTAGATGTGGAAAAAAAAAAACCTCTAAGAATATTTAACAATGTACCTTCCTGCAGGCAAGTTTGGGCTTTATGTTTACATTCTTTACAGGATCCTCATGAAAAGCAGTTCTATCCAAGTGATATCCCTAGAGTTCCTGGCAGAAACAAGTATAATATCCTTGAAGAACACATCCTCCACCCAGACAGAACTAGATTCCTATAAAAAAGACCTTATGAAGATGAAACTCAGAAGGAAATAACATTCTGTTATTATCAAAAGTTAGTAAATAAAACAAGTAGTTGTATTAGACTTCTAAAAATTTAGATAATAAAACTATCAGATACCATAAAATAAATATTTAATTAGCAAAGATAAAAATTAAATATAAGAGTACAAAACAAAAATGCTGTTTTGAAGAAGGTCTGATGAATTTGATAAAGAACCAAGCATAACTTCTTAAAATAAGAAATAAAACCATGAATATTAAAAGCTCAATAGAAAGACATATCAAACATAGCTGAAGAGACAATAGGTAAACTAGAAGATAGTTCTCAGAATATTACCTAAATTGCAGGACAGAAAGAAACATAAATGAAAAATAAAAATGAGAGTTTTAAAAATGTTGAGGGTAAAATGAGGAAATACAACATGTTTCTACTAGAGGTTTCTGAATGAGAGAACAAATAATGAGGAAGAGGCAATATTTGAAGATAATGGCTAAGAACTTTCCATATTCTTACTTAAAAACATAACTTGTATTTAAGAAATAACCTCAAACAGGAGATATAAGAAGAAATCCATATCTAGACATCATGGTGAAATTGCAGAACCCAAAAGATAATGAGGAAATGTTGAAAGTAGCCAGAGGGAATAGACAGATTACTCAAAAAAGAACAACACTTAAACTGACAGCAGACTTTTCATCAGCAACAACAGAGGTCAGTTGACAATTGGATCATCCTAAAGAAAGGAGGGTAATTCCATACTCAGCTAACACATATCTTCAAAGTGAGAAAAAACTGAAAAATCTGAGAAAATAAATTTTCTCCTAGAACCACCAGAGGATGCAGTCCTGGATTTTAGCCCAATGAAATACATTTTGGATTTCTGACCTCCAGAACTATGAGATAATAAATTTGTATGATTTTAAGCCCTCAAACTTGTGATAGTTTATTATAGCAGCAATAAGAAACTAATGTATCAGCTGAAGTTATAAACTGGTCTAAAAAAACTAGGTATTTAAAAATATAGAGTTAATGCAAAATCCTATATTGATGTCAAAGAAAATAATGAAATCCAGACTGCCAAGATAAAGGAGACTTTATATTATATAAAAGGCCTAAGAATTTTAATTGATTGTAAGCTCAGTAGGAAATAAACAGAGAACCACACACAATAATATAAGCAAGCTTAGAATGGAGAAATAGAAGGGCCATATTATCAAAGAGAGGGTCCTGCAGTCTTCACACTCAAATTGATGCACAGTGTTCAGCTATGGGTTCAATACTTTACAAAGGATATTGATAAACAGATAAGACATCTGAATGAAGAAAAATCTAAAAAGTATATTTAAAAAAGGAGCTCAGTATCACAGTTGCATCAAAAAGAGAGAAAAATAGAAGATATGCCATTTTCTTATTAGATGGAATTTATTCTCTGTGGTCCTCAAAATACTCCCACAGATCTCCAAGGGAACCTGTTATAATTTTACACAAAATAGAAGTCCTTTGCTTTCCAAATGGTCCTGAGATAGGATGGATTTTGTTGGCAGTATTCTAGGATTCCTGACCCAAGATGTAGCAGAACAAAGCCTAAATGTGTCTTTCAAGGTCTTTTGACCCTCAGAGACTGTGTTCCTTAAAGGAAAGTGAGTTAGGTGTAGGGTCATAGAAAAAAGAAAGATAACCCTACTTTTTCACCAAGCCAAGCCACAACTGCAGAAAGAAACCTGAACAGTTAGAATTCTGCCTCCATGTGGGAAAATCCAAGATCCTGCGGATAAAGGAGAGGACCTCGAGTACTTGCCAACAATTCATCCCCACTCCCACCTCAAGGCTGCCTTTCACCAAAATAAACACTGCCACAACAAAATAAAAATCTGTTTACATCAATATCACTTCTCATGGTCAATAAAGTCTTAAAACTGAGGAAATGTACTATTTTCTAGTCTCTTGTGCAAATTCTCCAAAAACAATTTTTTTAAAGCGCACCAAAATGAGCAGCAGTGATTCATCATAGCGCCTATCTGCTCCTGATCATGAAGAAGAAGGAAGCCCCCCAGCTCCTCCCTCTCTGGAGCAGTCTGCACCCATTCCCCCAGGAACCCCAGTCCTGTGGGGGAGGCACAGGGGAACTCCTTTTCCAAAGTCAGTGGCTCTTGACCTTAGAAATGTCTCAGGGCTCTGTTTTCCTCTTGCTGGGTCCCAGCCTTGACATCTGCCTGAGGAAGGGTCAGATGAGGGGCACAGAGTGATGAAAGGTGAGATAGCCCAAGTAGGATCAGGACTCATTTCATGTCATGAGAAACAAAGGGCACTTGGGTGCAGAGGGGTCCAGGTGGGGGTGTGGGATAGGAGGTGGAGCAGAGAATGAATCCTTCCTGGAATGGATTTGAAGCCACAGATTAGTAGTTTCAGTCCTACACATGGCATCCTCTACTATGGCCAACTTCAAGGGAATTTCCATCTCCCTTTTGCCCTTCGGCTTACCCTCCACCCCTGCCCAGTCCCCAGGATGGGTGGGAAGGGAACTGTGGAAATTCCCTCTCTTCAGGAACATAGGGGTGACCTAGAGATCAGGAGGTAGTGAAAACAAAAGGAATACTAAAAACAGAAGGACCCGGTGGCTTCCTGACCCTCACTTTTATCCTCAGCCAGGGCATCTTTTAAAAGGAAGAAGAACTCACCAGCCCCATCCGCAGGTGCTGAGTTTTCCCAAGGCCTCCAGCCCACCCTCCTCTAATCCCCCAGCTAAGCCCATCCCACTGGAGAGTCAGAAGGCCCAGCCGACAGCTGGGTTGTGCAATCAACAACCCAGATGTGGCTGGGACGCTGGCTTACAGCAGCTGCCTCTGTCATCACCCAGAGACTATGGCCTTCATTTCACCCTTGAGCTGTATTCTAGCAACATTCCTGTCCCCATCCCAGACAGGCCCCACCCCAGCCACTATCCTTCTCCGGCAGCTTCAGAGAACACTTGGAGACTAAAAATCACAGGCCCAGTTCAGCCATACTATGCTGTGCAACTAGTTGGGGAAGCCTTACCTTCTCTAGGCCTTAACAGATATGTAATGAAACTTGAACTCAGTTCTCTACTGAATTTCCTCCTCATTCCTGAGACCCTCAAATTTACTGATACATTTATTAGCTCCCCACAGGAACTGGATAAAATATAAAACCTCTTTTATTGCTCTTGGGTATTCTAACCAGGGCAAGGTCACATCTCATTCTGCAGCTATCATGACCACTGCTTTAAGGAAACCTTGGACATGGTCAATCGTTAGCCAATGTCATTGAGTCTCTGGCTACAGAATTGGCAGTCGATTAGACTTACAATAATCTCAGCCTGCTCTCTGCTTCACACTGGACTGCCTGGCTCAGAGCAGATGCACTATAATCATTTACTAAATGAAATTAAGACTCACAAAGATGGAAAGAGTTGCCTGAGGTCATAGAGCAAACCAGTGTCAGACACAGGGTTAAAGCTCAGGGATTGGACCTTAGAATCATATTCCTCTCCCTACACCATGTTCTTCGTAATCCTGATGGCAATAATGGTGATGATGGTGGTGATGAAGGTGGTGGTGACGGTGGTGGTAGGGATGATGATGATGGTAGTAACATTGGTAATGGTGAGAGTAATGGCAGTATAATAGTGATGGTAGTTAGTAGTGGTGATGATGGTGGTGGTTGCAATGATGGCAGTGATGATGGTGATGATGGTGAAGGTAGTTACAGTAGTGATGATAATGGTGGTGGAAATGTTGGCAATGATGGTGATTTGATAATGAATAAAAATCCATCTTCTCTCAAGAAACTCTCTTTAGGAAAGCATAGCTCATTTCAATAAGTTCAGTTCTAATCTTCAACTTTGGAATGATTCAGAATTTGAGCCTTTGTTCTAATCTTCCTTTAGCTGCAGAAATCAGGCCTCTGAGGCAACCATGAAAATGCGCTGCTCCCAGCCCCTGCTTTGATGAACATATGGAAAGATGGCTGCAGTTGCTGTCATTCTAAATCCAGCACAGCACTCGTGCTGAAGCCATGCTTCCCAGAAGCTACTCTAGCTGGTGATGGAGCACAGCAAGTGTATTAACGCTGGCCAATTGCTTGGATGCAGGACTTTTTAGCCAGGTGAATTTGGCTGAGGGACTGCTTATCAGACACTTCATCATGGCTTACTTTCTTGGAACTGCACTGTAGACTCAAACTCTTCTTCCCCAGGCCTCCTTCCTTCCCTCTCTCCTGCTCAGAGGCAGACCAGCACTGCCATCTGAAGGCTCTCCCTGCCTGCCTTATCTCCCTCCCCTTTATCCTTCATGGGCGTTTCCCTCAAGAAATCTTTCATGTCCACTTATGTCTTATTCTATACTTTAAGAAGACCCAAATTCATAAACCTGAGTGATTGAGTTGGGTAATACCATTCTGGTGCAAATAAGAATAGTAGATAAAACATTTTATCTAGCCCTGGACAGAGCATCATCTTGATACACAGAGGTTGGTGGTTCAATCCCTGGTCACAGCACATATAGAAACAAATCTATGGCTTGACCAGGCAGTGGCACAGTGGATAGAGCATCAGACTGGGGTGTGGAAGGACCCATGTTCAAGACCCCAAGGTCACCAGTTTGAGCGCAGGCTCATCTGGTTTGAGCAAAGCTCACCAGCGTGGACCCAAGGTCTCTGGCTTGAGCAAGGGGTTACTCGGTCTGCTAAAGGCCCACGGTCAAGGCACATATGAGAAAGCAATCAATGAACAACTAAGGTGCTGCAACGAAAAACTGATGATTAATGCTTTTCATCTCTCTCTGTTCCTGTCTGTCTGTCCCTATCTATCCCTCTCTCTGACTCTCTCTGTCTCTGTAAAAAAACAAACAAACAAACAAACAAAAAAACCAGATCTATGTTTTCGTATCATGTCTGTCTGTCTCTCCCCCCACCCTGCCTCCTCTCTCTGAAATCAATAAATAAATTTTAAAAATATATTTTGTAAATGAAACAGATTTTCTTCTATGACATGCAAAATGTCTCTAAAGATAATTCCAGACTAAAATGTATTGTAAGCTTTGAGAAATGAAGTAAAGTTTGACTTTAAAGGATTAAATACTTGCTAGGGGCTTGGCAGTAGAGAGAAGAGAGGAAGGCCAGGGAACCACAGGACAAAGGCCTTGTGACGAGAATAAGCTTGACGTGTTCAAGGAACAGAGAGCAGACTCACAGGGCTGGAGTGGAGAGGAGAAGCTGACGCTGAACGGGAGGAGGGGACAAGGTAAAGGCTGGGGGGCCAAAGGGAGGACCTGAGATTTGATGAGCCAAGAAAAGAGGTGACACAGATGACTCTTGATTAGGTGGGAAGTGGCATTACAGAGTGGCGGGTAAGGAAGGTTTGCGGGTAAGGCATTTGAGGCTGTTGGAGTCATCCAACCAAGTAGCGACAAGAACTGGAATTGAAGTGGTGGATGTAGAGTCAACACACAAGGTGGCTTGAGAAAGAATGAATTCACCTTGGCATCTCATCCCACTGGACACAAGTATTAAAAAGGAGTCGAGGGGCCTCAGGAAGCTCCAGTCTGGAGGGTAGACCAGTGGTACGTCCGACAGAAACGAGATGGTTGAAAGGAGTGACATTCTGGAGCGAAGGTTATGAATTGTTTTGGTCATGTTTTTTCCAGTGGTCATGTCCACCAGAGACTTGAAAATATGGCTTAAAGAGAAGAGAGGATGTGGGCTTTGAACCAGGATGTGGGCTTTGAAGACTTTGACAACAAAGGAGCAGATAAGCTGTCCTCTAAGGGTGACAGAGGGTATGCTACAGGTGCTGCAATGGAGAAGCAGGGTGGATGGAATGGAGCTGTCAATAGAGAGGGGGTGAGCAGGGAGGGCAGAGACCTTTTTCACCAGAATGTCCTGAAGGCTCAGTTTGGTACCTTATGTCCCTTCATAGCCTTCCAAACTAAGGCAAGTCATTGTTGGCCCCAAGAAAAGTAGGGACAGGCATTTGAGGGTTTCTCAAAACCCTTCTCCAGGACCATGCCAGAACAGAGAGGTGACATTCTGGCTGAGCTCAGGACTGCCATGCTGCCAGGGGGGCAGCCTCCCACAGGCTGCTCCTGTGGTCCAGCGGACACGTCGCCCTCCTGGGGTCAGCGTCGGGGCGGCAGCAGCCTCCGTGTGAGGTGGTGGTGCTGGCATCAGCTTCCCTGGAACAGCGACTAGGAAAACAGATGACCTCAGGCTGAAAGCTCTTAGAATCGTTGCTCAGAAGAGGGCGGAAAAGACGAGGCTAAAAATACATGCAGACCCAATTCCCTACCTCTTCAGAAAAGTTCCAGGCAGAGTGTCCCACAAATGTGTTTGACACAGGCCCTGCAATCAACGATTCCTTCACCAGCCTTTTCATCACACTCATCTCTGGCTTGCACACCTGCCCTCCACCCACGTCTGGTTCCTCTCCATCCCCAGGGCAGGCTGGGCTTATTCCTATCTTCTACTTTTGCCTACGTTCTCCCCTCCACCCAATGCATCTGTCTCTTGTTCCTGGCCTGTCTCCAACTTGTCCAGGACCCTTCTCACAAATCCCCTCAAACCTTGTCTCGGGAACCTCCTAGGCCACCAATACTAATCTCACTTCTGAGTCCCTAAACCAAAAGGAGAGGAAGCAAAGAACTACAATATTTGGGTTTCCTGCATAATTTTGGAGATTCTCAAGATGGCCCTGAATGCCACGAAGAGCCAGGGCCCTCCTCTTCTGCGTCACAGCTGCCTCAGGCTCGCCCTTTGACCGCAGAGGAAGGAACTCTGCTGGCAGGACTGCACAGCAGAGGCTTTGCTCCAGTGGCTGCGATGGCACCTCTGATTTGTGTTCTTCGTTGCTGGCTGTAGGGACAGGTGGAATCGAGGTTGTGTTTAATGGCTGACTATTTCTTTACACCTGTACCTTTGCTCTTCTCCCAGAATCCTCTCTCCCCAGCGGCCTCCATCCAACTGCCTCCGTCCTAATCTGCAACTCTCTCAACTACAGAAGCCCTGAGTTTAGCATGAAACCTGACCCTCAGGAGTCACCCCAAAGGAACAGGTGGATGGAAAACAGGAAGGGAGAGGAGAGAGGATGGGAAATGAAAATTAGTTTGCAGTTCTAAAACTTCTGGCACAAGGATAGTAAAGAAAAGATAAGGAATAAAATACGTTGACTTTCTGTAGCACAGTTGGTATAACTGTAGTAATCAGCACAGAGACTCACGAAGAGATTGGCCAATCTCGGTTTTAACAAAGTAACTAGGATCAATACAATAAAAACAAACTTTCAACATGTTGGGGAAGGGCATAGGATTCTGACCCCCACAATTCAGTTTGACTCGCAGTGAGTGGACGCCCACATCAGCTTCTCTCCAACCTGAGGAGTGTCAAGGGAAACCATCTTGGACCTTCTCCTCATCTCCTTTCTGTCTGCCCCAAACTGGATGAACTGCCAACTGGGTCAGAGCTGGACGCTTCTCTGGCTAGGCTGTACAGTGAGTGGGCTTACACAGGTACCACCTTCTCTCTTCTGCTTCCTGGGACTCAGCTGTCCAGGCCATCCCAGCCAACCTCCCACCTCCTCTCCTTCCTGTGCTGTTACCTGGCTCCCAGAGGCAAAGGCAGCCATGTCCTGCACCGTTTGCCTATGGCACTGTGCACCAGGCATTCCCAGGTGGAAGAAGGGCGGGGAAATAAACACAAAAGCAGTCATGCAGGAAAAGTTCACTGAGACATAGGGACTTGGAGCAGAAAGCTCTGCTCGGGCTTCCAGACAGAGCCTCCTGTCCAGCCAGCTTATCAGAGCAGCCCTGCTTCAGGGAGATGCAGGCATTCATCCAGAGATTAGGAAGCCACTACTTTGTTTCCTTTTTGGATTTTATCTTTATGTTCAAGACTCCCTTGGCAAGAAAGTTGAGAGAAAGAGAAGTGAGCAGCAGGATTCGGGCTCCAAACCTCCCTGGAGGCCTTAGCAAGAAGCCAGTACGGCAGTAACCCTGCCGAAGACAGCATTCTCAAGGCCACACTTTCCTCGTGTCCTACTCATTCCATGAAGTTCTGCCCACAAGGTAGAGAGATGAACTACGGAGGACAGGCTGGGAGTTAGATGACTTGAGATTTCATCTCAGCTCTGCCCCTGAGGGGATCCTTCCTTCACTGCCTTGGTTTTCTCACTTACTGAATGAGAAGATGGTTCTAGAAGATCCTGAAGGCCCTTACAACCTCTCATGATAAGAACTTTGTGATCACAGTTAAGTCTGATGCCTGTAGCTTGTGTGCAGGACAGAAGCCGAAGGAACTTAGTGGTGGAGTTAGGAGAGAGAACTCACATGTGCGAGCCAACTGCCGACAAACGTTGGGCAGAGTTTGATTGAATGCCTGAGTGAGTGGATCAGACCGGCAGTGCCTGGCTTGTGGGCTGGAACTCTTGCAAGGGAGCTGTATATCCACATGCCCTACAAGCATTGACCGGAGGCTGAATAAATAATACAACTTGCACGTATATGTGTGACTATTTTTCAAATCATCAATGCTGCTGCCACGAATGAAACACAGATTCTCTTGAAAGTGGTTCTGCACGCAGAGTGCCTTTGGGTTACTACACATTTTCCCCAACAGCAGACCTTACCAAGACAACTGCTGTTTACAGTGAAATAAAATGTTATCTGGGCTCATCTTTAAAATACTCAAGGGAAAAAAAGGCGGGGTGGGGGAATGAAACTAGAAGGAGAGAATGTTAATAATTCTTGAAACTGGATGATGAGTACATGGGGGCCGTTATACTGTTGTCTCTACTTTTGTATGTTTGAAATTTTCCACAATAAAACATGTTTTTCTTTAAATCATAAATGTTCTTATGTGGTCATTCAAGGAATCTTTTGACATTAAAAAAGGGGTTCTTTGTGGAAAGCTCTTCACAATACATTGTTGAATGAAAAAAATGCAGTTATGAGGCCACATGTAAGTATGACTTCAATTCTTCTTTAAAAAAGTGAGTGTAAGTGTGAGTGTATGTGTATAGAAAAAGGCCTTTTCAGACAGTCATGAAGATGTGAATGGTGGTTTGCTTGAGGTTGAAAGAACGGAACAACTTTTATTTTCTTTATTTTGTTTATCCATATTTCTAATGAATGTATTTCCCTTTTGTTATCAACCCCAAATGTTATTTTTTAAAAACTTTATAAGTGTCCCTAAATTCAAAAAGGCTGGGAGGCTCTCATTTGGACCCTCAAGTGCTGTAGGAATTCAGACGTCAGGGTGATGGGCGTGGATGCCTCCGCTTGGGAAGCTGTCATGGAAGACCAACCGCCTTGTGTTGTCTTAAGGATGGGTAGGATTTAGAAATCCCGAGGCGGGTGGGAGGGCGTTCCAAGGAACACAAAAATAAGTACATCCTGTCTTGAGACAGTGTTCTTCCCAGAGCAAGGGTGAGCCCAGAGGCCAGGGCACTTTGGGGGGGGGGGTGTGGAGCAAGGATGGAGGGGCTGGGTAGGGCACGGCCTTGAAGGGCCATGGGGTTCTGGGAAAAGAGGAGCCTGAATGTCTGCCTAAAAATTGTCTTGGGTATGTGTGTGAGTGTGCACACGCGCATTAACTGTGGCATTCAGAACAAGGGATAATTGGAAAAACATGACCAATGCTGAGCCACACGCATTTGGGGACATGTGGCTCTGGTTCTGGGATTGTTTGTCATTTCTTATTTCAGGAAAGCAGGAAGACAAAAGATGAAGCATTGAACTCAATGAAGACTCAGATATCACTGAAGAGTCAACATGGGGCCAAGACTGTGATCTATCAACAGTACCTCTTGGGGTTTCCACTCACCCATGACCAACCCCACCCCTGGGCTATCCATATGAACGGTGCCAGCTGCCAGTCAGGACCCGGGCCCTCAGCAAACAGAGCTTTCGCAAGCTGGGAGATGGAACTCTGGCACCTTCCCAAGGGTTTGCCGGAAGGGAGCTGGAGGGGCAGGGACGGAGAGGAAGAGGCTGCATTACAGACAAACTAGAGACAACACGGGAAACTCCCAGAAACCCCAGCACAAACCGCGGAGAGAACCTGGGTGATCCGTAGAGGCTGACATGACCTCACGAAGGCCCAGAGGCTGCTGCCTTCCAAAAGCTGAGGAAGTTGATGGCACATATCACTGCACCTCGGTGCCTTTATTGGCAACAAAAGTGGAGGCATTAGGGTGGGGGTGGAGGGCTCAGCTCAGGCTTCCTGGACTCCCAGAGAGGGAGGAAGACTTTGGGCATTCAGAAGCTAGGCTGGGCTGGTGGACTTCTGCTGGGATGACCTGGGAGGGCTTGAACATTCCGACTCCCTTTGAATAAGTTGATGGAGATCCGACACACTGTTAGCATCTGGCTTTCTGAGTGTCCTTCACTCACTCAGACCTGGGAAACGTTGACTACTCCCCAGTATATAGAGCATCTTGACATTTTAGGACTGAATACAACCTTATACCCAACCTTGTTCTGACCTTTATGAGAACGCTGAACACAGAGCTCAACAAATGTGAGGTCCACTTACTGTTCCCATCCCAACCCTGTGTTCCAATAAGGCCTGGGTGGCAGGCAGCCTTCACCAGGAATGCAGTAGCTTTCTTCTTGTTCTTCCAGCCAAGTCCCTTTCCCCCAAACTTAGCCAAAATAAGGTTGGACTTTTTCAAACTGTTTACTAGGAAACTAAGACACAAACAAAATAAAACTGAAGGCATGTGAAAGAGATTCGGAACTATTACAGACTTCCAGAATTTATCAGCAATGTTAGATCAAAGAACGCAACCCAAATCCCCCAGGAGGTCATTTTATTTTTTATAAAAGTGGATCTCACTTATTCTTATTCTATTATTTTAATCCTCATTCTCATTATTGTTTTTTGCTAATATTTCAAGCATATGCCATGTACCAAGCATTTTGCGATATGACCATGGATCATTTTCTCAGGCTCATTAAAAGTATACATATAGCATTTTATCCATTTCAGAAGGGTTAAATAATTTCTCCACAGTGGCTCTTTTGTGCCAGGAATGAGAGCTGAAATCAGGCTCTCTGATCCCAAAACTTGATTGTTGATTACCCTTTACCTTGTCTTTCATTGGTTATGTTCCTAAATTCCTCCTTGTAACACAAGGCATCTAAAGTAGGGGAGGGGCAGCCAGGGAGCACATGTAAACCTTGGGTCCCATTTCTGACTCAGGCCAACTTTGTACAGAGGATCCTGACACTGGTTATGTAACAGTTTCAAAGTTTATGGAGACAGATGAATGGGACCACCTTTTATTTAACTTTTTTTTGAGATGGACTTCAGCTGCACAGTGTTAGAGGAAAGCCAATCTTACCTCATAGCACATATTATCACTAGTTCATACATAACCCTACTGTACTTATTGTTTATGTATTTTTTCATTTCTAAGACTGAACACCCACTGGCTACCACCCCGTATTATAGATCTTAACAACTACCTGTGCTCTTATCCTATTCTGCTCTCTGACCACACCCTCCTCAGAGTGACTATGCTGAATATTATGTTTACCATTTTCCCATTCTCTTACTTTTTTAAAAAAAAATGTAGTTTTATCAGTTATATATGTATGTTTAAATATAAGGGTCTTTTATTGTTACTTTTGCTTATCTTCAAACTTGTGGGGTTACAGCTGAGCACCAGAACTTTCTGAGGTTTATTTTTTTTCACTCTAAATTTACAACTAAGATTTATCAATGTTGTGGGTCCTTTCTTTTTTCCCCTTTGACCCTATCAATAAAACTAACAAATAACTTTGTCAAGATTTTTGATCACCTTTGCATCTGATGTATCTTACGCTATCGCTAGAATTTAGTTCTCTTCTAAAATGACACTTCAAATAGTGTCTTCAATGTGGGTCTTTTGTGGCTGGTCATCCAAGCCTATGTATCACTAAGAATATTCTCATTGTGCACCATTTTTACAATGACAACTTGGCTTATATATAAAATTCTTAGTTCCAAATTTTTCCTTCAATATTTAAAACATATTATCCTACTGTCTTTTTGCCGCTGGTGTTGCTATTCAGAAGTCTTGATATCAGAATGGCTCTTGTTCTTTTGTAGTGCTTTGTTTCTTTCTCTATAGAAGTTTTTAAAATGTTCTTTTTTGTCTTTAATATTCTTAAATTTTAGTATATATCTAGGAATGAGGATTTCCATCTTTTTCTTTTTTGTATTTTATCAATCTTTTTAATCTGAGGTTATTTTTTAACTCTGGAAAATATAACTCATTCATCAAATACATTCTTCTTCCTATATATTTTATCTTCTTCTGGGACTCCAATTATCTGAATATTAGCACTTCTACTCCCATCCTCTAGATTCTTTCACTTTTCATATATATATTTCTTTCTATATATATAATTATGTTAAGAATACATAACATGAGATCTACCTTTTAACAAAATTTTAAGTACCCACTAGAGTATTGTTAACTATAAGCAAATGCTATCCGCAGTCTTTCTATCCTGAGATTTCTTCTGTTAATAGTTCAATGCAGATAGATCCTGCCATGACCTTTAGGTTGTAGAGATGTACATACCTCCTATCCTGAGACCCTTGACTAATGCTAGATAACATTGATCTTATAAAGAAAGGCTGGCCAAACTGATTGTGAAAAAAATATAATTAACTGCTGATTTAATTTGCAGATCTGCAGAATTGTTGGGGATCATTTCATATATGAATTAGCTATTGGCATTTCTGTGAAATGCTCATTCTTACTCTTTGTCCAGTTTGTTTTTGAGTTATTTGATTTTTTTCTTATTATTTTTAGAATTTCTTTATATATTATTAATATTGTACAGAAAAGCCCTAGAACTTGCTCATCTTGCCTAACTGAAACAGACATGTAGAACTACATTAAATGAAAACCTCTTCATAGCAAGGGACTCAACAGACCAAAACGACAACTTATGAAATGAAAGAAATATTTGCAGACCATATATCTCCTAAGGAATTAATATCCAAAGTATAAAAGAAACTTAATAATAAAACAATCAAACAAACAGAAAACAAATAATCCAATTTAAAACTGGGCAAAAAAAATAACTTGAATAGAGTTCTCCAAAGAAGATATACAAATGGCCAACAGGTATATAAAAAGGTATTTAGCACCCTTATTATATATGTGTTTCAAAGAGTTTCTCCTCTAAAGCAGAGGAAAGAAGATTTTCATTTAACTATGTTTGTCTTTGAAAATATAGATGTTTAAAATTTTTATGTAGTTGTATCTTTCACTATATTTCATAAGACTTCTGAGTTTTGTTCATTGACTAGGAAAGTCTTTCCCACACTTAGAATAAAAATAACTTCAAGAGATTTAAATAAACATTTCTCTGTGCAGACATGCAAATGGCCAAAAAACACATAAAAAGATGCTCAACATCATTAGCCATCAGAGAAATGCAAATCAAAAACAATAAGATCCCATACTATATCCACTCAGGGCTATAATAAAAATGACCAGTAATAACAAATGGGGAAAAAATAAAACCCTAATACACTGCTGATAGGGATACAAAATGGTACAGCCACTTTGGAAAACAGTCTGGCAGCTCCTCAAAAAATAAATGTACAGTGACCATATGACCTAGCAATTCCACTCCTGCATAAATACCCAGAAGAAATTAACACAAATTTCCAGGCAAAACTTGTATACAAATGTTCATAAGTGTTATTCTTAATAACCAAAAAGTAGAAACAACCCAAATATTCATCAACTAATGAATTAATGAATGAATAAATATGGTATACCCATATAGTGGAATGTTATTTGGCAATAAAAAGGAATGGAGTACTAACAACAGTTACAGCAGGGATGAACCTGAAAAAAATTATGCTAACTGAAAGAAGCCAGTCACAAAAGACTGCATGCTATATAATACCATTTATTTGAAATGACCAAAGTAAGCAAATACATAGAGAAAGAATGTAGATTAGTAGTTACCTAGGACTGGAGAGGTGTGTGTTACAACTCGGAGAATATGTTGAAAGCTATTGTATTATACACTCAAATGAGTGAATTGTACAGTATGTAAACTATATCACAATAAAGTAACTTTTTAAAAAATCTGCATTAAGTGAAAAGAACATTTATTTGTTCTGTTTATAGAAAGTCCGGGATAAATGCTCCTCAGGAGGACTTGGTTTGTCCTCACCACTCTCCTTGGCCTTTAGATATATAAAATTCAGGCTCCTTGTAGTTGGTCACATGACCATCACCACATAAACCAGAGGCATGGAGTGTTTTGACTGGCTATGCCTGGGTCACATGCTTGACTCCTGTTGCTAAGAGAGGAATTCCATCCAGATCACAAGGACCAATACATATAAAAAAGTGGACCCAAAAGTGAAGTTTTGGAGCTATTTCAAAATGGAAGAAGAGGAACCAGACCCTGGAGAGGTGAAAGATATTCAATATGGAGTCAATCAAATCATTTAAAAATAATGGGTTTTTTGTTTCTTTGTTTCTAATATTTATGCTATTCAATTTTTCTTTTTTATTGCATTGTCTAAGATATCCAAAACTATGTTGAAAAAATTGTAGCAATAGTATTCTTTGGCTTTGAGAGAATACTTCTAGCATTTTACCATTCTGGATAAAGTGAGTTATTTAAAGTTTTATACACCTTACCAAGTAAAAATATACAATTCTAGGCCCATCTGAGTGAAATATTTAAAATTAAAACTTAATGTCTATTGCTATGATCATGCATTTTCTCTCTTATTTATATAAGGCATTATACATTGAATGAATACATGTCTTAATATTGAACAGTTTCTGTGTTTCTATGAATTGCTTTTATAATGAGGGGATAAACAGACTATTTTTATTATAAAAAGCAGCAAGTAAGTTGTGACATCTTTCTATGTTCTGGCTAAGAGAGAAAAAATTGTTGGGCACTCACTGAGAGCATATATGAGAAAAGAGTCCAGGATATGAAAAACAGTTATGGCAATTGGCTCTGTTTTCAGGTCCAACTTTGAGGACTTTACCCTTCCTGGACCCAAAAAGTAACCATGTAAGAAGTAGGTGCCTAGGATAATCCAATCCACTGACTGCTCCTCCATTGACTTCTATAAGGTGTGGTAATGGAGAGAATGGACAGGATCAAGATCTGACGAAGGGAAAGAGGCACTCAGAGGACAGGTGAGGATGCTGGTGCGGAGAGCCAGTGACTTGCCTACAATTACACAGCCTTTAAACCCAGGCAGCCTACCTCCAAAACCTGAGATCTTAGCCTTACTACTATACTCTCCTGAAGGCTGGTCTGTACTGCTCAAAACAAGGGCTATGAATTCCTCAGAACTGAAAGTTGAGGGAATAGAGGTAGCAATCTCCTTGTTCCTGGCTGAGTCACAGAGCCTCTTTCACCAGTATTAGCTTCCTGGTCCCCTCCCATACTGCTGCTCAAATGAGTTTCCAAAGATCCAGTCCTCCTGTTCTCACACCACCCACATTTTTCTAGAGAGGGAGAAGTTTTAGGAAAAGGAAAAGTTAATGAAAATCCCAGCTAGACTCAATTGGGAAGGGATTGTCCCTTCAACATGTTCATGTAACTAGCAGCTCTTTCATTCAGAAAAGCTAAAGCGAACATCAGAATGAATGGAATCAGTGTTCCTTGAAAACCCACAGGCTTTGGTAATCCTTAAAATGTCTGAGTTGCTTTAGATATAACGAAAGGAGAGAAGGAACATTTAGAACAAACCTCAGTAAAAACTGAAGACAGTATTGGAAGCCCTGGGGGCTAGGCATCTCTTCCTAACAGAAAACAGTGTTGATTTCATAGGATTGAATAAGGAGAAATATCAATCACTCATGTTTTTGATGAATACATTCCCAGTTTCTTCTGTGTGCAGGGCAGGCCACCAGTTGCTGGGTAGGCAGTGGTGAAGACAGTAGACATGGCCCTTGATGTGACAGAGCTTTGAGTCTGGTGAAGGATACAGTCAACAGGAAAAACAAATTTCAAATTCTGCTATGAGGGCAAAGAAAAGTGTGCTGTGAAAGAAGGGAAGAGAGAGAGAGGGTGCACACATGGAGGAACCAAGGGTGAGGAAAAGCCATCTCAGCTAAGAGGGAGGAAAGCTACAACATGGGCAAAGTCTCAGCCATAGCAAAGAGTGTGGCTTAAGGAACTGGAAGACCTGTGTATCAGGAGCACCGTGTGCTGGGGACACTCATGTCCATAATACGACAAGGACGAAGTATCAGAGCCAACTCATACAGTTTCTCTGGAGCCATGTTAAAATGTGCGGGTTTTATTCCAAGTAAAATGTGAAGTCATAGAAAATGCTTTAGACAGGTGAATAGAGTGATCCAATTTCTTTTTCTTAATTGTCCTAGCTTCTATATGTAAAATAGTTAGAAAAGGGCAGCACAGGAAATAAGAAACTAGTTAAAGGCAAATTCACAGATAAGAAATTCTAGAAGTGTGGGTGAAATTGGTGTCAGTGGAAATGGAGAGAAGTAAATAGACTGGAGATGTATGTTGGAGGGAGAATGAACAGACCCTGATGGATGAAGACAATGTAGGAAATAAGAAAAAGGGCAGAATCCATAATTAGAGTTTTCTGGATGCAGCAACTTTGGATGGTCATGCCACCCTAAGACGAGAAAGCATAAGGTAATTCAAGAGTTCAACTTCAGAAATGTAAAAATTAAGTATCTACTTTTCAAACTCTTTTCTCTAGGGCACACACTGGGCCTTACTCCTGAAAGACCCTACTCTGATGGATGTGGCGTGGGCCCTACCAGCCAAAAGACTTGAGCACAAGAAGGCCCTGGAAGATCTTGTCACTTTTTCTTTGCCTAGCCCCACGATGACGGTCTCCAGCAGCTCCATGGGGCCCAAGTACCCCTCCCCCATTTCTCCATCTGAACAGGAGGATGGGATTGACCCTGGGAATGACTCTTGGCCTCTACTGGGAAACTGGCTCCCAGTAACCTCCTCCCCCTGCGTCAATCCTTTTCCCTTAAATGCTTCCCAGCTTCCCATATGGTCTCCAGATACCCCGCACCCTCTCCCCTGGGTGAAATTATCATTCCTAGGGTCAGTTCAGCCCTTTGGATCCCTCAATCTAGGGAGAGTCATGAGTCCATCTGTCATCACTCACCTCCCTGGAAACCGAGAAGGGCAGAGAGCCAAGCCAGCGGGCAGAGCACATCTGTATCTCCTTGTGCAAGCCCAGCTCTGCTGGTTAATCCATAGAGAAGCCCAGCTGGGAACTCTACAAAAAATACAGGAATCACTAGTTTGAGCCTCCTGCCCACACACATCCCCCTACCCATCATCATGCACGTTCTGTTGATTATCCCAGACTTAATTCAAAGGTTACTTCATCTGGGTAGCCTTCCTAATTCTCAAGCAGATCCAGTCACTTCCTCTCCTCTGCTTCCTTGAAGAGACCACAACAAAAGCCCTGACTGTGCTGTCCTGCTAAAGTAATGGCCTAGCTACTTGTCTCTTTTTCATTATATCTGTGCTGTCTAATATAGTTCCCGTGAGTCACATGGGACTATTTAAATTTAAATTAATTAAATTACAATAAAATAAAACTTCATTCCATAGGTGTTCAATAGCCACATGTGGTCACTGACTCCCATCTTAGACATCATAGGTTGACAGTTTTATCATCATTGCGGGAAGTTCTATCAAACAGCTGGATTCAACACAATGCTTCCTGAAGACCAAACTGGGTGTTACTTGTCCTTGCACCCTGGCACCAAGTATAGTTTTTAGAACATAGAAGAGGCTAAATAAACATAGAATGAATAAGTGGATGAGAGAAGTAGTTCTGGACACCAAATGTCGAGAGGAATATATAGCTTGTATAAAGTATGTTCTAAAGACAGGGACCAGGAAAAAATGTGATGTAAGAGAAAGAGAGAGAGGACAACTGAGTGTGAGCAGTGACCCCTCCATGTCCTGAGACACTAGAATGTGGGTGCCAGTACCCTTCAGTAGTGCCAGTACGTTGGTGCTTAGCCACGCAGCACTGCTCATTGCTGCCTGCCTCTCCTCCATGATATCTCTTTCCACCTCTCTGCCAATTGATGCACACCATTGACCTTGCGAGCCCCTGAGAAGACCTGACCACCCCAGCTGGTCCCCCTCTTCACACTCTTCCCAGCGTCCCCCAGCACACTTGGGTTCCAGTTCCTACCTTTCACGTCCCTGACTCTGCTCTCTCCTGCAGGCTGACCAGAGGATCTCCGAGGGCCCGTAAAACCTGGGCGGTTCAGGGGCAAGAACTGTATTTTACCAGTCAAGGTGGAGAGAGGATCCCCAAACTGCCTATTTTCTCATTGGGCAAAGGGCTTATAAGGGAAGAACCATGAGACCTGATCTTATGGGAACAATTCATCCAGAGTCTTGCCCACTATGGTCGACACAAAGCAGGTGCTTGGGGGAGCTCAAAATGATGCTGTTTCTCCTCTGAAACCTCAAGTGGACTTAACGTAACAGTTTCACCTCAGGGCAAGTTTCTGGCCCCAGTGTAAAATGAAAGACCCAGCCCTGAGCCCTGAGGATTTCAAGAAGTTGAATCTCCCCTCCTCCATTACCATGTTTCTGTTTTCCTGTGTTTGTTCCTGATTCAACACCTTGAGCCCCACCACCTTCCTTTGCTCTCTGAGGATCCATGGGAGAGGAACTGGGCAGGCTTCTGGCTTGGCTCTCTCTTCCTAACTGACCCTAGAACTACCCCTGCATTCATTGCTTCATAGACACACTTTTCTATCAGGAAAGACTTTCTAATCTTAGAGTCCTCATCCCATTTTTCTGTGGGCCCATTTTTCTGTGGCCCCCTGGGCATATCTGGAATTTAGCACAAAGCTGGTGGTAGTAAGGTTCTGTTCTGCCCTTGGAGACAGTTCAACTTCCCTCACTGGGGCCTAGGCCATTCTCAACAACAGGTCCAAATCCCAAGATGGCGGCCCTATCAATGCCAAGGTTGCAGAGGGTGATATACTATTTAGAATGTCTTCAGTCATTTGCCTTGCCCTTTCACTGGTCTCTCAACATTAGCCTCTTTGACCCAAGGACTATCCCTTGAAGGAAATAGTAGCCATTCTCTTTGTCTCTGACAAAAAGTCTGGTCTTTAGCAGCTCGTCTTTGGAACCTATAGGTACTAGTGCCTCACACACAATCCCTTCTCTCTGGTTCTGTGTGATGCCCCTTCCATGGTATTAAAGGCTCAGCACAGTTCACTTGTGCAGGAACACACACCACTGCTCTGAGGAGGCTTGTTCATGCATTGTTTTGTATGAGAGGTGTCAAGAAAGCTTTCTGACCTCTAAATCTGGTTGAATGCTTGCCTATTAGATTCATTCCTTCGGATCAAGGCTTGCTCTTCCTAGACCTTTTTTTTTAAAAAACATAGTCTTCCTACCTTCTCTGAGGGGATCCTGGCGCTGAGTTCATAGGGGAACTTTGTGGAAGCCAGGAGACTCTGTGACTGCTCCTCAGAAGGGGAGTGGGAGCAAGTGACTGTCCTACAGCCCTGTGCTCCTCTTTTCCCGCTGAGCCATCTGAGAGCAGAGGCTGTCTTTCCCATGTTTGGGGCAACGGAGGGGAAGAGCTGGAAGTCATCAGGGTGTTGTTTTTGCCAGTGGAGTCCTTGAAGTGGAGACAGGAGAAAAACAAACAAACCCATGTCATCTCCCTAGGGCCCTGGAAGAGGTCCCTTTCACAGCCAGGAATGTGACAGGGAGTAAAGTCAGCCAGGAGGCTGCTTGCAGAGGGAGGGATACAGGCATCCCAGGCTGAGGATCAGAGGCACAAAACTGGGGAAGGGGCCAGAGTGGGGCGTCTGCTGTCACCGCATCTCCGGGGAAGGACAAAGAGCCACCAGAGAGAGCTGTGACCCAAGGCCCACAGCACAGAAAGACCACACATCTCAGAAGGGTCACTTACAGTCTGCTGAAGCGCCCAGCTGATGTCCTGTGATGGCCAGTTTCGTGGCATAGATGTGGCAGTAATCACAGATTGACCACAGCCTGGCAGGGAGATCCCAATCAGGATGGAAAAAGGGTGAAAAATAGATACACAAAGAGCAAAGAGGAGAAAACTGCCAGGGAGGGGAACCAGCCTTAGGCTGAGAAGTGGAACTGACAGAGACCAAGCGGACCAAAGTCAAGGTTATGCAGAGCTGGCCCAGCACTCTGGCACAAGGGGAGGGCTCCGACAAGCCAGAACGGCCACATGCACCACACTGCTGTGTTTTCAAGAACCTTGACCAAGAATCTAATGGTGTGTCCCTCCCTCACCTCACTAGATGCAAAGCCACCGTGCAGCCCAGGGCCCAGGTCGGTTCTCAGCTCACTATAGTTACCAGGAACAGGGGAGAAAGGTGGGAAAAAACTTGGAATTTCCTACACAGTCGCCTTCATCCTCCAAACTGTGCACTTAGGGTCCTCCAGACCACTTCTTCAACCTTGAGGCCACAGGCTCAGGCCCGACATGCTCTCCTTTTCCCTCTGTGTCTGAGAGGCTCTGAGGTACGCTCCGCTCTGGCCCCTGCCCTGGGTCCCAGCTGTGTGAGCAAAGCAGCCAAGTCCAAGTCTCCCAGGGGCTCTCTCTGTAAGGCTCACCACAAATGGTCAGGGACTCAATATGCCCATTTGCAAAATGGAGACGAATTCTGATTTCCCACCTCACTCACAGTAGCTGGTTAACATGAAACCGTAGTTGCCAGGGCACCCAGGTACCCAGGAAATAAACTGAAGCATCTGAAGTATTCCAGGAGCAAGGCTCCTCTTTGGGGATAGTCCGCTGAAAATGTTGAATCTGTCACCAGCCTGAGCTCAGGCTGTCAGAGCTAGCTTGCCCAACTTCTCCATTTGTGGGGAGGAGGCCCACCTGGATGAAGGAGCAGTCTGTGTGCCCTCAGCAGAGCCAGGCAGGGTGCAGCATACACCTGTCTGCTCCGCCCCTCAGGGGGGCGGGGGACGGAGATGCATGGGGGAAACCAGACCCATCCTCTGGCAGCCTTGTCTTGGTGCTTTCAGTCTGATAAATGGGTTTGCACCTTGGGTGGATCCTGGGAGACCTAGGATCCAGCCAAATCTTTTCCTTGGGTCTGAAGCCTGCCTTAGGATCCTCCTAGCACCATTCTGAAGCCCAAGTTTGGTCCCTGCTCTTGTTTCTCCTCCCAGAGGCCAGCTCCTCTCAAGTCTTTAGTCCAAATACCACAGCCTCCTTGCTGCTCCCAGACTCCCAACATCCCACCTGCCACTCTTCCCAACCACCCGGCTCTCACTAGAACTTGAACCCATGTCGGCAGGGGTTTGGGTGTCTCTAATTCGCTGATGTCTTCTCAAGCCCCTTGAGCACTGCTGGCACAATGGAGACATCCAGTGTTATTGAATCAATGTGCAGAAGCCTGAACCTACTATAAAAAGATTGGTATGAAAATGGAGTCATGTGTTGATGCAAAACAGACAAGAGAATGCACTGTAGTGGACACTTACGTCATGCATCCTTCGCCCCCAGTTTGCCGCCTCTCCAAATTGAATCAATCCATCACACAGAGGGGCACCTCCCTCCACCAGCCCACGTGCTGGGACTCTTCATCACCTGGTGGACACCTCAGGCTTCCTTCTGTCTCCAGGATGTCCACTGTCACCACAGCCTTGGGAACAGTCTCCAATCCTTCAGGCTACATGCTCTCCAGCAAGGTGGAGCTCACTAGGCCCATCTGGTGGGTCTGCCCTCCTTGCTTGGGGTCTGGATGCTCAGACCTGTCTGGAAGGCTGTCAGGGATGGGGAGGCCTGGTTGGATCCAGCTCCTGAAACCTAATGACTATTGCCAGGGGTTGGGTTTTCCGGCCTTCCTCATAAGTGCATCCTCGGCTCCACTGCCCTGCCTCTCTCTCCACACCCTCAGCTCCTCTTTCCACTTGCTGGCTTCTCAGGGGGTCCAGGCCACAGATCAAAGCCACTTCTGGTACCAGCACCCGGAGTACAAGGAAGCTGCTAGCTCATATCCCTACGCTCCTCGCCCCAGGAAACGCCAGGACCTTGTGTTCCCCTGCTGCATTCCAGGCAGAACTCGGGAGATAGTCACAAGAAGGCCACCAAGGTGGTCTGGGCTCCCAGGAACAGCCTGACTCCTTCCCCACCCGCCCCACTCTGACCTCCCATCACCACTCAAGTTTTCTGGCTCTAAGTGTCTGTAGGAATCTTGGCCCCAGATCCCCACAACCTCTTCTTCCACCTTATCTGGAGGCCACACTGTCCCCTCCTTCCCCGTCCCGGCTGGGGCACCTCCACTCCCTCGAGGCTCCTCACATCTCTGTCACTCTCTTTCTTTGGACCTAACAAGTATCCTGCTGGCTCAGAGATTTTAAACAAGTTCTAATGAGCTGGAGCTCTAAATTGTGACTCCCCTTCATCTTAAGAATATCACCTCTATATCTTACCCTTCCCCCCAGCACAGGCAGATCTGTACACCAGTGTGGAGATGACACTCTGGTCAGAGACTGACTGCCTGAACAGATTGCTATCTAACTCTGATCTTCATTTGACCCCAACTGTCTGCTCACAATGACCCCAGTCCCTTCAACCAATTCTCAAGTGTAGGATGTGGGGCACTTGAGACACCAAATGTCTGCGACCTCTAGAGATCCCACTCAGAGTCCACACTGTGCAAAGAGGGGCTGGCATCCCACACTCCACTGCCTCATAGGAACTCTTCTGCCATCAGGAAAGGCTTTATGGCCCTGAGCCCTTAGAACCATGCTCTCATCCTGGGCTCATTTCTCTAAGTCCCCTGGCTTATATGAAGCTTGTAGACTAGGCTTCTTCCCTCACGAGAATCTGTATGCATTCTAATCGACAGTTTCAAGGCCCGAGGCGGCAGTCTCATCAGTTGTAGAGGGGAATGTAGCATTTACCATGTCCTTAACTATTCACCCTGTCCTTCCAGGGGGGTTATGCAAACACTATCCCTTCTATAGCTGTGCTCCTCTTAGAGGACTCTGCTACCTTCAGCTCCCCTGAGGTCTCCGAGGGTCTGTTCCTCAACCTGCCCTTGGACCTCCGTGAGCCCTCCAAGTCTCTCGTATGTGTGGAAATCACTTCTTTAACTCTTATCTCATCCCTGGAGCCCATGTGAGCTCCTGAAACTTCATGTGCTAAGTCATGACCTGTCCGTTTGGATGTATCTGGGTCTCTGGTGGAACAGCCCCAGGAGAGGCACTGGAGAGTTGAAAGAGACATCCCAGGCTGATGCAAACAGCCAACACAGCTCCATGCCCTCTGCTGTCATCGCCCCTGCACGTGGTGACCATGGGCTCTGGAGAAGAAGCCCTGGAGCTGGTCGGGAGGAGGGCACAGTGGGAAACCCAAGGTTCCTGTGGCAGGAATAATGAAGAAGGTGATCCCAGAGGTGGCCAAAGTCCCAACAACCTGACTTCTTGCCCCAATTATTTCTTTACCCATTACCCAACTGCCTAAAAATGTGCCTATTCTGTATTTGTTTGAATAATAATCATTTTCTTTGGAAACTGCAAGCACTTCTGCAAAAGCCAGGCCTCACTCTCTTGTGTACCCTGGCTCAGACCGGGACCTTGAGGAACATGGGAACTTGGGGTGGGTGATAGCTGAAGGAACAGGGGACTTTGGGGAGTATACATTGGGGGTGGGCCTAGCAGTGGCCCCTAACCCACAAAAGGAAGTCTTCCGAAAAGGGAGGTAAAGGCAGGTCGAAGACAATGGCCTTTGTCACGTCCCCCTTCTCTCGGACTGGCTGAGTCTGCCTGCAGCACGGAGCTGCAGCAGAGCCAGCCTGGGTGGAGGTGGTATCTGGGTGCCTGTAGACCAGTACCTTTGTGAGATGAGGAAGAGATCTTCTGCTTGTGGGAGGCTGCAGCCCAGCCCCGGGGAACGGCCGTTGATGAACGGAGTCTGGCCTCGTTACATTTTAGCTCCAGCTCACACCTTGGGCAGGTGCCTTTTTCCAGTACATGTTCTGATTAACACCTGGGTACAGAAATGAGCTAATTTTCAAACTAGCTAAAGACACTGACCCTTGTTCTGAAATTCTCAAGGCCCAACGAGGCCAAGGAAGTTGTCTCCCCTGTGCCTCCTGAGAGCCTTTGAAACCTGTCTCAGAGTTTCATTTCTTAGTCTAGTTCAGAAGACACCTCAGGCCTCCCACAAGCTCTAGCCGCTTTCCTCCTCCCAAAGCGGTGATTCTCCCTCCCCTGCTCCTCCCCCATCTCCGCGAACACCTGTCATAGGCCTATCAGAGAATCATGTTTGAGGAGCTGGCTATTGCATGTGGACAAGGCATCTCAGCCCTGCATGCCCCACTGGGCTCTCACCTATGCCTCTACGTTTGGTGACAGGGGATACATAGAGGTGTGTCCCCAGGGCAGGGTCCTGGGACTCAGCAGAGAAGCCAGCCAACCTGCAGGAGAGCCCATGTTGAGTGATAAAACCACTGCAGCATTCCCAGTCCTTAGCAAGGTCTGGATGACCGGTCAGTGAGCAGCTGGACTACAGCTGGGACAGCTCTGACCCGCCCTGTCCTCCCCACGTCTGACCTCTACATGGCCCCTGGATCACACTGCCCCCCAAGCCAGCAGCCTGTCATCAGCATCTTATTTCACTCTCTCCCCATCCTTTCGCTTGCAGTGTGCTCCACAGCTCCTTCTCCCATTGTGCCTGGGGCTGAGAAGAGTCATAGTGGGCTCTTCCCAGCTCAGATGGCAGGTGATTAGCACTCCCAGCTCCATCAAGACTGAACCTTTGGCACCTTGAGGCCTTTCTCACACACTGTCATAGTGACCCAGTCAGGCTGTATGAGGCTGTGGACATCTTGCTGTGTGTGTCTCTCTTCCTCATTGCTGGGCTCTCTGGAGACCCAGATCTGCGGTTCTGGCTTGAGATGGTGTTAGACTGGCCTGTCTTTCCTCCATCGGCTGACCAGCCTTTTGTGTGTCCCTGCGTGCCTTTCCTCTTATTCTGCCCTCACAGAGGCAGCCCATACTGACAACAGAAACCCCTTCATTCTTTCCCCCTTCTATCCTAGCTATAGTTTATTAGTTCTTGTATTTAAAAAAATGAAGACAGGGGTTCTAATATGCCCAGCTTACCGAATAACTTGCTCAGAAAATCTCCCCTAGAAACTAGGTTTTAGTGTTGGGTTACAGAGAAGGAGAAATCCAGGCCAAAGGGCTAGCTCATCATTAAGATCTGGGGTAAATCTGTAGCTAACTACATCAACTTATTGCCATCAAACCATCATCTTCATGACTACAATCATCACCATCATCACTATGGGTATGACAACCATTATTACCATTGCTGCCATCCAGTGAACATCATCACACCAATCGTCACCCCCATCTTTATCACCTTCTCCAAGGTTTCACCAAGACTAACATCTAACATCACCATCACCAAAGTCATTACCACCACCACCACAATCATCCCAGTTATCATTACTTCTATTAGTCAAATCTTCACCACAATCATTTCCACCATCATTATCACTTTCATAAACATGATCATCAATTTCTATATCATCTCTCTCATCATTTTGATCATTAACACTAAAGGATTACATGCACAGTCTTCTTCACATATATCATCACCACTACTATCACTAAAAATCTCACAACCATCGATACCAATACCAATCTCAACCCCATTACCACCAACCAGCACCACTAGCCTCATCATCTTTATTCAGTTGACTTTCTCTGTAATGGCTTCTATGAAATTCAGCTCTGTTCTGAAAATCTAGACTAAACATAATCTATGAATTCAACACACAATGGGCTATTCAGGTTGAATTAGTTGGCTTTTGCTGCATAAAATTGGCGACTTAAAACAACAGACATTTAATTATTTAACGCACAATTCTTGGGATCATCTGGGCAGTTCTTCTGGTCTGGGATGGCTTAACTGATCTCCACTAGATGTCCTCATGTGTCTGTAGTCAGCTGATAGGTCTGGTAGCAACTGGATGAGCAAAAATGGACTCGCTCATGCCCGACAGGGCACTTCAGTTCTCCTTCCTGTGGCCTCTCATCCTCCAGCAGGCTGGCTCAGTGGCCTCAGGGTTATAAGTTTGGCAAAAGGGCAAGCCACAATGCATAAGGGTGCTTTCCAGGCCTCTACTTACATCATGATTGCTAATGTCCCATTGTCTAGACTATGCCATAAGGTCAGCATAGGTTCAAGGGGCAAGAAAACAGACTACCTCCTAATAAGAGAATCTATAATGTCACTTTGCAAAGGCATGAGTTTGGGGAAGGGAAGAATTTATGGCCATTTTATAATTTACCACACAGGTGGGCATGGAAAAAATAGAAGACCTATTCTTGGCATCCATTAAGATGGATTTATATTATATTAAAGCTAAGAAGGCTTTGATATAATGTGTCTATTTCAACTTCCATGAACTCATTTTGCTACTTTCTCTTTTGTCTACTTCCATCTTCTCTGACTTGCCCTGACTCTCTCTACAAGGATGCCTTTCCATTCTCTTCCAGGGACTTTCTCCATTTCTACTCCACACAGCTTATGAGACGTCCCAGATGCTCTCATACCTCAGTCACATTCCTTCTCAGCTTCCATCACAGTCAACTGACTCCCTGAATGCTTGCACGGTTCTGCCATCTGAGGTTGACCAGCTACTCTGCAGAGCCTCAGGCTCCAAGTTTCAGACTTGGAGGAAGTATCGATGCAGAGAGTGTGGGATCTGCCTTCCTAAGCAGCTACTGAGGGACCTGGGTGATATGATCAGAAAATTTAGGTTAGTCAGCTCCTTATAAGATGAATTTTGAAAGAGAGGGGATAGAAGAGAACATCAGATAAAATTCTCTCTTTCCTACTTTTCTAATGGACTGTTTTAAAGTATACCTTTTCTCTGCAGCTTGTCCAGGGATGTCCCACCTGGCTGGTGGGTTGACAGCTTGTCAAAAAGCAAAGGCCAGCTTGATAACTAACCATCTTGCATGGTTCCCTATTCTTTGCTGCTTCATTTCCACTTTGACTCACACTTGCTGCCCTGGATTTGCACCTCCTAAATAAATCATTAGCACTTAAGCCTTGCCTCAGGCCCTATTTTCTAGGGAACCAAAACAAAGACATCATCTTAAAGGAGTTCACAGCCAGGGATCTTAGGAGGAAGCCAAGGACATCAGGGGGCTAAGTGCTTATACTTTTTAGCAGAAGAAGCCTCTAACATGACAGAGATCTTTTTGTGGTGTTACTGAAAGTGAGGGTGGTGGGACATCTCTCCCCCCCCCCCCAAAGAAACTAGTATCCCATTTCTAGGTTAGAGCTTGGGAATGAGGGTCCAGGAACTCAAGTCCTTGTCATTCCAACTCCCTGGAAAAAGGCATTTTTCTTTTTTCCCTTTGCCCTGCCACAAGTGCTCAGATGCAGGTCTAAAGATTCTTAGTTATGCTAAGTATCAGAATTATTTTCTTACATTTGTGTTTTGCTTTATTTCTGAGTCAATGAGCATGAAACATCCCAATTCCTGAGATCACTTGGCAGCTCCTTGGTGAAAAGGACTGCGACTTCCTCATCAGACTAGGGTTCATCGAGGGCAGGAAACATGTGGCTCCCCATAAATGGATAATTCCATTTGGTCATGAAAACAGAGTCCAGCCATGAGGCTGAGGCAGACGCTGTCTGTCTGCCCCTTCCCTCGCTCCTTCCCAGGGCCCAGCCCTCACCAGAGAGCTCCCCACTCTCCTCTCCTCGGCCTCCCCTGTTAGAAACTGGGTCATGTACATGGAATTGTAGCCCCTTTTGTCCTTCTTTGTGTGTTCATTAAACTGGATGGCTGAATTTTCAATATGGTTAGGAGACAAAACAAAATGCTAACAAGTAGCCCCACAAAGGTATTTATTTATATAATGGGAAGATATTTTCATGTGGAGAAATTTAAACCTCCCTGCCAAAAAAGTATTTTGCATTTGGGTTTCCCAAAAGTCCAAGCAAACCAGAGATCGGCCATATAACCCTTTAGTCCTCGTGTTTCAGGACTGAGACGGAGTAACACACCCCTCTCCAAGCCTGGGGAGGGGCAGGGGGTCGCTTAGTCCTGGCCTCCAACTCAAGACAGCATCAATTCCAAAACCTGTCTCTTGAGTAGCTCTCCTGCCTTTAAACACACCTGAGTCTAAATTAGAAGCAGAAAAAAATGTTTTTGGTGGCCTGTTTCTAATAGTGGCCCAACCACTTTTTTTAGAAGGTCTCCTTGCAGCACATTCAGATCCTTCTGGGTATAATTTAAACCTATTTCTACCTGCAATTCATAGTAAAACTTGAAGCCCTGATGCCATGCTACAGACGTCGGTTCTAGCATTGCAGGGACACAGAGTCTAGCTGACTCTTTGGAGCTGTGGTTCACACTGAGTTCTACCTAACACTGGACAGCTGAGACCGGGCCCTGCACTTCGCCAGACCTGCCACACACTCACCAGTATTCTCAAGGGCAATCACTGGGGTGTAGTATAGGGGCTGAGACCCATCCTAACTTGGCAAGGCACAGACTGCTGGACCACCCCTAAGGTCATACAGCACCTCTAGAGGAGCAATTCTTGTGTTCTCAGATCTATTATGAGGTGCAGTCCATCTACCAAGGATACTTTTTTTTTAATGCAGTGAGAGGAGGGGAGGCGGAGACAGACGCCTGCAAGTGCCTCTACCAGGATCCACCTGGCAGGCCCACGAGGGGGTGATGTTCTGCCCATCTGGAGATTTGCTCCGTTGCTTAGCAACTGAGTTCTTCTTAGTGCCTGAGGCGAAGGCCATGGTGCCATCATTGGTTCCTGGGGCCAACTTGCTCCAATTGAGCCGTGGCTGCAGAAGAAGAAGAGAGAAAGAGAGAGGTGAGAGAGAGAGAGAGACAGAGAGAGACAGAGACAGAGAGAGAAGGGGGAGGGGTAGAGAAGCAGATGGGTGCTTCTCCTGTGTGCCCTGACCAGGAATCAAACCCAGGACATCCACATACCAGGCAATGCTTTACCACTGAGCCAACTGGCCAGGGCCCCAAGGATATTATATAATAAAACACAGTGTTCAGGATATAGTGAGGTTCTGCAATGCCTCTTCTCTTTTGAAAGACCCTTGGATCTGATTGGTTTAGGATTGAGGGCAGACACTGCCACTCCTCCACCAGAGCCCTCTGTTCCCTTTCCAGACTAATGATTACCTTCAGCATGTAACAAAGAAGACATCTGAAGACTGTCTTTGCAAGCAAGACAGGAGGGGAAACGGAAAGGGAAGAACCACTCAGTGAGCCTTTAGTATGTGTATTATCCTAGAGAGGACTTGGAGGGCCCAGTGAGGCAGGCCTGGCATCCCCATTTAGTCTCAGAGGTGGTCTCAGACAAAGCTCAGATCTCTTCTTTGTTTCTAGAAAGTAGGAGAGGAGGACAGAAGAAAGTCTCTGATATCAAGCAGTCCTGTTCAGCAGCAGCAGTGGGGATTTCTCTGGGTATCACCCCAACTCTCATCCTGCCAGGTAGGCTGCTTATGGCTTTAAATAGCATGATATCCTGTCTTCGGGCAGATTGAACAGTGAGAGAAATTGAATTTTCTTATTCAAAGAAGGTTCATCAGGTCTCTTCTCCATGTTTCTGAGATGCTCTCAGTCTTCCCTCCTCTGTGTCTCAGCATCACTCTCAGCTCTGCAGGAAGCCTTGGCATCCCATCTAAGTATGAATATGCCCAGAAGATGACAAAGGACCTGTCTTCTTCTTTCTCTGTCTTAGAAGTAAAGAATTATACCCTAGAATCTCCAAACAGACTTTCCTCAAATCTCATCCCTACATTAGTCACAGGCAAGAGACTGAGGTTATCCTGATCAGCTAAGTTAGAGCCACCAGCTGGGACTCCAGTTCCATGAGCACTGCAAACTTTCTCCAAAAGGCTGCTCCAACATTGACTGAAGCATCGTCTCCCACTCTGCCTTGCACCAGGCAGCACTATGGGAAGACAAAGGAAAGGCCCACCATCCAGCCTCAGGGGCTCATGGACCAAGAAGGGTTTAAGACAAAAACAGCATAGATGAGTAACAGCTAGCCAGGACCTTGACTTGTTCTTTCCGGCTGGCTTCAGGGGGTGAGTTCTCTGGAGTTAGACAATGAAGGCCCCAGGGAAAAAGTGGGGCTTCCGATGGGCACAGAGGCAGGACTGGGCTGGCCACTCAGGGGACAGTGTAGAGCTGGGCGGCATGAGTAAGAAGAGGGGGCCGTGAGAACAGGAGGAGACAGGGAGGCAGGTCTGGAAGAAGGTGAGGTTGAGTTTGCACTTGAGCTCAGAGTCAAAGGTTCAAGAGCACTCATCCTACCCCTGTGCCGAGGCAGGTGTCTTCCTCCCCCAAACCACATGCACCCCCTAAAAGGCTTTCTCTGAGTAAGAGCCTCTGAGGAGATGGGGGAAAGCCGAAGGCCAGTTCCACAGACGTGAGCAGCTGGAGTCTGGAGATGGCCCAGACCACCTCCCCCCCAAGAAGCCCCTGCAGGGCAGAGGCACGAGCACTTCTGTGTACTCCCTCAGGTCCAAACGACAGTGACATGGAGACAGGAAAACTAGGGAGAGTGTTCCCCCCACTGGTCAGTAAGGACAAGACCAGGACTGACTGCCCGCGCAGGGTCCAGGGCCAGGCCAGAGAGGCCTTCAGACCTGAGCTCATCTTCCAGGCCCCTCCCTTGAGGGGCAGGCTGGGAACTTGAAAGTGTAACAGAGGGAGTCAGGCAGTGAAGAAAAAGAAGGTGATGGCAAGTATGTTTAGGGAAGTATGTTGACCCTCCAGGCCATTTGCTGTCCTGGCCCTGGGGAGGGTCTGTGGGGCCTCTCCCTCTCTGGAATCTAATCTACCCCATGCTCCCTGTGATCAGAGGGCCCAGGCAGAACGGCCTCAGTGAGCACGTTGAAAAGGGGCTACTTGGAAGTCTCCCTCCTTCCCCTCATATTAAGATTAGCAAGAATGGCGAGGTTAAGAGGGTAGAAGTTGGTCCTTCAGAAGGCAGAGCTTGGAAAGCTCTACGTGATCTGAAGAAGGGATCCCTGCAGGATAGGAGGGAGCCACGATCCCAAGGATTTCCCAGTCCAGCTGGCTCCCAACATGAGGGTAACACTCAGGCCTCGCTCAACCCAAGTGGACGGGCTCCCTTCACTGCCGTGATGAGCCTCACACACGAAGGCTGGAGGCCACGGCTTTCTGGCCTCTCGATTTCTCTTGCCAGGTATTGAGGCTTGTAAGAAACCTTAGGATTTGAATGAGTTCACTTTTTTCTCATTTCCAGGAGAAATCACACCTTTTATACAGGTTTCCTCGAACCTTCCTAATCACAGTGACCTCTGCCATCACCTTCTTTTTCTTCATTGCCTGGCTCCCTTCTGTTGCACTTTATTTAAACCTCTGGGACAGCGCGATGTGCTGGGCCAAAGGCCACAGAGGAAGACAGCGTGGTTCCCATCTTTGTGAGCCCCCATCTGAACGTTTTTGTCCTAAAAAGCCCCACAGCTTCTGGGAGAGATGGGCTAGGCCCTCCTCAAAGGAGCGAGGCCTGCAGCAGACAAATATACAAAGTCGAGCAGAAATCATAAACACATTTTATTTCTAAATAATTTTAAAACCACTGGCATTGTAGCAAATTGGAATATATTTCCAGAATCGACTCAAAGAGATTTTTTTTTACAGCAACATATGAAAAATGTCATTTAAATATCCACCAGCAGCTGCACCACATGTTGGGCTCTTAGGAAAACACTTTCATTCCTTTCATCAAAGTCCCTTGATTAATGTTCCACTTTTCTTTGACACTTTTTCCATAGTTTGGAAAAAAAAATCAAAGGCTGTACTATTATCTAGAAGAAAATTAAACCGATAAGATTTAATGTCTGCTATATTCCACGGTTGTGGCAAAAAAATATCGTTTCGGCCTTGGGCCAAATGCAAATGAACATTAAGCAGAAGGGTACATCCCTGCTTGAGGCTTTGGGGAAAGGTGAGGCTGGGGCAGATGGGGGAGCAGACAGAGCTGGTGGGGCAGCAGGGGACGGGGCTGGTGTGAAGGGGGAGGGAAGAGCAGGGGAGGGGCAGAGGTGCTTTATCTGACTGCAGAGTCGCAGAGCAGGATGGAGGCGGCAGGGACTGCCAGCTGTGCCCACCTACAGCAGGGCCTCCTGCCCTGATGCTGGGGTTTTGTGAATGGGACCTTGAGGGAGAGAAGGAGTGAGCAGGAAGGAGGGAAGGGAAAGCAGCAAGTGGAGAGACTACTCCAGTAGGAAAGCGAGGCAGATGGAGTAAGGGGAAATGGCAGCGTGTCTGGCACGGCAGCTGATGCCATAATTTAAAGGTCACCTCAGTGGAAAAGGAAGAGAAAAAAGGGGGAGGGGAGGTGTTGAAACGACTGCCTCCACAGTATGGCACTTAACCCCTCCCGTCCCAGTGCAGCCCTGCTTGGCGTTTTTCTCTTGACTTGACATCCTCTAAGTTCTGGGGGTCCCCCTCTTCTTCCTTCCCACACCCCATTGTGGGCTCTGGAGGCTGCAAACCTCACTCTGTATCCTGCCTCCTTTTGTCACCTCATCAGGGTAGAAGCCACGTAACCTCCCCAAAGCTTCGTTGCTTCATTCATAAAATGGGGATGATCACACCTAATCTCCTGTTTATTGTAAAAGTTAAATTGTATAATGGCACACACGCTGGAAAAACTCATTGGAAACTTGCAAATATTTCTGGGGTTCTCTAAAGGAAGTGGCTTGAATTTGCCTTTGAGAAAAAAACGTGTCCCTTTGTTCTGGGAAAACCACCATTTGGGCAAATAAAAACTAGTAGTCATCCTTTGTCCTAGGGCACCCTCTGTCCTTGGAGACAACTGGTCATCCTTAGACTGAACCAATGTGAGGATGACATCGGCTCACTTCCTGCTTTTCCCCTTGTTTTTCCTCAGTTTGGTTTATAAATGGGCATATCTTTTAGCAGAATCAATCTCTCCCTCTCGCTCTCAGTGGGCTGAGCTGCTTCTTGTGGAGGAATGTAACTTTTCTCTTCATGAATGTGCGCTGCCTTGTGCCTATAAATTATGGCAAGTTCTCGGGAGCTATGGAGGTTTTTGTTGGAACAGTCTTTTGCTGGAGGACTGAAGAGGAAACCCCAAGGGCTGCAGAAAAACTTGCAGGCATGGGTCTCAGCCCAGGCTGAGGGAAGCTGTGTAAAGTAACTGGACAGGCCCTCAGACTTCCTAAAGTGGTGCCGTTAAAGGGTGAAAAGCCCGAACGGAATCAACGTGGAGTTATTCCATGCAAGGGCCATGAGACTAGCCCACGCAGCCTGTCATCTATGGTGAGACAGAACACAGGGCGTGAGGGGGTTCTCAAGGCCATTTCTGTGCTCCGAAGCCTGAGGGTACTGGGATAGCTGCTTGTTCTGGGCTAGAGAGTCCCCTGGTCGCCTTGGAATCGGCCCAATGGCTGACTAGAGCCCTACTGGCCCCTCACTTCCTTTTCATTATCCCAAACTATTCAATGTTTCTAATTTAAAGCAATAGCTTAGACTTTACTGTATGGAGAGCTGCCTCCTGTTCCTCCTACCAAGCCATGGCTTTAAAAGGCTTTCAGTTGTAAAGATGGTGATGTGGCTGGTAATGGGGAAGATTTAGGGTCCTCCTTCAGTGTCCCCATCACTGGAGCTGCAGGTAGGCAGCCATGTTCTGAGCCAAGACACTAACAGAGTTACACTCCCTCCCTCGTTCTCTTGGGTGTGAGGAAGGCCTCCTCTCCTTTGGACAGACAATGACTGGGACACCTCACTCCAGGACAAGTTTCCCCTAAGCTGAGAGGCCATGTTAGATGATGGAAGGGGCCCCAGCCTGACGGCCAGAGAGAAGGACATTGCCTTTTTTCCTGCCTTTCCTCTGTTCTTCTCCAGTCTAGGGTCGCTTCTCCTTCCCTGCACTACAGGCTGGGCCACCTCTGTTAGAAGGCGAGGTCCTTCCAGTGCTGAAGCTGAAGCTCTCGGGTCCGCCCTGAGCTCTCTGCTGCCTGGCTCTACGTGTGCCGGGACTTGGCAGGGTGGGGTGAGGGTTCTCAGGAAGAGGTTCTCAAAGTGGGTCACTGCAGGGGAAAGGAGTCACTGAGTTCCTGAGACTGCCTTGGCATAGACCCTTGATCTTAGGTCTGGTGGGTAGCAAGGAAATCTAATTCAAGGGCCTTCGGCAGCCACAGGGCCAGCACAAGGGACGAGGGCTGCACGAGAACCCTGGGGGGAGCAGCACACCTTCACAGTGACCACCAGGGGGTTCAGGGGGACCTGCAAGAGCTGCTTCTGGAGGAGAGCCTTCAGTGACCCCTGGCCTGGCCTGTGGCCCTAGAGAGATGACAGAACTTGAAGTGAACTAGCAGATAGTGAGCTCCCTGTCTCCACGGGTACATGATGGAGGCAGAAGGTGTTCTTCCAACAGGGAAATTTCCTTCTCATGTGGAAGTTTGACACAGGTCCCCCCTGCTTTACGATTCTACGGCATGACCCAGAGCCCCCAGGCAAATCAATACTGTGTTCCCATGAGCTGACCCCACACACCGTGCTTTGCTGTCCAGGGGCTGGCAGCTAAGACCAACCAAGACTGTGAGAGACAAACACAAGTTTCATTCACAATCTCAATCTAGCCAAATGTAGGTGTTGGCAATTCCTTGTAGATAATTAAAGAGACAGCTCACATTTGCCTAATAAAATAACTAATGAATTGAAGGAATAAACCAATAGTTTCAGGACAAAAGAGACCTGGGAGTTATGACTTGTCACAGATATCATACATAGATGAGGGGCCTGAGGGCAGAGGTGGCCCCTCCCCATTGGGACAGAGGCTTCCCCAGGGCAGAGTCTGTGTCTGACCAACCCCACCCACTGGCTTGGGAAACTCGGAGGGTCTTTGAGAGGGCTGATGTGCCCGTCTCTCAGGAACCCAGCTGCTAGCTGAGGCTACAGGAAAGGGTTCTAGGCCGGGGACACTGCAGCCTTGCAGTGGCTAAAGGGAAGGGCAGCCCGTGGCATGTCTCACTCCCTACAGCATCAGGTCCCCTCGCAGTAGCCCTGACCCCAGAGCCAACACCACAGTATCCCATCCTGGGTGCCCAGCCCCTAGTGCTGCTGCCAGCACTTCTCTGGGGGGCATTTTTAAGAGCCAGCTGTTCTGGGAACAGAGGCCTTCTCTCCCTAAGGAGAGCTCACACCGCCCACCTCCAGCCTCTGCCTCCTTCCCAAAGCAAGTAAGTCCTCCTGACTCCCTGGGGTCCCCAAAGCAACTCATGCCACTCTCTGCTCAATTTCTTCCAGCTGCTCGGCCCATGCTCCCACCTGAGCTAAGCCGTATATGAGGCCCATGCTGGGTACTGGGGATGCAGAAGCAAGCTGCCTTCCATAAGCATTCTAGTCAGGATGCTGGTGGCCTCCTGTTAGGGCCCTGCTTTCTGGAAACCTGTCCCAAGTCACAGACTCTGGCAGAGACCAAAGGCCATGGTTGAAGGCCGGCAGTTGGGGCAAGAAGGGACAGTCATAATCAGCTTATCTATTGACAGGAGGCTCAGACTGTTTGGGGGTATTGTCCAGGGAGGCAAGAAGAGAGGGGAGAGGATACATCAGCTGCAAACCTGAGCTCTAAGCAGAGTCTCTCAGAATCCGGCTGTGTTCAAAGAGGAGTCATACTGGTCAAATTCACACTGAAGTAAGGGGGGCTCATATCTGGGTTTTAGCTCAGACTCTAGGACTCGCTCTCTGGCCTCAATTGTCTCCTCTGAAAAGTATAAGGCTCACCCTTGCCCTACTCCCTTACATGGATATGGTAAGGATCACATAAGCTCTAAGGGTCGCTATGAAAGTAAAAGATTTTACTCCTCGGCTCATACTTGCATACTTGCAGGACACGGAGCTCACTACCTATCAAGTAGATGCAGAGTCTCTTGAGTTGGTGTCTTCTCTGAGAAGTTCACCTGAAGTGCACTGGGAAACCAGAGGAGAAGGAGGCTAATGCAGCTCAAGACTTCATATGGAGATGGTGGCTCCATTAAAATCAATGCTGGCACTGTGCTGAGGACAGACCCCAGAAAGCCAGAAGATGGTCTCTGCTTACAGAACCTTCCTCGAGCACCTCCCTGACCCCTGCCCACACACTTCCCTGGCCTTGACCTGCTGGAGGGATTAGCACACTGCCCAGTGGGCATGTGTGCTAAGGTCTAGGGCCCTATCACCCCCTCTGAAGGGCACACATCTGAGAAGCTGAATGGGTGTCTTGGTGAGCAGTGGGTGTGCCAGGCAGGCTGAGGGGTGTCCCTCACCCCTGGAGATCAACCCTGAGACTGAGGCAGCTTCGCTGTCCCCTGGAGGAGGAGCCCCTGGGGGTGAGGGCATTTGGGGCAGTCCAGGGGACTAGGATGAGAAGCAGGCGGCAAAGGCAGGCAGCTGGTTCAGAACCGTGGCAGGAAGTCACAACCAAGATTCATCCAGGAAAAATGTAACTAATGCTGCACAGCTGGGGCCAGCTAATCAGAAACACAGGCTCAGAGGTGGCAGCAGGGACAGGCCCCGAGGGCAGGGCCGACAGAGAGGTGATAATTGGCAGCAAGGTCTAGGTCTGTCTCCCCAACCTCTTCGGCTGGCTGCCGTTTGCACAGACCAAGGCTGTCACACTGCAGTCTGGAAGGGACAGTTTCTCGACCTCTGCCCTGCCTGCCTGCCTGGAGGAGGGTCCATTGTTCATCCATCACCTCAACATCAGCTTAAACAGCTGATGCCTTGGCCAGTCTCTGGAGGGCAGTACACAGGATGGTGACCTTTACCCCTAGAGTCCCACTCCCAGGTGACAGCTCTCTCCAAACCCTTGGGGCCTGTCTCCCTCCCCAGCACAGCCTGCCCTCGGAAGAGTTTAGAGGAGCCTTTCAGTCCTCGAGGCTTCCTCTCTGTCTGGCACAGGCCCTGTCCCCTGGGAAAGGTGAGAAGGAGAAGGGATTCCAAGACAAGGCTATGGAGAGAAGGGTGAGGAGCTGGTTCGGGCCAGAACTCCTGAAAGGTCGCTTGCATTGAGCTCATCAAGCGCTCGTTAAGCTCCTACTGTTTCCTGTGTGCCAGGCACTAGGTTACAAACTGAATATTAGCCTCTCTGTACTCAGGAGGGTCCCTGTCTAGTTGGAAAAAGAAATAAGGAAAAAGAGGATTTCACTTTTAGAGAGAGAAGAGAGAGAAGGGGGGAGGAGCAGGAAGCATCAACTCCCATATGTGCCTTGACCAGGCAAGCCCAGGGTATTGAACCAGCAACCTCAGTGTTCCAGGTCGATGTTTTATCCACTTCACCTCCACAGGTCAGGCTGGAAGGAGGGGATTTCAATAGCAGAAAGTGCAGTGTCTCAGGGAGCTGAGGGCTAGGAGAGAGGTGCCGCCCAGGAATGAGAAGCAGGGGCTGCCAGCCGGGTCCTCCAGGAGCTCCGGGTGCTCACGGCTTCTCATCGTCCACCCCTCTCCTTTCCAAGCCTTCCTTCTGTCCTTAGTTTTGTCTGCTTCTGAGCAAGCCCTCCGGGCTACAGAGGGGAAGGATGGAGAGCCCTCTGCAGGGCAGAAGAGGCTAGGCTCTGCTGACCCCCAGCCCGGAGGCTACCTCCTCCACGGGGACTCGCGGACCTTCAGCTCCTCCCCCTCAGTCCCTTCTCTGCCCAGGCTCTGCGTGGCACCATGCAGTCACTGAAGCCAGAGTATGAGACAGATTCGAAGGTCTGGCTCACTGGCACCCACGCCAGGAACCCCTCTGGGCATTACCGGCTTCTGCTGAAACACTTCCAGTGGTGCAAACACCCGCCATTGAAGGCATCCAGACACTACTTTTTGACAGCTCTGATGGAGCAAAACAGCTTCCTTGCTTTGTGTGGCCAGAATCTACCTCCCTGAATCTCCCAGCCTCTGGTTCTTGTTCTCTGCTCTGTAGCCCCACAGAAAAGCTCTTGAAGAACACAGTTAGTGGGGACCAGGCTGCAAGCCCTGCTGCCTCAGGGCTCTCTTACACCCCCACCTTACCTTCCCCTTATCCCCACCTCTGACCCCGGGGGCCTCGCTGCCATTGACCTAACACTTCACACCTCCCTCCCTTTGGCCCAGACAAACCCTGTGCTGTAGCCCAGGTCAGGGGGCCCTTAAATATCCTCAGAGCGATGCCCCAGGTGACAACAGAGTCCCCTATCTTCAGGATAAGCATCAATCAGGTCCTGCAATTTGTCTCAGATTGCCACTGGCTTGAATTCCCTAGTGGTTCCTCTTGTTGGTTGGACCCTTTTTCTTTCTTCAAACTGTCTAATAGCGGCATCCGCAAGCGGCACATTGATGAAGTGCACCAGGCTGGCCACAGCCTGGGCCTCCCCAGTCTCCTCATAAGCCCTACTTTTCTTCCCCGTCACCCCACACCATGCCTGCAGACCCTGAAGTATAAGGCTTGATGTCCAGCACCCCTCCCAAGTTAAAGCAAACATAAAAGGAGTGAGGCAGGGGTCTAGGGTGGAGGCCCGGGAAATGGAGGTGGAAGGAATGGGAGGGGGGGAGGGGGAGTCCAAGGAAGAGGGGGTTGGGCAGGCATCAGGGAGCTCACATAGAAGAAGCCAAGGTCAGAAGGTGGGGGCGGAGGAGCCACATGGTAATGGCAGGAGCTGGGAGCTGCCGTGCTGGAGGTTTCCTTACTGCCTGAGTGTTTGCCATGGAATTTCCCGGCCTAATAAAGAAGAATTTAAATAGACCACAAGTTGCTTAATGTTGACTGTATAAATAATCCAAGTCCCAGCTCCCTTTGTTCCACAGGCTATTTGTGTCAAGAAAGAAGGGGGGGCAGAAATCTGACAGAAGCCGCCGTCCCAGATTGAGGATTTGGGGACTCTCTGTTCTCCTCTGTCAGGGCCCCAGGGAGCAGAGGCCAAGGCCTGGGAGAGGGAGATTTGGTTTTCCCACCAGGGCTTCCGCTTGTGAGTGTACACGCAGGCACGTAATCCCCACACACGCACGTGCGTATATGTGCCTATGCACGTTGGCACACGTGGCACTCCCCACGCTCACTCATGGGCATGTGTGTGTACACGTGCATGCTTGCCCACACAGGCTGACTCGTGTGCTGACAGAAAAAACACAGAGTGCATATATACTCAGACACCCAGAGAGTCTCAGTGAGGCACAGCCTAAGGTGCCAGGGGCAAGGGCCTGTCATGGGTGAGGTCCCAGCTGCTTCTGTGACTATCCTACTACTCAGTCACACTGGGGCACATGGCTTGGGAATACGGATCCTTCAGAATCCCGTTGGATGTGTGACACAGTGGCTTTGGTCACACTGAGTCACTTCCAAGGAGAGCTCCTGTTGGAAAAACAGTGTAAAAAACCAAGTTCAGAATCCTCCAAACCCCACTTTTGGCCAGTGACCAAGGTCTCCATCCCCTCCTCGCACACGTGTCCAGTCCTGCCATGTACACCTAGCCCAGGCCTCAGAGCAGAGGGGGAGGCACAGCCCATCCCGCAAGGTTGAGCTGGGGCCAACCTGGAAGTTTCTAGCCCCTTCGTGATAGGCATGGCAGTAGAAAGGCAATTGTAATAGAGCACTGGTACCATCCAATCTGCAGTACGCAAGAGGGAAGAGATAGGAGGGGCAAAGGGAGAGGAGGAAAGGAGAGGGACGGGAAGGCAGGGGCAAAAGAGCCCTAGAGGGCTGACCTGTAACTGCTTCTGCCTAGTGTCCATTCTGACTGATCTATTTCTATACATACCAGAGTTAAACGTTTTATACTCACACATACATTACATTACAGAGCAGGGGAGAGTGAGGTCTTGGGGGATGGGAGTTGTCCGGCCTCACACATATTCCCAGGTTAGAAATCCCTTCTCCAGACCCTGGCTGTTTGGCTCAGTGGTAGAGTGTCAGCCCAGCATGTGGATGCCCTGGGTTCGATTCCCAGTCAGGGCACACAGGAAAAGTGACCATCTGCTTCTCTCCCCCCCTCCCCACAGCCATGGCTCAATTGAAGGGAGTTGGCCCCAGGCTCTTGAGGATACCTCCATGGCCTCCACCTCAGGCACTAAGAAGAGCTCAGTTGCTGAGCAATGGAGCAACTCTCCAGATGGGCAAAGCATCGCCCCCTAGTGGGCCTGCCAGGTGGATCCCGGTTGAAGTGCGTGTGAGAGTCTGTCTCTCTGCTTCCCCTTCTCTCACTGAATAAAAAAATAGAAAAAAAAAGGAATTTCTCTTCCAGGCCTGGTCCCTGAGCCCCAGACTTTTCCTAGCCATCTCAATATTGCCCACACCCCCGCCCCCTGCCACCCCTCTGCTCATAGGGGCACAGCTCAGACTGGAACGGTAGTTACCATCTCTGCATCCAATCCCAAACTCTGCAATGCCCAACAGATGTCCCAAGAAGTCAGTGGCAGGAATTGGCTGATGACCAAATCCAGGATATAGGAACTTAATGTGCATTAGATCAGAGCTCCTACCCCAGGAAGCCACAATTTAATTTCATGCTAAGGATAATAGCATGTAGAACAAACAGTGAGTGAGAAGCAACCACCCTAGATAACCCCAAAAATGCCTCCGGTCAGGAATTAAGAATGGGAGAGCATTCCTCTGAGTATAAAGGGAAGAAAGCTCTGTGAGCTAAAACTATCAGCCATGTTCATTCACTAATTCATCCATCCATTTGTCAAATATTTATTGAGTACCTACTATATGCAGGCACTATTGCAGACACTGTCTTCATAGAAGTGTGTGTGTGTGTGTGTGTGTGTGTGCGCGCGCGCGCACGCACGCGCATTTGGGTTTAGTAGGGATTAACTCCTCACAGATAAATACAGGCAAAAGCAGGATCTGAGGGCCACCCTCAGTCCCTGTCCCAACTTCTGGGGCCAGCAGGTACTGTAAGTCCTTCCTCTGAGCCAGTGTTGGCTCCTGGATCTAAGGGAGCACAGAGAAATCAAAGTGGGAGGGGTCCCTACATCTTTGCAGACCCTCACCAACTTTTCTGAGGTCTATTAAGTACAATAAGCATTTTGCATATACCTGTTGCTTACTACCATGAAGCTCCAATGCTCCCTTTGATCCCCGTCACAGCAGGGGTTCCAGGAATAGAAAGGCAGTCACAGCCAGCAGCTCCTCTTCTGGGCTGGCTGGGGGCTTGAGGATGCTCGGGGCTTGGGGCTGCCAGCAGATGGTGTGCATCTCCCAGGCTGCCTGAGAGATGGACGGGAAGGGAAGTGGGGCTGTCCGCATGCCCAGAATCTCTGGGCTGTCACCAGGTCCCTTGATCCTCCTTCCAAGAAGGAAGGGGGAAAAAACACGTCTTTCCAGGCCCTAATCCTCTCCACATGGGTGGGCACCATGGAGAGCCAAGGCCCTTTGCAGGCACGCAGGCCACAGGGCGGCAAGAGCACTGTCATCACCATGCCCAAGGACCCCTCTCCCAGGACCTGCGGGTATGTGACTACAGAAGCTTCTGCCTCCCCTGCCTTCCATTCAGAGCCTCTACGCTGCTCACCTCCTGCCTTCATCCTGCCCTCCTCTTGGCATCCTCTTGCATGCTTCCACCAAAGGGAAACTGAGGCACTGCCAGCTGAGAGATGCCTGGGTGGAAGGAGCCAGACAAGAAGTGGTTTGCCCTAAGCTGAAGCAAGCACCTGAACTTGAAGTTTCCAAGGGCATCACAGGCAAAGGTATTTAGGAAAGTCTCCAGGGGGATTGTGCGACCCTTACAAATCAATAGAGTGCATCAACAGGGGCTCACTCACATCCCTGAGCACTCAGAGCAGGGCCCTAAGTGCCCTCCTCTCAGCTGCGAATGACCCCTGGGCTAGTCCCCTGAGGGAGATCAAGTCAGGTGGTAACAAGAGCAGGGGAGTGGAAGACCCTCCCGGATGGAGCCCTGGTGGTCAGTGAGGGAGTAAGAATCCTTCATAAGGAGGCCTGAGTAGTGGGACCTCCTCCAAACTGACTCGGAATCCCTCCCAGCCGGCATCCCATGGAAGGCCAGTTGGCACAGCCAATGTTGTAGCTCTTTCTTGCCACAGAAAGATAAACCCTATGCCATCTCCACAGGCTTTAAACAAGCTTTGGCTCTTGCTGTTGATCTGGGCCACACGGGCCCCAGCCCATGGCCTGGTGTTAGTGACCTCCATGTCTAACCCCTGGTATCTGAGGGCACAGAACCAGCGTAACAAGCACAGGCACGCACGACAGTGGATGTGGGCTGTACCCACAGTTGCAGGGCCTGGCAGCCCCAGAATGGGAAAGGGCCACATCCTAGCCTTTCTAGCTCACTTGAGGCTTCCCATGGATGCCAAGCTGGCCTGCCCTCTCCAGCCATCATGACCACATAGCCTGGACCCAAGGGCAGGGAGGATCTGCCAGGCGGCAGGGAAGGCCTGGCTCTGCTTTGATGTCGGGCATCAAAGTCCAGGAAATGCAATCAACTCTGAGGAGCACGTGCTGTCTGGACATCCTGTGCAGGCACAGGCCCAGAACCCTCCTTGTTCTCCAAGGGTCAGCCCGAGCCCCAGCTGGTTGGCCAAAACCCTGGGCAAAGGGCTGGAAAGGCCACCTCCATCTCCAGCCAATTCAACAGTAACTCTTTGAGTAAGAGCTAATTCTGCTGACATGGCATCTTCCTTTTGCACCCCCACCCTGTTCCTGTCTATGTTCTCCTCCACCCCATCCCTAACCCCACCCGGCTGCCCCCCTGACTTTTATTGTCCCAGACATTTGCGTGAAAACAGAAACTTTGGGCTCTGGGCTCCATCTGCTCCTGTTTATTTCTCACTTGGAGCTGCAATCCTTGGTCACATTTGCCCCCTCCCCATGCCCCCCTTCCACTCAGGCTACCCTGAGTCAAGGACTAGTGGGGTTTCTGATCTCTGGGGCAGGATGATGTGGCCGGAGAGTGTGGCCTTCTCTTCAGACCCTTGCTTGACCATGTTGTGGTTGTGGACACTGGGGGTTAAAAGCTTCAACGCAGGCTAGGCTCTGGAGCCTTGAGATTAACAGCCCCCCACCCAAGCCAAGTTCCCTCTCTCACTCTGCGCCGTGCGGCTCTGAGCCCCAGAGGCATAAAAGAACTCCCCCAGAGCCCTGGAAGAGTTCAGGGAGTCAGAGGAGGCCTTCAAGACACCACCAGGGTCCTGTGTGAGGAGACTGGAGTGTTCAGGCCCCGATCTCCCTCCCTAAAAGGCCCTCCGACCACAGTATTCAGGAGCCACATGTTTGAATGAACACCATCTTCTGTTGCATGTAGGGATTAAAATGGATAGCACAAAGAAAACTATGTTGTTAAATAAATGAATAAAAAGTTTTTCACAGGCACTTACTCTGTGTCAGACACTATTGTAAGAATTTGACAAATATTACCTCACTACTTCTCACCTGTCTCAGATAGGTGCTGTTATCCTCTGTGTACAGGTGAGGAAGCACAGGCAAGTTAAAGAACTCATCCAGGCACATCGCGGGCGAGAATGGCATGGCCTGGCTCTCCCATGCTGGCGAACAGTCAGGGCCCACTCACCCCTCTGAATCTTGGCTCACGTTTTGCTCTGGAATGCTCTCCCTCCTCTTTCTTCCTGTCCTTTAAGCTCATTCGCATCTTCCTCCTGAAGCCTAGGGGCTTCTATTCCCATTTTAAAGATGAGGAAGCAGAGACCCAGCGGTCACTATGTTTATGGTGAGATTTTATAGGAACCAGATTTAAAATGGAACTCTCTCATTATCTAAAAGTTAAAAAACTCTTTTTGCTGGAGGTCTTTCATTCCAAGGTTCCCCAAATCAGATACCAGGTGAGCAGAGCAGGAGCCAGATCATCTGGCCAGTGTGCTAGAGAGGCAGCCGGGCCCTGTGAGGAGCGGTCCTCATCAATGGGCCTCAGCTCTTTCCTCTGAAGACCCTGCCCTATCTGCAGCACCCAGTCCAGTCCACCTCCCCAAGCTCTCTGCCCCTCGGTTTCTGCCAACTTCTGCCCCCAGGCAAACACCTCGGCTGTACCAAACCCCACATCATCAGCAAGTCAGAACTTGAGGGCTCTCTTTGGGCCTGTGCTATCACCCTGAGGGGACAGGCACCACCCAGTGGACATGGTGAGAGGTGACAGAGCCCTGGATTGCGGAAGAGTGCTGGGATCCATATTCAGATCTTCACTGGGGTAAATTATTTGGCCTCTCTGGCCTCAATTTTTTATTATGTAGAATAGAAGGGGGTTCAGCAATCCCCAAATACTCCTCCAGCCCAGACTGGATGAAAAGAGAAAACAATGGCAAGTGACCAACTTACCTGGGATAGAACTGAGGCAGCACACAAAGGCGAAGTCTTCTATCACAAAGGAGGTGAAGTAGTCACAGGAATGCAGACAGGGGCTCCTGGAGGGCGTCCGAGGGGAGGTGAGCTGTGCACCCAGATCTTGGAGAAGGTGACAGGAACCAACTCTGCAATGTGTGACTGGCAGGGACCCCGCTGTGCAGAGCCTGGGGAGCGGGTGAGGGCCTGCTGTGCTAAGACAGAGGCAGGGGAGGGGGCCGCCATTCCCACAGGAAGCCCCAGCTTGTTGTTGGGTAACTTCTCCTCCTGTTTTCTGGGAACAAGCTATTTGGAGAAGAGGGGGAGGGAGACCTTAAAGGCTTCCAGATGGGGGACCCTTCTGCCCAGGCCTGCTGCCGTGCCGCCACAAAGTCTGCACAGCACTTTCTAAGAATCCCAGCAAACGTTCTCCAGGATGGCTCTGAGAAAGTCTTCGTCGCCTTTTCCCTGCCTCTGTGATCCCCACTCTCCTAAGGCTAACAGGAGGCCGGAGCCCATCCTTTAAAAGTACTCTTCTTACCAAGAGGCTGCAGAGACAGTTTTCTCTCTTCTTTGGCACCCCCTTCCTTGGAATTTTAGCACCCCCTCTATCAACTTCATCTGGGCCAATTTGCCCAGAAGGTAGCAGGTAGAAGGGAACAACCGGCTTCTCCCCAACCTTGAGGAGGCCATTGAAAATTCAAGAGAGGAGAGACAACAGAGCAACCCCAGGACCTCTGTGAGAGGATGGACAGGGGCCGGGAGAGGGGTTACAGAAAGGAGAGGGGGATTCAGGTTAGCTGAGGCCATCTCTGGTCTCTGGCCCCTCCCCCATGCAGGCACTCATGCACGGAGCCAGGGCTGCTGTGGGTGGCTCCCCACTCTTCTTCTATTGTTCCGGGGGCTATTTCTCAGGAATGGCCAGTGGTGCCCACACTCAAGGACATCCCCTTTTCCTGCCTCTTTCCTCTCTGACCATTCTGCTTCTAATCCTTGGTCTTGGCCCATCCTCATCAACAGCCACACCCTGAGCTGGGGTATTGAGAATGTGCAGCCCCATCTGGGGCAGCTGGCCTCTCCTGGGCTACCCAGGACCGAACCCTGGAAGGGTCAGGGGAGGCTCGGGGCAGAGACAGCAGCGTCAGGGCTCAGCACCGCGATATTGCCCTCTCTTCTCTGTGCCGCTCGTGATTTGTCCACCATCCTACAGGTGGCAAGATAGAGCAGGGTGGAGTGTATACAAGGACTGGGGCAGTGAGAGGAGACTTCTAGAGGAAGGCTCCACGTCTGGGCCAAGTACAGTTCACCCTCTAGTCCCACCCTGAAGGAGGTTTCACCTAAAGTCTGACCCTCCCCAGACTGTTACAACACAGGCCTCTGATAAAAGACATTTTTTATGAGTCAGTTGAAAATATATGAAGCACACACCACAGGGGTGAAGGACAGAGGGGCTGGCATGGGGACAGGGGGAGGAAAGACAGGCAGAACCAGAGGCAACCTCCCTGGGCAGAGCAGCTCACTTACCAGGTCTCCTGACAGCCGTGGACCCAGCTGGGGGCACTGGGTCCCATCCGTGGGGCTTCTTCTTAGAAGAATGGGACATGGGGTCAAAGGAGACAAAGCTCGCTGGCCCTGCCATGGCCCTACCTGTCCCAAGAGCCCAGAAAGATCTCAATCTTGCCTCTAGGGTCCTGCCCTGACTAAAAGGGAGCACTCACCCTTGAAGAGGGCCCATGAAAAGGGGCCCAAAAAAGCCATTCCAGAACCAATGAGGAGTGGCTGGGTTGGTGATGGCAGCGTGGGGCGGGGGCTCATGCAGAGTGGAAGAATCTGGCTGCACCATAGGCTTCCTCCAGGCCTTGGCCCTCCCCACAGATTGTCATTGTTCTGACAAGGTCCTATCATACCAGCTTGAGATAGAAAGAGCCAAAGGGACCTGGTTTCTATGTTCCTAGCCTCTCCCCTCAGTCCGCCTTGCTAGGCCTCCCCGGAACCACCACCACAGACAGCACCTGGCCCTCACCTCCCCCTTCCCTACAGAGAACTCCTGGAGAGCCCACACTAGTTGGCCCTTCCTGCAAGGGCCAGCCTTTGCTCTCTCTCTGCTGCTCCCGCTTCTGTGGAGCCCTCCTGAGAGGGGTCCTCAGGCCTCCCAGTGCTAGATTGTCCCCAGGGCTCTCTCTGTCCCCCCCCCCCTGCAGGGCTCCTGGCCCTACAGCCACTTGGGGGCCTGAAACTTGGATCTGTTCCCTGTCCGTCATTCAGCTTCTGACTCCTTGATAAATTCTTCCTCAGCCCAACGTCGCTTTGCCCCTGCCTTCCACTGTGCCACCCGGGCCTCAGTTTTTCCTTCTCCAGTAAGAGTTAGGACAGCAGAAACTCCTAGTCCCAGCTGGCTGGATGATTCTGTGAGCTCCAAGGCAGGCAATTTGTGGGGCAAATGTATGCAGATAGATATGCAAATGGACATCTCCAGGATTTATGAGTGGGCTTAATTCCAAGGGGAGGAGGTGGAACGGGTGGAGGGGGCATTTCAATGAGGCAGCCTCATCCAGGCTGGGCCCACTAAATCCTGGCCGGTGTCAGCGCAGTAAAGCACCGTGATGAAGGGCAGGCGCCCGCGGAGGGGACGGTGATTTACAGCGGCAGGAGCTTCCTCCCCGCAGCAGCACAGGCGAGTGCCGTGGGACAGGGATGAGGAAGGATTTATGTCCTTTGCTTCCCCACCCCGGTGGCGGGCAGTCGGGAGAGCGATATGGACAGTGGCAGAAGGTGACTTTCACCTTCAGAGGCAGCACCACACTGGCAGAACAGCCTGCGTGTCTACCCAGACTGGGCAAACAGGGGAAGCGCAGGGCATCCCAGCCTGACGCCTACCCGGCCCTTAGCCACAGTGGTCTCTTCCGGTCTACCTCTCTGCACTAACTCTGCAGCCCAGCCCCCTGGCCCAGGCTGCCACTTTCTCCTTGGGCCCCTAGCTGTGTCTGGCCAACCCTTCTGGACCTGGCAAGCTTCAGCCCTGAAAGACCAAAGGGAAGTAGGTTCTACAGTATCTCCTCCGATCAGAGTTCTCCTAAGTCTAACTTCACTCTCTTATGCTGGAAAGAGAAAGAACAGTATATTTTGATCTATTCTTGGCAGCCAAAAAAGAAAAAAAAAAGGAAGTTGATTTCCCTTATCTTCACCTGGCTGCAGGTGCTTGCTGTGTCCTCTCCCTTCCAGCACCCCTCCCCCTCCATTGGGTGAATGCCCAGAGGTGGGGGCACATGAAACCGCAGGCAGCCCTCTCTCACACACTGATAAATTTCTGACCTCTCTGGTAAATAAAATGGTAGAAAGGTAACAACACTGTTTCTCCAGTAATTTACTAGAGTGTCTCAGAAATGGCTCATGTGTCACTCAACCAGGGAGTCCTACTGTGTGTACTGGCTGACATTGGAGGACAGAAGACTCAAAGGCAAACTTCTCCACCGGGTGGTTATCAGGGCCGCCCAGCTTCTAGCATTGAGGCCTCTGCCTCTCTGTTCACTTCAGCCTTTCCATAAACAAAGTTTACATGTCCTGTTATCATAATGAAAGGAGCCCAGCTCAAAGTCCCTCGGGTAAAGGAAGCTTCCTTTCGAGGATATAAGCACGTAAATCAAAGGCTTGGTTCCATTGAGTTGTTCATCTACTGAGCTGTGTGTCTGGAACTGAGGCTGCCTCTCTTAAATTTGTTTTATATAAATGTGCTCCGGCCTTCTGTATGTTTGGGCCAGACAGAGCAGAAGGGGCCTCTGCCCTCAGAAGGAATGCTGTCCTGACCTAAGGCCTCACTGCAGAAATCTAGCATTTCAAAGAGTGAAAAGCCATCTTATGATTTTGTATTTCACTCCTCAACATCTCCTGGCTGTAAACTACTAACTCTGGCCATATTTTCCCAACTATTTTGTGCCTCTCTCTGTCTCCTCGCCAAACAAAGACCAAATCCAGTTACCATAAATGCTGTTGTCTCAAGTACATCTCTGCGTTACTGAATTATTTCCAAGAATCAGACTATGAATTTAAGCAGGGCTCTTTATGACACAGTACAGATCGCAACCTCCAAAGGCATTTCCCCTGGCGGCACGTGACTTAGAGATCGGTGCCCAAGGCCTCAGAGACTCGAGGAGCAGGTGGTGGAAGGTGGAGGAGTGAGAGGGCCTTAGGGGAGAAGGAGCACACATAGGACCCCCCTGACAAATACGTTTCTGTCTTACTTTCAACTGCATTCGTTCAGTGTGCTTTTTGTTGAGAATTTGTGGACCAAATAGAATCGTTGGGAATAATTGTGCAGTTTGTGTGTGCACAAAACCTAGAAATCTAGAGAACTTCTAGACAGAAAATCTATGAAAAAATAAGCATCAAAATGCAGCTCCTAGCACCCTGGCACAGGGACAAATCCCCCCAGAGAAAGGGACTCTTTACTTAATTCACACAAGACTCTGTGCATATTAACAATAGCCTTGATGCTGGGCACTGTGAAAATATGTCTACATTTATAACTGCATTTTTTCACAACAAAGATAGGTGTAATATCCCCATTTTACAGGGGGAGAAAATGGAAACATGACAAGGTCAAATACTTGCTCAAGGTCAAATGGCTGCTAACCAATGGAGGTGAAAGTCAAACAGCACAGTGCTTTCCCAGATCCAACCTCCTTCTTGTTGGTGTCTTCTCTACCTGTACTTTCAACTTCAACTCTGCCCCTTTACTCTCACTTTTATAACCCACATGACCTCAGCCTTAAGCTAAGAAGATTAACAATACCAAGTGTTGGCAAGTAGGCAGAACAGCTAGTACTCTCACACTGCTGGAAGGAGGGTGTAATGGGACAAATGACTTTGGAAACTATTTGTGATTTTGTTCCAAAGTTAAACATACACCTACTATATGATTCAGCCATTCCACTCCTAGATATATATACCTAAGAGAAATGAAATAATACCTCTACATAAAGACCTGTGCACGAACGTGGCTGAGCGGAGAGGAAGGGAGAAGCAATCAGGAGGGGACTGGGGAGATAGGTTCACCCTGGGCTGCCTCACTGCACTCCATTCCTTCTGATCCAAGTAAAAGCTCTCGGGAACTCCAGGCTAACACACTGGGGACAACCTGGGGAAAGGGAGAGCCCCTGGGTGTCTGGGCAGTGCTCACAAGGCCTGCTGGTGACTGCTCCAGCTCCAGCCTTTCCGCTGGTTGAAAAGCAGGGCCATGTTGGTGGGAAGGGCTGGGGTGTGGTGGGAAATAAAGAAGGGGGAGAGGGAGGAGGGGCCCAAGCTCAAGTGAAAAGTAGCACAGCCAAGAACTGGGTAGACACAGAAGTCAGGCCAGCTGAGAACAGAGATTAGGAGCCCATAAAATGGGTTTTAGTCAGAGGGCTGCAGTAAGACTACTCTGTGGGTGCCCAAAGGTTCAGCCATGCATCTGAGATGATTTGTAAGGGCTCCAGGTGGGTGGAAGACCCAGCCGGTTGGATTTGCCCCAAGTTGAGGTAGTACCAAGTTTCTAGCCTAAAAGTTTCAGGGAGCCACTGCTGAGAGGGGTCAGGTTTGGGCCTGGCTCCCTTCCAGCTAAGCCACACCCTACCACCCCAACTTCTGCCTCTGTGCTGGTCATGACAGCTGTACTAGCTAGTGAGCCTCAGGTTCAGCACCCCGCCCCCCCGGGCCAGAAGACTGGCCAAGGATGACACTGGGAGCCCCTTCCCTTGCTGAAACCAGAGTCTGCAGGTTCTGATCTGTCTGCTGGAGGTGAGCAGAGCTGAAGTACCCTCAGGAATCTCTGGAGTGGCCCTGTCTTCTGCCCACACCCTGATTCCCTACTTCATTTCTGTGCCCCGCGGAGATGGAAACCTCAAGACTCTGCTCCAGGTTGCTACTCCAGCCCTTGCCTTCACGCCCCAGGACACTACGCTAGCTGCCCTTTATCCCTCCTGACAACAGCCAGGGTGGAAGGTCAGGCCATCTGTAGTCCAAAAAGAAAAGGTAGTGCCACCTGGAAAAGCTCCACACGTCATCAAAATGGCACTTGCCTTAAAGAAGAGCTCAATGGGGAGATCTGAAGTGGGGAGGGCACACTGATTCCCACTCACGGCCCAAACTTTCTTACCAATCTGGAGCTATATCCAGGGCTACAGGCACCCCTCTGCCACTTGAAGTATAAGAATATGTTCCAAAGTCAATCAGGATTGCTTACTTTTTACTATCCATCGTTTCGGGTGATCAAGGTCAGCATGGGACATGGGCGGGGTAAGGGAGCACCTACTGGTTTCTCTGTGCTGCCAGGGCCCCTTGCCATGGCCCAGAGACTGCCTGGTCCCCACTACACACCAAGTTGAAGCTATTCTCTGTTATTCTGTCCTTGGACTTCCATGCCAATTACCACACCTTCCATGGGAAAGACAGACCATTTTCAATTCCAGAGCACAGGATTTTTCCTCTTTGTCTTTAAAAGCAATTCCTTTCCTCGCCCCTATTTTTCTTACCTTCATCGCCCAGTTCGGGCCTTCACAACTTCTGATCCAGACTTTCACACTTCTGCTCTGAGGTCTGCCCAGAGGTCGGCCTAACTTCTCCCTACCCCCAATTCTCCCTTTTCACCAGGTAGTGGCTCAGGAGAACTATGATTTTTTGAATGTCCACCTACTTTGTGCCAGGAGCCACAAGAGCTGGAGACAAGGACATGCCTGCCTTCTGGTGGAGAAGGCAGATGTGAACCAGTTAGTGCCACAACCCAGAGTGTCCTGCAGCCCAGAACACGCCCAAAGCACGGCCCCAGAGTCCCAGAACACTTCTATGGGAGCAGGTGGTGCGATAACAGGGTGCAAAGGTCCAGAGGTCAGATTTCAAGGTATTCTGTGACCTGATCACACTTGCTTTTTGTACTAATCAAGGCTCGTGTAGCCATATATGACACAAAACCACCTCAGACTGACTTAAACAACAAAGGGAATGTATTGACTTTCAACCAAAACTCAACAGATTGAGCCAGAGAAGCTCGACCCAGCTGTTTAAAGGACTTCACCAGGGACTCACTTTCTCTGTGTGTCTTTGCTTTATCCTCAGCTCCACAGGTGCCCCTGTCACCTTCCAGCACTCCCCTCCAGGTGACAGTGCCAGACCTGGCACCACACTGCCCGGGAGAAGAAATCCTACACCAATAACAACCCCACCTTCACACCCGCTTCCTCTCTTGCTGGAGATTCACTCTCTAATAAATACAACAAATGTCTCCTTCAAGCTCATTGGCTGTGACTGAGTGAAATATCCAGAGAGATACATGATCCTCCCATCGGTGAAACCCAGGTCATGTGTGCTACCTGGCATATAGGTGGAGAGTGGGCATGAAGGACATTGTAGCTAGGAGCACCTGTCCTACACATGGACCAGGATGGGCTCAGGCTGGAAAAGGCACCTGTCCTGTACATGAGTGTGAGTGAAAAGGTCACCTGGGATAGTTTTAAACCAAGTAACAAGTCACCTTGTAAAGAAAGACTCTGGGAAAAATGGTAGACCCCTAACTCTCTCAAGTCTCCTTTCTCCTGATTCATTTATTCTATATTTCTAAGATGAAAAGACAGAGCATTGGCTGTGTGACTTTCATTTCTATATGGAACAGTTGCGTGTGCATGCATGTGAGAGAGAAGGAGAGAGAGAGAGAGAGAGAGAGAGAAGAGCTGTATGTATATAGGTACACATCCTTCCAAATACTAAATAGTCATAGCCAAGACTGTTAGCCAAGAAAAAAAGACTACACACAGAATGTGATGTTGACACTGAACCCAGGGATCATGGCACCTGCTCTGAGGCACCTCCTGCAGTCCCACCACCAGTGTGCACCTGGAAGAGAAGGGGCTGGGACCGGCTTCTCTCTCCCAAGGGAAAGCTACAAGCCCAGCCTCTGGCACTTGCAGGGGCAGACTGAGGTGAGTGTGAAAATCCGGAAGGGTCTCTGGGCCTCCAACTCCACAAATCATCCTGTTTTAATGTAAATGGTGATTACCAAGAGTACGGCATGTTTCCCTGTGTCAGCAGCTCAGTGACTAATGCCCCAAGATAAATGGCTTTGTTTTGCCCTGTTTAGAAGGATTCTGTAATCCTTTCCTCCTTTCCACAGAGGAAACTCCCCAGAGCCCTCCCTAGTGCACCCTGGGGCTGAGGAAGCCTGGGAACCAGGTTCACTCCCCGTGCAAGGAGAGGCAGGAGAGTGAGAACCTGTGCTGAAAGGAACTGAAATGGATCAACCATGAGTCCTTGGCAAATGACCGCAGAGGAACTGAGAACAAGTTTTACCCTCCAGCCAGTCTGAGACGGAGGTTGGAGGGAGACTCCAGAGCACCTGGCACTCTTAGGGAGAATGAGGGGGCCTGGGATAGGAGACTAAGAAGAATGGGCAAGAGGACCAGGGAGAGGTTACACTGCCATCTTGTGCCACATGGGTATTATACTTACTACTCACAAAAATTAGGGGATATTTTATCACTTCATATTCATTTTGAAATATCCCCTAATTTTTGTAAGCAGTATATTAAGCTCCCTACGTTTATTTGGTTTTGTTTGTACCAGAGAAGACTCTGAGGTTTGCAAGATGAATTGGCTGTGGACCCAGACCCAGGTGGCTGAAAATCTCAGCCCTAACACTTACTGACTATGGCATCTTGGATGGTATTGCCCCCATTTTATAGATGAGGAAACAGGCTTACAGTAGCTAAACAATTTGCCCAAAGTCACACATCAGCTCATGGCAATGTTCAGACTTAAACTAGGACTGTCTAGCACAGAAGTCAAGAGTGTTGAATAGCCCTGGCCGGTTGGCTCAGTGGTAGAGCGTCGGCCTGGCGTGCAGAAGTCCTGGGTTCGATTCTTGGCCACAGCACACAGGAGAAGCGCCCATCTGTTTCTCCACCCCTCCCCCTCTCCTTCCTCTCTGTCTCTCTCTTCCCCTCCCGCAGCCAAGGCTCCATTGGAGCAAAGATGGCCCGGGTGCTGGGGATGGCTCCTTGGCCTCTGCCCCAGGCACTGGAGTGGCTCTGGTTGCGACAGAGTGACGCCCCGGAGGGGCAGAGCGTCGCCCCTGGTGGGCGTGCCGGGTGGATCCCGGTCGGGCACATTCGGGAGTCTGTCTGACTGTCTCTCCCCGTTTCCAGCTTTGGAAAAAGACAAAAAAAAAAAAAGTGTTGAATGAAGCAATGATTGGAGGAATAAATTTCCCATGCAGAGGTGGATTAAGGTCGGTTGAATCCCCGGGCACAGAACAAAATATTGGGCCCCTTACATTAGAAAAAAACTGTAAAGTTGGGGTCTTGCGAGGCCCTTCAGAAGTCGGGGCCCAGGGCGAGCACTCAGTGCACCCACCGTTAAATCCGCCTCTGCTCCCAGGTACCTTCTGACTACCCACCTGAACCCCTAGCTCCTCAACCTTCCAGAAATGGGCCCTTGCTTAGCCACCCTTCTACTCTGACCACACTTCTCGATCCTCTGTGGTTGGCGAACCATGAGATGCCTGCCATTTCCAAGCTGGGGCATTTCACTGGCAGGATGAAGCCCTCCAGAGCTCTTCCCCCATCACAGCAACCATCACTGTTCCAGAGAGCTGCTCCATCAGCCTGGATCCCACAGAAGGACGGCATGGACAGGCCCCCAGCCAACCCACAATGGACAATGAGGCATGAGTGAGAAAGAAATCTTCATTGCTTTAAACCCAGACCACTGAGATTGGAGGTTTGTTACTGTGGTATCACTTATCCCCTTCTGACTGACACTCTTCCTTTTCTGGGAGAAGGAAGCAGGTGGATTCTTCTAGATGTACACAGCAGTGCTCACAGGGAAAGAACGGGGGTCCCATTTGCACCAGCCACATGACAGTATTTCAGAGAAGCCAAGAGGAGTAGGGAGAAAAGACACGGATTCCAAGAGCGCTGAGCCAGAGAGCTTTCAGGCTGCAGGAGGGTTATCTGGCCCATCTCTGACCAAGAGACCAGGTCAGGGAAGTCTGATCTCACACAGCTCAGATCCAGGCTGGAGCCAGAAGCTGCCCAGGCCCTGTGCAAGAAGAGTTAAACCGTGGCTTTGTGAGGGGCTGGGTCACCATCCCTGGCCCTCGCCCAGGCCAAGCACCATCAGCAGGGTCTCAAAGTGCAGAGGGGCATAATTGCAGAGGGGCATCTTGACAGACAGGCCCAGGGCAGTGGTGCCCAGTCACCTGAGTGCAGACTCCCTTCCCCAGGCACACTTTATGGACAGTGGAGAGGGTCCTCAGCGAGCACGAGCCTTGGAACACAAACTGCGGCAGCAGGGACTGGGACACAGGGGTCCTGGGAGTGGGCGGGAGCCCTGCAGAAGGGCATGGGCACTAGCCCTTTCCCTGGATTATCTTTCCCGCCCCTCCTCCAGCATAAACAGAGTTCCCCCAATCCACATTTCTCGAAGACAACTAGAGGAAAAGTATTTAGACTATAAATCATTCCCCTTATGTATAAGGTGTCCTCAAGCTGAATTTGAACTGGAAGAGATCTTGGAGTCTGGTGCTCAGAGGGAGACTACTGGGGGTGGGGGTACAGGGGACTGTAGACTTTCCCATTAGTGGCAGCTGCCTGCTGGTGTGAGTGGAGGGATGCCTCAAGGCATAAGTCACACCAAAACACCTTGCTCCACTCTCCCATTTCCCTCCAGTCAGACCTAGCCTTTACTCTCTCTGCCCCTGCCATACCCCCGTCCCAGTTCCCCAGAACCACTGGCCCTCCCCGAAAGCTGCAGGAAAGACCTCACACTCTTTCCTAAGCAATGCACGCGTTCCTTCCAAGAGACCCTAGCCCTATTCCCCAGCCAAGACCGGCAATTTAGAAGCTGCTTTGGAACTTCCTTTGGAAACAAACAGTGACATCACCTCTGACCCCTATTGTATCCATCGGCAGAAGAGTGTAGAAGGAACAGATAGATCTGGGTTTCATTTCCAAGTCTTCCGTGTGCAGTATGTGTAAACTTGAGCACAGGGTTTACACTCTATAAGCCTCAGTTCCCTCATCTGTAAAATGAGGATCACATTAGTCCCCATATCGTGAGAGCACTCCTATAAGGGTATGAGGCTGAAAGAAGACACAACCCTTAGCGCAGGTTCTGCCCTGCCTGAGGCACACACCTGCTTACTAAATGAGACTGTCAGTGTGCTGCCCTGAGTGGGCGAGCAGCAGAGAGGCTCCTACGAGCCTGAGCAGCAGTCTGTGAATTTGATTGACTCAAAAAGGCAGGAAGAGGGTTGGAGAACCGTGCAAGGGGCCGAGGCAGCACCCCAGGAGCCTTGTCAGCTGCAGCACGCGAGGACTGAGCACCCTGATGCCAGCACCTCAGACAGGGAGGGGCTCCAGGGCAGAGTCCTCCCAGACAGGCTCTGCGGCCAGCCCAGCACTACCTCGGGTGAACATCTGAACACGTTTGTCCAGCATCCTGACCGTTCAGAAACCAGCCCTGGGAAAAGCTCTTCCTCAGCTTTATCCCCATCTATCTCTGTCATTGCTCTTCTGTTTTTGCTTTTGCATTGTTTGTTGCCTCTTTTGATCTTCAAGCTGTTTGTGGGTATTTCAGGAGAAGTTGTCAGGCTGGGAGCAGGAACAGAAAGGACAGCCAGGTCCCATTCAAGAGCCCAGAGAGACTTGGGAAGGCAGGAAAAACCAAGACTATGTGGCCTTAGGGCTGCTTGAGGAGCACAGGGCGCTTCCTTCCTAGAAGACGGCTGTCCCAGGGCAAGTTACCCTAAAGTGTTCCGACGTGATTGCACCAGTCATTTAGCACCAGTCCAACTGTATGTGAATAATTGATAGGGGCTTTCGGGTCAAGGTGTCAGAAATATATTTGTTAATTCAGAATATATGTGTTAAAGAGCATAAGGAAAGGCAAATAATAGAGGAAGAAAGCACCAAGGTAAGCAGGAGCTGCCGGGCAGCTAAGAACAGAGACCAGGCATGGGGGTCAGGGCTGCTTTGCCAGGAGCTGCCTACATGAAGCCAGGAGCCATGAACACACAGCCCACCTACTAGGGGAGGCCGGGATTAACTCTGCTCACTCCAGGGGCAGAAGTCTGGAAACAGTTTATCTAACACCAGAAATACAGATGTAGGCTGAGAAAGACACTGAGTCCCTACCCTGGTCCCTATGCCTGTATGAGTTCAGAACTTCACTCACATGTAGAAATCCCCTGGACAAAGTTGTTCACGTAATACCACATCACAACACTGACCCTCACAGAGCCGGACTAAGGTCATCACAAAACCACCCTGCAAGGAAGAGCATATGGTAGAACATCCCAGGAAAGATGAAGTCTCAAACAAGATTACCTGCCAAGAGGCCCTAAGTGGAATGTGTAATTTCTAAACATGTAGAGGAAAAAATGTACAAAAGGAAGAAATTCAACAGAAAGTAGGAACGGAGGAGAGGTAAAGTAGCAAAGACAAAGTATGGTAAATAGAAACAAAGATCATATTATATCTCAAACATATTAATATCATAAATGAATTCGAATGGGCTAAACCTTTATTAACAGATAAAATTTCATAATGTTTTTTTCCATTTAATTCATATATATATATGTTACTTATGAAAGAAACATCTAAAATTGAGATAGAAGATATAAAGATATGCAAACAACACACACATGCACATACACACACCAGTAAAATGCTGTCCAAAAAGGTGAATAGTAATTAAGAGAAGAAAACATTGATTGCATGGAGATGAAAAAGAACATTCCCTAGTCTTAAAAAGAATTATTCTTTAAGATGATTTAACACTCACACCTTGGACACAACTAACAACACAGACCCAACATATGTCACTTATAGGACTGAGAGAAATTGACAAAGACACACTCAGAATGCATCACTCTTTCAGAAATGACTAGATCGTGGAGTCAAAACTCACTAAAATTTGAATAAAACTATTTGAATAATAACATTATTGAGGGTTTTATATAATAGAGTTACAGAGTACTTTGCACCCAATAAACGGAAAATACACATATCTTGCAAGTATACATGGGTCACTTGTGATATTTGATCTAAAATGCATGTCAGAGGACGTCTCATCAAATTCTAGACTCAGTGTGATGTAGACCCCATGTTCTGACTGCCGTACTACAAAACTCAAATAAACCATTAAAAAACAGCACCCCAAAATCCCATGTTTGGAAACAAGCAACACAATCTGACTGCCAAATAATTCCTACTTTTAAAAAAAAGTAATATATAAAAATTATAAACATTTTAGAACTGAACATTAATGAGAGCGTGGCATCTCAAAACTTGTAAAGCTGTCCTTAAAGAGGAACACCTAAATCTAAATACATTTTTTAGAAATCAAGAAAGACTTAAATAGACTGAGGAGTCACCGCAAGAAATTGAAAATAGAATAATGAAGTAAACCGAAAGGAAGTAGAAAAAAAGGAGAATAAAAATAAAAGTCAAAATTTATAAAATAAAAATAAATACCAAATACAGAAAGGAACAATGAAATAAGTGGTTCTTTGGGGGCGGGGAGCTCTAGTAAGGCTGGTAAAAACATTATGTTATAATAATAATAATAATAATATTATAAACAATCAAGCAAAACAGTAAAGTTATTTTGGGGGCTTCTGGTAGCTACTTCAGTGTTAATCATACCTTTTTATTTTCTGTATTTTTTCTTTTTTTAATTGAATTTTATTGGGGTGACACTGGTTTACATAATTATACAGGCTTCAGTTGCCCATATTTTTGGTATTTTCTGATGCTTTGAAATCTGTGGTCTTACTAACCAGGAGAGACTGCCCCTCCCAGATGTAGCCAGTTCCTAGAGATAGTAAAGGACTCTCCAGTAAGCACTTTTCATATGCAAACCAACCAATCAGGATGTCATAGCCCAAACACTACCTTTATCCACCTGACCTCATCACCCCAGAGCCAGGTACCAGACAACAAGGGACAGCCTTTATACCCAGAGCCCACTGAAATTATTCAAACTCGCCAATCCTAAACTTGTTTAGCCTGACTTTCCCATTCCTTCCCACAAAAAAACACAATACAGTCTCCTGCCCACACTTTCTCCTCACCCCCTCTGCCTCCCTAACTGAAACTGGTGCTTCCCCATGAGAGCAGGCCACGTTTAGCATACACCCTCTTCTTGGGAATGTGAGTAACAAACTGTCCTTCTGGTGACAATCATCTCCTGGTCTGTTGGCTTCACCATACCTGAATAATAACAACACCTACTTTTAAAAACAACTTCTTCATCACTATTCCAGACAAAGAAAGAGAAGATGGATCAAGTGAGAAATGTGGGAGATGAAAAATATCTTTAATCTTAGAAACAAAAGGCCCCATGGAGAACAAAGCATTGTTAATAAATGAGGAATCATATTTAATTAAACATCTCCTGGTGAAATTTTAGGATATCAGCAATAAAGCTTAAAATCCTTTAAGTACCGTATTTGAGAAAAAAAAAATTTTCATGTCAAGGTGAAAAAGATTGAATTAAAATCAGACTTCTCCTCTACAAACATAACTGCAAAAAAAAAATATGATAAATAGAATAATATCCATAAGTTCCAAGGGAAAAAAACTGCATTCAGGACAGGAAAGTTATGAGTCATTTGTGAGGTCAATTAAAAGTTCTTTTTCAAACATTTAAGCATTTAAATATATACCACACACCAACCATCCAGGAAAATTTGCTCAAAATAATGCTCCAGGTGAGCAAGAAACAAGAAAATTAGTAAAACTCAGGGTTAATTCATTTTAAAAACTGATATTAACATGATGGAAAGAAAGAAATAGAAATGTCTTTAAAAATTTTTAAAGAGAAGGAACATAAATGCAAGAAATAAATTTATAATAATCTTCATCTATAATGTTATTATATCATGAAAAATGGGAGGTAGAAGTAGGAAGGCAATTTTAACAGCTTTTGTTTGTTTGTTTGTTTTTGAATATTTTACCAACACTCTGTATTATCCCTAAGAACAATGAATAGATGTGTCCTGTATTTGTATAACTAAAAAAACCTCCAAAACAAAGAACTACTTTTCCAAGGTGACTTCTGTCTTTAACACCAGTGACTGGTAGGAACTTAAATCTGCTTGCAACTTTTAAAACCTGGATAATATTTTTGTTCTGCCTCACTAATCACCCTTCTACGTGTATATTTAATTATTTACATAACCGGGGTTCTACAGCATGACAACATACAGTTCAGTATCCTATTTTTCTCTTTTAACATTATAGAGTATTTTCCATGTCGTTAAAAATTCTTGGAAAATGTAATTATTAATGGCTATAGAATGTTATAGTATATAAATGTACCATAATTTATTTAACAATTCTCTTACTATAGAATATTTAAGTCATCTCCTTTTTAAAAAAATTTTTTTTCAATTATAAATAATAAATGTCATGGTGTATAAATTTTTACCTGAGTTTCTTTTTTTTTAATTAATTTTAATGGGATGACATTGATAAATCAAGATACATATGTTCAGAGAAAACATCTCTAGGTTATTTTGACATTTGATTATGCTGCATTCCCATCATCCAAAGTCCAATTGTCTTCTGTCACCTTCTAACTGGTTTTCTTTGTGCCCCTCCCTTCCCTCAACCTCCTCCCTCTCCTCCCCTCCACCCCGTAACCCCCACACTCTTGTCCATGTCTCTGAGTCTCATTTTTATGTCCCACCTATGTATGGAATCATATAGTTCTTAGTTTTTTTTTGATTTACTTATTTCACTCAGTATAATGTTATCAAGGTCCATCCATGTTGTTGTAAATGACTCGATGTCATCATTTCTTATGGCTGAGTAGCATTACATAGTAATACTACATTGCATAGTACCAAAGCTTTTTAATCCACTTGTCCACTGATGGACACTTGGGCTGTTTCCAGATCTTCGCTATTGTGAACAATGCTGCCATAAACATGGGGGTGCATTTCTTCTTTTCAAACAGTGCTATGGTGTTCTTGGGGTATATTCCTAAAAGTGGTATAGCTGAGTCAAAAGGCAGTTTGATTTTCAATTTCTTGAGGAATCTCCATACTGTTTACCACAGTGGCTGTACCAGTCTGCATTCCGGCCAGCAGTGCAGGAGGGTTCCCTTTTCTCCACATCCTCGCCAGCACTTCTGTGTTGTTTTGTTGATGAGCGCCATTCTGACTGGTGTGAGGTGATATCTCATTGTGGTTTTAATTTGCATTTCTCTAATGATTAGTGATGTTGAGCATTTTTTCATATGCCTATTGGCCATCTGTATGTCCTCTTTGCAGAAGTGTCTATTCATTTCTTTCACCCATTTTTTGATTGGATTGTTAATCTTCCTGGTATTGTGTTTTATAAGTTCTTTATAAATTTTGGTTATTAACCCCTTATCAGACGTATTGTCAAATATATTCTCCCATTGTGTAGTTTGTCTTTTTATTCTGTTCTTATTTTCTTTAGTTGTGCAAAAGCTTTTTAGTTTGATATAGTCCCATTTGTTTATCCTGTCTTTTATTTCACTTGCCCGTGGAGATAAATCGGCAAATATATTGCTGCGAGAGATGTCAGAGAGCTTACTGCCTATGTTTTCTTCTAAGATGCTTATGGTTTTACGGCTTACATTTAAGTCTTTTATCCATTTTAAGTTTATTTTTCTGAATGTTGTAAGTTGATGGTCTAGTTTCATTTTTTTGCAGGTAGCTGTCCAATTTTCCCAACACCATTTGTTAAAGAGGCTGTCTTTACTCCAATGTATGCTCTTACCTCCTTTGTCAAATATCAGTTGTCCATAAAAGTGCGGGTTTATTTCTGGGTTCTCAGTTCTGTTCCATTGATCTATATGCCTGTTCTTACGCCAGTACCAGGCTGTTTTGAGTACAATGGCCTTGTATCCTGAAGTGTGATACTTCCTACTTTATTCTTCCTTTTCAAGATTGCTGAGGCTACTCATGTTCTCTTCTGATTCCATATAAATTTTTGGAATATGTGTTCTATATCTTTGAAGTAAGTCATTGGTATTTTAATCAGTATTGCATTGAATTTATAAATTGCTTTGGATAATATAAACATTTTAATGATGTTTATTCTTCCTAACTATGAGCACGGTATATGCTTCCACTTGTTTGTATCTTCCCTGATTTCATTTATCAATGTTTTATAATTTTCCGAGTACAAGTCTTTAATCTCCCTGGTTAAATTTATTCCTAGGTACTTTATTTTTTTGGTTGCAATGGTAAAGAGGATTGATTCCTTAATTTCTCTTTCTGACAGTTCATTGTTAGTGTATAAAAATGCCTCTGATTTCTGAGTATTAATTTTATATCCTGCCACCTTGCTGAATTCTTGTTTCAGGTCCAGTAGTTTTTGAATGAGACTTTAGGGTTTTCTATATACAATATCATATCATCTGCAAATAATGATAATTTTACTTCTTCTTTTCCAATTTGGATGCCTTTTATTTCTTTTTCTTTTCTGATTGCTGTGGCTAGGACTTCCAGAACTATGTTGAATAAGAGTGGTGAAAGGGGGCACCCCTGCCTTGTTCCTGATCTTAAGGGGACTGCTTTTAATTTTTGCCCATTGAGTATGATGTTAGCTGTGGGTTTGTCATAGATGGCCTTTATCATGTTGAGGTATGTTCCCTGTATTCCTACTTTGCTGAGAGTTTAGATCATGAATGGGCGCTAAATTTTATCAAATGCTTTTTCTGCATTATTGAAATTATCATGTGGTTTTTCTCCTTCCTTTTGTTTATGTGATGAATCACATTGATTGATTTGTGAATATTGTACCAACCTTGCCTCCCAAGGATAAATCCCAATTGATCATGGTGTATGATTTTTTTCATATATTGCTTGATTCGGTTTGCTAATATTTTGCTGAGGATTTTAGCATCTAAATTCATCAGGGATATTGGCCTATAATTTTCTTTCTTTTTTTTTCTTTTTTTTTTTTCTTTGTATTTTTCTGAAGCTGGAAACGGGGAGAGACAGCCAGACAGACTCCCACATGCGCCCGACCGGGATCCACCCGGCATGCCCACCAGGGGCGATGCTCTGCCACTTCGGGGCATCGCTCTGCCGCGACCAGAGCCACTCTAGCGCCTGGGGCAGAGACCAAGGAGCCATCCCCAGCGCCCGGGCCATCTTTGCTCCAATGGAGCCTTGGCTGTGGGAGGGGAAGAGAGAGACAGAGAGGAAGGGGGGGGTGGAGAAGCAAATGGGTGCTTCTCCTATGTGCCCTGGCCGGGAATCGAACCCGGGTCCCCCGCATGCGAGGCCGACGCTCTACCGCTGAGCCAACCAGCCAGGGCTATAATTTTCTTTCTTTGTGTCGTCTTTGCCTGGTTTTAGAATCAGAATTATACTCGCCTCATAAAAGGAGCTTGGAAGTCTTCCTTCCTCTTGAATTTTTTGAAATAGTTTGAGAAGGATGGGAGTTAGTTCTTCTTTGAATATTTGGTAGAATTCACTTGTGAAGCCATCAAGCCCAGGACTTTTCTTTTTTGGGAGTTTTTTTTATAACTGTTTCAATCTCATTTGTTGTAAATGGTCTATTTAGGTTTTCTGATTCTTCCATATTGATTTTTGGAAGATTGTATGTTTTAAGGAATTTGTCCATTTCCTCTAGGTTGTCTAGTTTTTTGGCGTACAATTCTTCATAGTATTTTCTTACAATATTTTGTATTTCTGTTGTGTCAGTTGTTATTTCTCCACTCTCATTTCTAATTTTATTTATTTGAGTCCCCTCTTCATTTCTAATTTTATTTATTTGAGTCCTCTCTCTTTATTTCTTGGTGAGTCTGGTTAAAGGCTCATTGATCTTGTTTACCTTTTCAAAAAACCAGCTCCTGGTTTCATTGATCCTCTGTATTGTTTCTTTAGCCTCTATGTCACTTATTTCTGCTCTGATCTTTATTATTTCCTTCCTTCTACTAGTTCTCGGCTTTACTTGATGGGTTTTTTTCCAGTTTTTTTAGATGCAGGATCAAGTTGTTTATTTGAGCTTTTTCTAGCTTCTTGAGGTATGCCTGTAACTTTCCTCTCAGGACTGCTTTTGCTGTGTCCCATAAATTTTGAGTTGATGTATACTTGTTATTGTTCGTTTCTAGGAATTTTTTTAATTCTTTTTTGATTTCATTGTTAACCCATTCATTATTTAATAACATGCTATTTAGTTTCCAAGGGTTTAAGTATTTTTCAGTTTTTCTGTTGTGGTTGCTTTCTATTTTCATGCCATTGTGGTCAGAGAAAGTGCTCGATATAATTTCAATCTTCTTAAATTTGTTGAGGCCGCTTTTGTGCCCTAACATGTGGTCTATACTAGAGAATGTACCATGAGCACTTGGAAAGAATGTATATTCTGCTATTTTAGGGTGAAAGGTTCTGAAGATATCTATTAAATCGAGTTTATCTAGTATGTCCTTTAAGTCTGCTGTTTCTTTGTTAATTTTCTTTCTTGAGGATCTATCTAGTGATGTTAGTGGGGTATTGAAATCCCCTATTATTATACTATTGCTGTTGATCTTGCCCTTTAAATCCATCAAAGTCTGCTTTATATATTTAGGTACTCCTATATTAGGTGCGTAGATATTTATAACGGTTATATCTTCCTGTTGGATTGCTCCTTTTATCATTATGTAGTGATCTTCTTTATCTCTTACTATAGCCTTTGTTTTAAAGTCCATTTTGTCTGATATAAGTATTGCTACCCCAGCTTTTTTTTTCATTTCCATTTGCATGAAATATTTTTTTCCATCCTTTTATCTTCAGTCTATATGCATCTTTTGTTTTAAGGTGTGTCTCCTGTAGACAGCATATGAATGAGTTCTGTTTTCTTATCCATGCAGCTATCCTATGTCTTTTGATCAGATCATTTAATCCATTTACATTTAAGGTTATTATTGATATGTAGTTGTTTATTGCCATTTTATTCTTTAAAACTGTATTTCTCTTTTACTATATTCTTTTTCCCCTTTGATCTGTTTACAACAGGCCCCTTAGCATTTCATGCAGCATTGGTTTCGTTGTAGTGAATTCCTTGAGGTTTTTTTTGTCTGGAAAGCTTTTTATTTCTCCTTCTATTTTAAATGATAACCTTGCTGGGTAAAGTAGTCTTGGTTGTAGGCTCTTGTTCTCCATTACTTTGAATATTTCTTGCCATTCCCTTCTGGCCTCAAGTGTTTCTGTTGAGAAGTCAGAAGTCATCCTTATGGGGGCTCCTTTGTAAGTAATAGTCTTTTTTTCTCTAGCAGCTTTTAATATTTTCTTTTTATCACTTAGCTTTGGTATTTTAATTATGATGTGTCTTGGTGTAGATTTCTTTGGGTTTCTCTTTAATGGAGTTCTCTGTGCTTCTTGAACTTGTGAGATGTTTTCCTGCCTTAATTGAGGAAGTTTTTAGCTATATATGTTTGAACAAAGTCTCTGTCCCTTGTTCTTTCTCTTCCTCCTCAGGAATTCCTATGATGCAGATGTTATTTCTCTTTATGTTGTCACAGAGCTCTCTTCAAGTTTCCTCAGACTTTTTGAGTCTCTTTTTTTTCCTGCTCTGCTTTCATACCTTCATTTATCTTGTCCTCTAACTTGCTGATTTGATTCTCAGCTTCATCCATCCTACTTTTAATTCCTTCCATTGTGTTTTTCATTTCTGATATTGTATTTGTCATTTCTGACTGATTCTTTTTTATTATTTCAATGTCCTTTTTTATATTTGCTATCTCTTTATTTAGGTGTTCTTAATGACCACCTATTGTTGTTCTAATATCTTTGAGCATCCTAATAATCATTATTTTAAACTCTGCATCTGGCAATTTGGTTATATCTGACTCATTCAGGTCCTTTTCTTAGGATTTCTCTTGATTCATTTGTGTTGCGTTTCTCTGCCTTCTCATTTTTGTCTGTGTAAAGGTTTTGGCCACTGGAGTCCACTGAGTGTGGCCTCTGTGTTCCCTAGGTGTGGTCTGTCTGCAGGTCCTCCACCCCCTCTTCTGTTGCTGCCTGTGCCTGCCCACTGGGACTGTTGCTGTGGTTTCTGCCTCTCCTTCATGGGAGTGGCTGTGATCATGTGCTCGCTTGTACAAGCCTCAGTGGCCTTGGCCTTCGTCCAGCCCCTGTGGGTGGCATTATGCTCGGTCCTGAGGGCAGGGTGAGCACCTTGCTCAGCTGTGGATCTCCACATGATTCCAGGCTTTTGCTTCACCCCTGCAGGAGGAGCCTGCTGGTGGGATGGCTGCAAGCCTTGGCTCCACAGGCCAGGCAGGACTACGTCTCCACACTCAGTAGTGAAACTCCACCCATTCTGGGCTTTTGGCTCCCAAGTCAGGCCACAAACCTCGGTACTACGGACAGGGTAAGGCTGTGCTCCTGCGCCCTTGCTCAAGGGCAGGTCTCCACCCCTTTTGGGGTTCCCATCCTTCCCCCCCGCAGGCTGGATTGCAGGCGGCCCGCAGCTGGGCTTGACCACTTTTGCACATCCCCTCCTCCCAGCCAGGCAAGACTCAGCTCACACCTGAGCCTCAGTGGTGGCCAGCCGGCTTCTGCCCTGCTGACAGAACTGCACTTCCGCATCCCACCGCCACCTGCCCTCAGGTGAGCCCTCAGCCATGTGGGTGGGGCCGCTGCAACTCAGACCCTAACATTCACTACTATAGTCCTGAAAGCTCCCTCCTTCTAAGCGACTCTGCTCTGATTGCCACAGGAGAGCTTCTTTGGCTGGTGTCCCGCTTCCCTTTGCTGGTATTGCTGTTTCCAGGGGGAAATATTCACTTCAGATTTGGGGAGTGACTCGTCCCAGGGATTAGGGTGGCTGTCTCTCAAAATGTTTCTTCCTGTGCCTCCTAGATTACACTCTCTTCCTGCTACTCTGATCCTCTCCTCTCTCCCTGTCCCCCGGAGCCCCAGGTGAGTGGTTGTGAGAGAGGTTTTCTGCGCAGTCTCTTTAAGAAGAATCCTGGGTCTGAGAAATCAGTCTCTGTCTCACAAACAGTATCCTGTCTTGTTTCCAGCTAAATACTGTCCTTACGCCTCTTCTAGGCTCTGGGGCTATAGGCTGGGGCTTTGTTCCTGGGACTCACTTTTGTTTTGTCCCCTTTCTGCTAAACTCATTCCCCACCACGCGAGTCTCTCTTGGCTGCCGTTTGCTCTGGGGAGCTGGGAAGCCCTCTCCACATTTCTGCTTTTCCTACCAGCTTCAGTGTGGCTTCTTCAGTGTTCCTTGGTTGAAGAGTCCTCTTAGTTTAGTCCAAAGTTGGTTTTTCCAGATTGATGGTTCCTAAAATTAGTCTGTAATCCACTTTGGTTCTGGGAGGTGGAAGTTGGTATGTCTGCCTACTCCATCACCATCTTGTCTTCTCTGGATACTATGTTTTTTTAAGATTGGTAAAGAGTAGTATATATGTGGTGTGTGTGTGTGTATAAGTAAAGGAACCAGAAGTAGGTGACTTCCTAATGTTTATTTTATATTATTATTTTTTTAAATAAATTTTTATTTTAATGGGGTGACATCAATAAATCAGGGTACATATATTCAAAGAAAACATGTCCAGGTTATCTTGTCATTCAGTTCTGTTGCATACCCATCACACAAAGATAGATCGTCCTCTGTCACCTTCTATCTAGTTTTCTTTGTACCCCTCCCCCTCCCTCTCCCCCTCTCCCTCCTTCCCTTCCCCCACCCCCATAACCACCACACTCTTATCCATGTCTCTTAGTCTTGTTTTTATGTCCCACTAATATATGGAACCCTGCAGTTCTTGTTTTTTTCTGATTTACTTATTTCACTCTGTATAATGTTATCAAGATCCCACCATTTTGTTGTAAGTGATCCGATGTCATCATTTCTTATGGCTGAATAGTATACCATGGTGTATATGTGCCACATCTTCTTTATCTAGTCTTCTATTTTTTTTTTACAGTGATTAAAGCCTTTAAGCAAATTCTTGGCCAATATAGCAAGAATCCATAAAAGAGTATTGTCCTTAACATGTTCACCAAGTCCAAGTTGGTCCCAACACCATGCCAAATCCCTGAAAAATGCAACCCAACCACAGTTCAGTCTGTTAGGAGCTGTCACAAGGAGCAGGAGTCCAGGAAAAGTCCACATCCAGGAAAAGTCTGCATGGCACTGGAATTGTTGTCACAATTCTATACTTTGCAGCTCATGTCCAAGTCACAATGACTGCTGCTTCTAGCTGGTAATGATTCAGGTAGACTGGAAAAGCCATCTGCAGCATGTGTGGAGATGGAGCTTCTGTTCTCCTCTGCCTGGAGATATGAGACCAGGTTGCTTTTCCCTGGAGCTCTGCAACTGTGGCATGGTTAAGAGAACCTTGGGAAACACTAAGCTGGTTGGCAAAGGTAGATTCATAATAGAAGTTGGCAAAAGGGGGAAAGAGAGCTCTAAATTAGGAGTAGGTCCCAGCCTGAAATATGAGTGGGGCATTGAGGTAGGAGGAAAAAAGGAAACACTATATATTAAACAAAGCAGCAGAAAATAGGACTATCAACACCCACAACAGAGATCTTCGAGGGAAGAATAAAAAACCTGACTATTCAGGCAAGACATAGTTAAGTGGCTCTTGTGCAAATGAGATCAGTTTACCTGCTTCTTGGAAGAAATACCCTAGGCTCATCCACAGTGTCTTAGATGGGGCCGATGGCCCTGGGCACCTTCAGCCTTCAGTGTCAAACCCCAGCATTCTGGGCAAGGTTAGGTCACAGGTGGCGGAGCAGGGCTGGAAGAGACTGAACCCTCCCTTAGAGGAGCGAGGGAGAAGCCTACCTTCCAGTGTCCCTGTTTCCTCACAGCAGAGGCATGTAAGTCTGGCAGGCTTTAGCTCAATGACCTTCCTTTCCACTATTGAAGCAGGACCCAGATGGCATCCTATGAGACCCCTTTGGGGCGTTGGAGCCTTTAAGGGTGTATCCTAGAAGCTGGTAGTTCCCCTGATCTCTATTGGGCTTTTTCTGCCGCTAGGTATCTTAAAAGCCATTCTCAGAAGATTTCACTGAGGGGTTTGAGGATCCCCATCCACCTATATAAATCTTTTCCATATATCTGGAGCTATTTGTAAAAAGACAAAACAGTGTTATTAGCTGGATCAAATAAAGAAGGTAGTAGTTTTCATGCGAAAAAGATTTGGCGTCTCCTGTTCATCAGCATTCAAAAGAAATTAATTTTTTTTAAGTAAAAAGCATGATATGGTAGACCCATAGGAGTTCCAGGATATGACTATCTCCTTTTAAAAATTTTTTTAAATTGACCTTAAAATATTTACTGGGTACACTTTCATAATACCTTAACTTTAAAGATTGTAAGCATGACAAAATACAGTAAATGCTTTTGCTCCATATGCAGGAGCATTTTCAGTTTAGCCAGTTTAGGAAATCCAATAATAGAACAATGCATACAGACAATGAGCTATAACATGCTTAGCAGCCTCTCCTGTTCTGACAGAGGTTACTATAAATCCAGAATATGTATCCACTGTAACGTGGACATAGGACTGTTTGCCAAATGAAGGTATATGAGTAACATCCATTTGCCAAAGTTTTCCTAGTAGGGGTCCTTGAGGGTTAACTCTAAATGAAGGGGCAGATTATAATATAGGACCCCTTGGACAGGATTTCCCAATCTGCTGTGCTGCTTCCCGAGAAAGCTGAAACTGCTTACACCAGGCTGCAGCGTTCTGGTGATGAATAGTATGAGACTGAATTGCTCAATCTGTCATGGTTGCTCCAAATAATTTTCTTTTGGGTAGCTTGATCAACAAGGGCATTCCTAGGCCCTGGCCGGTTGGCTCAGTGGTAGAGCATCGGCCTGGTGTGCAGGATTCCTGGGTTCAATTCTCTGCCAGAGCACACAGAAGTGCCCATCTACCTCTCTACCCCTCCACCTCTCCTTCCTATCTCTCTCTTCCCCTCCCGCAGCCAAGGCTCCACCGGAGCAAAGCCACCCCAGGCGCTAAGGATGGCCCCGTGGCCTCTGCCTCAGGTGCTAGAATGGCTCTGGTTGCAACAGAGCAACACCCCAGATGGGCAGAGTATTCTCCCCTGGTAGGCGTGCCAGGTGGATCCCGGTTGGGTGCATGCCAGAGTCTGTCTGACTGCCTCCCCATTTCCAACTTCAGAAAAATACAAAAATACAAAAAAAAAAGTGCATTCCCTTGTGCTAAAGCTCCAGGGAGCATGGAGTGAGCTCGAGTATGTCCTATAAAACATGAAGCTCTATGTTGACATACAAGTCTTTGAAGAAGGAGGAACTGCTGAAATAGTTCATCAGCATTTGTCCCTAAGACAGCAGTCTTTATAGTGGAAACACCATAAGTACATATTTGCTCTCTGTATATAGATTAAAGGGGGAATATGGCAAATACTGAAAAGCCATGATAATGGCATATAATTCTAGACTTTGAGCTGATTTTAAGTTGACAGTTTCAGTATAAAGTTGTCCATTGATTTGCAAGAGCGATTTGCCATTTAGTGGAAGTTTCCCAGAGCCATTGTTGTTGATCCTTTGAAAAAAAGAACAACAATAATTTTGAGGCTCAAAACCTATAAGCTGTAAGGGTCGCCTATGCCCCTTGATAATCCAGGAGGCAACAAGATCAAAATATAGAAGTGTATTCCATGGGCTATTAGATGGTTCAATGTGCCCAAGCTGCAGCTGCTCTTGTACCAATTGAGCAGCTGCCCTAAGTTTCTCCTGAGAAAGGGGCCATTGGTCTACCCATACAGGATTATCTGATTTCCAAGTAATTGGTCTGCACAATGTATTATTGAGGTAGCAGGAGCTACCAAGGCCCTTATGCTAAATTATGATACCCTAATCCACACCTTCTAGTATTGGGTGCCACTTCTATGGGGGTGAGAATTCCTCGCTGTTCTTTCCCTAGACCCTTGGTGCGCAAAAATCCCCGATCAAGCATCTGAGTACTGACTAAACCATTAGGACTGACAAGCAACACTCCCATATATTATTTTTTATTTTTAAGTGAGAAGAGGAGAGATAAAAAGACAGAGTAACACATGTGCCCCAGCCAGGGATCTACCCTCAGCTGGAGCCAGCACTCAAATCAACCAAGCTAACCTCAGTGCCTGGGATAATGCTTGAACCAGTGAGCCACTGGCTGCAGAAGGGGAAGAGAGAGAGAGAGAGAAGGGAGAGAGGGAGGGGAGGAGAAGCCGATGGTCCCTTCTCATGTGTGCCCTGACCGGGGATTGAACCCAGTATGTCTGCATGCTGGGGTGATGCTCTATCCACTGAGCAAACTGGCTGGGCCACTTTCTAATTTTTAAACAAAAGAAACTTGAGCCCTGGTAGGTAGGCTCAGTGGCAGAGCATCAGCTCGGCATGTGGATGTCCTGGGTTCGATTCCCAGCCAGGGAACACAGGAAAAGCACCCATCTGCTTCTCCACCCTTCCCCCTTTCCTTTCTTTCTATCGCTCTCTTTCCCTCCCACAGCCAAGGCTCCATTGGAGCAAAGTTGGCCCAGGCACTGAGGATGGCTCCATGGCCTCCACTTCAGGCACTAGAATGGCTCCAATTGCAATGGAGCAACGTCCCAGATGGGCAGAGCATCGCCCCCTAGTGGGTTTTCCTGGGTAGATCCCAGTCGGGCGCATAGGGAAGTCTATCTCTCTGCCTCCCTGCTTCTCACATCAGAAAAATACCAAAAAAAAAGAGAAACTTCTTCCCCAGCTGGTTGGCTCAGTGGAAGAGTGTTGGCCAGGTGTGTGGAAGTCCCAGTTTGACTTCCAGTCAGTGCACACAGGAGAAGCAACCATCTGCTTCTCGACCCCTCTTCCCCTTCCTCTCCTGAGGCCATTTCTTGAATCAGCAAGTTGGCCCAGGGAGCTGAGGATGACTCCATGGCCTCCCGTTAGGTGCTAAAATAGCTCAGTTGCCTAACAATGGAGCAGCAGCCCCAGATGGGCAGAACATCAGCCCCAGATGGGGGTTGCTGGGTGGATCCCAGTTGGGGCACATGCAGGAGTCTATCTCTCCACTTCCCTGCCTCTCACTTAATTAAAAAATGAATGAATGAATGAATATAAAGAAATTTGCAAAGAAAACTTAAGCAAATGAGAAAATAAAAAAAGAGAAATATAATGAAACATGAAAAGCAGAAAGCATTATTATCATATGAGATAAGTTATTAAATATCCTGACTCCAGAGCCCCCAAACTGAAATGACATTGAGAACTCCCTGCAAGGGACTCTGTCTGTCTGCCATTGCTAGGTCTAATTACAGTTTGTTTGTTTGTTTTTTGTTTTTTTTGTATTTTTCTGAAGCTGGAAATGGGGAGAGACAGTCAGACAGACTCCCGCATGCACCCGACCGGGATCCACCCGGCACGCCCACCAGGGGCAACGCTCTGCCCACCAGGGGGCGATGCTCTGCCCCTCCGGGGCGTCGCTCTGCTGCGACCTGAGCCACTCTAGCGCCTGGGGCAGAGGCCAAGGAGCCATCCCCAATGCCCATCTTTGCTCCAATGGAGCCTTGGCTGCGGGAGGGGAAGAGAGAGACAGAGAGGAAGGAGGGGGTGGGGGTGGAGAAGCAAATGGGCGCTTCTCCTATGTGCCCTGGCCGGGAATCAAACCCAGATCCCCCACATGCCAGGCTGACACTCTACCGCTGAGCCAACCAGCCAGGGCCTCTTCAATTACAGTTTTTTAGTCTACCTTATAAGAAGGTGGCCATGGCACAGGTGGCAACCCAGGGTGTGTCCCCTTAGATCCAGAAAGTGGCAAAGCTGGGTTAAAGTCCTTAGTCCCAGTTCCCACACCAAGAGAGAATTCTTATTAGCCCAGCGTGTATCAGATGCCCATCTTTGAAGCAAACAAGTGTGGCTCAGGGCAAGGTCTTACAGAGCTTTTTGTAAAGTGGACTATCTTCTGGGAAAAGGGTAGAAAATCTAGTAGGTGCCTAATACCCAAGGACAAACAAGAATAAAGCAATATTCATAGCAGAGAATGTAGAATTTGCAGCAAAAGAGCAATAAAGGCAGGGGAGGAGGGATGTTTTTTGTATTGATAAATAATAAAACCTAATTGAGAATATAAGAACCATCAATATGTATGCACTGAAGATAGTATTCGATATACAAGGCCAAAAAGGTTGGGAATTAAGGAGAAATTGAACAAAACCACAGCCATCATAGAAGGTTTAATATGCCTCCGCATTTCTGAGAGATCAAGTAGACAGAAATTTAATAAGAATGTAGAAGAGTTAAAAATTATTATTAAAATTTTGACTTATTATATCTATATCATCCTGTGTTCCCTAGAAACAAAAAATACATATTCATTTCAAATGGCCAAGAAATAGTTACAAATTTGATCATATCTTAGGCCACAAGGAAATCTCATTAAACTCTTAAAAGTAGAAATAGCATAATACACAAACTCAAACCACAATGCAACAAAACTAGAAGTTAATAGCAAAAGGAAAAACAAAGAAATAAATAAAAGAAAGCTACTCTGGAGATGGGGGAAACTTGTCTCAAAAGCCCAAGAGCCAAAGAAAAAAATCAAAACTGCAATTAATGATTGTTTAAAAAACAATGGGGAGCTGGAGCAGAGAGAAAACACAAAGCTCTAAAGAACACTATACATATAGTTTTTGTTTTTCTCATTAAACAGAAGAAAGAAATTAAGTGGGCCAAGTTAAGCTCCAAAAGCAAGTAATAGAGCAAAAAAAGTGAACCTATGAAAAGCTAGAGGAAGAATTTGAAGGTAATGTTAAAAAAATTATAAATGAAAAATAAAAACTATAGATCTGAGAAATTCAAGAGCTGGGTCTGTGAAAAGACTATAATCACTATAATAATAATGACCATTCATTGGGGCATTCAGCTAATGGTCAAGTACCATACTAAACACTTTAACATCCACACATTCATCTCGCAATCACCACTATGAGGTAGGAAAGTATAGATTCCCTCATTTCATAGATGGGAAAACTGAGGCATTGGAAATTAAGAGTTTTGTCCCAAGTCTGTTCATCCCCAGAACCCATGCTCTTAGTCATTATACAACTGCCTCTAGCAGGGCAAATCAAGGACAAAAGAAATGGCCACAGACACACAATACAGTGGAGGAGAAAGGCATTCAACCACTTAAAGGAGACTTAAATATTAGAAGAAAATACTACATAAAATGTAATGACTACAATAACTGTTTTTTCTCTTTTTTATGAACAAATTTATTTCTCGTATTTAGGATCAAGCATTATATCCAGTTTAGTATCCTTTCTTTTTCTCTTTGTATGTAGAAATAATTTCAGACTTAAAAATCTTTTAAGAACACTCCATGAAACTCCCCCCCCCACACACACACAAAACCATTCCAGGATAATTTGCTGATAGGATGCTCCCTTACCCCCTAATACTTGAATTTGTATTTCCTTAAAATATAGACATCCTCCCACAGAGTCACAATACAATCATCAGAATCAGAAAAATAATACCAATACTTAACTATCATTCAGTCCATGGACCCCTTTCAGGTGTTTCCGACTGTCTCAATAATATCCATAAGCAAAGAGACTCAATCCAGTATCACGTGCTGCATTTAATTGTCATCTCTCTCTTTAGTCTCCTCCAATTTGGAACAGTTCCTCAGACTTTTCTTGACTCTCTTGACCTTGATTCTTTTGAGAATCTATGCCAGCTATTTTGTTGAATGTTCTTCAGTTGAGTTTGTGTCATGTTTTCTCGTGATGAGATACAAGTGATGTATATTGAATAAGAACATCATTGCTATGGCCTACTTAAGTCCTATCAGAGGTCGTATGATTTCAAATTGGTCTTGATCACTAAATTAAGGGAGTATCTACCACTGTCAAGCGACCATCTTTCCTTTTTAATCAATAAGTACTATGTTGGATAGTACTTTGAGACCATGTAACTATCTCATTTGTCATCCACCATGATAACAGCTAATATTTTTTTAACAGCTAATATTTTTTCTGCATCCCAGTCCGACGCTCTATCCACTGTGCCACCGCCTGGTCAGGCTAACAGCTAATATTTCTTGACTGAATTGCTTATTATTAGAATGGTTGTCAAATGGCAATTTTCTAATTCCATCATCCCTTCTACATCAGGAAAGTGTTTCCTCTCCTCTCCATTTACATATTTATTTATTTATTATACCAGTGTGGACTTCTGGATGACTTCTGGATTTCTATTTTATTCAATGGTAAAAATCTGTTACAACTATATTAGCTTCTTAAAAGATCTAGTTTATATTGATTCATGTCTTCACTATAAATAAAAGTTAATTTTGTATTTGGAAATAAAATCTGTTACTATTCTCTTGCATTTTGCAAATCATCCCAGAGTTGGCTGGTGGGAGTCCCCTCGACGTGGTTTCTATGTCCTCCTGCCCTGTACCCATCGCTCTCAGAGCATGGCTCTGCTTTCTGGCATGAAAGGACATTCCAGGCTTGTCTTTCACTTTTTCTGCCCGAGTCCTGAAATCCACCAGTTCTTTTTTAAAATCCCTAGTTCTTTTTAGTAGAGAAAGGTGCTTTAAAACAAAGATCTGGGTATTAGGTGTGTTCACTGTTATTAAAGTTGAGAAATCCAGCTCTCTCTCCATCTCTCCCTCTCTCTCACTCACGGGTAGCCCCAGGACTGCCCCCAAAGATCCACATCTCCTGGAATTCAAATCTTGATGTAATCTCCTTTCTCCAAGTGTGGACTGGACCTCACGGCTCACTTCTAATGAATAATGATCAAGATACAGCAAAAGTGATGTTATGCCCGATTCAAGTGCAGATGACAAAAAGACCATGCCTTACATTTTGAGCACGTCCTCTCAATCACTCATTCTGAGGGAAGGCAGCTGCTGTGCCGTGAACCACCCCATGGAGACGCCCACACAGCAAGGGACTGAGAGTGCCTCTGGCCAACAGCCAGCGGGGAAGTGACCCTGCAAACAACCACTTCGGTGAGCGTAGAAGTAGTTCTTCCCCTAACAGAGCCTTGAGTTTGGTGGCAGCCTTGTGAGACCTGAGGCAGAGGCACTCAGCTCAGTCACTCCTGGATTCCTTGCACAGGTATTATGAGAAAGTAAATATGTCCTATTGTTTTAAGCCCCTAAGGTTTGGGGTGTTTTATTATTTAGCAATAAAAAACTAAACATATATACAAATACATACATTTATTTCTATATCTATTTTATATTTTGAAAACCATGGGTTCATATCCATACATCCAATTCCAATTCAACTTCACAGAATTAATTCTATTTTTCTTCCTCTCCATAATTGTAACTCCCTTCTCAAACAGTAAAAACCTAACTCATTATTCTTAATATTTTTACTTACTGGGTCACCCCCCTCCAACTTATAACTAATTTTCTCTCACTGCCACCACCACCCCACACAGGCTTCCCCTCGCCCTGCTCAGACCCTGACACCCCAACTTAGAGCCATGGGCACCACCTACCCTATTTGAACCTCTACCTGTCTAGTCTCACTCAATGGCTTCTGGAAGAATTTTTTAATAAGGGAGGAAGGGAAAGAAATTAGGAGGCTAGAAAGAAGGCAATAGAGAACACCAAAACTGATTTTTAAAAGATAGAAAAAGAATATAAAAATAAGCTCAAAAGAAACTGACATCAGAGACTTAACCACCAAAAGGTGTTAGAGAAGTATTTCAGAGTCTCAAGGAGTCGGCATTCCTATACTACAGGGGTAGTGAACCTTTTTATACCTACCGCCCACTTTTGTATCTCTGTTAGTAGTAAAATTTTCCAACCGCCCACCAGTTCCACAGTAATGGTGATTTATAAAGTAGGAAAGTAACTTTACTTTCTAAAATTTATAAAGCAGAGTTACAGCAAGTTAAAACACATAAAAATAATAATTATTTACCAAGTACTTTATGTCGGATTTTCACTAAGTTTGGCAGAATAAATCTTTATAAAACAACTTACTATAGTTAAATCTATCTTTTTATTTATACTTTGGTTGCTCCACTACCGCCCACCATGAAAGCTGGAATGCCCACTAGTGGGCAGTAGGGACTAGGTTGACTACCACTGCTATACTACATAAACCACTCCAAGACCAGAGAAAAAAATTAGGTAGTATCTCAAACCATTTTATAAATCCAGCATAGCTCTGTTATCAAAACCTGGCTAAAGAAACAAAAACTTCACATAAATAATAATTAACTGAATTTAGCAATACACTAAGTATAATGCATGACCACATAAACTTAATTTCAGGAATACAGGAATGGATCAGCATTTAGGAAATCTCTTTACTTTAAATTAATAGATAAAAGGAGATATGGGGATAGCAGTTTACATCAAGTAGACTTTTTAAATTTCAGATTATAAGTCAGGACTCTTTTGGGTGCAAGCAACAGAATCCAAGCGAGGTTTACACACAGGGTTGTCTCATGGCAGCCAGTAAACCAGAACTTAAGAAAGAATAAATGCTGGAAAGGAAAAAGCCAGTCTGGTTTTTATATCTGTCCATTGAGAATAAATACCCTAAAATCAATAACTTTCCCATAAATCAACAATAACCAGCTTGAAAAATCCGTCACCTTTTATTTGTCCCTCCTTACACCCTTCCCCCCACCCTCCCCTAGCTTGAAAAATCAATGGAGAAAAATTCCGTTTACAATATCAACAAAAGACTATAAAATACCTAGAAGATTAAGGCTAGTGATGGACATCTATTGAAGAAATGCAGACTGTTTTCACATGAGGATATCAAAAGGAAACCTGAGTAAAAGGAGAGGCAGGCAGTACTCCTGAGTAAGAAGGTGCATATTGTAAAAATGTTCATCTGCCCTAAATAAATCTATAAATTCAATGCAATCCTGAGTAAGAAGGTGCATATTGTAAAAATGTTCATCTGCCCTAAATAAATCTATAAATTCAATGCAGTCCCAATGAAATGCTTTAAAATTTTTGACAATACAAAAATGAGAAGATTTCATGGAAGCCAGGAAAAACTTGAGAAGTTGCCCCCCAGATACTAAAAACTTACTCTATCAAGTGCTGATGCTGAGTTAAGTATTTTACATGCAACATGGATTCTACAGACTCCTCCCCCAAAATACTGAAGTACGATTACATGCACCTTAGAAATGTTTAAAAAATGTTTGCCATTATCACAGAATTACTAAATGTCAGGAGTCTATATTTGAACATTGGACTCATACCTTCAGAGCTTAAAGTTTAACTACTCTGCTAATTAAATATGTTACAAAGCTAGAGAAATGGAAACAACACAAGACTGAGAGGGGACTCAATGGTACATATATACTATGGAATACTACTCAGCCATAAGAAATGATGACATCGGATCATTTACAACATGGATGGAACTTGATAACATTATACGGAGTGAAATAAGTAAATCAGAAAAAACTAAGAACTACATGAACCCATGCATAGATGGGACATAAAAATGAGACTCAGAGACATGGACAAGAATGTGATGGTAAGGGGGGGCAAGGAAGGAGAGCGAGGGGGTGGGGGGAGGGGCACAAAGAAAAAACCAGATAGAAGGTGACGGAAGACAATTTGACTCTGGGTGAGGGTTATGCAACATAATCAAATGCCAAAATAATCTGGAGATGTTTTCTCTGAACATATGTACCCTGACTTATCAATGTCACCCCATTAAAATTAATTTAAAAATGGAAAAAATTAATGGAAAAAAAAGTATGTACACCTATCTTGTTCTTGACATAGACTAGAATTACAGCTTTATTTTTTCTTACACTTTATTTCTTCCATGATTTATTCAATAAACAGTGTAAGGAAGAATTTGTTTACTTTATTGCTTTTTTTAAAGAAAGAGTCATGGAATCTATTTATCAATCTTACTACTTTTTGGTTGTTGTAGCTCTTTGTTTTCTCTATTACTTTTCCCTCCCTATTTCCTTTGGTGTTTTGCTCTTTGTTAATTTTCTTTAGTTGGATGCTTAATTTTTAAATTTAATAATGAGGCACTTCTTGCCCAAAATGAACCTTGTATTCTCTTTACGTTTTGCTAAACTCCTATGGGGACGTTTATCAGGATTTTGTTAAAGATTTACATTAATTTGTGGTAAAATGACATTTTTACATATTGAATCCTCCCAATGAGAAACATGTCCCTGTTTAGTCCAGTCATTTTTTATGCCTTTCAGTAGTGTTTTATAGTTTTGTTCCTATGGGTCCTGCACAGTTTTCAATAGTTCATGCCAGGAAAATCTTTTTTTTTATAAGGAAGTGCTTTACTTTGCTAACTTAATTCATTTTGTAATTGATTCCCTTATAACTTCTTTTCCTCAGCTTCCTTAGGCTTTTCAAGGTAGAAAAATTTACTAAATACAAATTATGATATGTTCATTTTTTTTTTAGTTTCTTCTTTCAGTTTCTTAAATAATTGCATTAGCTAAAACTTCTAGAATAATGTCAATTCATAATGGTTATTATGATGGGCACCTTTGTTCCATTTCTGACTTTAGTGTAAATATCTCAAATGTTTAATATTTAATGACACTTTTTATTTTGAGATCATTTTAGATCCATGTGCAGTTGTAAGTTACAAAGAAACCTCATGCATCTTTTACCCAGTTTCCCACAGTTATATCTTGCAAAATTCTAGTCACAACCAGAATATTAACATTGATCCAACTTACCCATATTATTCAGATTTTCCCCCATTTTACTTGTATTTGTATATATGTGGGTGTGTGTTTCTTTAATGTTGTGAAATTTTATGATGTGTGAGTTCTTGTATCTGCTGCCACAGTAAAGATATAGGTCAGTGCCACCATCACAAACATCCCTTGTGTTTTTTTACAACCACACCTGCCTCCAGTCCTTAACCTTCACACCCCATCCCTGACCCCTGGCAACCAATAATCTGTTCTCTGTTCCTATAATTCTGACATTTCAAGAAAGTTATATAAAGGGGATCATACAGTGTGTAACCTTTTGAGATTAGATTTTTTTCACCTTAATTTCACCATGATTCTCTGGCAATTCATCTAAGCTGTTGTGTATATACCAATTGTTGCTTCCTTTTTATTGCTGAGTAGTATTCCATAGTAAGATGTACCCACAATGGGTTTAACCATTCACCCATTAATGAATCAGTTATTTCCAGTTTGGGTCTATTATGAATAAAGAAATTGATAATGCTGTTCACCTTTCCTGTGTTTAGTCCATTTGCCATCTGTATATTCTTTATGTAAAATGTCTATTCATGTCTTTTCCCCACTTTTCCAATCAGATTTTTTTACTTTCATTTTTAAGAGTTCTTTACATATTTAACAATGACTGTTTTCTAAACTATATGACTTCCAAATAAAGTCTGTGGCTTGTCTTATATGCTCTAGATAGGCTCTCATAAAAAACTTTTAATTTTAATGAGGTTCAACTTATCTTTTTTTGCCTAGCCCTAAATCCCAAGATTTTCTACTCTTTTTTTTTCTAAAAGTTTTTTTAATAAATTTTTATTAATTTTAATGGGGTGACATCAATAAATCAGGGTACATATGTTCAAAGAAAACATGTCCAGGTTATCTTGTCATTCAATTATGTTGCATACCCATCACCCAAACTCAGACTATCCTCCATCACCTTCTATCTAGTTTTCTTCATGCCCCTCCCCCTCCCCTTCCCCTCTCTCTCACTCCTTCCCTCCCCCCCTAACCACCACACTTTTGTCCATGTCTCTTAGTCTAGTCCTTATGTTCCACCTATGTATGGAATCATGCAGCTCTTGTTTTTTTCTGATTTACTTATTTCACTCCATATACTGTTATGTTATCCAACCATTCTGTTGTAAATGATCCAATGTCATCATTTCTTATGGCTGAGTAGTATTCCATAGTGTATATGTGCCACATTTTCTTTATCCAGTCTTCTATTGAAGGGCTTTTTGGTTGTTTCCATGTCTTGGCCACTGTGAACAATGCTGCAATGAACATGGGGCTACATGTGTCTTTACATATCAATGTTTCTGAGTTTGGGGGGTATATACCCAGTAGAGGGATTGCTGGGTCATAATTCTCAATTGTTTCATTGTTGGCATATAGAAAGGCTATGGACTTCTGTATGTTAATTTTGTATCTGCGACCTTACTGTATTGGCTTATTGTTTCTAGTAGTCTTTTTGTGGATTCTTTGGGGTTTTCGATGTATAGGATCATATCATCTGCAAAAAGTGATACCTTTACTTCTTCTTTTCCGATATGGATGCCTTTTATTTCTTTGTCTTGTCTGATTGCTCTGGCTAGAACCTCTAGTACCACATTAAATAAGAGTGGAGGAGTGGACAACCCTGTCTTGTTCCTGATTTAAGGGGGAAAGCCTTCAGTTTAGTGCCATTTAATATGATGTTAGCTGATGGTTTATCATATATGGCCTTTATCATGTTGAGATATTTTACTTCTATACTCATTTTGTTGAGAGTCTTAAACATAAAATTGTGTTGTATTTTATCGAAAGCCTTTTCTGCATCTATTGATAAGATCATGTGGTTTTTGTTCTTTGTTTTGTTGATATGGTGTATTACGTTAACCATTTTACGTATGTTGAACCATCCTTGAGATTCTGGGATGAATCCCACTTGATCATGATGTATTATTTTTTTAATATGTTGTTGTATTTGATTTGCTAGTATTTTGTTTAGTGTTTTAGCATCTGTATTCATTAGAGATACTGGTCTGTAGTTTTCTTTTTTTGTGCCATCCTTGCCAGGTTTTGGTATGAGGGTTATGTTGGCCTCATAAAATGTGTTTGGAAGTATTGCTTCTTCTTCAATTTTTTGGAAGACTTTCAGCAGAATAGGAACAAAGTCTTCTTTGAATGTTTGATAAAATTCACTGGTATAGCCGTCAAGGCCTGGACTTTTATTTTTGGGGAGGTTTTTAATGGTTTTTTCTATTTCTTCTCTACTAATAGGTCTGTTTAGGCTTTCTGCTTCTTCTTGACTCAGTCTAGGAAGGTTGTACTGTTCTAGGAATTTATCCATTTCTTCTAGGTTGTTGAATTTAGTGGCATAAAGTTTTTCATAGTATTCTACAATAATTCTTTGTATATCTACAGTGTCCATGGTGATTTCTCCTCTTTCATTTTGGATTTTGTTTATATGAGTTCTTTCTCTTTTTTGCTTGGTAAGTCTTGCCAAGGGTTTGTCAATTTTGTTGATCTTTTCAAAGAACCAGCTCCTTGTTCTATTAATTTTTTCTATAGTTTTCTGTTCTCTATTTCATTTATTTCTGCTCTGATTTTTATTATCTCCTTTCTTCGGCTGGTTTTGGGTTGTCACTGTTCTTTTTCTAGTTCCTTAAGGTGTGAAGTTAAGTGGTTCACTTGGGCTCTCTCTTGTTTGTTCATATATGCCTGAAGTGATATGAACTTCCCTCTTATCACTGCTTTTGCTGCATCCCATAGATTCTGATATGTCGTATTGTCATTTTCATTAGTCTGTATATATCTTTTGATCTCTGCACTTATTTCTTCTTTGACCCATTCATTTTTTAAAAGTATGTTGTTTAGTTTCCACATTTTTGTGGGATTTTTTTCCTCTTTTTTTGCAGTTGAATTCTAGTTTCAAGGCTTTATGATCAGAAAATATGCTTGGTACAACTTCGATTTTTCTGAATTTGCTGATGTTGTTTTTGTGGCCCAACATATGGTCAATTCTTGAGAATGATCCATGTACACTGGAGAAAAATGTATACTCAGTCACTTTGGGATGAAATGTCCTGTAGATGTCTATCATATCCAGGTGCTCTAGTGTTTTGTTTAAGGCCACTATATCTTTGTTGATTCTGTTTGGATGACCGATCTAGAGCCGTCAGCGGTGTATTGAGGTCTCCAAATATGATTGTATTTTTGTCAGTTTTTGTTTTAAGGTCAATAAGTAGCTGTCTTATATATTTTGGTGCTCCTTGGTTTGGTGCATATATATTAAGAATTGTTATGTCTTCTTGATTCAGTGTCCCCTTAGCCATTATGAAATGGCCATTTTTGTCTCTGAGTACTTTTGCTGTCTTGTAGTCAGCATTATCAGATATGAGTATTGCTACGCCTGCTTTTTTTGGATGTTATTTGCTTGGAGTATTGTTTTCCAGCCTTTCACTTTGAATTTGTTTTTATCCTTGTTACTTAGATGAGTTTCCTGTAGGCAGCATACAGTTGGATTTTCTTTTTTAATCCATTCTGCTACTCTGTGTCTTTTTATTGGTGAGTTTAATCCGTTTACATTTAGTGTAATTATTGACACTTGTGAGTTCCCTATTGCCATTTTATAGATTGCTTTCTGTTAGTTTTGTGTCTTATTTGATCCTTCTCTTTCGTTTTTCTATCTTTTGTTTTTCCTCTTTCCTCTGTTGCTATCTTTTTTATCTCATGTGCTTCTGTGGTTTTTTCAATGGTAGTTACCTTTAAGTAATGAAAAGGGTTCCTACCCTGTTCATTGTAGCGCACTATTTTGTGAGTACTTTTGCACTCCATCGTCCTTTGCTACTGTTAATCTCCATCTTCTCCTCCCCTTTCTTTTTGTTGTTGTCACAGTTTAAATTTGGTTTTATTGTGTTCTTCTTGGAGCTTTTACTTGTGGCTTTGTTTTTTTTTGTGTGTTTTTTTTTTGTTCTTTGTATCTGATTGGAGAACCCCCTTTAGTAATTCCTGGAGTGGGGGTTTTCTGATGATAAATTCCCTCATCTTTTCTGTATCTGTGAATGTTTTTATTTCTCCTTCATATTTGAAGGATAGCTTTGATGGGTATAGTATTCATGGCTGAAAGTTCCTCTCTTTCAGGACTTTAAATATTGGGGTCCACTCTCTTCTAGCTTGTAGAGTTTCTGCTGAGAAATCTGATGATAATCTAATAGGCCTTCCTTTATATGTTGTATTCTTCTTTTCCCTGGCTGCCTTGAGAATTTTTTCTTTGCCATTGATTTGTGCCAATTTCATTATGATGTGCCTTGGAGTAGGTTTGTTGGGGTTAAGAAAACTTGGAGTTCTGTTTGCTTCTTGAATTTGAGGCTTTAGTTCTTTCCACAGGCTTGGGAAGTTCTCATCTATTATTTGTTTGAGTATGTTCTCCATTCCATTTTCTCTCTCTTCTCCCTCTGATATACCTATTATTCTTATGTTATTCTTTTTGATGGAGTCAGATAATTCTTGTAGGGCTATCTCATTTTTTTAATTTTTGAGTCTCTTTCTTCTCTCTGTTGTGCCTCAAGTTGCTTGTCTTCTATTTCACTAATCCTCTCTTCTATCTTGCCTGTTCTATTAGCTAAGCTTGTTACCTCATTTTTCAGCTCGTGAATTGAGTTTTTCATCTCTGTTTGATTTGTTTTTATAGTTTCAATTTCCTTGGACATATATTCTTTGTGTTCATTGAGTTGTTTTCTGAGCTCCCTAAATTGCCTTTCTGTGTTTTCTTGTATATCTCGGAGGATTTTTAGGATTTCTATCTTGAATTCTCTGTCATTTAGCTTCAAGGTTTCCAATATATTAAATTTTTTCTCCATAGATTTTTCCTCATCTAGCTGTGTTACCTCTCTTTCTTTTGTATCCATGATATTCGATTTTCTCTTCCTTAATGGCATCTGAGGGTGGTTTTGTTGATAGTATTAATGAGATTTAATAAAGAATAAAAAGTTAAAAAAATAAAAATCGAAAAAAGTAGTTTTTTAAAAAAAATTAATAATGAAATAAAGAAAAATAAAGTAAAATAAAATTTTAAAAAAAGGAAATTATTCCCCCCCCTCCTTTTTTCCTCTCCTCTCCTCTCCCCTCTTTCTTGAGAAAATCTTGTGGTGAACTGTGAATTATACTGTATTAAATAGAACAAACAATGCCTGTAATGGAGGGCCTGAATTGGGGAAAAGTAATAAAGGGGCAAAAAAAAGAAAAGAAAAAAAGAAAAAAACGGGGGTATGGACCAACAAAAAGCAAATAAGGAAAAAATTGGGTTCAAGAATAAAATGATTTGCTTTTAGGTGTTGGTTGACTAAGAGTTATGATTAGAGGAATAAGAGGGAAACAGGAAAGTGGGGGAACAAATTAAAAAATTACTATTGTATTTAGTGGAACAAGAACTAGATAAAATGGAGAGCCAGGGATGGAAGCACTGCTAGTGGGTTAAAAAGGTGAAGTAAAACCCCCCCAAAATGCCACAAACATAAGTTTGAGTCCCAGATAAGATAATTTGTTCATTATTGAGGTTTGAATGAGAGGAGACATAAAGGAGAAAGGAAGAAACTAATATAGAGGGAGAAAAGAAAGAGAGAGAGAAAAAAAAAAGAGGGAACCACTAAAAGAAGAAAAAAGAAAAGAGAGAGAGAGAGAGAGAGTTAAGGGTTTTGGAGTGCAACCCTCATAGAGAGAAAGGAAGAGGAAAGAAAATATAATGGGAGATGTAACACTTCTGGGTAGTGTAGTTCAAGGAGAGGAGAGAGTAAGACCGGCAGAGAGTTAAACGACCAAATTGGAGGAGGAAAAAAATATATCAAGAATGAAGATAAGAGAAACAAATGAACAAATATAATAAAATAGGATAGGTTATAAAGTCTGAGGATTATTCTTGATTTTGAGAGGTTATCTTCTTGCTTTTTCTTTTCTCTCCCTCTTCCTGGTCGGTGACTCTGTACCCCGGGTTCTGCCCCTTTGGCATGCTCAGGTAGAGGTTTGCAGTTAATAAGTCTCTATGGCGATGTCATGTATTGTGCTTCAGTCTCGTTGGCAGTCGAGGCTCATTAGCATTTATAGGTTCCGACAGTGAGAGAGTCTGTGTTCCTGGAGCCTTTCTCCTAGTCTTTCCTTCCTCAATTAGTAGCCTGATAATCCAGCTATGGGGTTGCTGCTGCCTCTGCCTGGATAGTAAGAGGCTCAAAGAGCTGGCAACTCCCCACTCTATTCCCACTCAGCACAGGGCTCTGGGTAAGGCTCAGTCAGAGCTGCTAGCATAATCAGGCAGGGCTTCCGCCCACTCAAAGACCTCTGGCTCTGCCACTCTGTCCGGTAACATGGGCAGGTGCCCACTCCTGGGGCGCTTGGAGGAAACTCTCGCTCACTATCTGCGCGTGCAGACCAGGATATCAAGCGGCAGTCTCACACTCTGAGTGAAGTCCCCATCCGCACGGAAAAGTTCCAGCGTTGGAATTGGCTCTCGCTCTGTCCCCATGAGCGGCTTTTTCAAGGCACTGGGGCGGCCCGAGATTCCGCTTTTGGCTCACACAAAGGCCCCTGATTCTGCCCCTCTGTGGGATAACACGGAAGCACACTGCCGAGGCACTCGGAGGAATCTCTCGCTCACTATCTGCGCATGCAGACCAGGATATCAGGCGGCAGTCTCACACTCTGAGTGAAACCCCCACCCACACGGAAAAGTTCCAGTGTTGGAATTAGTTCTCGCTCCCTCCCCGTACGCGGCTTTCCCAGGGTGCTGGGGCGGTCCGGAGATTCCGCTTTCAGCCCACACAAAGGTGCCCATGTTACCTCTCTGTGGGGTAACATGGGCGCCCACTCCTGGGGCTTTGGAAGGAATCTCTCGCCCACTATCTGCGCGCACTGACCAGGAGATCAGGGAAAATGGCTGCCCCACTTGTCTTTCTTTGTCTGGGTTTGGTGCGAGTATTAGCTTGTATTGCCCGGGTTGCCACAGGAACAGTTTTTCCTCGGCTTGGATCTCCGTGCCACAGCCTGGTTTGGCCGTTTGTGCCGCAGCCTGGATCTATTCACCCCTTTTTCCCGCCTTAGTTTCTATATTCTCAGTTCCCAGTGAAAGCCGCCCTGTTTAGGTTAGTGAGGAAGGCGGAGCATTTCTTACTCCCTATTTCCTTCGGGGTTTGGTTATATATTTAGCCAATTTTTTGCTCGACCATACCTTCTGGTGTATTGCGAAACATCTGGAGGCTCCAAGGATAGGTTTTTCTGTTTCTGGTTGAAGATCTTGTTGAGTTTTGGGGGGGATTTATCAGTATCGCTTCCTACCCCGCCATTACTCTGATGTCATCTGGACTTTTATTTTTGAGGAGGTTTTTAATAGTTTTTTCTATTTCCTCCCTGCTAATTGGTCTGTTTAGGCTTTCTGCTTCTTCATGACTCAGTCTAGGAAGGTTGTATTGTTCTAGGAATTTACCCATTTCTTCTAGATTGTTGAATTTGGTGGCATATAGTTTTTCATAGTATTCAACAATAATTCTTTGTATATCTATGATGTCTCTAAAAGTTTTATAATTTTGTTTTACATTAAGCCCACACAACAAAGCATTTGTCAAAATCCAACTCTAACTCATGATGAGAACCCTCCATACATTAGAAATACCTCAACTTGATAAAAAGCATCTATGAAACCCAGCAGCTAATATCATACTTAATGGTGAACAACTGGAGGCCCTTTTCCCAAGATCAGGAGTAGCAGGTCTGCCCTTACTTTTTCCATTTAGTGTAGTACCAGAAGTCCTGCCCCTGCACCAAGGGAGGAAAGGGGAATGAAAGACATATACTTTAGAAATAAATCCATCTTTACTTGGAGATGATATATTGTCCATCACTGGTAGTCAACCTGGTCCCTACCACCCACTAGTGGGTGTTCCAGCTTTCATGGTGGGCGGAAGCAGAGCAACCAAAGTATAAATAAAAAGATAGATTTAACAATAGTAAGTTGTTTTATAAAGATTTATTCTGTCAAACTTAGTGAAAATCTGACATAAAGTACTTGGTAAGTAATTATTAGTATATGCTTTAACTTGCTGTAACTCTGCTTTATAAATTTTATAAAGTAAAGTTACTTCCCTACTTTATAAATCATCATTACTGTGGAACCAGTGGGTGGTTAGTAAATTTTACTACTAACAGAGATACAAAAGTGGGCGGTAGGTATATAAAGGTTGACTACCTCTGGTCTATATAGAAAATCACATGGAATCTACAGTAGTAAGATTAGAGTATACAAAGTTAACAGAGAGAAATCAATTATGGGTCTACATACAAACAACAAATATATACAAACTGAAATTAAAAATATTATACCTTTACAGTCACTCCAAAAAAAAAAAAGAAATAGGTATATGTTTACCAAAACATGTTCAGGATCTATATGCTAAAAATTACAAAATGCTGATGAAAGAAATAGAAGAAAATCTAAATAAATGTGAAGACATAATGTGTTTATAAATTAGACAACTCAGCATAATAAAAATGTCAGTTCTATTCAGATTGATTTATAGATTTAATGCAGTATCTATCAAAATTTCAGCAAAAATTCTTATAGATACAAACGAGCTTATTCTAAAGTTTGTGAGGAAGGTACAGACCCTACAATAGTTAAAACAATTTGAGAAAGAAGACTGAAGTGTGAAAATCACACATACAGTTTGGGGCTGAACTTCTTTAAGTAACTCTTTTTACTATGAAAGAATGTGGGTCACAGACTCTTACCCACAAAACTTAAAAATGGAAACATTGTTAGGCTTTCTTTTGCCAGTAAGTTTAATGTTGCAGATGAGAAGTCTGAAGACATCCTAATTTGCTGATAATCTATTTTTTTCACTCCTTGATTACTATATAATATATTTTTCTTATTAAATATAATAATTTCCATGATATGTCTAGATGGGCTCTCTTCTTATCTTGCCTAAAATATAGCAAAACACTCTGGACACATACTTGAATTCCCTTTTGTCTTCTAAAAAGCCAAAAACATTTTTGTTTTGACTGATCCTTGTTTCTTCCAGAACCTTTGCAAGCCAGGGATCTGAATTTCAAGCCAATCAGACTGAGTTTGGCTGCCCTAGTAGTGAAAGAATTCATTAAGAGGATTTTGGTTATCTTACAAAAATATCAGAAAGACTGAGCCCCAGGCTCAGAAATAGACAGCAGAGGAGGCTCAGCATCAGCTAGGACGACAGCCAAGTAACACCAGAGAAGCCACCCACTGAGGACTCCAGGACACTAACGTTGAACCTCAGGGGCAGCTCGTAGCATCATCTCCTAGCACAGGGCACTGGACACCGTCGCTTGTGCTGTGACTTCTGCTCTCCTAGACCCAGGACTGCCATCCTCAAAATGAATTCTCCTCAGACCCTTCATCTTTGTGCTACAAGGTGCTTCAAAACCCCACATATCTGTGCCCAACTATTTGGCATAGGTCACATGCTGATACACTAGCAATCATGCTGAGAGAATGGGATTCTGGCCCTTTCAGAATGCCCTATGTGTGAGGCAGTTCTGCCGCCAAGACACCACAAGCTCAGAAAGGGAGTTCCATTAGGACATTGTTTCTCTGTCCTTTGTCTTCCCACTCATTATTTTCCTCTCTAAGTCCATTCATACTTTCTGGGAGAACTCTCAAGTTTGTGTTCAGTATCACTATTCCAATTAGTGTCAACACTGCCCCGCCTCTCCTGTGCTGTGGATATTAATCTCCTGAAGGTTTCTCTTCCCATTCTGCCTTTTAAGCTACAACTCCTGGGTAGGTTGACTACAAAGACAGTTGTCAGCAGTTCTTCCTGAACCTGTATGCACATGCATCCCTTCTCATCAAGAGGTGGAGATTATATCCCTCCCCTTCAATCTGCACTGGTCTTGTGACTTGATCTGACCAATATATGCAACAGAAGTAATATTATAGGACTTCCGATCTTCAGTCTTTGGAGGTTTGGCAGCTTCCACTTTCTCACTTCGGGGATCCAGACACCATATAAAGAAACAATCGCATGAGAAAGAGTGGGAGGGGTCTCACAATTTCTTAGCCCAGGTGCCAGCTATGTGAAGTAAAGCCATCTCAAATATTCTGGCTCCAGCCCACTTCCCAACTGAATGCTACTATCTCATAGAGCAGACCCCACCCCGCATGGAGCAGAAAAATTGCCTACTTCCTTCCCACAGAATTTTGAGCAAATAAAATGTGTGATTTAAGACACTAACTCTTAGGTGACCTGACAGGCTCCCATGACTTTCCTGGTCCCCATCTCATCTCCTTTGTCACCTTTTTCTCTCATGTCACCCTGGCTGCTCTCTCCTTATGGTTTTCTGTAGCTGGTCACAGAGGCCACATTTTTTTTTTTTTTTTTTTGCAACTTAGTGAGGGTTCCAAACAACTTTCTGAAATTTAATTACAGTTACTCTCTGCACTTCTGAGTCATCAAGATGAAGCTTCCTTTCTCATGTTCTGCAGTTCATCTTTTTTAATAGGTCAAGTTGAGTGTTTTCCCTTTTTGTTCATTTTTACAGTAAAAGAGATGCATCAAGATTCTATCTTAACAGCAAACAAAATGTGCAGATTTCTCTTGGTGCCCCCACCATTCATTTGGAATCCGCTGAACCCCCTTCTCATATTTATTGCAATGGGCTATCGAGGGTTCTATATACTATAGCAATCTCAGCCCAAATCCCAGGGTTCCCAGACTTTCTTTGCTACGGTGCTGCTGGGCTAAGTGAGGTCTGGTTCCATTCTTACTACATGGCTTCCTGACCTTTGAATCTGTAATGCCCAGCAAGCCTTGCTACCAGATCTGATAAGTCTCTGTTCCACCCACAGACATAAGGCTACATCTGAGGGTAGTGCACCTGCTTGAATGCAACGCACCACCATTGAGGTCCCCCTGTTGTTTTGCAGCAGTTTCAAACTCCAAATGAATCAGAAACATTAGTAGGAAGGCAAAATAAACAGTGAGACAGCTTCTTCATTGGTCACAGAGTGTCTTAGGGCAGCCAGAGGAGGAAAAAAAAGAAGTATTTTGTTTTATAAGAGAAAAGCACAAGTATGCTGCTGATATCTGGTTTTGTAACACAGCTTTTTCAGGTTTGGGTTTAGTAAGAACTCCTCTTATAAGCTGATAATATGTTGTTCGTCAGCCTTGGTTTTTTAATGATGCTACATATTTTCATCTCTAAGTCATCATGGGTTTTTACAAGGAAAGTCATAAAGTCCACACCAGAGACTGCAAACCCTGCCTCCATTAAAATCATTAAATGCAGTCAAGATTGAGGGTTTGATAGAGGTTCATATTATATCTGCTAGAAGAATTGCATGAGTGGAAAAAATTCTAGAAAGACATTGTGCATAGGGGCTTTTAATTCCATTTTCTCAAAAGATGCAGATGGACTGTGAAGAAAAGGATTGGAAGAAAAATGTCGTGAGTTAGGGAAAAGAGCAGGCTTGATGGAAGAGGCTTTTTAGCTACAGACAGGATATTGGGTCAAGAAGTTATGAATCATAATAGCACCAAATTTTAGGTTTGAACTATCTATATCAGGGTAGAGATCTTGAATGATACATTGGAATGTTAAGGTCAATATCAATTGTTAAATTTGTGTTAATAAATTTCTAAACTATAAGTGCAGAGAGAGCAGAGATAAGGAGCCAGCTAATACAGGTCATTGAGAAAAATCCACAGATTGAATCTGCTGCTTGCGTAATAACCATCTCAAAATTCAGTGCCTATGACACTGAGCATCTTATTGCTTACAATTCTGTAGGTTGTCTGCCCCCTGCTAGATAGGCTTACAGACCACAGTGGGTCAGTTTGGTGCTACAGTCATCAGAGGATTCAAGTGGACTGGAGCATTCACGATGGCTAACTGACATGTCTGGTCATGTAGAAAGCCTGGACTCAGCAGAGCTACTGGGAGGGCCGGGCTTCTCTCTCTACCTCCTGGAGTCTCAAGGCTGACATCTCTCTGCTTGGCCTCCCCATGTAGTCTCTCTGCACAGCCTCTCCAGCCAGGTAGCTAAAATTCTTTTGGTGTCCAGGTCTCTTTAAAGGGCAAAAGTAAACGTTTGAGAGCCTTCATAAGGCTTAGTCATAGAACTCTCACAGAATCACTTCCATCATATTCTGCTGATTAAAACAGTTACAAAGCAACACAGATTTTTTAAAAAGATTTTATTTATTCTTTTTTGTTTTGTTTTGTTTTTAGTGAGGGAGGAGAGAGAGAGAGAGTGAAAAGAGGGGGAGGAGCAGGAAGCATCAACTCCCATATGTGCCTTGACCAGGTAAGCCCAGGGTTTCAAACCAGCGACCTCAATGCTACAGGTCGACGCTTTATCCACTGTGCCACCACAGGTCAGGCAAAAGCAACCAGGATTTTAAAGGAGGAATAATGAAAGCCCTGGACAGATAGCTCAGTTGGCTGGAGAATCATCCCAAAGCACAGGGGTTGCCAGTTCGATCTCTGGTCAGAGCACATACAGAAACAGCTTGATGTCCTGTCTCTCTGTCTCTTCTTGCCTCTGTCACAAAAAAAGGAGGGCAGAGGGAGAAGAAATAATTATCAAATCTAGGGAGTAAAGAAGGAGAAGGCTATATGCATGGGATCAAAACAACATGGAATAAACACACAAGGGGACAAGGGGCAAAGGGAATGGCAAGCTGTCAGTGAGGGGAAGGGACAGGAGGAGTGTGCAGCAGCCATAGAGAGAAGTGAGCCAGGTGGATCAGTAAGTCTCAGAGCACAAGACATGACTCCAGAGGGGACAAAAAGAAAGTGGTGAATTATCTGGTAGGTTTAACCAATTGGAAAGTTGTATTGAGATGTCTTTTACAGAGCTACAGAAGGGTGAAAAATTACTTAGATGTTCAAAGGAAATAAATAAATAAATAAATAAACATCTGAGGCAATTATTAACTCCAGAAAAAACTAAAAGTTGTACAAGAACGGAGACTAATCAGACTATAGCATACATGTCAGCTGTGAGAAAAATTTATAATCATAATAATGAGAACTTTAAAAACGATTTCCACTGAGAATTGACACATAATTCTATTAATAGAGTAGAGGATGTAAAAGAGTGTGTGAATTTGTATTTTCACCTATCATAGTAGAAAATCAATAATATCTGAAGTTAATGGGTGAAGAGGAAGCAAAACATTTGTTTTTCTTAGAAATATGTATATAAATACCAAAAGAAACAATAAAAATGTTTTAACTGTTTTCTTCTGGGAAGATGGGAGGGGATTAAGAGATGCCGTCTTGAGTGGTCTCAACAGGACGTCCTGCTACTTCATCCAAATACCCGCTCCTCGCCTCATACCCACTGCCCTGTGACAGAGTGAGAATGGGCTGTCGTTGCTTACAGTATATTTCCACTGTCACAAATCTCCTTCCTTCTTGATCCCCCCTTCCCCACCGCCCAAGGCTCAAACATGACCCAGGCAACCTTACCCTTTACTTTGTTTGCATTTGGGATGAAGTCTTTGACACAAGCGTGTTTGTTGTCTGCAAGTCCCAGAAGAAAGTGAAAATGAGAGATTATTTTTTAAAAAAGAAAAAAACCCCAACTAAACATGAGCAATAAGTTCAAAGGAAAGGTTTTCCAGACTCAAGCTCAGAAAGCAAGTAGACAGACACATTTGTTTTAAAATTTTGAAAATAATTGTTAATCTAGCATGAATGGCTGTGTTTACCAGTTCCTCCTCCTTTTCAAATTCATCCTTCTAGCCTTGCTCCCTTCATGATATCTCCCTGCCTTCTGAACCTGAGGGACCCTGTTGTTTCCAGGACAGAGTACCTTCACACTCAACCAACTCTCAGCCCATCAGACCTCTGGGTACTCCTCAACTATGCCTGCTCCATTTAGATCACAGTAGTGAGCAGTGGGGGCATTTACAGGCTCCCATCAGAGGCTGAATTGGTTGAACTGCTTGACTTAACTCCCAGCAAATGCCCTGGAGTCGGCTCACGTGGCCTGCTCTTCCCGGCTGAACAGTGAGCTATTGCAGTGGTCAGTACCTGGCTCTTTAAGTCTGTTTTTCTAGTAGGTGTCAATAAATGTTTATTGAATGAATGAATGAATAAGTGAATCCAATGATTATGTGTTTTACTGATGGTTTCTGCCCTCGTTAGGTGATGTGAGCACAGCAAAGCTGGATTGAAGTATAGTTAGGTAGTGGTTTTGGCCCAAAGATCAAGGTGGGATCCCTGGGCCAGCTGCATCAGCAGCACCTGGGAACTTGTTAGAAATGCAAAACCTCAGGCCCCACCTGCACCCTCCTGAATTAGAAATATTGGGGTGGGGCGTAGCAACCTGCTGTGGACAGCTCCTCCAGGTGATTCTGATACAAGCTCAAGTTTAAGACGCTCTGCACTAAGGGTTCCTCTCATGCCCAAGGCTGGCTATGCCTTGCCACACATTTGCACACCTAGAGATATTAATGAGTGAAGTAGAGTAACCACAGCTGGAAGTCAGACTAGCCAAGGCTCAGTCTGGATTTTGCTGATGGAGGCCTACAGTGACTGATGGCAGGACTTTAGGCAGATAATTTGTTTTAAAGAAATGTGTCCTGATATTTTAAGTCCTGCTAAGAATCATCTCAAGCAGGAACCTTGGGCTCCAGCTGGAAAAGTTATCCAGGTTACAAAAGAGGAGGGTTGCTGAACCAAAGTAACCCAAGGAAGACAAAGACTATCACCATTGAAATACAAAGGAGCCTGACCAGGTGGTGGTGCAGTGGATAGTGTTGGATTGAGATGCAGAGGACCCAGGTTCAAAATCCCGAGGTCACCGGCTTGAGCACGGGCTCATCCGGCTTGAGTGCAGGCTCACCAGCTTGAGCACGGGGTCACTGGCTTAAAGCCCAAGGTCACTGACTTGAGCAAGGGGTCACTCATTCTGCTGGAGCCCCCGGACAAGGCACATATGAGAAAGTAATCAATGAACAATGAAGGTGCCACAATGAAGAATTGATGCTTCTCATCTCTCTCCCTTCCTGTTTGTCTCTATCTGACCCTCTATCTGTCCCTCTCTCTGTCTCTCTGTGTCAAAAAAAAAAAAAAAAAAAAGAAAAGAAAGAAATGCAAGGGAGTGAACAAATTCCCTTTCAGGACTGCCCCCAGCTCTGAGCACCTCACCCCTTCTTCCCCACTACCCTTCGCTCCATCCTCATCCTCCAGGGCAGAGCTGAAGCCAGCGCCAGGGGCAGATTTACAGCCCACTGCCATGAATAATGCAGCAGCCCAGCTCTCCAGGCAGAAGCTTCTGGGTAGCCCATAAATTACTGCAGCTCGGTGCCAGCCTGCTTAATCAGCTGTCCCTAGGGCACCTCTGCAGAGGGAAGGAGGGCACCCTGTCCGCATTCAGTACCCCATTAATAAGGCCCTGGGCTACAGCAGCCAACCCCTCTGCTAGCCTCACAGCCCCACAGAGACGAAAGGCACCCCTACCCAGAAGGGACAGCAAAAGGACATAGAAGAGTGAGGACCCAGTCCTTGATCCAGTAAGCTCCAGCAGATACACATGCACAGCACTCCTGCTGCAGAGCTCGGGGCCATGGTGCAAGATTGTGCACATCATGTAGTCATTGCGGAAGGGCCACACCAGGAGGGATACACGTGGTGCTGAAATCCAGCCCCGCCATTTCCCACCAAGCCCTGCACTAGGGCTCAGGGCTGTGCTCCAGGACCTTTCTCTGATTCATTCAAAGGTGTGGTCTTTGCTTGTAGCTTTGGTGCTGGGTACACAACTGGGTCCCCGCTTCCTTTCTAGCCCCACCACTCCTAGTTGATGACACTGGTCCTGCCTCCTCCTAGAACCCCAGTCTCCCGGGCAGTTTTCCCTGCCCCTTGCCCATAGGCTGGGGCCCTGCCCCACCTCTTCCAGGCGCTGTCTGCCCCACATCCCCCATCTCTATGCCTTAGGAAATTGAAGCCCATTGCTGACATGTGCTCACACATTGCTGTCGTCTACACATGAGGGAGCTGTGACGTGACTTTCCCTGAGCCAGGGTCATTCCTGAGTTCCCCATGGAGAGGTCAGGGCAGCCCCATGCTGTGAGTGACCAACAGAATGATTGAGTTTCCCCCAGTTTATTTGTATTCCAAACTCTGTCCATTTCCCACAAGGACATTCAGGCAAGCCTGAACCATAATCTAGGAGAAAGACCTTCTCAAATTAAGGATGATTCATGAACCTATTAATGATTCTTCTCCACTGGAAAGGAGAATGTTGCTCATCATAAAAGGGTAAGTGGGGGAGGGGTGTGCACAGGGGAGCAGGGATCTGAAAATAGGGTTAGGAATTTTAGAAATGTATGAAGTTTCTGAACCATGTCTCCTATCACATGGCCTGTTTGGTGTCTCCGGAAATCCCACACGGAAAATTGAACCAAAGCAGGGAGACACAGCTTTCCCAGGGAGGGTCGGCTTGCGGACTTCCAGCCTTCCTGCCTCCCTGGGAATGGCGGTACCCTTGGACTTGCGGTTTAATGAATGAGCCAGGTCGCCTGCTCTGGGAAGAGCCCCTGAGGCCTTGGAAGTCACAGGGACAGCTCGTCCTGGCCACAGCAGCCCACTTCCTGCCTTGGCCACTCTCCCTCCCCCAGCCACAACTGACTCCAAACATTGCATGACTCAGCACTCAGAGCTCTGAGTGCTGAGTTCACGGTCACCCCTGAGAGTCTAGGCAACCGGAAGTCCCCAAGTTCACCAACACTCAGAGGTTCCATGTGGAACAATCCCCCTGTCCTAGTGGAGAAAGTGCAGCCCCTGTCCTTCATTTGCTTGGTCTTTGGTCACACTGCTGGCCACCACAGCCAGGCACTCAACAGATAGTTATTGCATAACCAAGGGGACTGGGACTTGACAGAGGAGCTGGGCCTATGGCTCTTTCTCTAGCTATAAGTCGAAAGTCATGTAGTAATTCAACACACACAGCCAATGCCTCCTGTGTACCAGGCACTGGTAGAGCATGGCGTGCAAAGGTAAGTAAGAAGGGATACCACCGGGAGAACATCACTGAGACCCAGGCCCTCTTCTGAATCCTCTATATGTCAGCCCTTTGTAACCCTGACATCAACCTTTTATCTCATCCTTATTTTACTGGAAACTGAGTCACAGAGAGGTTAAGTAATTCATCCAAGGACACATAGCAAAGTGACAGAAGAGATTTTAATTCCAGACCACCTGGTTCTGGAGTTTTAGCTCTGGGTAGCAGCCCACCTCACTCCTCCACTGACAGATCTCCTTCCCCAAGAGCTCATTGTCTATGAGACAGCCAGGCAAGGAACCAAAGAATTAGAATACTGAGCCCCTGGGCTGAAAATGCCAACTCTGTAGGTCCCTGGTGCCGGAACCGGGTGTCAAAGTAGGACTTACTAGGACAGCAGGGCCTTCCCGAAAAGGAACAGTCAGTGAAAAATCTCAGAGGAATAAGTGCTTGGCATTTCCGGAAAATGGCAAGACACACACCACACTGGAGTTTATGACCGGTGAGCAAGAGGCTGGGGAAGCAGCTGGAGGCCAGAGTCTGAGGGGCCTTCCACGCCATGCTGCGGCATGTGGGCTCTGTCTGTGGGCAGTGAGGAGCCACCTGAAGGTCTCAAGCAAGGTGGTGAGGTAACCCTCTCTCCAGCCAGAGGCCCTGGCACAGGGAGCAAGGGGCCCAGCTGTGGGCTGCCTGTGGCCGAGGACCTAGTGGCTGGCTCCCCCAGGACCTGGTCTGGCCTGTGCCTGCCCCGGGCCCAGGGCTGGGCCAGGGGAGCCGGCCGGCTGTCTCCAGATGATTAAGAAGCTGGCAGCAGCTCCTCGGTCCAGGGAGGCTCCAGCCAGCAAAGCACAGTCTTCCCTCTTTCCCTTTTGGCACCGGCAGGCCTATTGATGTTTATCAGCCTGTGTTTATTATTCTTAACGCTGTTCAGGATGTTCCTCCCCACTGGGGAGGGTGAGGCAAGCCAGTGGGGAGATCCTGGGGCCGAGACCTCGGCCTCGCTGCCACCCAGGGTGTGTGTCAGCTCGGCCAGCTCAGCCTCCTCATTGACAGATAGGGACATTGAGGCCAGAGATTGGGGAAAGATTTGCCCAAGTTCACAAGCAAATTTGGTGCAGAAGATTTTCTGCAAGGAGAACTGAGCACGAGTTCAGCTCGCTGAGACCCGGCAGTCCTTGGATCAGGGCTTGGCATTTCGTTAAACGAACACTTTTCATGTGCCTTGGAAGATTGAGTAGGAGTTATCCAGGGGCTGACAGCTGAGGTGGGGTTAGGAAGATGGTAGGCAGGGTTCATGAGCAGAGAAAAGACCTTGGGCAAGGACTGGACTATGCAGACGATTCCAGAGCTGTGTGTGCCCAGAGCTCGGGGTGGGGGGGGGGGGGGCAGAAAGTGCAGCTGAAGACAGCAGCAGGGCTGACTCTCTCCGGCCCGAGAGGTCCCCTGTGCCCAGGCTCGGTGCCCAGGCTGCCTTCATCCCTCCAAATAACACTCAAGCTCACCCCTACCGCCTCCAATCCCAGCATTAGAACTGCATCTCTGAGACTCTCATTCCCCCACGAGTGCAGTTGATCCAGACTGGGAATGCAGTTCTCTCTGCTCACTGGGAGACGGTCTCTCTCCATAGACCACGCATGATGGTGGAGGCAGCAGCTTAGAATGAGAACTGGCTCATGAGGGACACAGCTGGAGGCCTGCTTGGAGAAAGGTAATGTCTGTCTCTCCAGGACCTAAGACAGGTAAATGGCCCCTCTGAGATGAATCTAAGTCCCCCCCCCTTCCCTACCTGAAAGCTCCCAGAGCAAGGTACACCACCCCTTCAGCCCGGCGCTGTGCTACTCCAGCCCCAGGCTCCCTGGGGCCCCCGGAGGAGAGGGCCTGCTCCAGCCTCTGTCCCTGAGCCTTCCCAGGGCTTATCCCACCCCAGGGAGCCTACCCTAAGTGCTCCCCCAGACTCTGAGAATACTCACACGGTGAGAACTCCAGACTCAAGTCTAGGACTGCCTTGTTTAGTCACACTTGCTTCTCTTGTTTGTGACCTGTGCATCCTGCCTGATCTCCATTGGCCCCACTGAGATGGACCAGCTCTTCTTGGCCCTTTCTGTGCCTACCAAAATCGGGGGCAGAATCAGGGAGGTACCTTGGTGGCCTTCTGCCTTGAATCAGTCCCGAGAGATTGATTCTAAGTTGTGGGGTTCTGAGACCCAAATCTATTGTCCTCAAGGCTGAGGTTTTATTGTCCCCCCAATAGACCCTCAGCATCAGGTGCTTAGAAGGAGGCAGAGGAGAAACAGGCAAACTGGAAACTGTCAAGGCATCAGCCCAGGGCTCCCAAAGCACGAGGAAGGTGACAATGACAAGATGTGACTGCTGAGGCGACTGCCCAAGGCAGAGGGCTCCCTGATGAACCCTGGGGTTCCAGGACCCCCCCTCCCCTCCGCACTGGGGACTGGGGACTAAGCCCTTGTCTTCCAGGGCTTCACCCATATAGTGAAGGCATCAATTGGTCTGGAAGATTTCTATGAGGCTTCCCAGGTTGGATAGGTGAGATTCTGTTCTGTTGTAACACTCATGCTCTCTGACTGCAATGCACACTGCAACACAACAGAGGAATGCATTTATAACCTCAATACCTCAAATCCAGGGCTCTGGAAACCCACATTAGTAAATACTCAGGGTCCTTATGAAGCATCTAAAGTATGCGGTGTAGCTCAGGGTGGAAGAATGACATGTCCCTAATAGCCAAGGTAGCAAAGATCAAATAGCCAACCCACGTGTGGAGCTTCTGTTAGTCATCCGTGCTTAAGGCCAGTTGTTAGTTCAGGCCGTTAGCTTTGGAGGCCCTAAGAAGGCAGGGAAAATAGGGCACAGTTCAGAGTAGGGAATCGGACTCAGCACGCATTCCTGTGTGTGCCAAGGGCTGTCATAAAGGCGGGATTGATTCATCACTCCATTCATCTCTTCAGCCATTCATCATTCACTTCCTGCGTTCTCTCCGGCTGTGGTTGTATGCCAAGGTCTGTGCGGCTAGGGAGAATTAGGTGAGTAAGACAGTCTCCACCCAGAGGAGTGTATAGCCAGGCTGGGGACATGGATGGGTAGTAGCAATTAAGGGCCACCAAGGCTTCAGTAGGCTTAGGTTGATGTCTGCCCGGGTGGGGGTTGCTCTGAGGAAGCAGCATGCAGAAGCACAGACCGGCCCTGGGCTAAGGTGAGAGAGCAGGTGAACAAGGGGGAAGCCAGGAAGGCTCAGCAGAGCAGCACTGCCAGACTGCACCCCAGGGGCCGGGGGGCCATGCTGGGGAGAATGGACTTTAGCCAGAAGACAGCGCGAGGCCACAGAAGGGTTGGAAATGCAACTTGCTCAGGTCCATGCCGTCAGGTGAGGGACGGTGGTGCCCTTAACAAATGACCTTAGCCCAGGCCTTGGTCACCGGTGCAGGGAGGAAGGAAAGTGGGGTACTGTCCTAGACACCTGGTTTTCTAGCCGGGGCAACCAGGGAGGTAGCATGAAACACACAGGAATGGGTTTACAGGGAGATGACAAGTTTCGCTTTTCCTGAATCACACACGTGTTTTCTTTGAGAATAAAAGGTCTCATCAATAGTGTATAATGATTTATTGTCCCTCCCCGTGTGTATTTATTACCCTTTGAATTTTTAGTCCTATATGCCCAGAGACAGAGACAGGGAGAAAGACCCAGAGCCAGTGCAGGAGGAGCGGATCTTTCCTCCTCTTGCTTTCGCCCTGGACTACGCCTCTCACAAGCGTGAGCCGGTCTGGGTCCTGCGCAGTGCCTGCATCCACTCCCTGCATCCACTCCCTGCATCCACTCCCCACCTCGTTCTGACAGCAGCCCTGGAAGGCTTGAGAAACGGAGGCCCCAGGAGGAGCCGTAACCTGCTAGAAGTCACACTTCCAGGCAGTAAATGTTTCCTGATGCTCACAGCAAGGTGGCCACCGAGGTATGCTGCTCTGCCTCCCCTGTTGGCCCTCAGAAACATCAGGAGATGGAGGGGGCACCGGGGAGGGCCCGGGACACAGCAGAGCCTCGTCTTGGTCTGTGGACCTGGGTGGCCAGGGAATGCCTCTGGTGGCTGCATCGAGGGTCTCTACCCCAGATGAAAGGTCTGGAGTATGAATAGAATGTCAGGTCTGAATTCCTGTGGAAGTGCCTCCTGACCCTCTCTAACGTGGTGCGGTTTGAGTTTTCCGGAAACCAAGCCCCCGACTTGGTTCCACTCTCTTTTCTAATAAATACGTGGCCGTGGGCCTGGCTCCCTTCTCTGCTTTGTCATGAGGGACCCGTTATTTATGACTTGGGGATGAGTCACAGGCCTTGGCAGGAGCTCGCGGCTTGGGGCCCAGTGCATTTTTCCACTCAGTAGCCATCGAAGGAGGACGCTTGTAAATTCTCCTGTTGAAATGACTGTAGGTATCTTCACAGCGGTGCTGCTCCTGGCTCGGCCATAAATCTCCCTGTTGCACATTCCCGGTGGTCCTCAGCTGTGGCCGAGGAGTGTGGGTGGGGGCTCCAGTGGACTCTGGATTAGGCCCCCACCCACGCTCCTAGACCATGCAAACACTGTGTACCCTGCTAAACTGCCATATATGCTGTGGGGAGCTCTCCAAAGCACCTGGAGGCACAGTGAGTGAAGGGAGGTGAAGGGGTCAGAACTGTGGATCCCAGAGAAGATAAGGGATAAGGATGGGGTATGAAAAAAATGGGCAACAGGATATAGTGGCTTTTGGAGGCTGCCATGACCCCAGAGCCTTCCCAGACTACAGACCTCAGCTGGGCACTTCTCTGTGCTGGGGCTGACCCTCCACCTATCCCAGGACTGCCCTGGACACCCTGAGTTCACTCCCAGCATCCCTGCTTTGCTCCAGATTTTCCCCCTCCATCCAATCCCCCACTATGCAGTTAGTGACCAGACCATGTTGTGGATAATTTCTTACTTTCTATTCATTTGTCTTCTTGGTCCAAATAGATTTTAAGCTCCTGAGCAGGAGGTCTCATGTCACTTTTCATCACTTACATGATGATCAAGCACTTGATTTGGAGAGAGGTATCCAGTACTGTGGAAGGAGCTGAGATTTTTACCCTACCTGCAAGCTAGCAAGTTAGCCTGCCACTGTTTCATGGGTACCAGCAGAAGACACAGGACTCCTGAGTCAGAGACAAAGGACAGTTTACTACTCACAGCAATAGCGGTATCAAGAGCATCAGCATTTGCTCCAGTTCCGAGAACCCTGACTCTTACACAGTAAGGCAACAAAGGGTAGGTGACGCCTGCACAACCACTGGTTGCATTACAAGAGAGGGCCTGTGAGTTTAGGGAGTCTGATCTTTTAAAATAACCATAAGCTTGCTTGAACCTTGACCTCGAGGAAGACATGCTCTTACTGGGCTAAGTAGTACAAAGCTGACCTCTGCTCCAGATGGAGACATCTTCTCTGTTCTTAGACTGTTAACCACGCACACCATCTTAAAAAGGTAGTCAGGAGCAAAGGGACCCCGTGCCTGTGCTGGCAAGATGTGCAGAAACACGAAACCGGGCAGCATTGTGTTCCAGCGGGGGGTCCAATCAGCTTCTGTATTCATCTTGTAATGACTGTCTCTGGCTTCATCCAAACCCTGTCATAGTGTACTAGCCCAGTGATCCTAAACTCTGAACTGTGCGTACGCGTCTTAGAGAAGCTGAGGGCAAGAGTAGAGCATGTGCCCCATTTGTAAAAGCATGTTGCAGTCAGCGCTCTTGGTGTCCTGCCACAGTCCTCAGCGGTCGCCTCTGCAGACTGAAGGCTGACTAGTGCACACCCTGCCTGTGCACAAGACGGGCCGAAAGTGCTGAAGGCTTAGTGTTCTGGCAGCCCTCAACTAGAGAAAGATGGGAAGGTGGTGGGTAGATACCCCAACTCACTTTCCCCTTGTTTGGGACAACTCTATCTCCTGAGTTCTCAGTGAGATGGCACCCCAGTCACCCACACTGACAGCTACACGGTAGCACTCTCTGTTATTGGCTTCTTCCCTCCATTTCTCACTTTAGCATTCCCCTTGTATTCTGGGGTCACTTCCCTACTTGCACTCAGATTTTTGTCTCAGGGTCACTTGTAGGGGATCCTACCCTAAGACACGTAATTAATGTTACAACACCCATATTTGAAAAATGAAGCATGTATTGTCCTCATAATAGAAAGTATACCTTACCACACTCAGCTTGACTCCTAGAGATATGCAAAAGATAACAATGAGCCTGACTAGGCAGTGGAACAGTGGATAGAGCATTGAACTGGGATGCAGAGGACCCAGGTTCAAAACCCTGAGGTCGCCAGCTTGAGCGTGGGCTCATCCAGTTTGCACGCGGAGTTGCTGGCTTGAGCGTGGGATCATAGACATGACCCCATGGTCGCTGGCTTGAGCCCAAAGGTTGCTGGCTTGAAACTCAAGGTCGCTGGCTTGAGCAAGGGGTCACTCGCTCTGCTGGAGCCCCCCCAGTCAAGGCACCTATGAGAAAGCAATCAATGAACAACAGAAATGCTGCAACAAAGAATTGATGCTTCTCATCTCTCTTTCTTCCTGTCTCTCTGTCCCTACCTGTCCCTCTCTCTGTCTCTGTCACACACACACACACACAGAAAGATAGCAATGATTCTTTCCAAAAGAGAGGCAGATCAACAAAGGGCAGGAAGGGGAAAATGGGGTTAGAGAGGTCAAGATACCCTAATCTAAATCCTGTACTGGCTCCTGAGAACACAGCAACTGAAATTCTCTCAGCCAATACAAAAGGGAGACATGAAAGGACCATTGGCCAAGGGGGCATTTGCCTAGTCTTCTCTTCTTGGAGCTCTGTCCTTCAGACTCAGGTCTATCCCTCCTTGGCCCAGACTCTTTTCTTAAAGGAATCTCAATCACACAGAGGTGTGAGTACTTGAGAATAGCTGTGAATAGGATCCCCGAGACACTGACTTTACAACAAACTTCAAAGCCTTGAGCTAAAGTGAGGAATACTCAGGAAAGAAGTGGGGAGAGGCGGAGAGCATCAGAACCACTTGGGGAGCTTGTCAAAACCACACACCTAATGATTTGGAGCCATCCTAAGAGTGAGCTGGATGTCTCCAGTTAAGCCACAGTCCTGCCTACTCTACATCCTGCCCAGGACTGCTCTGCCAGTTTTCCCCCGCCCATTCACTGGAACTGCTCCCCGCTAACCCTTTAAAAGGCAGGTGGAAGCATATTAGGAAATTCCTAGCATTAATTAGCACTTACCATTATTGTTTGTTACCATGATTATATCTGGAATTAGAACAGCTCGTTATGCTTTTTAAATTTTATCATGTTGATCATATGTCATTTGAAACTTGTTCTCTCCCTACCCATAAGATAATTAAGAAAATAATATTATTCTCCTTTTACAGATAATAAAACTTTGGCTTAAAAAAGAAAACTTGACAGAAATGCCCTCATTTTAAAAATGAGGAAACTGAGGCTCGGAGAGAATGGCCTGCCCAAGGTCCCACAGCATATTAGTGTCACAGAGAGGAAGAAGAGCATCTTGTTGGGTGTCACCGCTAGTTGGGTGTTTACCATCTGCCAGGTCCAGTATGCTGAGAACGTTCAGCTCATGATTTTTGTTAATCCTTAACAACCCTTCAAGTAGGTGCTATCATTATCCCATTTAACGTATGAGGATATCAAGGCTTAGTCGAGTTCACCCTGTGCCCCCAGAGGGTGGGAAAGTCTGTGAGTGATCCTGCCAGATGGACATGGATGTGTGTGTAGTTAGGTTTCCTGGCCTGCCAGCTCCCTCCAAGCATGAGCTCAATCAGACCTGACAGCCAGATGTCTGGGCTGGTGACATCAGGGCTTAGGGCAAAGGGTTGGGGGGCAGCCAAGCTCTGGTTGGTAGCCCCCACCCAGACAGTTCCCCATGTGCTGGGCCACATGGACACCAGAGTGAAAGAGTGTGCCAGCTCCTCCCTGCTGAGGACAGCCTGCTGAGGGGCCTGGGGCTGGTCTTTGTACAGCAAAAACAACCCAGTGCTTGTGGGTCCTGCTTGGAGGGGGCCCTTGGAAAGTGTTGGACGCCATCCCTTAACTCCATTCCAGTGCAGGCATCGCCACCACAAAGGCCCCCAGTGACTGCCCATCCCAATGGCTCCCAGCTGAGCAGAGAACAGTGCCTTCCTCTCCCCCATCAAAGTCCCTTCTGTTCAGCCCACAGCCACTTGGCCATCCCCTTCTACAAATCTGCTCAATGGTTTCCTCCCAAGGAGACATCTTGTTCCCCTCCCGGGCCTGGCCCATGTCTCAGAATGTACACCCAGGCTGAGCTCACCACTTTGCTTCAGGAATGATTTGGTTTGAGTGCCGGGGAGTTTTGGGTCACTGGCAGTAAGTCTGCTGGAGCGTCCCTTTCCCTGAGCCCTGACACTTGCCCTCAGCAGCAGCCCTTGAAGCCTCCTCAGCATCCAGATGTTTGGTGTCCTACGGCCTGGCTGATGTCCAGTAACACCACAGCGGCATTAACGAACCGTGTAGGCATAGAGGCTTCTGCTGGGAAGGATGGAGGTCAGTTTACTTAACTCAATTATAAACAAAAGCAATAATTAGCCTGGGCAAGAGAGGGAAGGGGAAAGGAATAAATCAAACGCAGGCTGAAGAAACACCTGTGGAAAGGACTCTGCAGCCCAGGGGACAGAGGCTGCAATAAACAAACCATGAGCGACCTTGACTCACAGGCTATTAATTTGCTGATTGTTGATGGGTATACACAGCCTAAAATGGGAAGAAAGCCATGGTCAGGCAGCAGCTCAATCACCCTGTGTAGGAGCATTTAGTCATTGAATTAGCAAAAGTGGACCAGCCCTTTTCTAGGGGTGGGCCTGAGTGGAGACGCTACTATAACGGGGGACATCTAATGGGTGCTGCACCCTCTACAGACTGAGACAGAAGGGGAAGGGATCAGATTTGCACTCAGATAACCACAGTGCGATGCAGAACCAGATAGGTGTGTGTATTAGTCTGGACTCTTGGTTGCAACTTAAACTGCATTAGGAAAAAATAGATATTATTCATACAGAGAGTCCAACTAAGTCATGGCAAGAGCAAAGATGTCATTGGGCTTCAAGAAACCTTTGAGCACCTCCAGGTCTCTATCTCTATCTCTATCTCTATCTCTCCCTATCTGTCTCACATCCATTCCTCTCTGTGTGTTAGCTTCTTTCTCTCACTAAACAGTGGCTTCCTTCACACAAAGGAAACACGCCCTCCAAACAGCTTTGAAGTTTTATATCATACAACCTCTGCCTCATTTTCTTTCTCAGCTTCTGTTTTAAAAGGCATTATCAGGGAATATCACTGAGTGGCCTGGATTGAGTGAAGTCATTGATCTTGAACCAATGAATTAGAACCAGAAGGGTAAGGAGCTATGATTGACCCAGTTTGAAGAAGTCTCTCAACTGTGACCATGAAGGCAGGGTTGCCAAAGACCAGGGCGGTCCTGCATCTTCAGCTGTGTGGGTGGTAGGGACAGCAGAGAAGGTTGGGAACTCCAGATGGAAGGAAGGATGCTGGTTGTTACTATCACAGCTGGCCACTGTACTCTATTGACAGACACAATGAAGAACTATGGTGGCAGTCTGAGCAGCAGGGGTGCAGAGCAAAGCATATGCGACTGAGTTGGACGAATTGGGTGGAATGAAAGTGAACTTCCAAGGATGTATAGGTGTTCAAGAAGTAAAGAAAGTGAAAAGCCCTGCAGGCTGACAGAAGCAAATAGCAAAAGATACAGGGGTCTAAGTCTATGTGGGTGCGATAAGAAACGTGGCTTCTGGGTGCTGGAGGGAGAGTTGAGCCTGAAAAACCTGATGGGCCCACCCTGCAGGCCCTTGGATGCCTTGGAAAGGGTTTAGACTGTATTAGAGTCCATGAGAAGCCACTGAGGTTTTCTGAGTCAGGGTGACATGGTCATTCATTCACTGAACCAACACCTCCTGGAGGCTCGTTATTTCCCAGGCCTCGTGCCCGATGCTAAGGGCAGGGAGAAGCAGAGTGCATGGGCCCACCCTCAGACAGCTCCTGAGCAGGCGAGGAGGTGCAGGAATGGACTGTTAGTTTTTGTTCTGGGACAGACAGAGGCCGTGCCACAGAGGCCAGGGACTAGGGGAGATCTCAGCACCTAAAAAAGGCATGGGAAGAAGAGAGAAGAGGCTTCCAGAGAGGTAGACACTTAGGCCAACTTCTGAATGATAAAAAGGTTTCTGCCATGAGGTTGGGGAGAGCAGAGAATGGGATGGTGGGAAACCCGGGCCGAGGAACAGGCTGTGCAGGGTGCAGAGCCCAGCTGGAAGTGCGCAGCAGGGGTGGGAAGGAGCAGAGCATGGCGGGAAGAAACAGCAGCCGGCCGGGCTGTGCACTGTGAGCACCGGGGAGCACATTTCAGAAAGAGTCTGGCTGCACTGAAGACTCAGAGAGGCAAGTGCCAACGGGAGGCAAGAAACACCTAGCAGGCGGCTGCGTAGCCAGTAGCGAAGGGAAGAGGCCTGAACTGAGGCAGGGGATGGAGAGGAAGGGACTGATTGGAGGGAGGATTACAGGGACCGCTGGGAAGAGCATAGGGGAAGAGGGCTGGTATCACAGACAGGAGCAATGGTCCTGTGGAGAAAAGCAGGTGTGGGAAGAAAATAATGAGTCAAGTTTGGGGGCATATTGATATTGATGTGTTCCTGAGACCTGCAAAAGGAATTGTCCACTTGCGGACAGAAGTGTGAGTGCGGAGTCAGGCAGCAGTTCTGCACTAAGGGACTTGGGAGCCCTTAGCCGGGAAGGGTGGGACTGGAACCCCCAGGATGACCTGAGTCCCTGTGGAGAACTTAGAGAGGGACAGGTGAGCAGGCCTGAAGAAGAAAAACCACCATTGAAGGGGCAGACATGGGAAAACTGTCCATGAGAAATATGAACAGGAGCCATCAGAGACAGTTGCCCCCAATATCTGTTCTCCCCTCCTCTTGTGGGAGGAGGGTTCCTGCCTGGCCAGAGACCACAGTCCCCAGCTTGGTGTGGCCACGTGTCAGGTTCTGGCCAGTGGGGTGTGAGCTGACGTGATATCCTGACGTGATGCCCCTCTGAGGGGCAGCTGCCTGGTTTCCCACCCTTGCTCCCTTTTCCCACTCATCACGGGATCTGAAGCAGCCATGCAAGACCAAGGAGCGGCAGACAGAGGCCATGCCACAGAGGCCGGGGGCTGGGGTTAGGTCTCGGCACCTACCCCAAACGGAAGATGGTAGAACATGCAGAAGGAGCCGGGTCCCAACATTGTCACACCACCGCACCAGCCTCTCCCTAGACAGAGGAGTAGGTTTTCATCCTGCTTAAGCCACTGTGTTTCTAGGTCGTTTGTCTCAGAGAGTAGCACAGAGGTCAAGGAGGAAGGTGATCAGTGTAATCAGCTACTGTGGAGGCCAAAGGAGAGAGGTCAGAGAAGGACTTGGCGAGGAGGCCTTGGTGACGACAGTGAGCACAGACTCAGTGGGATGGAGGGCCCTCGTCTGAGTGGAATGGATCAAGCTGTGAACGGCAAGCTAAGTAGAGAAGCGAGTGCAGACAACAGCTTCTAGACAGCAGGCCGAGGGGAGAGCCGGGGGCCGGGCTGCGGCTGGTGGCAGCAGTGTGCAGGCAAGGACGGGAGGCCTGCAGTGCCGTGGAGGGACGCGGCCCGGCGAGGCCCGCAGGGCCCGTGGAGGGACGCGGCCCGGCGAGGGGGTGGACGTGAGGCTAGAGCGTGGTGGCCTGGTTATCCAGGATGTGAGAGGGTAGGGACATCTCAGGCAGCAGAACCCACGAAACACCCCCAAATCACGAAGGTGACCAGGAAAAGGAAAGCATCTCCGAGGCAATGTGGCACGGCAGACTCCACGGCAGCTTGGAGCGTGACGGACGGAAGGGTAGACAGGCCCAGAAGAGAGCGTTTTGTGAAGGGTTTGGGGAAAAAAAGGGGTAGGCAAAGTTCCTCCAAGGTGCCATCATTAGCACCCATGAACTGTGGTCAGCCTAGAACTGCCTCTCACAGGTCACAGCTTTCGTGGAGCCGTTACTGTCTGGTGTCGGGGACACAGGCTCCGTCTGCGCTGTTTGCTGGGCAAGCAGGGCCTAGGGCTCAGGGGCAGATCAGGGCTGGATGGAGAGAGCAGAAAGGCAGAAGAGGGAGTTAGTCCAAGAGAAGAAAGAAGGAGGAACCCATCTCTTGGTCTTGGTTGTTCCATCCCTGGAACAGGAAGACTGGGGACTGGAAAGGTCTGGGTCGTGAGGAGGTGCCCAGTAGCCCTGGGGACATGCTCGGCCTGAGGCTCCCCTGGAGAGTAGACAGGAGACAGCAGCACAGGCTCTGGTTCTCACGTCGCCAGGGCTGAGGGGACATTGCTGGAATGTACCACAAGCCAGCGTCCATCCCCTGGGACAGCCAGTGGGGAATCTCCAGCCCTGAAGTCATCGCCACCCGAGGAGCCTGGACCCCGCCATGGAAAACGGGTCCCGCAGGGGCGCCCGGCGCCGGCCGGCAAGGATGAGCTCATAGCCACTTGCCGCCTCTTCCCCTCTTTTCCAAGCAGCTCAGATTTCTGGACGTCAGGAGCATTCGACAGACAGGAGCAGAGGACAAGGGGCATGCTGGGACACAGACTCAAGGTGAAATGTGGAGGGCCAGTGGTGTTCCCCTCCACGCTGCAGACCCAACACCATGGCTGGGAAAACAGCTGTCCAGAAGGTTCCCTGCATGGGGACTGGGTTACCCTGGTCATCTGAGCATTGGATGGCTCTCTAGGAGGACAAGGAAAGACAGATTGCAGTTAAAGAGACTGCCAAAGAGACAGGGGAAACTCCAGCCAGGTGGCACCTAGGAGACTGGATCACCTGATGATCCAGTCTCTAAAGCACTCTACCAAGACCCCTGAGAGTTTTTCAACTATAAAGACTGGATTTCCTATCAGCCAGACAAGGTTATTGCCATTGTCAATCACAGATATCATAGGCCAGACATGGTCTTGAAGGTTGAACACTCAGTTCTTAATCCTCTCCAGGATATTGAGTCCACTGTGGGAAACTGAGGGACAGGAGATCAATCGTATGGCCAGAGGCAGCCAATCCCATAGTTGGACAGCTCTCCCCGGCATCCAGAACTAGAGGCCTGGGGGTAAGTGTCATTTCACCTGCAGGGAGAATTTTCCATGGGAAGGGAGGGAGGGAAAGAAGCTACCAGTTATTGAACCTTGTTTTGCATAAGCACTTGACCTGCTATGTGCCCAACATAGAGTAGATACTCAACAAGTAAGATGATCAATGAGTGATGGATGGATGAATGGGTGAACAGATGAATAGCAGGTGGGAACAAACCAAAATGATTTAAAATCCTAATTGCAGGGATTCTGCTTCCTCATGGAGTGATATAATGCCTCTTCTAAGTAGATAGCTTAGTGTGAAACAAAGAACCATTTGGTTTTGCAAAGCAGGTCTCAGGGAAGAGAGGTGGGAAGCAAAAAGAAATAATTTGCTCTGCATTGGAAAACAAAAATTTGACAGCTTCAGAAGAGAGCCCAAAGGTTCAGAAAAAGGTGCATGGGAATTGGAGAGAGGCTTGGAGCCAGGCAGATGGTAGCAGGACTGGGCCTCCAGAGAAACACAACCAGTGAGAACGAGCGGTACAGGTAATGGACAGACTTTTCAGAACAGCAAGATGTAGAGATCACTCTTTATGCTACCAGTTGGGCGGCCCTTACGGGAATCCAACCTCTAAAACATTATCCCTGGAGCATAAAGCTGCCACATATGTGGCCCTGGTCCTTAAGGATATGAAGGAGTTTGTGAGGGTGAGATGTCCATTAAACAAAACTAAGGACCCAAAAAATTTTAAGAGGTAGGGATTAACACAAGGGATTAGCATGTCTTTGCTAATGTGCTCCTGTCCACAGCTCTGTGCGAATTCAGTGGCCAACGCTTCCAGCTATCGGATCTCTAGAAGTGGAGCAGGCTGCCTTCAACATGGAAAGTGCTTCATTCCTCATTAGAGGTTTTAAACAGACTTCCCCCATGCACCTCTCCCTGTTTGTTCTCGTCCTGCTGATCAGAATGTTGACACCAGAGTGACTAGAAGCCGCGTACGTGTTAAGGACAGGAGAGTTACTATCAGCAGCAGGTATCCTGTTGTAAAGAGAGTTAATGTATAAGAGCGGGATGAAGCGTGTAGCGTTCCCCTAGCATGTTTAGCCATGCAGCGTTTTATTTTTTGTTGCAAAATATCTAAGCATGGCACCCAAAGCCCTCCATGCTCTGGCTCTAGTCAATCTTTCCATCTTTATCTTCCATTGCTTCTTTCTATGAACCTTGTGCTCCAAACAAGCTTTCCCAGGATCTGTTGGATTTCTGGGAAGCCAGAAGTACCAGGCGAACTGAGGGGCAACGGCAAGCAGGTTTGTGAACTTGGCCATGACTTGTCCTGCCTCTACCTCCTGGTGATTCCTCCCTCTAAATTATTTACCCTTCATCCCTGAGCCCCTCCACATTGACCAAGGCCTTCCTCCATGATCATACCAGCCTTCCATGACACCTCCACGGCCCTCACTACCGCCCTACTCTGGGAGCAAACAGTGCCTATCGCAGTTGTTAAAGAGTTCACAAGTACTCCAACTCTCTTCTCAGGCACCTGGGAAGACCACTTCCCTGACACTTTTACAAGTAGTCTTGCTTTGGCCAATAAAATGTAGGCAGAAACAACATGTGTCACTTCTGAGCAGAAGCTTTAAACCCAGAATACACTTCACCAGATTCTCTTTTCTCTCTGCCACCCAAACTGGCAAAGTTACAGGTGTCTCCATCAGCCTCGGTCCCAGAGTGAATATGACATGGAGCCAGTCTGCCATGTACATACAGTGTAAGTGAAAATTCTCATTACTGCCACGTCACCCAGCCTTAACTGACCAGTACAGAAACAATGCATCTATCACATTCTCTTTTTACTACTATGGTGATCCTAAAAGCATATAGAATTGGATTTTCCATCAGTGTGGTCCATGGGTGACCATGAGAGCAAAATCACCTTCTAATACATAGTATTAGAATTAAACTTTTGCTATCCAAACTCCCTAAGATGTGAAGCTTGTTTGTTGCTACAGCATAACCCAGTCTATCCAGACTGCTGTCTTTTGATGGCTTACATATGTGTCTGTCTTACGATCTTGATTAATACTCCTATACTGATAACACTGTGTCTGTTATCACTGCATCCAGCATCATTGTCTTTGTTACCAATAGCATCATTCTCACCGTTATAAAAACTGCCTTCTTGGCAGTAATCACACTAACATTTTCAGAGTGTAGAGTCAAAATATTCCCACCACCATCATCTCCAACATCAATGCCACGATCGCTCCCCTCATCCCCGCCATTACCACCATATCACTTCCACTGTCATTACCATAATTATCAATGCCATCCATATCACCATCAGCCCCCTGCACATCACTCCAGTCACTGCCATCATCTCCGCAGTGACCACATCTCTTGCTGCATCACTGTCACCACCATATCACCTCTACCATCATTATTAATAATCCCTCCTCTAACATCTCCGTCTTCATGGCCACTGTCACCTCTGTAATCACTAACCCGATCACTCCACTAGAACTATTTTCACCATTACTTCCTATACCATTATCAATATCACTTTCACTGTTACTAACTCCACCACTGCTTCTGTCACTTCTCCCCTCACTTTCTCTGTTATATTCATTATAAAACTTCCACTGTCACTGCCACTTTCTCTATTGCTCTCATCACACTGTTACCTCTGGCCTCACTGCCACCACCACTGTTGGACTATTGGAATTATTCACAGCATTCTTCTCCCTCTTGCTCTCCTCTCTAGGGGGAGCATTACTCAGATCTGAGAACACCTTATGGGCACTGTGCTAGTTAAGAAGATGGTGTGCCAGACTGACTGTCTAGCCCACCTGGGTGCAGTAGAAGGCCTAGGGCCTGCCTCCCCAGTGAGAAAGCCCAATCATCTCTCCTTTGTGGTGCTAACCTTTTCTCCCCACTTTTCTCTCTCTCCCATGTGGCAGCCACATGGTCCTGGAAAAGACTGAGCAATAAAGCAAATGCAAGATGTTTCTGTGTTTCTTGAGCTCCCTTTTGTGGCTTTCTGGTGAGTGTGGACACATCCAAGACTTGGGTTTGGACCTACAGGCGGTAGATGGAGCAGGTCTTTCAGCTGATTTTGGTTTTGAGCCATTTGGACTGACTTATTTGGTCAAGAACTTCTCCACATAATCTAGCACAGCTCAGTAGAGCTCTCATTTTTATATTCTATTTAAATCTTTATTTTTTATCAAAGTAATACATGTACATATTTTTGAAAGTAAAATGTTCTACAAGGTTTATAATGAAAACCATAAGACTTCTGCTCTAGTTCTGCTCACTTCTGAGTCCTTCTTTCCAGAGGCAAGCACTTTGAAATTTAACTCTTTCTTTTAATGTTCATGTCCATCCTTCTAAATGACATGGTAATGCTGATTTTTTCAGGTTTAGGTTTTATTTATTGATCTTCTACGTAGAAGATGAGGATTTAGCTCTTTTACAGCACTACTCACACACACACACACACACACACAATATTGATGTTAATCACAGCTGTATTCAGGCTTTGTGTTACTATTACTATTATTCACAATTGAGCCACTTTACCTTTCTTGTACAACCTTTTAGTTCTCTTGGAATTAATAATTATCTTAATTTGCTCTTTGCTTACCTTTCCATATATCATGCACTAATTTATACTCTCCAAAGGAACCGAACATTTCTTTTGAATGTACATTACTGTCAGTTTCATTTTCATCTTACAGACCTTCCTCCTCAAGTCCTCCATCTACATGGCCAATATGGACTGACTATTTTCTACAAATTTCATATGCCTGTGATCCTAACACTCTCTGTCACCATCATTCTCAAGTGAAAGTGGATAACATTCTCCAATATTCTCCTATAAAAATAGTGCTTGGGAAATAATTCTTAAATACCACACATATCCAAAAATATCCTTACTTTTATTGTTACACTCAAATGCTAGTTTGGCTGGGTATAGAATTCTAGTGTGAGAATTATTTCCCTCAGAATTTAGAAGCATTGTTCATTTTCTTTTACTTTATATGGTAGTTGTTGAGATATTTAATACAATTCAGAATCCCAATGATTTATAAATAAAGTTTTTTTTCTCATTCTGAAAACTTTTAAGGTTTTCATTTCCAGTGTTTTGAGATTTTACTACAATATATCTTGGGGTAACTTGTTTTTCTTTTTCAGTTTGCAATGTACTCACAGAAAAGATTTTCAGTCTGTAAACTCAGTTTGCAGTTTTAGGAAATTTTTGTTTATTGTTTCTTTGAATATTTTATCTTCTTTCTTTATTTTATTTCCCTCTAGGACTTACATTTTTAGATGCTGCTCCTAGATTAATCATCTAAATTTTTCTATTAATTTCTGTTTCTTTGGGGGGGGGGTGTTCTGACTTTATCTTCCAACCCTTTCTTTGGTTTTTAATCAAATATGGATGTTATATTTGTGTTTCCAAGAAATTTCTTCTTTCTGCTCCTTTTTAAAAAATCACCTCCAGTTCTCATTTAAAGAGAAGCATCACCTTCTTTTATCTGAAAATGTTTATCATAATTACTCCTTCTTTGCTTACATCCCTTTGCCTCTTAGTGTGTTTCTATCCCTGCCTTAATGTTGAAGACCTTTCTGAAATATCAAGTTTTCTTAACTGTCCACTCTTACAGAAGTGTAAGGAACTAAACTTCCGAATGAAAATGGTGGAAGGAGAAGAAAGTTGTCAACACATGGGCTTCGCTATAGGGTAATTGAATGGCATTCACAGTTTCAATGGGAAACCAAATATTAAAACTTGTAGGTTTTTCTCTTGGGAAAGTCAATTTCCCCAAGAAAGTCTCTCCAATATTTTGCTTATGTGATACCACCTGGCTTCCAGTTTTGGAGCTTGATAAAGAGAGCTGAGAGACTCACCTTTCAGGAAACAGTTTTATCTTTTATCTTCCATTTTCATATTGGTACCTCCCATTGTACCTAGTATATCTATATTCAGAACTTTTCTGGTTCAACATCTCAGAGCATAAACCTTCTCTAATCTGCCAGCATGGGAAAGGATGACTACCTGGTTGTATAGGGTAGAGGAGTAAGTCTGGGATAAAGAGGTTTTTACTGTGTTTTTAAACAACCTGTAACCAATCCTCCCATTTTTCACCGTCATTCTGAACCCTGCCTTCAGAAGTAACTTAGTGCCTCCAATTCCCAGGCTTTTCTGGGATTTTGTGCCTAGAAATGCTTTGCTATCTATTGGCTCCTGACAGCTATCCCACATCCTTGCAGGCTTGGGTTCCAGTTTTCTGTGGTCTGCTAAGTCAGGTACCACTCATCCATCCACTTTCTAACTTCCAGATTCTTGACTTACCTTGTCCACTGCTGTTTTCTCTTCCATTCTCTCTTTTTCCTTGTGGGTTTATGCCTTTTTAAAAATTCCATTAATGACATTTTAGTGGGACTTCTGAAAATAGCCAAGATAAACATGTGTGTTCAATCAGTGATGATTAAAAAGTTTAATGTTCTCTATTGGAGTTTGGGACCAAAGTAACAATAATTCATAAAGCATTCTTCCACCTTGCTTTGCCTGAGTCCTCTGTGCCTTTATCTTCTGACATGGATAACTGGTTGAAAGTAGTCCTGATCACAAATCACCATATCTCACCATGGCTGAAAATCAAGTGTAACAGAATAATCCCAGACAACATTAACATCATGACTTCTAACATAGCTTCTAACACCATCACCACCACTATCATTCTATCACCACTATCCTTACCTTCACTTCATGATAGCCTCCATTACCACCTCCACACTGCCCCAACCATCACCTTCTCCACCTTCTCCATCATCTACTCCAAAATGTCTATCACCACCCTCACTCTGACATCACCACTTCCTCCACCATTATTATCTCATCATTATGCATACCATAAAAGGCATTGTCTCTGCTTCTATTATTTTTATCAAGACTTCTATCATCTCATCCAGCATTATCACCTCCAGAAAGTTTTTAAAAAACTATTTGAATATATTCTTCTCCATGTGAGTTGCAATAGTGATATTCAGCAACGTGGAAAAGGAGTGATTTTTACCTTTGAACACACAGCATTCTTCTTTTGGAAAAGAGAGGGGTGAAAAAGAACCTACTGGCTTTTCCAGCTCAAGCCACATACATGGGGAGAGGGAGAGGAAAAGAGAATATTCATTGAGCCCTTTCTATGTAATAGGCATTATACTAGGCACATTAGTTGGAGCATTTTCTCTGGTAAGAATCATTGCCTCAATTTTACAAGGAGGAAACTGAGATTCCCAGATGCTAAATAACATACTCAAGGCCACACAATTAATGAGTGGTGGAGCCAAGATTCCAACCCTGTGTGACTTCAAAGTCCATATTCTTTCCATTACACTATGCTGGCAAGAAATCTCAGGAGCTCGATTTAAGCACAATGGGTTATGACTCTGAGCAAAGAGAGCCATAGTCATGGTCCCTGGTCCCAGGGAGATCTGATCTGATGAGGCAGAAAGAAGCCCTGTTCTCAAACAGACTGTTATCTGATGAAGAAGATTCAATCTCAGGCTTCTAGAGCCTATGCTCTGCCTGAGGGCCTCACTCAAGTACCTCTTCACAGTGCCCAAGCCCCGCCACCTCTCCCTGACCTTGGGTTCCCAGAGGGAGCGGGAGGGAGTGTGGACATTCAGTCCTGGGAATGCCTGGGGTTGGGAGAGCTGAGTTATTTTGGGATTGTTTACATTTGGAATCTTCCTGATCTTTGGTCCCAGAAAAACACCCACATGTTGGAAACTCTTCCGAGTTATTCACTGTTGGGGTTTTTCTTCATCTCCTTCAGCTTTTTCTTCTTGGATGGAAAAAAAATCTGCTCGTGATTAGTCACAACCTGTGAGGCTCGGCTTTTGACAGCCCCACTGAGAAGAGAGAGACAAAAGGGCTCAGAGCGGGGCCCATGGGCAGCTGCTGCTGGGAAGGAAGTGTTCGCAGCACTGACCTCGGGGTAAGGGATGGTCTATTCACCTCTCTCTGCCAAGGGACAATTACCCCTTAGACCATGACTATTCCATTCCAAGCCCTCAACCTAACTTTACTTAGGAACACAGGCCAAAGCATGAATTACAAGGAGACCTAGGGGGTCAGGACCTGAGCAAACAGCCAAAAGGGGGGGGGGTGGAGAAACAGGTGCCAAGCACAAAGGATGCCTGCCCCGTGGGGTCCCTTTGGATACCATCTCCACTGATAATTCAGAGTACCCCGCTTCAGGGTGGAAGCATAAGCTGCGACAATCCCGTACCTCCTGGACAGCCATATGATCTCTGGCAAGTTTTATTACATCTTTGGGCTCCTGTAAATCCCAGGGTATGAGCTGGCCTCTTGCTTTTTTTTGTGAGAAGGCTAAGGGTCGGGTGGGGCTGAGCACTGTCCACAGAGGCCAGGACAAAGGGAGATTGTTTGAGCTGAAGAACTAGGGCTTAGAAGTCAGATCTGGATCCAATTTTAAAATCTAAGAATTGTGAAACATGGTAGGAAGGGGATAATAAAGGGAATTTGGGAAATCTCCCTTGGTGTAGGTCTTTTTAAAGAGGTTTCAAAGCAACAAAGGGAAAATCAATTAATACAATAAGCAACAATACAACTGCATGGCTCAATGTCAGGGGAACGGCAGAGCCATCTGCGGGGGGTGGGGGGGACCCCAGGAAACTGGTTTTGCCAGGCTCCTGTCTATATAAACAATTTGAAGCATTTAAAATCAGCTTGTCAGCAGCATTCTGAAAAGCCAATTCTCATGTGATCCCACATAAAAAATACTTCACGAGCGAGAGGAGCAATCCACTCATCAGACTGCCTGCCTGGAACCAAGTGTGGCTATAAGGTCCAGGGTGACCACGTAGACATGGGTCTCATTGCTTGTTGGGGCAACTAGTCAACCCCATACATGAGACAGAGGCTTAGAGAGTACCTGGAGGAGAAAGAGGAACTGGAGCCCACACAGGTCTCCGTCCCGGCTCAGAGAGCCCCACTCTGATGACACTGACAGCCTTGGTCAGTCCTGGCCACAGAAAGGAACCTAAATTTGTTTTAAGAAAGGCCCTCCAAAGCTGGGGCCCTTCTTGTCCAGGTCTAACAATGGTACTGAAATAGGGGACGCAACCTCTCAGCAGAGCAACTCAAACCTCTGCAGTAGGGGGTGCTGGGGGGCAGGCAGCAAAACTGGGGTTCTAGTCCTGCCTCTGTCTTTTACTGGCTATGTGACCTCAGGCCACCCTCTGTTGCTCTCTAAGCCTCGGGTCCCTCATCCATAAACCCCCAAGAGCTACTGTGAAGAGTCATAGCCCAGTGTCCTGGTCCTGGTCCTGCCTTTGCCTACAATAGGCGGACATGCCCATGGCCATGTGGTCCAGGTCTACACTCTTGGCCCTGCCTTCCAGAGTTGAGGTTGTGCTGGTTAATACCATTTCTTCCTAGGGCTGGAGCTCTGTTTTTCTTGAGAAAAGGGGTTGCTAGGGTAGGGCCAGGTCAGGGAGGGCAGAGCCAAGGTAAAGGTCTATTATTTAAAACAGGCACTGACGCTAGCAGGGTTCAAGCTGCAGGCCTTACAGGAGTGGAAGGAAAGCCCAGGCTGGGTCACCCACATGAGGTTCTCGAGGATGTTATACTAGCAAAAACACTGCCAGCTTAGACTGTAGGGGACAGAGAGGATGGAATAAAAGGAGGCGGTATGACAATGAAAGCAAAAATTGGAGTGATCCAGCCACAAGCCAAGGAATGGGGATAGCACTGCTCCTGGAAAAGGAATGGATTCTCCTCCATGAGGCCACAGGGTCAGGAGCTGAAGATGTCTTTGTGCTGAGAGTTATCTCGGCCTTATTGTAGGAAAAGGAAGTGGCAGGTGAGCCCTCAGAGAAAAATATTCAAGCTGACCCATTGATCCAGTCCTATATGTGACGGAGTCCTGATAGCTACCTAGTACAAGTCCACATCTGGGTCTCCAAAGCTGCCCCAGGCATCAGCTAGGGAGCAGCCAAGCTCAGGGACCAGGTGAGGAATGGAGACGAGGACTTGATTAAGCTAAGCATGGCCTCTCTCCTGATTTCTTCTCTCCCACCTCCAATAGTGCAGTTAGGTTAGGAGCCTCTTGGAAAATTCCTCTGATGGCGCTTGCTCTTCCATGTGAAACCTGACCCCTATGGCCCTCAGCATGGTCAAAGCAAGCTAGAACACCCAGAGATAAAGCAAAGGAAGCCCTTAGCAAGGACCCAGCAAGGGCTCCCCAGGAGCTGTCGAGACACTTCATGAACTTGCCATCACCAGAACTCTGTCACGCCAGGTGGCAAGCCTGGTCATCGCCTGCCTTCCTTGTACTGCAGAGCCCTCTGAATCCCCAGCCTGGGCAGCCCCCTGCTTACCCCTCACCTCCACTTGGGAGTACCCCAGTCTTCCATCTATGGCTACTTGTTTTAAACCAAAATGTAGTCTGTCAAACAATTTTGTTTTCTTGTTTGCAAATTTAAATGAAAACTTTAACTGATATATAAAATTGACTCCATTTAATTAGAGTGAACATTTAATACACCAACATTATCCAAAATAAGAGACTTATGTACATGGATGACCCCAGAGCAAGGGCTGCAGCTGCAGGTGCAGGACCATAACTGGCAATGCAGCCCCTCCTGGTGATGTAATAGGGCACAGGTGCTAGCACCACCCAAAGAGGAAAGAGAGCCAACCAAGTGCCTGCAGGTCCGGGGATCTGGACTGAGGGAGAAGCGGTCTCCATAACTGAGTCCCAGATGTCATCCAGGCCTGAGAATTCCCAAGGTTGGGGGGAGGGTGGGAAAGACCACTAAGAAAGCAGGACAGATGAAAGAACTACACTCGAGGCCCCAAGTATGGGGATTATGACCACAGGGACTGGTGGGCCTTGGCCTGGGTTGGTGACGCCAGGTTCAACCAATGCCTTTCTGCTCAGAATATCATTATCATTTATTGCAACAATATCCTTTCCAATCACTCTCAAAACTAGTAACGCCAGGGAGGGAGGCTGTGCATTATTTCTGCCATTTTACAGATGGAAAAGTAGAGGTAAAGTGATGACATTTGTGTCCTTTTTCCTTGTGGACACTCTTCTTCACAGCAGAGAGCTGAGGAGGAGCCCAGGAAAGCGGTATGAAGCCCCCAGGGGTTACTCCCAGCCTTGCATTTTGGTGCAGCAGACCAGTCTTAACCAGCTGGTTTGGGGGGGTGTTACCTGCCTCAAGGCATGGCCACACCGTCTCCATCAAACTGGCACTTCTAGAAGATCTGAGCAGAGCCACTACTTTGGGTCCCCAGTTTGTTTGCAGATTCGCCAGAGCCTTGGGCTCCATCACCAACAAGGTTCCTTCAGCTTCTTCCCTCCAGGCTTCTGGCTCCGACTTCCTTTGGGAAAAGGAGATCCAAGCCGCTCTGGGAAACGCTCTCTGCAGCGGAGCCTGGCACTGTGTCCAGGTCGGCAAAGTTATATTTAACTGGCTATATTTGCAGTCCCACTCACTTGTCCCAATTCTGGCCCCGCCTGTCACCCCTCTCCCCCCTCAGCAGCCCGTCCTGCACCATTGAGCCCGCGTCGCCCCTGCTCACCCTGCTCCAGCTGTGCAATTGTGGTCTGGGCCACAAGCTATTTTTTGCTTGGTGCCAAAGATTATTCAGTTATCAGGAATGTGTGTTTAAGTGGCCGTCTCCGGAACAAAGATTATAAATAGGAACTTGGGGTCAAGGCCTAGGCCCCAGTGTCCTCCTCCTCTTTGTCCCAATTCCTGTCCCTGCTCCTAGGTTTTACTTGGGGTGGACACCAGGGGGCCATGGTGGGGTTGTCTGGTAGAAAAGACCCAGGCTGGGAGACCAGAGGTCCAGGACTGAGCACATCCTGGCAGGCGAGTCACCTCATCCTTTCTGAGACTTGTTTTCTCCACCTGGGCAAAGGAGAGACTCGGACCCATTCATTGAATGGCTAACACATGGTGGGTCTCTGCTGGTCTACAGTTGGTCAGGTTGGTATCAGGAAGGAGAAAGCAGCAACTATTGAATATCAGATTTTTTTGGGGGGGTGGAAGATCTCAGGGTATTAGAAAGAAAAAAAATAAGCAAGAAAAGTCTTGGAAGTAAACATGTAAAGTGGAGGGAAGAGAGATTGATAATTTGCCTTTAGGGGCTTCCAGGCTGACAGTGGAGGCGGGGCCCAAGTCTGATTCCAGCACAAAGCGGCCTGTAAAGGGTGGACAGGGCACGCTGGGCACAGGCACGCAAGATGAGGCTGAGCTTTCTCTGGTTCCCAAGGTGCCAGTTCTTCTGGGTGATAGATCCAGGCTAGAGGTTCTGGCCTAGGAAGTTCGCCTGGTGACTGTGGGTGGGGACACCCAGCCAACAGTGTTGGGCTACTTCCTGGTGACCAGTGTCCCCTCCTGGCCCCTCCAGCCTCTCTGACATGGCTCAGGCAGCTCTGGCTCCCCTTTACCCCACACAAAAGGCAAGAATAGGGCTACACCAAAATGCAAGGCTGGGAGTAACCCCTGGGGGCTTCATACCGCTTTCCTGGGCTCCTCCTCAGCTCTCTGCTGTGAAGAAGAGTGTCCACAAGGAAAAAGGACACAAATGTCATCACTTTACCTCTACTTTTCCATCTGTAAAATGGCAGAAATAATGCACAGCCTCCCTCCCTGGCGTTACTAGTTTTGAGAGTGATTGGAAAGGATATTGTTGCAATAAATGATAATGATATTTTGAGCAGAAAGGCATGGTTGAACCTGGCGTCACCAACCCAGGCCAAGGCCCACCAGTCCCTGTGGTCATAATCCCCATACTTGGGGCCTCGAGTGTAGTTCTTTCATCTGTCCTGCTTTCTTAGTGGTCTTTCCCACCCTCCCCCCAACTTTGGGAATTCTCAGGCCTGGATGACATCTGGGACACAGTTATAGAGACCGCTTATACAGCTTTCAATTCCAGCAGGACCGATGCTGAGACCTCTTCCCTAAGAAGGCTCAGGCCATGACAGAAATGGGAGTGAGAGACAGGGAAAGTTCCAGAGTCCAGAGCCCTGAGTGATCTCTGATTACCAGCAGGCCCCAGGATGATGCCAAGGTGCTACTTGGGCTGACACTCTTGGTAAACTTTTCTCTGCTTCTAGCAAGTCCCTCTCAGGACCCTTCAGTCACTCTGTTTGACAGGAGCTTGGCTCTAAGCTCTGAATTTTGGGGAGTGAGTGTGATTCACCCCCCTTAGGAGTTTCTAGACTGTAGTAAATAAGGTAGACAGCTCCAGGTCTCAGGCCTTGTGTAGAGGCATGTCATACATTTCCAGAGGTTCCAGATGGGGTCTCACTCATGGTCGGGGAAGAACCTCCTCTCTGCCTGCTCACTGCAAGCCACCTGACGGAGTCCTGAATACCAACCAGTCAGCAGGGAGGGAGTAAGTGGGGACACACAGCTAGGAATGACTGACATCACTTCCACTCATACCTCATTGGCCAGAACTTAGTCTTAATGGCCACACCTAACTGTAAGAGAGTTCCTGCTGCCAACCCCTCCAGGCCCAGATGCCCTTACATTTCCAAGGTTATCAAGCCTGCAGGGTGTTCAGCTGCGCTGCTTTCCTTCCATTCCCCCCTGGGGTCCTGTGGGGAAATGGAAACATCCTAGTCCCCATGGCTGTGCTGTGGGTCCTGAAGCATCACCGCTTGAAACCTGAATCTCACAAAGCCCAGCAGGCTCTCTCTGTTAAGGGTGTGATCCACTTTTAGCACACTGCTTGCCTCCCTTCAACACCCTTCCAACAGAAGGGAATTTCCCTTGTGTATGATCGTATGGGAAGTAATGTCCACTCCCCACTCAGAGGGTGATGGCCAAATCCGCTCATCACTGTCCCTGACAGCCAGGGCCAAGTACTCTGCACAGTTCAGCAAGGAACATGCCAAGAGGAGCCCCTCAGCCCCCTAAGACTGCAGCTGTCAGGGCTCCTGCAACAGTGTGGGACAAGGGGCTGGGCCGTGCAAACATGGCACAACCAACGCTGGGGTCTCAGTGTGGGGCCCTGGCCTTACCTTTCACAAAGATGCCCTAAGAGCTTACCCTCTGCTACATGGCATGCTAGTTACTGCAGGTACCAAAGGGAAGGAGGCCCCCGAGCTGTTCCTGCAGCTGCTCACAGTCAGGTGTGGGAAGAGTGATGGTGGAGGCCAGCAGGAAGCCGCAACAACGGGGAATGGTCTCAGGAAGGCCTCTGGAGGCCATGGAGGTAAAGGCAGGGGCCTTGTGTGTTAAAGGTTCAGAGTGAGAGGAAGGGAGGGAGTCTGTATGAGGATGTGGAAGAAGGCCATGTGGCTGGTACTTAGGATGAGTGGGGAGAGGACAGAGATGCAGGAGGAGGTTAGATGAGGGGGTGAGAGTCAGATCATGCCTTAGGGAACTCTTATTGAGGGCAACAGGAAGTCATTGAATGGCATTAATCAGGGGCTAACCTGATATATTTACATGTCCGAAGGGCCCTTCAGCCACACTGTGGGGAGTAGATGGGAGAGTTCCTAACCAGGATGTTGGCAGACTAGTTGGGAGGTGCTCACCAATGTCAGGTGAACAATGGTGGTGGCCTGAACTCTGGGTAATGGAAAGAGGATGCAGACGGAGGTGGGCCGTCCAGAGACCCAGTTAGGAAATATTGTAGAATCCATAAGACAAAGTGAGTACTTGGATGTTAGAAGGAGAGACAAAGAAAAGTGAAACATTCACACATTCGTCCATTTATACATTCATTTACCAGTTACACAATGAGTGTCTAACACACATGAAGTTCTTTGCCAATCACTGGGGACATAGTAGTGAGCAAGACAATGAGTTCTCTGCTCCCGGAAATTTACATTTTAGTAGCATAGTGGAGATGCAAAATAAACACAGAAACAAATATAAGATCATTTCAGGTAGTGACAAATGCTATAATGGTAATAAAACAGGGCAAATGATAAAGAGTAGTTTAGAGAAAGGGCCTATCTTAGACAGTCTGTTCTTTGAAGGTATTTCCAGAAGAGAGAATCAAAATAAAGGAACTGGGGTGGGGAGGATTAGCAGGCTTTGGGGAAAAGCAGGAAGACCAGCGTAACTGGGGGATCGTGAGTGAGAGGCTGGGAGAAAATGACATTGCTACAGCCAGATCTTGTAGGGCACAGTGAGTCGTTTCAGTCTTATTCTAAATGAAATGGCAGTCACTGTAAAGACCTGATCTGATTTACGCTTTTAAAAAGATTTTCAACTTCTTTATGAAAAAGGGACCATGACTATCAGTTTGCTAGGGCTGGTGTAGTAAAGTACCACAAACTGAGCAGCTTACAGAACAGAAGTGTATTGTCTCAAGGTTGTGTTGGCTAAAAGTCTGAGATCAAGGTGCCTGCATGTTGGTTCTTTGTTAGAGCTGTGATGAAAATCTCTTCCACCCTCTCTTCTGGATTCTGGAGGTGGCTGGAAATCTTTGTATTTCCTCAGCTTATAGAAGTGTCACCCCAATCTCTGCCTTCATCTTCACATGGCATTCCCCCTATATGTGTGTCTTTGTCTAAATTTCCCTTTTATAAGGATATCAGTCATTCCCTTTTATAATGACCTCATCTTAATTTAATTCATTATACCTGCAAAGATCCTACTTCCAAATAAGTTCACATTCTGAGGTTCTGGGATTGGGATTTCAACATATAATGTTAGAAGGGGACACAATCCAGCCCATGACAAGTGCATTCATTTTTGCACCTCCTAAGTACAATTTGATACCAGAGATCTTAGGCAGCTACACTGTCAGGTATCCAGTGAGGAACTAGTGGGCAGTGATGCTCCTGACTGAGGTGGTAATACTGAGGAGGAGCCAGAGTGGAAGGAAATGGTGAGTTCCGTTTCAAACATGAGGATTTTGAGGTATCTGTAAAAGGCTCAAGAGGAGTATCCAGTAGGCAACTGCACATGCGCTGTGGACCACAGGACAGAAGCTGGGGCTAAGGACGTTGGTTTGAGAGCCAGGAGTATCCCAAGCAGTAGTTAATATCAAGGAAATGGGAAACATGTGGAGAGAAAAGAAAACCACCACTTGGGGCTGTGCCTTAAAGAAAACTGACATTTAAGGCCTTAGACTGAGAAGGGGCAGCAGAGATAGCTGGAAAATCAAGAGTGGTGCCTTGTGAGCCAGGGGATGGCAGAGTTTCAAAAAGGAGCAAATTGACCCGTACTTCTTATACAAGTGAGCTAAGTTGTTGGGACCAATCCTCCTACTAAGGGAAACTGAGAGTGACGAAGAATTGGTTTTAAAGCCAAAGGTTGAAGAGCATAGAAGAGCTCACAAGAAAGTGGGAATTACCAGGCCAAATCTGGAAGGCAGAGACCCCAACCCTGAAGGCATTTGCCAGTCTGTAAGAAAAAGCTTCAAACCCAAGCTGTGATTTTTCACACCTCTCATGAAGAAGGGAAGGGAAGAGAAAGCCCAGGGCTTCCCCAGACTCTAACAGATCACATCCAGCCTCAGCTAGAATTCTAAAGAGCTGCCCCTTGGGGTGAGGGCGCACTGAGAGGAGAGTGACCCTTCACCCCCTCCCCTCCCTGGTCCCCACAGGCACGTGCGCAGGCGTGCACATGGGTACACACGTGTGCCCCTCAGGATTATGCAGAGAGCTGCCTTGATGCGTAGTACAGATCTGGGGAGAACAAAAAAGAGAAATGGAAGAAATAAGGGAGGGAAAGGAGAAAGAGGAAAAGGAGAAGACAAGAAAATCCATCACTGAGAATTTATAAAACAAACACAAATCTCCACTAGAATCGCCAACCAAATTTGTGTCCTGAGGAAGTTCGAGAAATCTCAAGCTGTGAAGTTTTATTTAATGGGGATTGCACTCTTAGTCAGTGTTTTCACTATTAAATGATTTTTTAAAAATAACATTTTTAATTCTATTAATTGTGTTTACATGAAATATCAAAAACTTAGGGATATATGGTATGGATATGCTTACCAAAGAAAGGCTGAAGTAGTTGTGTTAATTTCAGACAAAATAAACTTTTAGGAAAAGGTCTTGCTAAGATAAGGCAATTCATTCACAATCATAAAACATCTGGCTCATCAGAAAAGTATACATATTAAAATGATACATACCTAACAATTTGGTCTCTAAAGGGAATGAAGGGGCAGGTTCCAAATTGATTGGAACTTCAAAAAATTGAGAAATCCACAATCATACTGGGGTGTTTTTTTAAAAAAAAATTCTGTTAATGGATTTTTAAAAACTCAGTAGAGATATAGATTTTCTATTAATTAAACAGTTTTGTGTTCATTTTTTTTTATTTTATTTAGCAAATTAATCTTCATGGGGTAACTGATCAATAAGAGTACACAGGTTTTAGGTAAACATTTTTATGGCATTTGGAGGTATAGCTATTTTGAAAAACAGGATTAACAAATTTTACTGAGTGGACATATATAGAAAACATCACATGGCACCTATGAATGATATGTTTTATTTTTTCAACCACCCTTGGGAGAGTTATATAAATTGATCATATACTGAATTCCAAAGCAAATCTCAACAAATGTAAAAGAATGGAATAATAAAAAGCATACTCTAATCCCATTGCAAGTAAACAAGAAATTTATTTTAAAAAGACAGCAGAAGAATCACCTTATATTTGAATATTAAGAAACACATTTATAAATAATCTAAGTGTCAAAGAATATATTTTGAGCTGTACAATAATAAAAATATTATATATGAAAATTTGTGAAGCAATGAAAACATAAAGAGAAAAATTACTGCCTTAGTATATTAAAAAAGAAAAGAGGCTAAAAACTAATGAGCTAAGCAGCAATTTTGATAAGAAGAACACCAAAACAAACCCAAAGATAATAAAAGGAAATGCTAAAAATAAACACAGAAAGTGATGAAATAGAAAACAAATAGGTAGTATATTCAAAATAGCCAGAAATTGAGTCTTTGAAAGGACTAATATAATTAGCAAACCACTAGTGGGAATGACCAAGTGAAAGAGAGAAAGAGAGAGAGAAAAGAATGAGAGAAGTCACAAATAACCAATAGCAGAATGAGAGAGTGGACATCTCTGCAAATCTATAAAGATGTAGGAAGATAAAAAGAACACTAAAAAAAAATGTTATGGGAATAAAGTATGTTACTGAGATCAAGTAAAATGACCCATTAGGGAACTGATCATGATGCCAGCTACCTGCTTGTCCTCCCTGCCCAATATCCTCTCTGCCCCAGGCAAGGCCTCAGTGCCTCTGACTTTGCAAGTGGAGGCCTTTGCCTTTCAAGTCCTAGCTCAAGAGCTGAAGGGTTTCAATGTATCTCAGACACTGACTTGCATTAATTCAGTTCACAGAAGCCAGACTACCAACCAGATGCCAGTGTGTTCTTCTGTAGTAGGAACTGTCCCTTCTTTGGGCCTAGAATGCACCCTCCACTCCAGAGCATCCTCTCTCAGGACCAGGGTGGGGAACAGAATAGCAGAGTATTTCAGTACATGGGATCAGGAGTTAAGCTGCCTGACCAAATCCTACATTTTAACTTACACTTTGTGAGTTTCAATTTCCTCACTTACAAATTTGGGAGAATAATGGATTATTGTGAAGATGTAATGAGTTAATACACATAAAGAGCTTAGACTAGTACCTGGCATACACAAAGCAACCAATAAACGTTGATAATAACGGCTACTACCCGAGAAGACAAATTCTTACTCAGAAGATTGCTTGGTGAACGTGGAACAGGCAAAGAGGTGTGGAATGGTTTGGAAAGAACTTTTACTTTACTCTGGGGAAGCCTAATAAAATATCTCAACTCCACAAGAAAGACCAGACACTCCCCCATTTCCTGAGCTTCCCTTCCCTGAACATGGTTAGAAAGCAACAGACAGCTGTTGTTTCTCTGATCTTTCTCATTCTAATCTCACTATTTCAAGCCACCTGCCCCTTGTAAAGCTAAGGTCACAATTTCTGTAGCTGTGAATTCAAGGAGTTTCTCAATGCCCCATACTTCCGTTTCACATAAATTTCACAAAACCATCTACATGGCGGGGTTGTTCCAGTTATCTATTGCTGCATAACAGACCACCTCCGTTTTAATGGCTTAAAACAGAGGTTGGCAAACTATGGCCCACTTTGTGCTTTTTGTACTGCCCACAAGCTTAGAATGGTTTCTTATGTTTTTAAAGAGTTGGAAAAATATCAAAAGAAGAATACTATTTCATGGCAGGTGAAAATTATATGAAGCTCAGATTTCAGTGTGCATAAAGTTTTATTGGAACACAGCCACGCCCACTCATTTATGCATTGCCTGTGGCTGCTTTTGCAGGGCAACAGAGACCTAAGGGCCCACAGAGCCTGAAATATTTACTGCCACATTCTTTATAGAAAAATTTGCCAACCCCTGGTTCAAAACATCAACTGTCATTTATTTGACTCACAAATCTGCAATTTGAACCACGCTCCTCTGGGACAGTTTATCTCTGCTCCTTCCAGCATCGTGTGGGGTGGCTTGAGGCTGGGAGTGACTCACTGTTGGGATAGGAACTGTCTGAAGTCCTGCTCACTCACCTATCTAGCAGTTGGTGGGGGCTACCCGCTGGGACCTCAGCTGGACTCTTTGTTCAGATCACCTACGAGTGACCTCTTTGTGGCTGCTTGGCTTCCTCATAGCACAATGGATAGATTGCAAAAGCACATGTCACAAAAAAACAGAAGTTGAAGCTGCCAGTTTCTTAAAACCTGGTCCCAGAAACACATTGAGTCATTTTCACCATATTCTGTTGGCCAAGCTGTCACTGAGCCCACATTCAAGGGGAATGTATATAGACCCCATCTCTCATTGAAGAGGGTGTCAAAGAATTTGGCAGCCATGTTTTAAATGCACCACAGTTGTAAGATTTGGGGGTACATAGCAAGGACTCCATAGGAGTAGGTGTTAATCAATGTCAATATCACCATCATTTTAATAAAACTTTTGCTCATGGGGGACTAGGAGGCATCCTGTCCCTGCCCTAGGTATCAGGCACATAGATTCAGATCAGCTCTGGGCTGGAGTAGAGTGCAGACATCCCATTTTTCAGGAGCTCCTCCGGTGATTCTAATGTGCAGCCTGGGTTGAGAACCACTGAGCATGGGAGCAATTTGAGCATTTGTTTTTGTCTGCATGCAGTAAACAAACCCATTTCTCTACCCCTCTATACAAAGATTTGAGGATGGGAATCTGGTTCACCTCTAAATTCCCTGTAGAGCCCAAGCAAGGGCCTAGAGCAGGGGTCTCAAACTCAACTCAGCATGTGGGCCGCAGAGCAAGATCACAGCCGTTCGGCAGGCCGCACTAGGTCTACAAAAGGCAACTGTTACGCAACACTTTTCTCACTGCAGTTGAAAACAAAAAAAAATCAGTACAACAAGCACAATCATACATGCAGTTTACTCAGTGTCACAAAACGACCAGAAACTGTAGTTCGCATCACAACTGCTGTTAACTAAGCTAATATCTAGCTAGGATGCTAGAGAAATGAAAAATACAAGTAGGCCCCTAGGCTTACTTAATTTTATCCAAAATATTTTGAACTTCGTGGATTAGTCTGCGGGCCGCACAAAATTGTTCGGCGGGCCACATGCGGCCCGCAGGCCGTGAGTTTGAGACCCCTGGCCTAGAGCATAGCAGGGTCTCCAGGGATACCAGTGGGGTGCCACGCATCTGAGGATCCCAGGATTTCAGCCCTCCAGTCGGGCCACCCATTGCCTGCAGGTTTGTTCTGACACTGAGCTGACCCAGAGCAGAGGTGCCTGGCCTTTTCCCAGCCTCCCCAGTCCCTTCTATTCCCTGCTCTTCCTTCTGGAATGGGCAGTTTCTGAGATGACACATTGAAAGAGGCATGAGCTCAGGGCCAAGAAACTATTAGGTTTTTGCTTTCCTTGGGCAGAGGTGCAGCAATGAGTGGAGTCACTGGTCATTGTAAGGGGGTGAGGAATGGGTCTGGATGGGATGAGAGTTGTCACCAGCCTTGCTGAAGGCCCACACATAGCCCATGACCGGCCATGCCACATCTGAAGAGCCTTTCTCATGGCCCCATTCCACATCAAAGCCTAGCTTCCAGATGCCAATCTCCAGAGTCAGGGCCACCATGTCATGGTCCCCATAAGACCCCCTCAGACCGAAGCCATGTGTGGGAGTCCTGGCAGTGGGAGCTGGGGTCTTCTTGTTGTGGAGCACATGGACTGGCAGATCTGCTCCACCCACTCCAGGCCTCACCGAGGAGTCTGGAGCTCAGAATTACTAATGTCAAGACATTGCATGTTTCTCCATCAGAGGAGGGACCAGGCGAACTTTCATCATCTGGGGCTTTGTGAGGTCACTGGCCTCACTGCAAGTCTCATCCACATCAGTTACACTAAGGATAAACTGCCTTCCAGTCACACTCAGCCCTAGTTCTGGTCACATCAATGTGACCTCAGACTGACCACAACCATGGCCATAGACTGACCTTGACACTGACTCAGACTGATTCCAACCCTAGCCAAGACTAACCTCTAACACTGGCTACAAAACTCACCCTGCTCAGAGACTAACCCAGACCCTGGCTGCAAAACCAACCCTGACCCTGACCACAAACTGGCTGTAAAGCTGACCCTGACCACAGACTGACCTTCAACCTCTGAATAGGTTTAGTGGAATGTACCAAAACCTAGCACAGCTTCACGGACCCACCGGTACACCGATCTGGCTCCACTGAGTGACAGCCGTGGGCCAGGAGGAAGGTTTGTCCTGTGCCAGCCCAGGGACCCTGCAGCAAGCAGGTCCTAAGTGACTGCTCCCAGGCAAAACAGCTGAAAAGCACCTTCTGGAACACCTGAAAGAGCCCAGTATTTGCCAAGCATGCCAGCTTGCTTGGCCTCTGAGCCCTTGCCGTGGAGTTTCCCAGTAGGCAGGTCTTCTCTTTTCTGCTTACTCTAAACCTGCCACGTCCAGTCCCACCTGCCTGAGCAGGCGATCTCACTGCTCCAGTTAGGTTTTCAAAGAGCTTTGACCCACTTGGTCCTCACAGGAAGTGCCCTCTGAGAGCATCTCTTAGGAAACTTCTCTCCCCAACCTACCAACATGAGAGTAGACAGAGGATCTGCCCCTTGCTTTCCCCAACAAAACTCGGTGGAGACCGGTCTGGAATCGTTTAAATAAAAGTTCTCTGTTTTCTTGCATATATTGCTGCTGGGAAGAAGTCTGGGTTCAATCTGATCTGGGTTTCCCTGTAGGTAATGTTTTTTCTCTTCCAATGATTCAGGTGGAGAGGGAGCGTGGGGCACAAGGGGCAAGGAAAAGTTCACTATGGGACATTGCACGGACAGCAGGGTGGCAGCCTGCCCGAGGGTGCCTTGGCCCTGCCATCTCCCCACCCCATCTGCTGCGCCTGTGCTCTGAGCACCACCCACTCTTCCCTCTCCAGTATCCCTGAGCCTCGAGACTCTGAGAATCAAGGTGCTCTCCATACACACAGCCTGTATACTCAGAGCTCAAGAGTTCTCCTCTCTTATGGTAGGGGCCATTCCTCACTCCTGCATGGCTGGCTGGCCAGGGGACACATGTGAGCACCTGCTGTGCAGGGTGTGTGCATACTTTACTCACACATGGCAATGAACCTGCATGTGTGTATGAATATGTGTATGATTGTGTATGCATATGTGCACTCGTAAGTACCTGTACATGGACACAGATGAGTATGTGCGAAGTGTCTAGAAGTGAGTGCATGGGTGTTCGGTATCTGTAGCTGTGTAAGGGTCATGAGAATATTGTGAATGTGTTAAATATGGGATGTGTCTACATGTGTGCTTTTGTGTGTGTATGTGTTTTTGAGAATCTGTTGCTTTTTCATCCCGACCAGCAGTGTGCTTTGAGGGGCAGGCAGCCCGCAGTGCCGCCTCACCTGAGTTTCCTGAGGTCCTTGGACTGGATAGGGCAGATTCCCAGCAAAGCTTCAGGGCTTGGGTCCAGTGGGACAATATCCCAAGTCTCTTGAGTCTGTGGCCAGTAGCCTTGACAGAGCCAGAAACCTGTCAGCAGCTCAGTGCCCATGGGTGGCCTGCAGGAACAAGGATACCAGGAGCATTTGGGATGGCCTTCTGCCTCAAAGTCATTACTCCAACACCAAGTCGAAGCAAATGGGGTACTTACTGCCAGCACAACCTGCAACTAATGCCACCCTTCTACCCCCAGACCTGTCCCCAGGTCCCTGGCCCTGCAGCATGCACGGCACTAGCCCCTGCATCCTGATCCCACCACGATCCACCTGCCCCACTCCATCCTCCAGACACACCTTTGCAGAAAACAGGCAAAGGGAACCTGTGTGTCTTCCACTCCAGGAAGTTCATGCTTTCCACAGCCAGGACTCTGAGCAGGCCTGAGGAGGAAACCAAAGAACACTCTAAGAAAAGACCCCGGACTCCTGAGTAATAACTTCAACTTCCATCTCAGCTCCGCTGACCCATGAAGTAAAATCTGAGGCTTCAGACATTCCCTGGGGTCTGCGGCACCCTGCAGCGGGGAAAGGCCGTTAGAATGTGACCGGAGTCCCTCTAACTGGCTCTGCAGGCCTGTAAGGAGTCTCGGACCCCAGCACAAAGGCTCACACAGCAAGTCACGTTACCCTTTGCACCAGGTTGAGGGAGAAGCAGAACATGAGGCATTCTGGGAGGAGTGTGTGATTTGAGTCAAGTTCCAGCTGAACTGCTTATTAGCTTTATGACCTTTGGCAAAATTTTCTTTAGTTTTTTTTACATAGGGTGACAAGATCATTTAAAATCCAAATTGGAACCCTTTTAAGAGTGAAACAGGTCCTTATTAATACTTATACCCAGACGGCAGGTATGAACCTCAATGTTCCGGGCAAACGGGGACATGTGATCACCCTATGTCATCTACAGTAGTGTTGGTGATGATGATGATGATGATGATGATGATGATGATGATGATGATGACGGGTTTGCAAAGGGAAGAGCCCCTAGTAGATTTTCAGACATTCCACTCTGGCCTCGAGCTGAGTCTGAGGGTGAAGGTGGGAGAGAAGGGTGCAGACAGTCCCTCTGCCCCGCCCCCCGGGCCCTCTGCCACTGGACTTCCCGTCCCTCCCGCCCTGCTCACCCCAGCGTGCCCTGACTCTGACTCTACAGCAGCTTTGATGCCTTTAGCAGCTGCCCAGGTTTATCTCCAGGGGAGTGCTAGGTTCATAGATCAGATAAATTCTCTGGCAGACATGGGGCTGGTGACCAACTGCCAGAGGTGGGAAGGCCCTTGGCTCAGGGTCAGCTGGGTTATTCTGACTCCTCAGCAGGGGGCAGGGCCTTGGGAAGGAGAAATCTATAGTGTGCAGGGAGAGACTCGTCTCCGATGAGCTGCATTTGGCTTTGCCTCCAGCTTGGAACCAGAGAGGAAGGAGGAACCAAGCAAGGAGCTGGGAAAGGAAGGGGGAGAAGAAGCTGGGGAAAATAAACCTGGAAAAGAATCTATTTTTAAAAAGTCACTCTTTTTTGGTTCCAGCTCTTCTCCTACCACACCCCAAAACCCAGGCATTGGGCCACAGGGTGTGGTGACAAGGTGTGTGTGGTCAGTGACGGGAAGCCCTTAGGCTCTGAAGCATCTGGGGAGAGGCCAGGTGAGGAGGGGTGGGTGTGTGGGGCTCAGCAGAGGTCACCACAGCCTGTCCCCTCTCTCACCGTTATTGGGTGCCATGCCCCTACACGTGTCTTTAAACATTTTTGACAGGGACACACGTTTTATGCCACAAACCAGAACATACACAGTTTACAACAACAACAAAAATCTTGCCCTTTTTTAAGTCAGTGCATCCTATATTTTCAATTCTACTGTTATATTTTAAAATGCTGCTTGCAACTCATAGCATTGTTTTATAATGCACTATGGGTCATAACCTACCTGTGGTTCTGAAAAATCGCTGCTCCAGACTATTACTTTTCAAACCTTAATGAGTCTCCCTATAAATCCCCTGGAAGCTTGCTAAGTACAAATTATGGTCCAATAGTTCTGCAATGGGTCTTGAGATTTCGCAATTCTTTCTTCTTCTTTTTTAAACTTTTCCCATTGATTTGAGAGAAAAGGAAGAGGAAGGGAGGGGGGAAGGGAAGAAGAGAGAGAGAGAGAAGCATCATGTCACCATTCCACTTAGTTGTTCCATTTAGTTGTGTACTCATTGATGGCTTCTTATATGTGCTCTAACTAGGGTTTGTACCTGCGACCTGGGCAGGCAGGGATGATTCTTTACCCATTGAACACCCGGCCAGGATGAGACTGCATTTCTAACAAGCTGCCAGGTGAAGCAATGCTGCTGGTCTTCAGATCTCAGAGTAAAGGGTCTCAGACCACAACTCCACATAGCACCAATTTCAGCAAAGGGATTTAGGAATCATGCAGGCAAGGGGAAGAGGAAGGTCCCACTGACAGCTTCCTATTACTCAGCCTCCAGGGAAGGCTGCAGCTGAACTGTAGCAAAGGCGTGGCAGCATCTGATGGTAAAGAGCTGCCCTCCGGGGACATGATCTGGGAGCCAAGTGAGGGCACAACTGCCAATCAGCATTAGCTGGCCGAAGGAAGGAAGGAAGGAAGGAAGGAAGGAAGGAAGGAAAGAAGGAAGGAAAGAAGGAAGGAAAGAAGGAAGGGAAGAAGGAAGGAAAGAAGGGGGGAAGGAAAGAAAGAAGGAAGGAAGGGAGGGAGGGGGAGAGAGAGAGAGAAATTTTCAGGTTTGGGGCCCTCAGCATTCTAACAGGCAAGGCTAACAATGTCACAAGCTGGATTACTCACTAATGATCTAACATTAACCAGAAATAGCTGTCTAGTTACTTTTCCATTTTCTGATTGGAGTAGTAATGCTGATCCTGCCCTCAAGTTAGAAAAAACTATGCAGCAATTGATTAGGGCAGTAGTTCCCAAACAGAACACCAGAGAAGACTAGCTCAGCAAGATCACTCATCCTAAATTCCTAGAACTGTGTTGGGCGGATAAAATGTATTATGCTCACTTTGTTAAAGATAACACGAGGAGGCAGTCGCCCAGGTGATATTAATGTGTGTTGGGGGCAGGCAGGATTGTTGTAGCCTGGGGCTTGGTTTTGGGATTAAGCCTTTCCCACCCTTTTTGATGTGGGGCGGTACAATCCAATCATGCCTCAGAGAAGTGACTTTGTATTAGAGACTTCCCTACTATGTATATTGGATTAAGGGTTTGGATTTCTACACTATAAAATGGGAACGGAGCGGGAGTTTGGCTCTTGGTTCCTGAGGTTAGAAGAGAGAGCAGAGAGCAGAAGGAGGCCACGTGGAGGAGGCCAGGAGAAGCAGCCAAGATGGCGGAGTACTGAGTGAGATGCCAGTCTGTGTAGAGTTTGTATCTGGGATAAGGAAGGAGATGGGGAACTGAGGAGAATAAGGTTGGTGAGCTAGAAACCTTTGATTCTAGGAAACTCAGATAAGTCAGTGGCTTTGTGAGCACTGAGTGTGACTGGGTTTTGGAGCCCAGTGTGTATTTTTACTTGCCCGCCGGGTGCAAGGTAGGATTAAAGGTTATGGCCCACCAGTTTTTGGCTCCATGGTTTCTTTACCGACTGTCCGAATCCAATGCGAACCTGCATGGGCCGGGCGGCTGTGATAGTGGCCCTGGCCCTGCCTCCTGGCTTTACAAACTGCCTGTGCATCAGCTAGAGAGCCATGGAGCCTCCCGCGCCTCCCCACCCCACTTCTGATGCTGCCTGGCGTAAGGAGAGTGTCAGCAGCTGCTCAGCACCTCTGCCCTCCAGCCCCCACCCAACTCAGAGGACGATGGTTTTTAAGATGTAAATCCCCTGCACTAAATGAATGACAGGACCTTATGTACTAGGCTGAAGACCTAATGTCTACTCGGCTGGGTGGTAGAGAGCTGCTGTAGATTCTCAAGCTGCAGGGAAGTGACACGGGCCAACTTGGGCTAGGTGTGTGGGACGGCTGGGGAGGAGCCTGGATCTCGGCAGCATGGGGTCCGGGCCAGCAGCAGAGTGATTCTACAGAGGTGGAAAGTGGAAGGGGTACGGTGGGGGACTAACTTCGTCATTCTCCTGCAGGCCTGCTTCCACGGTCTTGCTGCCTGGGGTGGTAATGTGGGCCCTGGGGGCTGGTCGGATTTTCCAGTCCTTGACATTTAGAGCTGGTCCTGGCAGCCAGCCCTTCCTGCGTCCTGCTGGGGAAACTGACAATGAGAGGTGAAGGATGGATGGAAAACTATTTAAGGTAGTCACACACACACACACACACACACACACACACACACACACACACACACCGGAGATGGCTGCAGGGCAGGGTGGCGCTCTCTCTCTCTCTCTCTCTCTCTCTCTCTCTCTCTCCCTCTCTCTCTCCCTCTCTCTCTCCCTCTCTCTCTCCCTCTCTCTCTCTCCCTCTCTACTCCCCAGATATAAGTGAACCCTGGCTCAATGCTTTTATTTCCATGTATCCTCCCAGACCAACACATTTAACCCAAAATGGCTATCACCTGAAGGAGGAGAGAGGGGGCTAAAGCAGGCTCCAGAGGGACTGGTGCCCTGGACATCAACCAGGGCACCAGCCGCCTCACCCCCCCCCCCCAAAATGGTCCGCTGGCCCCTGCAGGACAATGACTCCAGGGTCTGGGAGTCCCAGGGCTCTTCGAGATGCCTTGGGGGACAGAGGAGTGGGGGCAGCCCCTCAGCACCACTCTCTCCAAACCCAGTTTTAACCAGCTCAGTCCTACTTTCACCTGCTTCAATAACCTTCGGGTCTCGCCATTCATTTAGTGAAGGGGACTTACATCTTAATCATCCTTTGAGATGGGGGGGGCAGAGGTGCTGAGCAGCCGCTGATTCTCTCCGGCAGGGAGCAGAAATGGGGTGGGGACGCGTGGGGAGGCTCCATGGCTCTCTAGCTGATGCACAGGCAGTTCTAGGAGCTTAGAATGGTTTTCCCATTTTATACCACACAAACCAATCAGAAAGACATGAACTAACTTGCCTGTCTCTGGTCACACAACCAGAATCTCCCATCTCCCTAGGGTGGCTAAAATTCCAGCACCTATCGTTTCCTGCAGGGGGAGGGGAAGGGGAGGCTTAATAGGGCCATCACCTTCCCACGGCAGGCACACCACTCACTCAGAGTTTATTCTAGAGAGGCATCAGGCCAGGAGTTGCCACCAGCGTCTTATAGCCTGTGTGACCTTGAGCAAGCTGTTCAACTGCTATGTTAAATTGGGGTAAATAATAGTAGCAATCTCCTAGGATTATTGTTAGAATAAATGAGTGAATATTTGCAAAGCCTTCAAAACAGTGCCTATCTCCTTATAACTGAATATAAGGGAATCTTAAATGAATTCATTTGATTCTATGTAGCTGGTGCCCCCCGGAGCTTGGTGCAAATCAGAGGACCAGGAAGGGGGATGGCTGCTAGGGCAAGTCGCACATACGGCCAGTAGTCGCAGCCATTCACATGCAGGTTCTCATTGAATTTGGACAGACAGTAAAGAAACAGTAGAGCCAAAAAATGGTGGGCCATTTCTTTATTAGAATCTCTCTCTGGCTGATGAGCAAACAGGCAGGGAAAACATTTTCCTTTCTCTCAGGGTTCCTAAAGCCCTGACACATTCTCCAGTTCCATAACCAGGAGAATCTTTTCCGGTTCCTCCTAGAATCAAAGGCCCCACCAGTCTCAGCAGAGCTCGCAAAGCCCCTCAGCTCTGGTTCCCCATCCACACACCTTCTCTCTCCCTGCCAACATGGCTTCCTCTTCAGCACTCCACATTCTTTCTGTGCTCACTCTGCAAACAGGGCTTCTTTCTGCCTCTTCCTTCTCTCTCTCTTCAAAATTTTCTGGCAGGAAAACCTCTCCTCCAGCACACATTAGCAAAACAATGGCCCTTCCCAAGCAGGAAGGTAATCTGCAATTTCACAGACTACATATACCTGGCGCTGCCCAGCCCCCAGTGCAAACTACAAGCAAACAAACATAAAAAGTCGTATTTTACAAACTTATTTGACCAACATCTGAGTTCAAGCCTGGGCCATTTTCCATGACTTTGGATGTGACCCTCTTTCTGCCACTCACTGAATGATGATTTGGGTTGGAATATTCTGCAGGAAAGCCTGCTGAGATCAAAGCCCAGCTTCCTGAATCCCCCTTTCTGAGTATGTATCCACCTCACAAACCCTTCTTGGCCACTCCCCATGAACAAAAAGCAAACACTCTGGGCCCTGAACAGTTCGCTCAGGGAGTCCTGGGGGTACGGCCTCAGCACAGAAGCAGCGGAACCACAGGCCTGACTCCCAAGGCAGACAGGCATCAAAACTGGTCTCCTGTGGTGTCGCCATGACTCACATCCCAGACTTCCCTGCAGGGGCACCTCCTGTGGCCTCTCACCCTCCCTCAGCCGAAGAATCTGCTCTCCTCTCCCCGTCCCAGCCATTCAAGGCCGCAGGGAGGGGCTGGAGTTCAGGGACCTGTCTGGAGGCCTCGATGTCTTCCAGGTGTGGGGGAGGCCCAGCTGGACAGGCAGGTGTGGGGAGGGCCAGAGCAGCTGCAGAGTGTCTGGAAGGCATTTGGGCAGCTAATGAGCTCGGGATCTAATTAAAACATCGGAGGAGGAATCTGGGTCCAAGCCATGTGGAGCAGGAAGTGCAGGCCGGGGGGCCTGCCTGGGCCTGGGTTAAGAGGGACAAGTGCCTGAGGAATAGGGGTAAGGGGGGTACACCACTAGAGCCCTGCCCCCACCCTTTCCAGCGCCCGACTCCTGCTCCAGGACCTAAATCACTTGGGTTCTAATGCTGCTAGGGACTTCAACACCATCCGGCTGCTCTCTGCAGAGAGAATCAGCCTTGGGCAGAGGGCCGGGGAGTGAGGAGGGGATTAGGGACGAAGACCAGAACCTGGTCCAGCTAAGTCCAAGGTGTTTCTGAGGCCTGGAGTTGAGGGTGTGTGGTGGGTCTTGCTGAAGAGAAAGACTCACCAACCTAATACCTCATAAAATTGGGCGTTGGAGTGGAGCCAATGAGGGCACCAGTCTTTGCTATTATTACCTAACCTGTCACACTGTCACTGTCAGCACTGTCACCATCAGCATCAACCCTCTGAATGCTGATCATTGGCCCACGATTCCCTTGAGAACTGCCCCTTGTTGAATACTGACTTCATTCCTTCCCCAGGCCCCTGGCCCAGCCTCCCATTTCCGGTCTAGCAGACTCCAGCTCCCTTGTACAGTTCAACCTTAACATCTGCTCCCACCCCTGCTAGTGGCCTGGACAGGAACCATCAGACCTCAGAGATGTCAAGAGAGGGACAGGATGGTATGGATCCCCAGTGTCCACACACTGGAGCTTCTGATAGGACACACACCCCCAGACAACATGCCCATTGGCTCTGCCCTTCCTGAAGGCCACTGTGTACCCCAAATATGGATCTCCCTAGAGTCTAGACAAAAGAACGACCCATGGAGGAGAGATTTCCAGATTGCTGGACTACCTGGTAGTCTGGGTGAAGGTCTGTCCAGTCCGCTCCCACATGTAATCCCACCACTTTCCCATCACTAAGTTGACCCTCTTACTCCCCCACATCCCTGCCCCTCCCACTATTCCTTCCCATCTGCTCCCAATAATTCCAGCTAACATCTCCCAGAATGCCTTGCACCTCTTGGTCCCTGCAGGGGGACTGAGGAGGTATGACACCCCCCATTCTGCTCCCTGACTCAGGGTGTTAACGAGGAACAGGTTTTCACCCCAGCTGTGCTCTGGGCCCTGAGACGGGAGTTTCCTCCCTCCTGCCTTCTCCTTTATTCTTCAAATGGCCCAATTTCCCCAACAGATGCTGGGGGCTGAGAAGAGAGAGGCAGGTGGGAAAGTGAAGGCTCTTTCTGGAGTGGAGGTGACAGGGGGGTGGGGACAAGGTGGAAGCCTGGTGAGGAGAGGGAGACACTTCCTTGGAAGGTGCAAAGGGAAGAGAATGAGGTGACTGAGAGAGACCACAGTCCAGAGGTGAGCGGAGAGGTCAAGCAGAGGTCAGGCCCACAGTCCTTGGGGGACAGTCCTAAGAGATAGCTAGATACTGGGTTCCCTCGCCACCATCCCAAGCCTCAGTCTCAATTCCTTCCTCACCGCATCCTCCCCATCCCACAAGCCCTAGGACAGGAGTCTCTCCCCCAGAAGCCTTCCAAGGGAGCCCCAGCCTCCGGTAGGAGGCCCCTCCCAGCCCACCCCCAGCTCAGAAGCAGCCTGCAGGGCACAGGAACAGTTGCCTGTCCACATCCATTTGTCTGCTTTCCCAGTGGCGGCAGCAGGCCCACTTGTCCAGCACACACTCAGGAAATGATTGTTGCCTGACTGAATGAATGAGGAGACGAATGCCATGATGGCACTCTTACAAACCAGCAGCCTAGGAGACAGCGTGGAGCCCTGTGCTCTGCTCTCCCCTAGCCGGCTGTGCTGTGCAGGCTCAGGCAGTTTCCTGGCTGTCTCTGGCCTCAGGGGATTGGACTAAATGAGCTGGGAAGGGGTGCTGCTATCTCCCCGCCATAGTAGGATGTAAGGGGCTGTGGCAGAAAGACGCACACAGGAATTGCTTTACTAGGACAGGGAAGGTCAACAGCTGTGGGGGACACAGAGCTGGGGGGCCTCTGGGAAGGGGGTTGAGCTGAGCCCTGGGGCAGAAGCCTGGGTGGGGGGAGAAGGGGAGCGCTACTCCTTCTCCCAAGGAGGCTGCACTGGATTCGCCCAGCTTCAGGCCTGGACCAGGGAGTGAGTCCTCAGCCTGGATTTCCAGGACAGAGAAACTCCCAGGGGCCTGGACTACTGGTGCCGATATACCAGAGCCTCAGACGTCCAGTCCTCCTTGACGTCTGACCACATTTCCTCCTCCTGCCTGACCTGCCATGGTGCAAATTCAAAGGGTCAGACAAGGACAGAGAGTGTGGGAATGCCGTCGTGCTGCTCTTCCCTATTCTCCCCTCTCCCCAAAACGGCACGTCCCCCCACGCAGCACGTGGGCACATGGGGACTCGTGAGAACTAGGCATCTTGGCTCTCAGTCTCTGTGAGATCATTGAAAGTATATATTGGTCTCTGCCCCAGTCGCTGGCACAGAACTTTTGAAACCCTTGTAAACTCAGTGATAAAGGCACAAGGAGCATCTTTTGTTCTGTTGAGGCAGCTATGGGTGGGCTCCTGATGATTCCTGGGTGGGGGCGGGGCACCAGAAAGACCAAGCCATGATGAGAAGCTTGGCTGTATCAGCCCCTCTCCCCATCTTCCAGAGAGGGGAGGAGGCTGGAAGTGGAGTTAATCAATCAGACCTCCAGGAGGAAGCCTCCAGTAAATCACCTAAGGCAGTGGTCCCCAACCCCCGGGCCACAGACCAGTACCGGTCCGTGGGCCATTTGGTACCGGTCCACAGAGAAAGAATATATAACTTACATTATTTCCGTTTTATTTATATTTAAGTCTGAACAATGTTTTATTTTTAAAAAATGACCAGATTCCCTCTGTTACATCCATCTAAGACTCACTCTTGATGCTTGTCTCGGTCACGTGATACATTTATCTGTCCCACCCTAAAGGCCAGTCCGTGAAAATATTTTCTGACATTAAACCAGTCCATGGCCCAAAAAAGGTTGTGGACCACTGACCTAAGGTACAGCTTTCAAAGAGTTTTCAGGTTGGTGAACACACCCACGTACCAGGAAGGGAAGCTCATCTCCACGGGAACAGAGCGCCTGCACTCAGGACCCTCCCAGACCTCACCCTGTGTGTCTCCTCACCTGGCTGTCTGACTACATCCTTTTCCAATCCTTTAATACGCTGGTCAGTGTGTTTCCCTGAGTTCTGTGAGCCACACAAGAAAATTAATTGAACCTTAAAAGAGAATCATGGGAATCTCCAATTTGTAGCCAAACTGAACAAAAATGGTGGGTAACCTGGAGACCTACTGACACTTGGCATCTGAAGTGGGATGGGACAGGCTTGGGGTACTGAGTCTTTGACCTGTAGGACCTGATGCTATCTCTAGGTAGGTAGTGTCAGAATTGAGTCTAATTGTAGGACAACCAGCTTGTGAGTGTCACAGACAGTTGTTTGGTGTGTTTGAAGCGGGGGCACACATTTGGTAACACACCCAGTGTTAGAAGTGAAGAGTCCTCCCCTATGGGTAGTAAGAGAGACAGGCGGGAGAAACACAGTGGAGAGGAACTGGGTTTTCCCTACCGGTGAGCTTTTCCACTACGCTCTCCTACGGCCACTGTGTCTGTGTGTGTGTGTGTATCACCCAGCATGGGCGAGTCTGGAGCAGGGCAGAGGCCACACCTGGGCTGCCTGGTTAAGCAGCCACCTTAGGACTGGGTGGTCCCCATGGCTGAGGCCCCCCTACCACCTCACCTGGGTGGGCACAGCTATTTTGCAAAGCTAAAAAGATCTGTTCCCAGCCCTCATCTTGGTCCCCAAAAACCCTCTCCCTACCATCTCTCCAGGCTCTCTTCCCTCCTTTTCTCTGTCCCCCTACATTTCTGGTGAATGGACTCCAGTTGTCACCCCACTGCAAACTCTGAATCTCATGCCCTGGGACATTCAACCCTGAGGGCCACCACCCAGCACGAGGTCTCACCCTCCCCCCAGGAGTCACTGGAGAGGGACTCCCCCAAGGACAGAGGTGCGAGGCTGGCTGAGACCAGCTCAGAAAAGGCAGCTGCCCGCAGGCCTGCCCAGGGGCAGAGCAGCACTGTGGACTCAGCCCTGACAAGATTCAATTGCTCCTCGGAGGCCCCACAGGGGATGCCCAGGATTCTGCATGCTGGGAATCCCATGAGGCGCTCCCGAGGCCGGCCTGCCCTTCTGGCCTGGTCTGCCCTTGCCAGGTGAAAGGCAGATGCCCGAGGCCAGCCAGCACCCCCAGGGGTGGTCTCCGGGGCAGAGCACTCACCTCGCACAGGGAGGAAGGATTCCAGGGCTCTCCTCCTCTGCCATTTGTCTCTGCCTATGAGCATGTTAGCTCCTCAAGGGTGAGGGAGCCCAGTGCAGTCCAGAAGACCTCTTCTCATCTGGGCTATTCCTGGGAGTCCATTTGGACTAGCAGCCCTGAGAGGGCGATCCACATTCCCAAAGCAGCGATGCTCTGGTGGGCAGCAGGGACATGTCAGAGCTCCCATAAGTCCAGCCCTTCAGGCGAGTCACCTCTTCCAGGAAGACTGCCCTCGTGGGGAATGCCCTCCTGTGTGTTGGGGGTCCCTTGGCCCTCAAGTGCAAGGGCAAAGCCAATCCCATCCACTTGCTTTCATTAGGGCCAGGGAAGCAGGTAACCCCACGCTCAGTCACCAATTACCATTCCTTTTCCCACAGGACCCTGGTGAGCACCCCTCACTCTCTCCCACCCTGGGGAATTCAGTGGATTCCAGGGGCTCAAGCAGGAGTCTGGCCTCTGGGGCTCGTCACGCTCCTGGTCTCCACTGAACTCTACAGTCAGCTCCAGGCATGCAGGGTCTTGGGCCGCAGCTGCTCGCTCTGTGGGAGAGCACCAGCATTCCTGCAGCTCTGGGGCTGCCAGCCTAAAGGACATCTCTCTGCCGTGTTCCTCGGAGTTCCCATAACAGTCCTTCCAAGCTCCTCACAAGCCTGCCTGTGCTCCCATGCGGACCAGGACTAGTCTTCCTCTCCTTCATCTCCCCTCCTCTCCTGCCAGGGCCTATCCAGGCCCAAGCTCTTCCCTCTCGGCAGCGTCCGTAGGCATCACTGCCTTCCCAGGGGTCCGAGGTCCTGCTCTTGTCAGACTCCCCCACGCCCACCTGCATGTTCTTGAGTCTCAGCTGGGACCAACCTTGCTACCTATGTGCCTCTCTGGTCTTTCCAGTTGTTCTTAGGTTCTCCCAGGGTGGGGACTAGTCTCTCTCATTTGAGTACAGGTGCACTGAAGGCAGCAGCTCTGCTTCCCCCGTCAGAATATGTGCTGAGTGAAGGGCAGTGGTTTTGCTTCTTCATTCATCTTTGAGCTCTCTGTGCTTGGGGGCTGGAAGCCAGAGGCTCCCTGAGGGCAGGCATTGTGTCTCCTACACTGGCCTGAGGGCTCACAAGGGGCAAAGACCAGGCATTGTGTCTCCTACACTGGCCTGAGGGCTCACAAGGGGCAAAGACCAGGCATTGTGTCTCCTACACTGGCCTGAGGGCTCACAAGGGGCAAAGACCAGGCATTGTGTCTCCTACACTGGCCTGAGGGCTCACAAGGGGCAAAGACCATGTTTTCCCCTTGGATGATGTGTGTTCTAGGAGTTGCCATGCCATAGATTTTCCTCCAATCTATGGACTCCCTAAGGGCGAGGATGGGCCTCTCTCATCAGACCTGTCTCCCCCATCAGACTAGTGGCTCCCAAGAGAGTAGGCCCAGCTACATAATTCATAGGTCCCAGTACAAAATGAAAATTCAGAGCCCTTTGATCAGAAATTGTTAAGACTCTTAAGGTGGTGACAGCTGAGCATTGAACCAAGACAAGGAGCTCTTCTTAGCACGAGACCTTATGCACAGGTCACATGCCCATGGACCTGGCCCTGTAAGGGGGAACCATGCCTCCCATCCAATGAGGTGGAGGCGAAGGAGCTGAGAGGCCAGAGGGGTACAAAACCAAAGGGGATGGGGAGAGGCTTGGAGGTGAGTAGGGTGGGTCCCTGGCCTGAAGGAAGGATATACAGGGTCACCTCCAGGAACAATGAGACATTCACTAGCAGCCTGGCTCCTCAGCGGGGGCTGACACGAGGCTCAGCCCTGCATTTGTGCTCCACTCACTGAGCAAGCACTGGCAGGCGCTCAAGTGGGAGAAAGTTGAGGCTGCGGAGGTGGCCACGGTGGAAACATCTATTTTTACCCTGGCGGCCTGGAGGCAGGTCTGTGGTGGCTTTGAGTGAGGACCAGGGCAGCCACCACAGGGGCCAGTGAGGGCCTGGGCTGGGACAACCATGAGGAAGCACAGGGCAGGGGGGCAGCCCAGGGCAGCAGAGGGCCACCCAGGCAGCCCACCAAACAGTGTCGGGGTCAAGAAGTAAGAGCACCTCCCAGCAAGAGGCCCAGGAGTGCACCATGTCTGTCCCCAGCTCTGCAATCAGACACAACCTCTGGCCCCTGCTGTCAGACAAGGTCAGCCCGCAGCAGAGCCTGGTCCCCGCCTCCATGCCCCCTCAGAGTCAAGGACCACATCCCCACAGGTCCCTGAGGTCGCTCCGGGGTATCAGTGTCAGGGAGGGTAGAGGCGACAAGAGAGGGTCTCAGCTAACTCACCCAGATGGGGAGACCTGCTCAGTTACCTTCACTTGGGAGTGGAGGGCGGGTTGGCCTTTACGTAGGACCCAGGGAGGTGGTTCCCAGAGCCATGAGTGAAGCACTGGTGGGGGCGGGTCTCAGACTCTATACCAGCCTGGCACCCTCCTCGGGTGGTTTCTACCAGCTCCCAGCTGAGGCTGGCCAGTCCCACCCTGCCTCCAGCAGCCAGCACGTGGGGCCCCCACCTGTCCTCCCCACAAGGGACGCCGTGTGCTGAGGTGTTTACATTACATAAACCCAACCACGCTCGGCAAGACAATTTGTGGCTCCCCCTGAGTAATGAAAAGTCAAACGTCTCCTTACGCAGAGCCAGGCCGGGCTTCCGGCCGCAAACCCTGGATCCACTTCTGACTCCTGATTCCTCTGGGTCCCTGCCAGCGTGGGGGTTGGAGGAGGGACACCCCCATCCAGCTCATCTCAGCCTGCCCTGCTGGGCTGCCCTGAAGAGACTGAACCAGCAGAGGATGAGTCCCCTGCCCAGAGATGACCCCAGTGGGGTCTGGGGGTGCCATGCACAGCCCCCAGGAGTCACACACTCCCACTCTGGGCTGGCTACCTCTTCACTTAATGACAGTCCCCAATCCTCAGGACCTTCAGTGCTGCCACCCAAAGGCCAACAGCCCTACACCTCACTAACCTTCCTGATCCATCACCTCCTAGGATCACTGCAAATAATTCTATAGAGTTCTAAGCACTTACTAATAACTGGTTTAACCCCAGACTCAATTTCCCCTCTTTCTTTCCTGTCATTCCTTCCAGGTGGGAAGGCTGAGGGCAGAGGTCTCTGGGGCAGAACCCGCCCTGGAGGCTGGGGCAGGGGTGAAGGGGAGAGAGCTGAAGAGTGTTCACACATGGCTGCACTGCTGGTGTCCTGCTCTGCCATCTGCGCCATTGTCCTGGAGGGTGGGGCACTCGGGAGTGTGCAGTACACAACCTGCACAGCCTTCCTACACAGTCCTGCCAGGTTCCGAGGAATGGGGGCAGGCCTGGGCTCCCCTAGTGGCATCGCTCCCTCTTTGTGGATCTTCAGAGCAGCACCAAAGCCATCCCCTAACAAGTCCTGCATGTTCTACGGGGTCTAACAGGTTTGGATCTAGCTCATAAAACACAGAGGTCTGAGCGTAGACAGCCGAGAGGAGGAAAGAAGGGCCTGGCCCCAGCCCCCAGCTGGGGAAAGAGGGGGGCAAGGGGGCTGCAGACAAATGGGTTTTACACTTTGAGTTAATGAGGGTCAGGCAGGGGCACCCACTGGCAGGAGGGGATAAATGAGAGGAAGGGGGCCAGCAGGAGGAGGAGGAGGGGGAGTGTTCCGAATGAGGGAGGTGAGAGGAACACTTATGCAGTCATAAAAACCTCTTACAGACACACACACAAAGAACAGGTCAGCCCCACACAAGCTTCCTGAGCCCCGCTGAGTGCCAGGCTTGATGCTGGAGGCTGTGGGGCAGCGGGACCCAAACCCTGGGAGAACAAACCCCCACCCGTGGGAAGTCTGACCATGCTCTCCCAATATGTCTACTTGTCTCTCCATAAATTACATCCATGTACAATTGCCATGAGTTAATATCTCAGGGCACACTCTATGTTTAGGACAAGGTCCACTGGTGCAGGTAATGGATGTAAGTCCTGATTTTAACTAGTCCTCTCCATATTTCAGCTTGTGTCACTGACTTCTTGTCAGATCTGATTAAATCCTTTTTGTTTTACTTCCTAATGCAACTTGTCAACTGAGCCCTTGCTGAGGTAGGAGACGTGTGTGTCAGTTCTGCCAGGCATTTCTCCTGTGCCTTGTCAGTTTCTCTTCCGTCTGCCATTCTCTTCTGTTTGCATTGTTAGCTTCTCTTCAATCAGAGTGTTTCACAGCAGGAATCTTTCTAAGCCAAGTGTCCATTTTTGTGAGGGGTTCTTTAGTTAAATCCAGATAATGTGGTCTGCAATCCCTTTTAACTAGGCTTGTATCAAAAACTAATATACCAAAATCTAGTAAAGAAGGGTGATTCTACACTGTATTAAGAAAGAGTTAGAGCTTTGATTTTGGAAGCATCTTCTTCCCATATCCCAATGAAGAGTTGTGCACCTCCTGAGGTCTCTGGAGTCGGGAGAAAGCATAGAGATGGAGAAGACGTTTCACGTCCCCTCAAAGACTTAGCCTAAGATGGGAGGAAAAAATGTAAAAAAAATTTATTTTTATTTTTTTTAAACTATATTTGGAAAATTAAATTTAACACAGTGACATTGATCAATAAGAGTACATAGGTTTCAGATAAACATTTCTATAGCATTTGAACAGTTATGTTGTATATCCATCACTCAAAGTCAAATCATTTTCTGTCACTTTATATTTGTCTCTCTTTACACCCTTCCCCTCACCCTCTGCCCCATGCCCCCCTCCATACCCCTCACCCATGCCCCCTCCCCTTGGTAACCACTTCACTTTTACCTATGTCCATGAGTCTCAGTTTTATATCCCACCTATGTGTGAAATCATACAATTCTTAGCTTCTTCTGATTTACTTATTTCACTCAGTATAATGTTTTCAAGTTTCATCCATGTTGTCGTAAATGACACTATGTCATCATTTTTATGGCTGAGTAGTATTCCATTGTATATATGTACCACATCTTCTTTATCCAGTCCTCCATTGATATAAAAATTGAGCATCTACTATGTACCATATTCTACATTCCTGGCCTCTGGACCTCACAGCAATTCTCTAAAGGAGATATGATGACTCCACATTTGAAGTGGGGTACAGAGCTTCCCCAGTCCTCACTGATGGTGGGGAGAGAGAGGCTAGACAGCTGGAAGTTCAGGCTGATCCAAATAACTTCTGTTGATGATAAGCAGAGAGTGGGGAGAGCTCTGAGGAAGACAGAAACCATGAAAGCAAGGGCTCCCAGCCTTCCCTGGTGGAGAAATCAGAGGCAGCTTTGTGAAGGAAGCAAGGGAGCCTTTTTACAATCAGTGACACTCAGACAGCCTCACTCATCCACACTGCACCTACACTCTCCTTGGAGTCCTCACCTGATACCTCTCCCATCATCACCACCACCCTAAAGCTTTCCTACAATGTCCTCTAGAAACTCAGCAGAATCCAGGACTTTCACCTCAGGGCAGGTGATTGTGAACTCCCAGTTTCTCCCCTGCTCTGTGTATTCAGTTCCCCAAACCCCTCGCCCCTACCACCACAAGCTTGTTGTGAGCAGGCTGGAAGTCCAGAGTTTCTTCCTCCATAAGCTGCATTGTTTGCGGACAGCTGTAAGGAGAACACAGCTTTTCAGAGACCCACCCTCCCAGTCCAGACCCCATCCTGACCTTTGGCATCCCAAGGTATCCTAGCCTGCCTGATATCTCAAGAACCGCTTAGACACTTCAAAGCAGCCTCTAGGGAAATGGCCAGATGGCCAGGGGAAAGCCCTTTGGAGGAGAAAGAGAAACTACCTAAAAGTCTATCCATAGGGGCATAGCTAAATAAACAAACCATGACTTATCCAAATGATAGACTATTATGGAGCCATAAAACCCTCATTCAGTGCACAGTCAGTGACGCGGATGGATAGTCACAGTGTAGTGGTTGCAAACCACTATGTACAGTGAGATCATGTTTTTTAAAAATACTAACATATATTTCATACCCACATGGAAAATTCTAGAGATACCCAAGGGCCAACAGTCATTCTTTCTGGGTAACAGGATTAGTGGCTCTTCTATGCTCTTCCTTTTGTGAACCATTTTCTCAGATTTCTATAATGACATATATTACTTTTGTGATAAGACAAAAACCAATAAAGCTATTTTGAAAGATAAAACAGTCCCCCGTGCCCATCTGGTAAAAGCGTGTTGTCTGAATCCCCAGCAAGGGTTAGAGTGGGCAATGAGGAGTGTGACCCTGAGAGCGTTTGCCCAAGTGGCCAGCCATAGGAGAGAGGACAGCTGGGGGCTCCATGCCTTGCCTAACTTAGAGAGGTGGGGCACCACACTCGGTCCTGAAAGGGCAGGCAGTACAGGGAGCAATAGGCCCATAGCATCAATGACAGGTCTACTCCAAGGCACCGATGTGACCAGACCAGCAACCTAAGCTCATTCCTGCTTCAGGGCCTTTGCACTTGCCATGCTCTTTGGCTGCAACGTCCTCCCCCAGGTTTTAGATGGTTCACCTGCTCACCTCAGCCAGGTTTGGGTCATGTCATCATTTCAGAGGGCTTCTCCCCAAACCCGATGGGTAAAAGCTACACCCCACCCCTAGTCATTTTTATCTCCCTCCTCCTTGCTTTATTTTTCCTCCTCAAATTCACTTGTTACTACCTGAAGTTATCGTCTGGCTCCCAGACTTGGAGCTTTTACAAGGGCAAGAATTCTGTGCTTAGAACAGAGCCTGGGCATGAAAGGTACTCAATAAATATTTGTTGAGTGAATGAACAAGTTGAAAACTTCACGATGTCAGTGCTACACCCCTCCACACACAGTCACCCCTGCCCCGCCTCCTGGTTCCCATGCCCACCAGGCGGGGCTCCACGTCCAGCCTGGAGGTCACCGTTGTGAGACTGGGGAACAGGAGGGGGATGGCTGGCCTGTGGGGTGGCGGAGAGGGCAGGAAGCAAGCACCCTGAGTCAACATGCCTGGGGGTTACCTTTCATAAATAGCTGTGTGGCCTCCCCAAGTCTGTTTTCTCACCTCTGAAACGGAGCTCAAAATAGCTACTTCTCACAGCTGAGGATTAAAGGTGACAACATGCCTAGCACGAGGCCTGACATACCACCGGCACTCAGTAACCAAGAACTCCCTCTCTAACCAGCCTGGAGGCAGCAGGGCCAACCTCAGACTTTGTCCTCACCCTTGATCTGAGCCAACTCTAGATGCTGGGTAAGGCGGGGGCTCTCCAGGGACGCCCTGCACCCCGGCCCTCTCCCCAAGATTCCCTGCCTCACTGGGAACAGGAGAGGCGGGCTTTGGGTGGAATGGGTTCATCTTGGGTGCCACCCAAGAACCTGGGCTGGTGCGATGTGAGTCTCAGGTGTCTGAGACAGCCTGGCTGAATGAGGACGGGGCCCTTGGGGAAGGCGAGCCCTGGGCTCCTGCAGGGCTGGCACTGGCTGGCCAGGGGCTGACACAGCCAGCATGCACACACGCACATGCACAACCATTCCTTCCTCTCTAGCCTCCTCCCTCTTAGTCTCCGTGGTGAAGGTTTCCCCCAGGCCCATTTTTCTCATTCTTCTGGCAGCCTGCGCCTAACTGTGAAAATCCAGCTCTCCTTGGCTGGGCCTAGGTTATGTAAGAGGCCCCAGAGGCCTGGGGATGGGGCAGGCTGAGCCTCTACCTCCAGCCTGTGCCTGGCTCCTCCAGCCTACTGCGTCTTCCTGTGTGGGACTTCTCAGCTGCCACCTTCAAGTCTCTGTTTCCTGTCCCCAGGGCCATGCTTATCTCTCTCTCTCCTCCCTCCCAGCCTCAAACTCCCAGCCCACCCACTAGCAAAAGAGAATCTCTGCCCTATTCGTCCATCCTCATTCAAAACCAGCCTCACCTGACCTTTCCAGACTTCTTATGGAATCAAACATGCGCGGTTCCCTCCACCCCTGTAGCCCCTTGTAGTAATTCAACCTCCCCGTGATGCTTGCCTCTGGATGAAGCAGAGAAGGAGGCAGCTGTCAGCAAGGGCCACACCTCAGTCTAAAGGATGCTCTCTCTTCCCAACCTGGAACTGACGGAAAGGCCCAAGCCTCTCACAGCCCATGGGCAGGGTATGACCAAGGAGACGTTGGTCACATATCCCCCAACAGGTTTCTCAAGGGACATTCTTGACCACCAGGGCTTCTGCCGCTGCAGGCATGCTCGCAGACTGAGCCCTGATTGTGTGGGTCTGAGGGAGGTGGGTCCAATGCAAGGGGCAGACTCTCCTTAGCAAAGCGAAGAGAGTAGTAAATCAACCAAAACGCCAGCGTGTGTCCAGTGGGCAGCACAGCTCGCATCAGCATAACTCACACACGCACTCCCCATAAGCAGGCCTGTGCCGGAAGCCAACACACTGTCACAAGGCTGCCTGTGAATGTGAACAGCGAGGGATAAATCCCGTGCGTTATGGCCGTCAGCCTTGAGAATCATGGAGGGTAGAAAGCCTTGCAGAGGGGTCCCTTAGCCTGGTCTCTCTTCCCTGGGCAGAGTCAAGGTGGGTGTCCGAGACTCGTGCTGCTGTCCACACACTGGGGAGCACGCATGCCATTCGGGCTTGTCAGTCCCTGGGCCCAGCTGCCCATGGGAGCCTCTGCCAGCCGACACTCAGAGGTGCATGTGGTCATTTCCTAGTTCAGCTCTCAGAGGGCAGCTCTATTTCTGCCAGAACCGCGTTCTTGAATGGCACCTTGCTGCTGCCCCAAGGTTCAGTGGCTGTGGGGAATCCAGGAACGACTGCAACTCTTTTCCTGGACCCCAGACAGCCGGGAAAGGGAATGAGGGTGTGGATCAGGACGGGTCCCCTGCCCTGCCCCATTTTCCAGGCCCAGCCACGTACTTACTTGTCCCCTCACTTCAGTAGCTGGCAGAGAGCATAATTGAATTTGCAGTAGGGCTGAGAATGAAAAAAGAAAACCCTTTACGGGTCTGGGATTAATTTATCCCTGATGATGGCCACATTCGCACGCTCCTTTCTGCTTAGGTTTCCAGAGCATATGCTGGCCCACAATGTGGAACACACACATACACACACACGGAGAGAAAGCATGTGTGTGCCCTGAGTGCACACTGGGGGTGCATCTTGCCTGTGCGCGTGCGTTTGTGGCTGTGTCTGAGCGCACAGTGATTCCCTGGATGGGTCTGAGCATGATGAGATGTGACCGTCTGCCTGAGTGGGTCTGTATGGGGTGGGGTGGGGTGGGGTGCGGTGACTCTAGCATGCTCTGCAGGCAGCTCTCACCCAGCCCACCTGAAGGTAACATGTGAGTAACTGACCGAGGTCATGCTGCTTGCTATGAAAGGAAAGCTGGACGTGGAGACCGGAACGTGGTGGAGCACTGGGCCCTGCCAGGGTGTCCGGGCAGCTGCACAGCTTCTCTTAGTCCTTTTCCACATGCAGAGAGCAGCCCAGTCCTTCCTGGGCAGAGGGATGGAGTCACCATCATGCCCACACTGGAGGGAGCCCTCGGAAAGGGGGGCCACCTCCTGGTGGCCCCAGCTTGGTCTTTCGCACTCTCTCCCGTCCCCAGTACCGAGGCCAGCACACAGCTCCTTTTCAAAACAACCTGAGCACTCACGCTGTGACAGGCACTGTGCACAGTGTTGTCCTCACAGCACCTGTGAGGGAACGGCCTCCGTCAGTCGCTCCATGCCCCAGGTAAGGAAATAAAGGCTGAAGGAAGAGCGGCTTGCCCACAAGGCCACAAGCAGCCACACAGCTAGGGGCAGAGGCGGGGCTGAGCATCTGTGTGCCTGATTCTAAAAGCTGGGCTCTAGTAAAATCTCTCTGTTGACCAGGAATCTGTCAGGTTGGGAAGCCTTTTGTGGAATGAAGCTTTTGGCATTGAAGACCTGTTTTGATACAGTGTCTCGCGGGTGGGTTTGGGGTGTCACAGTGGGACTGTGCACAGGACAGGCCTCAGCATTTTCTTTCCACGGAGGTCCAGGAGGGGTTTCCTGGGGCTTCAGGCAATATTATCTTCCTGTCTTCCCAATCCTGAGGGGTTATTTTTGACACCCTCCTCCTCCTCTGGTAAGCCTGGAGGGTAAAAAGTGCTCCAGGAAAAAGAGAGAGAAAAAACATTACAAAGAGGTAAAGTGCACCAGCAGGTGCTTTACAATGCAGTATCCATTTTAAGTGTGAATAATACTTTGTGTACTTTGGTCTTTGTTTCATCCGTGGTCCTCAGTCAATTCCTTTTGAAAGATACAGAACATCTTTGATGAAGACAGCAGTAAAGGGATGTTTCCTGCGTAAGCCTGTGCCAGCAGGGGAATGGAGCGGGCCCAGAAAGCTGGGTGGGGTGCACAGGCGGGATCCTAGCAGGTCCCACAGGGGTCCCCTGAGCCTGCAAGAGGAGGAAGCTGCCAGATGCCAGCCCCAGGCTGATGGCAGAAGCATGGAGAACCAGCCAGGCTGGGGGAACACTCAGCCACTCTGCCCAGGAGCTGAATCAATCACTGTCCCCCAACTCCAGCCCACCCACAAACACACACAAGCCAGCCCTGCAGAGTGAAGGAAAATGGAGCCTGTGATGAACAACTGGGTTATGAGGAAAATATGACGCGAGGCTTCCCCAGCTGGCGGGACACAAGGACACGCACGCTCGGGGTGGTTGTCTCTGTCTTCATCTCTCATATTCTGTTTCTATCTGGATTAGCCTGGGAGCTGGGAAGGAGGGGAGCAGAAGGGAGCCAGCTCTGGAGGAATGATGTGTGAGGTTCTAGTTTCTTTTCTGTCCCCACTGCTTGGTCTTTCTGCTTGTCTGTCTGTCTCTGTCCCTCACGATGTATCTGTTTCTCTCTACATCTATCTCATCTGTTGTCTCTTTTACACACACACACACACACACACACACACACACACACACACACACACACACACAGAAACAACAGGAAAAACCAAGACCAAAACAAAGGCAGAGAAACAGGGTATGAACCCACATGGGGCCCAGCCACAGGCAATAGGAGCTGCACTGGTGTCCCAGAGGGAGAAACAACAAAAACGGGGAGAGGAGGAAGGGTCGTTCCCACTGTCACGTCAGCATCTCAGCCGCCATCTGAGGACCAGTGGGTGTGTCAGGCTGCACTCTGGCCCTCACCCTCTTCTCCACAAGCAGGAGACATTTCCTGGGCTGTCCCCATGTCCCAATCACAGGGTACCCCGGGCTCCTCTGGAAAGCCCATAATCCTCCATTTATGAAACACGTGGGGAAAGGATTGAGACAGGTTTGTGTTCCCTGAGGTGGAAGTGAAAGGGGAAAGGGTGCGGCCCCGCGGTGAGCCAGAGCTGAGCTCTTTCTGTCAGCCTCCCTGTCACCCCATCCCAGGCTGTCCACACAGGCCTGATAAAGGAACAGAAAATGGAGCGAGTATATGTGTGTGTGCAGAGAATAACTTCAGAGCCCCAGCAGAAAAAATAAAGGCTGGGGACTGAGTCTGCTAGATATAAAATGCTTATCAAGTTTTAATGAACCATGTTTTAATAGACGAGAGTGATTCTCCATGTTGTAGCCAGAATGGGTCTCAAATGTTGAGAACTAACAGAATTTTGGAACATAAAATCCTGTGTGAAATGGCTCTGAGGGCTTGGGTATTTAAAGAGAAGCTGCAGTGAAACACTTAGTAAAGTCCCTTCAGTGAACAAAGCACACATCTCATTAGGACTGAGCTGTGGTTCTAGCCCAGAGTCACAGACTAAGGTCAGGGGGTGGGGGGACAGTCAGCCTGCTGTATTTCCATGGTAGATAGGCACCAGGGCAGGTCAGAGGAAACACCCCAGAGGAAGTGTTTGCCAAGCTGAGACCTGAGCAATGAGCACAGGCCAAACTGCAAATGGTTCCACTCGGCAGAGGGAAAGGCAACAGACAAAGCGGAAAGGCAAGCAAGTGGTGGCCTCTGGCGGGCCGTGTGCCAGCATGGTTCACCTCCCCACTGAAGAACGCCAGGTCCGGGCTTGATTACCTGTGGACGATGAATAGGGGAGTGGAGAAGAAGAAGGCTAAAGGAGTGGCACATGGCTTTCAATGATGCCAGCCTGCTGGGGGCCTGTTTGTAAGTGGTGGTAATGGTAATGGGAAGAGAAGGAACTTGATCCAGAGAAGATTCAGAAGCCTGAATTTGTGGGCTCAGGGGATACGGGCTTAGGAGGAGGTAGGACTCAAAAGATGTCTCCCATCTGCCCAGCTCCAGGGGCTGGGTGTACGGAGGGAACAACAGAGCACGAACTGTTTTCATAGGGTGGAGGATGGAGATGTTGAGGGGGAGGTTCTGAGTTTGTGGTGCCTGTGAGTCACCCAGGGAAGATGCCCACTGGGGAAGCAGTTGGATAACACAGCAGCACAGAGCAGACACGGGGCCAGGGGTAGGAACTCGGGGTCAGTAGCCTCTGGGGAGTAAGGGAAGCCACAAGAGTGACTGAGGCGGCTGAGGGGGGTGCAGTGTGAGAACAGAGATGGGGGCCAGAGAACAGGGAAGGACAGCAAGAAGGTGAGGTCAGAGAGAGAGGCAGACAATCTGGTGGCTGCTGTATCATGGCAGCCAAAGACTGGGAGCGTACGAAGAAGCAGGGAACGTTTGGCGCTGCCAGTTGCTGCCAAGTGTCAGGGAGGGTGAGCACCACACATTTAACAACCAGGGCTGGATGGGGCCCTGGTGTGAATTAGAAAAAGGTGCTCTTTCCTCAAGGTAGTTTACTTCTATCAGAAAACTACTGTAACACACTGATTTTATTAGAAGAAAACACTTTACTGCCATCTGTGGGAAAATTGTTATAATAAATAATAAACGCAAGATGCCTCAGATGTGGTGCCTGTGCACAGCAGCCCTGGTTATTGGCCACTGCAGTAAAACCAGTCTTCAGGGGAGCAGAGTGAAATTGACCAGAAAGGGTGCTTTGAGCTGGGGGTAGCGCACTCCCCAACCAAAGATGGCTTCGACAATAAGGAATTTACGATCCCACATAACAAGACATCTGGAGGGAGGGCAGCTCCAGAGTTGGTTCTTTCTCAGTAGCTCCCTCAGCAACCAGATCCTTGCCATCCTCTGTGTGTTGGCTTCCTTTCTCAGGCTTGTCCCCTCAGGATCACAAAATGGTAACCATGGCTCCAGTCGTTACATTTCTCCACAAGATTAACAGGCAGCAGATGAAGATGTGTCTCTTTCCAAGTCCCTTGTTGAAGTTGGCAGGGATAAAACTTTCTGAGAAACTTATCCTGCCCCTCAGCCCCTATAACCACCACCTTCCCTTCACTCTCATTGGTCATAACTGAGTCACATGCTTCTTCTTAAACCAATCACAGGCAAGGGCAATGGCTTCACTTGATTGGTGGGATCTAATAAGACATGTCCCTCAAAGGCTGTGGCAGGACGCCTTTCTCAGCACATGGCCATAGGAAAGGCTAAACAGTATCAGGGTTCTTCCGTCAAAGAGGAGAAGAGAGGGGATGGCTATTGGAGAAACGAGACCCATAGAGCAGTGTTTTTCAACCAGTGTGCCATGAGACATGGTCAGGTGTGCCGTGGGGAAATTAAACATGGGTCCCCAAACTACGGCCTGCTTACATACAAACAATAAGAATCGGGCAACTTTTTTGAGAAAAACCACAAAGGTAAACAAGAGCCCTCAAAGCGAGCTACCTTGTTGCTGAACTCGTAGCTAAATCAAAAAAGTCCCACACTGTGGCAGAAACATTAATATTGCCAGCTTGTAAAGCCATTGTAAATGAGATGCTTGGCCCTACCGTGGCCAAAGAGATAGCTAAAGTGCCTCTCTCATATAACACAATTGCCAGACGTAGTGATGACATGTCTGCGGACATTGAAACTGTTGTTTTGGAAAAGGTGCGCATCAGTAAGAAATTTGCCTTGCAACTTGATGAGTCGATGGATATTAGTGGACATTGTCAGCTCTTGGCCAACGTGCGTTTTGTGGATGGAGAAGCCATTAGAGAAGACTTCCTATTTTGCAAGGCACTGCCAGAAAAATCAACAGGAGAGGAAATATTTCGGGTCACATCGGAATATCTTGATAAAAGCGGGCTTACATGGAAAACTGCACAGGTGTCTGCACTGATGGAGCCGCAGCCATGGTCAGGCGCATCAAAGGCTTCGTAAGTAGGGTCAAAGAAAGAAACCCAGATGTTATTGTTACACACTGTTTTTTGCACCGTGAGGCCCTCATTGCAAAGACCTTACCGGCAGATCTAGCTCCTGTGTTGGATGATGTGAGCATAGTGAACTTTGTGAAGATGCGACCTTTGAGATGTCGCTTATTTGCATCTTTGTGTAAAGAAATGGGAATGGAATATAAAATCTTACTGCTCCACACGGAGGTCTGGTGGCTGTCGCGCAGCAAAGTGCTGGCCCGTGTGTATGAGTTGCGAGAGGAACTTAAAGTATTTCTGACAAACGAGAGGTCCGAATACTCAAAACTGCTTGCAAGTGATGAGTGGTGTGCAAAGCTAGCATACCTGGCTGATATATTTCATTATCTGAATGAACTGAATGGATGCACGGCCGAAATGAAAACCTGCTTACAAGCACTGATAAAATGAACGGATTCCGTTTAAAGGTGCAGCTCTGGCAACAACATGTGTAGCATGGCAACCTTGAGATGTTCCCGCTCACCGAGAAACAGCATGATGGCAACACTATTGCAATGTGCGAGGTGATTGGCAGACATTTGAAAACTCTTGAGAAGACGTTGTCATTTTATTTCTCTTCAGCCATCACAGAATGCCTTGACTGGGTTAGGGACCCATACAGCTCAGTATCCGTTGCTAGAAAGGACATGACTTTAAAGGAGCAAGAGGAACTCATTGAACTGAAACAAGATCATGGTTTAAAGCTAAAGTTTGCTGATCTTCCTTTGGACAGTTTTTGGTTATCTGTTGCCAAGGAGTTCCCCATTCTGGCCAACAAAGCTATTCTGACATTGCTCTCGTTTTCAACCACATATCTATGTGAGCTGAGCTTCTCAAGCTTGACTGCGATAAAAACTAAAAACAGAGAGAGACTGAGAACTGTTGAGGAAGAGCTTCGTGTATGTCTTTCTACCATTCCTGCCAGGATATCCCTTTTGTGTTCAACGAAACAGGCCCAGGTTTCACACTAAGTGAGTATAAATACATTTAGAAACTATATTATGAACTATATGTATAATATGTACTGTGTTAGAGTGTCATTTTGGTAGGTGGTGTGCCCCAGGATTTTGTAAATGTAAAAAATGTGCCACGGCTCAAAAAAGGTTGAAAATCACTGCCATAGAATCTGTTGTGGGAATCAAGTCAGACCATAGTGGTGGAGGAATTAGTGCAAGGTGAGTAGACATGGAGTCAGCAGGTGTAGATGATGTTCTCTTGAACATTGTGAAGGGAGGAGAGACCATAACTGAAGGGCAACATGGAGAGCAGGAAGGGTATTTTGGTTGTACCCTAAACATGTCTGAAACTCCTTGTCCAAAATTGACTTCATGAATGGTACCACCACTCATAACGCCAGATAGTGGGAGACATTTAGAATTCATCTCTCATCCCACACATCCCTGCCCCTTTCAGCCCTAACTGGTCAACCCTACAGGTCTGTCAAGTCTATTTTCTCAGTATCTCTAGAACCTCCTATCTCTATGCCAGGGTTTTGCAAGAGCAGCACTATCAGTATTTCACACTGGCTATTTCTTCGTGGGTGTGAAGGGAGACTGTCCTGGGCATTAAAGGATGTTTAGTAACTCCTGGATGCCAGTAGCACCCTCACCCCCCACCCTTCAATCGTGGTGATCAAAAACATCTCTAGACACTGCCAAATGTGCCCTGGGGGTAGGGGGAATTGCCTGTGGTTGGGAACCACTGCTCTGTGCTCATGTGAAAATTCTTTTTTTTTTTCCAATTATAAGAGAAAGTTTATTTAGAAAGTCACAGAGGTAGAATAAGTGAACCATAGAAGAAATGGGCTCAGGAAACAAGTTACAGCAAAAGAAAGGTCCTCGATGCTTAGGAGACCCCTTCAGGGATGAAATGGAGGAAATAAATAGAGATAGCCACCTCACATGGAAATTCTTCTAGGTCTTTGAACCTGTTTCTGGTTGTGGCAGTCTTTGAACACTCTGTTACCTTTCTCACCTTTTCCGCCCTTGCCCTGATCCTTCAACCCCTGCTTGTCCATCGGTGGATTATAATTGACTATCTGCTTGTGTCTCTTTTCTACTCAGTTGTGAGCTCTGGAAACCATGTTTATCTTGCTCAACATTGTATCTCTAGACCCTAGCACTCTGTCTAGTACACAGATAGCCAATAAAAGGCATGAATGAATGAATGAATGAATGACTCCTACCCTGTCCTTCAGATCTTCCCCGGTTGGCTGCTGGACTAATAGAACAGCCCTCAGCAACTGGCCACATAGCATCTTAAGCAATTATTCTTCACCATCTGGGACCAGATTTTGTTGAGAATTGGGGGAGATCACTCTCAAAGGCCATAAGACTTATATAGCCTGAAGTGCACCGTGTATACCCATAGGACTCCCATTTCTAAAGCTTGAATTTTTTCCCAGTCTAGTTTTAAGTCCTTCAGTCTTCTTCCTTGCCTCCAGGATAAAGTTCTAACTTCAAAACTACATGCACACTGCTCTTCAACACCTGGCCTTGCCCTTTCAACCCCTCTCCCTTCTCATCTCTCAGCTGCTTCCCTGCAGGCTACCTCTCCCTCAGCCATGTCCTGAACGAGCCCAGCTTTGACATCCCAGACTTGCCCTCGACCTCTGTGGCTCAGCACGCCTTTCCCCTCTTAGCCACAGGGCCTGTCCAACACTCCACTCAGAAGATATTTCTTCTTGAGGGTCTCCTGTTCTCCCTTCCCCACGGCCTCGGGTGGCCCTTCTCTGCTACTCCCAAAAGAGTACAAAATCCAGGGTTTCCTAATACACTTCTTAGAAGCCAAGGCAGGTCAGAAGTCATATGTAACTCACTGTTGTATCCTCAGAACCTGCTTTCGGGCTGTCATGTGGAGTATCTCAATAAATGTTTGCTGGAGTAGACACCATCTACTACCCATTCTCCTTGGTTGTTTGGTGGCCTATACCATAGAGCAGCTTCATGCCCAGGTCTAGAAGTAAAGCCACCTTTAGACTGAAATTATCCTGATGAGAGCAGAGCAGAGAGAGAATGCAAGCTCTTAGTGACCTAGCTGAGGAGCTAGATCAGCCCCTGCCTAAAGCCAGTCCTTCTCAACATTTTGTTTGCAAAAGCCATTAAGTTCCCTTTACTAGTGAGTGATGTGCTCCATTATCTGCAACTCAGAACAGCAAGAAAAAGCAAATGAATGAATGAAAAAAGTTAATGAGTGGGCACAATCAGCATCCCCCCAAAACTCTTCTAACTCATCTGACAGCTGCATGGTGTGCATTTATTACCACCCGCTTTCCTGTCCTAGAGGAAAACAACTTTCCTTGCAAAGCTAACCCCTTTCTCGCCTTCTCTAGAAACTGCTTCCATTAATTACCCTGTATTCTATCTTGTGTCTTTAATCTTCCCCTCCTCAGTGGCTTCTCCTCTCTACAGTAAATAGTCTCAGGTCTCTATTCCTCTCAAACTCTCTCAGCACCTCCTGAGGCCACAGACCCACCTCTTTCTCCCTTTCACTTCAAGTTTTCTCTGCAGGATGGTGTCCCTCAGGCTCTTTGCACAGGCACATACCAGGTACTTGGGGAAAGCTCGTCACCAGACTGACTTTCTCAGAAGCTTTGGACCCTGGACCCTGCTCCGTGTTCTGTGTGAGGTGTGGCCACCTGGCTCCAGGGTTTCAGTGTCAAGGTCGCAGGACTAGCCACCCAAATTCTCAGGGTCCATGCAGAGCTGGACCCTGAAGGCCACCTTCAGCTGGCCTCTTCTGAAAAGAGAATCACTCAGCATTCGAGGTGTAGCTCCATCTTCCCAGAGGACTCAGGTCATCCATCACCCCTGTGCCAATCACTTCCAGTCCTGCCAATCAGGTGGGGACCTGGCAGGGCCTCTGTCTAGATCTCAGAGTGCAGTGAAGAGCCAGATGGCCCGGAAGGATCACTCTGGGGCCTTGGGGCCTGGGCCAGGGGAGCAGGCTCACAGCAGGAGATTGGAGAATCACCCCTACCCACCACCCCCACCCCTACCGACCCTGGTCACAGGAGAAGAGGCAGCCAGGCTGCACTCCAGAGCTCCAGCTCCTCCGGGGAGAGAGGCAGAGGTTTCTATTTTAGAAACACAAGGTTTTCACACTTTTTGCTTCTTCTCTAAGTATATTCCTGCTGCTCGCCTAGATTAAGCTTGATTTCTACAGATGTCAGACCTGTGGCAAATGCTAAACCTCAGACCACAAGAAAAAGGTGTGTTTGTCCAGACCAGCTCTTGAAGGCAGAGTGAGGAAGCAGAGGGAGGGGAGTCACAAGAAATCCAAGAGTACTGGGGACAAGATCACACCCAGGGGACCAGCAGCCCTCCCTATCTGGAGAGTTCCTGACCCAGGCTATTCCTTGGGGCTCCATTTGCGTAGAGTGGAATCCCTTCCCAGATGTAGTCAAAGAAACCAGAAGGTACAGGTTACCACCTAAGCAAAGGGGAACCCGGAAAAGGGAGAGGAGATGCTGGAGTGAGGTGGGGGTGAGGGGCAGTCCGGGAGACACAGAACACGCTGGGTCTTTCAGCAGGCAGGCCCCACCTCAAAGCCCACCCCACCCCCAACCAGCCTCGTCAAGGAATTCACAGTTCCACTCAGATGTCATCCATCCCGCTCCTACCCACCCACCAGACACATGCCCTGCACAGTCACACCTCATTCAGGTACTGAAGAGATACACACACCAACACAGCTTCGTGGTTCCAACTGTTTTATACGGAAATACACATGGGCTGATCCCAAAAGGGTCGGCCTGGGGGAGGAGGAAATGATAAAGGCAGGTGACCTGAGGGCTCGATGTTACCAAACTTTTGGAGCATGTGGCAGCCCACCCGTTTGTCTGCCCACCTTGGCAGGATGGACAGGCCTGGAGGTCTGGAGAAGCTCGGCTGAGCAAGGCAGAGGAAGCAGCCAGTCCTGGGCCAGACAGTCCTCAGCGGAAGGGCTTCACCAGCTTCATGGCAGCATAGTTCTAGAGGGAGGGAGGAGGCAGGGGCCTGTGATGAGAGCTACCAGGAGGGACAGGGCAGGGAGAGGGGCTCACCCACTCATCCACCTGCCTGCACCCTGCCCTCCCCACTCCCCACACCTCACTCAGCTCAACACTACCCTCCTAGAGCTCTTGCCAATCATACAAACCCAGACCTTCAAAGTTCCTGGGGAAACCTCCCTCCTGGGGGCCACAGGGCCTGAGCTGCTCTGTCTTCTCCCCCACAATCCAGGGCCTAACCTCACGTTCCAGCCAGCGGCCGAGAAGATTCTGACCCCCAGGGCCTGCCCCGGCCTCTTCCACCAGGTGGGGGTCTGAAGGCATGGCCACAATTCTCCCCCCTCCCACCTGGACCCAAAACTCATGGGTCACCATGACCCTCTCCAGAAAGCTGATAGAGAGAGAGAGAGAGAGAGAGAGAGAAACCTGGGAGGCTGGGTGTTTGGGGATGACCCATGACATAGGCCAGCACCTGGGATGGGTCACCCCTGATTAGACCCTGGCTGCTGTAGGACTGAAAGGAATCTCCTGGCCCCCCTCCTCCCCCCCAAACCATGAAAACACATACAACACAACACAGGGCTCCTAATTGGGACAGTATGTTCCCCAGCGCCAGCCCGGGAAAGCCGACTCTGGAAACAAAGCCTTCCGCCAGATCACCTCCTGCCTCCGCCTCCCGCGCTGGCCCTGCTCCCGGCCGGCTGCGGGGAGACTGGAGGACTCAGACCGACCGTCCGCCTTGTCCCCCTCCCAGGGGAATTTCCACAAGGGCGAGAGATGAGACCAACTGCAGGGAAGCAGCTCTGGACTTGGCCCCTCATGGCCAGGCCCTCTGTCCCCCCACAAGGCCAAAGGGCCAGGTGAAGGCAAGTGGGCAGCAGGGCTGGAGAGAAGTGGATTTGCCCGGGGGCAGCGAAGGCCTGCCAACAGAGCCAGTCTGCAGCCTCAGGCCCCGGCTGCCCCTTCAGCCTGCCACTTCTCGCCTAGGGTCTGAACTCCAAACACCAGCTCTGGGAGAGGAAAGACAGGGCTATTTTAAAGAGAACAATATACAGAAGAATTCAAAGGAGGGTGATGGCTGCTGTTGTGGGCCCAGAAAACAGGGGGGCTCTGACTAGGGCTACTGGTCAAAGACTCCTCTGCTCCCGCCCACAGGGCTTGGGGTGAGGCTGCCCCAGAGACAAGGAAGGGCCACGGGCTGGAAGCGACTGGAAATCTCTTCTCTCCCAGCCAGGCAGCAGTGCCTCCTTCCCGACACCTGAAGGCCTGGCCTGCTGCCCGCATGCCTCCCTGGGAAGGGCCCGGTGGCCAGGGGCAGGAGCTAGGCATGGAAAGGACGGTGGCAGTGTCCCTTTGGCCCTGGCCCTGCCCCTGCCTTTCCCTTAGCTCTTCAGGAGGAGGCTGGCTTGATGTGAAGCCCCAAGGAAGGAGAAGGAGCTCCCCTAACCACAGCGCCGGTCAGTGCAGGGCAGAGCGGACACAGCCCGACCCCGTCCGTCCTGGCGCAGGTGGGAGGGCTTGCCAAGGGCACACGGGAAGTCACTGGCAGAGGCAGAGGCCAGCCAGTATCTCCTGACTCCAAGTGCAGAGCTCCATCCTGTGTTGCCCTGAATGTGCCCAAGTGCAGGTGTTCCTTAGCAGACCTGCAGCCGGCCCAGGACTCTGCATTTCTAACCAGCTCCCTGGGGCTGCTGCCACTGCTGCTCCTCGAGCTGTTAGAAGTGCAGTTGAACATCATTTCCTTAAAGCCTTGATGAGATGCCATAAGAACTTGACTCTTGTTTATATCAATTAGCTGATGGTAACACTGGTTTTGGTATATGTCGTTCCACTTAAAGTGACAGAAGCCGTCGCTTTTGTTAAGTGAGGACTTACCATTTCAGCGGAGTGCGCCCCCTACGATGAAGACAGTTAAAACCACAGAGCCATTCCTTTCCTTCTTAGCATGGACTGTGGGGAACAGCAGAGGGGACTGTCTGGTCTGGGCCGAGAGGGACAAAGGAGGGGCCAGGGCCAGGACAGTTTGCACCAGCTGTCCTCTGCCTGAATGCCCCAGCCTGCGCCTCAGGACACAGCCCCTGACTGCACCCATGTTTTCCCTCCTTCACTGTCCTCAGTGTGTCCCGGAGGAGTGAGCTGCCCAGTGGCACCAGCCTCATCACCCTTTCCTTCATCACCATGATACACGCCCGCCTCTCAGACACACAGCACAGGCTTAATAAAGTCTTCACCTGAACAGAATATGGCCTGACACACTTAACATGAAAGAAGGTGAGCCCGAGGGATGCAGGGCAGGTGGCGTCTCGCCTTCCTGGCTCAGCACCCAGGGCCTGCCCAGTTTGGGGAACATGGTGGCGGCGTCCCGGGCCCGACCCCAGATCCCCGGGCGGCCGGGCAGCTCACACTCCAGGTGCCACAACTGCACGTGCCCTTTCGTGGCCCAGTACCTAGCCTTGTATTTGTAATTTCGTCTTCCTTTGCTTCAAGAGCACCCTCCAAATTGTATAAGCTTTAGTTCTTCACAACCTGGACGGACGCCTGGACTGCAGTCTATTTGACCAATCAGCCATGACTGTTCTTGCTGAGCCTCAGAACGTACCTCGGCAAGGTGGCCGGCTCCAGCCAGTTTAGAGGGCCTGGCCTGCAGCCAGATGCACTGGCCACCCTGGATATGGACCCTCCTTTGTCACCTACGGGGCCCAGACCAGACAGTCCCCTCTGCTGTTCCCCACAGTCCATATTAGGGGCGGAAGAGGATGGCTCTGTGGTTGTAACTGTCTTCATCGTAGGGGGCGCACTCCGCTGAAACGGTAAGTCCTCACTTAACAAAAGCAATGGCTTCTATCACTTTAAGTAAAATGACATATACCAAAACCAGTTTTACCATCAGCTAATTGATATAAACAAGAGTCAAGTTCCTATGGCATCTCAATAACATTATAATGAAACAAGGTTAAACTGCATCTCTAACAAATCAAAAACCTGCTAATTCAAGGGCTCACCAGTCCCTGGGAGAGAGCTCTCCTCCTGCCCCTCCTCCTAGACGAGTCACAAAGCAAAATGCACACAGGCGAGTGATTCCCAGAGCAGACTGCCCGCTGCAGGAATACTGTGCTTGGCCAGTGGCCTGGTGTCGCCCAGGACTGAGGCCCACAGTGCCCAGAACCCCAGATCAGGAGCTGTGGAGAGACTTCCTGTGGTCTGAGCCAGTCCCTTCACCTCTCTGGGTGTCTCTTTCTTTGCCATTGAAATCAGGGTGATACAGAGTTGATTATACCACTCTCTCTACTTTCATATCAGTCTGAAAATTTCATTTTAAAAGGTAAAAATGTCTTAAAGAATATTAAAAGTCAGGTATCAGCTTGGTAACACTATGGTCCCTTCAAGGTTTGAAGTTGCAGAGACACTGGGTGAGGGTGGGGGGTTGGGCCATCTACAGGGTTCCCCTGATGAGCTGTGAGGACGAGGGGAACTCAGACCAAGAACACAGCCCCAGATCCTCCTCCAGGAATGGGGCCCTACGGAGCTGAGGGCAGCAGGCAGCAGCTGGCTTCTGACCAGGTGAAAGGAACCCCAATGTGCACTGTGCCAAGTGAGAGGCTCCCAGGCCACCTCCTGAACACCCACATCTTCCTCTATGCCTATCCTACTGCAGGAGGCAGGACACACTCTATCACGGTCCTCAGATGGACAATGAGACCCTCTCCTGGCCCCAGGTCCTCTCTTCATCTGGACCTCAGCAGGTGCCATCCTCATAAACAGAGAGAACTTCTCTGTTCTGCCATCCATACCTTCCCTTCCTCACTCAGTTCCACTCCCTCCTTCAAGAAGGTTCCCCCACCCACCCTTGCCCAGGGGGCTCACCTTCTACCCACCCTTTGACTACATAGTCCAGGGGCTTGCTGAAGACAGCTGTGTCTCTCCATCGAGGGTCAGAGCTCAGTTTCCCCTATTAGACTAAGAGCCCCCAACTGTAGGATTTTGTCTCCCTACCAGACTACGGACTCCCCAGGGTAATGGTCATGACTCCCTCATCAGACCATGGGCTCTTCAAGGACAGAGGCTGTAGACTGGGCTCTTTGAGGACAAGGACAGACTCTCCATGAGACCAGATGCTGAGGGAGGTCAAGAGCTGTACCCCCACACACACACCAGACCGGGAGCTCCGCCAAGCCAGGGCCTGCGCCTCCTGCTCAGGTCTGCTCACCGGGAAAGCGTAGATGAAGATGCCCAAGAACAGCAGCAGGATGAAGAGAACGATGAAGAGGATGATGGCACACCGGAACCGCCGCCACAGGATGAACTTCATGGTCTTGTACGGGGAGGTGAACCAGAGGAAGGAGGTGTCAGGGCGCCTGGAAGTGAGGTCCCAGAGGTCAGCAGGGCAGCCCTACCACGGCTGCTTTATCTCAGTCCTGCTCCCAAACCGCCCTGGTCCTCCAGAGCAGCCCCAGAACCTGCCCAGCCTCAAGGCCCCCAGTCCCTGCCCCAAAACTCAGCCCTGCCTACCTGCAGTCCCTTCTCCTCCAAGCCTCTGCGATAGTGTGAGCCCCACCCATGCTGCCTCCTCTTCTTGGTGTCACCCTCAGGGGCCCAGTTCTCTGCCACCCTGTTCAGGACACCTTCTCTGTGGCCCTCTTTCCTTCTTGGCCCAGGGTTTAATCACAGACTAGAGATCTGAGAGCTAGGCAGAACCTCAAGGGGCTGTCGCATCAAGTGAGCGATAGCCCCGCGCCCCACATAAGCCAAGCCACCTGCCTGGATGCACCTGGCTGGTCTGTGCTCAAGGAACAATGACAGGAAGTGAACCCAGACAGCTGAGTTCCTTTCACAGTCGAAAACCCCAAAACCTCCCCAGGTCAGCCTCATAACGCAAAGAGCATGCAAGGTTTTATGTCTCAGTAATGGCCATTTTAACTGCATGCTGCTAGGTCTCCTGGGCCTCTCCTGTCTTTGTACCCAGATCCCAAGATCGTTGCGCTGGGATGGCTCTCCCTGCTCTGCAGCCCCATGGCACTTGAGACAGCACCATGATAGAATGGGCTGTCTGTGCGACTCTGACTTGAGCCGAGCAGACCACAAAGGACCCAGCAGAAGCCACCCTGACGCCACCACCCCCAGCAGCAGTCTTTCAGCCTCCAGCCACTGCCTTCAAGGCACCTATATCCACTTAGGGGCCGATGAAGTAGGGAAGACAGGGACTGGTTCCCCCTTTTCGTAGATGGGGAAAATTAAGGCTGAAAGACTATTTGAAAGCCACTTTTATACCACAGGAGAGCCACAGAAGACAGCTTGGTCAAGGGAAAGACCTGGATTGGGCTCCAGAGCCAATCAGATCAAGTATGAGAATTCCAGCCTCACCACTTTCCTTATTCCACTCTGCTCAGACTGTTTCCTCAGCTGTAGAATGGGGATGATAAAAGCAGAGAAGGTGCCATAGCACAACATGCATGTTCCATCCAACAGCCTGCTTGGCACACACCAGCAGCTGCCCAACAGCGCCTGCTTCCGGAACTAGCTAAGGAGCCCAGTGTTCCTGGAATGACGCCCGTCATCTGCCCCTAACATGATGCAGCACTCGCTGGGCCGTGTGGGCCTTGTGACCTCCAAGGGACTATGCAATAAATGCCTCCTAAAACGTGGCTACAATTTTTGGCATCAGAGGTCAGGAGCTGGGCACTGACCTTGGATCCTCGAGTTTGGGGTTCATGTTGGGCTCATCCCGGCCCTGGCCAGCAGGCCGCTCCTCATGCTCATTCTCTGCTACAATCTCTAAGGTCATCTCCAGCTTACCCTGCGGGGACAGAGAGAACCTGGTCAGGACACGAAGGCTCTGCCCAATGGCCTGGAGAAGAGCCAGACCAGGACAATTGTAAGAACCACTTTATTTAATTGTCTTAATGATATTGGGTTGATCTGATCATAAAAGCCACTCCCTGTAGAGCATTTAGAAGCCACAGAAATATACAGGTGCACCTTGTTTTATTGTGTGTCACTTCCTGCGCTTTGCAGACATTTCGTTCTTTACAAACGAAGGCTAGACCCTCTGCTAGCAAAAAGGTTCTGACTGGCTAAAGGCTCAAATGATGGTTAGTATAATTTAGCAATAAAGTATGGTTAAATTAAGGGATGTACATTTTTTTTATAAACGTAATACTATTGCACGCTTAGACTACAGTAGTGTAAACAGAATTTTTATATGCACTGGGAAGCCAAAACATTCAAGGGGCTCGTTTTATTGCGGTCGTCTGCAGCTGATCCCACAAGGTCTCCAAGGTCTGCCTGTGTAAAGGAAGGTGGTCACCAGCCACACCTCCACTGTGTGCAGACAGCAACTCCGCTGCTAACTTCTGCATGCATCAGAGCTCTTTTCTCTGCAAGTAGCTGAACCAGTACACTGTGTATATATACAGTTCTATGGCTTGCTTCTTTCACTTAGAAACATATTCAATTTTACTATATAATTACATGGTCTTTTAAGTTTGCTTTGTGATGGCTGTAAGACATTCTATGGGATGGTTGACCATAATTTGTGTTCCGTAAACTACTTATTTTGGTTCATTTAGGTTGTTTCCAACTCTGTGATATTATAAATAATGCTGCAACAAACACCCCAGAACCTAATTTTCTTTTATTATAGCAGTTATTTCTTTAGGAGAGACTTTTTAGAAGTGGGATGACAGAGGCCAAAGGCATAAATCTTGTTAAATCTCTTGCTTCCGCGGACAGTAAAACCACTAGCACCCCAGCAGAAGTGAATGCGGAGTTGCCTCTGCATCTTCACCATCAATGAGCACTTCTAGGTTTTAAATTCTAATTTAAGAGGCAACCGTTTTTCACATTTTAAAAATATGCCTTTATTTCACTGCGAGGGGAAGTAAGCCTTTTTAAAAGTTTAATGTCCATTTGTACTTCTTTTCTGATTATCTATGCATGCCCTTTGCTCATTTTTCTTTTGAGGCGTTAGTTATTTCTTGTTACTTGTTATAATTTATTGTTTTACAAAGGTATTTTATTTCAAGGTCCACTTTAGGGGATGAATGACTGTCTGCTATTTTTAAATAAACTGTTCAGGGATTCATTTCCAGGGACAACACAATCCCCTGTCACACCACTGAGCAGACCTCTAGGTAAGAACGGGAGGGCAAGGAAGGTCCCTGGCAGGGTCCTGGTCAAGTGAGAAAGGCACTACCCCGTCTTCCACAGAAGGCCCAGGCCAGAGGGGATCCCAGCACTCAGATCACTGTGAAAGCCCAGGAGCCAGAGCACAAACAGGGTCAGAGGGAGATCAGTGCATCTTTCAGTTTAAATAGGCTTCCCCGGTATGCGAGCCCAAGGAGAGGAAGGCTGGGAACTGGAAAGGGAAGAGGGCTGGCACCTTGGAAACAGACAGAGGGAAGGCAACAGAGGGGAAAAGGAACACGTATGTGCCCAGCGATTTCTACCAAAGAGCAGCCCCCACGCCTCCACTGGTTTGGGGACAGCAGACTTACTGCCAATATCTTCTTCTCACTCTCCTCTGCCACACAGGGCCACCAGCCCTTCACTGTTTTCTGTTCGAAAAGGGACACAAACCACTCTGGGTGGAAAGTGTCATCCAGCAGGTCCAGGGAGCACTTCTCGGCTGTCTTGGCAGGCTTGGGCATGCGGTTGAGATCCAGCTGCAAGGAGCCTACAGCAGAGAGGGGTTCCTTGGTGGAGGACGGTTTCCCAGGCCCCAACAGCCAGGGCCTGCCCTGGGGCTGCACAGGTTCCCCAAAAACTCACTGTCACCTCCTCAGCCTCCTCCCATGGGCTCAGCTGCAGGTCAGACCCCTCAGACTCCAGCTCCCCATCCATGCTCTCCTATTCCATCGATATAGCTCCTCATCTGTCTACATGTGCCCCCAATCTACCTCATTGATTCGCCTTAAGAGAGCTTCCCACCCACTCACCTGCTCATCTTATTATACACGGATCCATTCATTCACCAACTGTCTATGTCTACCATCCATCAAAAAAAAATTTTTTTGACAGAGCGAAAGTCAGTGAGAGGGACAGATAGGGACAGACAGACAGGAAGGGAAAGAGATGAGAAGCATCAATTCTTCATTGCAGCTCCTTAGTTGTTCAGTGATTGCTTTCTCATATGTGCCTTGATCAGGGGCCTACAGTGGAGCGAGTGACCCCTTGCTCAAGCCAGCGACCTTGGGCTCAAGCCAGCAACCATGGGGTCATGTCTATGATCCCAGGCTCAAGCCAGAGACCCTGCACTCAAGCTGGTGAGCCAGCTCTCAATCTGGATGAGCCCGCGCTCAAGCCAGATGGGCCCATGCTCAAGCCAGCTGCTTTGGAGTTTTGAACCTGAATCCTCCGCTTCCCATTTCAACGCTCTATCTACTGCACCACCACCTGGTCAGGCCCATCCATCAATTTTTAATTGTTTTTATTGTGGTAAAATCTATCTGACATAAAATTTGTCATTTTAATTCAAAATTCATCATTCCTAAAAGAGACACCACACCCATGGAGTCACTCCCCACCCCCCTCTCCTCTCAACCCTAGCAACCATGAGCCTTCTTTCTGTGCATACAGATTTGCCTACTTTGGACATTTCATATAAATGGAATCATACAATATGTGTCCTTTTGTTGCCTAGCTTCTTTCACTGAGCATGTTTTCAAGGTTCGTCCCCATTGTAGCATGCAGCAGTATTACATTTCTTTCTATGGCTGAATAGCACGCCATTGTAAAAACAGACCACATTTTCCTGGTTAAATTGTATAGTTGTGATGGGGCTGTTACAGTCCAGACTGCCGGCCCATATCTCACCCCTACGAGAGCACTGCCTCTACCACACCCTTCAGCCCAGTCCTCCTTGCTCCCCAGCTCAGGATTCGGGCACACTTCTGCCACTCAGAGTCCTGTCTGGGGCTTGGGGGATGAAGCCATGTCCATTCATTCAGTCATCACTCATGCACACAGGTAAAGAGTGTCATGAGCCCCCTCATTTGCTAGACTCAGTCTGCATCTAGACTGAGGAATGGAGTAGAAGGCATCCTGTCACGCCTGAGGCCAGACAGCCAGCTGTGGCCAGCAGATGCTTGCACTGCCTTCAACCTGCATTTCCATCTATTCCTTAGCTATCTGAGTCCTACCACCCATCATGGCCCAGTGCCAATGCCACCTCTGCTGGCAGACCCACCCTACTGATCTCTCCGGCACTTTTCAATACTCTGCATTGAAAATCTCACTCAGTAGTAGGGACCAGTGACTCTGTCCTCCCAGAGGGCAGAAAGTAGGACTGCCTCCTTCCAGCCAGCCCAGAGTGGTGCACACACACAGTGGGGGTTCCGGGGCAGCCCCCAATGTGCAAACTGTGCTGACCAGGAGCAGTGCTCACCCAGAAAGTCGTCAAAGGAGAACTTGTCATTGTCCCAGATCTGAAATACCACTCGCGCCGGGATTTTGCTCTCAGTCTTGTCCAGCCTCCAGAAAGCATCCTGGCCCAAAGGGGGAGAATAGAAGGAAGCAGGAAAGAGATTAGAGAGAGGAAGTGGTCCCTTCCAGCCTGGAGGAGGCAGTGGAGTGGGACATCCCTTAGGGACTGGCCAGAGCCAGGTCCTGGTGGGAAGACTGATAAGACCCCAGAGAGCAATGTTCAGGGTTCAAGGGGGTACCATGCAGCTTCCCTTTATATAGTTGGCTCCTTTAATCCTCCCAATTCCATGAGTTAATGTTCTCATTCCCATTTTACAGATGATGAAACAGAGGCTTAGAGAAGTTAAGACTTTTCCCAAGATCTGACAGCTAATAATAATAATATTAATATTGTACTTTTTTATTGAATTTATGGGAGTGACATTGGTCCACAAAATCATATAGGTTTCAAGTATACAACTCAACAAAACATCCTTTGCACATTGCATCGTGCACCCATCACCCAAGCAAAGTCCCTTTCTGTCCCTGTATTCCCCCTTAACATTGCACTTCTTACACATCAGCCCTTTACCACCGTGAACTCATTTATCTTTCCAATAACCTATAAGGGAGATGCTATCCTCCCAGCTGAGGAAACCAGAGCAAGTAGCCTGTGAGTCACTCCCCTGGGAAGTGGCAAGTCAGAGCTCACACCTGGGAAGTCCGGTTTCAGAGTCCTGATCCCACCTGCTTGTGATCTTGGGAATGGGATGGGCTGGCTGGGAAGCTGAGATCCCCCACCCTACCCTGGATGTCACCAGAAGGATCCCCCTGACACACTTCTGTAAGGAGCTGACACTGGGGAGGCAGTGGCCCCAGCGCCTCCCTCACCATGCCAACCCACCCACCATCACCCTCAAGAGCTTGCCCTGGGGCAAATCAAAAGTCTCTGGGGCTGGAAATTTCATCACCCTCCTGCTCTGCCAACCCCACCTTCCTCAGACCAGGTGGCCTGAAACAATGTTCATCTTAGGCCTTTTCTCACGGACGCCTGGTGGAGCCTGTGCATGCCAAGGTCTGGGTTTACCCTGGGTCCAGACACACTCAGCACAAAGGACTGTTACTGGGGCTTTCCTGCTCATGCCTGTTCTCAGTCCTCTTCTTGTGGCTTTACCTGATAGGGTACAAGGACAGGGTATATTCTGCCAGACTACAGGAGCAAGGTCCTGAGTGCCAGGTTATAGCAGGGGCCTGGACCGAGTCTCAGAGGGACAAACTCCATGGGGAGTTGAGGAGCACTGCTGACCACACAGGGTTTGTCTGGCCCTGGGTGCCCTGTACACACAGCCTCGCTTGGCAGTCAGAGCTGTGTCTGCTGTATGGCCATCCAAGCTCCTGGAGAGCCACAGAGCTCCTGAACCAAAGACCATGTCCCGTAAGGAATGCCACCATACAAAGCACCCGGCCTCGGTCTGGACTGCTGCCTGAGTTGCAGAAGGGGCTCAGGTCCCCAGCTGAGCCCTTGCCCCCCAGCCCATGTCTGGTGCCTCCCCCTCTTCCGGGCCCCAGCCCTCCTGCAGGTGCCTCCCTCCTCTGGCGGGGCTTTTATGGCCAGCTCCGCAGGCCCGCCTGCACAGGCCGCCAGCAGCCTCCATTCCTCTGGCCGGCCTGGTTTATGGGCTCAGTAATGAGCCAGAGGTTCAAACGGCCCCTGGTGGGAGCAGCTGGGCTGGGGCTCCAGCCTGGGGAATGGCCCCCCAGGTCCCAGGCGCTCATTATGCTCCCGGTCTGGGCCCTTTTACTAGCTGTTTATTTGCAGGGTGGGTGCCTGACGCTCAGGCAGGCCCCGGTGGGTGTGCTGGGCTCCAGGTGGGGAGCCGGCCAGGGCAACCAGCGGTGGTTCAAAGCAGCCGGATGAAAGGAGACCTTGTACTTTACGACAGTCTCGTCTGGTTAATGGGGTCCCTGGAGGGCCTGCCTGCCAGAGGCCCTGAACCCCTCGGCAGAGGGCTGGCTCTGCGGCATGACCGAGGAGCCCAGAGGCTGTACAGCGCCCCCACAGAAACCCACCCCCAGACCCAGTCCTTCAGCCCAGAGCAGCTCATTGGTGCCCAGCATGGGCCCAGCTCCACTGGCCTCCCAAAGCCTTTCCCCACAGAGGGGCCCCTTTCCCCACAGAGGGGCCCCTTTTCCCACAGAAGGGCCACTGGCTCTGCCTGGGTCAAGCCGGTCCACCTCACTCTCCTGGTTGACCTCAGAAGCCCGTGGACTCTGTGTCTCAGGCTCCTCCCCAACCCCCTCCATCCCTCCCTCCAGCCACCCTCTCAGGCAGCTCTCCCCACTCCTGGGTGCCTCTCTGGACTCCCAATCCTCTGCCTCCTCTCCACCCTGCTCTCCCCATGGGCCTCTCATCCCTTCATGGCTCGCCCAGGCTATGCACCAGGGGTCAGCGAACTCTCTCCGTCTTCTTTGCCAATGCCTATAACTCAAAGAGGAAACCCCATCATCGTCAGAATGGAGCCACCTCAGATCCTTAACCAGCAGCCCCAGCTGGGCCCTCAGAACTTCCAGGTAACTCTGCTCTATACCAGCAATGAGCTTGCTGCCTCTCCCTCCCCTCCTCCCATTTTCTTTCTCTCTCTCTCTCTCCTTCACTCAACCTAACAGTTACTTCTAGCCTTTTTCATTTGTCTCAAATCACCTGCCAGAGAGCCAGGAAATTCTCTTTCCTCCTACTTCCTAGAAAATACAGAAGCCCCTGCTTCTTGCAATTCCTACAATTCCTTGCTGACTGACATCGCTACCTGTCACAACGGAGGGGCTGCCCCACCTCTCATTTGAGCAGGCCAGTCCGTGTCTCCCAGCCTCAGTTTCCCATCCACGCCTTGCACCCTTTAGGACTGGGTGAGCCCCAGAGGGGGTGTGCAGGCTGCCTCAGCCCTCCCTCCCTGTGCCCAGCTCCTACAGCTGCTCTGCCCGCAGCAAAGAGACACAGTGCTGGTCTGGTTGAGAGTCCTCCCCACCAAATGCAGCATTTGCTTTGGGATGGAAACATCTAGTGATAGACAGACACACTGAGCAAAGAAAACAGACTGAACCTACAAAGTAGGCTGGGTTTCCCTTGCCTGCACAGAATGCAGGGCTGTGGCTAAATTCTACTTTCTGGCAAGCCCCACGCAGCAATCTCAGGATAAAATAATTCATTTAACCTTGTTTAACCCATATTTTCTTTTGCCTGATGGTTTCAGAATGTTCTACAGAACACTTGGTTTCTCTATAGCACAAGCAATCCTGTGTGTTCGGTCAGGAGGGGGTCATGTGAAAGGGATGTAATGAAGAGAAGTAAGAAGACCTAGTCGGCTGAAGTACATTATATGTTTCCCTTCTTTAAGCCACTTGACCACTCAGGAAAGAAAGAGGAGGCTTGAGCCCCTCTGGAAGGAAATGGCGCCAGCAGAACTAAAACACCAGAGAGGCGTTTACTTTGTGGAATCGGAGGGAATCTCCAGCACTGATTCTAGGTGCAACGCTGTGGTCAGAAACTCCATCAGAGGGGCCCTCCACCTCCAGCCAGCCTGGCTGTGAGGCCCCCCCTGCCCACAGCACCCTCTGCCCCCCACACTGGCTCTGCTCCCTAAGGGCAGGTGTAGAGCCACCAGGAAGGAGGCCACCTGCTTCACTCCTATGGCAGGAGTAAAGCCCAGATGAGACCTACACTAGAAGATGCTGAGACACAAAGAGCAGAGGTCCCTGGACCCACCCCTCCCTCTGCTGGTGCTGACAGCTCTCCCAGTGCCTTCGGCCTGGGGTGAGAAAAGGGAGGTGGAGCGAGGAGGACAATGGCTTCCAGGCCTGGAAGGGCAGCGTCACTCCCTACTGACTGTCCAGCTTGGACAATAAGCACAGCCACCAGACACATAAATGTGGGGAACCAGGTAGCAGGAGGAACCTAGCTAAGCAACACCCAATATCATGGACGACCCAAACCATGTGCCAGGCAGGGCCCCTGGGAAGCTCGACAGGGTCTGCCCACTGCGCACTGATGGCCATACTGGGTTTCCCTACACATGTTCTTCCCCCTCTGACCCCATGACCCTTCTCCCTGCTTGGTTTATCTAGGATTTGGTGAAAGGCAGTGGTTTCAGAATGTGGACTTAGGTGTGGCACTGGGTTGGGGTAGTTGTGGAATGGCAACGGGGGAGGGAGGGGCTGTGGGGGGCTGCCAGAGGGCTGCGGTGGCCACGGGGGGCATCGAGGGGACAGTGGTGTGGTGGTGGTGGCACTGGCAGTGAGGGGACAGTGGTGGTGGTGGCACTGGCGGTGAGGGGACAGTGGTGGTGGTGGCACTGGCGGTGAGGGGACAGTGGTGGTGGTGGTGGCACTGGCGGTGAGGGGACAGTGGTGGTGGTGGCACTGGCGGTGAGGGGACAGTGGTGGTGGTGGCACTGGCGGTGAGGGGACAGTGGTGGTGGTGGTGGCACTGGCGGTGAGGGGACAGTGGTGGTGGTGGCACTGGCGGTGAGGGGACAGTGGTGGTGGTGGCACTGGCGGTGAGGGGACAGTGGTGGTGGTGGCACTGGCGGTGAGGGGACAGTGGTGGTGGTGGCACTGGCGGTGAGGGGACAGTGGTGGTGGTGGCACTGGTGGTGAGGGGACAGTGGTGGTGGTCATTCTGCAATGAAGGCAGTGCTTGTCCCGGCAGTGGTGGGGCAGTGGTGAGGGAGTACCGACGGCATGCCAGCAGCCAGTAGTGCCAGGGCGCCGACATTGGAAAGCCCAGACCGGAGCCTGCGGGGGAACAGCACCCACCTTCTTGGAGACAGTGCAGACTTGCTCAGCCGGCAGGTAGTCGAAGGGGAAAACGAACCTCCAGTTAAAGTTGCCTTCGCCCCCCAGGGACCGATAATGCACATCCGTCTTTTGCTTGTGTTCTTCAAAGCCAACCATCCAGCTACACACACATTTTTAGAGAACATTTCTAATTTAGGTTTCCACCACAATATGCACCCTCAACTGAGGCAAACCAAGAATTAAGAAGGTCAATGAATTTGGTAAATGATAAAGGAAAAATAATTCCCAGGAAATCTCCGTGATGTACCAAATGTGCCACAACTATTAAATATTCTAAATTTTCTCTTGACAGACATCCTCCAACCTTGTAAGTTCAACCCAAATATTAATGTGGAAGAAGAAATCTACCGGGGAACAACTCCCCAGAGGCAGAGGCCACACCCACAGACCCTCTTCCTCTCTCTCCTCCCCCTCCCATCAGCAGTGCCCCTCCCCCACGGGCCCGCCCCAGAGGGGCAGGAGGTGGCTCTGTGGAGCTGGAATCAGTGGGCAGGAGGATGACTCTGTACCCTTTCACGTAAATGTCGCTCATCTTCTCCCCTGTGATGCTGAGGTCATCCAGTATCACATCCTTGGTGTTCCAGATAATACAACGCAGGAAAAACCTGTGGGGAAGAAGAACAATTAAAATCAGCTGAAGTTCCCATCAACAGTCGGGCGGTCCTTGACTGAGAAGCCAAGAAGCCTGCTCATACAAGACGACTCCGATGCTTGCCTGGCTGGACTCTTGGCCACAGACTGCTAGCCTGTGGCCCAAGTGGTCCAAAGCCTGGCCCAAGATCAACCTTCTTGTCCCACCCACGCTGGCTGGGGTCATCCCACCACCCAGCTCAGCTCCAAGCCTGTAGCTGGGGTAAGTCACCTTCTGGCTCTCCGTGGGGTGATGTTGAAGGGGGGTCCAGGCCGGCCAAGGGCCTTTGGAAACAGGTCGATCCACATCTGCAGCTTCCCCTGAGGAGACACGACCTGTTGTCTCACCACCCTTCACATTCAACCAACACCTACTAACCATTGCCTTGGGACACATGGCAGAGAAAACCTAGGCCCTGCCATGGAGAGACTCATCGCCCAGTAGGGGAGGTACCCTACATGGGACCACAGGGTCAACTGCAAAGGTGAGCCCACTGGTCCACAGGCTATGGCTTGGGCCTGTACCTGGGGGTCAAGGGTCAAGGGTCAGGTAAGGCTTCTCCAAGATGGTGATATCTGAGCTGAGTCACAGTGCACCAGGTAGAAAAGGGGAGAAGGGCATCTCAGGCCAAGGGAATGGCACACACACAAAGCCCTGGAGGGTCAGAGGGCATGTTTCCTCACAGAGTCTCAGGGTCCCCACAACAGGAAACCACGCCACCTGCCACCCTCAGCTCCCTGTGTCCCTGGCAAGCCAGGTGTTGTTTCTGTCCTCATCTTACAGGAGGAGCAGGAGCTGAAGTAAATTCTTCAGGGTCACAGAGGTAGGGAATGCAAGAGCTGACATTTTAACAACTGTTGTGTCCCTCTGGGGAGCTGGCGGCCACAAGACCAAGAAGAGAGCTCAGTTCCGAACAGCAGAGATAGCGTCCTCTGCACGTTCTCAAAGGCACCTCCGTGGCAACCTGGGCCCTCCTTTGCCTGAAATCCTTCCTTCCCTCCTGAGCTCACCCACCCTGGGCCTGCTGTCCTCCTGCTCACTCTCCTCATCCACAGCAGGACACCCTTGTCCCTCTTGATGACTGCTCTCTGTGGCTGCTCTGCCACTGTCACAGGGTGCTGGTCGCCCTGTCTGAACTCCCCACAGCAGCCCAGCACGAGGCCAGCCAGCGGGGATGTCACTGGCCGATGAGGAGGAGGGCACCCTGAGGCCTGGCTCATGCAGCAATGACTCATGGGGAGCCCAAGCTCTGGCCTACATGGGGATAAAGGGGCCACTCAGGCTCACTCCCCAGGCCCTGGGGCTGCAGGTGGCCAGAGGAGGCCAGGCCCATGAGGTCCCCTGGAAGACCAACAGTCATGACTTCTCAGACTGGGGAGAAAAACCCTCAAGCAGGGACTGGCCAGACCCTGGTAAGCCCCTGGTGGCTCTAGGACGTCCATGCTGTCCTTGGAGTGGTGCTAGCTTAAGGCTGGGGGGTCTGGGTCCTGAAGGTCAACATCCTACCTGCTCGATGTCTGGCTGGAGGGGGCTGTACAGGGGCCGAGATTCCACATGCTCAGGGACCAGGCCCTGCTGCTGCAGGACATGCAAAGCCAGACGCTCCTCCACTGAGCCCAGATGTGGGTTCAGGACCCGGCCAGCCTCTGCCGCAGAGAAGACAAAGAGTTTCTACAGCTGAGTGAACAAGAGATGGCAGGGCAACCTGGGGCCTAGGGATGCCTCTAACCCCTGCAGCCTCACCCGAGCCCAAACCTACTCCTGGTCCTCGCATCTCTATCTAGGGAAAATCTACTGTCCATGGACTCCAGGTTTAAAATCCAGGTTCCTCATTGCCATTATTTTTACCTAGCCTCTTCTATAAAGGTCTTCCTCTTCTCCACCAATTCAAATCCACCTGACCGCCAAAACCCATTCCTTCCAGGAAGCCCTCCCTGACTGCTCCCAACTTTGAGCCTTAGTAAACTTTACTCCCAGATTGGGCATCTAAATGCTCTTAGTGCTATCCTCTGGTTCATTCAAGCTGTTCTATTAGTAGCAGCAGCTAAAATAATAGCAATAACAGCAAACACTTATAAAGCAGGAACCAGGCACTGTTCTTTACGGATATTAACAGGTTCGATTCTCATAATAACCCTAGAAGGTAAGTGCTATTATCATCTCCACTTTACAGGTGACAGAAATGAAGGATAGAGCAGTCACCCAGCTGGTCAGCAGGGCAACTGAGAACACAGGCTCACTCAGGAAAGGTGCATGCCTGAACATGAACACTCCCCCTCCCCCCGTACTTCCCAGGTACAGCTCCGACCTGCCAGGGACTGGTGCTGGACGGGGTGAGGACTCAGGATGGCTCTCACCCTGATGAGCCTAGCCAATCAGCCAGCAACTTGAACCTGAAACTCCCATGAGGGACACTGACTGGGGCTAGGGGGGGGGTCTACATATCTACACACATATACCCACACAGGTATGTACACTCAGGTGTGCCCAAGTTCACAGGCTTGTGTGTGCATGCGGGAACACACACACATGTTCATTCTTCAAACCTGTCCTGTCCTCTTTAACAGGTGCCACCAAGGAAGCAACAGGGCATCACAGAAGGACCACTAGGCCAGAAATCTGGCTCTGCTCCTAACTGGCTAGGTGACTTCAGGCAGGTCAGTAAAAACTTGTGGCTTCAATAGCCTTATCTGCAAAAACAGGTTGATGTCAGACTCATCAACTAGCTTTCTGGCTTTCCTTTCCTACAAATTTACGACCATGAACCCTGGCCCCTGTGCTAAAGCCGCTCACAGACTAGTAGAGGAAATGAGACCACCCCTAGAACAGAGGCTTGTTCTATGGGAAAAGAACGGGGGCGGGGCAGGGCCTAATGGAGAGGAGCTGGCTCAGCCATGAACTGGGAGTCAGAAAAACAGAAAGAGAAGGAGGGGATTTGGGATGGAGGAGTCAAAGCCATTGGTCCCCTTTTATAACCTCAGCACCAGCTCTGACATCAGCCATCTCTGACACCAGCAGAAGGCAAGGGGCCAGCTGGGTCTGTAAACACCACGGGAGTCTGAGCTGCTCTGGGTGGGCAACGCAGGCCTGTGGGCACTGCAGACGTGCAGGGAGCATGCAGGGGGGTTCTCAGACACGAGCATTAGGCAGACCTGAGGTGGAGAGACAGGGGCTGCAGGGCTTCCTGCCTGCCCTGCGGATGCTCTAGGTGCAGGAGCGTGAGTGGGGCTCAGAACGTACCTTCAAGGACAAGCTGGCAGGCCAGTGTGACTAAGGGAGAAAACTGTTTCCCAGAGGTGGACTGTACCCCAAACTCTGATCAAGTCCAACTGCCCAAAGCCAGAAGCAGACTGAGCCTAACCATGACCCAACCATGGCTTCAGACTCACCGCTGACCTTGCCCTCAGATGGGCCCCAACCTGGCACTGGACCGAGCTCTGACCTTGACTCCACCTTGACCTCTTACTTTTATAGCAGTATCACAGATAAATACCGATCCCCAAAGTACCAAGACTGTCTGTGCTGCCCAGGGTTGATGTAGGTTGTGTCCAGTTAGCCCCTTTATGACAGGAAAGGACCAACCAGACAGAAGGAGACGAAGGAATTGTCCACAGTGGTTTCAGGGTCATCTGACAGCTCACCTATTTCTTCAATGGTGTATTCTTTGTCCTGAAACATCACACGGTCTGTCTGGTACACGGGGGCTTTGACTCTGTGCTGCTGGCAGAAGAGGTGGAGGAGCTGGGAGGGGCGGAGCTGGTCCCTCCACTGGTTTGGTCCAGAGCTGAGGCCCAAACACAAGACAGAGATGAGACGCTCCAGGACACCGACAAGGACAGAGGGGCGTGCAGTGACCTGGGTGCCAACACACACAGTCACCTTCACTGTCACAGTGGGCACCCATCTGGTCGCCCACTATGACTGGTGATCTCCACATTCCAGAAAGAGAAACTGAGGCAGAGATCACAGGACTTGTTTGGACACATACACAGAGAACTAGAACTTAGATGTTTTCAATTTCCAGATTTAGAAAATCAGACCCAAATAAGAGCCAAGTTGGTAGGAAGTGGACTGAGGCTGTCCACACATGACTTCACCTGGCATAAATCCCCTTAGGGTCCATCTGGGGCTCATGTGTCCCTTTGTCACTCCACTTCTAACCCTCCCTTCCTTGTTCCCTCCATAGGCCTTCAGTGGCGCCTTATGGAGAACTGGATTATAACAATATCATGAAGAGTCAGACAAACAGGTTCAAATCCTAATCCCACCACTTATAAGCCATAACATCTCTGGGCCTCAGTTTCCTTATCTGTGGAGTCAGGGCAAGACCCCAGCTGGGCTGAGCGAGCGAACACCTGTGAAGTGCTCAGCCCAGAGCTGCGCATGGGAAGTGCTCGATAGTCAGGGGGTAGGACTGTTGTCAGAGAAGCAGCCTGCCCCGTGCACCTACACACAGTAGGTCTGTGGGAGCCCACAACGAGCCCCAAACTTGGACAGCAGCCTGTTCTCCAGGTCGATGACCGTCTCCCCAATCTTTTCATCCTTGGAGAGGAGGTCGTAGTCATAGAGAGTGATCTTTAGGTCCTTCTCCAGAGGCAGAGTGCAGGTCAGCTCGAACATCCTGCAGGAGTGGGCAGACGTTAGGGCAGACGATGCTGGCTCCTAGACACACTCAGTGGGCACTCAGGAGGGCAGCAAGGCTAGAAGAGGGGCCTGGAAGCCATCCCTGGCCTCCTCCTCCCTCCCAGGATGGTCACCCTCCTTGGGTCTCGTGGAGCTCTTAACACACGACACCCACAGCACTCCACTACTGGTACCGGGCTAGTCTGAGATGTGTGTGTGTAAGTGTATGTGTGATTTCCCCAAACAATCTGGGCTAGGCACACAGCAGCCATCTGAGGGACCATAGAAGGAACAAATGAATTGAAACTGAAGTTTCCACCAGGACACCAGGAGACAAGAAATGTCCAGAGCAAGGCACCAGAGCTCTGGAATTCACCAAGGGGATGTCCTGAGACCCATTTTCAGGGCTCTCGGGGAATCACACCTATTTCCAGAGTAGTATAGAGAGAGGGTTTGTGAAGAAATTTCTTTGGAGACAGCTCCTGCTATGCTCTAAGACCCCCATGCCCCACGGGGGTCAAATTGGAGGTGTTGGTCCTGCTCCGCAATGAGTTCCCTGGAGGTGGAAGACAAAAGCCTAGTGCCTGACACACTCAGGAAAGGTGAGAGAGCTTGTGGCGGAGGAGAGAGCGGCTCCGTGTGGAAGGAGCTGCACTGCTCCCGTCTTGGCTGGGCCACAAGGACAGACTAGAATCGCTTTGACTCTGCCCCATGGGACCTGGGGATCCAACAGTGAGACTGTGGGGAAGCCCGTCTGGGAACCAGGGAACGGAGGCCACCAGCCAGAGGGACACAGCATCTGCCAAATCCCAGGAGCTGCAGTGGGAAGACTCAGAGGAGCTCTCTGGAAATCCACCACAAGAAAGTAAATCAGCTTAAACACTGGAGACCCAGAGGGTGTCAGGATGACAGGGCCAGTGAGGTGGGCTCTCTCCTCTAACACATTACCCTAGTCCTGGCCCTGCACGAGTCAGGGACCTCGGTGGCTAGCCGGGGTGGGAGGGGAGCTACACTAGACAGAAAAACAAAGCCATCCTTCCACGCACACCTCCACATGCTGTGCACAGAGTGGACCAGCTGGGAGAGGGGCACAGCTCCCCCCCGAGCTGTCCAGAGTGTTTATAATTACACGTGAATGGGCATTCTGGTTATCAGCTTGAGACTGTGGGTTTACGACAAAGTGGACTGTCTAAACATGAGCAGGAAAGTTTCCTGCCTGCCTGCCACAGTTTCCACTTAGGGAATGAGGAAGGTAACACCCACAGAATGTTTACAGGGTACCGGCAGGCAAAAACAAAGTTGTGTTTGCATTATATCCCCTGAGTTGTGCTTGTTCTTACATGACTTATAAAAAGAGTTTCTGCTGTGACCTGAGGGAGGCTTGAAACCCCAGGCAGACCAGCTGGGCCACGATTTGGAGGGGCTGGTAAGACAAAGTGGGAGGCGTGGGTTTCTGTACGCACTCTCCCACTGGCCCTGGGTGCCAACCTCCATCACCCCGCACCGTGGGACGGGCCCTGTCTGCGCTCAGTTGCCATGAGCCTGTGCCCCCATCTCCGCCACTGGAGTTCACCAAACAGAGCTCCCACCCCACCCCAAACCCCTCTGCAGCCCTTCCCTCCAGTTCCGGCTTGGCGGGCGGCTCATCACTGCCCAAGACTGTTTCACTTTCAAAACAGCCCTTCCCATTGGTGGGACATAAAAGTGAGACTAAGAGACATGGACAGGAGTGTGGTGGTTACGGGAGGGGGGGGATGGGGGGAGGGAAGGAGGGAGAGGGGGAGGGGGAGGGGGAGGGGTACAAAGAAAACTGGATAGAGGGTGATGGAGGACGATCTCTCTTTGGGTGATGGGTATGCAACAGAACTAAATGACAAGATAACCTGGAAATGTTTTCTTTGAATATATATACCCTGATTTATTGATGTCACCCCATTAAAATAAAAATTTATTTATAAAAAAAAACAACAAAAAAAACCCAGCCCTTCCCCAGGCTGATTTGGGTCCTTGTTACAGGGCTGAGTGACCACAAATAACTCAGTAGATGCTGGTTTATGAATTCAATGTGTCATTTAACAGTATGAGGCCACCACACACCAACTCCTACAAGTGCTAGGGAAACAGCCACCAGCCTCCCTCTGCTTCTCTTTCTCCGGCCTGAATAAGCTTGCATCCAAAGAGCAAGCAAATCAGGACGCCGGTAGCTACTCCCATGCCATGGACACTCATCTTCCCTCTCCTTGCTCTTAGATTGCAAGAAGCGTTTTACTGTCCGGAGTGCACATCCTCCTTCATCTATCCACTACAGACAAAGGTGTAACCTAAAAAAGAGTAATCACTAAATGCCGCGTGGGGTCCTGGATTAGATCCTGGAGCAGTAAAAGGACATAAATGGGAAATTTGATAAAATCCTAATAAAGTCTAGAGTTTAGTAAAGAGTAATGTACCAATATCAATTTTTTTAGTTTTAACAAATATGCTATGGTTTGATAAGATGTCGACAGCGGGGGATCTGGAAAAAGAGCACACGGAAACTGTACTATCTTTGTAACTTTTCTGTAAATCTAAAATTATTCCAAAGGAAAAGTTACTCTAAAAAAAGAGAGAGAGAGAGAGAGAGAGACTAATTAGCAAATGCATGCTCTGGGATTCTATTTAGATTTCTCATCTTTGAGGTAGTTGTTTACGTGTTGAGCTAGGAGTTTCTGCCAGAACTCAAGCCTTGAACACAATGAATAGCTGAGGTCCGGCCCCCCAGACAGGCAAGGCTCAGGGAATACAGCTCTGCTCTGAGAACCGGGGGCTTTCCAGGAGCAGCCACGTCTGCCTCCCTGGGCTGTGGGCTATCCAGACTGGCACCTCCCTCCCAAGACCCAGGCTGCCGCCAACTTACTTTCCAAACACTGGCTCCAGAGTACAGGGGATGTAGTTATCCTGGTCACTCACTGACTTCTTCCCTATGGAAATCTTGACGTAAGGGTCACACTGAAGGAGGGAGACAAAAAGAGTTTGGTGAAATCACTTTCCCCACATGCCTCTGTGGCTTCTTCAGTCCTCTGCCTCAGGATGGGACTAGGCGGTCAGCCATCAAGGAGCTGCCATCCTGTGAAGCTGCCTGGCCGGGGACCCATCCTGCATGCGACACCACTCGGCCCTGAAGTGGGCTTCTAGCCATCGTCCAGTAGTGGATGTGGGGGTACCTGAGTCCTCCATACCCCTAATCCATTTTCCCACTGGGAGAAGGTGGGTGGGGGCCAGGCTGATATCCTCAGAAGCATACCAGTGTGTATGACCTGTAATTGGGCCATGTTGCTGTCCTTTCTGTGACCTCTGCTTCAGCAGAAAGAAAGGGAGAAAGATAGGCAGCTTTGGTCAACCCAACCCAGCCCCGGCTGGCCTTCCCTGAACGCCTCCTGCAAGCAACAACATCCCTCAACTGGCCTCCAGAAGCAGCTGGGGCCGGACAGTGCTCAGGGTCAGTCTCAGCATCAAGAGGTCTTGAAGTACATGAACTGACCATTGCCACAAAGACACCATGGTGACCACTGGTGCTGGGAATGGCTCCATTCTGTTCTGTGACCTCCCAGAAGGGAAAGGGCATGTGACTTCTCACCATGAAAGCAGAGCTCCAAGGGTAGGACACCAGGCCTTTATCCACAACTACAAGAACATATGCTAGGTCTGTGCCTATCTAAGGGGGCAGGAGATGAACCTCGGCTCATACCTCTGAAATCCAATCGCCCGCACCCCTGCCTCTCCTCCTTTCTCCCTCTCTCTCTTTCCAGCTTGACTCTGCCTCTCTCCCACCCCCTCCCAATGACTCCAGACTCTGGCCCTCCTCCAAGCTCCCCTCTTTCACTCAGGGCCAGGGCTAGACAGGCACTGAGGCACCTGCCTCAGGCACACAACTGCAGGGAGGGCCAAAAAAAACTCAGTAATCAAGATAAACGATATTTTAATGCAATATTTTAAAAATTAAAATTAATGCCAACGGACCATAAGTAACAAAATAGCAAAAGTTTAAATGAAGACAAGATCAGTATTACTGATTTTTCTCTGGGCCCCAGGCTCCATCGTGGCACGGCAGGGTGACCGGTTCCCTCCCACTGCTCCTTCTCCCCCACCCGGGAAAGTCCTGCAAAGTGCAGTCCCTGCCTGCGCCTTCATGTCGCCTGTCCTCACGCCTTATCCTTGTCTAAACGCACCCTGACAAGTCTTCTGGCCAACTTTTGCTGAGGTGTTTTTGGTTTTTTTTTTTTTCGTTTATTTTTTTTATTTTTCCGAAGCTAGAAACAGGGAGAGACAGTCAGACAGACTCCCGCATGCGCCGGACCAGGATCCACCTGGCACACCCACCAGGGAGCGACGCTCTGCCCACCAGGGGGTGATGCTCTGCCCCTCCGGGGGGGTCGCTCTGCCGTGACCAGAGCCACTCTAGCGCCTGGGGCAGAGGCCAAGGAGCCATCCCCAGCGCCTGGGCCATCTTTGCTCCAATGGAGCCTTGGCTGCAGGAGGGGAAGAGAGAGACAGAGAGGAAGGAGAGGGGGAGGGGTGGAGAAGCAGATGGGCGCTTCTCCTGTGTGCCCTAGTCAGGAATCGAACCCAGGACTTCTGCACGCCAGGCCGACGCTCTACCACTGAGCCAACCGGCCAGGGCCTGCTGAGGTTTTTGATGCCTTCTAAAATACTACTTTCTTCTCCCTCCCTGCCAACCAGGAAGCCTTCCTCATTTTTCGAGTGTCCCGTACTGAGTTTGGCCTTTTCTGAACTTCTAGAGCACTTGGCTTGTGCTCAAGCTCCATCCAGCCACATCTCAGTTTGGTATATTTGTCTGGTTTCCCTAGATCGCTGTGAACTCCCTAGGGCAGAGCTGTGTCCAGGTTCTGCAGCCCATTTGTACCTCTGGGTGAAGGCGAGTGCTCTAGAAATGTTACCTTCCCATTAGGGTCCTTGGGCTGCAGGCCGAATGCTCGGATGATATAGATGCGGATCAGGCACTCCTGGGGCCCCTGGGCAGCCAGCTGGTGGAACTGTCTTGGGGGCATGGGAATGGCTGGGTCTTCTGGGAGGGGATAAATTTTGAAAAGACCCTAAAAAGAAGGAGGAGTCAGCTTTCATTTTTCTCATCATTGTCACCAACACAATCACCACTATGACCATTACTTTCACCTCTGCCAGAGTCATCACTGCTGAGGTCACCAAGCCCAATGCCATCCCATCACCACCATCTGATTCTGCATCAACAGCGTCAGCATCACTGTCACCACCTCCATCACCCAGCTGGTCACCAACATCAGCACTACAGCCATTTTGGACATTACTACAGCACCCCTGCCCTGCCCCCTTCACTGACTGCCCCTCGTAGGCCTCCCTGGGTGAAGAATCTTCAAGGACTTACCTTAAATTCCCCAATGACAGACGGATCCTCCAGCTCCTCTTGAGTCTTGCCCCGGTAGAGCTTGAAGGTGTTACAAAAGTCAGACAGGCCCTCAAAGGCTTCCACGTTCTCCAGTTGTGTGTCATAGACCTGCCATATGCAGGAACAAAAGAAGGGGACAGTGAAAGAGAGAAGAGAGAGGAATAGCCAAAAAAAAAAAAAAAAGGGAGGAAACATGATAGTGTTTGAGGGAAGGGAGAGAGAGAAGAGAAGAGACAGAGAAGAAAGTGAGAGGGAAAGGCCACAGCAAATGAGAGGAAGACAGGCAAAGAGGAAGGCAGGTGGGAGTGGCGGCAATAAGAGATGGGGTCCAAGAAGGAAGAGAAGCAGGAGAGGGAAGGAAGAACAAGGACAGATAATGAGAATGCAAACAGTGGAGATGAAAGAGAGAGAACAAAACCAGGACAAGGGAGGAAGAGAGAAAGACATTTGTTCAGCTTTTCTGGTTAATGTGGTATTCTGAGAGCCAATATATACATAGGTGGTGCATTTTTTAAGAGAGTAAGATCATATTCAAACACATAAAAAGCTAACTGACGTTTTGTTTGAAGATCAAAGCAGAACTCTGGAAAATTCATGGGTCAGCATGTCAAGCCCCAGTGCTCACTGTCCAGGATGTCTCAATGGCAATGGTATCAAAAACAAGACCAAGTATGTCTTCGGAGCATCACTTTAAATTTGTGAACTCAATTTATTTATTTCATTCCTCTCAAACAGGCAATAACTTTTATTTGTTAAGACAGTGTTTTGGAATTGCTTAGATTTAAACAAAGTAGTGGTTTTCTATTGTAGATGATAAAATAAATATACCTAATAATGAGATTCAACAACTTAACATCCATGCTAAGTTGGTTATATCTGAATCTGACAGTCAAGATACTTCAGGTAAGTTCCTTTCTCTTCTTGCTAAATATTATTTCTCATTTAGGTCTAGCTCAAGTTCTATCTCTTCCAAGAAAGAATTAATTATGTAAGTGATGTAGGTTCATTATTAAAAATTACAAAATACACGTAAATATAAAGAAAACATTATTTTGCCTTATATTTTGATTCCCAAAGGTAGAAACTAATTATTTGGTTAACATTTGATGTGTATCATTTTTTTTTTTTTTAATTTTCAAATTCTAATTTTTTCTGAAGCTGGAAACGGGGAGAGACAGTCAGACAGACTCCCGCATGTGCCCGACCGGGATCCACCCGGCACGCCCACCAGGGGCGACGCTCTACCCACCAGGGGGCGATGCTCTGCCCCTCCGGGGGCATCGCCCCGCCGCGACCAGAGCCACTCCAGCGCCTGGGGCAGAGGCCAAGGAGCCATCCCCAGCACCCGGGCCATCTTTGCTCCAATGGAGCCTTGGCTGCGGGAGGGGAAGAGAGAGACAGAGAGGAAGGAGGGGGGGTGGGGAAGCAAATGGGCACTTCTCCTATGTGCCCTGGCCCGGAATCAAACCCGGGTCCCCCGCACGCCAGGCCGACGCTCTACCGCTGAGCCAACCAGCCAGGGCCTGATGAGTATCATTTTTAACTTTTTCTTGTTCTACGTATTTAGATAGTTGATTTATTTCAATCAAAGGACCAGTGTTTTTATTTGTCAATTGTACCATTTTCTCTAGTCTAGTTTCTTATTTCTGATTTAATTTTAATTTTTTCTTTCTACTACTTCAAGTTGTTTTAATTCTAATTTCAAGTGAACTTTTATTTACCTTGCTACTTCTAGTCTGATTAGAAAAATACTTATTGCTATGAAAATGCCTCTTCTTACTATTGCCTTGGCATTGCCCCATTTGTTTTTGCTGTATTATGCCTTCATTTTCATTTTCTTGGAATTCCATAATCATAGTTTTACTTTTATCATTTGATCCAAGATTCAGATGCTTTATTAGTCTTCATTCTTTCTTTTTAATTAACATGAGCTTTTAAAGCTATAACTTCCTTTGAACACTGCTTTAGCTATAACAGGTAAATTCTTTCTTTTCTCTTTTCCAAATGAAAGGAAGGGAGATAAAGAAATAGATTCCCACATATGCCTTAAATGAGGATCTACCCAGCAACCCCTGTCTGGGGCCAATGCTCTGCCCATCTGGGGCCATGCTCTCAACCGAGCTATTTTTAGCGCCTGAGGCAGAGACTCCACGGAGCCATGCTCAGTGCCCAGGCCGATGCACTTGAACCAATCCAGCCACGGCTGCAGGAAAGAAAAAAGGAGACAGAAAGAGAGAGAGAGAGAGAGAGAGAGAGGAAGAGAGAGAGAAGGGGAAAGGAGAGGGGTGGAGAAGAAGATAGTCGCTTCTCCTGTGTGTGCCCTGACCAGGAATCAAACCCAGGACATCCACATGCCAGGCCAACGCTCTACCACTGAGCCAACCTGCCAGGGCTAAGTAAATCCTAATATAAAGCATTTTATCGTTTTCCAGATATTTTGTAATTTTGGTTTGTATTTTTTTCTTCACCAAGAATTGCTAAAAAAAAATAAAAAAATTTTTAAAGAGGGTTTTTAACTTTTTTTTTCTAGATTGTAGAGATTTGGGCCTTCAGATCTTGTTATTAAGTTCTAGTTTTGTGGGGGGGGGGTTGTTTTTGTTTTTTTTTTATGACAGAGACAGAGAGAGGGACAGATAGGGACAGACAGATAATAAGGGAGAGAAATGAGAAGCATCAATTCTTCCTTGTGGTACCTTAGTTATTCATTGATTGCTTTCTCATATGTGCCTTGACTGGGAGGCTACAGTAGAGCAAGTGACCCCTTGCTCAAGCCAGTGACCTTGGGCTCAAGCCAATGATCTTGGACTTCAAGCCAGTAACCTTTGGGCTCAAGTCAGCGACCATGAGGTCATGTCTATGATCTCACACTCAAACCAGCGACCCCATGCTAAGCTGGTGAGCCCATGCTCAAGCCAGATGAACCCTCATTCAAGCCAGTGACCTCAGGGTTTTGAACCTGGGTCCTCTGCATCCCAGTTCGATGCTCTATCCACTGCGCCACTGCTTGGTCAGGATAAGTTCTAGTTTTATAGCAATTATAATAAAAAAAAATTGTCAATGACATTGCCACTTTTTGAAAGTTATTAAGGTTTTTTTCTTGGCCTGTTACATGGTCAGTTTTTATAACTGTATTCTCTGCTTTCAGGCTACAGAGTTTAACCAAATTAATGATTGTGCTGTTTTTCTATATCCTTTCACAGTTTTGTCCCTTTGTTCTGACATGAACTGAGAGAAGAGAATTACAATCTCCCCCTACCTACCAGCATGTTTCCATTTCTTTTTGTATCTTCTATAATTTCTATTGTGTAAATACTGATGTTGTATAAAGATTGATGTTGCATTATTCAGCATAGAGGTATTCTTAAAACTATCATCCCTTGGAATTGCACCAATTAGCATTATTAAGTGCCATCCTTTGTCTCACTTTTGGAAACTTGAATACACTTGTGTCTAATAGCAAGACGGAAGATTGTGACTTCTGCTTTTTACTTGCAGTTGACAATGACACATTTTCCCTGTTTTTTATTTCAGCCTTTATGAATCTCTTTATTTTAGAGTTAGATTTTGCTTTGAGATCTGACTTAAATTCTGTTATTAATAAGTGATTGATATGACACACATGTTTTGTCTGCTTTCACACTTATATTTACATAGTTACATATTTATAGTTTTCTAGTATCATAGATTTTTGTTTAATCTTTGCCTTTATGGTCAGTTTTGTGTTTGTTTCTTCTGATATAAACAGTGACCTGAGTTTCTATTCTAATATTATTATAAATTTATCATATATAAATAATATTCTTATTCCTTTATGTCATTAGGGACAGTATTTATAAATTCCCTACTATAGCAATGATAAATTAATCAAATTTTATCTCCTGCTGTTTCCTTTTCCATCACTCACTATTAGACACTATTAGATTCCTTAATATTTACCCCTGTATGGTTTGCTTATAATTTGCTTATACTCTTATTATTTGATTTGCCAATTTTAAACACGATCTGTCAACACTATTTGTTCTATAATATAGCAATCAGTGTCTTCACTTTGTATCACATTACCTTTTGTTCTCCAAGTTTTGTCAGTTTCGTCACTTCTAGAGTTCAGTATATGTATTTACGTTCTGTCCTGTTACCTTCACCTTTTCACTTATTTTGATTATAGGTCTAAGATAAAACATGATCACAACCCGTCTTTTCGTTGTGGTCTTCTCAGTTATCTACTCGTTGGCTAAAGTTCATTCCCTACGAGTTCCTCAGGATGGGCTCCTGGGAGCCACACTATCTGCTCCTGAACAGCATGCCTTGGAGCCTGAAAGGCAGCCTGGCTAAGTAAAAATCCTTGGTCACCCTTTCTGTCCTTGATGATCAAGAGAAATTGAAGCCACCTTGATTTATTTCTTATTTTAAATGACAATGTTTTTTGGAAGGAAAGATGGATGACTACTCCAAAACATTCCTTATCTCTGCAGTCCAATAACATATACCAGGATATGTCCCAGGACTGATCAATTAGGCTAAATATTTCCTGACACAAACTGGACTTTCTAATATGTATATTCAAGTATTTTTCCATATTTGTGAAGTTTTATTAGACTGTTAAGTGTTTATTTGTTTTATTTAATTGTTTTGGTTGTCTTCTTCAGAGACTCCAATTATGCAAATGTTGGATCTCCTTACCCTGACTTCTATATGTCATTTTCTCTTCCTTTATTATTACTCTTTCTTTATTTCTACTTTGCTTTGCTTACTTTTATCATTTCTGTCCTCTATGCTCCTGGCCATGTTTACCATTGTGGCCTTTTTGCCCTGGGCTTCTTATAATTTCATGCTTCCTCCTCATTCTTTCTTGAATCTTATCAGCTCATATTTTGCCTCTTCTCATCTCATGATCTCTTGAGTTCTTTCATTTCTGCTTTGCACTCTGACTGCTCATTTCTAAAAAATTTATATCAAAATATTTCATCTTGTCTACTCCTTGGCAAAATTTTTCTGGTCAGAGCATAGCTTCTTCTTTTGGTAAAGTTATGATTTATATTTTGTCTTCTTTTTTCATAGCATTTTTGAATTAATGCAGTGTCATTTCTTTTATTATTACTTGTCACTAAATGTTCCGAATTTTCCTGGACAAATTACTTCTTTTTCTACCACTGATGCAGACGACTTCCTGCAAATATGGCCCGTCTGGGACTCCTGTGTTGCTCCACGTTCTCTGCTTCTCTGAACCAAACTGGCTCTTAGAGGCTTCTGCCACCAGCCTGCGCCCGTCTTCCCAGTTCCCACATCCACTATGGTGAACAAGGGATATAACTTTTATATATTATGGTTAAACCTCAATTTCAGGAACTATATTTTTTTAACAATTTATCATAAAATTTTCAAGCAAACACAATAGTAAAGAGAATAGATAATAAGCCCCCATGTACCTATAACCTATCTTAAATAATTACCAGCATTCTTTTACTAGAAAGTATGGGATTTTCTGAGATCTGCTACCACCATGGCCTTTCATCATTTCCATGCATCTTCTCTTAATTTACTGCCGAGTGGCTTCTACCCAATCTTCATTGCCTTTGGACAACCTTTACATGTATTTTAGAGTCTGCGAGTTTTATTTGTTTCCAACTTTTACTGAAAATGGAGTTTGTGGGTTTGAATGATTTCCAGAAGAAAAGGGGGAAAATGCTGACGTATGCAGCCATGTTCATACTGGAAGTCCCAATAAAATACATTTTAAATTTCCAAGTGGTTGGTCTTTTTGTTTAAACTTTTGTTATTAATTTCTCATCTCATTACATTTTAATCTGTCTTGTATGATTTGTGCTTTTGGTAACTTATTACTAAACTAACATATGATCAAATTTTGTAAGTGCTTTCTGAACATTAGGGAAAAATGTTTTCTCCATTTTAAAAATTATTTTTATTCTCTATTTTTAAACCTACTTTTAATGTAGCTTTAAAACATTTACCTTGTTACTTATATCTTTTATTTCCTTATTTATTTATTTTCTGCTTCATTTGTCTAGAAGAGAGGCAGAAAAATAGACACTCAGACCAATGGAACAGAATAGAAAGTCCAGAAATAAAACCACATATATATAGTCAAATAATTTTTGATAAAGGGGCCAATAACACACAATGGAGAAAAGAAAGCCTCTTCAATAAATGGTGCTGGGAAAACTGGAAAGCCACATGCAAAAGAATGAAACTGGATTACAGTTTGTCCCCCTGTACTAAAATTAACTCAAAATGGATCAAAGATCTAAACATAAGACCTGAAACAATTAAGTACATAGAAGAAGACATAGGTACTCAACTCATGGACCTGGGTTTTAAAGAGCATTTTATGAATTTGACTCCAAAGGCAAGAGAAGTGAAGGCAAAAATTAATGAATGGGACTACATCAGACTAAGAAGTTTTAGCTCAGCAAGAGAAACTGATAACAAAATAAACAGAAAGCCAACTAAATGGGAAATGATATTTTCAAACAACAGCTCAGATAAGGGCCTAATATCCAAAATATACAAAGAACTCATAAAACTCAACAACAAACAAACAAACAATCCAATAAAAAAATGGGAAGAGGACATGAACAGACACTTCTCCCAGGAAGAAATACAAATGGCCAACAGATATATGAAAAGATGCTCATCTTCTTTAGTTATTAGAGAAATGCAAATCAAAACTGCAATGAGATACCACCTCACACCTGTTAGATTAGCTATTATTAACAAGACAGGTAATAGCAAATGTTGGAGAGGCTGTGGAGAAAAAGGAACCCTCATACACTGTTGGTGGGAATGTAAAGTAGTACAACCATTATGGAAGAAAGTATGGTGGTTCCTCAAAAAACTGAAAATAGAACTACCCTATGACCCAGCAATCCCTCTACTGGGTATATACCCCCCAAACTCAGAAACATTGATACGTAAAGACATATGCAGCCCCATGTTCATTGCAGCATTGTTCACAGTGGCCAGGACATGGAAACAACCAAAAAGCCCGTCAATAGATGACTGGATAAAGAAGATGTGGCACATATACACTATGGAATACTAGTCAGCCATAAGAAATGATGACATTGGATCATTTACAGCAAAATGGTGGGATCTTGATAACATTATACGAAGTGAAATAAGTAAATCAGAAAAAACCAGGGACTGCATTATTCCATACGTAGATGGGACATAAAAGTGAAGCTAAAAGACATTGATAAGAGTGTGGTGGTTAGGGGGGGGGAGGGGGGAAAGGGAGAGGGAAAGGGGGAGGGGGAGGGGCACAAAGAAAACTAGATAGAAGGTGACAGAGGACAATCTGACTCTGGGTGATGGGTATGCAACATAATTGAACGACAAGATAACCTGGACTTGTTATCTTTGAATATATGTATCCTGATTTATTGATGTCGCCCCATTAAAAAAATAAAATTATTTTTTAAAAAAATTATTTTTATTCTCTATTTTTAAACCTACTTTTAATGTAGCTTTAATAAAACATTTACCTTGTTACTTATATCTTTTATTTCCTTATTTATTTATTTTCTGCTTCATCTGTCTAGAAGAAAGGCACATTAAAATCCCCATTGCGATTTCAATTTCTGTCATTTCATGCCTCAGCTTGTGTGAGGTATTAGTTTATATATTCTTCTCATTTTTGCTTTAAGTATTTCTAAGCCTTATTATTCTATGTAAACACATTTGGGAGTTTGCTTCATTCAAATACACACATTATATTTATCTAAAATACTGCATTTTGTTACCTTTGTTGTGTACTTTGAATTCTACCTCTTCCTCTTTTGTTTGCGCTGATCTTGTTTGCCAAGATACTTACTTTTCAGGCATTCTAACTAAGTTATATTGCTTTAAACATGTCTTTGAAAGACAGTATAATGAATTTTGACTTTGATATCATCTGAGATCTTATCACTTAATAGAGGTATTTAATCCATTTTATTTGTTAGGAAAATTAATACGTTTTATTATTTTCCTATTATATTTTTCTAGGCTTACTGGGTTTTTTGTTTTGTTTTGTTTTTTAATGCTTTCTTAACATAGCTTTTGTTTCCTATCTTTGGATATTGAGACTATGAGTTGTTTTTTCCCCTATGCTAATGATTACCAAAATATTTTTTTATTTTTGTGTACTCTATTCTCTCCATATCACACAGGTTCTTTTTCAAAGACTCATGTTGGTGGTTTTCTTCTGTTGACTTATCTTTAAGGGAACAGTGTTCTCTCTAGGCCTGCTTTTCCCCCATGACAGGCTGAGTGCATTGTGTCAGACAGCCCATCTCACGTGCACATTGTCAGAGGTCTTCTCAGAGAGGTCGAGCTGAAGAGCTGAGTGCCAATCAGGATCCGGCATCTGAGGGAGCAACAAGGGCCGGGGTGCTGGGCTATCTTGGCAGGAGTTCTCATTTTTACTTGGTTTTCCTCATTTTTTGGCCAGTCTACACTAAAAATATGCCAGATCTAATGTGTCGGACTTTCTTCCTGGCACACAGATAGTTCTCTCTTTGTCTAACCTCAGATCCCTAGCTGCCACCAAGTCAGTGAAGAACTTGCTGCCTGAGGCCTCATTCACACGCATCCACGTCTCCAGACACAACTTACCCATAAGCCTCCCAGATACCTGAGACAGCTTTGACACCTTGTGAATCCATCCTCCAGAGTTTGCTCCAAAGGATCTCAGTCAGCAGCATTACCCGAAAGCCCAAGCCCACCGCCTCCTCCAATTAGGCCCCAATCCCATTCATCGAGCCCCTGTCCAGTGCTCCTGGGCCTCTCCCATGTGTCTGACAACCTTTGCCATCCTCCCTAATTAAGGCAACCAGATACAGCAAATGAAAATACAGGACGCCCAGTTACATTTGTATTTCAAATAAATAACAAATAATTGTTAGATGAGACTGTTTCATGCAATATTTGAAGCATATTTATATTAAAATATTCATTGTTTATCCAAAATTCTAGTGTACCTGATTATTCTGAATTTTATCTGGCAGCCCTCTCCAGGAAACCACACACCTCCTCTGGGAAGCAATTTTAAGTCACCTCTGCTTGTCTTTTTCAAAAATAGCCTACATTTATTTATTTATTTATTTATTTATTTATTTATTTTTGTGACAGAGAGAGAGAGATAGAAAGGACAGATAGGGATAGACAGGAAGGGAGAGAAATGAGAAGCATCAATTCCTCTTTGTGGCACCTTAATTGTTTATTGATTGCTTTCTCATATGTGCTTTGACAAGGGGCTACAGCAGAGTGAGTGACTCCTTGCTCAAGCCAGTGACCTTGGGCTCAAGCCAGCAACAATGGGGTCATGTCTTTGATCCCACACTCAAGCCAGCGACCCCTTGCTCAAGTTGGTATGTATGTGCTCAAGCCAGATGAGCCCATACTCAAGCTGTCAACCTCAGGGTTTTGAACCTGGGTCCTCACCTTGGGCTCAAGCCAGCAACCATGGGGTCATGTCTTTGATCCCACACTCAAGCCAGCGACCCCTTGCTCAAGTTGGTATGTATGTGCTCAAGCCAGATGAGCCCATACTCAAGCTGTCAACCTCAGGGTTTTGAACCTGGGTCCTCACCTTGGGCTCAAGCCAGCAACCATGGGGTCATGTCTTTGATCCCACACTCAAGCCAGCGACCCCTTGCTCAAGTTGGTATGTATGTGCTCAAGCCAGATGAGCCCATACTCAAGCTGTCAACCTCAGGGTTTTGAACCTGGGTCCTCTGCATCCCAGTCCAATGCACTATCCACTACACCACTGCCTGGTCAGGCAGAAGTAGCCTACTTTTAAACAGCATAATTGTATTTGTAGAATTTCCTCAAAATACCAGAAACTGTCTGACTCATCTCTGGTTTTGTTTTTTTGTTTGTTTGGGTGGGCTCCTTTTCTTCTTTTCATAGAAAAAGTGTTGAGCATATTTTTATATTTACTAGGTAATTTTTGCCCCCCTTGTAGATGTGGGGTGATCTGAGCAACATTCTCAAGCTGACTTTCCTTTTTACTTTGATACAAAACTTTATTATAGGAAAAGTTCAGGCCCTGGCCAGTTGGCTCAGTGGTGGAGCGTTGGCCCAGTGTGTGGATGTCCCAGGTTCAATTACCAGTCAGAGCACACAGGAGAAGCACCCATATGCTTCTCCATCCCTCCTCTCTCTCTCCCCCTCCTGAAGCCATGGCTCAACTGGTTCCAGTGAGTTGGCCTTGGGCACTGAGGATGGCTTAATGGCCTCTGCCTCAGGTACTAAAAAAATGGCACAGTTGCTGAACAATAAAACAGCCCCAGATGGGCAGAGCATCGCCCCCTAGTGAGCTTACCAGGTGGATCCTGGTCGGGGCACATGCAGGAATCTGTCTCTCTGCCTCCCCTCCTTTCACCAAAAAAATAAAAATTTAAAAAGTTCAAATAACTTCAAAGATACAGAATAGTATGACAAAATCTAAGTACCCATCTCTAAGCTTTAGCAACTCAATATTTTGCAATTTCAATAATTTTTAATGTTTTGAAAATCTATCAGAGGGCCACCGACACCATCTATCTCCCCCTCCCTTTTTTAGTACTTTAAAACAAATCCTAGGCATCACTTCACCCAAAAATACTTCAGTACTTTCTAGCATTCTTTCAAAAATACTTTCTTAGTTATCCCAGCCCACAATGACTTCTTGCTCTAAATCTGTGGATGACCTTTCTTACCTCAATTAGTTCATCAGATTCTTCAGCCCTCAGGCACCAAATAAGGAATATCTATTCTCTTCCAGTTGTGTCTCCCACTGCCCATCACATGTGCTGGGGACTGACAGAAAAGAACACTTGGACAGGACTCACCTTTAGTGTGTCAAAGTCCTTTTCCAAGTAGGAGCCACACTTTTCCCTCTCCCCGATCGAGGCAAAGAATTTGCTCCACCAATCGATGAACTCCTCCTCCTGAGCAGAGAGAAAGACACCCACCATTTCAGAAACAGAACTTGCCAAGCAAGGTCCTTCTGGACTCAACACCAAGCAAGGCCTATGAGTTGGCCTAGACTTCAAAGCTCCCCTGTTGGGTGACTTCAGGGGATCAGAGAGCTGGAACTCCCCATCTCTCCAGGGGCCAAGACTGCACAGACTGGAAAAATGGTTTGAACACTTGCTTGGTATTAAGAGGCAGAGGTTCTAGGCTGGTCCCTGGCCCCCATTCATTGTCTGATTCTGTTAAGCCCTGGAGTCTTCCCTTTCCTTATTGTAAAGTGGACATATAGCATCATGGTAGATAAGGCTAAAATTTTATGGTATATAGGGTAACTCTTTGGAGAAAATGCAATGATGTGTTATTTATGAATAAAATGCAGTAGACCCAGGAAAAATCAGACCCCCACAGGGCTACCCTGCCACCCTCCATACAGCAAAAGAAAAGAAACATCAGAAATAAGAACTCAGACTCCCCAAAGTCAAATCCTTGAAAAGCAACAAATACTGACTAAGGACCCATTTTTCAAAAGACACTATGCTACATGGGAGAAATCAGGTGAGAAGAAAAGACGTTTGTGACAACCCACTCTCTGCCCAGCCCTTCTTTCATGTACTCGTATTTGTAGGAAAAGGCAGACAAGCCTGCTGGGCACACACTGGTCTCTTCACCTTTTAACTCCTCCTGAACAGCTGTGTCTATAGGACCTCTGAGCTCTCGTGTCTAGAATGCTCCTCCAGCTGTGTCCTGTCTATGTGTGTGTGTCCTGTCACCCAGTGAGTAAGCAAGCAAGCTTCCTGAATGTGGGAGAGTCACACTTTCCCAGGCCTCCCCCTAAAATTTCAAGGGGCTGGGTACCCAGTCTGGGCTTGTGAGTCCATTAAAGCTCAACAGTCCAGTGGGAAGGGCCAAGGACGAGGTATAAATATAAGGGTAACCCACCTGGGACTTGCTTTCCTCCTCTGTCTGAAGGGTAAGCTAGGAGATTTCCAGGAGCCTGCTCTGATTCTATAACATGAGTTGACTGTCTGCCATTGAGTTTCTGGAAATATTGCTGGCTCCCTTTAAACCAATCCCCAGTCCTTTGAGTTCTGACATATTAAGATGAGCACAGTCTTAGGAAATGCCACGGGAATCTGAACAGGCACAATGAGAAAGGGTGGAATAAGGTTCTCAGAGTCACAACAATCCTGGAAGTGTGGCCCTAACACCCTCTGTCTGGCCAGAATGTAGTTCCTAGACACACAGCACAGAGAGCAGGTGTCAGGGTGAGGCTGAGTCTGAAGAGAGTCATTGTCTTACCAGGAAGATCTTCTGGAGCCAAAAGAGAGGAAAAGAAGTTCAGATGTGTTAAGACATAGGGTAGCAGAGCTTACTTACCTTAACCACTCTTAAAACATCCAGAATAGGGCAAAACAGACCTTAGCCCTGATGTTTTAAGTTTAATTTAAAGAAAAAGATACTATGGATCAATAAACATACACCAACATATAGCATGAGCTCACATAATCACCAACACAGACAATAGTTACACAGACATGCCCGAGGGGTACATATACACTAAAATGCACAAATACTCCCCAGAATATACACATTAACATAGGTAGAAATGTTTAGAATGGAATTTCATCTAGCTGTTTGATTCCTTTTTTAGTTTCTTCCTCGGCTCAGATACTTAAAGATTTGAATGTATGACTCAGGCTGACAACCAACGTCTTTTGTACAGAGAAATGACAGGAACACAACAGTTGTGGGAAAGTTACTACACTTCCCTCAGTCTTGAAAAACCACATACATTTTTTTAAAAAGAATATGGAGACAGAGACTCTGAATAATACCATTAACTGTCAATTAAAAAGACAAGCATTATGTAATTTAAACACAGAAAATATACCTTCTTGTTCAGCATCATTGGAGCACTTAGAAAAATTAAAAGCCACAAAGCAAATCTCAATAAAGTCTAAAAAATAAACTCATGATCAATCTTATTCTCTAACTATAATGCAATAAAACTGGAAATTAATGAGAGAATTTTAAAAATTAAACATCCCAAACTTAGAAATTTAAAGGCACACTCTTAAAACGCTCCTAAGTCAAAGAGAAAAACCAAAACTAAAATCACAGATACTTAGAAAATACCAACAGTGAGAGGGTTATGCCCTCAAATTTGTGAGTGCTAGCTAAGTATGTACTCAAAAGAAAATTCAGTCTTAAACATTTTTGCTTTTATATAAAAGGAATGAATATAATTTGATAACTCAAGAAATCAGAAAAAGTAAAAGACCAAAAATTGAAAATGACAAATATAAATTCATATACTAGAAAGAAATAGGAAATTACAATTAATAATTAAACTCCACAGCAAACTTTTAAAAGACTGTTAAAATGAACGTTTATCATATCTAATGTTAAAAAGTAGGTACACCATTAGAAATCAGAAAGGTCAAATTAAAAGGTATTATAGGGAGAATAAAAACATTAAGAGGTTTACTACACCCAAATCAATGGCAAAACCTTGGAGAATCTACATGAAGTGGATAATTTTCTAGAAAAATATAAATTGCCAAAATTGACTCAGAAGTAATAGAAAACATGAAGAGTTCAGTAACCCTGAAAGTGGAAGAGATCTCAAAGAACTACTTCCAAAATGACACCAAGCCAAGATGGGTCTTTTGGAGGGAAAATCCTACCAGCCTTTCAAAGAATAAATCATTCTTTGGTCCACAGCATAGGAAAAAGATGAAGTTTCCTCATTCATTTTGTGAAGACTCAAGACACACACACACACACACACACACACACACACACACACACAGAAAGAGAGAGAGAGATTAATTCCATTCCTGGATAAAGATATAAAGATCTTGAATAAAATATTACAAATAGATTGTTGCAGTAGATCTGACATAGTCAAGCTAAATTATTCCAGTATGCAGGAGTGGCTCAGTATCACTGAGTGAGGACAGAAAACCCTCCTGATCATCTACAACAGAAGTTTGGCAACTGTGGCCCACTGGTTGGCCACATGGTTTTATGTTTTAAATATTGCCTGTGGCTATTTTTCAGCTACAAAGCAGAACTGAGTAGTTGTGACAGAGACTTTATGTCCTCTCACTTAAAATATTTACTATCTGGACATTTAAGAAAAAGTTTGTAAACTTCTGATCCATAACAGGTAGAAAAGAAGCAGGGATGAATTTATAAAATTTTTCAATTATTCCTAAAGAAACTCAGTGAATTAAGAATAAAAGGAGGTATTCTTCACATAATATGAATATTTTAAAGGAATAGCCAGCATTGTGCTTAATAGTACCAGGCCTTCTCCCTTCTGGGTGTTTGGACATAAGGCTGCCTCTGCCAATAATTTTCATGTGATATGGATATAAAGCAGTAAAATCAGAGGAATTGGGAGCCAGAACTTGAGAGCCAGACTAGCAGGGTTCAAATCCTTTGTACCCTGTGCAACTACTTAACTTCTCTGGGCCTCAATTAGCTTATCTGTAAAATGGAAAAACAATAGCACCAATTTGATAAATTTACTGTGAGGAATAAATAAGCCAATGCATATAAAATGCTTAGAACAATGTGTAGCACATAAGTGCAATGTGTTTACTGCTAATACCAATAATAGTGTTGTTTCTTTAGCTTGGACCAGGTTAGCTTCTTGTCCAAGGAGGATGCTAGCTCTGTCACAATGGCCAACAGGAGCCCAGCTGGCCATAGTCTTTCCGGAAGGCAACTGGGCTGCATATTTCCACACCCTTAAAAAAGTGGATTACACTTTGACCGATCACTCCTGTTCTCGAAATCCATCCAAAGAAAGTAATCATAGGTACACATAAAGAATTAACTTCTTGCTTAAAGACTTTAATCATTGTAAAAAAAAAAAAATAGAAGACTGGATAAAGAAGATGTGGCACATATACACCATGGTATACTATTCAGCCATAAGAAATGATGACATCGGATCACTTACAACAAAATGGTGGGATCTTGATAACATTATACGGAGTGAAATAAGTAAATCAGAAAAAAATAAGAACTGCAGGATTCCATACATTGGTGGGACATAAAAACGAGACTAAGATATGGACAAGAGTGTGGGGGTTACAGGGGGTGGGGGAGGGAAGGAGGGAGAGGGGAAGGGGTGGGGGAGGGGCACAAAGAAAACTAGATAGAAGGTGACGGAGGACAATCTGACTTTGGGTGATGGGTATGCAACAGAATTGAATGACAAGATAACCTGGACATGTTTTCTTTGAATATATGTACCCTGATTTATTGATGTCACCCTATTAAAATAAAAATTTATTTATAGAAAAAAAGAATTAACTTCATTTATAATAGTAAAAAATTGGAAACAACTGAAGTGTTTAACAGTAAGGAACTGTTTGGGTAAATTGAGTATCCATATGATTAAATATTATACAACATAAAAAGTGATGCTAGAGAAATGTATTCATTGACACGGAAAGTTACAACTGATAAGATTTACAAATAGTTAAAAAATGAGTAATGTGACGTTATTTTAATTAAAGGATGAAACCTCAAATGGTCACAGCAATTACTTCTGAATAAGATTAGAAATGTTTTGTTTATTCCTCTTATTGCTGTTTCACTCAATTTTTTCTAATTTTCCATTGTGTACATGTGTTCCCTACATAATTTTAAAAATTAAAGTGTTTTAAAATAAAAGGCAATAGCAAGATGCTTCAAAAGCATCACCAAGGAAGTGAAAAGATAATTCACAGAATGAAGGAAAATATTGTAGATTGTATATCTAATAAAAGATTGTAACCAGAATACATAGAAAACTCACACAATTCAATAATAAAAAGACAAATAACACAATAAAAAATGAGCAATGCATTTAAATACACATTCCTCCAAAGAAGATGCACATATGGTCAATAAGCATATGAAAAGATAATCAACATTATTAGCTACCAGAGAACTTTTCATTAAAACCCCAGTGAGAAAACACTTCACACAAACTGAGATGGCTCTGATCAGAAAGTCAGAAAACAAGACTTAGTGATGATCTGGAGAAATTGGAACCCTCATAGTGCTGGTGGGGATGTAAAGTGGAGAGTCACTTTGGAGAAGACCCTGACTGTTCCTTAAACATTTAAACAGAAAGTTACTATATGACCCAGCAATTCCACTCTTTGTTATATACTCAAGAGAAATGAAAACTTATGTCCACACAAAAACTTGTACATGACTGTTCATAGCAGCACTATTCAAAATTACCAAAAAGAAACAATTCAAATGCCCATCAACTGATGAGTGGCTAAAGAAAATGACATATCCATGCTGTGGAATATTATTTGTTAATAAAAAGCAATGAAGAACTGATGCATGCTATCACATGGATGGACCTTAAAAACATGCTAAAGAAAAGAAGTTAATCACAAATTGTGTGATCCCATTTGTAGGAAATGTCCAGAGTAGGCAAATCTATTGAGACAAAAAGTAGATTAGTGGACTCTGTACCTTCCCTCTTATTACTGTGGGTGTTCTACTTGCACCCCAACCCAAGGCTAACCCTGCCCTGGTGCCCTGGGTCCCATGCCTTCTGGTCTACTCGAGGACACTACTCCACGATTCTTTTCACCCGCTTATGCATCATTAGACTTCCCTCTCTACTGAGTCATTACCATCAGCATCCAAACATGTGACACCAGTTCCCCATCATTTAAAAAAAAATCTCTGACCACACTTTCTCTTTTGGCTCCCACCTTATTTCCTTCTTTCTTTTACAAAAAAAAAAAAAAAAAATAGAAAACATTACCTACACCTGTCTCTAATTCTTGCTTTTTCATTCTCTCTGCTCTACCAAAACATGCTTGTCAAAGTCACAATGATTCAAGCCTACATAATCCAACTAGTAGCAGTATTTGTTATAGGCAGTCACTCCTCTGTCCTTGAACCATCCATCCCCTCCTCCCCTGCCTTACACAGAGCCATGATCCTCTCACCTCACTGGCCTAACCTTCTCAGTCTTTGCTAAGTCCTCCTTGTCACTCAGTGAGTGCCCAACCTGCTCAGTGCTCAGACCTCCAATCCTCCCCCATCAACTCTCCTCCCTTAGGATTCTTCTTGGGTTTTACATCTTTAAATAACACGTACATTGATGAATCCCACAATGAGCTCTTGCCTGGATGACTCCTCTGACCTCTAGCTACCTCTTTCACACATCCTACTAAACATCTACTAAGTTTCTCAAATGTACCCTGTCCAGAATCCAATTTCTCATCATCCCCCACCCACCTGCTCCTTCCACAATCTGCTTTTGTAAGTAGATGCCAACTTCTTCCTTCCAAATGCTCAAGCCAAAAATAATGCAGTCACCTCGGACTCCTGTTCCTCATGCTCTGCATTCAAGCCATCAGCAAATCCTATTGGCTCCATCTTCAGCACATATTCAGAATCAGACCATTTGTCCCTGGTTCCCCATCATCTGGATTATCACACCAGTCTTCTAATGGCCTCCCTGTTTTATCCCCAGCCACCAAATCTGTCTCAACACATATCGGAACACCTCATCTCTCTGTAAAAATCCCTCCAATGCTTTGGCAAATCACCCAGAATAAAGCTAAAGCCCTTACAACAATAAGCTAAAGTCTGTCATGATGAGGCTTTTGCACCTCCCTGATTTCACATCCTTCCACTTCCTTTCTCATTCATGCTACTTCGGCCATAGCGACCCTCCTGGTCCTTGAACATTCCCAGCACCTGCAGGCTCTTCCCATGGGAGGGTTTCTATTCCCAACACAGATCCGTAAGTGGCTTCTTCACCTCCTTCAAGTCTTGACTTAAATGTAATGTTTTACTCTCTTTATTCACATTTTAAATCACAGCTTCCTCCCAGCAATTCTTGTTCCCCCTTCCTTGTTTTTTCTCCTTACCAACCAACACCATCTGACACTGCATATATTTTATTAGGTGTTGGTTTATTGTGTCTCCTTCCCCGTGAGGGCAGAGATCTTTATCTTTTTAACACTATGTCCCCAGTACTTAGAACATGGCCTGGCGCATACCTGCAGTTGAATGACTATTTGATGGATAGATGAATGCCTAAATAGCAGGGGGACTGGTAGACAATGGCTTTTAAATTTCCAAAAGCAGATGATATATCATTAAGTTTAGAAGGATGCTTTGTCCAGCCAGTGTTGTCACCATATACAGGTGAGATAAAAACATAGAGGGGGAGAAGGAACAAGGGCTAGAACTTTGGGATGGTTTCTGATAAGGCTCCCCAACACCCTACCCCCAGGCTAGCCCAAAGCTATATATAGAAGATATCCGTCCATAACTTTGGGGATCTAGCAAAGAGGAATCACTTAGAAATTGCCAGAGGAACTGGGCCCTTGGCAGAAGATGGCTGCATGGGTGTTGTGAGAGAAAGAGCCTAAGGAAGACTGCATCATTTCCTGTAGATCCCAGAGTTCATGAAAGAGCTGCCAAGTTGTACCATGCTCTCCAGAAGGGATTAAAAGTGGGACAAGAGAGAGAACCTCTCTCTTCCAGGGGAACCTGTGAGAATCTTATGGCCAATATGACAGGACTGTGTGGTCTGCATGCTCAGAAATCAATGAACCTATAACTGATCCAGGGAGGACACATGCTGGTGACCAAGGGTCCTTCCCTATGGAAGCCATGGCATGATGGGAGCCTAATCCAAACTTTAGCTGCCTCTCAGGTGTGAGGACAAGGAAGATAAGCCCAAGACTGACTAAGATTAAGTCTACACTGATGAAGAATACCAAGACTTTGTTTTTTTTTTAAGTGAGAGAAGGGGAGATAGTAAGACAGACTCCCACATGCACCCCAACTGGGATTCACCCAGCAACACCCATCTGGGGCCGATGCTGGAATCAACCGAGCTATCCTCAGCACCTAAGGCTGACACCTGGACCAACCAAGTTATCCTCAGCTCCCAGGGCTGATGCTTGAACCAATCAAGCCACTGGCTGCAGGAGGGGAAGAGGGAAAGAAGGCAAAAAGGGAGGGGGAGAGAAGCATATGGTCACTTCTCATGTGTGCCCTAACTGGGGATCGAACCCAGGACATCCACATGAGGACTTTTCTGCCAACAGGAAAAACATGAACTCAACAGAGAGCTTAAGTTAATTTACAGAAAGATAATGTATTTTTAACACACTCACAGGTGTGACTTGAAAATATCATCCTTGCTATTTCACTATGTGGCCTTTAATGAAGTTATCTCAAGCCCACTTCTTCCAACTCTTCCTCAGGAAGTCCAAAAGTAAGTTAGCATACCCATCACAACAAGCCCCACAAAAACAAGACAGCCCTGTCCTGTCTTAACCCAGATGTCCCAAAGCCAACCAACCTTCTGATTTAGTGGAATCCCATAACCCAAAGCTCCAAAAGGGTCAGATGTCCTCTAATTCCGGGTGTGCTCTTGACCTCCTTTTGTAATAGCTAGGCATCCAGTCTTGGACCATGACAAGGAGAAGAAACAAATGCAAAAGGCTTGATGGTTGAAGTGTCATCTCAGGCTATGGCAAGAAGTCTGACCATTAAAACTTTATTTTCCCATGTCCAAGGTTCAAGGTCCCTCATCATTCAGCCAGCCAAACAAAAAAAGTCTGATCAAGGCACGAACTGGCAGCCTCTCCAATTTCAGCTAATAACCAAAATTCAGTTCCTGAGCAACCAGAGCCATGTAACAAAGACATGCTTCTCCAGGCTTAATCCAGTCTAATGGGAACTCTAATCCCTCCAAAGACCCGAATCAGCACAGCACATTCCGAACATATAATCTCCCACTTTCATTCAGTGGGACTAACACATTTTATGAATATGGGCAGCAAAACTGGCAAAAATAATCTAAGCCTTCCTTTCTGTAAAGTGATCAAAGTGCTGGGGGGAGGGGTCATACCACTGGGGTCTCTCCCCATGATGACCTCTTGACTCAATGAGAAATGTTTCTGGTCAAATGCATTTATCACTAAAGTTATAATGTTAAACCTTGGGTCACTATATTAAACTATATACCCCCCTCTAAACAAAGAAGTCCATTATTTTTGTTTTTATATAATTTTAAGCAGGCTCTCATTGCCTATATCAACCCAGAGGAAGACAGCTAGACTGTGTTGAAAATAACTTCTCTCATAACATAAACCATTATTATCAAGATAGTAATGACCTACAACCCAACACTCAGATTATTTTGCGGCCTTGAGTTGATGTCAGTGACATCAACCAAGATATTTGGTGATGTCACCAAGGTATTCAGTGACCAGTAAGGTTTACCATGATAAATGCTCTTGGTGATATTGCTAATATCATCAGAGTCTGATTCCCCAATACTGCAGCTCCATAGCTTGACATTTGTATAAGTGAAATAATATGATGATTCTTCTAATTCTTGTATTAATGTCCTAAGTCTTAAGAAACTGAGTTTGCTCATGTACACACTAATACAAACACAAACACATCATTCCGGTACTCAGCACTACTTGTAGATCAGACAAACCCCCACATGTACATACACCCCGATTTTAAATCTACCTTACCCCATGCCTCCTAAACCTCTCGCACTCCCCAAACCACACAAGCATATGCCCACAGCCAGCTACCACGTTGATTCAGCAGAACTCTGTACACTCATAACAAAAATGACTTAGTTATTCCCACAAGTAGAACACTGGGCTTTCAACCGCTTGTTGACACTTTCTGCAGTCCTTCCCCTGTGTCTGTCGAAGGGGATCACTGCTCTGCTCACTCTTACTTGAAGCTGGACCAGCAAAGGTGGGAGGCTCAGAAAGACCTATCACCAAAGTGCTGAACTGTTTCCAAAAGTCCCGGTGAATAAATGTGCCTGAAATCTCCAAAATCAAGCAGATGGTAAGCAGAGAAGGGTCAACTTGACTGTTGGCCTCTTCCCGACGGGGGACCTAAATGGGGTGGGGCAACCTGTGGGGAATCCCAGCCTGCTGGACCTTCCCCGGCACAGGAGCCTAAGGCCTCCTATGGGTCCATGACTGGGTCCTCAGAGGACAGCGTGACCACACACCCCCATGCAGAAAGCCCAGAGAAACAGAATCTATCCAGTAAGTTGAATGACAGCAGATCCCATCAAAGTCCTCAAGTTCGTAAAGAAAGCAATGAGACATCACTAATTCGGAATCTGAGATGGTTCCAGGAGAGCCTGGGCCAAAGCTTACCTTACTTTCATTCTGCTTGTGAGACAATTTTGCTTAACAAGAGTCCCCACCAACAAAACTATTTTTGAAGGCCTTCCCAGAACTACAGCAGCATTCATCAAACTATAGACACTAATCTTAGCTATCTTAAATTCAATTTAAAAAGTATTTTGGGGGTGCCTACTATGTGCCAAAGTCAACCGACTTTCTGGTTACTGTGTGCATTTCCATACACACAATCACGTTACTTTTTAAAGATTTTATATTTCGAACTTGCTGCTAATTCAGTCTGGTTTCCGCAGGCCTCAGTGAATGTCTGAGAAGTGTTAAAGATACTAGGTAGGTTATAAGCTTCGCTGAACAACCTCAGTGACTTGTACTCAGCAGCAAGTTCCGCACACTGTTTTGACCAAGATGAGGGGGCAGGAGAGAACAGGGCTGGGGACAGGACCCAGAGGGGTAAAAAAGGCATTATATTAGACCTCAGAGAGAACTTCTTGTGCTGTAGATTTCCAGGAATAGCTGAGAATCTCCCTCTGGGAAGAGAAGAACCTTTCTTCTTTGGATGGGAAACCAGGTCTGTCGTGGACCAGGGGAAAGACCTCTCGGGAAGAGGGGAGCGGGGTGGGGTAGAGGCGGCGGCAAGGATGATGATTGGAGGGGGCTGGGGCCTCCTTCTTCCTGATGAGACCCTGGAGTTTGCCAGACAAGCTTCACCCCGGGCTGTCCCCCCCTGCAGTGTGCATCCAGGGAGGAGGGGTGCACCCCTGAGGAGACCACAGGAATGCCAAGCAGGGGAAAGGCGCCCTGAGCCAAGGGCTCGGCAACGAGGATCCAATATCGGCGGGTGACTCCAGCCCCCGTAACAGGAGAGACCGTAAAGTATGTGCTCTACTTCCCAACCAGCAAACACAGCAAATAACCAATTATTCCAAATAGCTAACAGATTTCGGCTCTGATTTCCCTCCCCTTGCCTCCCCTGTGCCTTCACTTGTCATTTGATGGGCGATTTGTATTTGCTCTGAGAAAATGAGAGAAGGAATGACTCACAAAGGAAGGTCCAGATCACACGCAGTGACAGGCATCAAACCTCCTTAATCAGAACTAATGGGCGTGGGGGGGGGGGCAGGCTGAACTGGCAACACATCTGAACCTGAGATATTTCTAAAGAAGTACAGTTTTTGTTACTTTCGGGCACATACGGTAATTCTTGCTAAAGTAATATTGCCAAACACATGTCCTTAAGAAACCTACTTTAAGGAGAAAATTAGTATCTTCCTAATTAGCACAACTGATACACACAATAGTACAGGTAAAACCACTGATGTTATTAAGGTTAAAATACTCTCCCTCAAACTCTTGAGTTCAGCGGTGCAACCATGAGTTCTTAGAGGAACTGCCACGGATACCTTCTGGAAATGCTTCCTCACTTAGGAGCCACACCCTATAATTGATTCCTTTGCTCAGAAAACCTTTGCTTCAAAGTCTCTGGATAAATTTTTGTCAGTACTCATGAGCTGCAATGAGGCATTCCCCGCAACACTCAGAATTGAGGGAAATAAGTCTGTCCTTAGAGAATTAGACCATGAAATGAATGCATGGTGGTTCAAAGCAAGGAGAGGCAAGATCACCTCACAGGGGAAGAGCAGCCCTACACTAAGCCTTAACCCTGAGTAGATTCTATTCATACATCTAGAGAAAGAATATGTCCATGAAAGAAAAGGAACTGGTCAGTTCTGGAAATAGAGGAAAGGGAGAGTAAAGGTTCGCTCTTGACAGTTGTTCACAACACACCATCAGGAGAGAGGGAACATGAGCTTAGGAATAAAACTGTCCCCACCTTTGAAGGTAGATGTATCCATCCATCTTGGTCAGCTGCCATTAAATTTCAAATCACAAAATTCTCTCTCCTCATTCTGATTCCTTACTCATTTCCAATCACAATTTGGCTTCCCAATCGCTGAGCCTATAAAGAAACCACAGCTGGACCACTATCCAAGGTCATATCCCCCAGGTAGAAGTATTTCTCACTGTAATCTCATACACTGGCAACCTCAGTTTAGAGACTTGACAAATATGTATCCAGCCCTAAGAAAACTGATCTATCAGATGTCTGAACCCACCAGGTTAAGGGTCTACCCCATCAAGACTGCAGAAACTTCCCTAAAAAGAACAACCCTCTTAGCCTGTTAGGAGAGAGTCAGGTCTCTTTTACTTAAAAGATTCCTACGTAGTTGATAGGCAAGCACTATGGCTCTGACCCAGCTAGCTAACAGCTGATGGCCACAACAAACAGAAAACAGACTCTCCAGCTCAGTAGAAAAGCCTCTGATCCTGCTTCCCTTCTTATGTCTCCACCCTGCTGGATTCCTAACTGGCCAAGTAAAAATAGAGCAACCTTTGACTTTTCCTTCTTCCTTTTATCTAAGTTTGAGATTAGAAGGAGCCTGTGCACTACAGACAGAAACCATCTAGCCTGTACTTGACAAGCAAAGACTTCCCTCTTCAAGGATACATGGAAATAAGAGAGCAAGCCTTGAAATAAGATCAGTATGAGGATTAAGACAAGTAGTTTGTTAAAGAACCACTTTGAGTGACAGAAGAAAACTAATTACTAATTTATGCCTCATACAAAGTCTGAAGAGGATACCACAGATAAGTTAGAGTTTGCAGCCTGAAGGAAATATAACCTGTATGAAGACAAACGTGACTTTCAAATTTAAAACCACGATAAGCAAAATGAGGACCAGAGGAATCCTCCAGGTAAAAATACCTAAGTTAACAGATATATTTAAAATCCTTTTTAAATGAATGAGCTGACAGGAATGTAAAAAAAGAAAAAAAGAAAAAAAACACAACACAACTTTGAGGGCAAATGAGTAAGTAAAAATTCAGAGCAATAAGGAGCCAAAATGCAAATTAACTGTGGGCCCAAAAAGTCCAAGACGAGCATTAGGTTTTCAGTGGATCTGGGTTTGTAGTCTTTCCAGGCATCTGGTAAAAGTAAACACATGTCCTCTCTGAAAGAATGTGACTCTCATCCAGACCTCAGAGAACTCTCAGATAAAGTTCCAAGGAACATGAGTTCACAATCAAAAATAGTGAAATACACAAGGAACAGGGCACCATGAGTAAGAGTCTGAGAGAGAGTCGGCTAGAAATACCAACTGTGGATCAGACCTGTTAGGAGAGCAGAAAGCAGAATTATCAAAAATAAGACTTTAAAAAAGTTTAAAAAAATAAAAGGCATTAAAAATATGGCACAGAGGCCCTGGCCGGTTGGCTCAATGGTAGAGCGTCGGCCTGGCGTGAGGGGGACCCGGGTTCAATTCCCGGTCAGGGCACATAGGAGAAACTCCCATTTGCTTCTCCACCCCCACCCCCTCCTTCCTCTCTGTCTCTCTCTTCCCCTCCCGCAGCGGAGGCTCCATTGGAGCAAAGATGGCCCGGGCGCTGGGGATGGCTCCTTGGCCTCTGCCCCAGGCGCTAGAGTGGCTCTGGTCACAGCAGAGCGACGCCCCGGAGGGGCAGAGCATCGCCCTCTGGTGGGCAGAGCATCGCCCCCTGGTGGGCAGAGCTTCGCCCCTGGTGGGCGTACCAGGTGGATCCCGGTCGGGCGCATGCGGGAGTCTGTCTGACTGTCTCTCCCCGTTTCCAGCTTCAGAAAAATACAAAAAAATATATATATATGGCACAGATACATAAGACTTTCAAAAAATAAATAAGCAGATTTGGGGGAAAAGAACTTTTAAAAATAAAAAATTTAACATTAAAACTAGAAACTCAATTGATGGAGTTAAATAACTATTAGAAACAACTAAACACCTGAAACAGTCACAGAAAAGTTGAAAGTGAAAAGATAGAAAAAGTTATACGAAGAAAATACTAATTAAAGAAAGCTGGTATAGCTATATTAACACGAGACAAAACAGACTTAAAGGCAAAGCTCATTAGTAAATATATAAAAAATTATAAAAGGCAGAGAAGTCTTACTACATATCATTAAAAGATTCAATTTTCTAAGAAGATATAAGTATTATAAACTTGTTTGTGCCTAATTACATTGCATCAAATATATAAAGGAAAGTAGACAGAATCATAAGGAGAAACCAACAAAAAAGCAGAATATTTTCATATACCTCTTTCAGAAATTGACAAAGCACATATAAAAATCAGAAAAAAAAATAGATTTGACTAATACAATTAACAAGTCCATCTAAATGGATATATTACATGTAAAACATATTTGGGCAATACATATTCCTCTCAAGCACATTCAGAACAGTTACAAAAATTGACCTTGTACTAGACCATAAAGCAAGTGTCAAAAACACTACACACAGACCAAATGCTCAAAACCATAGTACAGTTAAGCTAAAACCAAAAATAAAAAGATAACTTAAAACATAAGTTCAGAATTTCTAAAACATAATTTTAACTATTCAGGTGTCAAAAAGAAATATAACAAATCAGAAAATACTCAGAACTAAAAAATAACAAAAATATCACTTATCAAAACCTTTTGAATGTGTAAAACAGTACTTAGAGGGAATTTATAGTGCTAAGTGTTTATATTTTAAAAAAATAAAAAAGGAAAGTTTGAAAATCACTAAACTATGTATAGCAATTAAGAGGTTAAAAATATAACAACTTCCCCAAAACAGGAGATAATTTTTTAAAAGAAATTAATATACTAGAAAGCAAGGACATGATAGATGAACAGAGTTAAAAAGTGGCTCTCTGAAAAAAACTAAAAATAATCTGAATTTCTGCCATGATTAATAAAATATTACTTTACGAATAAAAGAAAACATAACTAGATTGAGGAAAAAAATGTTTGAAAAAGTAAAAAAGATGTTATTCTAAAAATATGTCAATGATTTTTAGGAAGAAATAGATAAACTCTTAAAAATATATATCACTGGCCCTGGCCAGTTGGCTCAGTGGTAGAACATCAACCCAGTGTGTGGATGTTCCTGGCTTGATTCCCAGACAGGGAACACAAGAGAAGCACCCATCTGATTCTCTACCCCTCCCCCTCTTGCTTCTGCTTCTTTCTCTCTCTCTCTCTCCCCCTCACCCCATAGCTATGGCTCAATAGGAGCAAGTTGGCCCTAGTTGCTGAGGATGGCTCCATGGCCTCTACCTCAGGCACTAAGAAGAGCTCAGTTGCTGAGCAACAAAGCAATGCCCCAGATGGGCAAAGCATCTCCCCCTAGTGGGCTTGCCAGTTGGATCCCTGTCTGGACATATGCAGGAGTCTGTCTCTGCTTCCTCCTCTCATTGGGGGGGAAAAAAAAATATATATATATATATATATATATTATATATATTATATATATGATATATATAATATATATATATAACACATATATAGAGAGAGATATATATATCACTAAAAGTGATTCACATGGAAACAGAAAATCCCAAAGGTCCTATAAACATTTTTAATTGCATCAGCAGTTTAAACTATTCCCAAGAAATATGCTAAGTCCAAAGGGTTTACAAACAAATCTACCAAACATTCAGGCAACAGATAATGTCAAACTTTTATCATTCATTCAGATACTAGAAAAGAACATATGTGGCCCAAGTATTTTTAAGATTAGTATTATCTAAATATCAAAATCTCAAAAGAATATTAGAAGAAAAAATAACTTCAGGCCATTATGACTTACAAAAATTGATGTAAAAAAATTCCTAAACTAAATATCTGCAAACTACATCTAGCAAAAAAATTTTAAAAGATAATATATCATGACTAGGATAGGTTGTTTCAGAAATGCAAGGTTGTTTCAGTACTTTAAAAAAATCTATTAATGTAATTTACCACATTAACAGATTAAAGAAGGAAAATTATATGATCACCTCAACATATACAAAAACAACATTCAATAAAATTTAACATCATTCTTGATAAAAACTCTTTGCTAACTAGTAATCATTTACCTAATAAATTTCATACTCATTGGCGAAAAATAACAATATGCACTTTCAAATTAGGAATAGATAAGAAAACTCTATTATCACTTACATCGCTCATAGAATATTAAACTGAAGGTACTAGCCAGTGCAATAAGACAAGAAAAAGAAAAAGAAAACATACAAGAAGAATCAAAACTGTGATTAACCACAAGTTGTATGACTTATTAAGAATCCTCAAATCAGTAGAATTAACAGGAGAGTTACACAAAAACCTAGATATAACATCAGCATATGAGAATTAATTTCATTTATATATGAACAAAAATATTAGAAAATGGACCTTAAAAAAATCAAGTAAAATTAACAATAAAGCACAAACTAGCTAGAACTAAATCTAATAAAAGCAGTACCAGACTTTTTGGAGAACATTATAAATGTTTATCGAAAGACATTAAAGATCATCTAAATAAATGGAGAGCTATATCATGTTCATGGTTAAAAGACATTATAAAAATGTCAGTTCTCCACAAATTGATTTAGAAATTCACTGTAACTAAATCACAATAGTTTTTTAAAAGAAGCTGACAGGCTGATTCCAAAACTGAGGTAGAAAAGCAAAGGACAAGAATAATTATAACACTCCTAGAAAAGATCAAGGTGGAATATTTTATTTACCAGACATCAATGCTTATTATAAAGCTATAATAAATAAGACAGTGGAGTATTAGTATAAGGAAAGACAAATAGACCAGTGGAACAGTAAAAAGAACCCACATAGACCCATACTTAAATGGAAACCTGACACATGACACAGCTATCATTTATAGATCAATGGTATGAATTCAATAATTATCTATTGAGGAAAAAGAAAAATTGAATCTCTACTTCACACTTGACACACACATACACACATCAATTCAGAGGGATTAAGGACTTAAATGTGAAAAGCAAAACTTTAGAATTTTTAGAAGAAAATGTATACAAATATGTTCTTTAAAATAATTGTTGGAGCAATGGAGAGAGAGAGAGATGAATGATAGCCCAAGATATCTAAAACATATGTAAAGGAATTTCATGGGAAGAGAGCTTAAAAATGACTTGAATCTAGAGATTAAAGGAACTAAACTAACAGAATTTTCAAATAGCTGTTTCTTTGGATGAAAAACAACTATGAAATAGATAAAATTAGGTTTAATAAATGCTATTAAGTCTAATAAGAAAGATTAAAAACACAAACCTACAAAATTAGAAATGAGAAAAAAACAGAACAGATACTGGTTTTTTTATTATTGTTGTAATAATATGTACTAATAGGCAATATCTGGGAACATCTAAACCATCAAATTGACTAAAAAGTAGAAGGTGATCAAAGAATCCCCTCCTCAACAGGTGCTAGGCCCAATTGGACAAAGGAGTACAGTATTGATGCATCTTGTACAACTATACAAGATATGTATTCCTGAAGATCTTTAATAAGTCAAAATTCACATAACACTTTCCCAGAAAAGATAATGGTTATCCTATTTATCAGCTAAACCATAAACACAATTCACCTGGCCACCACCTTGTAAATAATACAACTGTAAATCGTTTTTTATTTAGTTTGATTTATATATATTATTACATATTTTGTACATAAGCAAGGCCATGAAAATATTTATATCATGTAATTTCCAACTTATATAATTCAAATTCATAATGAGTAGCAGAAGTGTTATCTTCAACCCTTTAAGAAATAATAATTCTATAATGCCATAGACTATTCAAGAGCACATAAAATGAAAGAACATCACAAAAAATATATATATTTTATGAAACTACTATAACCCTGCTATCAAAACCTCGAAAGATAACCTAAAAGTAATCCTTTATTAATAGAGATGCAAAAATCTGAAGTAATAGCAAATCTAATTCAATAATATATTTTAGAAGTTCTAGCTTCAAACTTGCCCTTAACCAGGACTAACAAATGCTATTCATTCTCTTAACTAACAACTGTGGTCCAGAGCCAGCTGAAACCTGCAGCTAACCTAGGATGTCCACTGCAGCCCTAAGCAGATGCGCTGTGTGCTGACCAAGAGTCAATTGTGCTTGTTCTTAAACCTGTTTATGCTGGTTGTATTAATACAGCAATTACAGAAATGTATAAATAATACAAAAATATATAAAATTTGAGTTTAAAAAGAAAGGTCATTTTATCTATGAAAACTAATTTAATTTTTTTTTAATGATGAATGTTAAAATAAGTGAGATAACAGAAGAGGTAAAAGGAAGGGGTCTTAAACTTCAAAAGGACTCCACACAAATATGTATATTTTGCAGATATTCTTAAAAGCTCATCAGACTTTAATAAACTTAAAGGAAAAAATCATAGGTGATGCACCTTGGATGCGGTTTATACTAGAAGAATGATGCAACACTCAAATGTCAAATCCAAATTCAAAGAGGCCTTGGCACGTCAAACAATTGACAAATGAAGAAACATGGATATGGTTAGAAATGCTTATGGCACACATATATGACTTTTCATGGGTTCCTATTTATTCAACATTTCCAATGAGCCAACCACCTACCTTCCTTGATTGATTGAATAAGAGGACTTCAGTTGCAGTAACTATAGTACCACGACCAACTGACCGGTTGGGGTTTATTCCAGTAATGCAGGACAATTATACATTATATTAATAGAGCAATGGAAAACAAAATGATGGACTTGATAAATGCCAAACAGCACCGGATGAAATGAAACTCTTATACCTGATTATACCTGTGTCCTTTTGTCAAGGACACAACCTTAACAAAATCAAGACCATCTATCTGAAACTACCAATCATTATCATAATCAATAGGAAAGTGGCAGAGGACTTCTTGCAGAGTCTAAGTTCTCTCACTAGCATCTCAGTTATCAAATGTTATTTTGGAAAGAAGAATAAAGTATAATTATTAGGAAAAAAAGTGACATTTATTATTGTTTAAAGGAAACAATCTCACCTACCTGAAAACCCAACAGAATCAGTTAACATCTGTCAGAACTAATAAAGGAGCTTAATAAAGAGTATGTTTCAAGGTAAATATATAAAAAAAATATATTCCTGTATATAACCTATATTCTAGCAATAACCAGTTAGACAAAGTCATAAGGAAAAAAAGATATTCCACTTACATTGCAACAAAGTCTGTAAAATATCTATGAATAAATTTAACCAAAAAAATGGAATGGATCTGTATAAAGTAAATAAAAAATAACTCCTCTAATGTACCTAAAATAAAGCAATAGTAGAAATTAAGAAATTAAATGTCCAATGATAGGGCAATAGTTAAAACCTTAAGGATGTCCATATAATGAAATGACATGCTGCTATATATTAAAAGAATATAAAGATATGGAAAAACATTTGCAATATACTTTTAAGTAAAAGAAAATGCAGATTATTAAAAAGTACAATATGATTTCATTTTGTAAAATAAAGGTATGCATATATGCATAAAGGATATTTAAAAATGTAGGCATATCAAAATCTTAACAGTGCTTATATCCAACTAAGTAGGAACACAAGTGGTCTTAAGTTTTTTGTGTTTTCTATAGATAAATCAGGAAAAAATTTAAAATATAGGTTGCCTTCTCCTAAAAGCCCAGAAAACACCCCATACAGCAATGCCTTTCCTTGCCACCATGAATGGAACTGAACTTTTGGCAGGTCCTATCTCTTCTGCCTCCCCTACAGGTCAGGGGCTCCCCTTGGCCCTCAGCTTGGGATTTCCTGAGTGTATGTGGAAGGTGAGACACCAAAGTCCTCTTTCTGGAAGGATCTACCACCCACCAAGATGATATGTAGGAAATCAGTGCAGGTGGACAGAAGTAGCCCTGCTGGGAACTGCAGGAGCTCTGGCCAACCTCTCAGGAGCTTCTGGGGACAGTCAGGGCTCCTCAGTCACACACACCCTTCATGCCTCTGGAGGGGCAGAGAAAGTCAACCTGCCGTTGCCCACAGAGGCCCCTCAGGCTCCATGTCCCGGCAGTCAGGGTCTAATCTAGAGACTTCTCTGTTTCCACTGGTCCATGCAACCCCAACCAGCCCCCCACCCCAGTCCTCATGCAGGTAAACAGGATTAAGGAAAACCCCAGCATGCACCAAGAGATAACTCAGGGATGTCTGGTTCTGTAATTCTTTTAGCTCTGTCCCCGCCAGCTCTATGGCACAGGGCAGAGAACTACTTTCTGCGGGCTTGGGAAATACTTCCTTTCTTCCCCTCCACACCTCCCTCCTCATCCCTGCCCCGCTCCCAGCCCCCCAGGGAAATCAAGGCACCCACAATAGGCAAACAATACATACATGAGGACTGGATGGAGAAGATGCCATGTTAGTGGGGGCCGAACCCGACAGACCATCTGCAAGCTACAAATTAAACACGCTGGTTAGCAACAGGATTAGCGAAGCCACCTCAGGAAAGGCTCGACGGCCCCGAGGAAGTATTTCTGTCCGACCAGACACCCTCTGCTCTCCTCCCAGGGCGGTGTGAAAGTGGTGGAAGGAACATGTGCTCTGGAGTTGAACAAGCCTGGCTCCAAATCCTGGCCCCATGGCTTCACCAGTTGCATGACCTTGGCCAAGCACCCTGATCTCTCCAAGTCAGCATCCCCATCTGGGCAGTGGGCACCAAGCCCACCTCACACAGCAACGGTAAGAATGGCATAAAGGCCGTGCACAGCTAGCACAGGTGAGGCACATGGAAGGCGCTCAGCCAATGCCTGCTTTCTCACTGCCCTTGGCACCACTGGCTGAGTGACACTCTCACATGCCACCAACTCCTTTTAAAAACCTCCCCGGACCTGACCAGGTAGTGGCGCAGTGGATAAAGCATTGGACTGGGATGTGGAAGGACCCAGGTTCGAGACCCCGAGGTCACCAGCTTGAGCGCAGGCTCATCTGGCTTGAGCAAAAAGAGCTCACCAGCTTGGACCCAAGGTCGCTGGCTCCAGCAAGGGGTTACTCAGTCAGCTGAAGGCCTGCGGTCAAGGCACATATGAGAAAGCAATCAATGAACAACTAAGAAGTCGCAACGTGCAACGAAAAACTAATGATTGATGCTTCTCATCTCTCCGTTCCTATCTGTCTATCCCTATCTATCCCTCTCTCTGACTCTCTCTCTGTCTCTGTTAAAAAAAAAAACCTCCCCGGTATCCCTGGTGGTTTCTCCCACCAGCTGAGCAACACCAACCCCTGCTTGGGCACGGTTCCTAAGCTGGAGCAGCTGAGTCCTCTTTCCTCAAGAACAAGAACCAGGGCATCATGCGGCTTTCCCAAAACCCTGTATAAGGGCGCCTTTGTTTTATGTCCACCATACCCTCCTATACTATAGGAAGTTTTCTGCATCTTTTCCTGGCATCAGGTCCTTGCCTGCCATGTTCTGGGACTGTGAATCAATGTTTCATAGGGTGAGTCCCTGGGCCACAGGGTTCAGTGGGCCTCAGAGTCAGGACTGGAGCCAGGTGACTTTTTTAGAGGCCGTTACAATAGTACCAGAGATGGGTCTCTCCATGGATTAGAACAAAGCTAGGTGGACAAGGCCAAGAGATGCTTTCCAGATGTGTGTGTGGGGGGGGGGGGGGCGGCTGGCAAGTGCAAAGGGTGAAGGAACAAAGAAGCACAACACATTCAAGAGGGAATGGTTCAAGGTCAAAGACACGGGCTGGAGGGGTGGGAGACCAGCTGAACCCAGGGCTCCCAGGGTTAGACCCTCTCTTCCTTTGAGCCTGAGCAGGGGGCTCTGGAGAGTGCACAGAAGGCCAAGCCCCAGGCCTTCCTCCCGTCCCGGGCAGTAAGAGCCTGAGAGATACACTCACCTGGGGCCAGGAAGGGCTCAGGAATACCTGGACGTGGAAGCCCCCTAGGACCTGGAGGGGAATTGGGAGCTACAGACCCACCCCTGCTCTGTGAAGAGGCATCACTGAGGGAACCCTCAACTCCCCTACACTGGCCCTCAGGGCTGCTCAGAGCCAGAGTTGGGCAGGAAGGCGGAAGAGCCGGTGGGCACGCAGCCAGGCCGCTGGATGGCTCTGGGGGGCTGGCCACAGGTTGGTGGGTGTGGTGTGACCCCAGAACAGACCGAATAAACTCCGTGTGAAACCCCCAGTTGCCCAGAGACTGGCTAGGTAGGCCAAGCAGCAGCTCTGCCCCTCCTATTCTCATCCTGAACCTCACAGAAGCCTTACTGTTATTTTTAATACAGTTCGTTTTTAGAAAGGTGAGAGGGAAACCGGCAGTTCACCAAGGCAAGAGAGAGAAAAAATAAAGCTAAACATAGTGCTCCAAAGATCTGGTCCAGCTTCCGAAATTACACGTTCCCCTTTGGGAATCGGGCATAATTTGCTGCTCCGGTTCAGGGAGCACATTTCCACCTTCACGGCGTCCCAAAGACTATAACCAGAGCAGCCAGCTCAAAATTAGCCCAAGCCAGGGAGGCAGGGAGCAGCCAGCCCCAGCACCCCACCCACCCCACCCCACTGGCATGGGCAACAGGTCCACGTGCCTTGGGAAGCCTCCTCCATGCTGGCCTGGGTTTCCTTTATAACCTGCAAGCCCATCTCTCTCTCTTCTCTCTCTCTCTCTCTCTCTCTCTCTCTCTCTCTCTGTCTCTCACACACAGTCCAACTACCAAGCCTTTGTCCCACCACTCTACCTACCAGGAAAGCCTTCCTCTCCCCTCTGCGGGTCCAGCCCCACCTCCTCGGAGAAGCTTTCCTGCTTACTTTGGCCGCACTGACCTCCAAAGACCAAGAGAATCCAAGACCTTGGTGTCCTTGTTAATAAACCATTTCATCACTTTGACGTTAACTCGGAGCATCTCATCTTAAATCTGCTACACATCTCTCATCTGCCTCCCACTCCAAGTGAGAACGTCCTCAGTGTACTCCTCCTCTTCATCACTCCTCAACACACATACACCCCACCCCCAGAAAGTCTCCTTCTCTGGACACTTCAAAAGGAGACTCCCTACCCAGGTGGTCTCTCAGAGTGACAAGCATGAGTCTCCCTTCACCAGGTGACCCCAGGGGCATCTAGTGCTTGGAAGAGGGGTGACATGTGGAGTGGACAGAGGTACCATCTCTACTTTGAGCTTTAAGTTCCTCTCTAGGAAATGGGGAGACACTCAGAGTGCTCCTGCATGCTATTTCTCTCCCCATCTCCATAATCAGAACATCAAGAATTAAGTTAATGAAGAAGCAGCTTACTAAACAAAGACCCCAATTTTGTTTTAAAGATAGAAATAGAGTTCAATTCAGAGTCAGAAACAGACTCGGAGACGGAAAGAGAAGCCCGGGAATGCAAGGATAGAGAATGTTGTGTTGGGGGCGGTTCAATCAGATTGCGTTCTTAATTGAAGGCAATGATATTTGTTCATTTTCCTATATTTTCCAAATTTTATATAACGAATGTATATTTATAATCAGATAAAAATGAAGAACACGCCCTTTCTTTTAAGACAGTGCACTAGATGGAATGAAATTCCTCCATGTCCCTTCTCTGAGGTACACCCAGGCCTGCCCTCAGAAATGTTAAAGGTCAAGGCCATGATTCCTGCAACACCACCAGAGACTAGACACACCCTCGAAAGTTTGCGCACACACCTGCTCCTAGCCTCTCCCTACCTCTCATGCACATTCATGTGCATGCATCACACACACACACACACACACACACACACTACCCCCACGCCCAGGCTACAGGTCTAAAATCTACATAAAAGACAGCAACACAGACCAAGAATGCACTGTGGAGTTAACCAGTGTGAGCCTATCTCATGCAGCCCTCATCATAACAGAGAAAAGTTCACACAGTCAGGCACCCACCCTCGAGGGACCATCTTCACCCCCACAGGTGGGTGCTGACCTACAAGCCCTGAAATATAAAAGTAGAGAGATCTGCCTTATTCACACATTTTGGAATGTCTCTAGAATTGGCCACTCTTGACAGAACCCAAAACATTTCTAGAACCTTGAGAAACATGTCAGTCCAATGACCTGAGCATCAGGAAAACCTCAGGTGATACTTTCTAACCTGTGGCAGGCTCATCCCAGAACCTAGGCAGATGATGGTGGGAAAGGTCATCGGCAGAGAAGGCGCACCTGAGGAAGGAGCGGCAGGAACCAAGAGAGAAGCCAGATCTGGCAAGAGCATATTTGAAGTTGGGGAGGACCCTCAGCTGGGTCCCCACAGCCGGGACCTGGTGAGCACAGCAGTGGGGCCACATCGTGGAGAGAAAGAAACAGGCTGCTGAGAAATACGGGTTGAACAAACAGAAGCTGGGAAAAATCCAAATTCTATCAGACTTTTTGTCGCTCCCGTCCCCAGAGGCCAGGGCCCTCCATTCTGTCTGCACTGGTGGAGTGGAGAGGGGAGATAGCCCAGCCAGAATTATATGGCAAACCACTTGCAACTGGAACCCACTGCCTCCTGGATCAGCCTACAAATACCTGGTCCTCCCAAGTGCCAGGGGATGTGCAGGAAAGACGGAGTGAGTAACAGATTTCCTGGACCAACCAAAGTGAACGAATGGATCTCAGAGAAAAACACAATACAAAGGCAGTTTTCCCCAAACCTCCCATCAGACCCCATCAGGGCAGAGCTTCCTAGACACCAGGACGGGTTTCTCCTCTGGCCTCCGGGCTCCCTGAGGAGGGCTAGGTCTCTCCCACCGGCCGGGGAGATCAATGAGAGCAGAGCTCAAGCCTCCTCCATCACAGCAGGTGGATCTCACATCTTCCTTTTCCCTGCTCACCTCTGAGATCCTGCGAGCCTGTCCCCATGTGGGCACACACCCAAAACCCCTGATCCCAGCTCTCCACCCTCTGTTTCGCCAGCAGCTCTAGCAGAGTGGCCATGTGCTCCCACAGAGAGGACAGACCCTGCCCCAGTTCATGACGCCAACACCAGGAGGATGACCAGACTGGGCCTCCCCACCATCTGCCTCTGGCCGTGCTTGTAGCCCGCAGGACCCAAAATAGTCCCTCCTCCTCTGAGTCTGTAGACATTTAGAGATCAGCACATACAGATCAGAAATCCTGCTAGGCAAGCCCCAAGCTTCCCCGCACAGACTCAGAGAGCTCCCTGAGAGGGTGGAAAGTGGGAGCCAGGATCAGGTAGATTGGAGTTTGGAGCAAACTATCTGCCTAATCCAGTGACAAACACCCTCCTGGGCCGGAAAGTACTGGCATCCAGTGTAGCTGAGTCCTTGTGAAGCCATCTGAAATTTCCACCTGGCTTTCCCCAGTCAAGAGAAGCTCCTTCTTAGATCACCCTACAGAGAGTAGGCAGGTCATCCATCCTCCGTCTGTCCACGCACCGACACACCCATCAATCCAGGCAGACTTCACTGAACACCTCCTACTAAGTCAGGCCCTCTGCTGGGCATTAAGGACACAAAGAGGAATGCGCCCAGTCACTACCCTGAGCCTCGTCTAGGGAAGATGCTGCCACTTACAGAGACAAGCAGGCGCGAGCTAAGGTAAGTGCGATGACCGAGATACAGACAAGACTTGCAGGAAAAGAGGAGGAGCCAGGAAAGAATGCTGGAAGGAGGTGACCACAACTAAGTCGAATTTAAAGAATGACCACAAGTTGCTAGAGGTGTCCCCAGAAGAAAGGGCCATGTGGCAGAGCCCTAGAGAGCCACAGACAGGAGAGAAATGGTGAACTTGGGACTTCTGAGGACTCTCAACATCAGTGAAGCTATAGAGCAAGACCTCTTGCTTTGGCAGCAGCAAGGCCCAGGACTGAACACAAGAGATAGTCCCTTGGAAGTGAACAATGAGCCAGTGAGAAAGACATTGATGTCAGCCCTGAATGTCCGAAGGAAGCCCTGTAAACACAGCTCCAGGGACAGCTTTGAAGATCCTGAGCCCAACACCCCAGTTTGCTCTCCTGTTCTCAATGCTAATATTTGATTGATGATTTTAAAAAAAGCAAAATCCTCTGAAATGCTACGCCATCCCTGAGTTAATAAACAGACCGCGAGCCTGCGGACCCAAGTGCATCTACTTAGACTAGGAGACTTTGCCTCCAGGCAGCCCTGGGAGCCCCAGGTGCCAGAGGTGTGATCAGCATCATGCAAAGCTGAGAGGAAGGTGACAACCTAGAACAGATGGCCAGTTCAAGGCCTGTGCTCACCCTGAGGCCTTTCTCCATCTCCACTGTAGGGGGGACTAGGTGGTCTCAGTCCTACAGGAGCCAGAGCCAAGCCCGGCTCAGTAAGAGATGCCACAGGACTCCTGCCATGCTGTTCAGCATGGGTGTCTGACTCACCAGTTGGCCCTGTGTCACTGAGCACACAGCAAAGGGCCGCCTCTTACATGCTGCAGGGTTGGGTACTCTTGCAACAAGGCCCTCTCCTGCCCCTCTCCCTTCCTTTACCTAGAGGCGGAGGGATGGAGGAGGTGGGGACACTATTGGCTTGGACACAGACTGCCCCTTTTGAACTGCCTCCAAGTGCCACCAAGCACGGGTCCAGAGGGTCCTGGCCGAGGCAAGGTACTGGGACCGGAGCGCCCCAGGGAGTACCCAGTCACTCCCACCCTGTCTGCTTTTCTTCCCACCCTGACTTCCAGGGTGCTCTCCAGTGGGGAGCCCTCAACATGACCTTCAAGGCAGAGGAGCTCTCTTTCTCATATGCTTTGGGGAAAATATCAGGTCGTACCCAGAAAACCACACAGAGCCTCCCCCCAACCAGACTGAAAGCTCCGCCTAGGTCCCCGCACCTGTACAGCGCCCAGCCACCAAGGTACAGAGGGCGGTCTCTTGCAGAGGCCACATGATAAGGAAGGGAGAGCAGGAGGAGTGGGGGGTCTGAGGAGGGGATGGGGGCAACCATGGCAGCTCTGGGCGGGAGCAGTGTCTCTCAGCAGGAACCAGCACCATCCTACCTGGACGGGGAGGAGGGGCTCCTTGTCATCGATGTCAATGAGCACATCTTCCCCAGGACTGAGTAAGCTCACATCATCTGTGGAGAGAGCGGTGTCCTCCAGGGTCTTGCCATTCCTCTTCCACAGGACTCAGGCAGGGAGCAATGACACAAAACCCCTCTGTCCTCCACACTTCTCGGTCTGTGTCTTTCTCCCCCTCCCACGCAGTTCTTCCCACTCCCATCTCTGTCCCCCCATCTTCCTTCACTTTCCCTGTCTCGTCAGTTCTCACTCTTCCTCTCCTCCCTCCGCATCCCCCTGAACTCCCAGCATCTCTTTCTCCCCTCCCACGACAGCCCTCAGCCCGCAGCCCACAGGCACGGGTGCCCGCTCCCGGTGTGCCAAGCCCAGATCGGGGCTATGCCCTGAGGATGACGAGGTCCCGGCCTTCTGACCAGCTGAGCAGAAATCACCTTCTCATTCGGGTGCCAGTAAAAGGGGGGCTTCAGGACACATCTTGATGGGAAGTCCCGCCTGCCCCAGCCCACCACGTCAACAGCCCCTCCGCCTACCTGGGCCACCCTGTGGGGATGGACTCTCCCCTGAGTAGGGGTCACACAGGAAGCTCTCCAGGGAGCGGATGGTACACTGGCCCACCACAGGCCGGCGGCCAAACTGGCGGTTATCAATGACCTTGACCACGATGGGGGGACAGTAGAGCTCCTCCCTGGGCAGCATCTAGACAGAGGAGGAGGGATGCTCTGAGCAGTGGCTGAAACCCATCTCTGGGAAGTCTCAGAGGAGGGAGGGTCCCTTCCTCACCGAACAAGCCCCCAAAGAGAGAACGACTATAAACCCACAGATAATCTCCAGTGGTCATAACTCCAGAGTGGTGGCTAGCCGCCTGAGAGCAGGCCAGGGAAGTGGAAACACACACCTTCCCCCCGGCCCTGGCACACTGCACATGGAAGCTGACGTTTCCCCCTCAGCTCTACCTTCCAACCACGTCAGCTCAGCCCAAAGTGAAAGCAAGTCTCCTTTCCCTGAACCCTCACGGGCTGGGAGGGGAAGAGGGGAGAAGTTGGCCCAGGACTCAACATTTCTTGCAGACAGTCCCCCCCAAGTGGATACTCAAGAGTTGGCTTACAGACCCAGATTCTCCCCCCACCCCCACCCCACCGCCCCAGCCCCTAAAGCACTTTGAACACAACTTGAAATAATTTATATGCTCTCCTTCGGTGGCGGGTTTGGCTCAGCCAAGAGGAGGCTCCTGTTGACAGCCACTGGGCCTGGAATTCCTATAGTGCTTTCATCTTGCAAACCATGTTCCTTTCCTCAGGCTCGCCTTGCTCCCGCCACGAGGTCCAGGCAGCCCAGGAGCTGGAAAGGTCGGGGGCCTGAGGCCGGAGGGGTGAGCCCGTCTGCAGAGGCCCAGGGCATGGGAGGTTTGGAGGAGTCATGGGAGATCCGAGCCCTGGCAGGACCCCGGAGGGGCTTCAAGGGATGGAGACCTGCCCTGATAGGGAGAGCAGCCACAGATGACGGGTCCCTGGGCCTTCGGTGGACTTAGGATCTGGGCGTGAGGGGGCAAGCCGGCCCCATCCGTGTTGCTCACAGGCTGCGCCCCTTCTAGTGAGAATAGTGGGAGCATTTCCTCCCCGTTGTCACAGACCAATGAGGTGGGAGAGATTCATGACCTGTACAGATTACCACAGAGAGTTGGAGTAGACCCCATACTCTTGGGGTCACAAGAAGATTCTAGACACCAGGACAATGGAAAGGGACAGAAGGGGGTTCAGGCTTACCACTTCCATAAAGAGGGTGCAGATGTCAAAGTTAGGGTTCTTCCGGAGGTTCCTGATGACGCAGGACTGTACCGACTGGCCCCCACACTCCACCACGAGGCTGGGGGAGGAGACGCTGGCCAGCTGGTAACTCTTCATGTTCCGCAGGCCCCATGCCAGGATCTGGGGACACAGAGTGAGGAGGAAGGCTGGGAAGGCCCTGGGCCCCCAGGGAAGGAGGTCCCGGCTGCCCTCCCACTCCCCGTGCGGGAGCCAGGCTCACCTCGATGGCGGTGCGCTGCAGAACTGGCTTGATGTTCTGGGGAACCATGTAGATGTTGGCCTCCCTCTGTGGTGGCGGGTAGGGCAGGTCTGTGTCCTCCGACTACAGGGGACATCAGGTGGAACAGAGACAAAGGTGAAAGAAAGAGCAAGGCAGAGAGACAAGAAAGGAGGGCAGGTGAGACAGAAAGAAGGACGTGCACGAGAGAGACGGAAACAGAGAAGCAAGGGCACACAGGTGGGCAATGGGCAGGCAGAAACGAGGGAGCTAAGTCAGTTTCTCAGGCATCGTCTTCTCTAGGACCACAACTCAAGTACCACGGCCCAGGGTTCAGGTTACTCTATTTCAAATGAACCCCAGGTCACCCCTCCTCTCATAATTCAGGCTCTGATGCACCAACCATCTGGCTCAGGGCCACCCCATCTCTGACATAAACACACGCACACACGCACATGCACTGCCCTCTCCATCCTGACACATTCCTTCTCAATCCCAGAGAAGAACATGTGGCCCCCCCTGGCCTGGTTCTCCTGCCTCCTGCCTCAGACTCTCCCACTTACAATCCACCCAGAGTTCCAGCCCCACCCCCACACCCACACTCAGACACCTGTCAGCCCTCTCATACCTGCCTACCCTGAGGACAGAGCATGTGCACTGGGGGCCAAAGCGCACTGACCAATAGGAGAAAGGGACATAAATGGCCAACATCTACAGGCACCAAAGGGCGCCGCTGGGGAGGCTCTTCACCACAGACCAGAGTTGAGAGCAGCATATGTCAACTTTGACCTTCTAAGGATTTGCCAAAAGACGTGAGCAAGAATCCCCCAAATCACAAAGAATTACCTGGGGAAGCAGGCAGGGCGAGGGAAGTAGGTACCACCATGGATGAGCCAACTACCACATCTCACAGTGATTATAACACAGGCTCTGGGTATAAATCCTGTCTCTGCCACTTGCTGAGTTCCATAAGTTATTGCACCTCTCTATGGCTTATTTTTTCATCTATAAAATAAAATTATCAACCTCTAAAGGTTAGTGTGAGACCTGAAGAAGTTAATACAACATTTAGAATAGTGCCTGATTCATGTAAACTCTCAAAGGTAGGACTACAAGCCCCCGTGGCACCTTCATAACAATTAGAGAAATATGTCCCTTTCTCAAAGATCTTAACTTCCATGACAGAAAATCGCCGTATTTCACTAGATTATTAGAACAAGACACTTTACTGCCACCTACTGGAAGGTTGTTATAATAAATACCAATATATGATGTCGGCACTGGAAATGCACAGCCTGCACATCCACACATGGAGTTCTCGGCCCTCAGGAAATGTTAACTACAAAGAAAAGGGCTCTGCTGGACACTTACAGGGCTCGCCTCATGTCATCTTATTTAATAAACAAGGAAACTATTGGAGTCCTTCTCCAAGTGGCTTGCTCTGGGTTCTACCTCAAAGGACAGTGTTTCCATCTATAGATGCTCCGACATCGATCACAGGAGCAGCTGGAGCACAGACACTCGACCTCTCACTCCCACCTCATCACCTCACAACTAATCCCGGCTGTCAATCATGCCTAATGACACACCGATGATGTGATGCTGTCCAACCTATAGTGGTCAGAAGCTCATTTCTAGAATGAGCCTAGGCCTTGGTTCTCATTTCAGTCATGCTACTTTCTAGTTGTTCGACCTTGGGCAAATTTCTCAACCTTTGAGACTCATACCCTCATGTGAAGATCCAGGATTACAATACCCTTACGAAGTTGCTCTGAGAATTCAACGAGAGAAGAAGTACCAAGGGTACCTGGCACATAGGAAGTGCTTAATAAAGAGCAGTGGCCATATGATCACTGTATCACTGTTGGTGCCACCATTCCTACCATTGGTCTTGCTGTTGACTTGGCAGAGCGGTGTGAGAGAGCCAAGCCACCAAAAGCACCTTTCAGGACAACACTGGCTTCACAACTATCCCTACGTCACCAGGGAACAAAGTGACAAAACTCACTATCTTCCTCCACACCCACAATGCAGATGGCATGATGTAGGAAGCACCTTCATTTTAGACTGTCTGAGAGACATGCCATCAGAAGAAGGGAAGGGTGACATGCAGGGCTGCCACGGGGCACAACTCCAGGGGCTTCTATGCACATCACAGTCCTCATGAATGGTGCCCATGGAAGGTGCAGGCAGGGCCTGGACAGCCACCATGATGGCCTGGCTGCTATGGGGACACCTGGCTTAGTGCCTGTCATTGGCACTCCAAGGCCACCAGCTGCAGTGGCTGCTCATCAATGGCTGCCTCTTTAAAGGAAGGGTGAGAGCTGAAGGCCTGCTCATGGTCAGTTTGTGGCCTGCTTGAGGCTGATGCCCAGGCCAACGTGGGTCCAGGGCCAAAGAAGGTATCAGGGAGGGAACTGTGCCCCCCCCCAAAGCCCTCCTGAGTGGGCAGACCGAAAGATAAGCCTTCCTCTCACTCTCCTTAAATCACCCAGGAAAGCTCATTCTTACATTTCCTCCCAGACATTCTTCTCCCAGCGCCCAAACTCTGGGCAGCGTCCCTCTGATCCGTTTTATCCCTCATTTCCATGTTCCACCCTTCTTTCCGGTATCTCCTGAGCTCCAAGTTGATGACATTTCTCTCTAGATGCTGAGGACCAGGCCCCCCATTTTCAGGAATCTGTTCATGGAGGAGGACAGGGAACAAGAACCTCAAGAAGGACAGACTCCAGTACCGTTTGGAGGAGGCCCTGGAGGAAGAAGGCAGGTGCACACAGCTGTGGAGCGCCAGGCCCAGCGCAGGCAGCGGGAGAGACAAGCAGAGACAGTGGTTAGCGTGTCCCTGGAGCAGCTTCCTCCGCGCCAGGCCACCGTTCTCATCCCAAGGCCATCTCCACCCACCTCGTTGTCCCCAGGGGTCCCAGGACATCCTTCTTCCCTGTCACTTGTTGCCACCCCCCAGGACCCCCGCCTCTGCAGGCCCCCCTTCCACCAGGCCTGCAAGCTGCCATGATGGTCCTTTGTATATCCCCCTCTCCTCTGTGCATACCTGTGAAGTTATCACTGTAAACACCTGCAACGTTATCACTGCGCATTGATGCCTGCACACTCTCTGGCTCCATAACTCAGTCTCATCTGGTCCTCCCCAATTTTCCACACTGCCTGCTGAATCCTTTCCTTCCACTTTTAAAGATGGTCTCACCTGACCTGTGGTGGCGCAGTGGATAGAGCATTGACTTGGACCGCTGAGGTCGCCAGTTCGAAGCCCCAGGCTTGCCCAGTCAAGGCACATATGAGAAGCAACTATGAGTTGATGCTTCCTGCTCCTTTCCCCCTGCCTTTTTCATTCTCTTTATCTCCTTCTCTCTCTCTCTAAAACAATAAATAAAATCTTAAAAAAAAAAAAAAAGGGTCTCTCAGATCCAACCCTGCTCTGTGTCCTCTCCAATAGCTCCTTCCCTCCCCTCTCTCTCTGCTGAAAAGAACTGCCTGCATCTGCTGCCTCTCGCTTCCACACGACCCTCTGTCCGATGCACTGAGCTCGGTCCTCTGCATCCCCTCCCTGGACACTTCTATCTCCAAAGTTAACAAGGACCTGCTTGCAACTCACCCACAGGCCCCTCACCAGCTCCTGTCTCTCGCTCCCTCAGCAGCATCTGGCCAGCTAAAACTGTCTCCCTGGGTCCACACAGGCCCTCCTCCCGCTGCCCTCTGCTTGTTGAGACCCTTCCTCTGCCCAGCCCTTTCCTAGGCTTTCTGCTCCCAAACATCTCTCCTAAGCTCCAGACCCACGAGTCCGACCTCTTACTGCTCAGTTCATACATGTGTCCCAGTGGCCTTTCACACTGAACTTGTCCAAAATTGTATTCTTTAACTTCCCCCCTCAAAGCCTGCTCTTCTCAAATGCCTCAGAAACCCAGCACACCATCCACCATGACAACCAGGTCAAAAAGGCCCATGCCATCCTCAGCTCTCCTCCCCCTTGCCACCCTATCTCTGATTGGTCACCCAGCCTTGGCAATTTTGTCCACTAAATCTCTTGCATGTGCATCTACCTGTCTTTCTTCCTCAGCTGGGGTCACCACTCTGTCGTGCCTGGATTCCCCAGCACCCTGCTATGTGGTCTCCTTGCATCTGGTTTTGCACACCGCTCCCACAACAAAGGCATGCTGTGGGCTGCAGCCAGGGGGTGTCACTCTGCTTAAGACCCATCAGATTGCCCACCCACTCAGGATGAAGTTCAAGCTCCTTGGTGCAGCCTCTAAGACCCCTCATCTTCTAGCTCCTTCTGACCTCTCCCATCTCACCTCTTACCAGATAACTTTCCCTTCTAAGACCCCAGTTAGTGAGGAGCCATCCCAACGACTATGCTCAATGCCTGCCCTGGGAGGCTGCCAGAGATGCCATGCTGTCTTTACCTGTGAGGCTTGAAGCTTGTGGGCCCTTCTGTCTGAATGCTCTCTTCCCACTTCATCTAGCTACCTCCTACTCAGCTTCAGGTCTCTATTTAAATCTTCCCCAGGGCCCTAAGCTTAAGTTAAGCACCCCCATGGCTCCCATAGCAACTTGACCCTCTCCAGTTGAAAGACACATCACACTGGGCCATCTCTATGAACTCGTCTGTCTATGTCCCCGGTTAAACCAGCAATTCTGCACACAGGGACCACAGTTGAATCCCCTGTCCAATAAATAAAGGATTATGAATTGATAGTTGAAGGAAGGGAAGGAGGGAGGGGAGGCCAAGGGATAAATGGGTGAGTGAATGTGTGAATAAAGAACTGGCTCCTTGCCCTAGCTGCTTGGCTCAGTGGTAGAGCATCAGCCCAGTGTGTGGAAGTCCCGGATTTGATTCCCGGCAAGGGCACACAGGAGAAGCGGCTATCTGCTTCTCCACACTTCCCCCTCTTCTTTCTTTCTATCTCTCTCTTCCCTTCCTGCAATCAAGGCTCCATTGGAGCAAAGTTGGCCCGGGCACTGAGGATGGCTCCGTGGCCTCTGCCTCAGGTGCTAGAATGGCTCTGGTTGTGGTTGCAACAGAGCAACGCCCCAGATGGGTAGAGCATTGCCCTCAGTGGGCCTGCTGGCTTGCCTAGTGGGCACATGTGGGAGTCTGTCTCTCTGCTTCCCTGCTTCTCATTTCGGGGGGGGGGGGGGGGGAGGGGATAATAAATAAATAAATAAATAAGAACTGGCTCCAAGCCCTGGCGGGTAACTCAACTGGTTAGAACATTGTCCCCATACACCAGGGTTGTGGGTTCAATCCCTGGTCAGGGCACAAACAAGAAGTAAGTAACCAATGGGGTAAGAAAAAAAAAAGATGATGCAACCAATGAATGCATAATAAGTGGGACAATAAATCAAAGTTCCTCTCTCTCTCTCTCCTTTCTTCTCTCTCTCTCTCTCAAATCAGTAAATAACATTTTTAAAAAAGAACCAGCTCCAATATACTCTCTGCTCCTTCCCAACACTCTCATCTGTTCCAGCCTGCTCCTTGGGTCCTCACAAGCTCCCCTCCCCTGGGCCTGCTCATGGCTCCACTGTTTGAATGGGCTTCCCTTGCCCTCTTCCTAAATCAGCATATCTTTCAGGGCCTGGTTCAAGCTCTCATCCTCCAGGAAGTCTCCCCAGCCACACTAGAAAACTCTTATAAGCCTACTCTCTGACTTGTTTGAATTCTCAGTGACCCCGTGCTTGGTTTCCCAAGGTCCTAGCAGGTCCCTGACGTCTCACATGTAGAAGTCCTGTGGCCCCAGCCAGGTGGCCAGCTCCATGCCTGAGTTTCTCAGGTTTTTCTAGTCCAGCCAACCTGAGGTCCAACACCTCCGCCAGGGCCGTGATTCTGAGGAGGGGTGGGCTGCAGTGGCCCTTAACAGATCTGGGGAAGCATATCAGCACTGCCAGGCAGGAGTAGATGTAGACTGAACGTGCCACCAGGACATCCTGGTTCACTGTCCTGTGTGTGACAGGGGGCTGTAAGGAACACAGACCTCAAAGGCACCCTAAGAATATAAGCCTATTAAATAAAGCAACATCTGACCAACCCCTCCTTGATCACCCTCCCCACCCAACTCTGAATGCAGGGCAGACCTGGGGCTGCTCCACTAGCAGAGTTCTACAGGGTGCAAGCCATTCAGACCAAGACATGAGGACCCAAGGACAAACGAGGCTCTCTCCCACCTCAGAGCAGAACCCACCTTAATGCCCCCCTTAGTCTGTCCATCCTGCTGGTCAGTTCAGTACAAGGGGCCAAGGCCCTGAACCATGAGGGGGATTTCCTCCCCAAATTCCAGGAGCCACCACACTAGACAGACATTCATTCCCAGGGCAGGGGGACGTGATGGCCAGTCCACCCAACCACCTAGGTCCGTCCTGCCACCAGCAGCCCATAGGCCCCCACCCCACCCAGGAGGGAACAGTCAGGGGACCCTCTGGACATTCAGATCTTGGGTCCTCAGAGAGCTCCAGGCAGGGGCAGCCAGACAGGCTGGGAGGGCTCCATTGTCTGCCTGCCCCACCCAGCTCGTTAGGAACAACATGTTGCTCTAATTACACTCCGGAGGAAAAACAGTGTTTTAAATTAAGGCCTTGGGGGAGGGATGGGGGATGGGGGACCACTGGGTTTATTTTCCTGATTGCAAAACACCAAATTTTTCCTTCTAGTGGACTTGGGGGTGCAGGAGAGTTCCTCGTGTACATCTCAGACTGAAAGCCATACCCTGTTGCCTGGACTTGGAAGAGAAGAGGGAGGAATATCTGGTTGGCCTGCTGAGCCCCCAGTGAAAATAGCCACAGAGCACCAAAGTCCCTTCTGCCAGGGCATCCCCTCCGCAGGGCAGGGCAGGGCAGGGCAGGCGGTGGAACCAAGGGCACTACTGCAGCCACACCTCCATCAGCAGTCAGGACCACAGCCCGCTCCTGCCTGAGCCCCAGGTGGGGCGTCCTCTGCACGCGCCACAGCCACGGGCGCTGGGCACTAAGGAATCAGCCATCCCCTCTTCTGCCGCGTGTGCGTGCACGTGTGCGTGTTCTTGCGAGTGTACATACTCGCACACCCTCAAACGTACATGTGCACACTCTCCAGTTCTCAGGAAATCTAAAATTGCAGTTTCTTTGAACTCATTCCCCTTGGCAGCACGGACTGCCTTTGTTCTCCAGACAAAAAGGAAAAGAAACGAGACAGAGGGCTCAGAAGAGGCGGGAGAAGGAGGGAGAGAGGGAGCCAGGGCCAAGGAGCAAACAGAGGCAGAGGGAAACTCGAAGGGAGAGCGGGAAGAGGGGAAGGCGAGCACGGCTCAGGGAGAGGGGAACTCAGGCAACATGGAAAGACAAGCTGCGGAGCCAGAAGGAAAGCCTCCTCCACCCATGCTCCCTGCAGCGACCCGGGTCTCCTGGAGGTCACCAGTCTCAATGATAGGACGAGACAGTTCACCTTCCCTGCCAAGAGCCCCGGAAAGGGGCCCTCCAGGCGGCCATAAAGCCTGAGGGAGAGAAAAATCTCACCCAGCACACTGACCCCAAGTGATGACATGCCCCCAGCCCAAGGTACTGACACCTGGACTCCCACCCTCACCCCTCTGCCAACCCCTGCTTCAGAAGTGAGCTCAGTGTCCCCTCTTCCAGGAAGCCATTCCCACTGTCCTCCATCTGCTCTGGGAGCCCTTGGCATGAACAGATGGCATTTCATCTCCTTCACAGACACTTTGTGTCCCACACAACCTTGGGCTGCACTGGCCTAAAGGCACTCCCCACTGAGAAGCCATCCTTAAACCATTCTTCAGTGTCACCTCAGGCTCCTAGCTTGTTTCTCCTCCTGCCCTGTGCTTCCCAGCCCACACTCCCTATAGCCAGACAACTTCCTAACCCCCCATCTGCGCTCTCTGGTCCAAGAATCTAAACTGGCATGGCTTATCATGGCCCTCCAGGATGGCTGGAGCGATTCCCACAGCGATCAGGCTGGGAGCCTGGACGGGGCTGAATGAGGGATATAGGCAAGAGCTTAGCAAATGCAAAGACAGAAAAACCCTGCGCAGACGTCCAGCTTCCTACAGGGCCAGCAGCAGTGGCAGAACCACCTGCCCCACCCAGTACCAAAGGTTCTCAAAACCAAACAGGACCCAGGAGTTTGGCCTGAGGCTTAGCCTTCAAGAGTAGGGGAATGGATGAGTTACAGCCCCAGGATGAGGTGGGGGCCCCAGGGGATGAGGGGGTCACAAGGTCATCTTCTAGGGTGGTTCCCTGGACGAGGTGTTACTCCCTCTATCCTCGGAGCGGGAGTCGGTACCTTAGCCTGGCCCTGGGCCCCACACTCCCAGGACTTGCTCTCGCCTGGCCCTAGTGACCCACACCTACCCTTAGCCTGTGGCCGGCCCTGCAGCAGGACACTTGGCCCTCTTTTGGGCTCTGGCCCAAAAGCTGCAAATTTGGATTTGCTTCCTGACAAGGAGACCATAGCCAGATCCTTGCTCTCAGAATATGAGCCTTCACTGTTATAAATTACAAATCCAGTTATTAAGGATTTTAACTTTTTTATAATAACTCATCCCTGGGCTGGGTCTTCTTCGGAGCAGGCTGTGGGTTTTGGCCACAGAATACTCTCAATCAAGAGAGGGCTCCGTGCTGCTTCCCTGGACAGGACTCTGCTCCCCTTTCCAAATCGGCAGTCTTTCCAACTGCAGCCAAAAGCAGGAGGCTGCCTGTCAGGCACAATTATGGCCAGCTCATTTGGCAGACCCCACCTCGGTCTGGGAGCAAAAGGAAGTGAGGTAAGGGGTGCGGGGCCTGCAGATCCCACATCCTGACCCTGCACTTCAAGTCCAAATTGCACTGAAAATGTCAAATGGTGTTCGCTCCTCGCCTGGGGATTCCCTGACGGCAGGAAGTAGCTGCCCTCTGCCCAGCCCCCCATCTGACTAGAGCTCTCATTCCTGTCTCTCCGCCCAGGCCTCTGCCCTGCTCTTTCATGAGGACCCTCTCACAGATGTACGGAAGCCATAGGGAATGTGCTCCTCAGCACCACCACCCCCCATGCCGTGACAAAGGATGAAACCTTGCTTCATCTGAATGCAAATCCCAAACTCCTTCTAGAACCTAGGAATCCCCAACCCAGCCCAGCCCCTAAACCATTCAGGCCCTAAACTGGTGCTGGGTCCGTTGGACCAAAGGCAGGTTTCCCACCTACTTCCTGCAACTACGTCTGGCTAATGCCACCTCCACCAGAAAGGCTTCCTTGGCTACTCTGGCCTCTTATGAACATTTTCTTTTTGAAAACATGCCACCTGGTCCTCAGCCAGATGAGATGATGTACACTGCTCACAAAAATTAGGGGATATTCCAAAATGAATTGAAGCGATAAAATATCCCCTAATTTTTGTGAGTATATGTCTGTCCATAAGGTCTAGCTGAATCTGGCCTCCAACAGGCTCTGAGGCCAGAATCATTCCAGGACACAGCCCAGGCAGCCCTGGATCCACATAGTGTGGGCAATGAAGTCCAGATAGGTCTCCATGTGACAGATGCCCACTGGGGAACAGGCTCCAGAGCCTGTGCCCAGGGGATGGCTTTTCCCTTTCCCCTGTCTCTGCCCACCCACCCCCAGCCACGGCCACAGCCATTAGGGCCCACCTCACCTCTTCCAGGAGCCGGGATGTATCCTGCACCTGGACCACATCATGGGACGTTCCACACCCAGGAGATGGTACAAAGAGGGGAGGAGGGATAAAAGTTCACCATTAGAGACAAGGAGCATTGGACTCGGGCAGAAATCAGCACTCCAGACACCACCTAAAAGGGGCCAACAGAAAACACCTCCCATCCAGGGCAAGGTCCTTGTGCTTCTAGCCACACCCTGCACGTGGTCCCTGAGAGAGAAGGTGTGACGGACGTTGATGCGGAGGGACTGTTAGGAGAGGAGGCCAAAACAAGCCTAGAGGCCAGGCGTCTCTGAAAGTGACAGGAGACATGGAAAGCTGGCAAACAGGTGGTGGGAAGGTCCGGACCTGCGCAGCAGCCCCAGGAAGAAGAGGCCTCAGGTCCTGGGCTGCTCTTCCTATCGGAGCAGGTGAACTTGGGGTGCCAAGAAGAAACAACCAGATCCCCGGGGTCTGGCAGACTGAGATCGGGGGCTTGGACTTGGCAAGAGAGGGATGGGGAAAGACACAAGGGCAGGTGGGGGGAGAGACAAAGGGTGGAGTGGGGGCAGGGATGAAGGAGGACCTGCACGGGAAGAGCTGTCTGCAAATCCTGTGGGCTGCCTCATAAGGGGAGGAGGCACCCAAACAGAGTCTGGATGACCACGTCTCAGAGCTGCAGTGGAGCCTAGCCAAGAACAGGATTTCCTGAACCAAATGAGCCTGAGCACCACAGTGAAAGGTCTGCATTTTCTACCGTGATGCCCAGGAGAAAGGAGGAGGGCAGAGACAAGGGAACCAGACCCCATCCTAGCAGAGGAAAGAACCCGGTCACGCTAGGAACAGTGAGTTGGGAACTGTAGCCTAAATCAGAGCTTCTGAAACCCGAGTACGTGTCAAAACCCTCTGAGGGCTTGTAAACACACAAGCTGCTGCCCCTCAGAGTTGGCGTCAGTAGTGGGACCCAAGAAGTATTTCCAACAACATCCCAGGTGACGCGGCGGGGAGAACCGCTGGGCTAAGTCGACGCTCTCAGCCCCGGCTGCATGTTAAGATCCCCTGGGTAGCTTTGAAAACTACCGATGCCTGATGGGTTGCACTTCGTTTGGTCTGGGGTAGGGCCTGAGCACCGAGGATTTTTAAAACTTCCCAGGGAATTCTAACATGCAACCTGGCGAAGAGACACTGGGCTGAGTGAGAATGAGGTCCCTTCAATCTGAGAGTGTGATCTTCTCAGGGACAAAGGGCAGAAATGATCTGAGGTGGGCCAGGACCCCAGACCCTGTCTGTCCCACCCCTGTGGCCTCACTGGGCCTTCCTCTGCCTGAGGGCAGGACAGTGGTGGTGGACAGACACCTGCTTCCCCTTCTAGCAAGGAACAGAGCTGCAAACACAGGAAGGCCAGCAGGGAGTTCGAAGAAGAAAAGTTGAAAGCAAGGCTTACCTCAAAACCAGGAATATGGTGGATGGCCGGCTAGGGGGAAGGAAAAGAGTTTTGCTCAGGTGCTTGGTACTCCGGGCCCCTCCACCCTCCTTTCCACCCTGACCAGGGAAAGACATCTCCAACCACAAAGTGACACTCATGGAATGTGTCAGTGACCGGACAGGCCAGGGTCCACAGACTCTATTCCTCAGAGGCCTAGGGTCCCCTCAGAGCTTCCTGGGAGTGGGTGGGGTTGTGCAAGGGGAAGCTAGGGTGGCAGTATGCCGTGTCCCCCTCCAGACACTTCACCTGGAGCAGCCCCACTTCTGTCTGGTTTACACACTGGGGCTCACATCACACGAAGAGTAAGTTTAAAGATATCGCTCTAACCCCAACCCCCTACGTCACAGCAGGGGTGGCTGGGCCAGGATCACACAGCCAAGCCGTGGCACAGCCAGCGCTGGGGCAGACGTCCTGCCTTCACCTGTCCTTAGAGGTCTTCCCCTCATCACCACCACCGCCACGACCATCCCCTGCACCCAAACCAGACCCTCCTGCCAGAAACAACCTCCGGATATGGCCCCGGGAAAAATACATCCAATGGCCAGAGGACTCAGACATTCTAGTCAGTCCAGACTCCAGCATTTGCCCCCAGAGTTAGATCCTGCCCTGATTTGGGGTACAGAAAAGGTGGCTGAAACCAATCTCAGCAAGAGGCCTGACTTCTGTGCAGTGCTCCCCACTGAGTGCAGGCCCCTGGTGGAGGGGGAGGGTGTACAGGCAGCCCCCTGCCCTCCATCGAGCCATCCCTGCCTGTGCCCCCCACTCCCCCCTCCTGGATCTGGATGGGGCCTGGCCTCACCTTCTCTCTCTGGATGAGCTCAAAAGAGGCCAGCAGCTCACCTGCCGGCTGGCTTCCCCTAGTCAGGGGGAACCAGGCCAGCCGGGGCATCCGGTCCAGACTCGGCTGACAGATGCAGCGTCCCATAAACTCGTCTGCACCCTGGACAGAGGTGGAGAAAAAAGAGTCAGCATCCCGGAGCCCAGGGCTCTGGTGGCCTCAGAAGGATCACCAGACCTACATCGGGCCTCTGAACTCTAAAGGGAAGTCTCTGATGCTGCCTGGTGAGCTCTGCCCCTTAAAAGTATTCGAGAAAACATGCAGTGGCCCTAGTCACTGCTGCTAGATTTGAATTCCCATCATGGGGAAGACCCTCTGCGTGTCCAACCAGCACTGGCAGTGTTTTAATTTAATCAAGACCACAGTGACAGGATCCCAGCTTGTCTCTAATGCCCTCACAGAATAGGTATTTGACATTTCCAATTACTTTTATTCATTTTGTCTTTAAATCCTACCACCTTCCAAATAGGGAAACTGATCACACTCATCAAATATTTGAGTCTTACTAAAATGCTGCTTCATCTTGTTATTCCTTTGCTCAGGCACCTTCCATGGTTCCCCACTACTGAGGGGATAGAGTCTGAATTCTCCTCCTGGGATGGAAGGCCCCTCACTGGGGCCTGCTCACCTCTCCTGCCCTCCTCCTTCCTTCCCCATGCAGCCTCTGCTCCAGCCTGCTCGTCTTTGTTGGCCTCTCACCCATGGCCTTTGCATGGGCCATCTCCAGCCATTCTGCCCTCTGCCCTTGCTGGTCATAACTCACAGCCCCGCCCAAGTTCAGGCTCTGACATGGCCCCCTGTGACCTTGCCGACCTGTGGATTCTGGTCTGAGGTTAGCTGGTAAGCTTTCCTGAGGGTGGGGCATTGGGGAGAATGTGGGTCTCAGCCAGCTGGTGCTGCAGCCTTCACAAGCCCTGGCGACTTGCTCAAGACTTTCATCTGGGGAAACACAGAACAGGACTGGGGGGGATCCCCACTTGCAGCCACCTCACTGCTAGGGACATCCCAAAGAGCCATTCAGGAGTAGCCACCAACTGCTGCATAAATGCCACATTAGCAAATGATAGTCCAGCACCAAATGCTCAGAGTAGACACCAGGCACAGCACTGGGAGAGCTCCCAAAGCACTCAAGCCACATGTTGTCCTGTTGATGGGTTATGGAGAGGCTGGGGGATGGGTTATGGAGAGGCTGGGGGAAGGGTTATGGAGAGGCTGGGGGATGGGTTATGGAGAGGCTGGGGGAAGGGTTATGGAGAGGCTGGGGGAAGGGTTATGGAGAGGCTGGGGGATGGATTATGGAGAAGCTGGGGGAAGGGTTATGGAGAAGCTGGGGGATGGGTTATGGAGAAGCTGGGGGAAGGGTTATGGAGAGGCTGGGGGAAGGGTTATGGAGAGGCTGGGGATGGGTTATGGAGAGGCTGGGGGAAGGGTTATGGAGAGGCTGGGGGAAGGGTTATGGAGAGGCTGGGGGATGGGTTATGGAGAAGCTGGGGGAAGGGTTATGGAGAGGCTGGGGGATGGGTTATGGAGAAGCTGGGGGAAGGGTTATGGAGAAGCTGGGGGATGGGTTATGGAGAAGCTGGGGGAAGGGTTATGGAGAAGCTGGGGGATGGGTTATGGAGAGGCTGGGGGAAGGGTTATGGAGAGGCTGGGGGAAGGGTTATGGAGAGGCTGGGGATGGGTTATGGAGAGGCTGGGGGAAGGGTTATGGAGAGGCTGGGGGAAGGGTTATGGAGAGACTGGGGGAAGGGTTATGGAGAAGCTGGGGGATGGGTTATGGAGAATCTGGGGGAAGGGTTATGGAGAAGCTGGGGGATGGGTTATGGAGAGGCTGGGGGAAGGGTTATGGAGAAGCTGGGGGATGGGTTATGGAGAAGCTGGGGGAAGGGTTATGGAGAGGCTGGGGGAAGGGTTATGGAGAGGCTGGGGGATGGGTTGTGGAGAAGCTGGGGGAAGGGTTATGGAGAGGCTGGGGAAAGGGTTATGGAGAGGCTGGGGAAGGGTTATGGAGAGGCTGGGGGATGGGTTATGGAGAGGCTGGGGGATGGGTTATGGAGAAGCTGGGGGATGGGTTATGGAGAGGCTGGGGGAAGGGTTATGGAGAGGCTGGGGGAAGGGTTATGGAGAGGCTGGGGGAAGGGTTATGGAGAGGCTGGGGGATGGGTTATGGAGAAGCTGGGAGATGGGTTATGGAGAAGCTGGGGGATGGGTTATGGAGAGGCTGGGGGAAGGGTTATGGAGAGGCTGGGGGATGGGTTATGGAGAAGCTGGGGGATGGGTTATGGAGAAGCTGGGGGATGGGTTATGGAGAGGCTGGGGGATGGGTTATGGAGAGGCTGGGGGAAGGGTTATGGAGAGGCAGGGGGAAGGGTTATGGAGAAGCTGGGGGATGGGTTATGGAGAAGCTGGGGGAAGGGTTATGGAGAAGCTGGGGGATGGGTTATGGAGAGGCTGGGAGATGGGTTATGGAGAAGCTGGGGGATGGGTTATGGAGAGGCTGGGGGAAGGGTTATGGAGAGGCTGCGGGAAGGGCAGTCCTTGCAGAGCTCAGGCAGCCAGGAGAGCAGGAGCTCAGGGCAATGGGCGTTATGCCAGCAGTATGGACTTGTTTGACTATATTAACCATGAGCACAGACTCTGCTCTCCCCAGGACCCTGGAGCCCATCCGCCCCGAAGAGGGTGGCTTGCACCTGCTCCCTTGGCTTAGTCCCTGGGCCCAACAGCCTCCTGGTCTGCCTACCACCTACCTCCTCCTTCCTCCTGCCATAAAGGTGCCAAGCCCTGTGTTCTTCTCCAAACAGTCCCAAATAGACTCCAGTTGCTTCTCCCCACCCCCACCCCCCACAAAAAAGCCAGCTGTTCCTTCCAAGAAGAGTTTGCTGGTTGGCCTCCCCAGCCCAGACCTGCGTGCACACTGGCAGCTGGCCCCCACCACCTGGGGAGTACCCTAAACAGCTTCACCATCCCCCACACCATCACCACACCCTCCTATGACACCTGACACCTAGGCATGGAGACTCTTTCTGGAATCATCTTCCAAACCCTGCCTCCTCCCCTTTCATCCCACTGCTGCCCTCAACCCAGGAGGTGACCTCTTTGCCACACGCCCCATCAGCTTATACAGCCTTTCTTTTCTCTCCTTTTTTTAAAATGTTATTTTGACCTTGTCACTCCCCAGCTCCCCTGTCTCATTCTCTTTTCTCCTCCTTCTCACTTGCCCTCCTCCCTCCCTGGCTCCTACTGGTCCGCAGGCTCTGCTGGGCTGCTCTTCTGCCTCCTCCCTGCACCCAAGAACACACTGCCTCCAGGGCCTGCACCTTTCCCACAGCCATCCGGCAAATTCCAGCCCCCCCCCCCCCCCCCGTGAGCTCCCTCCTGGGAAGCTTCTAGACTGTACTGTCCAATACTAGAGCCACTAGCCTCCTATTTAAATTAAAGCTTAATTAATTACATCTAAATGAAATTCAAAATTCAGTTTCTCAGTTGCATTAGCCACTTTTTAACTGTTGATCAACCACACTCAACTCATGGCTCCCAGAGTATTTCCATCAGCAAAGGACGTTCTGTGGGACAGTTCTGTTAAGAGGTCCCTGGCTATGCCTCAGAGCCATGTGACACTCAGGGACCCACTGTCTCCCTGGAGGATTTTCTGTCCATGGGTGAGTCTCAGTTCCCACTTAGACTGGGACCCAAAGTGAGGGGCCACCCAGCCCAGCACACAAGTACTTAATAAATGTGTGCAGAGTGAACACAGCTCTCTGATGAGGAGATGGGACTGGCCTGGGATCGTGTAAGCAAGTTAGAGGCAGAGAAAACACAGGCTCTTGACCACAACCAATGGCCCTTTGCAGCTCTGTCCCCTCTCTCTGTCATGGGCATAGCAGATGTGCTAGCAATCCATTTTTAATTACTCTAAAGTAGTTTTAACCACTCTGTAGTCTGTGGGTTCAGGGGAGAGGCCACCAGTCCCAACGGGCGGGCACACCCATCTGGTTAGGAGTCTGTCCCTTGCAGCAGCATCTCTCTCTGGGCCCTGGAGGAAGTGGGCCGTGAGGGGATGAGGGAGGAAGGCAGCAAACTCACATAGGTGTCATGGTCGTACAGCTCCACCACGATGCTGGGCGGCTGCTCGGCGATGCTGGCCGGCTCGCCGAAGATCTCAATCTCGTAAAAGATGAGTGTCTGGTCCCAGGTGGGGTTCAGGGTGTTCTTCACCACCACCGTCTTCTGGCTCTGGTGCAGGAAGGAGACGATTGCATAGGGATCTGTGTGGACCAGGTGCAAAAAGGGGAGACTGTGAGTATTGCCAGCTCAGGAGTCACTAGGGCCACAAAGCTGGAACAGATCTGTGGCTGCCCCTCTTGTGCAAAAACCTCAGGCTGGAGTCCATTTCCCTGGGGCTCTCCCTGCCCTCCATGAGCAGACTGGTGGGCCACCACAGGGAAATGAAGCCTGGATCCAGGCAAAAGGCCCCAGAAATCCAGAGAACTTCCCCTTTGGGCTCCTTCAGGGGCTGGCCTCCAGGGGGCAAAGTCCATTTGGAGTAGTGAGCCCCTGGATAGCTCATTCATTTGTTCATTCATTCATCAACAAGCATTTACTGACTTCCCTCTGCCTGCCAGGCTAGGTGCTAGGAGCTGAGAATACAATTGGAACAAAACCATAATCCATATGAGCGAACATAAAAGTACCATTTTGGTCAGTGCTTTGAAGAATAGATTTAAGGTCTGATAGAGTGTATGAGGGAGAAATCTGGCTTCTCTGAGGAAGGGAGAGCAGAACAGAGATGCTGGTGCCATCAGAAGGGTGTGCTTAGCGCTACCGTTCAGCAAGCTCACTCTGGCTGCCACACGGAGAGCAGGCTGGAGGGGGTACAGTGAGTGCAGGGAGACCAGTTATGAGGCTATTGGGAGAGTCTGGGTGAGATGGTGGTGGCTAGATGGGCAGGAAGGCTCTAGAGAAGAGCATGTAGACTCAAGGGCTGTTAGTAGTGAGTGGTGTGAGAAGAACCCCAAGGCCTCTGCAGCTCCCTGCTGTCCCCAAACACATTTTAGCATGCCAGCCCCTGTCCTGTGGCCTGGGACCCGCCCACTGGTCATTCTCTCTGCCTAGTCCCAAAGGGAAGGTTGGCGTCACTAGAAAAGATTCTAGGGTAGTGGTTCCAAATGTGCACATGCAGCAGAACCACCTGGAAGACTTATATAGACTGCTGGGTCCCACCCCAGAGCCTCATTCGCCAGGTCTGGGGTGGGGCCTGAGAACTTGCATTTCTAACAAGTTTCCAGGTGATACTGATCTACCTTATAGGTCCACACTTTGGAAACCAATGCAAGAGAAGGACCTATGGACCTGAGTGCCTATAATTTAGGAGAGGAGCAAAGGGCCTGGAGAAGAGGCTCCTCTGGCTTCTTTCATTGGGGCGTCAGCCTGGGGGTAGGGTATAATTTGTTGCCATTTTATAAGATTCAAAATACCAAACGCTGAGGGTACGTGACAAGAAAGTCTAGGGATACAGGAGGCTGGCAGTGAATGCTAAATATCTGTGAGAGAGGAGCCCAAATGCTCTACCACATGCCCTGCACCCTCCGCACAGGCTCCATCCTGCAATACCTTGCATCCTCTAAGCCTCACAGCTCAACCCCAATGCTGTCCTTAACTCTCAATGTGACCTCAAAAGGACCTAATGGTCTGTGCCTTGCTAGCCTCAGAAGGTTGCTAGGATGAGAAGATAGGATTTCCCCACAAACATGTGAGCAGGACAAGCTCCATGCCTTCAAGAGACCAAGTGGCCTGTCATAGCCAATGCACAGGAGGTGGCAGAGAGAGAGGGTAAAAGAGGTAGGAAGGTTGAGCTGGGCAACAGGAAGACTCTCATTATGGGATGGAGGGAGGAACGTCTAAGATTCTGGCTGTCACCCAAGAAGGGAGACGAGTAGCTAGGTTCGGAGGCAGCGTGGGCTGAACACTGCTAGATTTGGCTGACAGGAGGCAGCCACCAGCCTGGACAAGCTGGTTGGCCTCAGGTACTGAAGTACCATGGGTCAACCCTGGAGGACTTCCTGTAGAAAAGTGGTTTGGAACTTGATTCTGGGGGTAGAAGAGGGCAGTGGGAGGCTCTTGGCAGGGGGAGAAGCAGAGGAGAAGTGCCACCACATCTCACCGCCCCTACCTGGTGGGAGGCTCTTGGCAGGGGAAGAGGCAGAGGAGAAGTGCCACCACCTCTCACCGCCCCTACCTGGTGGGAGGCTCTTGGCAGGGGAAGAGGCAGAGGAGAAGTGCCACCACCTCTCACCGCCCCTACCTGGTGGGAGCCGCCCTGGCATGGGCTCCCCCTCCATGCACCAGCCTGGCAGGCCTGGCCCAAGCCCTTCCCTTCCTGCCTCTGGCAGGGCCCAGCGGCGTCTGTGCATTTAATGAAACCGTCTGGCTGTGATACCATCAGCTCCAAGCTCGGCAGAGAACCTCTCCCTGGTTCCAGTAAGGGAAAGAGGGACCATTCCGATAAATAAAACCATATTAGAGAGCCGGCGAAAAAGCCCCTTTTGTTCCCACCCCCTGTGCTTCCCAACGCTTTATTTTTATAAGCGTGCGAGTCCCAGACCGACCGCGTTTACACAAAGATCACAATTGCACATTGTAGCGGCTGTGCACACTGTATTGGTGTTGGCAGCACCCCCCACGCTGGCCCCTGAGCAGGCCGACTCTTTCCAGCAGCCCCATCAGCGCAGGCAATGAGCTCAGTGCTGGGGGACAGGGAGGGGGTGGCTTTCAAACAAAAATCACCCAGACCCACACACGTGCCCCGCCCGCCCATGGGAGGAAAAAACACACAACAAAGGCATTGTAAAGAGCAGGCCTGGAGGCCTGGGGCCTCAGACACTGGGCTACTGTATGCTGGGGCCTGGCCTCCCCATGCAGGGCTCAGCCCCTTCTAGAAAAAGAAACAAGTGGGGGTGGGTGTTGCTGAAGCAAGGTGGTCAGATGAAGGAAAGCCAGATACACAGACACATCCCTCTTCCAGAGAAGCCACGAGCAGGGAGAAGCAGATCCCATGAAGCAGTGAACGACAGTGAGGGGCTATGTCTTCCCTGAGCACCCCAGCCCAGCCAAGACTCTCTGCAGGGTCACCACCCCCACAGGAGAGGAACAGCATGGGCCCTCAGGCCTTACCCGCCAAGCCACGCAGAGCACCCCCAGAGCTGAGGCCAAATGCAGCTGGACTGGCACTCCCTGGGGACCACAGCTGCCCTGTGCAGTTCCTGCCACGAACATAGAGGTTCTGCCGAACCCCATCCCCACGAGAGGCCCCAGGCAGGTGATCCTTTTGCTGGACTTGGAGCCCTGCATCTCAGGTCTGCTGCTCAGACCTCCCTGGACCTCCAGAGAGGACACACCTGCACTCACAGTACACTAAGCTTTCCTCCTGGGCCTTCCCACCAACCAGCTCAGAGCATCGGAATTGGGGACAGGGTGGGCAGCACCATCCCACTTGTCAGAAGAGAGAGTTTTGCCCCAGGAAGTCTAAGTCACTAGCCCATGCTCACACAGGGCCAGGACTAGAAGCTACAACTCAGCCCAGTGCTCCTCTGCCTGTTCACAGGAAAAGAGTCCTTAAGAGAGAGTAGGTTGCATCAGTAGTAAGGCAATGCGAATGCAAACTACAATACAAAAATAGTTTTGCTATAAAATTAAGAAAAATTAGGTAGAGCTATAAAACCCAGTGTTGGCAAATATTTGATGAACTCGGTATACTCTCCTCTATGGCTGGACGCAAGTCAGCAACTCTTCAGGAAAGCAACTGGGCAGCATGCCCAGGGAAACATAAAACTGTTTATACCCTATTTCCCATATTCCTGGGAGTCATCCAAATTAACCAGAAACCTATATGTACAAAGATGTTCACTCTAGCATTATTTGTCATCCATCATTCATTCGGTATACAATTATTGACTAACGAGAATGTGGTAGGTAAGCATAGTGCTAGGAATATAAAGATAGATGAATGAGACACGAACCAGGCTCTTAAGATCATGACTACCAATTAGAAGTGGTAACTAAACCACAGTTACAATACAAGGTAATGTGCAACTTAACAGTGGAGAGTATAAGATGCTGGAGTTCAGAGGTGCCCAGTGTAGCCTGGTGGCACCAAGTCAATCTTCCCAAAGATGGTCTCCTACCCAGCATCTCAAGGACATGGAAGTTACCAAAGCAGACCCAGGGAAAGAGGCTATCTAGGCACCCAGCAGAGGTGAGGAAAGGCACCGAAGGGCACAGATGCTCAGGAAACAGCAAGGAGCTGGTCTGGCTGGCGGGGAAGCAAGCACCCAAGGCAGTGGGGACTAAGGAGGGAGCAGGAGGCGAGCAGATCACAAACGTCCTGGAGTCATGCTGAGCAATTTGGACTGAGTCCTAGATAGATCGATCGCTGTTTCCCCAAATATGTCCTTCAACATGCAAATCCGCTGGGGAGCTAATGAGTGCTTAAATAATCAAACAGGCTCCTCTGTGCAGCCACCTCAGAGCCTCTCGATGCCACTGCACGTTGTAAATCGCAAAGAGTGCCGTGTTTCCCGGTCTGTCTTTCTCAGGAACCCTTTTTAAGTGGAGCATTTCACAAGCCTCCAATGCACCTTGGAAAACAGTTCCTTAAGCTCAACTAGAAAATTCCCCCAACCAGAACCAGCCTTAACAGAAAGCTGTGCTTCAAAAGAGGGGGGTGGACCCTGACTGGAGTCCCGACATGGAAAGCCCAAGGATATCCAGCCTCACCCAGGATAGGGTCTGGGTTTGGGGGAACATTAAAGCTCTGGTCCCCACAGCAGTGACCTCAGCTTCAGGGCAGCCACGTTTCATCAGCCCTCACTGCAGACTGGCCTCGCAGCGATACCCCCCCTCTGGACCACCCAGCTGGCACAGCTCTGACCTCCCAGGAACCACGAGGCCAACAAAGAGGGCACAGGACCTTCTGTTTTCTTGACAGATACCAACCCTTAGCATCTGCTCCACTCACCATCTCTCATTCATTTAGTTAGCCAGGTAGGCACCCTTGAGCCCACTTACCTGTGAGACTCTCAAAGACAAGTCTCTGGGTCCCACCTGCTAGTGGCCATTCTCTGGAATGTAGTGACCTCAAAGAAGAGCTGCCCAAGAGTTGTCTGTCTTGATGGCAGTTCTGTAAACAGAGCTCATGGTTCTCTCAAACCACAGCAGTGTTGGTGCCCGACTGGGGGAGGGGTAAAGCAGAATTCCCGGGGGTGGGGGGCAATTTGACAAAGCAGACTGCTGTCTCCCCAATTGCCTTTGAGAAATATCAGTCTACAGTGAAGGGCAACTTCTGGGAAGTGATGCCACCCGTTAGGTATGGTGTTAAGGACATGATTTCCAAGTCCTCTCAAGTCACAGCTTTTCCATTTAAAGTAATCCCAGCACCTTCTCTAGGTACTTGCCAAGCAGTGGCCACTCCAGCCCAATACCAAAGAGAAGTCATTTGAATTAAACATCATTTTACATTTCTTGGGCCCAAGTGCTTCACGGGCCACATACCCATAACCACATGCCACGCATGGCCCTCCAGTGGTCCAGAGAATTGCACTGGACATCCGCTCAAATCCCACTCGAGGTGACATCCTCAGGCAGCCTGGAAAGCAGTGTGTTCACAAGTCTGTCTCCCTTTTCTGACTGAGTTTAATATTATTCCACCAATGTTTCATGGGCAATTCCTGCATGTTTCCCCAAACCCTCGGCCAGTGAGAGGGAAGCAGACACCGCCGGGTCTCCAGGCAGCCCCTAGGCCCACATATGGGGGCCAAGCAGGAGCCCACCCTGTGGGGAAAGGCCCAGCGCACCGCACCAGCGCTGACAGCACTTCCCCAGGAAAGGCCACTCTGCCCCAGACCCTGGCGGGCGGCCCTGTGCAGACGGGATCACACAGCGGGCTCTGAGCTGGACCCTCCCCTGGCCCCAGACATTCTGGATTCACACATGAGTTTCCTCTGAGAAATGCCAGCCGGTGGCCATACACCGCCTCCGGCCGCCAGCCACCCCAGGGTCAGTTCCAGGGGAGAAATTGCTTTGGTTTAGGGTTTGGGAGTGAAAATAAACACTCCGGGTTTTATAGGTTCACCGTGCTGACTGCTGTGTTCCTTTCCAGCAGCTGCTCAATCAGGCCTTTCATTCAGCAGCCAGCGGCCTCCGAGGAAGCCCTGGGCAGTGCCCTCGGCGCTCAAGGGATGTTTATTTGGGGGAGGGGCGGGTCCAGGATGGAAAGTGTGACGTCTCCGCAGACGGGTACCAGGCTGACGCGGGCCTACGTCGCCAGCGGCGCACACTGCCTCCCTGCGCGCACCTCGGAGCAGCTCCTTCTTGGCAGGGCGAGGGCTGCCAGCGGCCCACACAGCCCAGCCAGGGCTCTCCACCTGAGCCCGCGTCACCGTCCACCCAGCACAAGCCGACTGCCTGCACCCCCCCCCCACCGCTCCACCCACCCCAAACGAAAAGGAAACAAGGTTGTGAATTAGCCCCACGTCCTTTTTTTGCAGGGCACATTCTGAGTGTCAGAAAGCCTCCTGGCAGAATTTCCCCAGGAGCTGCAGCTGCCGGCTCCCGGCCTGCCAATCCCTGCCTGCTGGTTTTGCTCGTGCCTTGCAGAGGGCATTCTCAGGACCCTGCACCCAAACCACAGAGGAGAAACTGCCCCATCCACCCTGCACGTGGCTGCAGAGGCTGGAGAACAGGCCCCCCCAACAAGAGGGGAATGCAGAGAAGCAAAGCTGTTGGCAAGGGGAACTAAAGAGGTCCCCGCGTGGGAACGGGGAAGGGGGCTGGGGAGGACAGGCACGTAGGTATAAACTGCAGATCCACTCTAAGAACAGAAGATCATTCTCAAAGCAGGACTCAGTTCTACTCAAGCATTCGGAGGGTGATATGTCACCTGTCAGGTATTTAAACTCCAGCAATTGAATTAAGCTGAGTTTCAGTTTCTTTGTCTATAAAACAGGGGGTGTTAAATACCTACTTCACAGAAGAGTTATAACAGTTACATGAAATAATGTCAGTAAAACGCCTGGGCTCATAGTGAGCACTTCAATGAGTGTTAGTTCTTCAGATATGAAGTGCTGCGGGTCCAAAGGTAAGACAAGGCCCCTTGCTGGAGGAGCTCAGGGTCATAGTGGGGAACGTGTGGCAGAGATAGATGGCAACTGATCTGTGCAGTGAGTGGGTCAGGGCTCTGAGGGGTGCTGGCCAAGTGCTGAGAAAGGAACAACCAGCTCGGCTTGGGGAAGAGTCGGAGGGCGTCTGGGCTGGGTCTCGAAGGATGAGTGGAGTTTGCCAGGTTAAAAATAGGGAGGGAATGCATTCTAGGCAGAGAGAACGCTGACTACAGAGGTGAGAAATATGACAAATGTTGACAAAAGTTGGTGGGGCCAGAGCCAGTGAACAGAGGGGAATCAGGGAAAAATGAAACTGGCAAGATCCATGGGGTCAGATCACAAAAGAGCCCTCTGCCAGGCTGAAGAGTTGAGAATTTACCTGTAAGTGTCTACATGTGAAATCAGGGGACTGACATGACCAGCTCTGTCTGGGGCAGTGCAGAATGAAGCAGGGATGTCAGGAGATGACCAGAGGGTCCAGATACAAAGGGACATCTTTGAGAAAGTTTCAGGAACCAGAATCAACAGGACTAGGTGACTGACTGATGGGTAATAGCACGGGCTCATGTGACACCAGGACCAAAGTGGGAAATGCAGAAGCCTGGACTGGAGGGAGCTGCTGTCATAAGAAGTTCAGGCCCTGGCCGGCTGGCTCAGCGGTAGAGCGTCAGCCTGGCGTGCGGGGGACCCAGGTTCGATTCCCGGCCAGGGCACATAGGAGAAGCGCCCATTTGCTTCTCCAACCCCTCCCCCCTCCTTCCTCTCTGTCTCTCTCTTCCCCTCCCGCAGCCAAGGCTCCATTGGAGCAAAGATGGCCTGGGCGCTGGGGATGGCTCCTTGGCCTCTGCCCCAGGCGCTAGAGTGGCTCTGGTCACGGCAGAGCGATGCCCCGGAGGGGCAGAGCATCGCCCCCTGGTGGGCAGAGCATCGCCCGTGGTGGGCGTGCCAGGTGGATCCCGGTCGGGCGCATGCGGGAGTCTGTCTGACTGTCTCTCCCCGTTTCCAGCTTCAGAAAAATACAAAAAAAAAAAATAAGTTCAGTTTGGACAGGATGAACTGAGATGCCTCTGGGGTATGGAGGGGGGACCTAAGACGTGGCTGTACATGAGGGGCTCCTAGGGCATCCTGGGGGGTACCTAAGATGTGGCTGGACATAAGGGGCTCCTAGGAACTAAAAGCTTCCCTAACATGAGCTGTCACTAAAGCTGGGGGAAAGGGGGGCCCCAGTGCCCAGAGAAGAGGACACAGATAGACTCCTGGGAACTCAGAGGGCTGTGAAGCACCTGGGTAGGAGTAGGTAGAGCAGTAGGAGGCTGCAGGAGACCCAGGAGAGAGGGTGCCCTGCGGGCCAAGGCCAGAGTGGCTTTCAGGAGAGGATGGTCAGTAAAACCAAACCCTGCAGAGGGTCAAGCAAGCCACCTGACAACTAGGAAGCCACAGTGACCCTGGCAACAACAGCCACTGCTACATTCCCAGCAAACAGAGCCCTCCACCTGCAGGACAAGCCCGGGCTATGTTCCCTATGGTCCGAAGGCCCAACGGCTCAGTGCCCAGCTCTCAGTCCCTGACCCCGGCTCTCTGCCTTTCTTCCACCTACCAGAAAAAGAGTCCTTGTCCATCGCGGGCAAGTCCCGGGCCTGGTACACGTAGCAGCGTAGATGGTAGCGGTTTCCGTCTGCACCAAGGAAGAAACAGAGATACCAGGTGAGGGGCTGGAGGTGGCTAAGAGCTGGGGCTAGAGGAAAGGGTGGAGTCTGTCCCTAGGAAGGGCGGCAGACAGAGGGGCTGAATGATAGAAATTACACATGTCACATTCTGCAGAAGTGAACCACTCAGAGTCAGAATAGACTGCAGCTCAAAGGTGGACACCTGAGTAATGTCCTTGGGCCTGGAGAGAGCTGGAGAGAGAGAGTAGAGGAGGAGGAGAAGGGAAAGAGGCTAAATGGATGATGGGAGAATCCAGAATGCAGAAGATCTTAAATGCCCTTGAAGCTTAGAGCTGACATACACATGTCATAAATAGACAGGCATGTGCATCTGCACACACACACATACACACACTCACACCAAAAGACAGTGACTCATCAAAAAGCACACACACACAGACTCAGTTTTGCACAGACCCACATATACACCTGACCACATAGCCCCATAGAAACAGAAGCGTAAGATCACACACACACCCATATCACCCTAGAGCAGGGGTCCCCAAACTTTTTACACAGGGGGCCAGTTCACTGTCCCTCAGACCGTTGGAGGGCCGGACTATAAAAAAAAACTATGAACAAATCCCTATGCACACTGCACAAATCTTATTTTAAAGTAAAAAAAACAAAATGGGAGCAAATACAATATTTAAAATAAAGAACAAGTAAATTTAAATTAACAAACTGACCAGTATTTCAATGGGAACTATGCTCCTCTCATTGACCACCAATGAAAGAGGTGCCCCTTCCGGAAGTGCGGCGGGGGCCAGATAAATGGACTCAGGGGGCCGCATGTGGCCCGCGGGCTGTAGTTTGGGGACCCCTGCCCTAGAGTCACCTCGAAGCATCACTTACAGTCGAAGATGCAGGAAATGGTGGGTCTGTTCACACCAAAGCTCAGGGTGGAGACAGACATGGAATCCTCACTCCTGTCATCCACCACGCCGCCCTGGAGACACAGAGATGGTCACAACAGATTCTGACCCCAGGCCTGAGAGTGACAGGGAGACTGACCCAGAAAGTCCAGTTCCCCAGTCAGGAGAGCTCTAGACAGCCCCTCAGCAGCTGCGAGCTGGGCCATCAGCCGCTAACTTCACTCTAGGGTAGCTCATCCCCTCCTACAGTCCACAGACTTCAGTATCAAGTCCACAGGGAAATTTTCTCCCTCCTTAGGGGACACCAGACAAGCCAGAATGGAAGTTTGAGTTATTCCAGTCCAAAAGGTTGGAGTGATAGAAGGACAAACTTTCAAGAGAATCGCAGGGAAAATCCAGTGGTCTGCCCAGTGGGATGGGTTAAGAAGAGCCAAAGTCTGGAGAACCTTATCTAGCATCTTGGTCCACCTCTGTATGACTGGGACAGTGCTGGTGCCAGGGACACACAGGCACTGAGCCGGGTCCCCAGGTTCAGGCTGAGGCCAGAGGCAGGGACATGAGCAGGAGGCAGTGCAGGTCTATACCCAGGCTCAGAAACCAGTCTGTCCATAAAGCTAGACAGTCACTTCCCTCCCCTTGTCCTCATTAGCCCTGGGCTCTAACCACTTGCTAATAAACCCCCTCCCCTGGACCAATGCCCACCTCCCTGATGCACTGATACCCTCACTGCCACCTCTGCCACACTGCCACCCCTCATTGGGGTCCTGTACAGTTTGGGGGACTTGGGGACCCCATAGTGACCAAGGGCCACACAAGAATAGAAAATGCTCCAGTCACACCCCAGCCCAACCTCCCAGACTTGGCTTCCTATGACATCAAGCCCAGGAGCCTTCCTTGGCTAGGAGCGCAGCGGAGGGGCTGGGAGAAGCTGGGCGGCACTCCCACGCCACCTGCTCCCTCTGCTGTCACTCAGATTTCTCCAGCTCCCTCGCCCCTCCCCCCACACCTGCTCCATTCTTTGTCCAGTCCCTATTCCCAACTCACAAGCACACATACCCTTGAAAGGAAACCCTGACATCCCCTTGAATGACCTGTTCATCCCTCTTAGGCCCACCCAGAATGGCTACTTCCCAGGGCCACTCTGCTGGCCAGCTCGGATCCCCATCCACCTACAAACATTTCCCAGGAACCTGAGCCTCTCGCAGGGGACTCTGGAACTACCCAGTCCCATCCCCCCCCCTACCCCGTGCCTCCAAATACAAAGTACATGGCCACTTCTGGGCCCCTCCTCTGCAAACCATGCCCACCTTTGGGGCCTAGCCCCAGTCCCCTTGTCCAGGAAGGGTCCCTGGATGCTGGCCCTCACACTTCCGATATGCCTACACTCAAGAGCCAGAACGAGTGTCATTACCCACAGTCACCATTTGGCTCTCCAAATCTTTTTGTGGCTCTCACTATCTGAAGGGTCCTTGTCACACCCTCAGTGACCTGTCCCATGTCCGCCACCCAACACCAAGGTGTACTTCCTTCAAACCCAGTCCTCAGCTTCGGGCAGGGCACACTCCCCAAGGATGGCCCAGAATCACACCTGATCCCATTGCCAGAAGAGCCATCAACACCCCAGTCCTGCCTGGTCACTCTGGGTCAACAAAGATGCATCCTAAGGGCAGGCCAGCCTTCTTCTGCCCCGTCCCTGAAAGGGGCACATGAAACATGCACGCAGGAAAGACATGTGCATCTCCCAGGGGACTCACCGAGGTTCTCTGACAGCGGGGCAGGCTCTGGCTCCCACCACAGGGTGCCCCCACCTGCAACAAGGAGATGCAATGGCCCCTTCCTTTGGCCACAACTTTGACACAAGCTCTAGAACCAAGTTACTTGGATTCCAATTCTGGCCTTGCCATTTACTGGCTGTGTGACTTTGTAAACTTGGAATATTTCTACAGTATCTGTCTCAGAGAGTGGCTATGATTATTAAGGAGGTAAATTACATGTTATTCTTAGAATACCACTTGGTCCATAATAATTGCTCAATAAATGTTTGCTACCGACCATCTTATGAGAGAAATAAGGCACAGGCAGGACAGGGGAGGATGAGTCATACACTATAAAATTAGTAATTGTGCTCAGGGGTGGTATTCATATCTACCATATTTGTTCAAAATTATTCTCAGAGCTGGAAAAGTGAACATTTCAGAAGCCACAGCCCTAGGCAGAAATCAAAATCAATCAAACAATCAGTCTCTACACACACACACACACACACACTAGAGCAAGAGAAGAGGGAGAGGTATCATACTGCAAACAGGGAAGCCTATTATAGAAAGACCCAAAGGCCCCCATGCCTAACGCCCCTGCCCAGGCAGGTGCGGACCCGAGTGTCCAGGGCTCCAACCAGGAGAGGCGGCTGGCCTGGCTGTGCTACACTGGCTTCCTGCCAGAGCACGCACCGAGTCCAGCAGCTAATGGCTCCCGGTTTCAGGGTCTGCGAGGCCACACATAGGGCTGGACCTGGGGGGCCCAGCAGGCCACTGCAGGCGTGAGGTGCAGGCACGCCAAGGAAAGCAACTCAGGACGCTGGACACGGCTTGGCCAGCCCCCGGGTGCAACAACGCGTAGCACATGCAGCTCAATGCACGTTGGTGGGGGTGAGGGAGGTTCGGCTGGAGTGGGGTGGAAGACCCAGGACTCTGCAGCCCCTTCACCTTAGCCAGGCAGCACACGTGTGCCCCCCAAAAGGTAGTAGTTGGAGCAAGCACAAGGAGCGAGGCCGCCTCTGCCCTCCACAGCCCCCAGAATTTCTTCTCTCTCTCCAGGTGCCTACAGGGACCTCCCTGCTTGCAAATCACTGCCGGGGCACATCCGCACTCACCTCACACCTCCTCTAGATGGCCTCCCCCAGGGTCTCCCATCAGCGCCACTCCCACCAAAGGCCTCTAAGACTTTGGCAGCACTTTCTGCGTCTCTGTCCAAGGGCAGGGCTGCCGCCTGCGATCAGAAAAGGTGTCCCCTTCCCTGGGATTTCCACAAAGGCACAGGCCAGGTATCTCAGGCCCAGCTCAGTGCCTGGCCCACAGCAGGCTTTGGCACTGAGAATGACCATTCTTCAAAGCGGTGTATGGTGTCTTCTCCAGGAATGCCCCTTACCCTGCCAGGGGTTCTCCATCTGTCCTACCTCCAAAGGACGGGCAGCCACCCATGCCTCCGCCACCACCCGGCTCTGCCACTCCACAGGGCCCTCTGCCACCCCCACCCCAAACCCCTACCCCATCTGCCAACCCAAGTGAGGACCTGCCTCCTCCCTCCTTTCTCCCCCCACCTCACAGAGATGGGCAGGGTTTGTTGGAAAGAATCAGGGAGAGACAGGAGGTGGGCTGAGGGACAGCCACTAACAGAGTCCTGTGGCTGCCCTGGCTCCCACCCAGGGCAGAAATCCACCGTCACAGCTGGCCAACATCTTCACATCCTCTGACTCTCCTAGAGGGACCTGAGCTCTCCACGAATCCCCTTCAGACCCTGGGAGCAGACGGGAAGCCGGCTCTCTCTCCCAGCAGCCTCGGCCTTTGAATTGAGTCTCCAGGAGTTAGGAGCTTGCTGGTTGCCCAGGACTCACACTGTGGGTCAGGGGAGCAGAGCTGGGTGCCACAAGGAAGTTTAGTTCCTAAAACTCGTTCTCCTTGTTGTAAAGTGACAATCATGGTAACACCCAGTACATTGGACTATTAAAAATGCAGGTATTTTCGATCTTGGCACTATGGATATTTTGGGACAGATAATTATTTGTTGTGAGAAGCTGTCCTGTTCATTGTTGGAATGATTAGCAGAACCCAGGGGCTCTCCCCAGCAGATGCCCATAGCATCCCCTCAGCCCTCAGTTGTGACCACCAAAAACATCACCAGACATTGCCAAATGTCCCCTAGGGGCAGGGTAGGGAATAGAAATTCACCCCAGTTGAGACCCACTGGTAAAAAATAAAATGCACCCACTGGCCTTGGCAGGTCCCTGCACTCAGTAAATGGTATTAATGGTGTCAGTGTACTTCTTTCATCTCTCCCATCTCGTGTTAAACAATACCCTCCCCTCCTTACTGTCTTCCCTTCAGCTTTCCGTAAATTTGGACTCTATCATCTTCTCTCTTCCACAGGACCTTTGCACGGGCTCTTCTCTCCAGCCAGAGTGTCCTCCCTGATAAGCTAACTTGAGCTCTTCCTTCAGCTCAGTAACCACTGAGGTCTTGACACCTCCTTGACTGCCCTGCCTGTATCAGCATTCCCAACCCAGCCTCTCCTAGCCTCTCCCCTGCATCCATCTCTCCATGTGTATAGTCAGAACACACATGCTCCTTTAACCCCTGCGCGCAGCGCAGTGTCTGGCATTTAGGACCCAGTTGAAGACTTAAGTCCCCAGCATTCCCCACCCTAAACCAGGAATGCAGCACTCAGTCCTAGGGTCCCAGGGAAAGGGACAGGAAAGTGTGCATCAGACAGCACCCTCCCACCCTCAAGGAGGCTCAGGATCTGACAGCACTACAAAAAAGACAAGAGACGTGGACTCACTGCACCCCAGGGTGGGGCCATCTGTGGAGTGAAATGGATTGAGGTGGGCCCTTGGGAAATCCCATTCAGGAAGGCTCCCTGGAGGAGGCGCAAGAGGAGGGTACTAGAACAGGGAGAGCAGCTGCGTGCTTTCCCCTGAGCTTAGGGGAAAGGCTTGGCTAGAAGGGTGACCAGGGGCCGGGGTAGGCACAGCCAGGAAAGAGGGCTGGCTCTCTCTTGGAGCCCTGGGCAGAGCCAGGTTGCAGGGGAGGCTGATGCTCTGGTTTCCCCCCACCCAACCTTCACTCCCACTCCATAGGCACACTCTTCCTCAGCCCAGGGCCAGGCCCAGGGCATTGGGTTTCCCACAGTCACATTCCTGCCTCCATAGCTCATGTCAGTGAGACTCCCGGCTGGGGCTGGCAGCCACGCGGTCTGCGGCCGTGCACTGTGCCTCGGGGCTAGCTGTGTAAGGGATCCTGCCGCTGGCCCAGGGGACTGGGTAGCCTCCAGCTGCTGCCTCCCAGCTGGCAGCCACGGCTCCTGGAGGAACCTGAGCTTAGAAATGAGGGACTCTCTCCCTCCCAGATGCCATGGGGCTCCTCCAGGGGTCTCCAGAGCCCATAACCAAGCCTACCTTAGCCTGCTGATGGATCTGCCCCAGAACCTCAGGGTGGCCACCACATTGTGAAGAGGTGGGCAGGTTCTAGGGAAGCAAGCAGTCTGTGAAGGGAACTCCTCAACTGGCCTAAACTGAACCCAAGACCAGCACGAGGCCACTACGGTGTCTGAGGTTCCTTGGGCACCACCAGCTGTCACTCATACACATACCTCCTCCCTCTGGCACGGGCGCACTGCCCCGCCCAGGGCCTAGAGGTAGGGTTCCATCCATAAAGTGGAGGCAGGAGGAGGACAGAAGGACAGGAGCCGAGGTAGATGACACAAAAGGACACAGGCTGAGCAGTGGGCTAAGCTGGCAGAGGACAGAGCCCCAGCAGCCACAACCATGGCAGTAGGGAAGGGAAAAACAGAGCCTCAGCAGTATCCTGGGGGCCAGCAGGGCACTCCCCTCCCCAGCCAGCACAGTCAAGTAGATGTGCATGGGGGAGGGGGGGGCAGCTGTCCTCCTTGCTTTATGGGGAGAACTCAATTCCTGTGTATGAGGGACCCAAAGAACACAGGGGACAGCTCCTGGGAAGGGAGCTGCTATCGAAAGGCCCCATGTCTTCTCTCACATAAACAGGATCTCGGCCCCACCCGCTACCCCATCCCGCACCCCACCCCCGCACAGTAAGTACTGGAGCCCACTTACATGGCTCATGAGAACAGATCATTAAAGTTTCAGCCATTTTGCAAGATAGTTGTTAAACACAGCCATTTGTAAAAATTAAATGATATAAATGTATAACTACAGAAATGATTTCTACAAAAAGGTGATAAATACTCAAACACATCACTTCCTAATTATTTTACTACCTTGTGCTGCGATCCTGCTCCTGAGGTTATGTCTAGTATGTCCGTGGGGTGTACAGTACAATGGGCTTCTGCCCATCTCTCCCCATCTCCACGATCAGTGGTGTCACATTGCTGGCATGGAAGAGGATTGGCAGAGATATTTACACCATGGAAATGAACAAATGCTACAAACCAGGGCTGAATTTGTTGTCTGGGGTTTTTCTGGAGAGCCTGTTGTTAAACGTTGACCTGCACAGCCCTAGGCTGGCCTGCCAGGATCTCTTCCTCACTCTGGTCTTTGCTGGGACAGCCCAAGAACACCATGGTAGAGTGCTACACACTGCATTGCCCCATCATTATCCATAAGATTTTTCACAATACTCACATGTGAAAACACAGCTAGAATAATTATTATGTGTCTTCTCTGTGCCTCAGTTTGCTGACCTGCAAAATGGGATTACGAATAAAACCCATCTCTTAGGATTGCCGCGAGGGCTAAGTGAGATGATACAGGAACAGGAAAGAGGACGATGCTGACACAGAGCATGTGCTCTAGGACAGCTGGCCAGCTTGGTCCAGGAAGGCCAGAGAGTAAACACTTTGGCGGTTGAAGGCTACTTGGTCTCTTCCGCAACCACTGAGCTGCCACCGCAGCAGGCCGCGTCCACAGACCGCGCACTCACTCACGGAGGAGCACGGCTGTGTGGGTGAAACCCAGTCTACATGAACAGGCACAGGCCAGAGCTGGCCTGAGGCCCTGGTGCACTGAGCCCTGCTCTATAAGGGGAGATTGTTTTTGTTATGTTGTTTTCACTTCTACCTGATAAGTGAAAACACTGGAACCCAGAGAGGTTAAAATCTTCCCAAGGGTAGCACAGCCAATTAGCTGGCAGAGCCAGGGGTCTGCCGGCACCCCCTCAGGGCTCTTTCCAGTTCCTGCGTCCTCACGGAACTCAGAACCTGAACAGGACTACTGGGCAGGACGGGGCCAAGTGCCAAGTCAGGGCCTTGGGGAGCACGGGGCCCATGTCCCTGCCGGGCTACTCTGGCCTCAGCGTCCAGGGAAACCCCACATAGGCCAGCAGGCCAGGCCAGAGGAGGGGAACCCTTTCAAAGCGGGAACTTGGGAACACACAGATCTCCCTTCCTACTTGGGGCTGATTGCAACCTTAAGTGGAATAGCAGCTGAGGGTGCAACCCCATTTAATTTACAGCTGGAGCCAAGACTTGGAAGCAGCTGCTAAACTCCTTGCAAAACTACCGGCTGGCTCCTGGGGAGCGGGAGTGGAATCAGGAAACCTGGAGAATCCACGATGCCACGTGTGGGCTGGCGCGAGTGTCTGTGCACGTGTCCCTCAAGGGCTTCCACGTTTTCGCCTGTGGAGGTTGCAGGGAGCGCTCCAGCAGGTTTTATCCGTGACAGAATGCCTCAGTAATTAGGGTAACTGTGTGTCCCAGTTTGCCAGGAACAGCCCAACTGTTTTCCAGCATGGTTATTAATAGTGTCCCCAGCCAGACAATGCATGAGAAGCTCACCCTAGGAATGTTGGATGCAGACTGTCATGCACATACAATGACATGCGTGGGGGCACCCAGCACATCCACTCAGACACTCCCATGTCGCACAGACACATATGTAGCTGGGCCCTTCAGACATCAGTATCCAAACCCTGAGCTAGACAGACCCAGGGTGTGTACATTTAGAGGAATTACCCAAATGTTCTTCTATGTGGGGGAGCAGGAGGGGCAAGGAGGCCCCTGCCTGAGAGGGCAGCTAGCCCTTAAGCTGCCCTGCTAGCACAATGCCAACTACAGAACAGGCGCTCATATTCAAGAGAGCCCAGGGACACCCAGAGCCACCTGACCTTGCCAAGGGCCTTGGTTACTTAACCAGGCAAAGCCCTCTCACCTCCCGGTGCTGCCCTTGCTCAGAGGGCCACTCTGGGAACCACTCTAGGCGCCCTCCACACAGCAGGGCTCCATCCAGGTCTAGAGAGGGCTCCTCCCTCTGCACCCACATCTCTCCTTTTCAGTTCAAATCTCACTTTACTCCTTTCTGGTATCAGCCTCTCCCTGACCCCCTCCAAGCACTCGGCTCCCAGCTGCCCTTCCCCGCCCCCTGGCCAGGGCCTGGAGTGCCTGTCTCTGTACAGCCTCTTCACTTCCGGTCACCACTCAGACCTCTGCCAACCAACTGGAGGCTTCCTGGCTTCTGGGGGGGAGGGGGGCTGGGTACTAGCTCCCCTCCAGCTGCTGGACGGCTCCAGGGAGGCCAAGCCACTTGGCTACAAGAGGGTGATGGCTACAGCCAAGGGCTCTAGCCAGGTGCCCAGGGCCCTCCCTAGGACCCCGCCCAAGGACATTATACGCTAATAGGAGTGGGGAGATCCTGGGGACAGAGGGCAGAGCAGCCGCTGTTCTGGCCTTGGTTCTAGAACTGACTCATGCTGTGCCATTGGGCAAACCCCTGCTCAGGTGTCAGTTTCTTCCGGGGTAACATTAGGAGCTCCATGTTGTTCTAGAGCAGCACTATCCAACACACTTTCTGCAGGAATGGAACTATTCTGTAACTATAACTACACTGTCCAACGTGGCAGCCAGGTGTGGCTATTGAGGAAATGTGGCCACTGTGCCTGGGGAACTGAATTTCCTTATTTTAATTACTTTAAATGTAAATCTAAATAGTCAAATACAGCTAGTGGCTACCGTTCAGTATGATTCTGAACCTCAGTCTCCCCAACTATAAAGATGGGCGTAATAATAGAATCCAGCCTTCTGGGGATCATTGTGAGAAGAGAATGAGACAATGTATAGGAAGCTCGCAGCCTGATCTTTGGTGCATGGTAAAATGGACTTTAGAATGCCCTCTCCTCTTTGAGGTCCTGGATCCCCCTTAAAATTGAAGAAAACTACAGACTTTCCACCAGGATTTCCCATCACAGACACATATGCTCGATGCTCACACCAGCACATACGCATCACACACACGTGCACACTATGACATGTGTGCTTACACATCAGACACGTGTGCACACACAAGTCACACAGCACACCCACAGCTTTGCATCCCATGTTAAGAGGCTCCGGCAGCTGCAAAGCCAGGTGCAGAGCACCTTTCGAACACGGAAGTTCCTTCCAGCTCTGAAACTCAAAGGCTACGAGAACAAATCACCAAATCTCCATCTCCTTCCCTCCCTGCCCAGGATCAGGCGTCTCAGAAAACCCTTCCTGACACTCAGGGCCAAGCTCAGAGACCGGGCTCTGGAAAAATCCTTGTGCGTGGAGGGCAGGCCCAGGGCAAGGGCGACAGAACGGATTCTGTGAGCTCATCCCGGCAGCCGTCACCAGAATTCCCAGAGAGGCCGGTGGCATCAGGAGGGGGTGACTGGGTGGGAGCCCGCAGTGGCGGCAGCAAGGGGTGTGGGGCAAGGAGAGAGCGGCTGGATGGAACTCGCTATAATAGCAGCTTTGTGCTCCACTTCCCAGCTCCTTGGGAACGCCAGGGAGATTATGAAACCCGGTGTCTTTGGGAATGCCAGGATATTAGCTGGAAAAAGAATAATACGAAAATAAAATAATGCTCACGATGGAGACAGCAGACGATTAGCAGACGGAGCCAGGGCCTCCTGCTCTGTGGAGGGAGCCAGGCTTGGCCCCAGCAAAAGGTTTCAGGGAAAGGCTGCCCGTGCTAATGAGCAGACAGAGCCTGCCTTCCAGCGCGACGTCTTCAGGAAGAGAGCTGGCAAGTTCGACCCAGCTTGCTGGTGAACACGTGGGCCAGGGGAGGGGAGGTAGTAAGCAAGGGGTGCCACGGGCCTGGTCCTTGGGCCGAGAAACCCAGAAATGTCAGCTTACCAGGAAAGCCACCTGGCCACCATCCACAGTCCTTCCACTGTCCTCCTCCAGAAAGCCTCCCTTCTTAGACACTGTCACTCTGGAATGACTTATTCTGCACCCTTGTGCTTCAAAGATGCAAATTCCACTGGGTTTATTTATATTCACCTGTGAATGCCTCTCTTCCTAATCAGACAGGTGTTCCCCCTGAGCCAGGCCTCCACCATCAGATCTAGGGGTCATTAGAAGTAAAGAACACTTTTCTCCCACCAAGGAGCAGAGAGAACATGTCATCTTCCCCTGCCTCCCTCTCCAGGACCCTGGCCACACACCTTCAGCCAAGAATGGACACACCCTGCTTCTCTCAGAAAGTCATCCAAGTGGGGGTGGGGGAGGGGGCAATGCGACCACCTCCCTCATTCTTCAGGATGCACTGTGTAGTTTACATTCTCGATTCTCAAAGGTGGTCCTTGGACCAGCAGCACTGCATCACCTGGAAGCTTATTAGAAATGGGGACTCTCGGGCGTCGCCCCTGGTGGGCGTGCCGGGTGGATCCCGGTCGGGCGCATGCGGGAGTCTGTCTGACTGTCTCTCCCTGTTTCCAGCTTCAGAAAAATGAAAAAAAAAAAAAAAAAAAAAAAGAAAGAAAAAAAGAAATGGGGACTCTCGGGCCCCACCCAGACACTGAATCGAGAGTGTGCACTTTAACAAGATCCCCAGATGGCTTCTGTGTCCTTTAGGGTTGAGAAGCACTTATTTACATACATCAATCCTTACACCATAGAAGGCAGTAACCTTCATGATGAGGTAACAGAGTCACCAAAGGGTTAAATGACTCGTCCACAGCTAGGAAGGGAAGGAGCAGAATTGGAACCAAACCTGCACCACTCAGAAGCCTCACCCATCCCACCACTCCCGCCAAGTGAATCCACAGGCATTGGTGGCCAGTGGGCAAAGACCAGTGCCTGGAACAGTAGCTGAGTCCTGGCACCCAGGAAACCCAACCGTCTGCCCACATGACACAGCGTGGACTCTTGCCCTCTGCCTTACTGGGCATCAGTACATTCCAGGACAAAGAACAGCAAGCTCAGGGATGGGAGCCCAGGCTGGCCTTGGTCCTGGCAAGGAAGCATGTAAAGATAACCATGGAAGGGGAATGTATATGCATGTGTGCATGTGTATGCATATATGTATGTGTCTGTGCTTGTGTGTGTGCAGAGAAGGTTCAATTCACTCAAGTACAGAGGTGGGCAAACAGTTCTTGCCAAATGGGCCTAGGGCCCTCCCTGCCTAAATGCCGGCCATACCTAAAGACCACTCAGAACTCGGTAGCCCTCCAACTACATGTTACGGCTGCAGCACGTCCACCCACCGTCTGCCTTGGTTCTCTAAGTCAGCCAAGTTCCCCAGACTAACGGCTTCGCTGTGGTGGTTCCTTCCATATGTCACAGGTGAGTCACACTGGACTCACAACCCACCACCTTCTTCTCAGTTCTGCTGACTTGACATTTGATTTCAATCCTCCCTCATGACATTTTCTTCCACAGAAATAATAAACAAATTGGTTTCTCTGTTTCTGGGAAATGCCCCACTTCATTCTGTCACCAGGCCATGAAGGCACGGCAGGGGGTCTCCCAGCCTTGCTGTCTTCTTCCCCCATATCCCACCAGCCCCGGAGCCTACCCACACTTCCATCCACACATCGTCAAGCTCCTCTGGCCTCGTGCACTCTCTCCTGGCCCCACCACCACGGACGCCCAGCCCCCATGCCCAGCCTCCCTGCCCCGAGCCGCCTGGCAGGCAGCCGCCACATCCGTCTTTTTCACACAGCAAGTCACCGTGTGTGTCAGACTTGCCAGGGCCAACCGTGAACTCATCGCTGCCCAGGCCCACCCCACCCCATGGCCTGGCCATGGGAGTCACCCCATTGTCCATCCAGTGGAGCCCCTGAGACCCATTTGACCCTTTCCTCCCCAAACCCTGCCACACCACCTCTTCCCACTCTGGTCCCACTGCTCCCATCCCAGATGCCCACCTCATCCTGGGTCTCTAATCAAGATGCCTGATGGGAGTATCTCCCTCCCAACCATCCTCTACAGCTACTTGATTAATGGGCCTAAAGCCCAGCTCTGACCAGTGCATTCCACTCAGCAGCCCACACTGCTCCCTGCTGCTCACTGACAGAGTCCCGCGGTCATCTGTGCTCTTTGCCCAGCACTGTTTGGGGTTTTCTTTTCCTCTCTCCAACCTGATGGTGCTGTCAACCACAGAAAAGGGACCTGACCCAGCATGGCCAATCAGAACATTCTGATCCTCACCCAGACTCAGGGGCCGGTCAGCCACACACAAGACTATTAACAGGCCCTACCAAGAAAGTGGCTTTCTCCTCTCCTCATCGTCTCCAGCTGTGAGGAAAACAGAGGCTGCCGGGAGAGCTGAGCTATTTTATCCACGAGGCTTTGCTGGCTATAAAGATGATGTCAGCCTTTTGTCACAGGCGCCATCTTTGCTACCACATGGAAGGAGCCAGTGTAACAATAAGACCAGACAGGAAGACCAAGTCAGAAACATGGAGTCCTGGGACACTCTGTGAACCTGTTTCTCACCAAGCCTAATACTTCATCCACCTATTGTGCTCTTCCCAGCTATCTGAGCCCTGAGACCTCTCTTCTCTCTTTCGGCATCTGAGCTGAGTTTCCACCTGATGAAAACAAGTCCTGGTTCCTTAGGGTGCCTTCCCAGCCTCCTCAGGCCTGGCCCTGATTCTTAGGTCTGCCGGTCTTTATGCCCCTGGTCCCACAGATGGAGCCACATGACCACTGCCAGGCCCTGCCCTGTGTCTGACAAGGCAAAGGGAGTCCCAGAACGCCAGCTCTGCCCCAGCCCTTAACAGCTGTGCTGCCCTACAAATGGGTACCTTGCCTTGGCCCACCGCCAAGACCCACAGCTCCTCACCCTGACCAGACGCTCACATGCACACACACAGTTGGCTGCACATGAACAGCCTCAGATTCCATCAGCCAGCACAGCTGGGGAGACCTGCTCCCAGAGGCACAACCCAAATGCCCCTCCCCCAGGGGGGTGAGCAGTGGTGGCTGGATTTCAGAGCGGGTGTCTCACTGGGCATCTCACTCCACCTCCCAGAACCTCAGACTGACAGAGCAGGGGACAGGCCATATCCTGGCCCTGAATGTCCAATAGGGTCTGCTCATTTCTTTGGGGGAATGCATCATGCTGATGCTGGGTAACCTGGAGCTGACCACAGTCCCACTGGCTCCAGAAAGTACACACTAGAGCAGGACAGCTGACCTGGGCTCACCTTTGGAGACACATCTCCCCAAATTCCTGGGGATGCCAGTGCAATGGCCTCTGTCCCAGGTGGACTCGTGTCCAAAAAGGACACTCAGGGGTCACTAGACCTCCCTGGCTACTCCCATGGGCTAGGCCAAAGCCTCCCCAGCCCATCCCATTCCAGCCAGCCTCATCGAAGGACCGAGGCCCCCTCCCCCTGCTCCCATCCTGACTTTGCAAAGAAGCAGCAGGTCTTCTGGTGCCAAAAAAGACACTTGTGGGAGGACACTAAGACTCATGTCCACTTTCTTCACATGCAACCCCTAAGGAACTGAAGCCATAATGCCTGGTCAATGTTACATCCAAAGTTCTGTCCTGAGGCCCGTTTCCTGAACAGCCCTGAACAGCCCTGGGAACCCAAGCCGCACCCCACCCAACCCAGGCCCAGTGGGCTGGGTACAGGGACGTACCAGAGCCCCCTCGAGGGCAAACACAGCTGCAGGTCCTGTCTTCTCCAGCGGCTCCATGCGGCGGCGCCAGCGGCGACGTCGGAAGGCATCCGTCTTACGGTACTCCAGGTGAAACTTCCAGCCAAAGAGCGAGGCGTACTCCCAGCCCTCACCCTCGGCTTCCGCCTGCCTGTGCTGCAAGGGGAGAACAGGGCCGACTCAGGGGCTGCTGGCAGTTTGCAGGGAATCCCAGGCTCCGCTCCAGCTATGCCCTTCCTGTCCTCCACAATTCCTGACCCACCTCACACCAACACAGTGCAGGTGGGAAAACCTGAGAGGGCTGCCTGGAGGAAGGGGTGCTCTGAGCAGCTTCTGCAGTGATAGAGCTCTGGGTCAAAATATCAGGAGGTGAAGATACTCCCTATGCTGTGGGGAGAAGTGAGGAGCCAGAAGGGAAGGTAGACTGAATAGTGATGACTGGACTTCAGGTTTGTTTGTTTATTTGGATTTGGGGTGGATTTCATGAATTTAAGGTTATTTTATCATTTCCTTTTTCTTCTTCACATCCCAGCTCATAAAAATGGAAGTGGGTTTGCAATTAGAGGCAAAATGAAGACCTTTTTTTCCAGCCTCTGCTTTTTTTTCCCGTGGCTGGGGCTACATCAGCCAAGGAGAGATCTGCAGCTCTTCCTCCAAGGGGACCCTTTACCAAGCCTGGAGGGAGCCCTGGAAACCCCTTCCTCTCTGGCTCCTAAGAAAGAGTGACCTGGGACTGTTCTCAGGCACTGGCTCAGGTCTGGGCCACGAGCTCAGTGACCAGCGCCAGTCCCAGAGGCCAGCTTTGTCCCTGTCTAGGAGGTTCGCTGGTGGTGAGAGGGCTAGGCACTCTGCCTGGCAAGGCTTCACCTCTGTCCCCTGGGGTCCCCTTCATGAAGAGTGAAGTCTGTCTCGTTCATGGCACCAGGAACAGCTGGTTGCCCAAGAGCCGTGCCTTTCCCTGGACCCAGGGACATCTGTCTCTAGATCTCTCTGTGCCCAAAGAGAGAGGAAAGGACATGGATCCTGACAGAGGCTACTCCTGGGCTGGGGGAGACCTGGTTCTTGGGACAAAATTTAATGTGTGCTTGGGAAGGAAGGACGCAGACCAAGAGGGCCAGGGGGCGGGCGGCGATCTGAGGCTGTGCGGACACAGGCACCCGTGGGGCTCCGGGAGCAGGGGCAGGCACTGCGTGTGCTCACACAGGCTCACTCTGTGCCTTCCCGTGTCCCGTGGGTATCTGTGCACTGCCGTGAGAGTGTCTGTGTGTGCTGTGTGCATGTCCTCTGGGGAATCCTGACGAAGCCCGCCCACCTCCTCATCAGCGGATGCACTCACAGTGCACCCATCCCCAGCTGCCAGGGAAGGGGCGGCCACCAGCTCCCACGGCCCCTTCCTCCCAGCAAGTGCCCGTGCTGAGGGAGCAGGCTCCCAGAGAGGGCACAGGCTCCCAGAGAGGGCACGTGCCCCAGGCCACCCCCAGCAGCCCCCTGCCTCCAGGTGACGCTGATTCTGTGGTGCTCCAGGGTCTGCCCTCCCCAAGCCCCAGCTCCAGTCAAAGCTAACTGAGCACTGCCTCAGTAAACCACAGGTAGCAAATCCTGTCTCAGGCCTGGCCTCTGGGACACCCAGTCACAGACATATTGTAGGTATGTCTCTGCATCTTCTGGGTCTGTCTGGATGTGTTCTGTCTGTGAGCATCTGTGCAAGTGCTGAGTGTGATCCGTGTGTGTGCTAGGTATTATCTGTGAGCATCTTGAGTCAACTCATGTGCCTTGTGCATGTCCTGGGCATGCCTGTGTGTGTCTGTGCATACCTCACCTCACCCCCCACCCCTAGGCTCACCCTCTTCAGTGCCTCCATCTGGCTGAGGTCCCTCCTGCGCAGGCGGACCCAGCGCCGCCGCCGATGTGTGTAGTACATCTTCTCAGCAGGGACCCAGTGCCTCGGCTTCCGGTCCGGGGGGATGGTGATACTGTACTCCCAGCCTGGGGGAAGGGCACCCATCACTCACAGCACAGCCACGACCCACCTCTCCAGGGGATAGCTCTTCATTTGGAACATGCTCACAGACTCCCAAGCAGCCACTGGCTCTAGCCTGCAGCGTGAAGTGAGAGCTAACCCAGGAAGTCCCCGGAGAAAGGAGCTCAGGGAAAGCCAGTGTCCCAGGCCGGCGGGCCCGGCACTCAGCTGTCCTCACCAGCATACCTTGTGTGCGTTCACCAGGGTGGGGCTCCCCAGGCTCACGTGCTACCCACCTTGCTCGTCAACAGCCCGATTGAGGTCTACGGACCACTCTTCATCTTCCCACTTCCAGCCTAGTGGGCACTCAATGTCATCCTTGGGAAGCACCTTTTCTCCATTCTGGGCAACACAGGACAGGCAAGCATGAGAAGAGACAGACATGATCAGGGAAGCCGAAAAGATGCTACTTGACAACATATACTCTCAAAGCCCCAGGTGTGACTCAGGATCAGTGTTCTATCCGAGCCGGACCTCACACTGTCCCACTGGCGACCAGAGCATAGAGGTTGGGGACACTGAAACAAGGAGAAAATGTCCCGCTCTGCTTTGAGTCACAGGTCCCTCCTGGGCCCAAATTTACAAAAACTCCAAGAAAGCAGAGCTCACCTGGCCCTGGAGCACCCACTTACCACGTCTGTATAGTTGTCACTCATATAGATCCACTGGCCTCCAGGGAGCCGGGTCTGGTTCTCAAATACCTCCTCCACAAAGCTCAGATGACCCGCATCAGTGTCATGGAGCAGGCTGAGGGCAGGTGACAGTCAGCACCTCTGCTGATAAGCGCCACCCCCACCCCACCCCCGCACAACCACCAGCAGAGCAGCCCTAGGTCTGGGCCAACCTTTCTGCGTCAGCCTCACCCCCACCCACAATAAGGCAGATAGAGAGGAGAGAGTGAGGAGGGGTCAGAGTCAAGGGGAAAGAGAGAAGGAAGACAGGGGAGACCTAGGGACACTCCCGGACACTACATCACCTCCCAGATAAAGAAAGAAAAGGGAGGATCAACTGAAGACACGTAAGCCTGAGGGCAGCTGAAGCTCAGTAGAGAACTGGAGAAATGGAAAATGCTACCAAGCTGTGTACTTAATCTTTGAGTACTTGGCAATAATATAAATTATACTTCAATTATCTTAAGTTTAAAAAAAAAGAGTTGTTGAATGGCAACCAAGCTGGAAATGAGAGGAGAAAGAGACAGAGATGTCAGTGAGATGGAGAAGGATGTTGTGCTGAGAAACACTGAGAAGGAAAGGAGCCCAGGCCTGAGAGGCGCTCACACACGGAGGAGGACGTTCTCTCCATGCTACCTTGGAGGGGAAGGCTGCAGCCATCAGAAGCAAAGTCGGATGCAAAGTCTAATGGGGGCCAACTTTGGTTTGATAATAAAGAAGCTTCTGGCTGATAGAGCCCCTCCAGAAAGAAATGTTGCCTAGTGAGCCCCCCGTTCTGGGAAGGCTCGGAGTGGGGGGGGGAGGTCTCTAAGATGAGGGTATGGGTGGTGGGAGCAGGCAGAGGGATGAATAGGACCAAGGCCTTTCCAAGAAGAGGCTGGGGCAGAGGGGTCCCCAAGCCCTCCTTGCCCATGACTTACGTCTTCTCTGGACACACAAACCAATCTCCAGCCCAGGCCCAGCCGGCCGAGGGGCGGAAGCTGTCCTTGGGTAGCTTGATCTTGCCCGTCACGTCAGAAAACTTGGGGTAGGTAAGGCCCGTTGTGCCCCAGTTCCCAACCAGGGCCAGCTTGGTCTGATTCTCATACTGGAGAGCAAGCAGAGAGAAGTGAGGGGGACCAGTGGCAGCTTGGGAGCTGAGGCAGCATGGGGTGGGCCGGCAGGCACTCACGGTTTCAGCGAAGACGGAGAGCTTGCCCTCAGCAAACTGGTTGAACTCCTTCTCATCCACAGAGAGCCCGAACCAGAGCTTCACCCGTATCTGCACTGGCATCCGGGCCCTGGGCACACCCTCCATTGGATACTAGGTGGCAGAGAAGGAAAGAAAACCACAGTCCCCTTCAGCACGTCCCAACTTGAGGGGGCCTCCAGGCATGGGCATACAAACCTGACACCCTACCAAGTGTGTGCCCTGTTGAAGGACTTATCAGAATTTCATGGAAGAGGTGCATGTGATAAGGATACCTTCTCCCCACCTGCCAAGATTCCTTCCTACCAAAGGAGAAGACTGCATCTTCCCCACCTATGTGCTCTCTGCAGAGAGGATCCCCCATTCTCTTCTCTCCCACCACATCCTCATTTCTGTTCTCTTCTAGAAAGTGCTGTTCAGTGGGACATTCTGCTACAATGTTAATGATTTATATCTACATGGTCCACTATGGTGGCCACTAGCCCCATTCGGCAAGTGACCACTTAAAATGTAGCTAGTGTGATGGAAAAACTAGATTTTTAGCTTTATTAATTTTAATTAATTTAAATTTAAATAGCTACATATAAGCCCTGGCTGGCTGCTCAGTGGATAGAGTGTCAGCACAGCATATGAACGTCTTGGGTTCGATCTCCAGTCAGGGCACAAATAAGAAGCAACCATCTGCTTCTCTTCCTCTCCATCTCTTCCTTCTCTCTCTCCTCCCCTCTCACAGCCAGTGGCTCAGTTAGTTCAAGCGTCGGCCCCAGGAGCTGAGGATAGCTCAGTTGATTTGAGCATCGGTCCCAGATGGGGGTTGCAGGTAGATCCCCGTTGAGGTGCATGCGGGAATCTGTCTCTCTATTTCCCCTCGTCTCACTTAAATAAGTAAATAAATAAATAGCCACATGTGGCTACCATATTGGACAGAGCAGTTCTAGAACAAGTCTCTAAAGGAAGTATAATAATATTCCAGGTCTGGAAGGTGAAGAGGTAAAAGCCTCCCCCATTGTTTTCAGTTGGTGTTTGTTTGTTTGTTTGTTTGTTTTTCTGGGGCTTTTGTTGGCTGGTTATTAGTGTATTATCTCAGTGGTCCCCAACCCCCGGGCCGCAGACCAATACCAGTCCGTGGGCCATTTGATACCAGTCCACAGAGAAAAAATAAATAACTTACATTATTGCTGTTTTATTTATATTTAATTCTGAACGATGTTTTATTTTTAAAAAATGACCAGATTCCCTCTGTTACATCCATCTAAGACTTACTCTTGATGCTTGTCTTGGTCACGGGATACATTTATCCATCCCACCCTAAAGGCCAGTCCGTGAAAATATTTTCTGACATTAAACTGGTCCGTGGCCCCAAAAAGGTTAGAAACCACTGTATTATCTGACTTCCTTACCTTTTCAAGTGTATATCAGCATGTTAACCACTATTCACTAGTCTTCAACTGTTCTTTAGCTTAAAACTTTCAGAAGCTCTGCCAAAATAGAACCACAACAACCCACATAAAAAATTTATTCTCCCCAATTACTTCACCATTTGATTGAAATCAAGGGCCAGATATAGCCTGAGGGAGCAGACGCTGCTTACACTTGGAAAAATACATTGTCCCTTAGGGTAAGTAATTAATGTATTAAGTACCTAAGCCAGTGGTTCTCAAAGTGTGCACCAGGACGCATTGGTCCACCCTAGAACAGTGGTCCCCAACCTTTTTGGGGCCACGGACTGGTTTAATGTCAGAAAATATTTTCACGGACTGGCCTTTAGGGTGGGTCGGATAAATGTATCATGTGACCGAGACAAGTGTCAAGAATGAGTCTTAGACGGATGTAACAGAGGGAATCTGGTCATTTTTTAAAAATAAAACATCATTCAGACTTAAATATAAATAAAACAGAAATAATGTAAATTATTTATTCTTTCTCTGCGGACTGGTATCAAATGGCCCATGGACCAGTACTGGTCCGCAGCCCGGGGGTTGGGGACCACTGCCCTAGAAGATTTCCAGGTGTGCCGTATGGTATTCCAGAGAAATATGTGCCTGTTAGGGACCAAAATACCAACAAGGTTTTTGGAGTTTAGATTTTTGGGGGACAGAGGTGTAGGGAATTGCCTGTAAGCTGACAGTCTGCCCAACCCCCACCTCACTTGCCTGATTAGGTTGCAAAAGGCTGTTAAGCTGTGGTGCTGGATTGTTTACACTACCCCCCATGTTCCCCAGAAAGACTGGAGGCAAGTTTCTTCTATCCTTTGTTTGGTGTAAAGTTAAGATGATATGTATGGTGGGGGTTTTCTGCACTCAACATAATTAAGAGTAAAAAGAGAGGAATTCTTCAATGTATTGACGAGGAAATGAGAGTTTGCCTTTCAGATATGTGCCCAAACATTGAAGAAATTGCTAGGACACATCAGGCTCATGTTTCTCATAAATGCAAGAATGAAAAAACTTAACACATTCGTGCCAGGACCTGCTGAATTTACTAAATCTTACTAAGAATGTATCTATATATATAAAAAGATAACTTTTTTGTTGTTGTTTTTTTAATTTTTTAACCCCTTTTCTACGAATTCTAAAAAGCATAACAAAAAATGTAACATAAAAATGTTTTTTAATGTCAGAATAAATTTAATTTTGTTGCATTTATTTCATTTAATTACCATAAAAGCACACTTGGACTTTATATTTTTTCTTTAATATTTGACTTAATTATAACATATTTCTCAGAAATTTGTATATAGTGTGCCTACAATTATTTGTAGGATTTTAAATGTGCCCCGACTTCAAAAAGTTTGAGAACCACTGACCTAAGCTTTGTGTGCATGAGCTTGGAAGACTATCTCCTCTGAGACAGAATGAGACATAGTAGTTTTGATGGGTTGAATAAAAGGAAAGAGAGGCCAAGGTAGGGATATTCAGTGATAAAGGAGACCTGGAGGCCTGGAGAGAGACCCCCGGTCAGGTGGGAGAATCAGGAAGGGGTGTCATGCCAAAGCCACGACAGCCTCACGCTTCATTCTGCCTCTCTGCTTCTGGTTCATCCTTGGTGACGCCTGGAGGAGCCCGTGACCCAAGTGTCACCCCCCTCCCCGAAACCTCCCCGTGACTGTTCCCTTCAGCTGTCCTGTTCCCTGGGGTGGCTAGCAGCCTTTTCCCCTCTAAACCACCAGCCCCAGGGAGATGGCAGGAATGCCTGGCCCCCCTTCCCCTCCACCCCCAGTCTCTCCCCAGCCCTCCCCTAGACGGGGCCAGCCTGCCGGACCCAAAATAGCAACAGCAAATAAAGAAATGTCTAGTTTGGGGCTCCTCTCCCTCTCTGCTCGTGCTCATTTTTTCCAACTTTGGTTTAAGTTAAGAAACACCAATGTTTTCTTGGTCTCTGCTTGCTGCCAACATTTTTGTACAGCTTGCTCAGGAGCTACTGGCGGGGCTCATAAACTCAGTGGGGAAGACTTCGAGAAACAATTCTATATCTTTTTTTTATTTTTTTTTCTTGGAATCAGGGAAATTTTGCAGTTTGCGTTTCCCCAAAGCTGCATGGCCAAGAGGTCAGAGCCTGGAGCTCAGCTCGCTGGAGAACGTCCACCAGGCGCCCTCCAAGACCTCCACTTGAGCCAGACAGCCATCCCTGGGTCACCCTGCCAGATGCGGCAGCCCCTTGACTTCCTGTCCCTTCTGCCCTACCAGGTGAGTAGCTGGCTTAGGACAGGGAAAAGAAAGGCTGCTGAAGGTTAAGATTGCAAAGGGAGCCCGCCTTCAGTGGCATGTGAGCAGGTGGGAGGAGCGGCCCAGTGCCTGACACAAACCCCGCCTCTTTCTAGGCAAAACTGGCCTCTCATCTGATGTATCAATTACCGCACGTGCACATCCCTGACCCCAGTCGTGGTCCTAGTAGAGCCTCCTCTCCACAGGGAGCAGGGGAGCTCACAAGGACAAGAGAAGAAGTAAGAGACACTAACCTTCACTGATCCTAGTTTCAATTCTCAAAACCTATGGAGTAGGCAGCCTGCCCTTCATTGTACCGGTGAGGAGACAGCCAGCAGTTCAGGGAGATTAGGGAATCTGGCTCGGGCCACACAGGATTACAGCCCGCACTGCAACCTGTCCACTCACGCTGTGCCATTGTAACGCGTCCTCTCTACCCACCTCGGGCAGCGACAAGGACTGGCTAATATATGAATGGGTTGACCAACAGCCACTCGGAGGTTTAAGGCAAAGGTTAGTCAACAATGACTTCCTGGAAGAGATAAGGTGGGAGCTGGTCCTGGTGTGGATGGACAAAAAGACACAGGGAGGGGAAGGGTTACGCCAGGCGGTTTGTAAGGCCAACAGAACCATTTGGAATGAATGGTAAGTGGTCAGGGGTCAGCTTGCTCCCCAAGGCCACTCCTCCTCTAGCAGGACAGCCTCAATGACAGCCGTCCAAACACACACCCTCTCCTTGGGCCAGGGCAGCCATGGCACAGGGAAGAGTTTCCCCAAATTATATCCTCACCACCGGCCATGATACCCCAACCAAAGCAGCCTTGGCACCATGTCCTCGCGTTAACCCAGAGAGAGAACAGAGGGTCCCCAGGTACCCACTCACTTCCCTGTTGCCCAACCCCAAGGCTAGTGAGCCCCCTGAGAGAAGATGGAGAGAAGATGGAGAGGGAGCAGGAATGCAGGATACTTGCTCTCAGCTCTCTGGTGGGGCTGAGCCATAGGCACACCTGGTGCCCAGACACCAGCCTTCCCACAGAAAGGAATTTGAACCTGAGTGAGCCTCCAGCAAGAATGAAAGGCAGTCAGGCAGGGTGTGGAGGAGGTCCGTGCCAGGCTCTGGGAGGCTGAGGGTGGGGGGTGAGGGCAGACTGCTGAGGACCCCCTACCAGCAGCCTGCCTGGGACAGCAAGCCCAGCCTCGGGGCAGCCTCTCCAGCCCTCACCTGCTAACTTTCTAGACTAGGTGTGTGGTGTCTAGAGAACTTTGTGAGAAAGAGGAGAAGGGAAGTAGTTTTACCTAGAGCCCTCCGCTCCCAAGAGCGGAGACCAAGGACTCTGAGACAGAGTCAGAACCAGAGGGAAAACAGAAGGGGCGGCGGGGGGGGGGGGGGGGGGGGATGGGGACAGGCTTTGGGATGGGAGAATGTGATCATGACTTGAGGAGAAAGAACTTACTTTCAGAAAGATCGTCTGCAGCTTCCCGCAGTTCTTGCCACAGTAGTTGGCGCCCCGCCGGGAGAAGAGGACCTCGTGGGCAGGAACCCGCTGGTACGCCACTCGCTTGTCTCCTTGCAGCATCCAAATCACGATGTCGGGCAGGCTGTTCTGGGGCTGGCGGGAAGGTGAAAGTCAGAGTGGGGATAGTGACATGCCTGGGCCCACAGCTCACAGCCCATCATCATGACCACCCTGGCTCTGTCCCTCAGCTGCCCACCCCCCAGCCGCCCCTTTGACCTCCCAATTTCTTCTGGGCACCTCTGTCTTCAGCAGCCATGAGCCCCCAGGACAGGGCATGAGGTTGCCCTGCCAAAAATCACTGAGCTGAGTTCACATTTTCTGGGAAAAGACATTCCTGCCTGGAGCCCAGAGCTTAAGTTCTTTCATTCCTCACCCCACCCCACCCCCACACACAGGGTAGAGAGATGCTTCAGGCATTGACATGGGAGGATTTCATCTGACCCGAAAGATGACATCGCACTTAAGATGAACCCCCTTCCTCATCCCTAAGAGCAGCAGCAAACCCACAGAAAGGTGTGCCCTTCCCAGCGTGAACTCACTCCTGCTCCCTCTGACATCAGGGGCCTTAGGATCTGACTCTTTCTGGGCCTGTGGACAGTGGGCTTTGAAAATGGTGACTCGCTCAAAACAAAACTGAAAGTGAAAGCCCCCTGTGTCTCAGAGCTTCTGGCTGGGAGTGACAGCTGCTCGCAGCTCACACACAGCAGAGATGGTCCATCAACTTCCAAGAATGGTGGCCAAAGCGCACCAGGAGGAGGGGGTCTCTGACCAGGGCTCAGGCTCCTGGAGCACGGGCTCAGCGTTTCACAGGCTGTTCCACCTACTCCCTACAGCAGCCCAGGATGCCGAGAAGGGCAGCCCATTTCACATGTGAGGAAATTCAGGCTCTAAGAGGTTAGGAACGGAATTTTTCTGACTCCAAATATGTTTTACTAACCACTACACCAGGGATCCCAAAATGTGGTTCCCGGAGCAGAAATGCAAATTCTCAGGCTCTTCCCCAGATATGTGAGATGGAGAGGGGGGGATTGTAAGCTGTTTTAATGAGCCCTTCAGGGATTCTGATGCACACTCAAATCTGAGAAAGTCTCTCTGGGTTCCCATACAGTCATCAGCACCTGTTTGACCTGAACCTCTCTAAATCCTATCACAATCTGTGCTGAGAGTTCTGGGGTCAGTCTGGGCGATGATTTTAGGAGGCATGCTTTGACTAGTCTGAGAAGATAATTCATGGCCATCGTCAGCCTGGGGTTGGGCAACATGGTGTTCCCCCATGTGGCTACCTATATGTCTGAGACCCTGCTCAGGAACTGACTCAAGGGGACCAAAATTCTGGCAGCCTTCCTTCCTGGGCATCCCTTCCAGCTCCTGGGACTCCCTCTCCCCTTCAACAACTCACTCCTCCAGAAGCCCCTTGCAGGCCCTACCCTTCTCCGCACACTCCTTCTGGGAAGACCCTTCCTACTATCACCACCCCCTCCCTGGGGGTCCCACATGGCTCTGGTTAGAGTGGGCAGCTGCTGATTGCCTGTGACATATGAGTGGAGCATTGTCCTCATTCTGGACAAATTCATGACCTGCCTGGTTACCCAAGGAGCTGGGTGGGTGTATCTGATCTGAGTGGGGTTGGAGCAGGTGGGGAAAAGGTAGTCCCTAAAGACACACAGGAGCCTCTCCTCTCGGACTAGGTATGATGACTCCAAGTTGCTGCCAATGCAGTCTCCTCAGGCCTGGGGCTCGGAGGCATCCAGGAGGACAGGAGCAGACAGATGCTGGTCAGCATGGGGGAGTGGGTCCTGGGAAAGCAGGCTCCAGATCTAGACCTAGAGCCAACTGGCCTGAGTTCTCATCCCAGCTCTGTCTCTGACATACTCTGGCAGCATTTATTTTGCACATTTGGGGACATTTATTAAGCACCTATTACACACCAAGCTCTGTGCTGGGCCCCACAACACCCAGTTTCCCGATGCTTCCTCTCTCCTCCTTCTACAAATGGGGACAGTGAGGTTCAGAGAGGTTAAGTCACCAGCCCAAGGTCACTGAGCAGTGGAGCCAGGGATGGATCATGGTCCAGACAGTCCCCACATCCCTCCCCATTCTGATGTTCTGGGCAGGAAGGAAGGCGCCTCTCAAGGTTAGCTACCTCATCTGCCAGGGCACGAAGACGCAGAAGCCAGTCCTCGGCCTGCTCCAAAGCAGCGGGGAGCTCACAGTGGCCAAGCTTCAGGGCCACAGCCGCCTCAGAGATCTGAGCCAGGTGACGGGTGCGCAGCTTGTACAGGTACTGGTCCAGGTAGGTGGCGGACGGTGTCGCTTGGACATTGCCCAGAGGCTGGCTGTGAGGACAGATGGGATGTCCCTGATGAGCAAGAGCTCACTGTACACCCAAGTCTAGGCACACACAGGCACGAACGCACGTATGTGGTGCACAGGCCCCCTTGACATAGGCCCCAGTCAGCCTGCTGGGTACCTTGTCCAGCCTGATCCCACGTGTACAGTCAGCTTCATGCGACTTGCTCCATCCTCACCTCCTTCAGGAAGCCTTCCACACCACACTGGGCCACATGCCTCTGCTCTGAAGTTCCGGGTGGGTCCCTCCCTTCCCCCTGCATCCTCCTAGAGCAGAGGCCCGAGCACTAAGTTGCCCTTGGCTGAAACGAATCTATTCTGTTGTACGCACACTTTCTTCAAGAAGGAAATTTATGGACCCCTGACAAGCCACTGCAGACGCTGTGGGGAGGCCCAGAGCCAGCAATACAGATGTGTCGACTCGGGGCGGCCCACATCACCCCTCTTAGAGCCCTTCATTTGGGAAGCCTCTGGAGAGGAGGTGGGGGGGACATACAGTCCCAGAAACAACAAGCCTAGACCCCAACTGAGGGGCTGGATTTAAACTCCATCCTGCTTGGAGGCAAAGAACTCTGACCCCACATCCCACTGGGCTCTCGGAGAGTACTTCACAGGGCTTCTCCTTGCCACACCAACCCTCCAAGGTCAGTCAGTACAGGCAGAGGGTCCTGCAGGACGGGGTGGGCGGGGGAAGCGGGTGCCCTCCCTCACCAGCAGGACCCCTCTGGATTATCCCTGCTTGAAGGTATGGGAGGCTGCCCCACCTCCGCTGAGCCCTTGACTCCCAAACAGGACATCAGTCAAACCCGCTCCGCCAGCTCTGCTCCCACCACTTGCAGCCCCCCCAGCTCATACTCCCCTCCCTGCAGCGTCTCGACTCCGGCTCCCGGCTGATTTATTTTTCTGCCAATTTCCCCGAGCTATGCAGAACCAATTACCGCCGGAGCGCAGCGGCACCGCCGCCGCCAGATACACCACTCTGGCAGGCCCTCGGCGCACTACATTTTTCCTGTTATTTTTTTTAATTGAATTTTTAGGGTGGGGGGAGCAGTACGCAAACTCCATCTCAGGAAACTTAAGCCCCGGGACCTGTCTCAGGTCACGTACTGCACACCCTGTAGTAATATAATATTTACTGCCCCGAGGGTGCCGCGGATGGGGCTGCCCCAGGCCAGGAGAGGAGCCGCCTCCATCCCCAGCCGGCTCGCACTGGCGGAGGGGCATGCTCGTGGGGAAAGGGGGGCCCGGGCCAGAGTCCTGGCTGCAGCCTGCCTGGAGAGGAGGCCTGAGTGGGCCTGAGGGCGGGGGCAGGAGGGTCTGGAGTGGGATACGGAGAGCTCAGCCAACCAGAGTGATTTATGCTCCAGCCACGGTCGGGAGTGGGGAGGGGCTGCCATACAGACCACCAGAGGGAGATTTTCACAGAGGCCACCAGCCCAGCCAAGACTCCTCGAGAAACAGCCCCGACCCGTGACTGCCACCAACAAGACTTCACGGACCTTTTCTGCCCCCAGAAAAGTACAAGGCACGGGGTATGGAAAGAAAGGGAGATCCGGAAGAGGCTGGGTGACACTGTACCCCCAGCCCACAGCAGGGCAGCTGCCTGCCAACCCTGGCTGACTTGAGAGTGGTGGACAGGCCCAGCACAGGCTGGTGACGGAGCTGGGCTGCTCACAAAATTGCTGCCTGTACCTTCTGTGAGCAGTGCCTTTACCAGGGACAGCACCAGGAGGGGCAGTGTCCAGCCAGAAAGATGAACTGGCCTCAGATCATTCGTTTCACTCCTCATGAGCACAGCTCTGCCGGTCCTTCCTGAGGGCTGAGTCCAGCCCTACCTTCAGGGAGTCCTGACTGAGCAGCCTCAGAGTCAGGAGTACTTCCTGGAGGAAGTGGCCCCTAGCTGCATTTGTCAGGGCCAGCAACAGATAGGCCAAAAACAAATCAGGAAGGGTGTTCCAACAGAAAGAGTAGTATACGCTCAAGACGAAGCCTCAGGCAGGAGGAAACGTGCAGGGTGGCTCTGAAGGGGCAGGGGTGGGACTGCTGGGGTCCGTGAGGCAGGAAGTAGGGACAGAGAGGCCTGTCCACAAGGATAAGAGCTGGGACTTTTCCTAACTGGAAGACACCACAGGTCTGAAATGGAGGTGGCAGGCACAGTTTTAGGAAGATCACAGAGAATGAACTGGAAGTGACAGCAGGACGTCCAGGTGGAGATGTGTGTGGTCGAGCCTAGAGAGGAGAGGGCTGGGCTGGAAGAACAGAGTGGACACCACTGGCCGTGGGGGGAGAGGGACGCCCAGGGAGATGAGGCAGGAAGAAGGTCTGGTGGAACAGAGGACACTCGTGCTGGAGGCATGGGCAGGGGCTGGCTGAGGACCGGTCAACACGGCAAGCTGGCTTGGAAACGCCACACCTGGCTGCCCCACCTGAGAGCCGTGATGATGCTCAGAGGCTGCCTCCTGCTGTGGCCCCAGGGCTGTTGGTGGCCCCGGCAGTGCCCGAAGGAATCGCTTTTTTTTTTTTCTTTTTTCTTTTTGTATCTTTCTGAAGCTGGAAACGGGGAGGCAGTCAGACAGACTCCCGCATGCGCCTGACAGGGATCCACCCGGCATGCCCACCAGGGGGCAATGCTCTGTCCATCTGGGCATTGCTCTGTTGCAACCAGGGCCATTCTAGCACCTGAGGCAGAGGCCACAGAGCCATCCTCAGCACCTGGGCCAACTTTGCTCCAATGGAGCCTTGGCTGCAGGAGGGGAAGAGAGAGACAGAGAGGAAGGAGAGGGGGAGGGGTGGAGAAGCAGATGGGCACATCTCCTGTGTGCCCTGGCTGGGAATCAAACCCAGGACTCCTGCACACCAGGCCGATGCTATACCACTGAGCCAACCAGCCAGGGCAGGAATCACTTCTGATGACTGGCATTCCTTCCCGAAGAGCTATTTGTGCATTCCCCAGAGGATGAGCACCTCCTCCAAAGCTCCTGACTCGAAACTAGTGCCCCCCCCAGAAGACCCGAGGCCCCCTTTCATTCTGAGAAGGCTGACTTAAAGGGGCCAGGCTTTAGCAGAAGCGTTTTTAGCCAAATCCTCCCAAGAACCCTGAGAGGGCAGTAACGGCAACCCAGGACTTGGGTCCCACTCATCTCAGATGTTTCAGGCACCTCAGACCTGCCGAGGTCATGACGTGTGTCATGAGCAGAGAGCTCTGGTCCACCCTCTGTACCCCAACTGCCAGGCCAATGGGATACAGCCAGTCACTCTGAGGCCCTCGCCATCCATGTGTGCCCCTCAGCTTCACTCTGTCCTCTGACCTCCAAATCACAGATGGACATCCCACAGGCGCCTCCCACTCCACGTGGCCAGCCCCAAACTCCTCATCTTCCCCAAGGCTGCTGTTCTGCTGACCTCTACAGGAATGGCCCTGCATCTACCCAGCTGCTGTGGCCAGAGCCAGGGGGTCGTTCTTGACCATCCTTGGGCCCCCGCACCCAGGCCACCATCAGTCCTGTCCATTAAAGAGCAGTACAGCACCAAGGGGGTTGGCCACTTACTAGGGTTATGAATCTGGGCAAATTAGTTAACCTCTCCATGTCTTGGTTTCCTCATCTGTGTAAAATTCTCGGAACAGCTCCTAGCACAGAATGTACTCATTCTGAGGCTGTTGTCATCCTAATGCCTCCTGAACGGTCCACGCTGCCCTCTGCTTCCCTCGGCCCCCACCCTTCCCAGTGTCCCTCCTTAGGAGATGCCCTGCCCAGTCTTCCCCCACCCCCAGCCCACCCCTGGAACTGCAGCCAGAGTGAGCATCTGAACCACAGATGGTCCCAGGGCTGAGTTTACCTTAGCAGAACCCTGAGGCCTGTCCCATCTGGGTCTGAGTATCCCTGGTGATCACCCTCTCTCGGAAGCAGCAGACACTGCAGGCTTCTCAGCTTTTGCCTGGGTGATCCTCTCTCCAAAGGCTGACTCTTAGTCCTTCTCTTTTGGAATCCTCATCGGGCATCTTCTCCCCCAGGAAGCATCCCGAATTAGATCTGAGTTACATGCACCTGCTCTGGGCTCCTCCAGCACATGCCTCCAACCCCCAACACACTTGACTTTATTTGCTCACTTTTGCATGAGTCACATGAGGGCTAAAGCTCTCATTTGGGGAATGAGTGAAAGACCGGTCTGCAATTCCACCACTGGTAGGGGATGAGGGGGGCGGTTCTTTGGGGAAATGCCTGGTCTGGTAAACACATACTTCCCAACTGAGGTACAAAGGACTAGAAGGACACTGCACCAGGCGGGATGGTGACCCAGTCTCATACCTTCAACAGGGGTGGACTGATAGAAGTTAGAAGGGGACATAGAACACATTTGCATATGTTCACACTTAACTCCATGGAAAGTAGAAAGACAACTCTATTCAGTCCATTTAACAGCTGAGAGAACTGAGGTCCAGAGAAGTGAAGCTGCCCAAAGCTGCAGAGCTGATCAATGGGACAAGAACCTAAGTCTCCTGACATTGCTTCTTCTTAATAATGATCATAGCTACCATGTATTGAACACTTCCTAAGAGCCAGGCACGTTGTTCATGTGATATGACAAATCAGTGATTCTCAATGTTGGGCTAAAGATGAGGAAACCAAGGTTCAAAGCAGGTGGGTAGTGGTCCCCAAATCCCCCGCAGCAAAGGAGATGCTGAGCTGTACCTGTCTGCTTCTCAGAGTCCCTGTTCTCCATCAACCAAGGCCCCTTTTTCCTGACAATCAGCTATGTCAGTAGAAGGCTAAGCAGAAACCATGGTCCCTGACATGGCCTTGGGGGAAGGAGGAATGCAGGGACCGGTCCTCCCCCCCCACCACCAGCTCCTCCTGCAGATTCCATCAGGGAAATAAGAGGTCGGGGATCAGAGACACAATGCTCCCCATTCAGGTGAGCCGGGCGGCCCAGAGCCCACAGCTGCCGCTGCTGCAGGGAGATTTATGACCTGCTCTAAATGTCACCTTTGCAACTCCCCGCACTGGCTCCGCCACCTTTGGACTCAGCACGGGCTGGACTGCTGGCCAGGCATGGCTGGGGAGACGTGCCATTGCTCACCGCCACACACGAACACTACCAGGGAAAGGGCCTCGTGGAGTCAGGAGCGTGGGCGTGGGGGCCGGCAGCCTACCTGCAGTCTGCAATGAGCTCATCCATCAGCTGAGCCACCAGGGCGTCCACATCCTCCGTGCGGCACTGCGCCTTCAGGCCCAGGTGGACCTGCTCCAGGCCGGCTTCCTGGGGAACAGGCAGGCAAGAGTCGGAATGGTGACTGCCGGACAGAAGGTACACAGTGGACCCCAGCCCCAGGCCTGTCTCCACAGCCAGCCCTGAACATTCCAGGGCCTCCCACACCAAACTGATTCAAATTCTGAAGCCCAGGGCTCCAAATGTGGCCACACAGAGGTCAGGTGTTGTGTGGAGGCTTTGACAACAGGAGTGGATCTCGCTCCTCACAGGCCCCTTGAAGCCAGGTCTGCCATCTCACAGGGGACATCTGAGCCCCTCTGGTTACTGCCTAGGAGGCTCTCTCCTTCCCAAACGCTCCCCCAGCCAGGCTCAGGCCATGGCTTCCTCCTTTTAGGAGCATCAGAAACCCTCAGTAACAGAGTCCCTGCCTCTACAGAGCCCCAGGACCGGGCCCTGCCAGGGGTTCAGCTGCTGTCCTCCACGGAGCACTTCTCCAGCCATTGTCATGGTCCTCGGCCCTGAGCTGGGAGGCAGAGACCTCCCCCACAACAGCCATCAGGCCAAGGACTGCCCTCTGTCCCCCGCGCCCCGCCCCACCCACTGCCTCCCTCGGGCTGCCAGTGGGGGGACAGGCCCTGGAAAGAACAGAGTTCCCACCCTCAAGGACCATCCTATGAGAGAATGGCTGATCCAGAGGTCGGAGTCTGAACTTGAAAGGAATCGACTCCAGATTCTCCTGCACCTCGTAGTTTGTCAGTCTCAGGGAGGGTGTGGACACCACGGCCCTCGGCCGGCGCCTGTACCCTCTCCCAGCCACCCAACACCCCAGACTTCCCCTTCCTCGCCCGCCTTCCCTTCTCACTGTGCGCATCTCTCACCCGCAGACAGGCCCGAGCTTCTCTAACCCCTTCCATCCACACGCTGCTCCTCACTTGCTCCAGCAGCATGGCCACACCAGCCTCCTCCACGTTCCCACAGGCACGTGCCTGTGGGTGAGCCTCCACCCATGCACAAACAGAAACGGCCTGGGGCCACTGCCAGGAGCACCAGCTCCCTGCCCTTGACCTCTACACTTCTGCCTACTTTGATTTCCCTCCACTCTCTCTGGCCAAGCACCAGGCCTGCTGCTCCCAGCCTCCACAGGCAAACCCTTGGTCACAGGAAAAACCAGGGCTCACCACCTGACCTCTCTCCGAATCTCCCAATTCCCAGCCACCAGGCTCACTCCTCCGAACCCTCCGTCCTGCCCCATCCAAAGGACCACCAGGTCCTTTAGCCCAAGTCCTATGGTTTCCCAGGGCATCTCCTTCCAGTCCTCAGCACTCTGCCCTGGGCCACTGTGGTGGTGCCGGGCTGGGCTCCTGCCTCCTCAGCTCTGAGACGCCCTCCTGACGCTCCTCAGCACTCTCCCTCCTCTGGTCCCTTCTCCTCCTGGTACTCCTGGACCCATGGGAGCACCACCTGAACTTAAGCTCAGGACTTCTGTATGGGTGAGCCTCGGCTCTCCTTGACTAAGCTGACTCCCTGGAGGCAGGTCAGCTCCTTGTTCATATCTAACTTCTATCTAGAAGTTTCCAGCACAAGTCCTTCCATGTGGTGAAAGTCCAAGGCCTTCAAGACAAGAATGAATGAATGGGTCGGGGCTCCATCCTGGTGCTCATCGCCTGGTTCCCCTCCACCCTTCCTCTGCGCTGTCTTCTCCATCAGACCACGGCTTCCCCAGACAGTTCTCACTCCCTCTCCTCTCTCCCCAGGATGCAGGACAGGACCAGAGGCCTGGCGCTGTTAGGACCACAGGGGACCTCAGATGCCATGAAGGGCACCCACGGGGCCAGTCTGAAGACACACCGTGTGGGAGTGCAGGCCCAGGCTGTGTGCATGTGGAGGGCTGCTTCCACTCACCAGGCGGTCAGCAATCCTCAGCAGCTGGTTCTGAGCCTCAATCCTGTGGCTGATGTCCTCCCAGTAAGATGACAGCACCACCACAGGCTTCACGTTGCCCCAGGGTAAGTAGTAATAGTGACACCCTGGAAGGACACAGAGGGCCTGGTGCTGAGCCAGGGGTGGAAGGCGGGCGGGAAGGGGACAGAGGGGACAGATGGATTCAGGCACCTGCTCCCTCTTCCCACTAAGAACTCCCTCAGACACATTCCTGGGGCCAGTATTCCTTAGTGTCCAGACCAGTGATTTTCAATTGCCAGTCCACCAGAAATTTCATGCCAGTCGGAGAAAGAGTTAACCACCCTGATGTTGACAACCACAGGTCTAGACAAGGCACTGAATTAGCTGCTGCTCTTGTGCAGGCTCCTAACACGTCAAAACAGAGGGAAGGCTGCTGGGAAACGTGCATTCTCCACAATCTCTACGCCAAACCCCATGGCGCCTGTGTGATACCTGATCACCGTAGGTCAGAATCAAAGCCAACTACAGCCAGTTTCGGGAGACCAACCTGTCGGTCCTGGCAGCAGGGACCCCTGGGAGGTAAGAGGGGAGGGAGCACAGCAGGGAGCCCCTCCCAGCAGGTTTGCCCAGGCCAAGCCCACCAGGGGACCTCTGGCAACTTCAAATGGGAAGCAGGACTTAGGGTCCGGCCCCTCTCCATGGTCTGGGCTCCATCCAGGCACGCGGCCTCTGGCCTCACCATCAAAGACCGCCCGGCTGTACTGGGTGGTGGAGGCCAACGGCAGGCAGGTCGTATCGAACTTGTTGCCATAGTTCCCGATGCTGACCTCGAACTGAATGGCATCATCGACATCCTGGAGCATGGATGCTGAGTAGAAGGCAGCGAAGAGAGAATATTTGCGCCTCCGGAGGTACTTCTGGAAACAGAGAGGGCGGCCAGAGAGTCACAGGGAGGAGGAAGGGAGACACCGGGGTGGAGAGGGGTCACATGTCTGGCAGGCCTTGGCTGTGACCGTCGCCCAGTAAATCCTGGCTGGACAGATGGGTGGCAAATGGTCCAGCTAAGCAACAGCGCCCAGATTTGGTTACTAACTGAGAAAACTCATTCCAGGCCTGTGTGCTTGGCCACGTTCCTCTAATAAGGTCTGCGCCTCCAAGGCCATGCTGCTCCTTAATCCAAACCAGCAGCCATGGCACCACCACCCCAAGAAGCCTGGGCTTCTGCATGCGCTGGTCGGAAGGGGCCAAGGCTATAACCACTAGGCCCCTGCCCGGAGCTCCCACCCACCCACTCAGGGCCTCCCCATGGCAGCCCTGCAGGGCCCACAGATGGCCACGCGCTTGGGACGAAGGAATCTCATTTCCCCCTCTGGGCAGCAGGCAGGGGCTGAGGCCATGGGCAGCGCCCGTCACAAGAACCAAGAAGACTTAAGGATCCCCTTCATGGAAAGCAGAAAGGAGTTACCGAACCAGGTTTTTGGATGATGTAAATCAGGGGTCCCCAAACTTTTTACACAGGGGGCCAGTTCACTGTCCCTCAGACCGTTGGAGGGCCGAACTATAAAAAAAACTATGAACAAATCCCTATGCACACTGTACATATCATGTTTTAAAGTAAAAAAAAAACAAAACGGGAACAAATACAATATTTAAAATAAAGAACAAGTAAATTTAAATCAACAAACTGACCAGTATTTCAATGGGAACTATGCTCCTCTCACTGACCACCAATGAAAGAGGTGCCCCTTCCAGAAGTGCAGCGGGCCAGATAAATGGCCCCAGGGGGCCGCATGAGGCCCGCGGGCCATAGTTTGGGGACCCCTGATGTAAATAGTAGTAACAGCTAACTGGTTGGGTGCTTACTGCGTATGAGTATGAATTAATTTAACCCTCACAACAATCTTATGAGGTAAGTATGATTATCACCCCCACTTTATAGGTAAGGAAACCAACACAGCTGGTAAGTGGTCGAGGCAGGACCAAAACGAGCGCCTTCTGACAGCAGAGCCCGGAAGTCTGAACCACTCTGCAGCCTCCACGCAGCTGCTCGCCTACTTGTTGTTTGATACATCTGAGCCTCGGTTTCCTCATCTGTACAATGGAGTTATTAACGGTAGCCATCTCGTGGGCACTGGGAGGACTCAGTGACATGGGAATGTCACTAGCACAGCACCTGACACATGGTGAGTGCTTAATAAGTGTTAGTTATTCTTACATTATTGTTATAAAATAGCATCTCAGACTGTATTGAGCTCTAGACTTAAAATATACTGCTCATAAAAATTAGGAGATTTTCAAAATGAATATGAAGTGATAAAATATCCCCTAGTTTTTGTGAGCAGTAGCCTTTATTTATCCTTTTTGAGTATCTGAACATTCCTCGGGGAGGCAGGGGAGTTACGTGGTTACTCCCACTTCCCAGCTGAGGCACTGAGGCCCAGAAAGGCGATGGGACGTGAGTGTGGATGGAGCTAAGCCCTCCTCCACCGTGACACCTCGAGGCCAGCCCCGCTCGGCCACCACTGTCATGCCTCAGGGAGCCATGCCCTCACCTCCACCCGGAGAATGTCGTCTGCAGGGAGGTCCTCCACCTTCTGCTCACTGTGCTCCACCAGCTTGGTCTCCAGGGAGAGCAGGACCCGGCCTCGGTAGGCCACACCTTCCCCCTGGGAGGGAAGGTTGGATCACTGGGAGCAGGGGTGATGGAGAGGAGGAGAAGGAGAGGGACCTGATCCGGCCCTGAGGTTGCTATTTCCCTGAGCCACCCCCATCACTCTGCCAGTAAGGAAACGATGCCCAGGGAGTTCGGGTGACAGGCTAAGCCGCCGCAATGGTCAGTACCAGACTCTGACCCAGCCAGAGGAGACAGAGAACCTGAGACAGATGGGGGTGCCCTGGGCCCCTCAGGGGACAGGAAAGTAGGGGATCACGCTGGCCCTGAAGGAGAGGCCAAAGGGAGAGGAGTGGGAGGGAGGCGGGAGGGAGGGGCCAGGACGGGCCTGGCAGAGGGCTCTCTGAGGAGGTGGCTGCCCGTCCCGGGGCCCGTTCAAGCCGTGTCAGGCCCCTGCAGTCCAGGCGGGCCCCAGATATTGCCCAGGCCAGGCTGGAAGGCCCCTCCCATAGGCCTGGAGATCAAGGGAAAGGGAGCGTCTGGCTGGCTCACCTTGCCAGTGTTGAGCTCTGCATAAGGGTCCGGGAAGCCGGTGAACTCCCTGGGACTGCCGTAGAGGTTGACATAGCAGGGCCCAAAGGTGGGCAGGAAGCCCAGACGGTCGTCCACTGGGGAACACAGGCAGGGTCAGAGGAGCTGGCCCAGGCAGCTTTTAGTGCTCAGCCCAGCCGCCTTCAGCCTGAGCCCGTCCCTGGGCCTCAGTGCCCTGCACAGGGGAGGGCACAGCCTCATACATGTATAAAGCAATGACGCTGATGATGGCTCCCATTGTCCCCCATAAGTCCTTTTAGTCCTCACCACAATACCAACATGTGGAGATTTTTTATTATTTCTGTGATTTCACTCTATAGATGAGGAAACTGAAGCTCAGGGATGCAAAGGAACTCATGACTCATATGTGGCGTGACCCCAGATCACCTCAAAGTCTGGACACTAAGCCAGCACATAAAGCTGGGGCCAGGCTGCTCCCCTGTCCCACCCCTCTCAGATCACACCCCATCCTGCATCCCCTCTCCAACCCGCAGATGAGTGTGGAGAGACACAAAAGCAGCCCCAGAACATCTCTCAGGGTACCAGGGAGGGGGTCCAGGTAGGTGTCCCCCCACAAGGCAAGCCCTGGGCACATGTCTCCCCACCCCTGCAACAGACCACCTAATAGCCTTGACTCGAGCTAGAACCTCTCCCCCTCCCTGCATTGTCCAAAGAACAGTCTTTCAGTGGAGCAGGTTGGAGGAGAGTCAGAAGAATTATACTAAAGGTCAGAGAATATCTCTTCACAGCATTCTTTTTAGGGGCCCTCTTTTGTTAATGTCATTATTTTCCAGCTGACAGCCAAGTTTCCCAGGAGGGGACTCCACTGGCCGTTTTCTGAGAACCCTGGGGGTGGGAGGTGCGAGGGGTGCAGGGGAGAGGGGAGACAGGAGCTATCTGGGAAGATCCAATCCACACAAGCAGGGCAGGGCAGGGTGAGCACAAAATAAACGGCCTCGGCCAGGAAATGCTTGAGCCAGACTCGAGGACATAAGCTGTGAATGCTGAGCCCCTGGTGAGGGGGCAGGGTGGGGGCAGGGACAGGGCTTGAGAAATAAGAAACTCTCCAAGTAACAGCATGCCTCCCTCAGAGCCAGGGGCCACCCTGTGTCCATCGCCACCCTCCCTCCAGTCCGCAACACAGGCAGGGCTGCGGCATTTGAGACAGAGGTGGGAAGCCCAGGCAGATGGAACATGAGCATTGTTAATGGTTTGTAACAATCATCTCAATTACAATTTACCTTGTAAATTTCAACTTCAAGAGTTTTCAGCTCACCCTGTTCTTCTTCTGGTCCTCAAGATGTCCCTTGCCCCACCAAGGACACCCACGCAGGCCCCTCCCCTTCCCTGCCTGAGACGGTGGACTCCTCTGAGCATTAGCTGGAGCCCAGCAGCTTTAGGAAGGGGTCTGGGGAGTGGGAGGGCATGGCCTTTAAAGCATTCTGAGCAATTTGCATATTCAACCAATACTGAGAGGCATAGTCAGAGGTAAGCTAGGGGACCGTGGTGGGGAATCTCAGACCCCCCTTAGGCAAATCAAAAATGCCCAGCAACCAACACCCTCTTCCCTCCAGCAGAATCCCCAGGCCCACCCCCTCCTCATTGTCCCCAAAGCACGTACTGTCAGAGGCTGGAGGAGGCTTGACCACACCTGCAGGCTCCTCTGAAGCGTAAAGAAATGGAAAAGGGGTTAGGATGGGCATGGCTGGAAGGAGGTCTGGTTACGTGAACAGGCATGTGGATGGAGAGCTGGCAGACAGACAGAGGGAAAGACAGCTCCCGTGTGGGAAACAGATGTGGCCTGAATCCTTATTCCCAGCCCAGCTGTGAATTTATCACCAACTAAGTCATCACTGAGCCACCCAGCCAAACACAGCCCCCAGTGCCATGGTGAGCCCTCCGGCCCTCCACATTGGTGTCTGCCTGCACATTTGTGTGTTCTGTTTGCCAATTGAAAATTGGACCCAAAACTTGACTCAATACATTCAAGAACTAACCCAGAAAAAAAAAATGTGCTTTTCCATATTATAGCCAGAAAAGTGAGGGAAACAAAGTACAGACACAAAGAAAGGGTGGGGGAAGCACGAAAGGGCCAGAGCTAGGCAGCCAGGCACACCCAGCACTCCACCCAACAGGCAGGTTGACACTCGGGACCCAGCTCCCGGAGAGGTGGCATTTCAAGGCACAACATCTCCATCTAGTGGCAATTTCTAGTATTGCCACTGAGGGCACTTGCATTTTCACAACAGTGAGCACTGGGACCTGGCTTCTGGCACCTGCATCTTCCAGTGAAACCCAGAGACAGATGCTGTCCACTAGCTGAAGGTTCTACACACATAGGTATGTCCCTAAATGCTGTTAATGTCTATTAAGAGAATCAAGGAAGGAGATTCTCTGGCACACTTTCAGGCTCTTGGACTCCATTCCTCACTTCCAGGCGGTTATAAGATGCCCCCAAAAGAGTAGGTACTTCTCAAGTCCCCTTCCACACTCCAATATTCCCCATCTCCTCCTCCAACCAGCTAAGTGTAACTAAGTCTGGTGTCATGACCAAGCCTGGAGACATGGTTGGTGAAATTTCTGATTATTGTCATTCATTGGTCAGCCTTACCTATTGGTCTCCTTTTAAAAAAAACGTCTCTGACTATTTTCCCATAGCTACATGACTGCAGCTAAGAGCCAAGCGTTCATTCAGGAAAACACTGTGAAAGGAGAATGAGCAAAGACAGAGAAAGAGAGTGAAGAAGAAAAAGCAGGGGAACTTGGAAGTCTGGGTGTGAGGACAGGGTTGACCAGCTGAGCACAGATGGCAGCAAGGAAGGTGATGCCCAGCTTCAGGGGGCCTGAGGCCCTGGGACTCAGGCCTCAGCTAGGAACATGGCCTGGCAGAAGTCAGCTGTAGAAACCAGAATTCAGGGCCATTTTTATATCCATAGGCATAGACTCTCATCAGTGGGGGAGCCAGGCCTCTCTGGTCAAGGGCAAGCTTTCAGCAACAGCAAGAGAACTGACCTGGACCCAGCTACAACACCAAGGACAGCAGTGGCCGGGGCCCACCAAGAGCACACAGATTCCATTTTAAGCATTTCTTAAATTATTACAAAGAGGCCTAGCCAGTTATCTCAGGCTAATGAAGCCAAGGTGATAAATCTGACACCACCACCACCACCCCATGTGCTTGCTGCAGAGACAAACTCGCCTTCCCACCTACAAGCTGACTGGATCCTTGCTGCAAACAGGTGCCCAGCCTAGACACAACTGTCCCCTAAACCCACCAGCCATCTGACCAACACTTGTCTCTGGTGACCAGGAAGACCAAGAGAGTGGCTGCAGATTAGCCTACTTACTAACAGTACCTCTCATTATTCCCTTCATTCATTCTTTTTTTCCAGCAGATGTAACCAGGCACAGTGCTGGGCACCTTGTAAGACATAGCCCTGCGGACAACTTAGGCCAATGATTCTTAATTTAGGGACAGGGTCCTAGGTCTCCAGGTGCTGAGGATCACCCCAGGTTCTTTCCCTCATGTCTGCAGACAGCTCATAAAGTCATGGTCAGAGTGACCAGTGAAGGCACCCAAGACAATGCTTCTATTTAGTCCTTATACCCTTCTGCCAAAACACAAGTGTTTTGGCGTGTTTTCCTTTAGCCCAAGGAAGCCCCAAAACACAGATGAATACTCCCAGTTTTGTGGCCTGAGCAGCCCAGCCCAACTCTCTCACCTGGGGGAAGCCAGGGGAGACCAAGAGCAGGCCCTCCCAGCCCAACGAACACCACATCACAGCTCCCAGACAGTCCTGGGGGACAGCCGTGTCTCCAGGAGAGGCCGAGGCGGTTACCTGCGGCCAGCCTGCCTGCTCCCTCTGCCTCTCGGCACACCTCCCACACCCACGCTCTGGCTGCCTGACACCAGCCTGCGCCAGGCCAGGCGGGAGGAGAAACCGAGAACTGCTGGGAAATCATTATCACCTACGTTCCAAAGACAAAAGGAAACTAACTTCAGATTTCTTCGCCGTGGGAAAACTGTAGGACACAAGCGTGTAGCATGACTTTCATATGTATAAAATTATAGAAGAACCTATGTAGGTGTACGGGCTTCGTGTGCCCATTACCGTTCGAAACAACTGCAGCTTCTAAGGAAAGCAGTCCCTTTTAGAAAACAACATTCTTACTGAATGCTTTGGAACACCGGGTCCAAGGAACACTTAAGTGTGCCCAGGCAAACTTGTGGGCAGAAGTGCTTAAGAGGCTAGTGTTAGCTCCTGTCCTCATTGGAAATAAACAAGAACACAAAAACTCCTGGTTGGACCAAATAATCTGGTGAAATACAGAGAAAGAACCCGTTTTCACAGTTCGATTTAGTCTGGGTTTTGAGAGCAGTGACAAAATAGTGTCATGCATTGCCGTGCTAAAACACCGCAACGTGAAGAAAAAGGACAAAGAGCTGAACTGAAATGTGCAGTGATGTGTTCTGAGGTGGCCTCGGGACACGTGGGAGGAGGTCCGCAGGGAGCAGGCAAGCGCTCACCTCAGGGCCCCAGAAAGGGACGCCTCTGAGTGGGATGGGAAGGGTCATCCCGGCAGCCATGCAGAACGGCTCCAGTTTGAACAGTAAGTTTAACTCATCTATTGTTACAGAGATCAGGCTATTTCACCGCACATTTAAAACTGGTTAACTGGTTGCAGGAAGATTCTCATTTAGTCCCAAAACAATCCGTGGGAGACGGCGGTCGGCTTTTGAATGTCTCCCTGAACCGCACTGGGCTGCCCATGGCTTGAGCGCCATCTAGTGGCGGAATAAACATCTTTCTCAACATTCCCATTAAAATACTCATAACCCTGAAAAAAGATCAAGGCTATTATCACCACCAGAAGGAAGACTGATGGGGGGATCAGGGATCTAAACTCTCACTCAGGTGGCTGATGGCAGGCACAGCTGTAGCCTGATGAAACCGTAACTGTCGGAAAAACAGTCAGAAGGTCAATTTGTCTCTCCCCCAGGGTCTGTCCCTGGTAGGGATTCAGAGACAGAGACGAGACCACACAGGTCAGGAAACTGGAAAAGAGGTTTCTTCCATATTAGGAGTTTCGGTCTGTGGCAGGGGTCAGAATACCCACTCCCCACCCCACCCTTACCATGCACTCACTGCCTCCCTACCTCCAATCTTCCTACAACCAATTCTCAGAAATTGTCTGAACAGCATTAGAAAAGGGGGTCCACATCCTAGGACAGCAGTTCCCACAGTGGGGGGGGGGGTGGGGGGCTGGGACAGGAGGAGCCCTGATAGCAGTGCCTTCTGGGAGGCAGTGTTTATGTATTCCACTAATTACGAGGCTCAACAATGAAATCAGAATGGCAGACAGTAGCTAAATGTTAAAGTTGACAGAGGCCACCTGGGAATTCATTATACAATCCTTTACTTTTATGAGTGCTTGAATTTTCTATAATTAAAAGTTCTTTTTTTTTTTTTTACATTTCAGAGAACTTAGAAGAAGGGCAACTTCAAGAGCACGAAGTGGAGTCTTCCAGAAACTGGGCATATTAACCTGTCTGGGTAAAGATCTTGACATGATGGATGGACAGAGACCTATGACCCCGTCTGTAGAAAGACAGCAATACTGAACAGATCTCATTAGAGAGTAGAAGGGGGAGGAGGAATAACAGAGTGCCAACCAGGGAGACAGCATCTGTAAGATTCAGGAGAGCATTCACCTGAAATTCTCAGGAAGACATTTTGAATCCTCAATAGACTACAAGAAGACATAGCTTTTGTGGAACAAAGCAAAACTTTTGGGAGAGAACAGATAAGAGGGAAAAGAAAATACTCAAAGGAATGATAGAGGAAAAGGAAGGCATGACAAGAAACTAAAAATGTGATAGTCAATTTTAAACCACAAGGAAAGTCATAAAAAGCAAAATTAACACTGGGAAAAAAAATCAGAATTAATACAGGGAAAAAAATCAATGATGCAGAAAGCCAATAATAATGACACTAAACACAACACCTTGCTTTAGGATTTATTGTGTACCAGATGCTCTAAGAACTTTATAATTACAATCTCACTGGATCCTTATAACAAACTTTTCTGCCAAGACTGGTAAGAGGAGCCTGGAGCAACTCACTCAGCTACCAAGAAGTAGAACTGGAGCCTAAGCTTCCCGGTTCTGGAACTCCAGCTCTTCCCCCCACCCCCACCCCCCACCCACTGTCAGCCGCAGTGTTGTAACATTAGAAGAAATGATTCCTCAACTCAGATCTAAGAATTCACCGTGTCTCAGGAAAAAATTCAATAAAGAGTCCTGCATCTAGATAGATCAAAGTAGTTTTTTCAACTACCATAAAAATAAAAAGATACATTCCTATAAGCAGCATCTAGTTAGAAAATATAGACTATCCATAAAGGAATCAAACCAGACTGTTCTCTGAAAGCACACCAAAATAAATTCAAAGTAGATGAAATGTTTAGATGTAAAGAAGAAAAGTAAAAAATGGAATTAAATATAACCTTGGGGTTTGCTGAAGGCCAAAAGCATGATACCTGGGACGGAAACCATACTTACATTATTTAAATAAGAAATACTGAAAATAAACACAAGAAGTTAACTAGAAAGCTGAAATAGAAAACAACAAGATAAGTTTAAAGAGAGTTAAAGAAAAGAGTAAAAAAGATGAGAGAATTAAAAACTAGAAAAAATATTAGAATTGATAAATAAATCCAAAAACTGATTCCTTGAAATATTCAATAAAGTACTAGGGGGAAAAGAACTTCTAACAAGACTAATTATGTGAAGAAGAAAAAAAAGAAAACTCGAACACATATCAATAGCAATAAAAAAGGAGAAAACGTCACAAATAGAGAATTGTTTTAAGTATTGATCTGCACAACACCATGTAATTAGAAAACCTCAATGTAATAAATGCTTTTCTAGGAAAATAATACAAATTATCAAAACTGATTATAGCCTGATTAACGATGGTGTAGTGAATAGAGTGTTGACCTGGGACACTGAGGTCCCAGGTTCAAATCCCTGAGGTCTCTGGCTTCAGTGTGGGTTCATCGGCTCTAGTACAGGCTCACCAGCTTGAGCACTGGGTTGCCGGCTTGAGTGTGGGATCATCAATATGATCCCATGGTTGCTGGCTTGAGCCCAAAAAGTCGTTGACTTAACCAAGGTGTCACTGGCTCAGCTGAAGGCTCCCCCACACCGGTCAAGGCATGTATGAGAAGCAATCAATGAACAACTAAAGTGCCACAACTACAAGTTAATGCTTCTCATCTCTCTCCCTTCCTCTCTCTCTCTCTCTCAAAAAAAAAAAAAAAAAATCCTGACTCTAGTAAAACTAACAAACTGAAAATACTAATGATCCCTGGAGAAACTTAAAAGTTTCTAGTATTACATTCACTCAAAAAGGTCACCCAGCCCATATGGTTTTATGGGTGAATTATTTCAAACACTCAAAAGACTATATTCTTATGTTATATAAACTGTTCCAGACATTAGAAAAGACTTTAAATCTTTCCAATTAATTTTGCAGAGCCAACATAATCTAGATACCAAAACCTAATAATAAGCACACATACCAATTAAAGCTAATAGAAAATCAAGAAACAAGCCCAAGAATACATTTAGTAATTTAGTAAGGGATAAAAGTAGTATTTCCAAATATGCAGAATAGATTATTCAATATATAGTGTTGGTATCACTAAAGAACAATTCTGAAAAAAAGCAAGGTTAGATTCTTGCCTTATGCACTAAAAAAAAAAATTAACAGATTTTGCAACATAAAAAAATTTAAATTTCTATCCATCAAAAACTATTAAGTGGTAAAATAAAACTGACAAAAAAATTATTCACCATATTTACAACAAGGAAAACTTAACATCTATACAATACAGAACTCTTACAAACAATGAGAAAGGTCCTAGCCAGTTGGCTCAGTGATAGAGCATCAGCCCAGCATGTGGAAGTCCCAGGTTTGATTCCCAGCCAGGGCACACAGGAGAAGCGCCCATCTGCTTTCCACCCTTCCCCCTCTCTTTTCTCTCTATCTCTCTCTTCCCCTCCCACAGCCAAGGCTCCATTGGAGCAAAGTTGGCCTTGGCGCTGAGGACAGCTCCATAGCCTCTGCCTCAGGCGCTGGAATGGTTCCGATTACAGCGAAGCAATGACCCAGATGGGCAGAGCATTGCTCCCTGGTGGGCATGCCGGGTGGATCCTGGTCGGGAGCATGCGGGAGTCTATCTGTCTGCCTCTCCCCCACTTCCCACGTCGGAAAAATACAAAAGCAAAAAAAAAAAAAAAATGAGAAAAAGACAGTCATATCATCAGATATATGTACATGAACATGAACAAGCAATTTACAACAGAACAGAATAAAGTATAGAAATATATATAATTATTAAAGTATTTTTAAATTTGCATTATCTCATCAGCTATCAATGAAATAAAATGAAAATCAAAGCAACAATGAAATTCATCCATCAAATTAAGAAAGTTCTGTTTTAATGTTATTATTCTTCTGTGTGTTGGTGAATGGGGCAGCAAAATAAGTTTATGTTAGTGATTAATTAGTCCAGTCTTTTTAAATTAAGGGCAGCGTTGACATATATCAAAAGCTTTAAAATGTTCAAATCCTTACAACACAACAATTCCACTTCTAGGCATTACTCCAAAAGGAAAATTGTGAACTAGTCAGCTACAAAAATATTCAATATAAAGTTAGTTGTTTATAATGTGGAAAAATTAGAAAATACCTAAACAATTCAACATCAGCTAGTTAACATGGATTATGGTACATTCATACATGGAACATGTGTATTCATTTAGAAGAATATTTAATAACATGAATAAACACCTATGTTGTATTTCCAGGTGACAGAAAGCAATTTTCAAAGCAATTGAAAAATGTTTTCAAAACAATGTTTTTTGTGCATGTAGGTATAGTGCATTCATATATACAAAAAGGTCCCAGAATATCAAGTTAGTACCTGTCTAGATACAAGGTAGGCTGGATAGAGGGTAGGTTTATGGGTAATTTCATAGGTAACTTTTATAATCTTCTTTCAGATTGTTCCTTTAAAGTTTATGAAATGGTCATGGACTATTTTTAACAGACCAATGAAAGTTATTTCAAAATAGACACGGCTAGAGCACAGTCGGCCCACGTAACAGCCCATGGACGGTGCCGCTGCCGCCCTCACTGCTCTCTGCAGGGGTGAACTGTCCTCTCTGTCCGTCCCACCGGCAGTGCAGCCACCCTCTGAGGTGTGGAGAATCCTAAACGTCCACAAGCCCATCTCTCTCACTGACCAAAGCCCTTCTTCCTAGGAAATGGGCAGCAAAGACCTTATAATCTTCCCCTTCCTGCAACCTCGCAAAACTGGAGGTATGAAAGGGAAGGGGGGGACGAGGGAGAGCACAGGGGACTGCAGGGCAGAACAGAGGGGGAACTCACCTTCTATTTCTCCTCCAGGAGCAGAGATTTTCGACATACTCAGGTAGGTAGTGGCCACAATGTCATTGTGGGTAAGGCGGTCCCTAGAAGAGGGGACAGAACGGATCTGAACAGGAAGGGCATTGAAGAGTACATCCCACCCAGAAGGAAATGGCCTTGGTTGTACATCATTAGGGGTCCCAGTTTTCACACTGGGTGTGTTACCGAGGCCTGGGAATCCCAGGGAAGAAGAGACCGGAAGTGTTGCTCAGGCCTCCTCAGGTGGAAACTGGTCCGTTTCAACAACAGTCAGCACCCATCATCAAGCCAACACTGGGCTGCCAGCCTGGCTGTCTTTGGGGACATTGCAGGTGAGAAGAAGGAGGCCAGAGGCAGGAGGCAGCGGGCTACTCAGGGAGCCAGACCCCCAGACCCAGGGAGGGCCAGGCTCTGGGAACTCAAGAAATATCCAGACCAAGGAAAAAGCCAAGTAACCAGGAAGACACTATCTCCAAGGCCATGGTCTTGAATTAGCCAACAATCATGCACTATTTATTTCTTTTTGTATCTGGCTTTTTATGTGACAAACACTCTTAGCGTCCTTTATCTCTCAGGATCCACCTAACTACCTTAAAAAACAGGTACTTTGGTTATCATCTCTGTTGCACACATGAGGAAACTGAGACTTAGAACCAGGAAGGTCCTTGTCCAAGGTCAGCCTGGACTAGAGCCAGAACTAGGCCTGGTGTGCTGTCTCCTGCTCTGGTGTGGCACGGCACAGAGTGCGCTGAGTGGTGTGGGAGCCTGTCGGGCTTCCCCCTCCCAACCACATAGTCACTGACTGGTGGACCCCTCAGTCAGCAATGCCCCGTGCAGGCCCACACCCGCCCTCTGATAGCAATATAAAGTAACAGCACCTCCTGAAGCCACACACTGTGCGCAAGCTATCACGTGACCTGGCTCATGTCAGCCCTATGAGGTAGGTACTACAATTTGTCTCAACTCCAGATGAGAAAGCTGTTTAGAAGGTTAAATAATTTGCATAGAAAGCAGGGCTTTGATTGCCACTCCCTTGTCAGGCTACACCAGGGTCTCTCAATCCAGTGATCTGGGTCCCCAAAGGCAATGACATTTTGGTGTTGGGGTGAGGGGTGTACAGAGAGGCCACAGCTGTTGCTCCGCATCCGACAGTGCGTAAGACAGTCTCCCACATGAAAGACATTTCTGACCCAAATGTCATCACGCTGAGGTTGAGAAACGCTGGGCTGAGCAAGACCTATCCCCTTCTGGAAGTTTCCTGGGTACATCTTTCCTCTTTTCGTAGAGCCTGAAGGCCCTCTCTCCCCGCTTCCCATATGTCGGCTCCGGGTGCTGATACGCCCAAGGCCCGTGGTGAAGGACACCTGGCAGGGTGGTGTTCATCCTCTTACATCCACACTGGCTCTCTGCTGCCTGCCCCGCCCTTCCTCTTGCTATTTCCCAGGGAAGTGATTAAGCTTCCATTTTAAATATTCCCATCAGGGCAGGGGCTATACAAGGAAAAATGAATTGTCGTCACAGATCTCTATCACTTTTCCTGGTAAATGATGCTCATCTGAATTGGAAAGTTAAAATCCCCTTAAACGTTTTACAGTGAGATCATCGACACCAGATAACGGACTGTGAGGACACCTTTCAACTGCCCCCGTGACCAACCCCTAGAAGAGGCAGTGCTTGGAGAGGAATGGGACTTCTGCCTCTGGTCTTACCTGAGTCTGCTAAGGAGAGAAAGAGAACGAAAAGGTTTTGTTTTCAGCTGAAGCGGAGGAGGGTAGTTTGGGGGGGGGGGTTGTTTTTTAACAAAAAAGAAATTCTTAAAGAAACAAATAGAAGATTAAGTTACAGAGAAACGGCCATATGGTCTAGATCATATTTCTAGGATTCAGGTAATAACACAAGTTTATCTGAATTTTCTCGGAAGAAAGCACTGTTCTGGATAGGACCTTGCAGCAGCGGAATGCTTTCTGGCCAACAGTTGGGTTTTGGGGCTTGGGGTTGCTTTTGGAAAATACAGCGAGTCTGAAAATAGACTCACAATAAAAATGCCACTTCAACCCAAACCAGAGATGCAACCACCAGATTCTGTAATGTGTTTGGATTGTACAGTATGCTGATGCCTTTGACACAGCTCACAGCGGCTCAGGCAAAGCTCGACCCCGCACACACGAGGCAACCACGCCAGTGTGCACGCATGCACACATGCGTCCACATGCACCGACACAGGCAGTGCTTGCCCCCAGTCAACAGCGCACACATGTGCGTGTGCACACACTGCGAGCTAAGATGAAGAGATCATCTGTGGACGTAAAGCCCGACTCCCCCAGACCGCTTCCCCGCGGAACATACCGGCGGTCAGGGCCCGAGAGGCCTCTCCCCCCGGCCCTCCTGGCTTCTCCCTTCCTCTCTAATTCTCACAAGCTGTTTTCTTTGGGCCTGGGGAACTGGCACTCACTTTAATGGCTCTGTGGCCTGGGGGTTTTCCCTAGTCTCTCATTATCCTCCTGGCTGGGGGTGCCCTGGGCCTGAGACCAAAGGACAACACACTGGGAACCCACAGCCAAGACTTTTTGGGGGCAGAGAAAGGACAACTCTCTCTCTCTCTCTCCCTCTCTCTCTCTCTCTCTCTCTCTCTCCCTCTCCCTCTCAAGCCTGGAGATCAGTGTGTGGACTCCTAAGTGCCCCTCAGGTGTGAGAAAGACCACAACACATCAGGAGGCAGCACAGCCCACAGGTTCAGAGTGTGAGCTCTCCCCAGGAAGCCTGGGCACTTCCCAGCTGCCACCTCCAGCAGATCGCTCAATTTTGCAAACCTTCCTCCTCATCTGTAACAAAGGAGTCAAGCTGAGAATCAGCTGAGACTGTGCACACAAACCGTTTGCTGGGCACAGAGCCTGGCCTGTCATAGGTGCTCAACAAGTGGTAGATATTAGTCCTTTCTTGAAAGGTCCGTGCGGTTATTGCCCCCAATTGTTGCAAGCCCACAGTGGCATCCCTGCCACTTTCCAGCCTGGAGACCTTTTCATCCCATTCGAATTACCCAGGGGCATCACAGCTTCCCGCTCCGCCTTCCCCACGCCCCACCTCCCAGAAGCTCTGCTCTTTCCAGCCTCCTTGCCTTTGCTTATGATCCCCTCTTTACTGGAATGCCCTTATCTTGTCCTTATCAAAATGCTACCCGCTCCAGGAAGACTTCCTGGCCCCTCCTTGCCTCAGAAATCTCGGGCTCCTGGAGCCCTCCCAGTCCCACCTGGCTGTCCTCCTATCTGCCTCCAAGCAGGTCTGTGAGTAAGCTTCCCGGGAATGGCCCACACCTTCTCCTCTTCTGCCTCCCCCAGAGGCAACTGAGTCACCCAAACGCTCTCCCACTGTGTGCTGACTGAACTGAAGGAAACTCAAGGACCCAGTGACCCCTGAGGAGAGGACAGCCACCTCTAAAGACCCTGAGGCTCAGAACTCACCAGTCTATGATACGAATCCTCATTTTCTCACACATGGAGGGAAACTATAGAGAGAAGAGATGCAAGTTGGTATTGGAGTTCTTTTGAAGAATCAGAAGCCTGGGATGCAGGCGGAATGCGGAGGAGGCCAGCAGCCCGGGCCCCCCCACCCCCGGGCTGGGCCTTCTGGGGCGAGGCTCACCATGGCGGGCAGCGTGATGCTCTGGTTCCACTGAGGGTTGGCCGTCTTCTCCAGGATTTTGCTGCAGAGCTATAAAACACAGAGGTGGATGGAGCTTTGCAGGGACTCTGACTCCTTTGGGGACCTCAGCCAGTGGCCATTCTCTGTCATGCTGGATGTTGGGCAGATAAAATGTATTATGCTCACTTTGTTAAAGAGGCCGTTGCCCAGGTGATATTAATGTGTGTTGGGGTGGGCTAAAGGCAGGCAGAATCCTTGTAGCCTGGGGCTTGGTTTTGGGATTAAGCCTTTCCTACCCTTTTTGGTGTAAGGTGGTACAATCCTATCATGCCTCGGAGAAGTGACTTTGTATTAAGAGACTTCCCTATTATGTATATTGGATTAAGGGTTTGGATTTCTACACTATAAAATGGAGGCAGAACGGGACTTGGCGCTTGGTTCCTGAGGTTAGCATGAGAGAGCGGAGAGAGTAGAGCCAGCAGCTAAAGGAGGCCACGTGGAGGAGGCCAGGAGAAGCAGCCAAGATGGCGGAGTGCTGAGTGAGATGCCAGTTTGTGTAGAGTTTGTATCTGGGATAAGGAAGGAGATGGGGAACTGAGGAGAAGAAGGCTGGTGAGCTAGAAACCTTTGATTCTAGGAAACTCGGATAAATCAGTAGCTTTGTGAGCACTGAATGTGACTGGGTTTTGGAGCCCAGTGTGTATTTTTACTTGCCCGCCGGGTGCAAGGTAGGATTAAAGGCTATGGCCCATCAGTTTTTGGCTCCTTTATTTCTTTACCGACTGTCCGAATCCAATGCGAACCTGCATGGGCCAGGCGGCTCTGATAGTGGCCCTGGCCCTGCCTGCTGGCTTTACACTGGACAAAAGACCCTGATGCCCGGGGCCGTGTGCAGTGGGCCCAGACACAGGGAATCTTTGCAGTAACAAAGCTCAATGGTAGGTCAGACCCAGAGCTGGGAGGCGTCAGATCCAAAGCTGGGAACAGATTGTCTGAATGCCACAGCCCTTCACCCTTAATTCATATTTCTGGCTGGAATTCCCCCTCTCCCATCTCCCATTATGGCCATGACCCTAAAGAGTGGAGCCCTGAACCCAGACTGGCTTCCCATGAACCCTACAGCCTGAGGCAGTCCCTTTTGCCCATCAGCCCAGATCACCTGCCCCTTTGGCAGACTGTGAGCCCTAGGAGTTTAGAGATGGGGGAAGGAAGGGGGAGAAGGGAGCTGAGGGGCTGGCCCAGGGCCTTGTGAGAAGGGGGAGAAGGGAGCTGAGGGGCTGGCCCAGGGCCATGCAACAGCATCTGAGAAAGAGGGAAACTAAGTGAGCATACAAACCCCATAAGCCACAGTCTGCCTTAGGTCAGCCCTGCTCTGAAGGCTTGGCTTTCCACAAACAAGAAACCTGGCAGAGATGGAAACTGGGTCCAGACCAGCCACTCGACTGCTCTGCTCTGCCCTGGAGTCCCAGGGTGGCGCCAGGCCCCTTAGCCAGCTCAGGCCATCCGGTACCCTCGTGGGGCAGCAGGTAAAGACTCAGTTTCAGATATATAGGTCCTGTTGGTTTGCATGTCCTACATATACGAATATTGAGCAGCCTTTTCAGAGCATTTACTGTGGGCCTGGCATCGTGTGAAGCATTTTTCATGCATTGTCTCATTTAATGAGCAGCTGACCTAGATCAGGGGTTTCAGTCCCTCCGTGAGGCAATGGTGCAGCCAAGAGTGTCTATCCTTAGTCCCCCCAGTGCCAGCCCCTGTCCCCACCCTCCCCGCTTCTTGTGAGAAGAGCCCAGGCAAAGGCTGGGGCAGGGATGGGTGCCAGGATGTAGCTCTTGGGAGACCAAACGGAGAGAAGTGAGCCCAACAACCCGACAAAACAACGGGCAGAGTGGGACACAGCTCTCCGGAATGTGTTTACAAAGGGTTGTAAAGCACATAAAGAGATGCTCGACCTCCCTCGTAGTGAAAGAAACCCAAGTAACATGAACAAAATACTACATCTCATCTGTCAGGTGTGTAAAAATCTCTCAAGTCTGGCTGTCCTCCATTGGCAAGGCTTTGTGGAAACTCGATCCCTCCAGAGGGCAACTGGCCACTATCAAAACGACAAATGCAAATGCCCTTTGACTAGTTCTACTTCTAGACATTTCTCCTACAGAAATGCCTGCGCATGTGCAGAGTAGCTAACGCCTGAGGGTCTTCACTGCGCATGACTTGTGCAGACGAGGATTTGGACTAACCCAGGTGTCTAGGTGTCTACCAATAGTAGATGGGTTAAATCAGTGGTAATCAACCTGGTCTCTACCACCCACTAGTGGGTGTTCCAGCTTTCATGGTGGGCGGTAGCGGAGCAACCAAAGTATAAATAAAAAGATAGATTTAACTATAGTAAGTTGTTTTATAAAGATTTATTCTGCCAAACTTAGCGAAAATCCAACATAAAGTACTTGGTAAGTAATTATTATTATATGCTTTAACTTGCTGTAACTGCTTTATAAATTTTATAAAGTAGTGGAGAGACAAGATGGCGCTGGAGTAGGCGGACGTACCAACATCCACCTCCCAGAACCAAAGTGGATTACAAACTAATTTTAAGAACTATCATCTGGAAAAACCAACTTTGGACTAAACTAAGAGAACTCTTCAACCAAGGAACACTGAAGAAGCCACACAGAGACTGGCAGAGGAGAACAGAAGCTCCTTCTCCACACATGCTGCAGATGGCTTTTCCAGTCTACCTGAATCATTACCAGCTAAAAGCAGCGGTCATTGGGATTTGGACGTGAGCTGCAAAGTATAGAATTATGACAGCAATTCCAGTGCCATGCGGACTTTTCCTGGACTCCTGCTCCTTGTGACAGCTCCTAACAGACTGAACTGGGGTTGGGTTGCATTTTTCAGGAATTTGGCATGGTGTTGGGGCCAACTTGGACTTGGTGAACATGTTAAGGACACTACTCTTTTATGGATTCTTGCTGTATTGGCCAAGAGTTTGCTTAAAGGCTTTAATCACTGCAAAAAATAAAAATAAAATAGAAGACTGTATAAAGAAGATGTGGCACATATACACCATATACTATCCAGCCATAAGAAATGATGACATCAGATCACTTACAACAAAATGGTGGGATTTTGATAACATTATATGGAGTGAAATAAGTGAATCAGAAAAAAACAAGAACTGCAGGATTCCATACATTGGTGGGTCATAAAAACGAGACTAAGAGACATGGACAAGAGTGTGGTGGTTACGGGGGGCAGGGGGAGGGAAGGAGGGAGAGGTGGAGGGGGAGGGGGAGGGGTACAAAGAAAACTAGATAGAAGGTGACAGAGGACAATCTCTCTTTGGGTGATGGGTATGCAACAACTGAATGACAAGATAACCTGGACATGTTTCCTTTGAATATATGTACCCTGATTTATTGATGTCACCCCATTAAAATAAAAATTTATTTATAAAAAAAATTTATAAAGTAAAGTTACTTCCCTACTTTATAAATCACCATTACTGTGGAACTGGTGGGCAGTTAAAAAATTTTACTACTAACAGAGATACAAAAGTGGGCGGTAGGTATAAAAAATGGGTTAAATAAATGGTGGTCCATCCACACAATGGAGTATTACGTGGCTCTAAAAAGACTGAGAACTGCTCTATGATATAAAACCATCTCCAAGTCACTCATTGGAAAGCTAAGTACCAAGGATGTCACATACAACATGCAGCCTATAATTAATACGGCTGTGTAGTACATTTGAAAGTTGTTAAGAGAGTAGATCCTAAGAGTTCCCATCACAAGGGAAAAAAACACTGTTTTCTTTTAGGGTGTGGCATCTGTATGAGATGATGGATGTTAACTAAGCTTATTGTGATCATCATTTCACAATCTAAGTCAAGTCATTACACTGTAGGCTTCAAATTTATACAGTTCTGTATGTCAATTATAGATCTCAATAAAAACGGGAAAATGAAAAAGTAAGGGGCAGAATAGTAAATACAATGTGCAAACATTTGTGTTAAAAAAATAAAAGGTAAGAATGTACAGGCCGACTCGCGCGCACGTGCGTCATGAAAGCAGAGTGACGCGCAGCACAGACCACAGCGGCTGCTCTGCCCTGCCCGGCAGGAAATGAAATGAAGCTGTCGGAGGAGTGCAGAATGAGAGAGAGTTGTCCTGATGGATGACAGATAGATGATAGATTAGACAGAGAAATAGACTGAGAGAGATAGACAATAGATGTATATAGATATATAATCAATGCATTACAAATTTCAAAAATTAGATGAACAAAATTTTAAAAGTAAAAAATAAAGAACTCTTGAAGCAGACACAGCTGAGAGACCCTGCCAACACCATCCCTGGAGCAGGAAGGCCGCGCCGTCCCCAACTCCCAGGAGCCATGCAGGAAGTCGCAGACCTCCTCACAGCAAGGGAAGCACTTCGACCTGACTGCCTCTGAGACAGCCACTGGGTGGCGGGCCTGGGAACCTGAGTAACAGCTGGCCCCAGGACCACACCCAGGCCAGCACTGCCTCTGGGCCTAAAGTCCCCGACATCCTTCCCACACCCTGTTCCACTCCCCACACTCAGCCAAGGCAACACCAAGCTCTTCTCCTTCTCTTCTCTAAGCCATTTTTTTAAAAACCTTCCTTCACTTGCTGATGGAGTGTAATTAGTACAAATTTTCTGGAGGGCTATTTTGGCCACCTTCATTAAATACTAAAACATAGCATGCCTTCTGACCAGGTTCTAGAAACTTCCTTATGGAAAAGCAGTCAGAGTGTGGACAAAGATTCCTGTACACTGATTTGTCACAGCTTTGTTTATATATAAAAGAGGAAAATTGCAACAACATAAAAGAATATCCAAAAATAGGTTAAATATTATGTTATATTCCATCTAATGGAACAGTATACAGTCATTATAAATATTGACTTCAGGTCGCTGGACGGGTAGCTCAGTTGGTTAGAGTGTCATCCAGCTTTGCAAAGGTTGCGGATTTGATCCGTTGTCAGGGCACATACAAGAATCAACCAATGTCTCTCTCTCTATCTATCTCCCTTCTTCTCTCTAAAATCAATAACAATAAACATTTAAAAAAAAAAAAAAAAGCCCTGGCCAGATAGTTTGGTTGGTTAGAGCACTACTCCAAAGAGCAGAGGTTACTGGTTGGATCCCCTGTCAGGGCACATACAGAAACAAATTAATGTTCATGTCTCTCTCTCTCCCCCCTTTCTCTCTCTAAAATCAATAAAAATAAACATTAGAAAAAAGAATCAACCAATGAATGCATAAATAAGTGCAAGAACAAATCGATGTTTCTCTCCTTTCCCCCCCTCTCTCTAAAATCAATCAAATAATTTTTAATTGATTTCAAAGGCTATTTATAACCTAAGGAAATATTAGATGAGAAAAGCAGTTTACCATTCTGCATAGGTACAGTTGATTCTCATTATTAGTGGTAGTTACATGTTCTTTAAGTCACCAAGAACACTTAATTAGCGAATGCTGAACCTTTGCTCCTAGGGGAAATACAGGGTTAGTTAGGTTCACAACATTTTTATCAACTAATCAATACAGAACTTTGTGTTATGTGGGTTTCTGTTTACAGGCATCTTATTTAACATGTACTGTGGATTCATTAACGTTGATTCACGGTCCACAGCGCTGTGCCTCATGCCTAAACGGAGCGTATCTAACATGGATTTTCTCTGTGAAGCCTCTCACTGCCTTCTTGCACTTAGGAACACTGGAGAAAGCACATCAATACTACATTTAGGGGCTGTTCTAAACAGTGAAATCGCCAATAAAATGCGAAAAACGTGTCACCAAATAGACCAAGAAAGGGACACATTTACAGGATGAGACCTGGAACAATAAGGCAGACGTCACTTTGTCCCAGCTCAGCCGACAACACCTGGGTCAGCCCACTCCAACCTGCTGCCGTTCCGCACCTGTGCACAGGTGATTCGTGAGCCCTGAGCACTGATTTTGAAGTTACAACCACTTTTAGCAAATGGGTAAATTTTCAAATACAGAATCTGCAAATAATGAAAATCAACTGTAACCTGAATGCAATTTTCTTTACAGGGATGGGGGGGCATAAAGCCAACAGGGGGAGTGAGAACTACAAAAAGGAAAACATAGTAGGAAATACACACAAATGTTAACAGTAGTAGTTGTCTCCAGGGTAGTGTAGGTAGGGTACCAAACTACGATTCTTTTTTCTTTGTTTGTTTTCCTTGGGTTTCTCTGATTGTTTTCAAAAATTTTTTTTTTTACAATTAATAGGTTTTATTCTTGTATTCATAGAAAAAGAAATTTTTGTTTGTTTGTTTGTTTTTTGTGTTTTTTTTTTCTTTTTTGAAGCTGGAAACGGGGAGAGACAGTCAGACAGACTCCAGCATTCGCCCTACCGGGATCCACCCGGCACGCCCACCAGGGGGCGACGCTCTGCCCACCAGGGGGCGACGCTCTGCCCCTCCGGGGGGTCGCTCTGCCGCGACCAGAGCCACTCTAGCGCCTGGGGCAGAGGCCAAGGAGCCATCCCCAGCACCCGGGCCATCTTTGCTCCAATGGAGCCTTGGCTGCAGGAGGGGAAGAGAGAGACAGAGAGGAAGGGGGGGGGTATGGAGAAGCAAATGGGCGCTTCTCCTGTGTGCCCTGGCTGAGCCAACCGACCAGGGCCGAAAAAGAAGTTTTAAAGCCTGTCACTCTGCCCTCCAAGTATCTACACACAGACACACATCTCTATCTCTGTATATCTCTCTCTCTCTCTCTCTCCTTCTCTCTCGCTCTCTCTCTCCTCCCCCCAGCAGCTTGGCCAAATCAGGTATGGTTCACATCTTAGACAATAGTGCCACCAAGTGTCCATAAAAGGAAATGCAGAAAGTGTCAGAAGGGTGGGTGGGCACATCAGACACTAAGGTGAAATGGGAAAAAGTGAGAGACAAGCAGACTGAGAGAGAAAGACAGGCAGAATGAGACAGGAAGTAAGGACAGCAGAGAAAGTGTGGAGGAAACCACAACGAAGTGATGTGGTGAAAGGGAGGTGGAACACAGAGGCTTGGGACCATCAGGCTAAAGCTTTCAAGAGGGCAGGTCTCAAGCACCTCCTTCATAAGCCTCTACCTTCTAGAGGGGAAATGGAGGCTGCAGCTTCTCACATCAGCCCAGCCACCAATCAGCTTTACATATACAGTCCCTTACCTTGGCCAGGTTTCCTACCTCCCTCACCCTCCTCAGACATTTGGAGGAAAAAACCCCAATACCAGCCATGGGCATCTCAGAACAGGAGACATAGGGGGATAAAAGCATTGACAAGGACCCAGGACCGACCTGAGGCCCCAGCACTCCGAGACCTAGCTCCAAAGAAAGCCACTGAATTTGAAGACAGGTTGGTCTTGGCTGTAACTGTCATCAAAGCATCCTACCATCCTTGGGAATGTGGACTAAAACCATCTCAAAACATGACTTTCCCATCTATCAAACTGGAAAATTTGGTCCCAGTCCTTAGATTAAGTGTCCTGCAAGAGTGTACAGCAAGACTTCCTGCTTCCTTCCCGCCTTCTTGTCACCATCCTTCCTGAGCCAGGAAGAGGGCATCAGACCCTGATCCCTAGCCCACACGCAAACTGCACTTGGCTAAGGACCCCAGTGAGCACTTAGGCCTCACTGTGAGTGAGTTTACAATCCAAGTCACCTCTCCCACATACATCTGCACTGAGACACAGTGTTAGACTGGGCATGGGGAGTCAACTTCCCATGGTCAACTTCAGGACTGTTCATATATCCCCCCCATGATGACTGATTTTAACACTTAGAATTAATAAAAATTATTGAGGTCCTATATTAATACTCAAAAAGGCAGAGGGGGAAGAAAGTTCTTCTTAACAGAAAAATGCCAGCTGATAAACAGAAGGAATGATAATGGGAAAATCACCATTTTGCAATCCCAAGTTCATGGAGGTCAAGGTTGCATACAATATTAGGTAAGAGGTTGCAGGAAAACAGGATATCCGCATAGCTCCAAGCTGTCACCCACAGATTACTTGCAAACTACAAAGAGGAGCATGTACTTTGACAAGGAAGAAATCTGGAAACACCACCTTAACCAAGTAATCAAACAATCATCTTCCTGGTGTGATGCAACATGATGCATGGAACATCACCTATGATGCGTTCTTGCCAAAGTATTTCATTTGAATCAAATCTGGTCTCGAGACCGAAATTCCAGTTTACAGGAAGTACATGGCCCAAAGGAACAAGTTAAACACCAAAATGAAACAACCAGACAAATTCAGTACATGGACAAATGGCCTGGGCTCTTCAACATTTCAATGTAATGGGGAGAGAAACACTGGGGTGGGGAGGTGTGAAAGACATGTACAGAAGAGACTGTGACACGTAACAGCCAAAAGCAAAGCACGAATTCCATTTGGGGGATAATCAGAGAAAATCTATATGTACCGGTAACTAACAACATTAGGAAATAATTATTATTTCCTAGGTGTGATAATGTTATTGTAGTTATAAAGAATTTTCTTTGGTCCTGGCTAAAGCATCATCCCAGTGGGCCAAGGTCGCGAGTTCGATCCCCGATCAGGGCACATATGAGAAGCAACCAACAAAGGCACAACTAAATAGAACAACTAGGTGAGACAAGTTGATGCCTCTCTCTTGCTCTTTCTCTCAAATCACTGGAAAACTTTATTTTAAAAAAAATTTACTTTTTCTCAGGAGATGCATGCTAAAAGTCTTTAGAGGCAAAGTCAACAACTAGGTTTCAAATAAATTAGCCAGGAAAAGAAAAGTATCTCCTTCAAGAGAGAGAAAGTAAATGCCACAAAATGTTAAAACTTATTTAAGTGGAGCTCATACCAGTGGGCGAATGTTTACTGAACTATGCTTCCAACTTTTCTTTATGTTTTAAAATAAAGAGCTAAAATAAAAAATAGAATAGGCCCTGGGCGTCTGGCTCAGTGGTAGAGTGTCGGCCTCGTGTGCAAGAGTCCCGGGTTCGATTCCCAGCCACGGCACACAGGAGAAGCGTCCATCTGCTTCTCCACCCTTCCCCCTCTCTTTCCTCTCTGTCTCTCTCTTCCCCTCCCGCAGCCAAGGCTCCACTGGAGCAAAGTTTACCCGGGCGCTGAGGATGACTCTGTGGCCTCTGCCTCAGGCGCTAGAATGGCTCTGGTTGTGACAGAGCGATGCCCCAAGATGGGCAGAGCATCGCCCCCTGGTGGGCATGCCGGGTGGATCCCGGTCGGGCGCATGCGGGAGTCTGTCTGACTGCCTCCCCGTTTCCAGCTTCAGAAAAATACAAAATAAATAAATAAATAAATAAATAAATAAATAAATAAATAAATAAAATAATTAATAAAGTAGTAAAGAATAAGAAAAAGGTCTATCATTTATATATAAGGAAAAATCCAGAAAGCCACCAAACATGAACTTTGTATGGTGCTTTTCAAGTAATTGAATTTAATTTCTCTGTATTTTTTTCAAAATTCCTTGACAAATATGTACATCAATAATAAAAACAGGCAGCCTGAACATCAGGTAGAAGGGGGAGGAACTATGAGTATCCAAGTCCTGTCCCAGTCCTGAAACCTCACCTGAGCCTCATCGATGAGCCCCGCCCCCTGCCCCCAGGCTCCAGGTCCTGTCCCAGTCCTGAAACCACACCTGGGCCTCATCGATGAGCCCCGCCCCCTGCCACCAGGCTCCAGGTCCTGTCCCAGTCCTGGAACCACACCTGCGCCTCATCGATGAGCCCCGCCCCCTGCCCCCCAGGCTCCATTCCTGGAGTTCAGGGGTCCCTTTGGTGGTGGGATGGTCAGGCAGACCCTGCTTCTTTCCAATATGAATTTAGGGAGAGATGCAGCAAAAGGAAAACTACAAAGTGTTGTGAATGGGAACCCATACCACTTCCACACACACACCCCTGCCTTCCAGTGTTTATTGTTAAATTTTTTGACTCTTCTCCAATTGTCCTAAATCTCCTGGTTGCCTCAGGAGCAAAGGAGGTGTCAGCTGCAGGGCCCCACCCTCTGTCCACCCTACTCACTTCTCAGCCCTCTCCTCTTCCCTGTTCCAATTTTCCCACCAACCCCCACGTCATCCGACTCAAGCCACCTAGCCCTGGTGGAACTCTTCGAAAGGTTGACAGGACCTGGGAGGGTGCAGACCCCACCCTGACAACGCCCTGAACTTGGCTCACAGCCCCGAGGCTCCTCCACAGGGGGGCTGGGAGCTGAGCAGGGGCAGAGTCTGCTCCCACCTGTGTGTCATTTTCCCACATTTCCAGGCCCTTCCACCCCAGTTTCTGCTCTGAGCTGCTGGAGTCCATAAGTGCCGGTTCTTACTTCCACACAGGTCGGAGAAACAGATGCTAACAAATATGGGAAGAGAATGGAAAACAGGCTAAAAGAGGGCCATGCGTGTGGCGGCTTGGGGTCTGAACTAGTCCCCAGCTGTGGGAAGCTGGACGTTGAAAGATGCAGCACATTTGGGGGGGAAAGGTCGGGAAGGGCACCAGGGCGCACAGGCATGAGCAAGGGTGAGAGGTGTGACCACGTGGGGAAATGAGAGAGAGGGCAGATGAGAAAGGACACACAGCCACAGAGAGAGCTGCGTGGTCTGTGCAGTAATATAAACAAAGACACTTTAAAATAGAGCTAGAGCTGCCGTGCCAACTGCCTTGCATGTCTTATAACACCTCAAACCTTGGATTGTTAAAACTGGGCAAATTAACCTTTAGACTGGGTATAAGCAACCTTATGTCCCAACACAATGTTTACAATAGTGCAAGAAAGCATTTATTGTGACTACTGGACATCAGTCCAGACTAAAATTTTAAAACAGTTTAGAATCAGCATCATAGGTTATATCTGTAGCAAAAGAAACGCCTCCCTTCTACTAATGCAATTGTTTCCCTTCCCTTCCTCATAAAGACCTCCTGCCTTTGTCTCCTGATCAGAACATTATGTGGGCTTCTGGCTGAATCAGAGCTTCCCAAACACCTATTCTTATTGCTCTCAAATAAAAATGTGTTTGCCTCTCACTCCCCCCCCCCCTCACTTTGAAAGGCCCTTTTTATTTTTAAGTTAATAATACCCTCACAAGAGCCCTCCCAACTCCATGATCCGAGTCCAGCTGCAGTGCTGTATCTGTCCAGTAGGTGTGCTGTTCTCTCACTCCCACAAAGACCACGTGGGCTAATATTGACCATGGTGATGAGGAAAGTTTGACTGGGCAGGACCTGGTCAGCCAGGTTATGCGTTTTGAGCTTTACTGTACACACAGGGCTATGTTTTAGATTGAGTGTTCTGGTGACTTTCTACTGGGAGAGCCTGAACAACAGCAGGGACCCCAAGCTGCTGTGAGGTCCTGGGAGGAGATGACAGTGGCTACGGGGGCAGAGAGAAGGGACGGGCCCCCGGACATGTTTGAGGTCGAGGGTTAGGAGTGGCATGTTTGATGTAGGGATGTTTTAAAAGGCAAAAATCAATGCAAGCCCACGTTTTCTGCCTTTGATGGTGGTACCTGGTTAGGATGGAGGCTCCTGGCAGTGGGCAGGTTGGGGCAGAACATGACTCTTTTAAAGGGCCCAAGGGGCAGCAGATAGAGATACAGAAGGAAGCACAAGAAGTCTGGGGCAGTAGAGAGGGTCAGAGTTAAAGAGAGCTGTGGGCGTCCTCCTGTGGAGAGGTGACGGCTGAAGCTGGAAGGGGCCAGTGCTGGGGGCCTCCATCCTCTATGAGGTGGGATGGAGGGAGGGCCCAAGAAGAAATCAACAGGGACTAGAGAGACCGCCCTGCCTCTGGGCAGGAAGGTGGGCTGCAAGGAAGAGAGGAATGCATGAGTGATCCCGGGGGCCCCGCCCAAGTGGACTTTGTCTGCTCTACCTCCAACACACAAAGTTTCAAAAATAATCATTATGTTTTTATTACATATTTTTTAAAGTTTTCCTATCTTTGTCTTCATATTTAGTTTCCATGTAGTTGCTTAATTTCCCCCCAAATATTCCTGTATCTATGCATTGTCCATCTGTCTTGTCTGTGTCCCTTCACAAATATGCATCAATCTCAGACACCGCAAGCAGACCATCCACATGCGTGAGCCTTGCAGCCCAGAGAGCTAGGTCTGTGAGAGTGCCACCCTGAGTCCCACGTTCGGCCACATTTGCGCGCACACCTCTGATGGGGGTCGCCTAGGACAGCAGTCTGCACCCTGTCCTACACTCTGCCCTTCCCTGAGAACCTTCCCGCTTCTTTGCTCCTTACCATTTTCCCTGCAAAGCTGACCTCCATGAAGGGATCCACCAAGTTCTTCTTGTTACTGTCAAAGCCAAAGAGCTGCTTCACGTTGTCCATCACGGCATCATCCACTACAGAGAAAGACATGCTGGTCACTGCCCATCTGCTGTCCCGCCTCCAAACCCCCGACTTTCCATGGCACCCAGGAAACTCTCAGGACAGCAGCTCCCAAAGGCCCCGCACTACTTCCTCACCCAGACCCCAACACGTGGTCACTGCCCCCCCCCCCTGCTCTCGATGTCTTTCAGAACAGGTTCGCCAACTGATTGGTTAGAAATCTACATCAATAAGGGCAGTAAACACCCAGAAGAAAACTGGAAGTTTTATAATAATATCCCACCACAGGCATCTGTTTGACACTTTTCTTTATATCCAATAGCACAATGATTTACCAAAGGTTAACCAACAAGTCAATTCTATTCTTTTTTTAATGAATTTTTAATCTATGTTTCTCCAAACAAATATTTTTCTAAATTAGCCATATTTACATATAGAGACACATAGATAGATGATAGATAGATAGATAGATATGTACGCGTGAATGTATGCATATTGATGTGTTATCTATAACACACATATGTATATGCATGAGAAAGCAGAGGGAGAGTTAAAGATCATAGTCTCGCTATGTCTACATGACTACAACAGATAACAATGAACAAATACTTATGTCCTATTTACCCACATATTTTGTTTTATTTATATGTAAGCAACATTGCAGAGAATTAAACATAGAGCACCTTCACCTTCAGCAAAGCAAACATTTCTATTTCTCCAGCTCCCTTTGGAATCTCATCAGCTTCACTCTGTGTAGTTTTAATCATTAAATGCAGATTAAAACTCTCTCGGGCTACAACACAGACCAAATGTGATTCCTTACAGCACTCCCTGGAACAACATCTTTCCTTCCTCAACCAACAGCATGGAGATGGTGCATTTTGAAGAAAGGCAAGCATCACCCTGCCGCTTTTTTTTTTTTTTTTGCATTTTTCCGAAGCTGGAAACGGGGAGGCAGTCAGACTCCCGCATGCGCCCGACCGGGATCCACCCGGCATGCCCACCAGGGGGCGATGCTCTGCCCATCTGGGGCATCGCTCTGTTGCATCCAGAGCCATTCTAGCGCCTGAGGCAGAGGCCACAGAGCCATCCTTAGCGCCCGGGGCCATCTTTGCTCCAATGGAGCCTCAGCTGCAGGAGGGGAAGAGAGAGACAGAGAGGAAGGAGAGAGGGAGGGGTGGAGAAGCAGATGGGCACTTCTCCTGTGTGCCCTGGCCGGGAATCGAACACAGGACTCCCGCACGCCAGGCCGACGCTCCACCACTGAGCCAACCGGCCAGGGCAAATGCAGAATATTTTTAAGCATGCATTTTAATGACCATTTAGTACCCATTACTTATCTAAAGCTTTCCCCATGATTTTGGTTCAGATAAGTACAGAGGAACCCATTTAATTTATTGATGTCATTAGCCAAAGCAGAAACCCTCAAACAATTAACTTATGCAAAACTTGTAAACAGAGATCCAAGTAGCCTGTGTTCTCACTGACTCTGTCATGAACAGCAACTGGCTTATGCCACCACGCCACACTCCAAAACAGTGGCCCAGTGGCCTCCAATCCACAGCACAACTGAACCACCTCGGGGGCCTTGCAAAACTACCAATGTTCGAGCCCTACCCCAAACCAGGTCAATCTGAGGCACTGGAGATGGGGCCCAGGTGTCTGTACCTGGAAGCTCCTCCAGTGATTCTAACATGCAGCTTGGGTTGATACCCATAGTTCTAGAATATTCAGTATACATAAGTCCTCCCTTAACGTCATCAATAGGTTCTGTGACTATAAGCAAACCAACATATAACAACGCCAATTTTACCATAAACTGATATAAACAAGAGTTAAGTTCGCATGGCACCTCATCAACATTATAACAAAAGACGTTGAGCAAAACGACATTATTCGAGGATCTGCTGTAATTCCCCCAGCATTTACTGAGCACACAGGATGGGGCCAATACAGAGCTAGCCACTCTGAGAAACCAGGCAGTGGCCACACTGGCCTTCCTGGGAGGATGAGGACATGCAACACTGGAGGGACCCACTGTTTCAGTTTGCCAGGGACTGAGTGGTTCCCTGGGGCATGGGACTGTCAGTGCTAAAACCAGGACAGTCCGAGGCAAGTCGGACACCCGTTCTTCATCTGTGAAGACACCGAGCCCTTCCAACATTTCAGTGACTGCTTCCCCAGTCCAGGGTCTGCCGACGTGCAGGCTGGGCTTCCTCAAGGAGGAAAGCAAATCAATGAGGTCCAGCCCTGAGCACAGAACAGAGAGTCCAGACGACACTAACTCCCCAGTGAGAACTAAGAAAATGGGTCCATAGAGGCCGAACAGCCAAGCCAGGCCGAGGGGGTGCAACACGGCACCGGAGCAGCTATTCGTCTTAAGATTTCTTGCATCTGTGACTCTACCAGCATTTATATTACTTTTCACTGATTCTGATTGTTTTTCTGTTCAGAACAGTAAAAACCCTTGGGAAACCCAGAGAGGGGTTGAGGCTTCCCCAAAGGACACAGCGCAGGGAGAGCTGGGCTGGGCCCTGATCTAGTAGATTCTAGGAAAGAGGAAGCCAGGCCGTCGGGAAGCACAGAGAGAGCAGAGAGCAGCCCTCCATCTCTTTCCCTCCAAGGAGCTGATGTGGCCCAGACAAGGGTCCCCAGCCTATCCGGGGCTTTAGTCCCAGGGAAGTCACCAGACTCACTCTGTGGTAAGTCCTCAGCCCTGAAGACCCTCAGGCAGAAGTGTGCTCCTCGAAGAGCCACGCCGATCGGCCTGAGCAGGTTGCCTTCGATGTCCTCCTTGTCTTCAGAGGGGTCCTTTCTCTCGGGCTACAACACAGACCAAATGTGATTCCTCACAGCACTCCCTGGAACAACGTCTTTCCTTCCTCAACCAACAGCACGGAGATGGTGCATTTTGAAGAAAGGCAAGCATCACCCTGCCGCTTACTAGCGCATGATCCCAGGTAGGGTCCTCCCTTTGAGCCTCCTCCTCATATGGGCAGTGGAGACAATCATAACAAGGAAAGAGACCGGGAAGGGCAGGTAGAGTGAGATGGCAGAGGGTGCGAGCACATGGCAAAGCAGGCGGCAGAGTGGGGGTGAAGGACGAGCAAGGTGGGCAGGAGCAGAGAACGAGGGAGGTCCAGGAGCCCGGGTCCCCACTGCCGTGCAGCTGTGGCTCTCTAAGGGAGGCTGAGGCTGGAGCTCAGGAGGGAGGGGACGGTTTAGACACAGCCACCGTGCAGAATGAGATCAGGAATACACTGCACCCAAGTAAAGGAAGACACTGGCAGCACCCATGCCAACTAGCACTGCTGGGTGACTTCTGCCACCAAAACGGACCAAGGACTGGAGTGGACAGTGTGGTAGGAAAAGTAGGGGCACAAGAGATGCAGGAGACCGAGGAGCTCATGAGCACATAGTGAGATTTAGGATCATGGGGTCCAGGCTGGAGGGGAGAGTGTGGCAGGAGGGAGCTGGTGGACTGACTGGGACACTGAGAGGGGTCGGGGCCTGTAACCTCAGTGAGGAAGAAGTGTCATTCAGCAGGGTGAGCGAGGAAAAGAGGCAGAAAGACACCGGTGGAGAGGGGGACTTCCGAGCTCTGGATCTTAAAAGCAGTAAGATCAGATGTCGATGGCTCATCAGTGAGAACTTGTCACACCTCGTAGCAAAGATGAAAATCCACAAACCAGGACCCTCCCGGACCAGCTCCGCCAAGGGTGCGTAACAGCCCAGAGGGCCACAAGGGGTGGGGGGAAGGGCTGCCGTGGTCGGACAGCTGCAGTGAGAAACCAGAAGATGCTGCCCCTCCAGTCTCAGCCCCTCCTCACCCCCCGAGCTGGCTCTAAGAGGAGTGGCTTCATCAGGGAAAACCAAGGTTTCAACTAATAGGAAGAGGAGGAAGGATTGTTTCACAAACGAAAAACAGATTCAGAGATGCCACATAGAAGGAGCAGGAAGTACAGCGGCGGAGAGATGGGCTACAGAGGGGCAGGGCTGGAGCGCAGTGAGAGGGCGGGACAAGCGCCCTGGGGCGGGGCTGGTGCTCCTGAGCGCCCGCGGTCCTGCAGAGCGCCCGCTCCTCCCTCTCCTAACCTTGCCGCTGCGGATTCTTGAGCTTTTGTCATGAGCCAGCTTCCCATCCTTGAGGTCCGTATAGGACTTGCCCTCTGCCTCAACAATCACACGTGGCTTTCCCTGGGCAACTCCACCTCCCACCACCCTTCCCCCGGGGATCCGCTTCCCCCTCCTGTCTCTCCCCCTCGGCCTGGCCCTCACAGGCTGGGAAGAGAGGGCCGCACCTTGCAGCTGCCCACCACCACCCCACCTCTCCTTTCCGGAAGTCCACACAACCCACATGTACCGCTCTCTCCCCCAGCTCTCACTGCTGTTATCAACCAGGCCGAGGTCACGTGCTCACCTGCCCTTGATGACTTCAGTGCCTGCCTCACCACTTGTCTCTCTGATTTCCAATTCTCCCATAAGATAATCAACACCCATGTGGACAAGCCATTCACCAACACAGTTCCTGGTCCTCCACCAACAGCACCTTAATCTCCTGTTCTCTTCAGCTGCTAGGGCACGGTCATATCTCCAACTTCCAACCACACAGAGCCTTCCTCTAACAAAATCTTGACCGCTGAAACCCTTCCCAGAAGACAGCTTGCAACCAGCCCACCTCCTCCCACCCCAACTCACACAGAGTGAGACATCCGGCAGAGAGACAGAGCCTGGCACACAAGCAGGCTCTCTGTAAATGTGCATTCACTATCCTCTGTTCCCTTCATCAGCTCTAGGCCCTGTTCTGCATTCTCCCTGCCCAGAGCCATCAGCCGTGTTCAGATGCCCTGGCCAACTCAGCTCTGTGCTTCCACCAGTCCTGCCTTAAGCCACACCTGACACCTCCAACATCCATTCACCTCTGTTCTGCTTCTAGGCCTCTGAGTATTATGAGGCTGTGCCACAAACTCTCCAGCCCAGAGTAGGCGCTCTTATGTCTGCTCAGAAATCCTCCTGTTTATAGCTAATGATGTCTCATTCCTCTCCCACAACAACTATTCCAAACCTTTATCCTCTCTCCAAACACACAAAGATGCTGTTACCTCCCCAACTCTAAACCCCTTTCTCATTCTACCACCTCCAACTTATAACTTTTGTTCCTGAAATAATCTTACATTGGCAAAAAGGAAAAATACGCAATAGACTTGTGGTTGCCAGAAACAGAGGATGGGAGAGTGGAGGAAATGGGAAGATGGTCAAAAGGTATAGACTTCCAGTGATAAGTCACCAGGATGCAAGATACAGCATGGTGACTACAGTTAATAACACTGTAGTGTGTATTTGAAAATTGCTAATAGACTGTATCTTAAAAGTTCTTATCACAAGAAAAAAGATTCTTCTGTAACTATGTGAGGTGAAAGATGTTAACTAGACTTATTATGGTGATCATTTCACAATATATACAAATATCAATTAGACCTCAATAAAAAATTATTAAGAACAGAAAAATACACCCATATATCCTTCTGGGAGGATATGCAAAAATATATTAATAACAGCTCTTTCTGAGTAGTAGAATTATGAGTGACTCATTTTTATTTATACTTTTTTCCACATATTCTACATTTCTCAGGATTACCATGTATTCTTTTCAGTCAGACAAACTGAAGTTTTGTTTGCTTGCTTGTCTGTTTGTTTGGTCCTCCACTACCCGGGGAAGGTGCGCGAGGAGGACCAGGGAAAGACACTCACAGGCGCTTCGTCTCCGGGTCCCAGCACGCACAGGCTGGCTTTCAGGTAGCCTCTGGCCCCAGCAGAGAAGTCATCGGGGTCCGAGAGCAGCAACCACTTCCTGAGATAGGCATGTCCTAAGCGAGACAGCACCCATCGGTGATCACAGAATTGGAAGGACCCAAGTCTGCAACCGCATCCAGGAGTCTAGGGCAGACTACATTTGGGTTAGATAAATTACTCGTACCCTGGGACATGGGGGCAGGTCTCAAATTCTACAATAAAGGACACTTGCAGTGGGCAAAGATGTTTGAGTCAGAATTATTAACAGAAACTCCTGTAAGAGGCTGCCAAAGCCAGACCTGAGGCCATTTACCTCGAAGAGGGCAAAGCAGAAACCAGGATGTGGAGAAATCCTATATTTGTCATCCAAACAACCTGACTCACCCCTGTGTGAGGTGACCCCAGCCTCCAGACACCTTTGCTTGGGGTCTTCCAGATTTAGTATCCCTGACCGGACCAGCCGAGACCCTCGTGAGGGTCTACCTGAGGGCCTGTTTCCCTGGGAGATGAGAGCCTGCCTGCCCTCATTCCTGCAGCTCTCACCTCCAGGATCAAGCTCCACCTCTACATCCTAAAACCCCAGGGAGGACCGTGAATGTGCCACGTGGGTGCCCCCCAAGCAGCCTCTAGACCCAGAATGCAAGGACATGGCCAAAGTGATGAAATGCGACTCACGGGGCTCCCTGTAGATAGTACCCACATCCATCTGAAATCAAACAGAGAAAACACACATTAACCTCTTGCCCCTGGAGTGGTGCATTATATCATCCCATTAAAAACCATATTGTGAAGGGAGTGCCCCTCTGGTTGCTAGGTGGGGTGTTGCCAATTCATGAATCGTTTAATAAAGCCAGTTAGAGCGTCGAAAAAAAAATGTTTTCAAGAACATCTGGAGACCTGGGGAGACGTTCATGATTTGATATTACAAATTGTGAGAGAGAAAAAAGCTGAATACCTTTTGACTGAAGTTTGGTAAAGTATATCTGTGCACAGAAAAGGAGGATAGGAAACACAACAAAACTGTAACCGTGCTCTCTCTGGGTGGTGGATCTGGGTGGTTTCCATTTCCATTTTATTCTCTTCTGTATTTTATAATCTTCTATTTCAAAGATCATGGATGAGTGCGATGTGGGCAGTGGGGGAGACTGGGGGAGGAGCAGGGGAACGCCGAACTGTCCACTCAGTTTTGCTATGAACCTAAAGCTGTCCTACGAAATATATTTTTTAAATCATGGATTACTTTTATAATTAGAAACAATAATTTTTTTTTACCTTAACTTGTGGGTTCTCAGAACCAGAGATGTTTCAAAAATTACAAAGTCCAAATGTAATTAAGATCCCACTGTTACAGAATGACTCAGGCTCAAGCCTACCCATTTTAAAACTGCTTCCCCAGGAAACAAGACTTCGTTTTCTATCTAGGAACTTCATTGCCAGCAAAGGGGGCCATATTTTATCTGGATAGCAGGGGAGGTTGAAATATGCCCTTCCTTTCCATTTGATGATTACTTCAAGAAGATGCAAACATGAGAAAATCAATCAGGACTACACTAACACAGCACTCAGGGAAGGTCTCCGTGGCTGGTATCTGTAGTTTCGGTGGCGTGTGAAAGCAGGCCTGTGAGCTGAATTGTACAGTGAGTCCTCGGTTCTCCGCAAGGGCCTGTTCCCTTCCGAGCTGTCCGGGACAGAGGAGCGGGGCAGGCTCCCCCTCTCCACTGCCCGCCCCGACTCCCTCCCTGCACCGCTGAGCTCATTCTCACCCCAGAGCAACGGTGAGCTCAGGCAGGAGCGCCAGTGTCACACTGGCCACGGCGGCGGTCAGAAGGTCAGAACTCGGGGGAGCGCTGCCTCAACGCGGACCGCCCTCTGCCGGCCCACTTGTCAGCGCACATACAAATTAAAAATAAGAAGCTGAACTATCCCTGTTGGAAATAAGGGAAGACATTTCTCTTTCCTTTTTTTGTCAGAATGTTTACTTTAAAAACTTATAAATGGGAGCACCTTCTCTGTCTCTTCGAAGTGGATCATTTTAGAAACTAAAGAAGCCTTTAGTCAGCTTTATGACCCAGAAGTGTCATGCTCAAGGCTCCCCATCTCTGTGAGAAGGGCAGGGCCTAACTTCAGGCACACTTTGCTCCAAGTTGTAAAACTACCTTCTGGCATAAAAATGTGAGCATGTTTTCTGTTTTTCCTTCTGAACAAAGTCAATTAACTAACACAAATGGTCACTGCAACCACCAGGTCAAGTTAGGATGAACAATATGTGTCCGAGGGTGCTGTCAAGGCCACTTATTTGAGGACTAGTTACGGTTCATCTTGACAGCATGGATGGAATGGGTTCTATCTGCTTGGCTATGTGAAAAGATTTGCCTGACCAGGCGGTGGCGCAGTGGATAGAGCGTCCGACTGGGATGCGGAGGACCCAGGTTCGAGACCCCAAGGTCGCCAGCTTGAGCGCGGGCTCATCTGGTTTGAGAAAAAAAAAAAAAAAAAAACTAAAGCTCACCAGCTTGGACCCAAGGTCACTTGCTTGTGCAAGGGGTTACTCAGTCTGCTGAAAGCCCACAGTCAAGGCACATATGAGAAAGCAATCAATGAACAACTAAGGTTTCACAATGAAAAACTGATGATTGATGCTTCTCATCTCTCTCCGTTCCTGTCTGTGTCCCTGTCTATCTCTCTAACTCTCTCTGTGTCTCTGTAAAAAAATAAAAAAATAAAAATAAAATAAAATAAATAAATAAAAAGATTTCTTTCTGTCTCTACAATCACTTAGTGGTTTGCCTATGATGCACGTCACAGTCTGGTTTAACGATTATTCAGCAAAAAAAAAAAAAATGTTCTCTTTCCCTGCTACCTTTGTGGAGAGGAATTCTGGGCTGGGAAATTTTGTTTTGTTTTGTTAATTATTTTTCACCAATACAGACCAAGACAGACAGGATCTCAGGAGTGCTAATCTAGTGCACTATCCACAGAGCCTCTAGTAAATTGGACAAGCAAAGCAAGAACTGACTGCTTACAAAGAAAATAGACAATTACCCGGAACTCCCCAATGAGAGCGTCAGTCCTGAGGGAACGGGAGTCTACCACCTGGAGGGAAAGATAAATGAAAACTCTCATTGAAAAGTAAATGTTGCCTGACCTGTGGTGGTGGATAAAGCATTGACCTGGAAATGCTGAGGTTGCCGGTTCGAAACCCTGGGCTTGCCTGGTCAAGGCACATATGGGACTTGATGCTTCCTGTTCCTCCCCCTTCTCTCTCTCTGTCTCTCTCTCTCTCTCTTCTCTCTCTCTCTCTCTCTTCCTCTCTTCCCTTTCTAAAATGAATAAATAAATTTTAAAAAATTTAAAAAAAAGAAAAAGAAAAGTAAATGTTGGCCTACACAGGGCCCAACCCAATAGCTCTTCCCTCCCGTACTCTATTCCAGATATTGTGCTAACCCGTGTTTAACCCACACAGGAACCCTAACAATAGATGCTATCATTACCCCCATCTTACAGATGAAGAAACAGGGACAAAGAAAGAAAGATCACAGGACTTGTGCAGAATCACACAACCCCTAAATGGCAGAGGCAGAGAGAGCACTTAGTTCGGCTCTGGAGCCCATCCTTTTAACTAAGAAACTCTATCGCCTTTTGGGGGAAAGGAGCAAAGAGCTGAGAAAGAAAAATCTTGGCCAGAAATGGGCACACAAACAAACACTGTGAGATGAAAACCACTGTGACACTGCAAGAATGACTTCAGAACCCTGACCCGAGACGCCTGGGGCGCTGAGCCGTGGGGTCTCCCCACACGGCTGCTGCCTCCAGCTGAACTGCTGAAGGCATTTCTGTGACCAGCAGAGCTTTGGGGTGAGCATTCCACATCACCCATCCCCCGAGCCCCCAGGCTTCTCGCACACACACATTCACAAGGACAGGCCTGCGTGTGCACACACAGCCCACAGAGAACGCTCTGAGTGCCCAAACGTACCGTGATAAAGATGGGCTCGTCAAACAGCTCCGCCGGAGAGTCAAACATGTTGAAGAAAAGAGTCTGTTCATTCAGGAAAAATGGGGGACAGTGAGTGCCTGCTGATCCCCCAGCCAGGGAGAGGGTCAGCCGTCAGCCCCAGCCTTCAGGTCTGGTCCACACAGAAATTGTGGTGTGAGCTCAGGCCAGCACTGAACTCTGGGGACCTGACAGATTCTGAGATGTTCCTCCCCTGACCTCACAGAGGTTGCCATCTCAGGGACAGGGTGAGTGGCTGGCCCTACAGGATGACAGGGATGTGGAGCTGTGGGAGCCCCAGGCAGGACTTAGAGCTAAAACTGGCTCTCCAGTTCCTCAGAAAGCCTATTCAAGAGCTGGCCCACCCTCCACCCAAAGTGCGCTCCCATTCAGAGGGCCCTCCGAGGCCTGAGCCCGGACACGCAGTGCCTCCCACCTCGTTGAAGAGTGGGCTGTTTCCCTTGTGGATCCGGGTCCGCTTGGTCTGCCCGGCAGCAGTGACCTTGACCACAGGCTTGATGTTTACCCCTGGCAGCTGGCGCCCCTCGATCACCTGGACCCTGATCTGAAAGCCAGGAGCGGGCATGAGCAGGAGGAAGCAGAAGTGCTCAGAAGCACCTACCCCCGTCCCCCGCCCCAAAACTGTCAGAAATCTTGGGGATCGTCCTCATTGCTGGCTTTTTGGGAAGGGTATTAAAAAAGAATTGGGAGAGCCTTGTAAAAACCTATTTTCCAACCAAGGTCCCTTGTGCCTATAAAATCCCACTGTGTCACTTAAGAGCTGCCAGCTACCCCAGGTAAGATACCAGCTTTAAATCCCAGGACGGAATCAAGGACCCAGCCCCAGGTCCGTGTAGCCATCAGCACCTCAGGTCCTTTGACGCTGATATTTTGAAGTGGCCTGAACAACTCTTCACTGACAATTCCTTCAGAGATCAAAATCAAATACTTAAGTGGTCCCTCTTTATCCTTTTTAAGATTCAATGCTGTCTCACATTCTAAGAAATAAATTAAAAGTTGTCTCCACTGAACTGTAAGTAAACAAAAGTCTCAAAAATATCTGCTTCCAAATTTTGGTAAAATATTTACAAATACGAAATTTTAAAATACTAAAACAATTTTCATTAAAAAATAATATGTTTACTGGTTCTAATTTCTAATCAGCAGTTATTTATATACTGATTGACTTTTTAAAAATAGCTATAGAATATATTATTAATAACAATGGAAAGGTAGGTAAGTGATTTTAATTATCTTCTTTTTGCCACCTTTTCCAAATTTTCTACAATAAAAATATTAACTTTCTGAGGAGAAAAAAGGCAATAAGAACATGAGGAAGCCTTAGCCAGGCAGTGGCGCAGTGGATAGAGCATCGGACTGGGATGCTGAGGGCCCAGGTTCAAAACCCCAAGGTCACTGGCTTTAGCGTGGTCATCACCAGCTTAAGCATGGGATCATGAACATGACCCCATGGTCACTGGCTTGAGCCCAAAGGTCACTGACTTGAAGCCCAAGGTCACTGGCTTGAGCAAGGGGTCACTGGCTCAGCTGCAGCCCCCCAGCCAAGGCACATATGAGAAAGCAGTCAATGAACAACTAAGGCACAGCTGCCTGACCTGTGGTGGTGCAGTGGATAAAGCGCCGACCTGGAAATGCTGAGGTCGCCAGTTTGAAACCCTGGGCTTGCCTGATCAAGGCACATATGGGAGTTGATGCTTCCAGCTCCTCCCCCTTCTCTCTCTCTGTTTCTCTCTCTCCCTCTCTCTCTCTCCTCTCTAAAAATGAATAAATAAAATTAAAAAAAAAAGATCTCTTTCGCAAAAAAAACCCAAAAAACTAAGGCACAGCAACAAAGAACTGATGCTTCTCATCCTTCTCCCTTCTTGTCTGTCTGTCCCTGTCTTGCGCATGCACACACTTAAAAAAAATATGAGGAATAATAAAAATAAGTTAAATTTTTGTCTTTCAGGCAAACATAGTGCTGATAGCTAGCACTTTCACCTAAATTACCATGATTTAGAATGAAAATATATTTTTACAATTTGTTGCACTTGATGAAAATTTGTTTCCTATTTTTAACTTTAAAAGTAGTTCTGAAGAGTTAAATATCACTAAATGCAACTATGTCAAAATGAGAAATTTTATAGAAAAGCAAAGGAATAAGCAAAGGATCAAAATTAAAAAGCAAATAAGAGTTTTGAATTAAAATATATCAAAGGGTTAATATTAGTTTTATTCTCTGAAGAGCTTGAACAAATTGAAGTTTCACAGACTTTCAGAAAAATCCACAGCAATAAGCAAGGCCATGGATACACAGAGGAGAAAGATAGACAGACAGAGCTGCATAGATCTGGGTGATCTTGTTAAAATGCAGATTCTGATTCAGAATCAGCAGGTCTGGGGTTCTGCATTTCTAACCAGCCTCCACATGACTGATGCTTGTGCTGCTGGTCCAAGGACCACACACTTTGAGCAGTAGGAGCTAACTTGCCAGATAAACTCTAGTTGAAAAACAGATAACAGATGTAAAGACAGGCTGAATCTGGCCCTGACCAGATAGCTCAGTTGGTTAAAACATTGTCCCTGCCCTGGCTGGTTGGCTCAGCGGTAGAGCGTCGGCCTGGCATATGGGGGACCAGGGTTCGATTCCCGACCAGGGCACATAGGAGAAGTGCCCATTTGCTTCTCCATCCCCACCCCCTCCTTCCTCTCTGTCTCTCTCTTCCCCTTCTGCAGCCAAGGCTCCATTGGAGCAAGGATGGCCCGGGCGCTGGGGATGGCTCCTTGGCCTCTGCCCCAGGCGCTAGAGTGGCTCTGGTCGGGGCAGAGCATCGCCCCCTGGTGGGCAGAGCGTCGCCCCTGGTGGGCGTGCCGGGTGGATCCCAGTTGGGCGCATGCGGGAGTCTGTCTGACTGTCTCTCCCCGTTTCCGGCTTCAGAAAAATACCAAAAAAAATAAAAAAATAAAAAATAAAACATTGTCGCCATATGCCAAGGTTACGGGTTCAATCCTGGTCAAAGCACATACAATAATCAACCAGTGAATCCATACATAAGTGGAACAACAAATCTATCTCTCCCTCTCCCTCCCCCCCATGTCTCTCTCTCTCCCCCCTTCCTCTAACTCTCAAATCAATAAATAATTTGTACGAAGGTAAGCTGAATCTCTACAGTGCACCCCCCCCCTTTTTAAAAGCAAAACCAAGAGTGGACAGAGATTTATTCTGGGGCCCCAAGATGTGAACTTGTGAAGCCCCGAGATGGGTACACTCTGCATCTTCTCAGGACCCAGAAAAAACAGACTTCCCCCAGAAGCGATTTAGGGATTTTTCCTGAGGCTAGACAGACAAGCAGGCACCTGGCACTAGCAAGGAGGAGACTGTGGTCATAGAAAGCCCGTTACCTGGAAGTCCTGTGGCTTGTCTGACAGCACCTTCCTGGGTGTGGGCGCACTTCTCTTCCTTTTACTGCCAGGGTGGTATGGTGGAGGATGGGAAGCTGGCTTCCTCGGAGTGGTTGGAGCCCCCGGGCCTGGGGCACCACTCTGATCCAGGAATGGCTCTGCCTCATCCCCCGTGAGCCCCTGGTCCTCTGTGTCCTCCTCTCCTGTGTCTGGGAGGAAAGGGTGCCAATGACTTCTGGGTCCCTTTGGCCCTGCCCTTGGGATCCAGCCTTGGTAATGGAGGATCCAAAGTGCATGGATATCAATACCCACCACCCCCTCCCTTGCCCCTCTCCCTCTCCTGCCAATGAGCCAGGATGGATGAGAAAGGAAGAGAAGAAGCTTCAACAGCTCAGATGTGGGGGCAGTCAGTCCAGTTAGTCAGCAGGAAGGAAGGAGAATGGCCCTCGCCCTCCCCAATGTGCTGCAAGATGAACCCCTCTGACCACCTCGGCTCACTCTTGTGAGCTGACGAGGGCAGCAATGAGATGGTTATGGGTAATAATAGGGTTGGGATCAGGACAGCACTGGCTGTGTCTCACCCGTGGGGACCAGCCACTTCTTTCCAGAGTATCTTGTGTCCACAGTGCTGTCACTGAGCAGGGACCAAGTCTCGGCCCGGCTCTGTCCCCCACCTGGCACATGGCAGGGCACAGCCCCAGGAGGGGAAGAGGGAGTGGGGTGTGGGAACCAGCCCAGCTCCTCTCCCACCCAGCCCCGCTCTCCCTACCCACCCCAGCTGACACAAAGCTCGGGAACAGACACCGTGTCTGTAGGGGACTGTCCCTCTCACCACCTTCCTGGCAGGACTGGGGATTGGTCACCTCAAAGAGACTCCGCTGAACGGCATGAACCTAACTCTGTCAACGCCACCTCACAAGCTGTCCCAGAACATTCAGGGCCCCAGGGCTTTCCACCATCTGTCACCAGGAACACCCCCTCTCCCCCTCAGCCTATACCCCAGTCCACAGTGACCCCCATCTCCAAGCTCAGATGGTGCAAGCCTCACCAAGATGGGCCCTACTCTGCCTTCCTCACAAGGGCCCCCAGGGCTGGGCCCCGGGGCAGGCTGAGCGCACATGAGGACGGGCCACTCGGGTTTAAGGTCTGTTTGCCTCTGAGTCTCTTCACCATGACAGAAGCTGTAGGCCCTTTCCCCTGGGTGGGACACACACCCCTCCCGCCCATCTGTGCAGCTTCTTGCCCACTCCCACAGACTGGACACACAGGCCCACCACTGGTAAGCCCGCCACCCTGGGCTTGGTCCTCCCTTGAGAAGCCCAGCAGAGGCAAGGGAAGAGAGCTGAAGCAACTCTGGGACTTCACTAATTGTATGCTCTTTTCACAACTGATAAACTACAGGCCCAGAGAGGGAGAGTGGTAAGAGCAAAGTCACACAGCTACTTGGTGTCAAGGACAAGACTGTAGTTCATGTTCCCTGTCTTTAACCCAAAGCTCTTTCAAGGGAAATCCAGCTCTTTTGTCATATGTCATCACCAAAGGCCGGCTAGGTGCAGGGCATGGAAGCACTGGGCACTGGGGGAGGGTGGGGCCCCAGGTATCGGCTGGAGCGGACCCCATCCCAGCCAGGCATGTTCTCTGAAGCACCCACCCATCTGGAGCCACACGGTGCCGAGCACCCAGCCCAGGCAGAGCTCCTGCCCTGGACAGCTGGAGGGGGGAGCACATCCTCACACTAATCCTAGTGACGCCTACGGGAGCACACTGCCTGCCTTTTCCCTGCGTGGCAGAGGCAGCTCCCAGGATTCCCACCCACCAGTGCCCTCTCTTCTCCCCCCACCTGGGGAAAGCAGCACATGCAGCTGAAGCCTGGCTGTGGCCCACCCCCAGGCTCGGAGTGCTGGCTGGGCTTCCTCCCCTGGGCCCCGCCGAGGTGAGGTGACGGGGCTCCTCACCAGCCATCATATCCTGGTCAGGCAGAGTCGGGGAGGGCTCCAGAGGAGTCATGGGTGGGAACAGCGGCACGGCTCCAGGGAGCGGCGTGTAGGACACCTGCAGGACCAGCGAGGCCTGGAAGAGAGGGGGGTGTGGGGCAGCAGGTCCGCTGTTGGTCTCAGACCAGCGCCCTCCACCGTCTTTCCTGTTCCTATCATTCCCTCCACCGAAGAAGAGAGCTCTGACAGGGGTCGGGTCTGCAGGAGAGCCACTCCCAGGGCTCCATCAGCTTCATCAGGTGGTCACGCGCACAGAATCTGAAGTCAGGTTCCACACCCAGGTGCTGTGCAAACTTAGGCAAAAGCTGTAACCTCTCTGTGCCTGTTTCCTCCTCTATAAAACTGGGGTAGTAATAGCAATAGCACCATTCCCGGGGCCCAGTGAGGACTAAATGAGTTGATAGAGCACAACATAAGCTTCTGTAAGTGACTCAGCATTCCAGCCTCTCCCTCATGACTTTTCCTGTCTTCAGGAAGGAGCTCCCTTAACCACTCTGCTCAGTCATGAGCCGGCCCACCCGGTGTCTCCACAGAGAGCTCAGCCTTGTTCTGCTCTAGGATGTTCTGCTCTTTCCACCCAGACGCACCTCTGACCCCACCTCACGTCCAGCTGCTTCAGCTCTGACCAGCCAAGAGGGGAGTGACTGGTCACATCATTCACATGGATGAGGGAGCTCTGCCTTGTGCCCCCGCCCACCTGGCCCCACCCCTGTTCAAAGGGGCGCCTGAACCTGGAGAAAAGGCACAGTAGCAGCAGGCTCTCCAGCCTCGCAGCTCCTAGGCCACTGGGGGCCTGGCCGAGCCTTCCCTGGAACCCCAAATCCAGCAGGCCTCCTGGGGCAGCCTTTCTATCAATCAAACTAATAAATGCTCTAGTTAAGAAAGTTTGGGCCTGACCATGTGGTGGCGCCCGCCGTGGGTAGAGTGTCAGACTAGGAGGCAGAGGGTTGCTGGCTTGAGTGCAGACTCATCTGGCTTGAGCACCAGCTCACCAACTTGAGCATGGGGTCACTGGCTTAAGCATGGGATCATAGACATGACCTTATGGTTGCTGGCTCAAGCCCAAAGGTCACTGGCTTGAGCAAGGGGTCACTTGCTCTTCTGTAGCCCCCCGGTCAAGGCACATATGAGAAAGCAATCAATGAACAACTAAAGTAACACAACTATGAGTTGATTCTTCTCATCTCTCTTTCTTTCCCTCTCTCTCTCTGGAAGGAAGAAAGGGAGGGAGGGAGGGAGGGAGGGAGGGAGGGAGGGAGGGAGGAAGGAAGGAAGGAAGGAAGGAAGGAAGGAAGGAAGGAAGGAAGGAAGGAAGGAAGGAAAAACGGAAGGAAGGAAAGAAGGAAAGAAGGAAGGGAGGAAGGAAGGAAGGAAGGAAGGAAGGAAGGAAGGAAGGAAGGAAGGAAGGAAGGAAGGAAGGAAGGAAGGAAAAACGGAAGGAAGGAAAGAAGGAAAGAAGGAAGGGAGGAAGGAAGGAAGGAAGGAAGGAAGGAAGGAAGGAAGGAAGGAAGGAAAGAAGGAAGGAAAGAAAAGTCAAAGAGAGACTGATGAATACTCAGAGGGAAGGAGACTACAGGGACAAAACAACAAACACAACACATGGTCCTTAATTGGACACTGTTGAAAAAGTTGATGAAATTCGAATAATGTCAGTGGATGTAGTGCAATCTCAATGTTAATTTTATCAGTGTTGAAGGTTGTGTTATGGATCAGTAGGAGAAAGTTCTTATCAGAGAAAATACACACTAAATTCAGGGAGATGGGCCCCATTCTTCATGTCTCCCACTCCAGCACCACTATGCAGACATCCTATTACAAGACCTCTATCAGTCAGTCATGTGTCCAGAAAAACATGCTGGCCTGCACCAGGAACCTCGGTCACCCATGTCTGCCATCTTGGGGTCACAGTCAACAATATCACGGAATTCTGGAGGGTCCGGTCTGGCCCCCAGGCTAGAAGGGTCCAAGAAAGCAAAGGCAAAGACAGGGGACAACTCCTCAGATCCTCCTACAGGCTATGCGGCCAGGCTCTGGGGTCCTTCCCCCACCCCACCACGCTCAGCCCCACTGCTTGCTGCCTACTTCCTGGGCTACAATTCCAACACTGCACTCGGAAAAAACCTAATGTAGACCTCCCTGGCACCCACTTCCAGAATGAACAAGAATTCCATTTATGTGCCTGGATCGTATTTACCTTTCCCTCAGACAGTATCCAGAAGCTGGCAGGGTAAAATGTGGCCCTGAGCTGAGCAGAGGGTGGGGTGGGGGCAGGTGGCAGCATCTTTGAACTGCTTGAAGGAAACTCAAGTTCACCAGAACACTTTGCCCACCTCTGGCCCCTGTTCCCAACACACAGAGCCCTCCTGGCTCTGAGACCCACTAGGTTTCATGTGTTCTCGTCATCCAATGGGTTCCTTCTGATCCGACACTGGCTGCTAAGGCTGTGAGGATGCCGACACCACGTTCCTGGGGTAGCCGTACCCCAACGAGCAAGCTGCTCTCTCTCAAAAGCTATTTGGGAGCATGTTACTTCTTTCCTCCATGTGTGTCCACACCCCCCTGGGCCGGAGACTCCCCCAGGGGGACAGTGTTTTCCTCTTCAGTCTAGAATCTGTCTGAGGATAGATTTGGCATCTTCTCATGGCACGCAGCCCACTGTGCTACATCTGAAGGGACTTAGGTGAGAACACTGAGTGACAGGCCAACGGAGTCCATGCCCAGCCTGCAGCAGCTCCCCCCTTCCAAGGTTTTCTAAGGATCCCACAGGCCCTCTACCACTCCATCAGCAGGTTCCTCCATCAGTGGCCCTCTGAGGCAAGCTGAGCTACACCCAGCTGGGGACGCCTGGCATGCTCTGTCCATTGGACTCAGCCCAGAAATCAGCTGCAATAAAAGGCCAGTGAGAATCTATAGCTTCTGGCAGGTCTCTCTGTCCCTTCTGTCATATCCCCGGTTTTCTGTGCTAGCCCCAGATCCAGGTAGGAAGCCCCAGCTCAGAGGCTCTTGGGACATACCTGGGGCTGCACTGTGACTTAGTGCTGTCACAGAGACTAGAAGATGGTCCTGGACACTCCCCACAGGCCAGACCTGCCTCCTGGGCAGCAGGGAGAGAGGCCCCATCTCTCCCAGTTGTGCTCAGTGGTGGCTAAACCAAGCAGGGCCCAGCCTTCTTCTCCTATCCATCACCTTCTGGTCTGCATATACCCTTCTTGGAGACATGGTTGTGAAAGATTGACAAGCTCTGCAGACAACCAGGAATCCCAACCCAGGATACAGAAAGCAGCATGTTCCTAGCAGGTGAGCCAAGCGCAGACAGATCATGGGAACCAAGACTGAGAGGAGGAGAGGTGAGGGCTCTGGAATGTCACCAGCCTGACTCAGCCCCATGGACAGGGACCAAGTGTGAAACACTGTCTCAGGGGGCAGATGTGCCTTTGAGCTTGGGGTGGAGCAGGTGCAAAACTTGCAGGAACCACCGGTGTCACGGATGCACATAGAGCTGGAGTGGAGAAACATTTGAGCAGCTCAACCAGGAAGTCAAACCCTGGCTGGAGGCACTGAGGGCCAGACCACAACAAAGTGGGAGCCCCATCCCTGAGCTGTGATGGAGAAGCACCATCCACGTTCCCTGATTCCAATGTCTCTCACCAGCTGCCTGGATGCTACCATTTCTCCATTAGCGCTTTACACCTTTAGAGTTAGCCACAGCCCTTTCCAGGCATCCTGAGGGGTGTTCCAGAGGTCCCCGGAGTCCTTCTTAACTACAGTGATATGCTATTGGGATTTATAAGAAATATACATGTGGTCTGACACCCTGTTTCTGGCACAGAGCTCCTAAAACCCTTGGGATTTCCTAATGATAAAAGCATGAAGATGTCTTTCATTACATTAATGAAGTGACTTTTGAAAAGCATCTAAGGATGGGGCTGGTGGTCAGTGGAGACAATCATGTGATTAGAGCATTGGAACTTCCAACCCCATGTTCTCCCTGTCCCTTCGTTGCCCCTGCCCCAGCCACCCCAAGCTCCAGGAAGGAAAGAGGAGCTGGAGATTGAGTTTAATCACCAATGGCCAACGATTTAATCCATCATGCCTGTGTAATGAAACCTCCATAAAACTGCAAAAGGACAAGGTTTAAAGAGCTTCTGGGCCCGTAAACACACACGCGGAGGTCGGGGAGAGCGGTGCACCCGCAGAGGCAGGGAGCTCCTCAGCCCGTTCCCTGCACCTCGCTTTACGTACCTCTCCCATCTGGCTCGTCCCTTTTCTAAGAAACCAGTACTCTAGTAAGTGACAAGTTTCCCTAGGTCCTGTGAGCCACTCTAGCAAATTAACTGAACCCAAGGACGGAGCTGTTGTAATTTTCCCATCCAAGTACTAACCAGGCCCGACCCTGCTTAGCTTCCGAGATCAGACGAGATCGGGCGCGTTCAGGGTGGTATGGCCCTAGACGCTGTTGTAATTTTCAATCTATCACTAGTCGGTCAGAAGCACAAGTGACGACCTGGACTTGCGATTGGCATCTGAGAGTTGGGGGGCAGTCTTGTGGGACTGAGCCCTTACCCTGGGTAATCTGACGCTATCCCCAGGGAGGTAGGGTCAGAACTGAGTTGAACTGTAGGACACCCAGGTCGTGTCAGAGAATTGCTTAGTGGTATAGGGGGAAAACCCACACACCTATGCTGGAAGGTGGAACTAGAAACAATTAGGAACTAGGAGGCTGGAGAGTGCAAAGAGAAGTCAAGAGGAGGTTCAGGAGACAGGCTGACTGAACGCTGCACTGAACCAGAGTGTCCTACCAGTGAGTACAGGTGGAGAAAGGAATGGATTCCCCTGGGAAGAGGCATCAACCTGTGCAGTAAGCACCCCAGCCTTCACTGGCCTAACACTCCTCAGGAAAAAGTTCCTGCCTCAGGAGGGAAGTAAACCAGGAGTCTATTCAAGTCCCTTCCACCCCTGAGAGTGTAGTAGCTGCACCTCCAGATTCACGTCCCCACTTGGACATCAATTCACTGGGTGACGTCAGTCAGTCATCTTCTTTCTCTAGGTCTTGGCGCCAGTAGTGATGCCATTCAGCGCTCTACCCAGACTGGCCACTTCTGACTCACCAAGGCAGCCAGGAGCACCCCGTATACACACTCACACACACACACTCCATGGAGGAAGGTAGCCCCACTCCGTCTGAAAGAATTCAGTCCAGAATCCCTGTGGGCGTCACGGGGAAGAAGTTTTTCCAAATCGATAGTTCCCCCAGTGCATCCTGGGAGGCTGACCCAGAGGGAAGGTCAGGAACTCTACAGACCAGGAAGAAAGAGCCCTTCAGGGTATATTTAGCTTACTAAAAATAACAGACGGCCAGAGATGAGGGCTGGGAATTGTCTGCAGGGATGGGGAGAGCACAGGGAAGGCTGGGGGAGGACAATGGAGGAGAGGAAGGGAGTCTGATAGGTCCCGGTGACAAGGGAGAGGGATGTCTGTCTGTCTCCTTTCCCTTGTAATCTATGACCCAGATGAGTCAGATATTCTGGATGTGAAGAAGGGGGTTGGGTGGTGAGAAATGGCTGCCAGGGAGACTGGGGTGGGGGCACAACCAAGGCTGTGGGAAGCTTGGGAAGACATCAATTTCTAGTGAAAAACCAACCGCAGGAAGGGACGCAGGGGCAGGCCAAGCTGGTGTGAGGCAAAGATGACTCGAGCTCTTCAGGTGGGGCTGGGCTCCCTCTTGTTCCCCCTCCCATCTCTTCCGCCCCGGAGCCCTCCAGGCACCCTGAGTCCAGAAGCTGGCCTGAGGCAGAGGCCCCATGAGCACTTACCCCCGTAGGCTGCTTCTTGGTGTCCAGCAGTGGGGCATTGAAGCTGGCAGACAGACTGGGGGTGGCAAGGATCTCCCGGAGTGGGATCTTGGCTTCCCCCAGGAACCTGAGAGGAGGAAAAAGTGGACTAAGGAAAACTAGTCTAATGTGCCCGGCTCTTCCCCCACCATCATCTTCATAATCCTCACCACCACCACCCAGGAAAGCTGATCTGCCTAGAACAAACCAGAGTCACCTAGGACCCATCAAAGCTCCCCCTTCCCCCAGTCACCCTGTGCACCATCCCTGGAAGGCCGGACCCCTCTCTCTGCACAGGAGAGACAAAGGATACCTTCCCTTCCCCCAAGGTCAACTTTGACCCCTTTAGGCCCCTCCCCAGAGGCCCAGCCCCACCCTCCTCTCTGTCTGGGTGCCCCACATGAGGGCTGTCTTGACTATCAGACCTCAACAATCCACCAGACTGGCATCTCCTGAAAGCAGAGGCACTTTCTCCACTATCACATCTGCAGTGATCCCACACTTAAGCAGCTACTTCGGCCATGCTAACACAGCTATCTATACTGGTTTCCCAGAGCCTGGCCAACAATGATCATAAATGAAGAACAAACAGACTTTCCTGCCTTCAAACAGGGGGAAGAGAAAGTTGGGGTAGGAGAGACGTGCCCCACTCCCAAGAGAGGTCTAGGACGGCCACAGCCCACACAGCTGAGGCCACCTCTCTGACTGAGGGAAGGGGGTCCCATAAATGGTTAGGCTCTTAGGATAGAGTAATTTACCATGTGATGATCAGTAAAGGGACCCTGCAAAAAGTGTCGGGGGAAATGGTTATGTTCCCTAAGCCCATGTTTTTCAACTGCTGGTACGTCAGAAATTTTATGCCGGTCCACAAAAGTTCTGATGTTGTATGAAGATTACAGAGTCTATAGTCATTGGGTCCATAATCTTCACACAACATCAGGGTGGTTAACTCTTTCGTGGAGAGCCACAAAATTTCTGGCAGACCAGCGACTGAAAACCACTGCCCTGAGCTATGAAATGGGAAAACTGCATTCCACAGTGGCAGATGGCCCTCAGGGGCTGCAAATAGCCCGTGTCAATCACAGTCATAGCCTGGTGCCTGCACTGAACTTCTGCATGCTACCTGCACACAAATAAGAAACAGCCACAGGTGTCCTTTCATCATTTGTGTCTTAATTTTATTCCTAATGTATAAATAGTACAGCTGTTATCTGAGACCTTTCTTTTTTTGGTCTTTGTACCTACTGATTTAAATATGGGTTTTTACGACTTCACAACATAAAACTTCAATCCTGACATAATAAACTAATTTTTAAAACTGACTGCTTACAACAGCACACCCATTAGGATGGTTACTATTAAAAAAACCCCAGAAAACAACAAATGTTGGTGACAATGTGAATAACTTGGAACCCTGTACACTGTTAGTAGGAATAAAAACAAGTGGAGCCGCTGTGGAAAGCAGTATGGTGGTTCCTTTAAAAGTCAAAAATAGAACTACGATATGATCCAGCAACACTTTTGGGTATTTACCCAAAAGAATTAAAATCAGGGACTTAAAGAGATAATTGTACACCCACGTTCATAGTAGCATTATTCACAATAGCTAAAAGGTGGAAGCAACCCAAAAGTCTGTCAACAAATGAATGGATAAGCAAAATGTGACATATACAAAGAAAGGAATATTATTCAAACTTAAGGAGAGAAATTCTGACATCGGCTACAATGTGGATGAACCTTGAAGACATTATGCTAAGCGAAGACAGAAACAAAAAGGTAAATATTGTATAATTCCACTTATATGAGGTGCCTGCAACCGGCAAGTTTACAGAGATGGGAAGTAGAATAATGGTTCTCCAGGGCTGGGTAGACAGGCGGAAAGGGGACTTATTTTTTAGTGAGCACAGAGTTTCAGTTTGGGGTAACAAAAAAGTTCTGAAGAAAACAAATCCCTAAACAATCAAAAGCAACATTGGTATCAAGTCACTTTAGCTAGTAACTTTAAAACAGTTATTGATTATATATCACTAAGGACAAAAAGAACTGCAAAAATATCCTAAACTGTTCTCAGGAATTATATTCTTAGTGATAGCATTGGTGTTCTTTTTTTTGTTGTTGTTAAGATTTTATTTATTGGTTTTCGATAGAGGAGATAGGGAGAGAGAGATAGGGCAGGGGGAGGAGCAGGACTGTGCCTTGACTGGGCGACCTCAGCATCCCAGGTCAACACCCTATCCACTGCGCCACCACAGGTCAGCCACTCTGGTGTTCTTACCTCAAGACTGTTGGGCATATATTGTGAGAAAAGTAATGAGTGTGTTGAAAAGTAAGATGTTTAACATGGGATAGAGAAAGTAGAGGTGAAGTTCAATCAAGTTAAATAAAAACCTTATTTTAAAAAGTTCTGGAGATAGATTGAGGTGATAGCACAATAGTGTGAATGTGCTTAATGCCACTGAACTGTACGCTTAAATGGTGTGAGCAAAAAGGGTGCTATGTAAGAAACCTGACAAGCTCAAGTCAAAGCGGGTAGTCACATCCTAGGCCTACAACTTCCTTAACAAAAGTCAGTCTTTACCATAATGAAGCCTTGTTTACCTTTCTTATGTATCTAGGATAACATGTCATTTTTTTATTATCATTTATTTTAGAGAGAGAGGAAGGAAGAGAGAGAGAGAGAAGATGCATTCATTGATTGATTCTTGCATGTGCCCTGACCGGGGATCGGACCCACAGCCTTGGTGTATGGGGACCATGATCTAACTTGTTAGAGTAATTTTCTTTTCCTACCCCTTGAAGACACAACCCCAGACACTAAAACCACAGAACACTTCATTGTTATCTGCTCCCTGCATCCGATCTCCATGTGCCGTACACGTTCTTGTTGATTATTCCATACCCACCAATGTAGAAGTGTTTCTCTGTTTTGCTTTTTATCCAATGCTAGAAACTTCCCCACTTGCTTTCTTCCACCTCCTTAATCTATCACCAATGGATTTCATGTATGTTTCTAACATTTTCTCCTTTAATTCTAAGTGTATACAAGAGACTGCAAAACTGTCATTCTCCGGAGCATTTTCTCAATTCATTGAGATTTTATTTCTGGGCATGTCCTCAAAACTTGGTTCAAATAAACTCATAACACTTTGCTTTGTTGACAGTGGTTAAAATGGTAAGTTTTTTCATGTATGGTTTACCATGATAAATAAGTAAGCAAACGAGCTACTTATCTAAGCTTCTGGACAATAAAATCTCTCCATTTCCAGCCCTCTTGGAATCAGTAGACTCTTGGTTACCTCACAGGTTCCCTTGCTAACACGGCAATAGCCTGATATATGTTCAAGACTTTTTTTAAGTATGAGGAGGGGAGATAGAGAGACAAACTCCCACATACACCCCAACTGGGATCTACCTGGCAACCCATCTGGGACCTATGCTTGAATCAACTGAGCTATTTTCAGTGCCTGAGGCCAATGCTCAGACCAACTGAGTTATCCTCAGCGCCCAGGGCTGATGCTCAAACCAGTCAAGCCACTGACTTGGAATGGGGAAAGGAGAAGAGGGGAAGAGAAGCAGACGGTCACTTCTCATGTGTGCCCTGACCAGGGATCGGACCTGGGATGTCCACACTCCTGGCCAACGCTCTACCCACTGACCCAACCAGCCAGGGCAAGGCCAATTTTTCTAACATTTCCTAAAAAAAAGAACTAAACTGAGATGTTCATTAATACTCATTTCCGGGTTCTAGTAGAGAACATTGCTAGTAGCGTCACATTTTCTAGAATTTGGACTGTTTTCTGTAATATATCTTATCAGTATGGAACAAACTTATACCACAGTTCACTAAGCTAGGGCTCCCAAGTGTTTCCATCCCCTAGCCAGTGAGGGAGGGGGTATATCTGTCACCAGTGTGTTGCCTGAAGTGTCCTCAGGACCCAGGCATTATAAAAAAGACCTGACAGTGGGTATGGAGGATCCATGTATTCATGTGACACTGGCAATCAGAGTCACCTTGTCCTTCATGAGGAAACCAAGACAGCAGAGTGGAGAGACTTGCTTGAGCAATTCAATTCATCTTAGGGAGCCTGCCTGGAGAGTCAGTCCCCAGATTCCCTGATGGGTCAGCCCAGGGCAGCGGAGAGCAGAGGGAGCAGCAGGCCTGGTCAGGAGCCACACACGCTGAGGCCTGAGCAAAGCCAGGCCTCCTCTGCCTCCCTTTCTGGCACCCAGCCCGCCCAGCACCCCCTCCCCACCCCCAGGAGAATTCCAGGAAGAGGGGCAGGAACAATGGAAGGAAATGCAGAAGGAAGCGCCCGCCCCACCCCTGCCAGTCCATGAAGAACTGTTGTTATTTCCTCCCTTAAATGTCTCTCTGAGCTGTGAACTGCCCCCATCTGCCACCCCTGCCATAGACTCTAAAAGTTCCTTTGAGGAGCTGGGTGGCTTCACAGTCCCCACTCCCCCAGAAGGAAGGGCTGGGGGGCGGCTATCAGTCCCAAAGCCTCAGGAGAAGGCTGCCCCTGATGGGGCGGCACAGATCGGTCTGGGAGGGAGGCCTGGGGGAGGAGAGGAGGGACTATGGGAGGGCCCAGAACCTAGAGGACTCCCACCTCATCTGGAGATCAAGAGTAAGTAAGACACAGACCCTAGGGCTCAGAGGCCCTCCAAATCAGGAGTGCCCCACTCTGAGTAGGCACTAACCAGTGGCTACGGGTGGCAGACAGGATTCAGTAGGGCTCAAAAAAGGCAGGGGGGCCCCAGGGTGCTGCACAGGCTGCCTTGTAGCTCTGGGTGTGTGCAGAGCCTGGCTGGTTGTACAGAAACCCCCACGGGCCTTGACCCTACCCTCTGCAGCCTACTCAGAGAAAAATGCCACTGCTCACCCAGCCTCCACAGACCCGGACTCCCTCCTGGCGGTCTGCCCTCTGGGGCTCCTGGAATGTGGGGGGCAGAAGAAGTGTAGGGGCTGAAAGAGCTGCTGCAGTTCCAAAGACAGCATGACGCAGGAATTAGCAGAGGGGAGAGAAGAGATCAAAGTGGTTTCCCTATTGACCGGGCACACATTTTTCCTCCCTGGAAAAAGAATCCATTCCGAAGTTCACGGTCCAGCAGGGCAGTAGGGAATGGATTCTTGGGGTGGTGGCTTCCAAATCTGAGCCTTAAGTGGGAGGGTATGAATTAAGGTGGCCAAGTAAGTTTATTTTAATAAAAAACAAAGAAATCTAAACAATTTTATTTTAAAACATTGGGCCATTTTCTATCACACTTTGTAAGAAGAAGCCATGGGAGAAAAGTCAAATGCCCACCATGGAAGAGGGGTAAGTGAAGTATAGTACAGTCAAGCCGTGGAAAGTGGGAAGTACACCATGCACTTTTTTGGGGGGGTTAATATAAATTTTTTTCATTTTATTGAATTTATTGGGGTGACAGTGGTTAACAAAAACACCATAGACTTTTTTTTTTTTTTTTTTTTTGCATTTTTCTGAAGCTGGAAACAGGGAGAGATAGTCAGACAGACTCCCGCATGCGCCCGACCGGGATCCACCCGGCACGCCCACCAGGGGGCTATGCTCTGCCCCCTCCGGGGCGTCACTCTGTCGCGACCAGAGCCTCTGTCGCGACCAGAGCCACTCTAGCGCCTGGGGCAGAGGCCAAGGAGCCATCCCCATTGCCCGGGCCATCTTTGCTCCAATGGAGCCTTGGCTGCGGGAGGGGAAGAGAGAGACAGAGAGGAAGGAGAGGGGGAGGGGTGGAGAAGCAGATGGGCGTTTCTCATGTGTGCCCTGGCCGGGAATCGAACCCGGGACTTCTGCACGCCAGGCCGACACTCTACCACTGAGCCAACCAGCCAGGGCTACCATAGACTTTTATACAAAAAATCTTCAAGATATATTACTACATTTCTTTTTTTAAAGTGCTAAAAGTGTGTATGATATGCTACCAACACTTAGAGTAATGAAAAGCACGGTAGTAAAAAAAGAAAAGATGCGCTTGACCAGGCGGTGGCGCAGTGGATAGAGCATCAGACTGGGATGCAGAAGGACCCAGGTTAGAGATCCCGAGGTCGCCAGCTTGAGCGCGGGCTCATCTGGTTGAGCTGAGCAAAAAAAGCTCACCAGCTTGGACCCAAGGTCGCTGGCTCAAGCAAGGGGTTACTCGGTCTGCTGAAGGCCCACGGTCAAGGCACATATGAGAAAGCAATCAATGAACAACTAAGGTGTCGCAACGCACAACAAAAAACTAATGATTAATGCTTCTCATCTCTCCGTTCCTGTCTGTCCCTGCCTATCCCTCTTTCTGACTCTCTCTCTGTCTCTGTAAAAAAAAAAGAAAGAAAGAAAAGATGTCCTGGCCAGTTGGCTCAGTGGTAGAGCATCAGCCTGGTGTGTGGATGTCCCATGTTCAATTTCCAGTCAGGGCACACAGGAGAAGCACCCATCTGCTTCTCCACTCCCCCATTCTTACTTCTCTCTCTCTCTCTCTCTCTTTATATATATATATCTTTCTCTCTCTCCCCCTCCTGCAGCCATGGCTCGATTAGAGCGAGTTGGTCCCAGGTGCTGAGAATGGTTCCATGGCCTCCGCTCAGGAGCTAAGAAGAGCTTGGGTCTGACAAGGCAGTTGTGCAGTGGATAGAGCATCAGATTAGGATGCAGAGGACCCAGGTTTTAACCCTCAAGGTCACTGGCTTGAGCTCAGGCTTATCTGGCTTGAGCGCTGGCTCACCAGCTTGCACATGGTGTTGCCGGCTTTAAGTGTGGAATCATAGTCATGACCTCATGGTCACTGGCTTGAGCCCAAAAGTCACTGGCTTGAGCAAGGGGTTACTAGCTCAGCTGGAGCCCCTGGTCAAGGCACATATGAGAAAGCAATCAATGAACAACTGAGACACCACAATGAAAAATTGATGCCTCTCATCTCTCCCCCTTCCTGTCTATCTGTCCCTCTCTCTGAAACTCTCTCTGTCTCTGTCAAAAGAAGAAGGAGGAGGAGGGGGGGGAGGAGGAGGAGGAGAGGAAGAGGAGGAAGAGGAAGAAAAGGAAGAAGAGGAAGAAAGAAGAAGAAGAAGAAAAAGAAGAAGAAGAAGAAGGAGAAGGAGAAGGAGAAGGAGAAGGAGAAGAAGAAGATAACAACAACTCGGTTGCCAAGCTCTGGAGCAACACCCCAGATGGACAGAGCATCACCCCCTAGTGGGCTTACTGGGTGGATCCCGGTTAGGGCACATGTGGGAGTCTCTCCCTGCCTCTCCTCTGCTCACTGAATTAAAAAAGAAAAACGCATGGTGGTGGCCACCGGCTGAGAAAACAGGAGAGTGGGCAGCTACTACTTAATGGTACAGAGCTTCTGTTTTACAGATGAAAAGAGTTATGAAGATAGGTGGTGGTGATGGCTGCACAGTGATGTAAATGTATTTAATACCATTGAGCTACAAGCTTAAAAATAGTTAAGATGATCATTGTGATACATATTTTACCATTATACAAAAAAACTATTTAAAAAAATATATGCTGGCCCTGGCCGGTTGGCGCAGTGGTAGAGCGTCGGCCTGGTGTGCAGGAGTCCCGGGTTCGATTCCCAGCCAGGGCACACAGGAGAAGCACCCATCTGCTTCTCCACTCCCCCCCTCCTTCCTCTCTGTCTCTCTCTTCCCCTCCCGCAGCCCAGACTCCATTGGAACAAAAAGATGGCCCGGGCGCTGGGGATGGCTCCTTGGCCTCTGCCCCAGGCGCTAGAGTGGCTCTGGTCGCGACAGAGCGATGCCCCGGATGGGCAGAGCATCGCCCCCTGATGGGCATGCCAGGTGGATCCGGTCAGGCGCATGCGGGAGTCTGTCTGACTGCCTTCCCGTTTCCAGCTACAGAAAAAAAAAAGAAATAAAATATATATATATATATATATATATATATATATATATATATGCTACCTATTGTGTGAAAAAAGAAGAAAGTCAGACTCTATATTGGTGATTAAGCAATTATATAAAAATTCTGGAATGATAGATAAGAAAATAAGAACAGTGGTACCTGTGGGGGAGGGGTGAGACCCAGGCAGATGAGAGACAGAAATGACAGGGAGAATTTCTGCTGCATTCTTTTCTTATTGTTTTTGTTTTGGTAACAAATAAAATTTAAATTTTTACCAACTCAAAAACTAAATTTAAAAATGAAACATAAAACCTTTAAAATCTTATCATTTATTCATTCAAAAATATATTTATTTAGTATATCTAGCAAAACACGCCCCCTGATGGGCGTGGAATTTACCTCCAGGAACAACTTTCCTCCTATAGACCAAGTGTGTACTGGCTACAGTTCCAAGCGCTTTACATACACCGATCTCACTGGCACTAGGCCCTGTGGAGCGGGCACTGTCCTTGATCAATCCACCATACAAATGAGGATACTGGGACTCAGAAAGGCATTTGACCTGCCTGATTTCACACAAGTACCAGGCAGATCCTATTTCAAGGCTTTGCCACGCACCCCGTGCCAGCCCACCTGGGACAACTCAGAGCCCCATGAACACAAAATGAAAGAAACACAAAGGTCCTTGGGTTGCTTTATCCTTAGAAAAAGGAACCCAGCCTATAAATTTGATCTGGTTCAACTCTTTAAAAAATCAAATCCAGCCTGACCAGGTGGTGGCGCAGTGGATAGAGCTTCGGACTAGGATGCAGAGGACCCAGGTTCGAGACCCCGAGGGCGCCAGCTTGAGGGCAGGCTCATCTGCTTTGAGCAAAGCTCACCAGCTTGGACCCAAGGTCGCTGGCTCGAGCAACGGGTCACTCGGTCTGCTGAAGGCCCGCGGTCAAGGCACATATGAGAAAGCAATCAATGAACAACTAGGGTGTCCCAATGAAAAACTAATGAATGATGCTTCTCATCTCTCTCCATTCCTGTCTGTCCCTTTCTCTGACTCTCTCTCTGTCTCTAAAAAAAAAAAGAAAAAAAAAATCAAATCCAAGCTGTATCAACCATGACTTATTTTCTGTATTTTGATGCTTTGATGTCTGAGGCCTGCTGACCCTGAAGAGGCTGCCTCTCCCAGGGCTAGCCAGTTTCTAGAAACAGTAAATGATGCACCTGCACGTGCTACTTCCACATGCAGACCAGCCAATCCAGGCCCACAGCCCCACCAGTGTGGGCTCTTATACTCCAGGGCACTATTCCCTGCCCCGATCACGCCAGGGCCAGGCACCACACAGTTCCAGGCAGCCACTACATTCCAGAACCTGCCAAAATTATTGAAACTAGCCAATCCTAAACTCTCTTACCCGGCCTTGCAAGTCCTTTCCCAGGAGCCAAGTGAAGGCTCCTTCCCACATTTTTTCTTACTCCTCTGCCTCCTGGCTGACCCTGTGCTTCCCAAGTGGCCCTGCCTGGCATGGCTGGTCCTTTCCTCTTGGGAATTGGAACCAATAAGATTTCCAAAGGCAATCATCTCCTAATCTGTTGGCCTCACCAAAGCTGAATAATAATTAGAAAAGCCCTATATTTTAAGTCACAAGTCTGCTAATGCTTTGTTGGGAAGATTAGGGGTAAATGGTCATTTCTTAGAGCTCACTAATTGTACTCTGTAGATGGGCAAAACTCTCATATGATGGGGAGACTGGAGCTCTAGTAGCCCGCACTGTGCACCGGAGTTGTCAGGCGGTGGCCTCGAAGGCTGGGCCCTGAGGAGAGGGAACCGAGTTGAAAGAGACAGGGGTCCAGTTAGGTAGAGTCCAGATCTGGCAACTTGGCAGTTGGCTGAAATGCCTGGAGAAACCAGCCAGAAACCATGGACAGGGTTGCCTCTCTCTGGATAGCCAAAGGACCCTAAGAGAGCAACTCTTCCACTGAAAGTGGTCTCCATGCCGGCAGAGAAACCCAAGGCCTTCCCCCACGCCATGATGCTGGGAGCTGAAGAGGAAAGGCCGCAGGAGCCCAGAGAGTGCTGGAGCCCCGGCTGCGAGGAGCCGTGTTAGAGAGCCAGAGCTGAGAGACATGGGTGCCACTCAGATGGACACTGACAAAGACGTGACAGTAAGACAAACCCCCCCCAAGTCCCCCCAAGGAAGGTGACATACCGCTATGATTCTATTGGGTTCATGGAACACCCCAGTGGCAGAACATGCAGCCATCATCTTCCCGCCTTGGTTCACTCCCCGCATTTCATAACAGTCCCTTTCAACCTACAGCAACACTTTGGAAACATCCTTCCTTTCAACTATCTTCCAAAAGTAAATTTTTATCATTGAATGATTAAGAATAAGAGTGCTCAAGTCATCCTACCTGAGTTTAAAAGCCAGCTCTGCCTCTTGACAGCTCTGTGGCTGGGCACAAGCTATATAATCCTTCTGAGCCTGTTTCCTCATCTGTAAAAGTCATCTATTCATTTGACAAATATGTAGTGAGCACCTAACATGGGCCAGGCAAATACTGGGGGTGCGTGCTTGAACAAAATGGACAACCACCCCTGCACTGTTGGAGCTTCAACACCTGTAAGCCTTTTTGTAAAATCCAAGTTGACTTACCTAACCCACTACATGTGCCTGGAGCACAAACGGGGCTTGGTCAATGTCAGTTCCTTTCCTCCCAACCCCACTCATCACCTTCCCATCCTTCTCTGCATGTTCCTGTCCCACCGATCCTGTGAGAACTCCATTATTTCGTGACTTGAAACATTATCATATGGAAGAGGTTAGATTAGTTTTTGGTCATTCCTGATGGTAGAATAGAAATAAGACCCTCAAAATCTCAGGAAGGAAAACTGAGGCTCAATAACAGGAAGAACTTTCTAACAGAAGATTTTTCCTGACTTCAGCACTGTCCTGCACGGATGGAGATGAGGCTCCTGGCCTGAGGACCCAGAGGTCATCAACCTGCTGATGGGTGATGAGTGCACAGGGCAGGATCCATACATGACAGCAGTGGAGCTGGACAGATGTCACCTCTAGAGCCTCCTGCAGAAAAGGCTCACACAGCCCAGGCTGGTAAACGTGCAGGGAGTGCTGGCAATGGAAAACCAGCCTGGTGAAGACCGACTCAGGCAAGAATCATCTGCGGTGCCACATCTAGGGCACATTTCGATGAGAAGCAAGGTATTTGCAGTGTTTTAAAGTGTCTCTTTGACTTCAAAGTTGGGGGAAAGAACAGGAAATATACAGTGGAAAATCAGACAATACCTCACCAGGTGATAGGAATGAAGACCACCAGTGAGTGACGGCATGTGCCCCCAGGTCCTGAGGGGCACAGCACACCTAAGACCTATTCTGGCCAGGAATTAGTAACCTGATCTAATCACGAGAAAAACATCTGACAAATCTCAAATGAGGAACATTCCAGTTTTTTAAATTGGGGTCTTGTATTATTTTAAAATTTGAATTGCCATAACAGAGACAAACGCTGCAGAAATATTTAAGATTAAAAGCAGCCATGGAAACATGATGACTAAATTTAATATGGGAATCTAGACTAGATCCTGCACTGGGGGCAGAGGGGAGTGAATTGCTACGGAAGACATTTGTTCAATTGATAAAAATAGCGAATTAAAGTGTGGCAACCGGGTTAAATGTACTGCAGTTGATAAGTGTACTTTAATTATGTAAAATAATATCCTTATCCTTAGGAAATATACACTGGAGTATTTGGGGATAAAGGGCCATGATGAATATAACTTATCTCCAAAGAGGAGAGACAGAGAAAGGGGGGAGGGTGGAGAAGGAGGGGAGGAGGCAGAAGGGAAAGAGAGAAAATATCATAAAGCAAATGGATAGAAAGTTAACAATAAGTAAATCTGAGTAAATAATATATGGATATTTTAATTCTGTTTTTGCAATTTTTCTATAATTTCACAATTATTTTCTTTAAAAAGCTCCAGAGGGTTTCCACAGGTCAGTTTCTCATTCTTTATTTTTTAAACTAAGAAAAGGACATATCAAACAAAAACAGGTAGAAACATTCATCGCTGACTCAGCCGCCCCTTCCTCTCGTTAAATTCAATGTGTCAGTTGTGACAGGAAAGTCAGAGAGCCCGTGTCCCAGCCGGACACATACGCACGCAAGCAGGGGAGGTTTAAGTACCGGTGAGCCCTCCAGCCCTCAGCCATGTATGCCTGGCCACGAGAGACAGGAAATGAGGGTTAGCCGGACATTCCCACCCCCTGACCCCCCCTGGCCTCTGGCAGCCTTCCCACCAATATTTGATTCCCCGGGGCTGCCCAAAGGTAACTAAATAATTTTCCACTTCAATCCAGAGAAGACAGAAAAAACAACAACAATAAACCCTATTTTGAAAGCCAGGGATTCCCTGGATAGATTCCAGGACAAAATATAGTTATAAAAATCCTTGGAAAAATAAGGATAAGGTCAGCACTTCCGAGCAGGCTGAGAACAATGGGACGGTGAGCTGCAAATATTTGTGCCCAAAAGAGCCTCCCCAGGATACCAGAAAGGGGGGCTGCCAGCCGCTGTGCTGAATCCCAAGGGCGGAACTTTAGGCCTTATTTCCCCAACTTCTAACAACAGCAAACCACCTCTCTGCCTTTTTAAGTGTGTAAGTGCATACATGCACACGCACACACACACTCATCTGAGTGTACATTTCCATGTGCAATGACACTGTCATAAAGCAACTGACAAATGACAGGCAGGGAGAAAATACCCTCCACACATAAAATAGACTGAGGGTTAAATATACAAACCACTGAGAATGGCTAAGAAAAAGACAAGCAACTCAAAAAAGGATAGGTAACTGCAGAAGAAGAAATTCAAACAGGCAATAAATACACGGAAAGATGCTAAACTTTACAAGTAGTCAAGGAAACACAAATGATAAGATAACGACTTTTCCTCCCATGGTGCTAACAAAAATAAATAATTGACAGGCACTTTTTTCATTCTGTGGGTAGACATAAATTAGGACATTTTGAAAAGTAATCTGGTAGAAACTACGAAAATGTTACATGCTCCTACCCTGTGATCCAGTAATCCCATGTCTAAAGACCTGTCTGAAAGAAGAAATAGACTAAGGACATAGAAACGTCTGGATAAAGATGTTCAATAGTTAATCATCCGAGAACAAGAAATTGGAAAGTAACTAAATAGTAGTCAATAAGGCTACTCAGTGAAATATACACACAACCGTTTAACATGGGTTATCAGTACACACTGATGAAAAAGGTTCATGAGGTGACAGAAAGCAAAGTGCAGGCCAATATGAAGAGCCTGATTCCATTTCTGTATAAGTAAATGTATGTAAACAGATGTTTGCACATGCTTAGGAAAAGTACAGAGGGTTATATAATAAAATGTTAACACTGCACCACTGGAAGGAAGGGGAAGACAGGAGGACGGTGAGAGAATTGCACTTTTTCATGAATGGAGCTTATGTGTGCCTATAAAAATACTTAAAATTTTTAATGTTTGTAGGGTTTTTTAGTTTTTTTAAAAAAATGTGTGTGCCTATATGTATACAATATGCTGGTATGCACTCAGGTCTAGCCACATGTCTACATGGGGCCTGAGCACAGTGTCATATTCATAGGTGTGGTTTTTGTATGTACATCACTGTGATCCTACTATGACCAATACTTCCCACTTACTGAACGCCTTCAATGTGCCAAGCACTGAGTAGGCATTTGATATCCATGCATTATCTCATTTTAAACACTGTAACAGCTTTGCAGTGTATGTACTGTTACTGCCTTGGACACAGAGGTTCAGAGAGGTCCAAGTCACAGACAGTGCCAAGGTGAGACTCACTACGGAGAGTGGGGTCCCTGAGAGAGGCCTCTGACCCTTCCTCTCAGGCCACCTGCCTTGCCCTGCCCTGCTCAGCTCTGATGGACAGCCTGGGGGATGGAGACCACCAGCTGCTACCAGGCTGGAACCCCTTGGCCACATCAACACACTCCAGGTGTGACACTGACTGACCAGACCTGGAGTGTCATCTGTGACACTCCCCTGCAGGCATCTCTTGCATGAAGGTCCTCTTATTAAGAGGACTAAGATTCGTGTTCAGTTCCTTCCTGGAAATGCCTACATCCCCCAAAATATTAAGCCCGTGGTCGAGGAGGCACCCGGACACCCCCACATCCACCCTGGAGGCACCAAAGCTTACTCCAGGCTCAGTGACAGCCCAACGGGTGATAGTCACCTGTGCCAGGAAGGCCCACCATTCCCAAGGTGTTTCCTCATAACCTGTTAGGGTGCCTGACACTCACCATTAGCATTCTTTTGGCCCAGTGGTCAGCAAACTCATTAGTCAACAGAGTCAAATATCAACGGTACAACGATTAAAATTTCTTTTGAGAGCTGAATTTTTTAAACTTAAACTATATACATAGGTACATTCCTTACTGAGGTAGCGCCCGCAAGTGGTGTTTTGTGGAAGAGCCACACTCAAGGGGCCAAAGAGCCGCGTGTGGCTCGTGAGCCGCAGTTTGCCGACCAGGGGAAGCAGTCTGGCACCTAAAACAGCATCCACTGGGTTCCTAAGAGGAGCAAAACATTGAACCATAGGCTGCCACCAACACTTCAGTATGAATTAGTCCCTTTTCAAACCATAGCTGGCTGAAAGGAGCCTTTGACGGGAAAGGGTTGAATCAGTGGGAGTTGAAGCAGCAGGGGTCAGCAGGAGGGCAGCACAAGAGGAGAAGGAAAAGAGGATGTACCAAAAGGAACCACGTTTCCTGAGCAGCCCTTTGTGGCAGGTCCCTTGGATGTGATTTAGCATTTGGTTCAATACTCCCTAAGGAGGAAGAAAGGCTCAGGGAGCTTAGGTGACCCGCTCGAGGCCCCACGGCTGTTGAGATGGCACCCTAGCTTTGGCCAGAGTCCACCCTCATTCCACTGGACCAGCTCACAGAGCCCAGCATAGGGGTGGGAGGCACAGCAGCTGCAGGGGGAAAGAGAAGGAGCAGTGGCACTGAAGGAGGTTCCGGAGCTGGGCCCCCGGCCAGTGCAGGTGCCACGACTGACGACACAGATTGTGGGGAAAGTGAGGCTGGCAAGGAGGCTCTGTGTGCAGGTGAGAAACCCCTCAATGCCCCACTTTATAGTGTCACCGGGTCATTAAAATGTTGCAAGTGGCTCACACTATTCCAAAGAAAACACTATTGTGAATACCTATGTGAAAGCTTCTTTAAAAGCAGTAGTGCCTCCCAACTGGTTCTTGGTGTAAATCTAGGTCTCCTTCTATACTTCTTTTATTTTATTTTATTTTAATTTATTGTGTTAACATGGACTCAAGTGTCCCACTCAATATAACACCCTCACCCCCCACCCCCGTGTTCCCCATTATACCCCCTTTGCTCCCCTCCCCCTAACTCCCTCCCCCCTTCCCTCTGGGAGTTGCTGTCCTGTTATCTGTATCTCTGTGTTATGTATATATAATTTCACTAATCCCTTCACCTTCTCTGCTCCCATCCCCTTATCCCCCTTCCCTCTGACAGCTGTCCCTCTGCTCCCGGTGACCCCACCTCTGCCTCTATTCCGTTCCTCAGTTCATTTTATTCATTAGATTCCACATATAACTGAGATCATATGATATTTGCCTTTCTCTGCCTGGCTTATTTCACTTAGCATAATAATCTCCAGTTCCATCCATGCCATTGCAAAAGGAAAGGGGGCTGAGCACACATTCATTCTGAGGTATGCTTGTCAGATCTAATACGAATTCCCTGTTAAGTTTACATCCAGATAAACAATGAATCATTTCTCAGTGTATGTTCCATGCAATATTGGAGCCATTCACACTTAACTGAGTATCCTGACTCTTTTTTTTTTTTTTTTTTTTTTTTACAGGGACAGAGAGAGAGTCAGAGAGAGGGATAGATAGGGACAGACAGACAGGAACGGAGAGAGATGAGAACCATCAATCATCAGTTTCTCATTGCAACACCGTAGTTGTTCATTGATTGCTTTCTCATATGTGCCTGAACCGCAGGCCTTCAGCAGACCGAGCAACCCCTCGCTCGAGCCAGCGACCTTGAGTCCAAGCTGGTGAGCTTTTGTTCAAGCCAGATGAGCCCGTGTTCAAGTTGGCGACATCAGGGTCTCGAACCTGGGTCCTTCCGCATCCCAGTTCAATGCTCTATCCACTGTGTCACCGCCTGGTCAGGCAGTATCCTGACTCTTTGTTGAAGCCGTCCACCCTGCCCTGGGCCTAGTCAGGTCTGGGCCAGCGAGTTGCTGCAGTCAAAGTGAGCATCGTTTTGACCTTGGTGCTTTGGCCCTATAGAAACTTTTGCTTCCATGTTTACATTTGCCAAACATTTAAATCAAAAATATACACACAGCCCTGGCCAGTTGGCTCAGTGGTAGAGCGTCGACCTGGCATGCAGGAGTCCCGGGTTCAATTCCCGGCCAGGGCACACAGGAGAAGCGCCCATCTGCTTCTCCACCCCTCCCCCTCTCCTTCCTCTCTGTCTCTCTCTTCCCCTCCCGCAGCTGAGGCTCCACTGGAGCAAAGATGGCCCAGGTGCTGAGGATGGCTCTGTGGCCTCTGCCTCAGGCACTAGAATGGTTCTGGATGTAACAGAGCGACGCCCTAGATGGGCAGAGCATCGCCCCCTGGTGGGCATGCCGGGTGGATCCCGGTGGGGCACATGCGGGAGTCTGTCTGACTGCCTCCCCGTTTCCAGCTTCAGAAAAATACAAAAAAAAAAAAAATTTTTTTAATTAAAAAAAAATACACACACATTAATTAATTTTCATTGGAAAGGCATTTTCCAGAACAAATTAAGCCAATTTAATTTGTTGATACATTTTCTAAACAATGCAATTAAAATCTCCTTTTTTCTTAATCTTTGTTTTTATTTTACCAAAATCATTGTCATTGATAACAATTATTTTCTGTTTAAGTTTCCCAACACAGATTTAGCTAAAATATTTATTTATTTATTTCTGGTTCACACCAAGCTAAATAAAGCTCCCTTCCATTCTGAGTTTTCTTTTGTAGAATTATTTCTATTAAATCCCATTTTTGGCCCTGGCCAGTTAGCTCAGTGGTAGAGCATCGTCATGGCGTGTGGAAGTCCCGGGTTCAATTCCCAGCCAGGGCACATAGGAGAAGCGCCCATCTGCTTCTCCACCCTTCCCCCTGTCTCTCTCTTCCCCTCCCACAGCCAAGGCTCCACTGCAGCAAAGTTGGCCCCGGGCATTGAGAATGGCTTCATGGCCTCCACCTCAGGTGCTAGAATGGCTCCAGTTGCAACGAAGCAACCGCCCCAGATGGGCAGAACATCACCCCCTGGTGGGCATGCCAGGTAGATCCCGGTGTGGCACATGAGGGAGTCTGTCTCTATCCCTTCCTGCTTCTCACTTCAGAAAAAATACAAAAATATTTTTTAAAATTTCCCATTTTTTCAGGTCAGCGTTTACAGTTGCCAACAAGATTCTCCAGTTGGTTTTCATTCCCTTAACAATTATATCATGTGCAGTTTTAGCCATGATTATTGTATGGTGATTATTTCCACCAACAATTACATATACAAGCTATTACCAGGATGACAGAGTATATTTATTTCTTAGTTAGTCAATGAAAAAAATTGGGAGCAATTCCTTGCAGAAGTGCCAGCACTGCCAGAGGCTGGTTTAACGGCAGGTGCACCAGGCGCATGCCCTGGGCCCCGACTTCTGAAGGGACCTGCAAAACCCCAACTTTACACTTTTTTCTAATGATACCAAGTTTGGTTTTATATGTGCAATTTTAACATTAATAGTACATGATATTTCTTATCTATTTTTAAAAAACGGTTAACATGTATTTTAATTTTTCCTGTCTCTCTCTTTTTAAGGGGCCCGATATTTTCTTCTGCGCCCGGGCCTCAACTGACCTTAATTGGCCTCTGAGAACTGCTCTAAGGCAGTGGGTGCTCAACCCAGGTGCACACTGGCCTACCCTGGACAGTGTCAAGAAGTGCTCACGCCTGCATCCTACGTGAGTTTGTCCTTTACTCCATTTGCTGCAGAGCCCAGACTCTGATCTAGTTTAAAGCTCCCAGGTCATTCTAACACACAGCCAGAATTGGAATGCTATTCCAAAAATCTAGAGCTGCACATCCAACACAAAGGGCCACAAAGCACGCTAGCTATTTAAATTTAAATTAATTAAAATTAAATAAAATTTAAGATTCAGTTTCTCAGTTACATTAGCCAACAAGTTCTCTTGGGTAGATCTTGTCTGGAGATGAGATGAAGGGCCTCCCCCCAGGCTGCACAGTAGAAATACCCAACCCCTGGGAGTTTGTAATGATGCACAGGCCCTGCCCCCAGCCAATTAAATCAGATCCTCAGGTGGGTCCAGACAGTGGTGCTGTAAAAGCTGCCAGGCATGATTTGATGTAGCTGGATTAGGAACCTTGGGGCTGAAAGCAGCCAGTCAGGGACCAGGGTCACCTCCGCCCCTCCTCAGCCCAGAGTAAACAGGAAGTTAGTTGTTCAGTCCAGCTGGGTTTTCCATGACTGTCTCCCATCCATAAGAGTAGCATTGCCTTTTATGTACATTCCAAATCTGATTTTATCAACACGAAGTTTATTCACCCCTGCAGTAGGCGGTGGGGTCCCTCGGGCTGAGGCTGGGGGGAGTGCTGAGCAGCCAGGAGGCAGGTCCAGCCTAAGACTCCCCTCTGAGGCTTCCCAGGATCCCACTCCAGGCCAGCAGACCAGTCTCGTAGAACCAGTTACCCAAAACTGCCATCAGCCATCAGAAGAAATGCAGAAGTGTCCAATGCCCCAAAAGCCTTACGGAGAAAGAGGAGAGTGGAGGAGGAGGGGACTCGGTAGAGAGAAAGACTAAAAGGACAGGGGGATGAGAAGGGGAAAGAAGCAAAGTGAGAGACTTTGAGTCTAAAGCAAGGGTCAGGAACCTATGGCTTGTGAGCCAGATGTGGCTCTTTTGATAGCTGCATCTGGCTCACAGACAAATCTTTCATAAAAATAATAATAATGTTAAAAATATAAAACATTCTGCCTGACCAGGCAGTGGCGCAATGGACAGAGCGTCAGACTGGGATGCAGAGGACCCAGGTTCGAGACCCCGAGGTCGCCAGCTTGAGCACGGGTTCACCTGGTTTGAGCAAAAGCTCACCAGCTTGGATCCAAGGTTGCTGGCTCAAGCAAGGGGTTACTCAGTCTGCTGAAGGCCCATGGTCAAGGCACATATGAGAAAGTAATCAAGGAACAACTAAGGTTTCGCAACAAAAAACTGATGATTGATGCTTCTCATCTCTCTCCGTTCCTGTCTGTCTATCCCTGTCTATCTATGTATTACAATCCATTCATTTTCTACCGCTTCTGTTCATGGTTGCAGGTGGCTGGAGCCAATCACAGCTGTCCTCCAGGACATCAAATTTTCATTGGATAATACATAGCATACACGGGTCATTGTATGGCTCTCACGGAATTACATTTTAAAATATGTGGTGTTCATGGCTCTCTCAGCCAAAAAGTTTCCCGACCCCTGGTCTAAAGAGTAAGCAAGGCATTAAGGCAGTGGTTCTTAAACTTTTTGAAGTCGGGGCACATTTAAAATCCTATGAATAATTGTAGGCACACTATATACAAATTTCTGAGAAATATGTTATAATAATTAAGTCAAATATTAAAATATATATATAAAGTCCAAGCATGCTTTTATGGTAATTAAACAAAATAAATATGACAATTAAATTTATTCTGACATTAAAAAATATTTTTATGTTACTTTTCTTGAGTTATGCTTTTCAGAATTCATAAAAAAGAGGGGTTAAAAAAATTAAAAACTACAAAAAAAGTTACCTTTTTATATATATAGATACATTCTTAGTAAGATTTGGTAAATTCGGCAGGTCCCCGTATGAATGTGTTAAGTTTTTTCATTCTTGTGTTTAGTGAGAAACATGAGCCTGATATGTCCTAGCAATTTCTTCAATGTTTGGGCACATATCTGAAAGGCAAACTCTCATTTCCTCGTCAATACATTGAAGAATTCCTCTATTTTTACTCTTAATTGTGTTGAGTGCAGAAAACCCCCACCATACATATCATCTAAACTTTACACCAAACAAAGGATATAAGAAACTTGCCTCCAGTCTTTCTGGGGAACATGGGGGGTAGTGTAAACAATCCAGCACCACAGCTTAACAGCCTTTTGCAACCTAATCAGGCAAGTGGAGTGGGGAGTTGGGCAGACTGTCAGCTTATAGCCAATTCCTCACACCTCTGTCCCCCCAAAATTTAAACTCCAAAAACCCTGTTGGTTTTTTTGGTCCCCAACAGGCACATATTTCTCTGGAATACCATAGGGCACACCTGGAAATCTTCTAGGGCACACCAGCGCACCCTGGCTCACACTTTGAGAACCACTGCACTGAGGGAAACTCTAGAACAGCGGTTCTCAACCTGTGGGTCGCAACCCCGGCGGGGGTCGAACGACCAAAACACAGGGGTTGCCTAAAGCCATCAGAAATACATATTTTATGGCTTTAGGCGACCCCTGTGTTTTGATCGTTCGACCCCCGCTGGGGTTGCGACCCACAGGTTGTGAACCGCTGCTCTAGAAGCAGACAGAGCCAGAGGAAGGAGGCTGGGAAGAGGGAGAGGAGGCCAGACAGAGGGAGACCGCAGGAGCACATGACAGTGGAGGGCTGTGGTCCTTCTGCCCAGAAGAAGACCCAAGGAGGACCGCGAACTCACAGGACACACACCCAATACTCCCAGAAATGAACGGGGCTGCTGCATGGTGACCCCATGGGACCTCACTGAAGCCCTGAGGACAATCAGATGACAAAAGTCACTGTCACACCTACTATTTCCCTGTTTGCTTCCTGACCAGATAGTGACAGCTGGAGGTCAGTCAGTAGGTGTTCTATTTACAATGTTCATTGAATTGGGTTCACTGAGTTTTTTTCTCTTCTCTCTTTCAAAATGAAAAATGTCACAGGGTTACTCTTGTTAGTTACTTTCTGGTTTTGGTTTTGGGTTTTTTTTTGTAGCTTTCGACTTTTTAATCTTGGATTCTTTCCTCACATTTCATGTGTAAGGTGAAAGAACTGTGAGGTCTAACTGTGGAGGCATCATGGAACTACTGTGCAGGTATCCTGCCGGCCCAGCCCTCTCCAGCAGGTTCGCCTCATGGCTCTAACATTCAAGCAAACTGCTATCAAAGCTGTGTCCCGCCCGCCCCGGGCTTCTACAATAGAGCCAGAATTCTATCATTTGCACACATGACAGCATTGTTTGGGCAACCTCTGAAATTCTTCAGATATTTATGACTGTAAGTTTAAATTTGGCTTAGTTAATACTTAATTTTTAATTGCCAAAAATGCAAAATTGAGATAAATGTTTGGAAAAGTCAAAAATTATATTCAAATGGTTATCAGAAAGAAGTTTCTGGTAAATTGGGAACTTACATGAATTTGCTTTTGCTTTTTAAATTGATGTTTGAGGAACTGATTACTAGCACACTGGCCAAGAAGTGAACAAGTCATTTGGGAACTGGTTTTCTGAAAGGGAGCTTCCCTCCAGCAGCTAAAGGACAACCACAGGGGCCAACAATAGGGCCCCAATGTGCAATGCAGGCTGGCTTCTGAGGTGACCTCTGACCCACAGCATCAGGACAGCCTACGTGTGGCATTGGTCTGGTGTCACCCTGAAGATCAGCATGACCTTTGAACTGATCAAACATATGTCCATGACCCCGGCTCTAATGCTGACTTCATGGTCTTAGAAATCTCTACACAGGCTCTGTAAAACGCTGAATCTGACAATGAAAATGAAATATGTATTTCCTCTACATGCCTTGTAGTAACCAGACTGTCCTTCCTCTCCCCGCTAAGCTCTCTCTCTCCACACCAGCATCAGGGAACTGAACTCTTCAGAAGGTCCCCGCCTCCTCCTGGGGCTTCCAGGAGCCTCTGAGAGGCACAATGATTATGAGCATGTTGCAGATGAGCCCTCTAATCACAGCTCTACTATCACTAGCCTCTCTGTATGTGTGTGACAAAGACAGAGAGAGGGACAGATAGGGACAAATCACCTGGGAAGGGAGAGAAATGAGAAGCATCAGTTCTTCATTGAGGCATCGTAGTTGTTCATTGATTGCTTTTCTCATAGGTTCCTTGACCAGGGGACTATAGCAGAGTGAGTGACCCCTTGCCCAAGCCAGCAACCTTGGGCTCAAGCCAGCAACCTTGAGCTTCAGGCCAGTGACCTTTGGGCTCAAGCCAGCAACCCTGCACTCAGATGAGCCCATGCTCAAGCCGACAACCTCAAGGTTTCGAACATGAAACCTCAGCATCCCAGGTCAATGCTCTGACGACTGTACCACCACCAGTAAGGCTCACTAGCCTTTGAGAAAATTACCCAATCTCTCAGAACCTCAGCTTCTCCATCTGTAATGATGATAATTATAATAGTAGTACATAACTGATTAAGAAAGATCTTGTACAGCCCTGGCCGGATAGATAGCTCGGTTGGTTAGAGCTTCATCTGGAAGCACAGAGGTTTCTGGTTCAATTATGGTCAGGGCACATACAAGAACAGATTGATGTTTCTGTCTCTTTCTCTCTCTCTCCTCCTCCCTCCCTTCCTCTCTCACTAAAATCAATAAATAAAATATTTTCATTAAAAAGAAAAGACCTTGTATATACGGACTCAGCACAGGGCCAGACACTTAACTAGGTTCTCAGTAAACATCAGTTGTTGTGGTTTTGCTAATATTATCCTCAGCCTGGTGCTGGAGGCCACTATCAATCTGGGCCCACTGTTCCCTTCTCACTGGGCTCATATGTCATGTGACTTAGTCCCACTTATATGGCCTTAGCCTGGCTGCCCTTTGTACCCAGACACAGAATGAATGCCCTCCCTTTCTCACCTCTCTAAAGCTTACCCCCAGCCTCTAAGTCAGGCTGTGTGGCCTCCTCCAGGATGCCTTCCAGGACCACCCAGTGCTCAGCGTCACCCCTTTCCTGACCTGCAGATCCACCATTCTTGTTTGTTAGAGGCTGTCATGTTTTCTACAAAATGTTTGCCTGTGTTGAGATAGCTTAGTGTGAGCTGATTCCAGCCTCTGCCTCCTGTGCAAATAGCGCTGCTGAGGCCCTGGGCCCCCACCCATTGCAGCCTCACCTTCAGCAGGCCCAGCAAAAGTGCCCCCACACTCCACACAATACCATGCCCTGTACCCATGGCCAGCAGACTCACAGAGAAACTTCCAAGCTTTTTAAGATTTCAAACTTTCCAACTGTTTTGGAGCCTGAGACCCTTGTCAACCTTCCCCAGGTCTCTGAATCCTCCCTCCTTCCCTCTTTCTCCTCCCCCACCCCAAGGTAACACAGCCAGGCCTCCCAGGACTCAGACATCACTGACCCAGTTCCCAAACAAAGGCTCCCCTGTAAGCAGATCACAAAACAGCAAGGCCATCATGCCTGATCCTTATGCTTGGTCTCAGTAAATGGCACTAAGAGCATGAACCCACCCCTACTAGCACCTAACACAGCTGCACCTGCACCCCACCGTGCCCACCAGGGACTGCTGAACCCCTGACAACAAGGCTGTGCAGCCTCACAGGCTGCGTCTCCCAAGCCACGCTACCCCACAACCAACAGGGCCATCAGTCTGCATGCTGTTGGTCCTGTGCACCCCCCACCCCTACCACCAGCCCATAGAGGCTCAGGAGCTCAATGACTGGAGAAGGGACCCATTGCCAGCCTAGAGAGCCTGCTTTTGCACCACAACTTTGCTCCTGCTATTCCCCCTGTTTGGAAACCCTCCCCATTACCTATGTGAAACAACAACAAAAAACACCATTATTATTGTTTTAACTTCCAAACCACAGATCTCACCTCAAGGCCTACCTCTTCCATAAAGCCTTCCTTGAGAGCTCCCCGCAGTGGCCTGCCTGCCTCCTGCAGTGTGCTGCTGCCCTCACCGGTCTGGACAGGGCCAGGAGAGAGAACCACGCCCAGGCGCCCTGGGCTGGAGCAGGACACAGACTGCCTTCTCCTCCCCATTCCCTGGATACAGGCTGTCTGTGCAAACACGTGCACACCTGATTTTGGCCCCTCTTCCATCCCTGCAGCCTGGCAGCTCTCAGGTCTACCCATGACTGAGTTTTTGAGGCTGCAGCCAGGTCACTCCCCAACAGCCACCACTGGGCCAGGCCCAGGAGAAGTGGTGTTCAGTAAATGCTGAGTTGAAGCACCAGCTCTCCGGGACCTAGATTCTGGAATATATGTCCACCATAATCCTACCTGTACCTGTGAGCCACAGAGAGCCCTTGCCCACCTTACCTGTTCCTCCCCATCGTCTCATGGTCTTTAACCACCACGTGAAGCTCAGAGCTCTGGTCCAGGGGGATACCCTTGAGATCCCACTCAAAGCCCTGGAAGAAAAGGAAAAAAGACATCTTCAGCTGTGGCCCACCTAGGAGAAGAGACTGTCTGGTCCACCCTGGTCCCGCAGGGGCTCTGAGCAGGCATCCATAAGTGATGCTGGTGGTTGGACAGATAAGTGAGTGAATGAATGAATACATGAATGGCAGGGTTCCAAAGCTTCAAAGTGACGGTGAGCGCTGAAGGCAGCAGAAGAGAGGCGGCTAGACTCCCATTACCCCTCCCCAGTTCAATTCCACCAATCACCAGGCCTAGAAGCACGGCTGGGGGGAAATGCCCAGTGATCCTGCAGGGTTTTCTGAGATCAAGATCAACGTGCTCATCCAGAAGCCAGGCCCCTCCCTGGTAGGCAGCATGAGTTAGTGCCATACTGGGGAGGCCCAGCCAAAGGCCCCAGGACCTTCCTCAGAGCAAAGGCTCCCCTGTGCATCCCAACCCCACCCACACAAGGCATCCAGGGCTTCCCAGGGACCACCAGGGAAGTGAATACAGGGAGCCAGTTAAGGGCAAGGGGCCAACAGGAGCCAGAGGAGGACCTGGTGAATCTGGGAGGGCGGTGGGAAAGAGGTAGGATTTGGTCAGGGAGAATGACCTGTGTAAGGGAGACAAAGCAGGCAAGAGAGCCCCTAAACACCCTCTCCCTGCTTGACCAGAGCTGGAGGGAACAAAGACATCTTACTTTTCCCCATGCCACACCCACATCACAGGTAAGATGCCTCTGTCTACCTGCACGCCAGGCCACCAACCATCCTCCCAGGTTCCAAGTAGCAGGAGGATTTACTTAGGTGGCACACTGAATAACCAGTCTGTCCCCTCCTTGACAGTATCACTGAGAAAGCCACCTTCCTGCGCAAGCCCTCTGACTTGTTCCTGCAGAGGCAGCTGCAGCACAGAGAGCAGAAGAGAGGCAGGGTGAACACACTCGCATACCTCATTCCACACAGGGTTCACGTTGTTCTTGATGACTTTGGTTCTCTTCTTTACACCTAGGAGAGACACGAAGAGGGAGTAAGAGATTATCCCACCACTGCACCGCCCATCGAATCAGAGTCGGCTTCTCAGACACGCACTGCCGCTCACTCGAACCTTACAAAACCTGCAGCTACCCTGAGAACCCGCCAGTCTGCATGAATGCCCAGAGCCAATCACACGACTTCTGTCCCTCAACTCTCGGATGGAGAAACAGCAGCCCCATCAGAAAGGTGTTTTTAAAAGGAAAATAACCCAGGCTGACTCATTCTAATGAGTTTGTTATTGTTACTCCTAACTTCCTAAATAAAAATTTTCAGTTGTACCTTTTCTGACTCTAAGAATGAATGATCTTGCCTGACCAGATAGATGGTGGCGCAGTAGATAGAGCATTGGACGGGGACGTGGAGGACCCAGGTTCAAGGTCGCCAGCTTGAGCATGGGCTCACCAGCTTGAGCACGAGGTCAGTGGCTTGAGAGTGGGATCACAGACATGACCCCATGGTCGCTGGCTTGAGCCCAAAGATCACTGGCTTGAAGCCCAAATTGGCTGGCTTGAAAAAGGGGTCATTCGCTCTGCTATAGCCTTCCCGGTCAAGGGACATATGAGAAAGAAATCAAAGAACTAAGATGCCACAACAAAGAAAGACTTGATGCTTCTCATCTCTCTCCTTTCCTTTCTGTCTGTCCCTCTCTCTGTATCTCTCTGTCGCAAAAAAAAAATATATATATATATATCTTCATAGAGAATATTGTTCTTTATTAAAGTCATTCACCACCACCTATTATATAATTCCATTTATATGAAATGACTAGAATAAGCAAATCCACACATACGTAGTTTCCATGGGTTGGGAGAGATGGGAATAAGGAGTCAGTGCTTAATGGAGGTTTCTTTTGGGGGTGATGAAATAGTCTGTGTTTAGATAGTGATGACGGTTGCACAGCATTGTGAATATACTAAAAACTATTTAAATTGTACACTTTTAAATAGTTTCAATGGTAAATTTTAGAGTATGTAAATTTTATCTTGTTTTTTTTAAAAATCCAGTTTACCCTGGTCTCGACGGGGTCTGTCCCAAGGCAGTTCTATCTGCTCCTGAGGGCTGGGACAAGGTTGATGCAGAATGGTTTGGGGTAGACAACAAGAAGAATTAGCAGTACGATTGCAAAGATCGGACCCACGGTGCCCCAGATGACAGACAGAGCGCTTCCTCTGGAGCCTCGGGTACGAGAGCGTGGACGAGAGGCACAGAAGCAGCTAAGCATGTCCTACTCTTCCATTAAGCATCAGAACAGAAATAATTCTGTGTTCAAATGGATGATTAAAACTGTTCACCAGACACAAAAATGTATGTGGGTTGGATCTTAAAGATCACATGGTTCAACCACCCCACCTGTGCATGCAAGTCTCCTGTGAGAAGCCTTTGGTCCCCACTTGGACTGTCCTGTCCAGCTTCTACAGAGGGGACCAGGAAAGCCCTTAAGCCTCTGGAAACATCTTCCAGGACCCCTGAGGCTTCCCTGAAGCTGAGCAGTGTCAGGGCTGGTCTGGTTTCTGGGAAGTGCAGCCTCCTGAGGAGTCGGCCCCACCTGGCACGTTTCAGAGCAGAAAATGGAGCGTGCTTCAGAGCAGAGGTGTCAAGGGCCCAAGCAAGGTTTGGGGAAGGATTTGGGGAAGTGACAGGCTCACTCATTCATTTTCAAGAAAATGTCTGTCGAATGCCTTCATCTGAATAATTATGGTTTTTCAGGCTCTGTTTCAAGTAAAAACAGTATTTTGTGGCTGGGGAAATGGCTAGCTCAGCTTGCAACTCAAGCAGGCACACAATGCTTTCTCTTGCAACAATCATTTTTCAGTGTGTAGCAGACATGCTCTATGCATACTTCCCAGTTCAACAGCAAACTATTACAAACACATGTACTTGAGGATCAAGATCAATAAAATTAATAATTTCACTGCCTTATTAAGGATATTCTTCAACAAAACTGGTTTTTTAATTTGTTTTTTGTTTGTTTGTTTGTTTTTTATTTTAGAGAGAGAAGTGGGAGGCAGAGGGACAGACAGGAAGGGAAAGAGATGAGAAGCATCAACTCATAGTTGCAGCTCCTTAGTTGTTCATTGATTGCTTTTCATATGTGCCTTGACCAGAGGGCTCCCGCTGAGCCAGTGACCCCTTGCTCAAGCCAGTGACCTTGGGCTTCAAGCCAGCAACCGTGGGGTCTTGTTGATAAGCCCACACTCAATCCAGTGACCTTGGGCTTCAAGCCAGCGACCATGGGGTCTTGTTGATAAGCCCACACTCAATCCAGTGACCTTGGGGTTTTGGACCTGGGTCCTCAGCATCTCAGGCTGACTGCCACCTGGTCAGGCCAAAACTGGCTTTTCTTAAAACTGTAATTAGATGAGAGTGAATAAAAGTACAATTTGGTGCCAACACCTTCATTAGTATTAAGGCACGAACCATTCACCTTCCACCATTGTCAATGCAGATTTAACACAGTGAAAAAGGCAAATAGTATCTTAGTATTATTGTGAAAATAGTTATGACCTTGCTAACCTGCTCAGAGTCTTGGGGATTTCCCAGGGGTTCATGTACAACACTTGAAAAACCTCTTAGGAAATTTATTAAACATTTTAGCCTCTGTTTCTTCATCTGTGAGATTATAATAATGCCGCCCTAGAGTTGCTGTGAAAATTAGACAAGATAGGATGATTGGTTGCCCCGCACATACTGTACTCATTAAATGTAAGTTTCTTCCCCCTCCCCTCTGTGCCCCATTCTGATGCATCTAGTGAACTCCTACGGATTCTTCAATACCAAGCTCACTTTCTCTTCTGATAAGCCTCTCTTGACTTTCCCAGAGATGGCTGTAAGCTGTGAGTATATGTACCAGACAGCAGCATGTTTGTTTTCCCAACTCGACTGTGAACTTCAGAGGGCAGGTGCCAGGCTTTAGCATTATTAACCCCAGTATACAGTGAGGTCCCCAGAAATTAGGTACTGAATGAATGGGTCATTTTCTTCCACAAGTTGGTTGCAAGTTCACTTCCTCACCAGAGGATAGAATCATTGCTCTCAGAATACGCCATAAGACTGCATTAACAGTATAATAACTGCAGCCTGACCAGGCGGTGGCACAGTGGATAGAGCATTGGCCTGGGATGCAGAGGACCCAGGTTCGAAACCCCAAGGTCACTGGCTTGAGTGTGGGATGATAGACATGACCCATGGTCACTAGCTTGAGATCAAAGGTCGCTGGCTTGAAGCCCAAGGTCATTGGTTTGAGCAAGTGGTCACTCACTCTGCTGGAGCACCTACCCGCCCCCCCCCCCCATCAAGGCACATATGAGAAAGCAATCAATGAATAACTAAAGCGATACAACAAAGAATTGATGCTTCTCATCTCTCTCCCTTCCTGTCTGTCTGTCCCTCTGTCTCTCACTAAAAAAAAAGGTATGACTGCACCAATGAATGGAGGGGGTAAAAGGAAGCACAGTAAGAGGGGTGCCCTGAAGAGGCACCAATTATCTTCCCAAAAACTGGTCCAGGTCTGCCCTGGCTGAACCATTCTAAATCTTCCTGTGGGCTTTGTTGGTGTGGCTCCAGCAGGCAATAATCCCATGGCTTTGAAGTCATTCAAATAGCCACTACTGTGTGACATTAGGTAGGGCTTATAACACCTCTAGGCCTCAGCTCTCTTGGCAACAAATTAATGGGTCCTCTTTATGGGGTTCTGAAAGGACATAAGATGCTATTAAGCGCCTATTTCCCCTCCCCTACTTCAACTTCCTCTGCTCTACAGAAGTAACATGAAAAATTCCATCTGCAGCTTCTCTTGAGTGGTCCAGCTGGAAGCATTTCTTGGTGCTCCTGCCTAGTATTAACTAAGCAGTGTCTGTGTGCCAAGCCCTGTGCAGATGTCTTTTAAGAATTTTCCATTTCCTGCCTCCCCTGAAGATGACGAGAACAAAGGCCCTCAATAAGGTTTCACTAAGTCCTGGTTAGAAGGGCCAACTCTGGGACCCTCTGGTTAACATTGAGGGGTTACTGATGGGCACTACAGCCCCGAAGAGGAACAACAAAGAAACATGAACATAGCACAAAATCACAAGACTTACAGGCGCCAAGAAAAAGGAAGGCAAGCTGCTAATTAGGAAACCGTTTAAAAAAAAATGGTTCCTTCCTCATCATGACTTTAGACCTGTCCTGTCCTTGCCAATTAATTTTGACCTTAAGTGATATGGTTTTATACATGTAATTTAACAGACTCAATAGTTAAATATACAAGAGAGCTCAGAGCTCAAAGCTGGGGTTCAGGGCAGGGGGAAGAACTATGCCCTGTCCCCAGATTGCGCCGCAGAACTGGAGGCCAGCAGGCATTCTCAAGAATCATGCCGAAGCTGTGGGTGTTCCTCCAGACCAAAGGACTCAGAGAAGAGGAAGAAACCTACTTTTCTGTCTGCTATTGAAATTCTACACCTGATTCCCCACGCCAACGAAACAACTCTAACTCAGACTCCTTGACCAGAGTTCCCCCCACTGATGCTTTGTGGTGATTTTCAACTACTCATTGAGACACATTAGAGGGCCATGACATCAATTGAATGAGTTGACTGATATCTCCTTTTAACGACAGAACAGACCTAAGAAGAAAACATCAGAGTACATCTTTCATCCGAAAAGTACTATTGAAACTTTTTATTATAATTTCATGTATATATTTATATATAAATGCTATATCTTAATGTAAATGTAAGTCTTGTTGCATGTAGCAGTCCAAAAACTTTTAAAATATTGCCTTAAAGGAAGATTGTCCAAAGAGAACTAGAGAACAAAGAAATCACCATCTTGGCCTTTGAGTGCTAAGAGCCAAGTCGTGTGGCAGGAAAGATGTAGAACACCATTCTGGTCCCCCACTGAAGCCACTCCGGTAAGACCATGGGCTGAGGGAGGGGAACTGAGGAAGGCCTCAGAGAAAGGGAAGAAGCCAGACCATCCTGCGCCAGCCAGAGCTGGGAGCCGCCTGGCTGAGCAGGAAGCCCACGTATATCCCGACACTGACGTGGCAGGTGTGGCCATGGCTTTGCATAAAGAGACACCTCACTGCCCTTCTGCTCCCCACCTGGTAAAGTCTACCCATTAGTAGCCAGGGTTCTGTGTCCCACAGTGGCCTTGGCCTCAGGTCCATCTTGTGGGGGCAGACACCTCTCAGTGGTCCAATGTGCTTGTTAGCCCGCCAGGGCCTGAACCCATACAGGGGTTACAGCATGGAAGAAAACACCTGACTAGCTGCCAATCTCCAACAGACAGGATAGGGCAGACCCCTGCCCCCCAACTCAATCATAAAGGTCATGGTACACTTGGGGAACAGACAGAAAAGCTTATTTTTGTAGCACTGATGACAATGGGCTCTTTGGGGCTTGTGGGATCGCAGAGAAGACAAACTCTAAAGCAGAGCTGAACACTGAGGGTGCACACCACAGTCTGTCACTGGGAGGGTTTCATGCCTGTCAACGGACGGTTTAAGGAAAGGCTGAGAAATATTGGTCCATTTCTCATTGACAGATAATGTTCATTACAGATAAATGGATAAACAGAATGTGGGGTATCCATACAATGAAATATTATTCAGCCAAAGGCAGTTCTGATACACGCTACCACTTGGATGAACATTAAAAACATTATTCTAAATGACACGTCAGACAGAAAATAACAAATATTATATGATTCCACTTAAATGAACTACCTAGAATAGTCAAGTTCATAAGCACAGAAAGTAGAATAGAAGCTGCCAGGGGCCATGGGGAGTTATTAATTAATGGGTATGGAGACTCAGTTTGGGATAATAAAAAGGTTCTGGAGATGGATAGTGGTGACGGTTGCACAATGTGAGTATGTTTAATGCCACTGAATGGTACCTTTAAAAGCAGTTAAGGCCCTGACCGGTTGGCTCAGCGGTAGAGCATCGGCCTGGCATGCAGGGGACCCGGGTTCGATTCCCGGCCAGGGCACATAGGAGAAGCGCCCATTTGCTTCTCCACCCCCGCCCGCTCCTTCCTCTCTGTCTCTCTCTTCCCCTCCCGCAGCCAAGGCTCCATTGGAGCAAAGATGGCCCGGGCGCTGGGGATGGCTCCTTGGCCTCTGCCCCAGGCGCTAGAGTGGCTCTGGTCGCCGGCAGAGCGACGCCCCCGAGGGGCAGAGCATCGCCCCCTGGTGGGCAGAGCGTCGCCCCCTGGTGGGCAGAGCGTCGCCCCTGGTGGGCGTGCCGGGTGGATCCCGGTCGGGCGCATGCGGGAGTCTGTCTGACTGTCTCTCCCCGTTTCCGGCTTCAGAAGAAAAAAAATAAAAAAATTAAAAAATTAAAAAAAATAAAAGCGGTTAAAATTGTAATTTTTATGTATATTTTACCACAATGAAAATAACTTTAAGGTGCCAAGAAGTGAAACATAGTGAGTTGCTGTCCCTAGTATGTGAATGATTGACTTTCATGAGGGGAATGATGGTAACAAAAGTGTACAAATATTTCTGCATACCTGTTACATGCCTGGTACTATGCTGGGGGCAGGATTAATTCAAGGGGGCAGATGCCACAGCCACCCTACCCTCATATCCAAGCTGAGAGAGAAGCAGTCCCTGCTCCCTGGAGCTGAAAATGCAGGGGAGAAGACCGGATATTTCCAAGGATGGCCCCACTGAACCAGCATACTGGCAATCGCATCCTTGCACAGTGCCCCTCCACATTGACCTGAGACAGCCCTGTGGCTCCAAGTAGGGCCAGCAGCTTCTACTGTCATGCCTTTGGGAGCTCTGAATGCCCATGTAAGAAGTTCAGCTACTCTGCTCGAGAGATTGTGCTAGAAGCCTTGTGAAAAGGAAAGGTTTATACACCCATGTCCATAGAAGCATTATTCACGGTAGCTAAAATGTGTAAGCAATCCAAGCATCCACCAACAGATAAATGGATAAGCAAACTGTGAACTGTACATATAATGGAATATTACTCAGTCTTATAAAAGAAGGAAACTCTGACACGTGCTACAATATGGCTGAACCTTGAGGACATTATACTAAGTGAAATAAGCCAGTTACCAGGGGTTTGGGGAGGAGAGAATGAGGAGATATTATTTAATGGGTATAGAGTTTCAGTTTGAAAGAGTTCTGGAGAGGGATGATGGTGATGGTTGCACAACAATATGAATGTACTTAATGCCACTGTACTGTACACTTAAAAATGGTTAAGATGGTGCCTGACCAGGAGGTGGCACAGTGGATAGAGCATAGGACTGGGATGCGGAAGGACCCAGGTTAAAGACCCCAAGGTTGCAGGCTTGAGCACAGGCTCACCTGGCTTGAGCAAAAAACTCACCAGTTTAGACCCAAGGTCGCTGGCTCAAGCAAGGGGTTCTCAGTCTGCTGAAGGCCCATGGTCAAGGCACATATGAGAAAGCAATCAATGAACAACTAAGGTGTCCCAATGAAAAACTGATGATTGATGCTTCTAATCTCTCTCTGTTCCTGTCTGTCTGTCCCTCTCTATCCCTCTCTCTGACTCTCTCTCTCTGTCCCTGAAAAAAAAAAATGGTTAAGATGGTAAATTTTATGTTATGTACATTTTACTACAATTTTTTCAAAATTTTTTATTGATTTGAGAGGGGGGGGATGGGGAAGGGGGGAAGAGAAAGACAGAGGGAGCATCAACTCATTTTTTCACTTTAGTTGTTTCATTTTTTTTTTTTTTTTAGGTGAAAGGAGAGGATATAGTGAAGCAGACTCCCACATGCTCCCTGAATGGGATCCACCCAGCAACTGCATCTGGGGCCAATGTTTGGGTACTGGGCCATTTTTAGCACTTGAGGCCAATGCGCTCAGACCAACTAAGCACCAGGGGCCATGCTTGAACCAATCAAGACACTGCCTGCAGGACGGGAAGAGGGAAAGAAAGTGGAAAGGGAGGGGGAAAGAAGCAGATGGTCATTCCTCCTGTGTACCCTGACTGGGAATCAAACCCGAGAGGTCCATATACCGGCTGATGCTCTATCCACTGAGCCATCAACCAGAGCCAGTTGTTCCATTTTTTAGTTGTGCATTCATTCATTGTCTCTCCTTGTGCCCTCACAACCTTGGCACACTGGGACCACTCTCTATCACTGAGTCACCTGGCCAGGGCCCACCTTGGGAGATGTGAGGACACAGGCTCTGTGGCGGGCTCTATGCCAGTGTCTGGGTTGGGAACAGGGTAGGGGAGTAGGAGAGGATGTCTCAGGTTCTGACAGGGGTGCGTGGCGGGCTGGTGGTGCCGTCCACCTAGAGAGAGAGAGCGCACAAAAGATATGAGAGGAGATGGGGTGTTCTGGACCTCCAGAGAGAGACAGGTTGTTTCTGCCCAGGGGAAAGGACCTACTGTCGGGAGCTGCACTATGCCTCGTGATCCTGCAGGCAGCCTCAACGCAACCTCTCGTTTACTCCTCAGATATTTATTGAGGACTTGCTCTGTACTGGGCACTCTCTTGACACTTCATTAAAATACCCAGCAGACAGAGAAAGTGATAGAAATTCAGATAGCAACAGACAACCAGAGGCAGAGGCGGCTGAAAGGAGGAAAGCTAGCCTGGGCTGCTGCTGAAGTGAAGTCTGCCTTACGTCTCGGCACTGACCCCCCAACAAAAAGGGTAGGCTTTGCCTTGACTCAGGCCTGGGCCCCCAGAACTGGGAAGTGTCATTTCCCACCCTACCCAGCAGAAGCCCCGCCCTTCTCACCCTCAAGAACTCCCACTCCATCTCCTTCCTCCTAAAGCCTAACTGAGGCCTGACCAGGTGGTGGTGCAGTGGATAGAGCATTGGACTGGGATGCAGAGGACCCAGGTTTGAGAGCCCGAGGTTGCCAGTTTGAGTACGGGCTCATCTGGTTTGAGCAAAAGCCCACCAGCTTGAACCCAAAGTCACTGGCTCCAGCAAGGGGTTACTCGGTCTGCTGAAGGCCCGCGGTCAAGGCACATATAAGAAAGCAATCAATGAACAACTAAGGTGTTGCAACGCGCAACGAAAAACTAATGATTGATGCTTCTCATCTCTCTCTGTTCCTGTCTGTCTGTCCCTGTCTATCCCTCTCTCTGACTCACTGTCTCTGTAAAAAGTAAATAAATAAAAATTTTTTAAAAATCTGCTTTAAATCCTAACTGAAACCACACTTTCTAGGAAAGGAGCATCCAGGAAGGAGATGTGGCCAGTCGATATACCCATGTAGGTGGAATTTACTCTGAGAGGGCTGATCTTGAAACTCAAAAGGCCAATTAGATAGACTTGAGGGAGAGATTTGAAACATCAATGACAAAAACTGAATATTCTTAAATATAAAAAGCACTTGCAACTAATTAAGAAAAAGACAAACACCCACCCCCTCAAAATGAGTAAATTAAAAAGTAATTCAGCCTGAAAAGGTGGTGGCATCAGACTGGGACACAGAGAACCCAGGTTCAAAACCCCAAGGTCGCTGGCTTGAGTGCAGGTTCATCTGGCTTGAGTGCGGGCTCACTAGCTTGAGCGCAAAGTTGCTGGCTTGAGCATGGGATCATAGACATAACCCCAAGGTTGCTGGCTTGAGCCCAAGATCGCAGACTTGAGCAAAGGGTCACTCACTCTGATGTAGCCCCCTGATCAAGGCACATATGAGAAAGCAATCAATGAACAACTAAGGTGCCACAATGAAGAATTGATGCTTCTCATCTCTCCCCTTCTTGTCTGTCTGTCCCCCTCTCTGACTCTCTCTGTCTCTGTCAAAAAAAAAGTAATTCAGTAAAAATAAATTCAAATAGGTAATAAGCTTGAGATGTCACAAATGCTATTGAACCTAAGAAATTATTAGATTTGCATGATAATGCTTCTTGTTAGCAGGATTCTGAAAAAACAATCCCACCACTCTGCTGATGGGAAAGGGAAGTTGAAACAGATTTTCAGGACAATTTGGGAAATGCAGTGAAGCCCTAAACCCATGGCCTGTGACACAGCAGTGCCAGTTACGGTATTTGCCCAAAGGAAATAATTAAATAAATGAGCCAAGATTTAGACACCAGGATAATTCTCACAGTGACAGTATAATTTTAATATAATTTGACTATAAATATAAAAAGTTTGCTATAACCTAAATATGCATCAATAAGAAGTTGAATAACCAAATTATGGTGCATCCACTATGCAGACATCTGAAAAGGTGTGGAGAAGAATACCTACTGACATAGGAAAATGCCCCTGGTGCACTGCTGAGTGAGAATGTAAATTGACAAACATTTGAAAGAAGATATCTGACATGGAATTACTTTAGAGAGAAAGGCAAGGGATCAGCAGCCTCTGGGGGAAGGGTGGGACCAACAAATTCTATTTCTTAATCTGGGTGATATAAATGAATATGTCTTTTATAATTTATTCATTAAATCAAGGTTTCTCAACTTTGGCCCTAATACTACTTAAGGCTGGATATTTATTGTGTGTGGGCATGGTGAGCTGTCCTGAGCCCTGTAGGATGTTTAGCAGCACCCCTGGCCTCTGCCCACTAGGTGCCTGTAGCTCACACACATATGCACGCACACACACATGGTGATGACAACCCAAAATGTCTCCACACAATGCCAAATGTCCCCTAAGGAACAAAATCTCCTCAGTTGAAAAGATAATCTTGGAGGACATATATCAAATTATTAATAAATTAATTCAATGGGCCAGGATTTAGGGCCACTTATTACTTTTGCCTCATGCCCCTCTATAATATTTCCTTTTATAGACTGAGTATATATTATGTTCACTAAAGAGAGAAGAAGGCTATTTTCAATGTTTTCAAGCCGCTTCTCAATGCTTCCTCAGCCCACCATCTCTACATAGGTGAGTCAGGTCTGCCCTCAGGTGTGTCTCAGTCATCAAGCAGTTCTGTAAGATTCCCCAGACTTCTGCCCAAAGTCTAGAGACACCCCCTGCCAGGAGATAGAAGGGAGGAGAAGAAGAGAAGTGAATTGTGGTGGGGTTAACTGGAGAGACATGAGGAGGGATGAGGGAGAGAGAAAAGGCAGTAGTGACTCAGTTTTCTGGCTGGTGAGCCCAGGGAAGCCAATAGAAATTCACCAAGTAAGGACACAGGAGATCCAACGGTCAAGGAAATAAGATTTGAGCTCCAAGTAAACGGGGATTTGATTTTGTTCTTGGATGCATCCCAGCACCTGGAATAGCACCTACCGTAGGTGCTCAATAAATATGTGTTCAGTGAACTAAATGCATGAAGAGAGGAACATAATAGTCACATTACAGGGCAGAAAATGGGTGGGGCAGAAGAAAGGACAGATCACTAAATGTTATAGGAAACGAAGCTGCTCATTTACTAAGACAATTGGTCAAAAATATCTACCACAGCCCAGGCACTCATGGTAGTTTTAGTTAACTAATTAATTAATACATGAACAAAGGAATGAAATGAATTTATTAATCACCTCTACCCTGAAGCCCTGAGACAGGAAAACCAAAAAAGAACCCTTGGAGTCAGGCCTTCCAGAGCTCATAGTCTATTTTGGGAGGCAGGTCCTGAAATTACATCCGAGGCTGGAATGCTGGGGAAACAACTGCATGGAGAGTGGGGCCAGCCAGGCCCACGCACTTGGGGCCACTGGGGGAGCCAAGCCCACAGTGCAGGCTGGCTGCTCTGCCAGGCCCCAGCCCCATCTGTGCCACCAGGGGGCTGGGCTCAGGGGTTCTCAACCCTGACAGCGCATCTGACATATTTGGAAATTGTTTAGAAACACCCCTATCTGGGCCCCTCCTCTAGAGACTTAGCTTCAAAAAAGGAGAGAACAGGCCCTGGCCGGTTGGCTCAGCGGTAGAGCGTCGGCCTAGCATGCGGAGGACCCGGGTTCGATTTCCGGCCAGGGCACACAGGAGAAGCGCCCATTTGCTTCTCCACCCCTCCGCCGCGCCTTCCTCTCAGTCTCTCTCTTCCCCTCTCGCAGCCAAGGCTCCATTGGAGCAAAGATGGCCCGGGCGCTGGGGATGGCTCTGTGGCCTCTGCCTCAGGCGCTAGAGTGGCTCTGGTCACAACATGGCGACGCCCAGGATGGGCAGAGCATCGCCCCCTGGTGGGCGTGCTGGGTGGATCCCGATCGGGCGCATGCGGGAGTCTGTCTGACTGTCTCTCCCTGTTTCCAGCTTCAGAAAAAAATGAAAAAAAAATAAAAATAAAAATAAATTAAAAAAAAAAAAAAAAAAAAAGGAGAGAACAGAGAGGCTGGCAGTGAGTTTTTTTAAAGCTCCACATATGCCTCTGATGTGCAGCCAGGGTGGAGTACCCCGGTCTAGACAATCATAAATTCTGGGTCTGATTATAATGGCCTTCCTCCCTAAGCATCAGCTCAGCCCCAAACTCCAACATGAACTCTCCCTGGGAAGGGCTGGGGTATCCCATTATTTTCACCTTTCACCACATCTCACATCAATGTATCTTAAGTTATGTTTCCAAAATGGAACCACCTGTATCAAGTAGGTGATCAGTGCTGATTTTCAGGTCACACAGACCTGCTGCATCAGAACCTCTCCGGCTGGGTCCCAGGAATTTGTCTCTGAAGCACACCCTCCAGAGGATTCTCGGGCACAGGCAAGCAGGAAAACCACTGCCCCAGACTGTGTGATGGCCACAGGCGGGGCTCTGAAAGATGAATGGACTTGGAACAATTGGATATGTCACATTCTACTATATTTCGATTTTGCCTGAGGTTTGTCAGTGCGTATATAGTAAGGCATCATAAAGGGTGGGAGAGGACAGCAGCTGCACACTCAGGGTACCTGGCCCAGAGCCACAACCAAGAGGGGCCTCAATAGATTACCTATGAAGTCACCTACCTGACTCAAGGGCACTGCCCACTCCAACCACTGACCTGGACGCATCATTTAACTTCCCCAGGTTTCCATTTCCTTTCCTGCAGAATGAGATTAGTAGCTACCAGAAGACTGTTACAGAACCAGGGAAGGACAGCTGTGAACAGACCCAAAAGAGTTCCAAAGCACCCAAGAGAACTAGGCTGATGTAAGGCCCTGGGCTCAGGGTTCCTTGTAACTTCTTTTCCAGGCAGTGGTGGCCCCACAGAACAGTGTAGGCAGACTGCACTGGTGGACTAGAGAGAACTAGGAATCTTGTTCTGAAGTGGCTTTACATAGTGGGCACCCACGAATGTCACCAAATAATGAAAACAGCAGTTTTCTAAAATTTTCATTTCACACTTCTCAAAAGAGAAATTCAATGTAAATTATCCCATAACAAAGAATTAAAGCTGCACAAAGTTCTCACTTTGCCAAACTGTTTTTCATCTGTGGTTGTTAGTATTGGGGGAGGGGTGCTTGGGGAGCAGATGGAAGTCATGGGTCAAAGCTAAAAGTGCCCCTATTATTTCCAAGCCCCATGAAAACACCACCAGCCATTTCTTACTCTAGGTTTGACCATGTTTTGTGATACACATATTTTTAATTCTACAAAACCACAGGATATGAATCCTCATAAGAGGAAAACTCTCTTGTCTCTCCTTATTTATCTTTCTTTGCAGAACTGGGGTTCTGACTCACAGCCATTGTTTCTCCTCTTAATTTTGACAGATCTTTCCTCTTTCCTTTCCCTTCCTAAGACACCTTCTCCCATAGGAATGACAGCTTTAAAATATGGGGTTAAAGGTAGCCGGTAAGAGGGGGGTTGTAAGTCCTTTGTTGCCCCAAACACAAAGAAAAAGAGAGAGAGACCTTTTCTTGCCTAAACACCACATGTAGTCACTTAGGCTCTTTGAATTTTAAAAAATATCCTCGGACACCCTCCTCGAAATCTTTGTATAAAGGCTATATCCGGCCTATTCTGTTCCTTTTACTCCCAGTTGAGACATGGTGGATTCAGTATGGCCAGTGTTCAATAAAGACAGGTGAGAGAATGAATGAAATAAAGATTTCAAAGCACACCGTACACACCCAGATTCCTCTCTGTACCCTTTACCCCTATTCTAACCTATCTTTATCCCCAGCAAGGGCTCCCACTTTATTCCCTCTAGGTATCGGTCTTAGAAAAGTAGAAACTGTTGACATATTACATCACATTCACTTTCCAAAATTTCAGACCACTAGGGCATTTACTGTGCTCTGTTTGATCCTCCTCACCCTCTCGGCAGAAGACCTGGCTGAGATTTCCGTCCCTGCTGACAGAGGAAGAAAACTATGTCTTGGACAAGGATTAGTGCTGGAGCTGGGGCCGCAGACGCCGCGGTGAATGCGGAGAGTCAAATGATGCGGGCGCGCTTGCGCGCGGGCGCGGTGGCCACGGACTCTCACCTCGGAAAATTAAGCTGGCGACCGGATCGCTGCGCCGGTCCTTCTTCGCACTAGGAAGATTGCTGGCCCTCACCAGCAGGCAGCACAGCATGGCTTGGGCGCCGGGGGAGCGCAGAGGCGCGAGGGCGGGACGGGAGCGGGAGCACCGAGCCCAGACACCCACCAAACGGAACCTGTCGCCTTCTCTGAGCCTCCGCGGAGAGGTCCCAAGGCCTGGGAAAGGCCTCAGGGAGGAACCGGACACTCACTGGGCGTACCCTCCCCACAGCGGGCGGGGCGGGGCAGGGGTCAGACGCGCGCCTTTTGGAGTTCTGGCGCCCCCTCCGCGGGTCCCCGACCGCGTCCGGAATGACAGCGCCACTGACTCGGGACTACAGCTTGGCCCGGCAGCTTGAAAACGGCGCACGCCGGCCTTGCTCGCGGGAGCCCCCAGCGTCCGGGCTGCCCGCCCAGCCCAGGTTCCAGCGCTCCATACGCCTCCGTGCGATTTCCCCACTGGGGCGCAAATGCTGCGCTCCTCCTCGCTGCGCGCTGGGCGGCCAGCAAGCCGGGGGCGCTTGGCAAATAACGAGGAAGGAGAAATGAGCGACGGCGGGAGAAGGGGAGACCCAGCTTCAGGGGGGAAAAATGTGTCTGCGGGAAACTGCAAATAGGCGCGAGCGCCGAAGGAGTGCGTGGAATGCGCGGAGCGATGGAGCGCGCGCTGTGTCGGGGGCTCCAGCCTCTGAGCCGGCGGTCCAGCCCCGCCAGCCCCATTCCCCTGCTTGGAGCCCAGGCAGCCCGTCAGGCTGCTGGGAGCCCCGCGCTCAGACTCCAAGGCTCGAGCCCTCGCGAACCCGCCTCTGTGCCTTCTTCAGAGCAGTCTGGAGTAGCTCATCTCCGGAGACAGAAATCTGTGTCCAAATTATGTTGCGTTCCTGGAGTACAAGGGTCCACCCTCTGCCCACTCGGTCCCTGGCGTCATCTCCTACAGCAATCTCTAGGCTCCCTCGCCCCGACGTTGGGGAAATTGACTATAGCGTGAGTCTTGGGTGGTGACAGCACGTTTTCCCGCGTTATGTATCGTTCCTTTCCAGCTGATGAACTTATTGACCACAGGGGCCCTGGCGTCTCACCTCTCTACCCCTACACTCCAGCACTCAGCACCGGACAGGTCTACCTCCCAAGTCCTCACTGACCTCCTTTCTCAGCCTAAATTCAGTGACAAGTTATGACTCTGCTGCACCAAAACTCAGCGCCCTTCCTCCTCTCTTACTTTGAGATTCCAGCATTTTCATGTGGCAAAACCATAGCCTGGTGAAACCCACCTCTGCCTACTGCTCCCCTGCACCCTAACCGCTAAAGGAGTTGGAGAATAACACAGGTAACCTGCCCCATCACTTGATATGTGTGACGCCTCGCTCAGGTGGCGGCCTGGCAATCATGCTGTATTACCTCTTCCAGTCTCCCTCTCTCCTAGACAACTGCTTCATACTTTCTCTGCCCAAACCTACAGCATCCCATCCTCCTCCTCACCCTGTTTGCCTCCTATTTACAGAGCAGAGAACTGTCTCAGGCTTCCAGCCTCCTGGCTCCCATGCACCTCTGGGCCCAAATCCTTTTCCTTCCCTCCTGTTATGAATTAATTATCTGTACTCCTAACTAAGGCCCACTGGCACTGGGGCACTAAATACTGGTCACTGTCACCCACTCAGTGACAAATCTAATGCTGTCCTCTACTCAGCCTTAAAGGTTGTGCCTTCTCTGAATGTCTTGAGCCCTCTTTTTCCTCACTCTCCATGGGTGACCCTGCCCACCTCCATAATGAGATAGACACCTTTGGTCCATTATCCACACTGGAGCCAGGTGATCTTAAAACAAAAATGATCAGGTCACCACCCGGATGAAAACACCTCAAAAGCTTTCCAGACTCTCGGGCTACACCCCAGGTCCTTCTCTTCACCCAGGGGGATAGGCCACTCAGCCCCTCACTCTCAACGCCAGTTCCAGTGGCTTCTGTTTCTGTCCTATGCTGAGCTCCTCCCCAACGTGAAGCTCTACTGCCCTCTCCGCCTGCAACTGCCTTCCTCCCTCTAATTTTTTCTAAAAATAGAGTTGGCATACAATATTATAGTAGTTTCAGGTGTACGTAGTAATTTGACATTTATATACCTTACAATGTGTTCACCATGGTAAGTCTAGTAACTGTCACCATGCAACTTCCCCATTCTCTTTACAAGGCCACCCTCATTCATCCTTCAGACTTCAGCTTAAACATCACGTCCCTGGAAAGCTGTCTCTGATCTCCTGATCTAGGTTGCTCCCCATGGCAAAAAAAACAAAAACACAAACACAAAGCAGCCCTTTTCTTTCTTAGCACCGTCACAATTAAAAGGAATAGCTATTAGTGTAATTTGTTTGATGTCTGGCTAGACTGTAGAGTCAGTCAATAAGGGGACAGACCATGGCAGCCTCAGTCAGCCAAGCATTCCAGTGCATAGCAAGGGCCCCCCTGGGATTGGTGTAGTGGACATTGTACTGGACTTCCCAGTGTTCCTTCCACCCAAGATAAGGCGAAGCCAGAGGTTCTTGAAGAGGATAGTACTGCCCCCTAGGGGGCATTTTGAATATGATGGTCTGGGATAATTTTTTACTGTCCGTGATTCCTGGCTTTGCTCCTTTCCCCCATCACAACACATCCTGCCCCCAACTCCTGTTCTAACCTGTCAGTCAGTGCAGGAAATCTGTAGGGTACATATTGAACATTTCCAGAAAATCTTCCAAGGGACTTTTAAAAACACTTGGCTTGTGTTCAAGCAACAGGAGGTCCACACACCTGTTCTGTAAACCAGAAATGCAACAGCCGGTGGCCTGGTTCCTGGTCACTTCCTGGGGCCTGTTTTCCATCCCAACCTCCAACTTCCTACCTTGGCTGCTGTTCACCGCCCTGGAATCCTCCCTGATCTGTTCCCTTGAGGACACCACGGGGCTTCTTCCCACAGGCACTTGTGTCAGGAATGCAGCTTTCATGGAAATTGGGCATGAGATCTCCATTTGTCCCCCTCCCATATGTTCTTCCTTCTTCCACAGACATTTTCCATAGAGCTTTACCTGGACATATGGCCACCCAAATAGAAAGACTAAATATCCTAGCCTCCATCGCTGCTAGATGTGGCCATGAAAACAAGTGGTGACAAATAGGATGTGAGCAGAAGGCTTGTATGTGACTGCCAGGTTGTGTCTTCACAAGGACGGGGAATGCCTGCCTTGCTACAATATAGATTATGATGGTGAGCCATCAGCAAACATGTTGTCAGCACGAGGACAGTAGCACAAAAAGACAGAAGGGCCTGGGGCTCTTGACAGCCTTGTGGGTCAGAACTTTACCAACCAGGAGTGCTTACACATTACATGACTGAGAGAGACTACTGTGTTCACACCATCGTTGGTCAGCGCTTACTAACAGCCAGGTCTGTGTCCCACCTAAACCCACAGACAAGGGCAGATCCCTGCCACCACTGACAACTCACGCTGTGCAGCAAGGGGGTTAAGGGACCTGTTTTGAAGCTGAGTTTGCATAGCAAGCCCAGTTTTCATTTAAGATGTCATTTTAATTACAATGACATTTCAGGGCTAACAGAGGTAAGGAGGGAACTAAAGCTCTCCCCCATCAGCCCATCGATGAAATCATGGGTAGGTACTGCTAATAATCCCAGTGAGAGAAGACTGGCTGCCTGTTTTCCAGAGAGCTTAGGGTCAAGGTCTCCAAGATTATTATTTTTATTTATTTATTTATTTACTTTTTTATATTTTATTTATTCATTTTTATTAGAGAGAAAGAGGAGAGAGAGAGAGAGAGGGAGAGACAGAGAGAGAACAGGGGGAGGAGCAGGAAGCATCAACTCCCATATGTGCCTTGACCAGGCAAGCCCAGGGTTTTGAACCGGTGACCTCAGCATTCTAGGTCGACACTTAATCCACTGCGCCACCACAGGTCAGGCCAAGGTCTCCAAGATTAAATGAAACACTGAGCCTCAGACGCTGCCTGGTGGCCCCCAGGAACACATCCAGTTTATCGACTTATTGTCTTTGACCAACATGTTTTATAACGATATTGTACCTAAATTAAACATTAGGAGATTTCCCATACAGATCTGGATTTTAGCTTCTCTTGAAAAATCAGAGAAGCTGGCACATGGGCCCAAACTCTGCCTGTAAACTCACATGCACACACTATTCACCCGGCACCTGTGGGTGGGGCGTGCCTTCTCAAGTCACGGCACCTGCCACAGCTCACCATTACGCATGTGCCTTTCCCACTGGCTTTATCTAAGTTATGCCGCCTGCCAGGTTCCCACAAGCATATGGGTTTGTGACCCCTATCCTGTTACTTACTTGGGGATCTACTTCCCTGACAGTCAAGGAAGAGTTACTTCTAATAGGGCCCCTTTCTGCTGTTAGAGCTGGGCCACCTGGCCTTCTCTGGCTCAGGTCTGTTTTTTCCCGGGGCCTGGCATGGGGTGTCCAAGGAGCAAACAGACCCTGCCCTTCTGCTCAGTGCCATCAACCTTGAGGTGAACATCATGCATGTGAGTTTACAGGATCCCTTCAGGGCACATTTGCCAAAGTTCCAAACCTTCTAGGAGTGTGGATTCCTAGATTCATGGGTGCTTTATTCAGATACATCTTTATTCCAATACATCTTTCTGCCCTCTCCCCCCTCACATTCACTAAAAAACGTGTCCTCGGAATACCCCAATCCATCCCACCAGTGGAATCAAAGGGCACCTACATGTCCACGAAGGGTGTAGAAAGCACAGAAGTAGTGAGTCTGGCTACAGCCATGATTATGTGACTGTCAGGGAAGAACCATCCCATAATTCTAGGCTTCCACACCATCCACCCTGTTCTAGCTGTGTGATCTGAGGCATGTGACTTGACCTTTCAGAGTCTGTTTCCCCTTCTGTGGAATCAAGAGAATTATATTTTCACAGAGGTGTTGAGAGGGTTAAACCAAACACTAGCCCTCCAGCACTGTGCCTGATGCACAATAGGTGCACAATGTCAGAGTTCTTCCTGGTAACATTTCATTCTATTGAATCAACCTGAAAAGAAACTAGCACTCACGTATTAGAGAAAGAGCGTGAGTCTGACCTGGGGAGAAGGGAAAAGGTTTGTGGGCCCAGTCACCAGGGGGATATTTATTCCAAGAAAGTCCTAGAACCATAGTGAGAACCACAGGTAGACAAATGCCTTCAGCTCAGAAGGGGCTGCTCCAGGAGGGGCAGCCAGAGGAGACAGGACCACAGTCCCTGGGGGCACACTCCCCACTTAGCCCACTGTGCCCAATCTGGTAAGATAGTGGATGGGCAAACAGAGCTGATGTTAGGACTGGCCAGGCAAAAACAAAGATAGTGAAAGACTTCTTGGATGTGTGCAGTGATTTCTTGGTATGTATACAATACATGTTAACTGTAATAGTAATTACAATAAATATAAGAGTTAAAATGTGCTGAGTGCCAGGCACTATTCAAAGTGCTTTATATAGATTAACACAAACTCTTCAGAACCATTATGAAGCAGGTACTATCATTATCAACACTTCGCAAGTGAGGAAACTGAGACACAGAGTGGTTAAGTAACTGGCCCAAAGACACACAGCTGGAAAGTAGCAAGGCTGGGATTCCCAATCTAAGATCTTAGGCAGTCTGGGTCCAGAGACAATACTCTCAGCTATCATCCTTCTCTCCTTGTTTGAAGCTCTCATCTCATGGGAATGTGACCAAGGCTGACCTTGTACCCCTGTCTGTACCCCTGAGCCCTTCCATCCAACTTGACACTGGACTGGCTAAGCTTGGGGGCTGAGGCTAGATTCTCCCCTTTCTGGAGGCCTCAGGATACTTGTCACTCCCACAGCAGTGCCCATCTTAGTGCCCCATGACCCATGGTCCTGGCCTCATCTTATCAGACCCTGAACAGCCACAATGGCCCTGTCAGAGCCTGGGAGGTGGCCTGGAATGAGGGTACTGCCTAGAGGGAGCATTCTGGGCCAGTTGGTGACTGAATGGTCCCATGAGATCCAGAGAGTGTGATGCAGAAGGGCGGAGACCCCTCTAAGAAAGCGTCCTCCAGACCAGAGGATGAGAATGAGGCCGTCTGCACCTGGGAGAGAAAGGGAGTAAGTCGCAGTACACACAGTGTGTGAGATATGGCAGGAGTAAGCAGACAGCCGCAGACTGAGACTAGGGTGTGAGCTAGACCTGGACTCAAATCCTGCCTCCACCCTTTCTACTGCTTGTCTCTTGTAAATCAGAGCTAAAACCACAGGCAGATGGTAGAGTGGGTAAAGACAGGGCTCTAGAGCCAGATTGTGTGGTTTTGCATCCTAACTCCACTACTTACCAATGTATAACTTGACCTTTTTGTGCCTCAGTTTTTTCTTCTGTAAAATAAAAGTGATGATAGTTGCTACCATATATGGTTGCTAGAATGATTAAGCATCCACATATAAGTACTTTACACAAATTTAACTGGAACATGATATAGCTCACAGTAAGTGCGTTCTATTTAGAAGAGTGCCTGACACCTAGTAAGCACAATATCAGTTAATACATCTCTTTCATAAGATTGTTGTGAGGGTTTAAACAGCATCTGAAAATGGTACATTGTTTACGATTAACGAATATCCATTCTCTCTCCTTGCGATGAATACATTTTCAAAATCAGAATCCTCCATCTTTTGGTCATTTGTCTTATACTATGTTCCCCATGCAAGGTACCCAAAGGGAAACCGGAAATATCGGCCTTTATGCTGCTTGTCACCAATTCAGCCAAATAAGTACAATCAGGGATTGAATCTTTCATGGGTGCTTTATTCAGATGGCTGGCAAACTGAGGACATGGAGGTCATGTACCCAAAGCCTTCACAAACCCTTATCCCAAGCCAACCCTTCTATAAGAAGAAGAAAAGGATAGAGAAGACAAGATGGCGATGGAGCAGGCGGACGTACCAACTCCCACCTCCCAGAACCAAAGTGGATTACAAACTAATTTTAAGAACTCTCATCTGGAAAAACCAACTTTGGACTAAACTAAGAGGACTCTTCAACCAAGGAACACTGAAGAAGCCACACTGAGACTGCTTAGTGTATCCCAAGGTTCTCTTTACCACGCCACAGTTGCAGAGCTCCAGGGAAAAGCACCCTGGTCTCATCTCTCCAGACAGAGGAGAACAGAGGCTCCATCTCCACGCATGCTGCAGATGGCTTTTCCACTCTACCTGAATCATTACCAGCTAGAAGCAGCGGTCATTGGGACTTGGACGTGAGCTGCAAAGTATAGAATTGTGACAACAATTCCAGTGCCATGCGGACTTTTCCTGGATGTGGACTTTTTCTCAACTCCTGCTCCTTGTGATAGCTCCTAATGAACTGAACTGGGGTTGGTTTGCATTCGCAGGGATTTGGAATGATGTTGGTGCCAACTTGGACTTGGTGAACATGTTAAGGACACTACTCTTTTATGGATTCTTGTTGTATTGGCCAAGAGTTTGCTTAAAGGCTTTAATCACAGTAAAAAAAGAAAAGAAAAAAATATATATATATATGACTGGATAAAGAAGATGTGGCACATATACATTATGGAATACTACACAGCCATAAGAAATGATGACATCGGATCATTTACAACAAAATGGTGGGATCTTGATAACATTATATGGAGTGAAATAAGTAAATCAGAAAAAACCAAGAACTGCGTGATTCCATACATTGGTGGGACATAAAAATGAGACTAAGAGACATGGACAAGAGTGTGGTGGTTATGGGGGGGGGAGGAGGGAGAGGGAAAGGGGAGGGGGAGGGGCACAAAGAAAACTAGATAGAAGGTGACGGAGGACAACTGACTTTGGGTGATGGGTATGCAACATAATTGAATGACAAGATAACCTGGACATGTTTTCTTTGAATATATGTACCTTGATTTATTGATGTCACCCCATTAAAATTAATAAAAATTTAAAAAAAGAAGAAAAGGGTAGATAAGAGTTTTAGACTTTCGCCTGAATGGGCAGTGGTGCAGTGGCGCAGTGGTAGAGCAACAGCCTGGGATGCAGAGGACCCAGGTTCAAGACCCTGAGGTCACCAGCTTGAGCGTGGGCTCATCTGGTTTGAGCAAAGCTCACCAGCTTGGACCCAAGGTCGCTGGCTCAAGCAAGGGGTTACTCGGTCTGCTGAAGGCCCACAGTCAAGGCACATATGAGAAAGCAATCAATGAACAACTAAGGTGTCGCAATGCGCAACGAAAAACTAGTGATTAATGTTTCTCGTCTCTCTCTGTTCCTGTCTGTCTGTCCCTATCTATCTGACTCTCTCTCTGTAGAGTTTTAGACTTTCAAGAGAGAGTTAATCAGATCACATTCAAAGTTAATTGGATCATAATCAGCAGGTCTTAAAGCACAAAAGCTTTGCCTGGGGCACAAAAGGTGGACTACTTGCAGATCACTTTAAGTCATGTGGGCTCTCAGGCATCCCAGCTCTTGGGACAAAGCCTCTACCTGCATTAACCTTTAAGCCCATTGATCATAAAACCAAAGCCACCATTACTCAAGCTAAAACTTTAACTCTTGAGTTCCCCCTATCACAAGTATAGCCCTCCTCTGTGCTGGCTGTGGGTTTGCCCAGGTATGGGCAACACATGGTATGTTTTCCAAAGCACTTTAAGAAAAAAGAAAAGTTTTTAAAATTGATATTTGGAAAGAAAAAGAGAGAGAGAGAGAGATTGATTTGTTGTTCCACTTATTTATGCTTTCATTGGTTCATTCTTATATGTGCCAAGACAGGGAATCAGGCAACCTTGGTTCATTGGGATGATGCTCTAACCCAAGAGTAGTCAACCTTTTTATACCTACCGTCCACTTTTATATTTCTGTTAGTAGTAAAATTTTCTAACCACCCACCAGTTCCACAGTAATGGTGATTTATAAAGTAGGGAAGTAACTTTACTTTATAAAATTTATAAAGCAGAGTTATAGCAAGTTAAAGCATATAATAATAATTACTTACCAAGTACTTTATGTTGGATTTTCACTAAGTTTGGCAGAATAAATTTTTATAAAACAACTTACTATAGTTAAAATCTATCTTTTTATTTATACTTTGGTTGCTCCACTACCACCCACCATGAAAGCTGGAATGCCCACTAGTGGGTGGTAGGAACCAGGTTGACTACCACTGCTCTAACCAGTCGCACTACAAGACCAGAGTTCCAAAGCACTTTCTCATCCATGAGCCATGGATGCTGATAGCAACAGAAAGACTGATGGGGGGGAGGGGAGGGTTGCTTTAGCCAGGCCCCCCTGCACTTCTCTGGGCCTGTTTGCTCATCTGGTAAGGGAAATACTATCCTTGCCCTTGGACCTGTCTACAATAAAATGTCCAGCCTTAAGAAAAAATTTAATAGAGTTTATTTGAGACAAACTGAGGAGAATTGCAAGGAAGCAAAATCTCAACAGACTGAGAAAATGCTTCATTTTAAAGGCGATTTTACAGCTATTTTATACATTAGAATCAAAGAAAGAGTCGTAAGGAGGGTCACATGAAATTCACTAGTGGTAGATTAGGGAGGCAGAAGAAAGCAACGGGGTTGAGGGGGTGGGAGAAGTGTCCTAGGATTGGATAGAATCCACTGAAGAGGCTTATATCTCTTTTACACCGGTGAGGACAGAGTAGTTAACAGTTAACATTTACAGCACATAGAGATGGTATGTGGGAAAGGTTGTGCCCTGAGGGGTTGTGACATTTCAAAATATGTTATCTTAGATGCAAAAAGGCAATAAACAGGCTTAGTTAAGGTAAAGACTGACATTTGTCACGGAAGCTATAGACCTAGGACATGACTACCAACATGACTCGCTTTTAGTTAGGAATTTTTATGTTTATACCATTCTATGTGATTCCTTTTGGTCTCTGAGTTTGCAAGGGCTGCCACGAGCTTATCAGGTTTAGTTTGTGGGTCCTTTTTGGTCCACAGGCCCCACAAAGTTGTTATAATCAGGAAATGGATTTCTCCATGCACGGAGGAGCCAAGAGGTGTCATTGTGGGATATTATAATCAGGTAGCTGAAGGAAGGGCTTTATGGGCCCAAGCCTAAAGGTCCTGGGGAGGCCAGATCAGTGCCAGCTGGTGAGGAAGGCTTCCCAGAAGGGTGTTTTGCTCTGGGTAGTGTGTCCCTAAGACCAGAATCTTCGCTGTAATCATTCACCAACCTGGCCTTGGCTGGGAGCAGGACTGAATGCCGCAGGGAGGCCAAATTTGGACATCAGCTAAGAGCTTGGCTAGTGCAGGAGGTGGAATGTGGCCAGGGCTGGGGGAGGGGGACTGCATTCCCCATGATGGCCTGACCATGACTGTGTTAACTGTGAGTGGGTGTTCCAACCAGCCCCCTCCACTGAGTGCTGGGAGCACTCAGTCAGCAGAGAGAACTTCCTTTCTCCCCAAGGAAGGGGGTAGCCCAAGCAGCAGGACAAGGGCAGAATCGCAGACTGAGATCAGGAAGGGGAGGGGAGGGGCTCAGTCAGGGGACAGGGATGTGGATAGAGGGTGGGGGAGACTATTCCACAGACAGCCCTTGAGGCTGAAATGACAAGAGAGGAACCACACCATCGGTACTTCCTGTGGGTGAAGTACTTCTTGGATTAGAACTTGCTTCCCCATTCATTATTCATTCTTCCTTTTCTTCTGCTAGGGTTCTGAGCCTGGCCTGGGTAGGGGAACCATAAAATATGAGATAAGTGTGTGTGTACTGGGGGTGGGGGGTGGATCGGAAGGTGAGGGGGTGTTGGGCAGATAAAATATATTATGCTCACTTTGTTAAAGATGGCACTGCCCACGTAGAAGCCTGTCGCCCAGGTGATAATATTGGTTGCCCTTCTTGCTTGGGATGGGCGTGATTGTGTTAATGTATGTTGGGGGTGGGCTGTGGGCTGGCAGGATCCTTGTAGCCTGGGGTTTGGTTTTAGGACTAAGCCTTTCCCACCCTTTTTTGATGTGGGGTGGTGTACACTCATGAGGAATCCCATTATGCCTCAGATAAGTGACTTTGTATCAGAGTCTTCCTTATTTGTATATTGGATTAAAGGTTTTGATTTCTACACTATAAAATGGGGGCAGACCGGGAGCTTGCTCTCTCTCAGTTCCTGAGATTAGCATTAAAGGAGAGAGCAGAGAAAGAAGAGCAGATAAAGGCCACATGGAGGAGAAGAGAAGCAGCCGAGATAGCAGAATGCTAAAGGAGAAGCCAGTTTGTGCAGAGAGGAGATGGGGAACAGAGGTGAATACGGCTAGTGAGCTAGAAACCTTTGATTCTAGGAAACTCGGGTAAGTCAGTAGCTTTGTGAGCACTGAATGAGTGGGTTTTGGAGCCCAGTGTGTGTTTTTACTTGCCCGCCGGGTGCAAGCTAGGATTAAAGGTAATGGCCCACCAGTTCTTGGCTCTGTTGTTTCATTACTGTCTGTCCAAATCAAATGCGAACCTGCACAGGCCAGGCAGCTCTGATGGTGGCCTTGGCTACTGGCTTTACAGGGGGGGCTGTGATCAGGGAAGCAGGAGAAAAATCTGGGCCCAGAAGAAACAAGACCTTTAAGAACAGAGACAGGAGATCTAAGGTGGCCCCCCCTCAGGGTTCATTTGTACACAGGACAGCTCCAGAGGGTACTATTTACAAAGCCTGCTCAGCCCGAGGGATGGTGATGGGGAGGGGTGTCGGAGAGAGAGACAGCTGATTAGTTCACAGGGTGCCTTGTCCTCCCTCCACAGTGTGAGAATCTTCTCCCTCTTCTCAGCCATAGGGATATTTTCAGAGCAAATGGCGCTTTCTGGAGTTGTGCAAGGTGGAGTCCAGGGCCCTCAGCCAGGCTGCTAGTTTGGGCCACTCAGGTGAACCACTGGCCTGGCCTCGCCAGAGCTGAGAACACAGGAAGTATGGAGGCCCCATGCATGCCCTGCCCTTCCCCTAGAAACACCTTGCTAAAGATTGTTTCCACCGGCAGCTGTGGGAAACTGGTGGAGAACAGGTCAAAGAGGCAAGTTAGGGGGGAAAAAACACAGCTGGAGTGTCACCTCTGATTCCTCCTCTGTCCCACCTCTTGGTCTAGACTGCTTTCCTGGCCACAGGCCATTCAGAGACTCCTCAAGAAGCCTCAAATCTCACATCCAAGAGAGAGAGAGAGAGAGAGAGAGAGAGTCGACACCTCTGTGTGCTGTTTTGAACACATGCCTGCGTTTTCTGAGTGTCTACTTGGAACATCACAAGTGTTACACACAACCCCAGATGTGCGTGTGTCTGAGAGCACATGTGCACACGAGCATCTGGGAGCAGGTAGGTCCATGGAGCTCAGGAAACTGAAAGGGAAGTTCTGCTGGATGACCAGGGATCAGCTGATACTATGATTTCCAGGGGCCTGGTATGTAGCCAGATCTCCAGGGAGAAGGGGAATGACAGTAATGGAGGCTGAGCGGAATGCACGGGGTGGGTGGAGAGGCAGCTCTCAGACGCTTGTCTCTGGTCTTTCTCCCTCAGTATCTCCAAACCCAAAGACCCAGCTGTGAAGCCCCAGCTGTGGCTTGACCCTGAGGGGTTCAAAAAGAAGCAGACAGAACCCAGCCCTCACCTCCTGAAAGAAAAGTCGTCATAATCATGTGGAGAGCATCCTGTGAGAGACCCCAATCTGATAGGGGAGCAGGCTCCCCGCTCCGGGAAGCCCAACCTGATGGTGAGGGTCCCACCCCCAGATAGCAAGTTCCCACTTGCTCCAGTGTTGGGGTAGGCGGAGAAAATCCTTAGAAGTTGGTGTTGGTGGCAGCTGTTCCAGCTGATAAATTCCTACTGTCCTTTGCCCAAACCCAGGATAAGACCCTTGGACTGGTGGGCGGTGCCTCTACCCCCGGTGGCTGCATGCCTGCCAGCCTAGCCTGTGGCCGATAGCAAAGGCTGAGCAGAGCGCCAGGCCCAGGCCGCTGGAAGCCAGCTGGGTTATAAATAGGCCTGGGACCCAGCCTTCCCGGACGGAGAGCTGGGGAGCCGGGCCGCACAGTGCCTTCCAGCCCACAGCCTGGAAACACCTCTGTTAAGAGAGATGCTGGCCTCGCTTCCAGGCCCACCTTAATCCCAACCCAGGCTCAGTTTCCTGGCCCCGCTCAAGCCACCTCTCCCTCCTTGCCTCAGTTTCCCCCTGAGTTGCCCCTCCTCGAGGACGTGTGTCTTTGCAACCTTCAAAGTCAGCCTGACCGGGGCGCGGCGTCTTGTCTCTCGCATCCCGGAGCTCTCCTGGAGCGAGAGCCGCGACGTCCCGATCCCGACCCCGCCCTCCAGGCCAGCGGGGATCACAGGCCCTTCCTACCTGCAAATACAGCGGAGCAGTAGGCATCGCTGATGTCGGTATCCGGGGTGCGGACGTTCTCGGCATAGAGGATGAAGACCCTCAGCATGACTGGCACGAGTTAGGGCCCTGCACGCGCAGGACGCGGAGGCTGGGGAAGGTCGTGGAGAGCCGAGTTGCACTCGTGGGTCCCCTCACTGGAGAGGGCGGTTCACGGGCTCCGTTCTCAGATCTACTGCTCTTAAAGAGGAGCAGGCCAGCCCGGGCGACTCCAGGGGGCTATGTGGGTCCCCGCCCGCGCCGCCCTTCCCCCGCTGGTCAGCGCGCCCACGGAGAACAGGAGCGTCTGCTCATCTCCCACCTCCACCGCCTTCACCGGGCTCGGCTGAGCTGTAATTCAATGCTCCGGCCGCAGACTCTCCCAATGACACGACATTTTGCACCTGGCCATGCAACAGCGGACTGGGCGGCGGCCGTGATGGCCCAGGGCTGGCCCAGGGCTGTGGGTGCCCGGAGCAATCCAGATCGCTCTCCGGGACAGAAGCGGGTATCGGCCCCGCCCCTGACCTTCCACCTCCGGCTTGCGCGAAGCTAAACTCGTCACCCTCTCCGGCTGAGGGATTCCAGCACCCTCCCGCGGAGCCACCCCTGGGTAGGAAGCGCGACAGCGGGAACAGGCTGGGGGGCAGGCGCTGGGCAGGCGCTTTCACGGAGAAGCGCCGGCTGAGGAATTTCATTGACTAGAAGCGCCAGCTGCCTTTGAAACTTTCCCCCAGTCTTTCCTGGTTGTAAAAGCCACACATGCTACTTTAACACAAAAAGCATAAGAGAAAGAAATTTCTGAGTCAAGAAAATCTATAGTACTAACATTTGAGTATTTACCAGTCCAGGCTTTTCCCTGTGCACGTAGATTAAAGAATTTATATCAGATTTTTGTCCTGCTATTTCATGTAACATTTTATTGCATCATTAAAAATTCTTTATAAACAGTATTTTTAGTAGCTATATAACTTTCTATCATATGAATGTGCTAGGACTCACAAAGCTTTCTCCCATTGTTACACATTTAGGCTCTTCCCAGTTTCTCACTATTATAATACTAAAAAACCATGTTTTATATAAAAACTGGGAGAGAAACCCATCTCAGTCCCCCTCTGCTAGTTCCTCAGATTAGACTCTAGCCTTGGAAAAGGACATGCCTTTTTTTAGGTCCTTGCATGCATTCCTGAACTGCTTTCCCAGAGCTGTGTAGATCCGCACTCCCAGCAGCTGGGTGACTCACCTTCTAAAGAGAGCTACGTGAATGGGTGCACAACTGTCAGCAACCCTCCCCCCACACACACACACACACACTCAGCAGCCCAGGGGGTGGCACAGGGACCCAGGGCAGAAAGAGTCCGCTGCAGATAGGTGGCTGGTTTGGCCCCATAAGGAGGCATTAAGAGAAACACTCCCTGAGGGGTCTGTCATTTTAAGATTAGGATGGCAAACATTTCCTGTGGTCATTTATGGTTCTCCTGTTGCAATCTGTGCCTCCTCTTTTATTTTCCTCTAGCACAGTATGATGGGGGGGTGGGGACAGGGGATGAGTTAATTTAATCATTCACTTGACAAGTATGTATCAAGTCCTACAACATGCCAGTCACCATCCTGAAGGATGGAGACACAATGGGGAGCACAAGTAACATGGTCTCTGTTATGGGCTGAATTGTGTTCCCCTAAATCCAGATGTTGAAGCCCTAACTGCCAGGGCTTTTAAAGAGGTGATTAAGTTAAACAAGGCTGTTAGAGTGGGTTCCAATCCAATTTTATGGTGTTCTTACAAGAGGAAATTTGGACACACAAAAAGACACCAGGGATGTGCTCACACAGAGGAAAGACCATGTGAGGACACGGAGAGAAGACACTTATCTGCCAGCCAAGGAGAGGGGCCTCAGAAGATAACCAGACCTGCCAACCAACAACTTGATCTTGACTTTCTACCTTCAGAACAGTGAGAAAATAAATTTCTATTGTCACCTGGTCTGTGATATTTTGTTATGGCAGTTTGAGAAAACTAATATAGTCCCTGACTTCAGGAAGTTTTCACTTTAGTGGAGGAACTGATTCTTATGAATTAGTCAAGCCAATCACAGACCATTACAAACCTCTGTGTGTAATAAGGAACAGAAAATGGGTGGATGTGAAAACAGATAGCAGGGGTCCGGGGACAGCAACAGCTATTTGAGATGAGATCTGAAGGCCAGATAGGAGTTCACTGGACAAGACTGAGGTTGTGGCAGGGGACAAGCATGTTCTAGAGAGAAGGAAGGGAGTGCTCTAGGTCAAGGTCCCGGACAGAGTGAGGAAAGAAAGAACACTGTGACCACAGTGCAGATTGGGAAGATAGAGGATTGGAGGAGGTGAGGCTATACAGAAACAATTGTGGGGAAGCTACCTAAGTAAGGCCTGCTAAGTCCAAAGGAATGACAAGATCTGATTTACTTTTCACAAGTTCTTTCTGGCGGCTTTTTGGAAAATGAAATGCAAGGGGTCAGAGTGGAGGCAAAGAGACCGGTTAGAAACTACAGCAGAAGGTCAAGGTGAGACGTGATGGTGACTTGGCCTATGGTGACTTGGGGATGGAGCTAATAAAGCTGGAGGAAGTAAGAGGGGCATTCCACAGAGCAGGTGGAGTAGATCAAATATCTTGCTGTCTCACTTAGCCATATGTGTTGGAGAAAAAACCTTTGGCTTGGATGAAGTGATCGACTAATTGATGCATTCACCCATTCACTTAACCAAGACTTAAAGGGAGAACTGTATGTGGCAGGAGTTTGTCAGATTCAAGTTTTATTATTATTCTTTTTTTGAGAGAGAGAGGGAGAGAGAAATTTTGAATCGTTGTTCTACTTATTTATGCATTCATTGGTTGATTCTTATATGTACCCTGACCAGGGATTGAACCCACAACTTTGGCATGTCGGGACAACGCTCCAACCCACTGAGCTACTAGACTAGGGTTTTGTCAGATTCAAGTTTTAGAGAAGGGCACCGAGTAGAGAATAAAATTTAATTTCATTGGGAAGAAGGGCAAGGAGAAAGCCCAAATAATGGTACAGTTTGGCTCTATTCAGATGCATAAAATAACATGATCCTGTTGTAAGGCAGAGCTAAAATTTTATCTAAAAAGCACCTAGCTGCTTGCAAATATAGTGTGACAGAAGTGCTTTGAAAAGAATCAGTCTTCTTTATTGGTTAAACATTCCTCTTGCAACTTCTCTACATCACTTATCACTCAGCAGGTTCTCTTCAAACTATTCATGCACAGAGCCCCATCTGTACAGAAATGAGTCCTAGTGAGAATGATGCACCCTGACTTTATTCCTCCATATGTGAGACATGTTTGGGGTGTCCTCTATTTTAAAAAGACAACCACCATGTTCTCTGAGACCACTTCCTGGTAAAGGGAAAAATATATAATTCAAGCTGAACCAATCTGATGGTCTCTCCCAAAAATCTGGGCTTGAGACTGAGAGATGCTAACCTCTGTGTTAGGATGGAGCTGGGATGAACAAAACTGGGAACTCAGAAGGAGCCACATGCATGATGAAGGGAGAAAGTCTGCAGTCAGAAAAAAATGAGATCATAAGCAGGAGTTGAGGTGGAAGGAACGGAGAGAAAAGTTGTTCCTGGATCCCATTCCTCATGAATCTCTCTCCCCATGAATTCTAAGAGCTGGCCTTGGAGGTGGCTGTCATTTTCGGCTCTCAGCATTCTACCTCTCCTTTGTAAAACACTCCTCCCACTCTTTGTGAGTAGTCTTTGGGAGCAGAAGTGCCTGCCTCTCTCTCTCTCTGGAAGCCTGGGAGCCAGGGCCTCCCTCTCCCCATCACTGTGCAGCATGGCCCCAACTCAGTCAGTTGGGTGCTCTCCCAGGATTTGTTCTAAGTCCTTGAGGAGTTTCAGGAAGTCAGAGGTGGCAGCTGCAGTGACAGCCAGTGACCAGCCTTTTCCTGCTGTAGGATGAAGAATCGCAGCAGTGGCTCCTGCTGTCTTGAGTCCTTTTACCAAGGCTCTCCTGTAATCAATCCTCTCTTGCCTCAGTGGCTACTGCTAGCAGCCAAGAACCCAAATGACATACAGTTTCTTTCTAGTGAATCCCTTCACATTTTGCTTAGGGTAACTTGAAGTATGGTTCTGTTTCTTGCTATAAAGAACCTCAGCTGTGACTTTCAAGATGTATACATATTAAGCATCACTACTGTCTTATATTTCTGACTACCTTCTCTCCTTTGGAGTTATGGTTGGGATCAGACCCAAAAAGAAGAGAGGGAGAGCAGAGTATGAGGAGTTGGAGATTTGATGTAACCCAGGAAACTCCATGGAGGACAAGCTGAGATCTATGTGTGTGTGTGTGTGTGTGTGTGTGTGTGTGTGTGTGTGTGTGTGTGTGTGTGTTATTATTGTAAAGGGGAATTTTTATGGGCTAGGGTCCATCTTTTACTTGGGACAACATGAGAGCATAACTATTGGCTACTGTGTATATGGCTGCACAGGTAGTACACTGAACAAAGAATGACACAGGGTGAGCCTTATATACCATAGCAGTGTCCAAGTCAGGATATCTAGCTGGAGGCATTAAACAGTCAGTCAGCTTTCACTCAGGAAGACCCTGAAGATAAATTCTGCTCTGTAGATAGCCTTATTAGCTTGCAGAAGATAGATATCTTCATGTAGTTAAATCTATTAGTCCTCTCCTTTATGGCGACTACCTTTGCTGTCTTGATAAGCGTTCCCTGTCTCATCCCAAGGTTAAATAAGGACTTACCTAAATTTATCTAGATTTGCTTAGATTTACCTATATTTACAAATTGAGTTTGTTCAGTCCTTAAAACTCTCTCAACTTAGTTTGGTTTCTCCTCTGGAGAAGAAAAGAAAGAATAGGTAGAGCACCTTTGAACTTTGGTAATTTAAAGAAATATAATCTAAATCGAGGTCAATACATTTTTGCTTCTATGAGCTCAGGTCTTCTGGGCAGAGGGATCTGGTGGGTCAGGATGTACTGGGGTCAGGGAGTGGGGACGGTGACTGTGTTAGATCCCAGTTACTGTCTGACCACTGACAGGTTTAGCATCTCTGAGCTATGGTTTCCTCATCTGTAAAATGAACACAGTCACTTGTGGTGGGGATAAAATGAAGATAAAATGTATGAAAAGCACTATTTTAGGGTTTTCTAAAATCAGCAGTGCTTCTCTTCTGTAGCCTAGATAAGATTTTTATTTTTTAATTAAAAAAAATGTTTTATTGATTCATTTTTTAGAGAAAGAAAGAAAAACATTGATTTGTCATTCCACTTATTTATGCATCCATTCATTGATTCTTGTATGTGCCCTGACTGGGGATCAAACCAACAACCTTGATATTTTGAGATGATGCTCTAACCAACTGAGCTACCTGGCCAAGGCAAGATTTTTATTTTATTATCATAGCACTTAAGAAATTATAGGACATCAGCTTGACCAGCTGGTGGTACAGTGGATAGTGTCAAACTGAGACACGGAGGACCCAGGTTCAAAACCCAAGGTCACCAGCTTGAGCGTGGGCTCATCTGGTTTGAGCACGAGCTCATCTGGCTTGAGTAAAGGCTCACCAGCTTCAGCATGGGGTCGCTGGCTTGGGATCATAGACATGACTCCATGGTGGCTGGCTTGAGTCCAAAGGTTGCTGGCTTGAAGCCTAAGGTGGTTGGCTTGAGCCCAAGGTTGTTGGCTTAAGCAAGGGATCACTTGCTCTGCTGTAGCCCCCCAGTCAAGGCACATATGAGAAAGCAATCAATGAACAAGCTAATCAATGAAGAACTAAGATGCCACAACAAAGAACTGATGCTTCTCATCTCTTTCCCTTCCTGTCTGTCTGTTCCCTCCCTCTCTGCAAAAAAAAAAAAAAAAAAGAAAAAAAAAAAAAGAAATTACAGGACATCAGGATACAGAAATATATACAAAATATTTTTATTTATCCTTTATTTCCTATCAAATGCCAATGGTTCACTTCTTTTCTGCCTTCTGCTAACTGAGATTCTTTCATTCTCTGGATGGTCCAGGGACATGGGGTGGATTTGTCTTGCTCGATCTTTGGTAGCTAACAACACAGGGTACCTACTTCCCTACCTGTGTGGTAGGCAGAAAAATGCCTCCACAAAGATATATTCACTTCCTAATCCCCAGAACCTGTGAACATTACATGGTAAGACATGTGATGAAGTTAAGGATCTAGAGAAGAGGTATTTATCCTGGATTATCCCATTGGGCCTTAACTGTAGTCACTTGTATCCTTTAAGAGGGGGGCAGGGGGAGACTGGACAGGCAAACAGAAAAGGCAATGTTAAGGCCGAGGCAGAGACTGCAGTGATGGGGCCACAGGCCAGGGAATGCCAGGCAGCCACCAGAAACTAAAAGAGGCAAAGAGTGGATTCTCCCCCAAAGCCTCTACTGGGAGCCTGGTGCTACTGACACCTTGAATACTGACACCTTGATCTTGAACTTTTGGCCTCCAGAACTGTGAAAGAATTAATTTGTTATTTTATTTATTTATTTATTTTTTGCATTTTTCCAAAGCTGGAAACGAGGAGGCAGTCAGACAGACTCCCACATGAGCCCGACCGGGATCCACCCAGCATGCCCACCAGGGGGCGATGCTCTGCCCATCTGGGGCGTCACTCTGTTGCATCCAGAGCCATTCTAACGCCTGAGGCAGAGGCCACGGAGCCATCCTCAGCGCCCGGGCCATCTTTGCTCCATTGGAGCCTTGGCTGCAGGAGGGGAAGAGAGAGACAGAGAGGAAGGAGAGGGGGAGGGGTGGAGAAGCAGATGGGCACTTCTCCTGTGTGCCTGGCCGGAAATCGAACCCGGGACTCCTGCACACCAAGCCAACGCTCTACTACTAATTTGTTATTTTAATCACCACAGTTCTGACAATTGGTTAGAGCCACCATAGGAAACAGCGAGTCCCTGACAGGGCAACCAGACCACTGATGAAAAGGACAGGGAGGAAGGGCCTGCTCTACAACCTTACTGAGAAATCAAGGGGCAAGTTTCGATACTACTTTCCAATAGAAAAAAGCAAGAAAGGAAAAACCAAGCAGCAACAGATTTTTAAACAGAAGAGGTCATCTGAACACACCCGATTTTATGTTCTCTGCACACAGATCTTTGTGAAGCTTGCTAAAGACCACAGGCCCTGGTCACATTCTGGTCATCTCATCTGCTCCCCTGAGAAGAAAAACTCATGGGAGTGCCAGAGTTTCAATTTGCCATGGAAGGGACCTTCCTGAGAACCTATCATAATAAATACTCAGTAAATGCTCAATAAATAGAAAAGTACTTATTTTTATCTGTCCTGGCCTGGATGCTGATACAGCAGAGTGTGCTCAGGATGGAGGCTTAGGGCTACTCTGGTCTGAACTTCCCCTGAAAGCCCTCGCCCTGATCAGGGAGTGGAGAGCAGTCTGTCCGCTGCAGTGCAGTTGGGACTAGTATGGCGGGTCTATTTCCTGTACAATCCTCCTTCTGAATTAGTTTCAGAGGATGAGGAGTCTCTAGACAGGAGGATGAAAAGCTTGTGCACAGGCACACAGGACGGGAAGAACAGGAGCAAGAGCAAGCTTGCGCTTCCAGGGAAGCAGGAAGGTTCAAACTAAATTGATGAAGGCATTACAAGTATTAACTTTTTTTCTAAAGTGAAATGATCTCATCTCCTGGAAGAGGTCACAACACCCCAGGATGTACCAATCTTAGTAACTGTGAGGAAATCTGTTCCAGGACCCACCAGGGGGAAGGGTCAGGTCCTGGTGATGGATGGGTTCCTGCTAAGGAGCAGAATGAGGGCACAGGCAGGGTTGATGCCGATGAGGAGGAGCAGGTCGGAGGGGTCCCTGCTGTGTCTCAGGGCAGAGATGAGCCATCCAGCTTTCTGAAGCTCACATACCAAAGGACTCTTATTGATTCAGGAGGAGACACCACTAGACAAGGACTAAAAAATATTCCCAGGAGTTGAGGGCAACAAACTGGTCTCATTGCCAGCGTTTCTCCCTTGGCTGAAGGCTGGCACTTCGGAAAGGAAAGGAAACCAAAAGAAGTGAATATTTGACTTACCAGTGTTCCTAAAAATATGACCAATCTGAAGGTCCCCTGCACCAGAATCTTCCAGCAAAAAAGGGAGACGCCTAGATCCCCTGCACTCCTACACCCACTTCAAAATCTCTGTAAATGGCACAGGAATCTGGCTTTTAAAAGTACCCTCCTCCCCAGTTATTCTTATGCAGACCAAAGACCGAGAACCCCTGACCTAGGTGCTGTGAAAGAACAGGCGTTGGCTCTTCGGATCAAAATCTAAAGAGCAGATGAATGCACTCTTAAATCCAGATGGAGTGCATTTCAGCAGGGACTGAGGAGACTTTGTCTGGAATTTGGCTTTAAGTGGAAAAAGACAGTATTGGGAGGAGTGGGGAGAAGGTGAGGGAGGTAATATTCAGTTAAAAACTGTAAAACCAGTAGGACAAGAAAAAAGACAATGGCAACACTGTAAAAGGATGACTGGGACTGGAGTTGGACCACCTGGATTCCATCCTTAGTTTTCTTGACCTGCTAGCTCTATGGTCGTGGGCAAGTTACCTTTCCCTCCTGAGCCTCAGTTTTCTTTTCTGTAAAATGGGGACTAGAAGACTATCTGCCTCATAAGTGCTTGTGATGGCTACCTTTATTTCAACTTTGAGCTGAGGGATGCCCAAATAAACTGGCAAAATATTATTTCTGGGTGTGTCTGTGAGGGTGTTTCTGAAAGAGATTAACATTTGAATCAATAGATTGAGTAAAAATCACCCTCACCAATGCAGGTGGGCATCATCCAATCTGTTAAGGGCCTAAATGGACTCGGTAGAACAAGTCTGTTTGTAGCAGAGCAAGAGTAAATCTACTCTCTGCTTGTGCTGGGACACATCCATCTTCTCCTGACCTCCCAGGACAGGACACCACTGGTGCTCCTGGTTCTTGGACCTACGAACTCAGACCAGGACTTACACCATCAGTAACCTCTTCCCCCACTCCACCTCACACAGCTGGTTCTCAGGCCTGTGGGTGAGGACTGGAACACCAGCTTTTCTGGGCCTCCAGCTTGCAGATGGCAGATCATGGGACTTCCTAGTCTCCATAATCGCAAGAGCCAATCCCTCACAATAAACCTATGCATTCATATATATCCTCCTGGTTCTGTTTCTCTGGAGAAATCTCTAACAGTGCTTTACAGACATTGTATGTTCCTGGTGCATAGTGCATATTCAATAAATATTAGGTATTATTAGTAGTATTGTTATTATTGGAATGTGTAACTAGTATTTCATAGAATGAAAACTTTAGAAATGAAGCCACAAATACTTATAGTCTCTGACATCTGTAAAAATTTAAGCTTAGAATATTCAGGCTGCTGTAACAAAATAGTAGAGACCGTGTGGTTTATAAGGAAATTTACTTTTTTTTTTTTTTTTTTTTTTTACAGAGACAGAGAGAGTCAGAGAGAGGGATAGACAGGGACAGAGAGATGAGAAGCATCAATCATTAGTTTTTCATTGCGCATTGCGACACCTTAGTTGTTCATTGATTGCTTTCTCATATGTGCCTTGACCGCAGGCCTTCAGCAGACTGAGTAACCCCTTGCTCGAGCCAGCGACCAAGCTGGTGAGCTTTTTGCTCAAACCAGATGAGCCCACACTCAAGCTGGCGACCTCGGGGTCTCGAACCTAGGTCCTCGGCATCCCAGTCCGATGCTCTATCTGATGCGCCACCGCCTGGTCAGGCGGAAATTTACTATTTACAGTTCTAGAGGCTGGAAATCTGAGACGAGGATGCCAGCATGATTGAGCTCCCTCTTCTAGGTGGCAGACCTCTCATTGTCCTCCCACGGTGGAAGGGGGTTAGGACTATCTCTGGAGCCTATTTTTATAAGGTACTAATCCCATTCATGAAGTTTTTATCCTCATGACTTAAAGCACCTCCCAAAGGCCCTACCTACTAATATTGTCCCCTTTAGGGGTTAGGATTTCAACACATAAATTTGAGGGGCCACAAACATTCAGAACAGAGCAGAAGCATTTGAGGTTTTAACAAAAGCAGTATTTATAAAAATCCAACAAACTGATGAAAGATACTCCTTGTTCAAAGAAGCACAACAACCAGAAGGCAGGAGAGAGAACTGCAGATCAAGGATTTCTGTATGGAAATCCTCAAGACCCATAAAAGAAAGACTCTAGGTGTGTATTAAAAGAGAAGGAAAAATAGAGGTGATGATTCTAGTGCAAGGGCCAGCTGAGTGGTGAGGAGAGACTTCCACTTTCCAGACACTGGGGGAAGTTACACTAGCGCAAAGACAAGCACCTAATGTCCTGACTTATCTTAGAACAATCCCATCTCTCAGAAGTTGAACCGAGAATGAAGGGACCTGCCACATGGAACCTAAGAACCGGTTGGAGAAGTGAGTGCCGAAAGAAAGCCTGGAAGAATCAGCTTCAGGATGGACGTTGGCCAGAGTGATGACTGGTTTTCAAGACCCAAACCCTGTGATTACCACATGCCATATTAACCAGGCTCCCCTATAACCAGGAAACCTACTTAAGTCCTTGACCCTGGCAAATCCCCACCCTTTCCAAGAGCTTTCTTTCTATGGAGCCAACTGAGGATGACCTCTTGAGAAAAACAGGACTGAGCCAAAGGTCCTGCTAAGACAACAGGACAAAGCATGCTAGTATTTCCTACAGTCACAGTACTTCACAACTGCTCTTCCCTTGACCAATCACTGCCTGATGTCTAATCCAGAAATCAGATCCTACAGACACCAATATTTGAAAATACTTTCCCTTCTATGGTGATCCCCTTTAAAAGTCTCTGAGGCCAACCTTTCCTCACATTCAAGCCTCTTAGTAGTTTTAGAATTGGGTACTTGTCAGAGCATACTTAGTTTGTTACACCAGGCATATAAAATAATGGGAGGAAGGGAGTTTTTTGTTTTATTTTTTTTTTTTAGCTGAAGAGAGAGGGACAGACAGGGAGAGAGATGAGAAGCATCAACTCATAGTTGCGGTACCTTAGTTGTTCATTGTTTGCTTTCTCATACATGCCTTGACTGGGGGACTCCAAACGAGCCAGTGATGCCTTGCTTAAGGCAATGACCTTGGACTTCAAGGCAGCAACCTTTGGGCTCAAGCCAGTGAGCCCACGTTCAAGCCAATGACCTTGCACTGAAGTGGGTGTGCCCATGCTCAAGCTGGATGAGCCCATGCTCAAGCATGTGACCTTGGGGTTTTGAACCTGGGTCTTCACCATCCCAGGCTGATACTCTATCCACTGTGCCACCGCCTGGTCAGGCCAAAGGGAAATGAAGAAAGAAAATCATACATAACGGCTGCTATACTCTCAATGTCTATATCTGGTCACAAGGTTTTTATTGATAATCACAGTTGAATTTTTCTACTACTCATTCCATCCTCCTTGTACCCTTTTTCCAGCATGAAGGCTGGGCATATCTGAGTCCTTGCTGATTTTGTCTTTATCAAGTTGCTGCAGTTTTCCATTGGTAAGGACTGCTGGGCAAGAGTTGTAAGGGGCACTCCCATGAATCTTCTGGGTTCTAGACACAGTCCTTCTTTCCCCCCCTGTGTAGCAGCAATTCAAGATCCCCCTGGTAAATAAGACAACCATCCCATTGGATACAATGATCTCTTTCCCTTCCTGTTGGTTCAGTGGCATGAGGAACCCCAAAAGGTGAGAAGGCAATCTCCGATTCATTAGAATTGTACCCTTATTTCCTGATATATGCATTCTTCTCTTGGGTACTTAAACTTCCAAAAAGACTGAGGCCAAAGTTACAGAGAAGTAAAAATCCTTCGAGTGAGTTAGTTACTATAATAGTGAGAGGGGGCACTCCCACCTCTATTTCTTGGTTTCTAAACCCATAAAATCTGGCCATGGGGTAGCTGGTACCACATAAGGGCCTCTAAGGCATATAAAGCACCTGTAGGTCAATACCCACACTTCCCAAGATGTCACCATCTCATCATTTATGTCATCAATTTGTGCCATAACTAGTTCTTAGCAGGTCATCCCAACTATCAAACCATGCTTCTGGGTAATGGAGCACGTGGTAAAATGTATAAAGTGTGTGGGCATGAACCCTTGGCCCACATGTCCATTCACAAAAAGATCTTCTTGTCAAAGTGATGTTGAGTGTTATTCCATGGTGAATATTCCATAGTCAATCTATAAGTCCACAAATAGTAGTACTACCAGAAGCCCCGAGTTCAGTGAAGGCAAATCCATATGCAGAACATGTGTACTTCCCTGTTGAGGACAAAGCACTGTACCCTCCATGTTGGGAGGGATTAAATATAGTCGACTGGCTACCAAGTGGGAAACACATATCTCAGGAGCGTGTCAATCAGGGGCTCCTCCCCCTTACCTTCCTTGTGATATTAGGACATGAGAAATTCCTTGAAAGCTGTCATAGAGGCTTCTGATTCTCCAGGCCTAATTGCATACTCTATTATGTTATACAGTTATTTAACTTCTAACTGTATCCTCTCAAATTTTATTTCTTTTTCACTAAATATGCTTACTGGGGCAGTAAGAAAACAAAAACTCTTTGTAATCATCATTGTCACAGCGACTTAAGTGCCACAAATACTTGATCTTCCAATTCCTGCCTCCTACCTGCACTTCATTTCTTGATGCCACTGGTGATCATTTGAATAACTGCAATGACACTACACACCACAGATTACCATGTGCTATTCACCCGTAGAAAGAGGTTAACCATGTACTCCTTGAATATATGAGCAACACAACCTCAGAATCTAATTTTTAAAACTTCATTGTGAAATAATCTGATTCACAGAAAGTGCAGTCCTGTGCACCCTTCCTCCAATGATAACATTTTAAACTATAGAACTATATACAAATCAACAAATGGCATTCGTTCAACTCATAAAGCTTTTTTTATTTCACCAGTTCAGTTATAGGTGCGCTCATTTGTGTGTCTATTGGCACTATGCAGTTCTTTGTGCAGCCTTGCGTAACCACGATGATCAAGCTACTCAGTTGTACTATCACAGGACTTCTCATGTTACCCCTTTATAGCTACACATATCCTTTCTCCCATTCTTAATCCCTGTCAATAACTATTCCGTTCTCCAATTTTATAAATGTTATGTCATGACTTCATACATGAAGTCATATGGTATGTACCCTTTTGAGGCTTTTTTCACTCAGGATAATTTCCCTGAGGTTCATCCAAGTTGTTGTATGTATCAGTATTTTGGTTTTTACTCAAAAGCATTTCACAGTCTGGTTTGGACTATCATTAAAAAAGCTGTTATAACATGTACAAGTTCCTGTGTAAAAATAAGTCTTCATTCTCTGGAATAAATACCCAAAAGTGAAGGTGCTAGGTCATATATAAGTCCCATTTTTGTCCTGAAAGGATCTGTCAAACAATTTCTCAGTGACTGTACTATTTTCCATTCCCATCAGCAATGCACAAGCAACCTAGTTTCTCCACTTCCTTATCAGCATTTAGTACCATCACTATTTTTCATTTTAGCCATTCTGATAGTTGTGTAGTGATATCTCATTTTGAGTTTAAATTGCATGATGATGTTGAACATTTTTTCCTGTGGTTGTGATTCATATATTCTTTGGTGAAATGCCTTATATTTTTCACTGATTTTCTAATTGGATTTTTTTAATTTCAAATTTTGAGAGTTCTTTATATATTATAGGTAATAAGGCCTTTGCTATGTGATTTGTAAATAACTTACACTAGTTATAATTTTTCCTGGAGCCATTTTTTTAGTACCTAAGGCAGAGGCCATGGAGCCATTTTCAGCGCCCAGGCCAACTCACTCGAGCCAATCAAGCTATGGCTGCAGGAGAGGAAGAGAGAGAGAGAGAGAGAGAGAGAGAGAGAGAGAGAGAGAGAGAGGCCGATTGTTCCTTCTCCCGTGTGCCCTGACTGGGAATAGAACCCAGGACATCCACACCCTGGGTAGACACCTCTACCACTGATCCAACTGACCAGGGCCCCCTTTTTGTCCTCCCAACAGACAGAGAGAGTCAGAGAGAGGGATAGACAGGGACAGACAGGAACAAAGAGATGAGAAGCATCAATTATTAGTTTTTCGTTGTGCGTTGCAACACCTTAATTGTTCATTGATTGCTTTCTCATATGTGCCTTGACCGTGGGCCTTCAGCAGACAGAGTAACCCCTTGCTCGAGCCAGCGACCTTGGGCTGAAGCTGCTGAGCTTTGCTCAAACCAGATGAGCCCGCGCTCAAGCTGGTGACTTTGGTGACCAGGGCCCTTTAAACTAGGTCTTGTGCAAAACAAGTTTTCACTGTAATAAAATCCAAATCCAATTTATCCTTTTTTTTTTTTTTTTTTTTACAGAGACAGAGTGAGAGTCAGACAGGAATGGAGAGAGATGAGAAGAATCAATCATTAGCAACCTTGGGTCCAAGCTGGTGAGCTCTTGCTCAAACCAGATGAGCCCGTGCTCAAGCTGGCGACCTCAGGGTCTCAAACCTGGGTCTTCCACATCCCAGTCCGATGCTCTATCCACTGCACCACTGCCGATCAGTCCGATTTATCCATTTCTTTACCTTATGCTTTTGGTGATAAGTTTTAAGAACTTTGCCAAGTCCTAGATCCTGAAGATTCTTCTTTATGCTCTTTTCTGAAAGTTTTAGTTTTATGTTTAATTAAACCCATGACCTATTTTGATTTTATGTGGTGTTTAATGTTTAGATCAAGGTCCTTTTTTTTTGCTGATGGATGTTCAATAACTCCAAGACCATTTATTGAAGTCTACTCCTGTTGCATTAAGTTGCCTTTGCTTCTTTGTAAATAACTAGTTGGGTATATTTCTGTCCATATATATGCAGGTTTTCTATTCTATTCCATTGATCAAGGTGTTTGTTTGTTTTTTTACATTTTTTTTTTCATTTTAGAGAGGAGAGGGAGAGAGAGAGAGAGAGAGAGAGAGAGAGGAGAGACAGAGAGAGAGAAGGGGAGGAGCTGGAAGCATCAACTCCCATATGTGCCTTGACCAGGTAAGCCCACGGTTTCGAACCGGCGACCTCAGCATTTCCAGGTCGAAGCTTTATCCACTGCGCCACCACAGGTCAGGCTGGTGTTTTTTCCCTCTGCCAGCACCTATATAGTAAGCCTTAACACTGAAAAGTGGTTCTCCCACTTTATTATTCTTTTTCAAAATTTCTTGGCTATTTTAGGGCTTTTACCTTCCCACATAAACTTTAGAATAGCTTTTCTATGTCTACAAAAAACTTGCCGGAATTTGTTAGAAATTGCATTAAACTTATAGAACAATTTAAGGGAATACTAATATCTTTGCGATATTAAAATTTTAATCTATGAACACAACAAAGTCTCATTTAGGTCTCCCTTAATTTCTTTCATCAGCATTTTATAATTTTCATTATATAGATCCTATACATGTTTTGATAAACTTATACCTTAGTAATTTTCTTTGGAGAAATTGTAAATGGTATTGAATTAAATTTGTATGGTTTCCACTTGTTTGCTGTCAGTATATAGAAAATACAAATGGCTTTTGTGTTAATCTTGTATCTTACTGAACCCATTTATTATTCTTTGAGTTTTATTGTAGAGTTGTTGGGAGTTTTCTATGTAGACAGTCATGTTACCTGCAAATAGAGAGTTTTATTTCTTCTTTCCAATAGGTGTGTCTTATATTTCCTTTTCTTGCAATGGTTAGAACTTGCAGTACTATGAATAGCAGTAGAGAGGGTGGACATCCTTACATTGTTACTAATCTCAGAGGAAAAGCATTCGTCTTTCAAAATAAAGTATACTAGCTGTAGACTTTTTTTTGGTAGATCCTCTTTTTTTTTTTTTTTTTTTTTTTTAAGTCGGAAATGAGGAGGCAGTCAGACTCCCGCATGCGCCCGACCGGGATCCACCCAGCTTGCCCACCAGGGGGCGATGCTCTGCCCATCTGGGTATCGGTCTGCTGTAATCAGAGCCATTCTAGCGCCTTAGGCAAAGGCCACAGACCCATCCTCAGCGCCCGGGCAAACTTTGCTCCAATGGAACCTTGGCTGCGGGAGGGGAAGAGAGAGACAAAGAGGAAGGAGAGGGGGAGGGGTGGAGAAGCAGATGGGCGCTTCTCCTGTGTGCCCTGGCCGGGAATCGAACCTGGGACTCCCGCACGCCAGGCTGACGCTCTACCACTGAGCCAACCGGCGAGGGCCTTTTTTTTGGGGGGGGGGGTAGATCCTCTTTATGAGACTGAAGAAGTTCCCCTCTATTTTTAGTGTACTGAAAAGTGTTTGTTTTTTTAAAATCATGAATGGGTGTTGAATTTGTCAAATACCTTTTTTTCTCAATTAAATATCACATGGTAGCTTACAATGATTGTTTCCAATATTGAACCAGCCTTTGCAGATATGGAATCAATCCCTCACAAAATGAACAGAGAAGTAATGCCTTTTCTGTTGTCCAGAAGAGATTGATTGTATCAAGTACTTCTTTGTATGTTTTATAACATTCTTGAACAGTGAAACCGTATGTTCTTGGAGGTATCTTTTTTGATAGTGCTTTAAATTACAAATTCAATTTTTAATTATTCAGGTTCTCTACTACATCTTGGCTTAGTCTTTGTGGTTTGTGCATTTCAAGGAATTTGTCCATTTCTTTTAAATTGTTGATTTTGAGCTTAGAGTTGTATTTATCTTAATAGCTTCAAAATCTGTTCTAATATTCCATTTCATTTCTGATATTAGTAGTTTGTGTATTCTTTTTGTTAACCTTGCTAGAGGTTTGTCAATTTTATTGATTTAAGGGACTAGGCATTATATTTCATTAATTTTTTTCCATCTCATTTTCTTTTTTAAGAAAGGCGGACTGCCACCCGCAGCACCTGGACATGTCTGGAGTCTTGGAAGCTTGACCTCACGCTCTCCTACAAATGGACCGAGAGAGCTGTTCCTCCAGCAGTTCCTCGTATCCACTTAACTGAAGAGCAGCCCTCTCCTCTATCGGGGAAGGTCGTACTCTTTGACCAAGTGTGCAGCTTCAGGAGGGACACACATGGAGCTGTGAGGGAGGAAGGGGTATTTCAGTTCCTGTTTCCTCTGCTCAGTCTCCTGACCTGGCTCTCTGTTCAAACCCTGTCAGAAATAGGAAGCATGGGACGCAGTCCACACAGATTAGTCTGTTGAGGCAGAAAGTAGGATGGGGCAAACAGAATATTTCTAACAGTTCTCAATGCAAAGGACCCTGAGCTGTTAACTTTTTTCTTAGATTACCTCTAGGTTCATAAAGCATGAAATCTAGAGAGAGAATTATAATAATTAGAACTATCTAAAAATGAAACTGGCCACAGCAGAAACACCCAGGATCTAGAATACTACTTCAGTGGAAAGCCAGTGAAGGGAATGCTATTTATTAGTTCTAATGGTTTTTCAGTAGAGTCTTTAGGGTTTTCTAAATATAGTATCATGTCATCTGCAAATAATTATCAAGTTTACTTATTACTTTCCAATCTGGCTGCCTTTTATTTCTTTGTCTTATCTAACTGCTGGGACTTCCAATAAAAAAAATCTTACACTGTTTTTAATAATCATACTGTTGGTTGTGGTCTTAGTTCTATTATTCTGACTGCAATATATGTAAAATGAGATACAGCTAAGCAATTTGTGATAGTTTAATTCTATCACTCTGATGTCCCTGAGAATTAGAATTCCTGATATAAGACAAAGATATAGATTTAAGGTAAAAGAGGTAAATAAAAACCTGAGAGTCCTGAATTTGAACCAGAAGAATCAGTACAATCAAGATGTTGTTTATCTTAAAAATAAAATATATATTTCCAAGTTCTGTTCACTGAAAAGCAATAAGCATAACGGAAGCAATGAATAGCCTAAGTAGCCACTCTTCCTTAAAGATATGGCTGACTTCAAGGCTAGGGCAGGAAATGACTCCAGTGAACCTACATCTTTATATATATATATATAGAAGGCACCTATGAAAATCAGTAGTATCACTTTAAAAGGACCAGAGTCAAATCCAAAGGCCAAAAAGGAGACTATTTGAGCATCAATAAGGTTTTCAAAATCAAACGGTAAATAAAGTTCATGAGTTCAAATTAATACTTAAATATTTATCACAGTTGGTGGGTGTCAATGAAACAACTCATTCTGAAAAAGATTGGTAAGTAAAAAAAAAAAGCATCATATATTTATCAGAGAGAGAGACAGACAGAAAGGGGGAGAGATGAGAAGAATCAATTCTTTGTTGTGGCACCTTAGTTGTTCATTGATTGCTCTCTCTTATGTACCTTGACTAGGGGGCTACAGCAGAGCAATTGACCCCTTGCTCAAGCCAGTGACCTTGGGCTCAAGCCAGAGACCATGGGGTTATATCTATGATCCTATGCTCAAGCCAGTGGCCCCACACTCAAGCTGGTGAGCCCACAATCAAGTCAGTGACCTAGGGGTTTTGAACCTGGGTCCTCTGTGTCCCAGTCTGAATCTCTATCCACTGTGCCACCACCTGGTCTGGCTATCATAACTTTCTTAACACAAACTATACCACTCAGTAACCAAATAGGAGATGAGCACTTCAGCTTGTACATAAAGGAATATAGAGTTAAAATATCACTGTTTTGCAGTGCATTAAATAAATGAATAAAGGCATGAATCAATCAAAGCTTTTAAGTATCAACTGCTATTAGTATCTCAAAGAAAGCAATTATATATTTTTGTAGCTTTTGATCAGAAGACCACATCACTGTCTGAAGCAGTCTTACCAAAAACAAAAAGAAAAAAAAATTCTGAATAAGTTTTTATATTCAACTACCAACCTTTAAGATAGAGAACAGAGGAATTTGGTCAAGTTACATTATAGAGTTACAATCAAAAACCCAGACTGGGAACCCTTCAGCAATACTTCTCAAACTATCTTATGGACCAGTTTATTTTTCCTTTTCTTTCCTCCCAAATTTCTAATCCATCACAGACTAATACTTTGTAAAATACCAAAAATGATTTACAAAATTATATATATATATATATATATATCCCACAAAAACATTTAAATCCCAATTTTTAAAATTAAATTCAACAGACATAAAGTCACTGTCAAACTATATGATAAAGTTTGTAAACACTCTCAATTTCTGTATTCTTAAGCCTTCATAAACTGGTACCAAACAGTTCATGGACTGGCACTAGATGCAAAGACTACCTTTGAGCAGCATGGCTTTGCAGAACCAAATTTTCTCAATTCATCATCAAATAAAATCTAAGAGAGTCTGTATATTAAAAATCATTTAAGAGACCTATCAAGTCAGTCACAATGTACAGAACTTATCTAAAAACAAATCATTTATAAGACAGTAGAAAATCTGAACTGAATTTAAATTAAAAATACTTTCAATATTATTGGTTACGTTAAAAAGAATCCTTTTAGAAATACCTACTAGGCCCTGGCCAGTTGGCTCAGTGGTAGAACGTGGGCCCAGTGTGTGGAAGTCTTCAATTTCCAGTCAGGGCACACAGGAGAAGTGACCATCTGCTTCTCCACCCCTCCTCTTCCCCTTCTCTCCCCCCACCCTCTGCTCATGGCTCAAAATGGTTTAAGCGAGTTGGTCCCAGGCTCTGAGGACAGCTCCAATGGCCTCGTCTCAGGCACTAAAATAGCTCGGTTGCTGAGCAATGGAGCAGCAGCCCCAGATGAGCAGAGCATCACTCGGTAGGGGCTTAAGGGGTGGATCCTGGTCAGGGAGCAGGTAGGAGTCTGTCTCACTGCCTCTGCACCTCTCACTTAAGAATAATGAAAAGAAATACATAATAAAACATGGGTAAAATAACTTGCTGAGATTTACTTTAAAATATTAGGTGGGATTGGAAATACAGTTGTCCCTCACCATATTGCGGTCACTTTTCGCATTGTATCGTAGATTTTTAAATTGTATATATCTAATTTTGTATTAGCGGATTTTTCACTGTATCATGAGGTTTTGTGGTATATAGGTATTTTTATATATTTATTATTTTAATTATTTTTGTAGTAAAATAAGCATTTTCTAGCCTAAAAATCTAAAAATATAAAAAAATATGAATTAAAACATATTAATTCAGTACCCATATAGAATTTATGTTGTTAAAATTATGTAAGTTTAAGACTGTAGAAAGTGTTTAAGAACAAAGGAAATGTTTATAAGTGTGGGGGAAAGGTTTATAAAGCCTTAAAATATATATAAATAATAAAATAAATATAAGGTCACTACTTCACAGATTTTCACCTATCGTGGGGGGGGGGGGGGGGTCCTGGAACCTAATCCCCGTGATAGAGAAGGGACCACTTGTATATATATATTTGACCTTGAGTTGATAATTGTTGAAATTAGGTTTAGTATATAAATTATCCTATTCTTGTTAATATGCTTGATATTTTCCACAAATTAAATGTTAAAATAAACTTGTAAAACCTGAGTCATAAATTTCTTTTAAAAAAAAATTCAAAAGAAGCAGTTTTGGACAGGCAAACTTCCCTAGCATTCTTTTTTTTATTTATTTTTATTTATTTATTCATTTTAGGGGGGGAGAGAGAGAGAGAGAGAGAAGGGGGGAGGAGCAGGAAGCATCAACTACCATATGTGCCTTGACTGGGCAAGCCCAGGGTTTTGAACCGGCGATCTCAGCGTTCCAGGTCGAAGGTTGATTAACTGCGCCACCACAGGTCAGGCCCTAGCATTCTTTGACCAGAAAGGGTAATAAAACCTAAAAACTTTTATAGAGGTTGTGTTGAATGCAATTTTCACTTCCTTTGATGTCTAGATCAGTAGTTTTCAACGTTTTTACGGTGAAATCGGTGAAAATAGGAGATCTATTTCCAGGACTGCTAAGGCATAAATTACCCTGAACATAAGCAAACTTGACTACGATCATTTGGTCTATAATCTTCATACAGCAGCAGGGTGGTTAACTCTTTTGTGGACCAGCACTTTAAAAACACTGGTCTAGATGATGAAATGATAGAAACTTAAAAGTAAGCTGCAATCCATTTATATCCCTTACATTGGTTGAGGGATATAAATGAGTTCAATATGTGAAGTACGAATAAAGAAGGAAGGTATTTCAAGGTTTTCTGAAAAACATCTAGGACAACTCTAAAAAATTATATTTAAAAAGTATATGTTTAATGTTAAAAAAACCCAAAATGTTTTATATTTGGAGCCCTATGGTAACAATTCCCAGTCTTAAGTGCAAAAAGCAGCAGAGAGAAACATTACTTACTATTTATAAACTAACTCAAAATCTGTCACTAGAATGAACACAAAAATCACCCTTTTATGCTTACATGGTATCTTTTATTTTAATTTAGATTACCAATTCCTAGATAACTAATTTGAAATATACTGCTCACAAAAATTAGGGGATATTTTATAGCTTCGTATTAATTTTGAAATATCCCAATTTTTGTGAGCAGTATAAAAAGAGTTTCACACCAAAATTCTTAAAGATTAAATTCCAAGGTTGATCCAGACAAGATTTAAGAGGTTCATACCTTCTCTGGTTTATAAAGCTTCAGAAGCAGCTCAGGAGAAAGTTCTTTAAAAGTAAACTTCTTATTTACTCTGCCATAGCTTGCTGGCACCTTATAATCCAAACTTTTAATAGCTCTTCTCTCACTTATTACCTCACTTACCTATAAAGTTTTAAATTACAATAGACTCATGGCACTCATAATCCACCTCCTTCCCCATCCCATTCCTTAGTCTGTAGCATGTAGTATTTTGTCACTTTTCTCAGGCTGAAACTAAGGCTGAACCGAGTGTGCAGTGAGTTTGATGAGCAACAACAGAAATTGCTGCTGTCTGTTCTTCACTCCACCCTGCTGCCTGTCAGGTAACTGCTGTGCTGGGAAGAAAGAGACCTAGAAGAGCAGTTTCATCTCCCTCCAATCACCCTCAATTCTTAATTGGTGCACTCTAATCTTGAAAAAGATTTTAAAAAATCAGACACTAAAATAATTCAAAGTTAGTAGGCCTATGTCTGAAGCATGGCCTAACCTAAAATTATAGTACAGGGCTATGTCTAGCATGTAACAGTCCACCATGTTATCTGTTTTTGTACAAACATATTATTTTTAATTATTTATTAATTTTAGAGAAAGAGAGGAAGGAAAAAGGGAGAGAGACAAAAGAGATACATCAATTTGTTCTTCTACCTACTCATGTATTCATGGTTGATTGCTATATGTGCCCTGACCAGGGAATGAACCCACAACCGTGCCTATCAGGATGATGCTCTAACCAGCAGAACTATCTGACCAGGGCCTCTTACAAGCATATTAAATAATAATTCAAATGTTTAAAAGCTACTCTAGTGGTACATAGAAGTAAAGGCTGCTTGGTCTTTATAGTTTCAGGCCAATACCTAAATGACTTGCAAAAAGCTACTTTAAGGGTCTGGCAGAAGTAGTAGCTATATCCAGAAGCAAAAAAATATCTTCCCAACACATTTAAAAGATCAAGTATAGCCTGACCAGGTGGTAGCGCAGCGCAGAGTCAACCTGAGACACTGAGAACCCAGGTTCAAAACCCCAAGGTTGCCAGCTTGAGCGCAGGCTCATTGGCTTGAATACAGGCTCACCAGCTTGAGCATGGGGTCACCAGCTTGCACATGGGATCACAGACATGACCCCTTGGTCTCTGGCTTGAGCCCAAAGGTCATTGGCTTGAGCAAGGGGTCATTGGCTCAGCTGAAGCTCCCTGGTCTAGGTACGTATGAGAAAGCAATCAATGAACAACTCAAGTTCTGCCAACTATGAGCTTCTCATCTCTCTCTCTGTCCCTCTCTCTCTCTCTCAAAAAAAAAAAAAAATCAAGTATAAGTTTACTCAAACCTACCTGGGCCAAACATGCTATAAAGTAATTTTAGCCAGAAATCTTGAGAGTTTTAGGAAATCTCAGACCTGTACATGTATAGTTGAAGAAAAGTAAAATACTGTCACGCTGTAATACATGAAGAAACCCAAACATCCCAAGCCAAAGTGGTTGTAGAGAAGAAGCCTGTCTGTAATCAGAGGCAAACAAGTCTTATTGTTAATAAATCAGCCACAAACACAAGATGGTATTTTAAATATGCAGTAGGAACATTTATTTCAACACTTCTAAAAGATATTTATCCATGCCTGATGATTTGATATAAAAATCAAACCCATCATACTTTCCCCATCAGTCTCTACATCAAGGGCAATCAGAAATTTGTACAACATGAATATTTTATTCTGAAACAAAAGTTACAAATTAAGTGATAACAAAAATACACAAATCAACTGGACCCTAAACAAATTTCTAACAAAAATCTTCCCTTTCCCCGAATCACCTAGGGCTTCTTTCTTCGACCTCATTCTGCTCCTTTTCCTTTCTTTGCTTGGCCATGAACTTCTGTTAAAATCAATTTGCAATATAAAATATTTATTAGATATTGCTTTGCTGTGTATACAAACAAATCTAATATATCTCATTGTATTTACAATTTAAAAGAGCCTGATCCTATAAAATAAAGATTAGAAATATAGTGCCTTACATTAACATTCCTTCCTTCATTCATCAGTCACCTGATATTAATGACACACCAGGCATTCATTATGCTTGGTGTTTTGGGACTTTAGTGGTCAAAAAGATAGGTAAGGCCCTTTACCTCATGGAGCTTACAGTCTAGTGGGGGAAGAGAAACAATACAATAAATAGATAAGGTAATTTTGGGTAGTGATAAGCCACATAAAGGAAAAATTAATAAGGTAATTGACTGAGGTTGATCCTTCTTTTAGGGGAGGGAGTGTTATACTTTGGCTATGTCTTTCTTAGGCAAAAGCCTTTCTGGGAAGCTGACACTTAAGTAGAAACCTAAAAGATGGGAATGAACACAAACAGGACTGGGAAAGGGCAAAGAAACAGCAATATAAAGGTGCAAGGGCAGCAACAGGGCTTTTGTGTATGAAAAATAAACAAAAAGAGCTAGAAAAACTGGAACATAGCAGTTAAGGGCTTGAGCCTAGAATAAAACAGAGCTAGGTTCAAATCCTAGGTCTGCCATTAATTAGCTATGTGACCTTGGGATTAGATACTCAGGCTTAAATATTCTTTAAGTCTGTTTCCTCATCTTTAAAACTGGAATGATAGCATCTACTTTATAAAGTTGATTTGTAGGGGATGGTTTAAACAAGCTTCCAGCAAATAAGAGCTCAATACATGTTAGATGAGTGTGTGCGCCACAAATTCAATTTGGAAAATGTATTCAAACAGGAGGAATAAGAACTATGGCTGATAATGATTCGCTAGAATAGCACTCCCTGAAGATGTGTACAACTTGAAAAAAAGAGAGGTATTTGTGACTAAATCAGTTTAGGAAATGGGTTAAATAGTTAAGCTGTTCTTTCTAACGAGACAATTTAGAAACTTTAATATACTGCTCACAAAAATTAGGGGATATTTCAAAATGAATATGAAGCAATAAAAAAAGCATTTGATTCTTTTTATTAAAGAACATCAGAAAAACAAACAAGTCAAAGAAAGCTGTTCAATTATGCAAATGAGATACAAAACCAACATTTATTTCATTGGTGAAAATGCACTATACAAAAGGTTGAAAGTACTGGAGTATCTGCATGTTCCCTGATCCCCTAATTTTTGTGAGCAGGGTATGTTATGTATCTGTGACTCTGCAAGGGTGCATCAGAATATAGTTTCCCACACTTACTGAAGTGTCACATGGGACACTACTGGCAAATGCTGCCAGAAGAAAGAAAGACTAAAAAGTTCCTGACAAGGTACGGTGAAGGGGAGGAATAGGAATCTAAACTTAAATCAACTGGCACAAACCTTCAAAAGTTCTCCCAAATAAAGAGAATGCACATTTGGGTGGATACTTAAGTAGTTTAATTCTAATACCATCACCTGAAGATTTTATGAGGAGTTAAGAATAAAAAAAATTTACCTCTGTATTTTGCTTATGACGTGTACTCTTGCAGTGATTTGTCATTGCTTTTTCACCTGAGTAGAAGAGGGAACAAATTGGACAGAAGTATCCAGGCTTCGGTACAAGAAAGTCTAAATCTAGAGGATAGGAAGAAAGAAGGTTAAGAGAAAGGAGAAAATTTATGACCATTTATTTATCTATAGCTATGTTAATCAACTTATGTAAACACAACAAAAAGCTAAGCACAGTATATACTTATATACAAATATAACATACACTGCTATATATCTAAGGATCAAGTGCAATTAAGCTTTAAGTCACAAAAATGAAATCTTTATTTTAAATTCTGTAATATTCCAGGGCCTCCAGGAATGCCAAGGAATTCCTTCAGAACAGCAATTCATTTAAAAAGAATCCCTTAGAGATTATTTGAAATAAACCTCTTTGGAATTCCCTATTAAAATAAAACAGGAAAGAGGCAGAATGATGGGCAACTGTCTGCTTGAGGAATACTCAGACAAATAAGGAGCCCCTCAGATCATCTTAGCTAGCCAGGAACAAAATTTGTTAGCTAAGCTTTTCAATATGTTCTACTTACATAAAATTTATGTCTGGGAACATATTAAATCAATTCTTATCAGAGCATCAAAAAATGTATCAGAATTTTTTTTAAAAAGGCATACCTCAGACTTTAAGAGTGCAATCAGTAAGAAGATCCTTGCTAGGTGAAAACACAGCCTAATAAACTTTACAGAAATGCCAATGTGCAAAACTTGCTAATTTCCACTCTAAAATAATCATCTAAGCAAGGTTATTTCATAACTCATCTAAACAACAGAACCTTAGTTATGGTAATGAACTTCTATTTCATGTGGATAAGGAAAAAAAATATTGTCACTTTACCTTCAGAGACATCAGCAGCCACAGATTTCCCTAAAGAAGAGTCCTCAATCTTCTTGCGCTTTTGTTCTGGTTCTGAATCCTTAAAGCCAGACTCTTCATCATCAACTAAAGTCATTTATTAAGGAAACAAATTATTTGAAATAGATTTATAGACTTTGTAAAGCTAACATTAGATAATCCTTTCCTTCAAAGATCATTTTATGGCTTATCCCTCTAAGTAAATCTTCCTTGGTTTAATCTTACCTGACCACTCTTCCAAGGAAATTTGAAATAAGGAATAAATGGGTAAATTTGTTTAACCCTATTAAATACATTTGAAGGAAAAAGCTAAAGCTAGCAGCTGATTTATACATTGTTCCATAAAGAATTTAAAGGGTAATGGAAGTTGAATAATTACTGTCAAGAGTTAACTTGTGTATGCCAAGTATTGGGCTGGAGAGTGTAGATTAAAGGGGAAAGGACACGAGCAGAAAATAATTCAGAAGACCTTCCAAACCAACCAACCAACCAAATAAACAAATAAAAAAACAAAAAACCACCCAATCCTGGCCAGGTGGCTCAGTTGGTTAGAACGTTGTCCCAATAAGCCAAGGTTGAAGGTCTGATCCCCAGTCAGGGCACATACAAAAATCAACCAATGATGACATGTATAAGTGGAACAACAAATTGATGTTTCTCTCTCTCTAAAAATCAATAAATAAAAATTTAAAAAATAAAAAACACAAAAACTGAGCCTAAGCTGATGAACTGATAGCCCAAGTTTGCATGACTAGTAACTGACGGAGCCTAGAACTAAGACTATGATTCAAGTTCAGTGCTCTCCCCAGGCAACCAGGCTACCTATACCAAGTCTGAGAAGACTGCTAGGAATTTTGATATACTTATTCATTCTTCTCTTATTCCTCACATTTGACTGGTCATCAAGTCCTCAAGTATTGATAAAAAAAGGCTGTCTCCCTTTTCTTGACTTGATGGTTAGAACAGCCTCCAGTCTCATCCTACACAAGTTTATTCCCTCATCAAAGTAATAAACTTTTTCAAACACATTGGCTCCTGAAATTTAAAAGACACATTTATCTCAAAATAATAATTATATGGTAATTTAAATAGATTAAAACAAATATTTTAAGCTTAAAAGTTATCTTTTCTTAAGCTAGAAAACACATTGTCAAACATACTTGTCTTTCTGTTAATGGAAATAAATTGTTATGGAAGCAGTAAATAAATCATCCTTTCTCTATTCTTCATCCTTTAACTAAAGCACTAACTATGGCTTGGTATCAAGGACAGGTTACAGAGGAGAGACAAAGACAGAGGAGTACCTATTTGGGAGAGAGCTGCAAGAAAGAGGGCATGGCCCTGGCCGGTTGGCTCAGCGGTAGAGCGTCGGCCTAGCGTGCGGAGGACCCGGGTTCGATTCCCGGCCAGGGCACACAGGAGAAGCGCCCATTTGCTTCTCCACCCCTCCGCCGCGCCTTCCTCTCTGTCTCTCTCTTCCCCTCCCACAGCCAAGGCTCCATTGGAGCAAAGATGGCCCGGGTGCTGGGGATGGCTCTGTGGCCTCTGCCTCAGGCGCTAGAGTGGCTCTGGTCGCAACATGGCGACGCCCAGGATGGGCAGAGCGGTGGGCGTGCCGGGTGGATCCCGGTCGGGCGCATGCGGGAGTCTGTCTGACTGTCTCTCCCTGTTTCCAGCTTCAGAAAAATGCAAAAAAGAAAAAAAAAAAAAAAAAAGAAAGAGGGCATGAGCAATAGTAATAAATGATGGAGAGAAGACAAATAAAAACTAAATTAAGAAGAAAAAAACCCTTAAGTTTCACAATAACCCAATGGAAGGTCTCTATCAACACCAATCCAGGAAAGTGGTTCAGAAAGAAGCCAAAATATATCCATTTCAATGGGAGATGAAGAAGTAAAAATAAGTGTTCTTTCTCAATGCTTTGCTCCCAAAAAAGGGCAAAAAGATGGGAGCAAGACAGATTCCAAAGTTAAGGACATGGTTTTTTAAATGGGAAAGACCTGGGCATATTTTATGTGTGAGGAGCCAACATAGGTAAAATACAGGCTAGCAGACAGGGAAATCATATATTTGCTCTGGTAAATATGTAGAAATGAAAGTGAGGTTATCCAGTGAGGAATGGGCTAGGTAATGCAGAGGGGAGAAAAAAGCTTATCTTACAGCTGGTTAGGAAATGGGTAAGGAAGGAGGCCTATCACAGATTATGAAGTATCACTGAGGGCCCAGTTAAGATCAGATTCAATGAACTTGAACTGAATCACAATTGGTAGTTTTTCCTTAGAGAAGACAGAAAAGGTGCTACAGAGAGTCTATACAAGGGCTGTTTAAGGCATTTGGGTTGTTGATTTTTTTTGCTTTATCTCTCTGAATTAATTTAAGATCGGGAACGGGTGTGCTTTTTTTCTACTCCTTTTAGCATTTTGCTCTGACTATAATGGACACGATGACAAATATTTGTTTTTTGACTAGAAAACTCTCCTTCACTTAGACAATGTACCTATTTGTTTCAACAGAATATGATCAATGTTGTTTTTTTTTGTTTGTTTGTTTGTTTTTCTGAAGCTGGAAACAGGGAGAGACAGTCAGACAGACTCCCGCATGCGCCCGACCGGGATCCACCGGCACGCCCACCAGGGGCAACGCTCTGCCCACCAGGGGGCGATGCTCTGCCCATCCTGGGCGTCGCCATGTTGCGACCAGAGCCACTCTAGCGCCTGAGGCAGAGGCCACAGAGCCATCCCCAGCACCCGGGCCATCTTTGCTCCAATGGAGCCTTGGCTACGGGAGGGGAAGAGAGAGACAGAGAGGAAAGCGCGGCAGAGGGGTGGAGAAGCAAATGGGCGCTTCTCCTGTGTGCCCTGGCCGGGAATCGAACCCGGGTCCTCCGCACGCTAGGCCGACGCTCTACCGCTGAGCCAACCGGCCAGGGCGATCAATGTTATTAAAACATTTTAATTCATTGGTTGGCTGCCTGGCAGCATCCACAAAGCAACAGATCTAGTCTACAAATAAGGGCTAGTTAGTAAATGGTCCACTTGATACTCCAACATGGTCAGAATAACCTTTCATGGATCATTTCCACAAATTTGTCACAAAGGATCGCCTATTATTCTATTACCCCATTTAATTATGTTCCATTAGCTCTCTAAATTACAAAGATAAAAATCTTTATCCAGATTTAATCATTATAAGGCTGCTTTCCCCGCTTCCACTCTATTTCACTGTTCTTCCACTTTACTTCTTAGGTAGTAGATCTAAGACTGCTGCCACGTTCCTCTCCGGCCCCCTCCATCAATCCTGCTTTACCTTCACTAATTTGGTAGGCCTCTTCATCTTGCTCTGGACCTGCTGCAACAGCTTTTTCCAATGGTGGCATTTTCCCAACTCTAACTCTCTTGGTTGGCATTTTAGCTTTAAAAAGAAAGTCTAATTAATTGCTACAGTAACAATATTTAAATTGCTTTTACCTCTGAATAACAATTTTAAAATCTTTTTTGCAAAGATAATATTCAAATTTGGGAAGGAAGCTTCTATTATAAAAGAAGAGAATTCTATTAAAAACATTCAGCATTAGTCTAAACATTCTCCTTTTATTTTCTGATTATCTTATTCCAACTATACCTTCCAAGCTCCTTTCCCCAAGGAGCCTATACAAATTTTTATATTTTGTTTCACAAATCTGCAGGACCTTCCTACTATTTTTTCTTCGTAGTTTCATTAACTCTTTCAAGATTTCCTTACTGGAAATTATTTTGATCTCCCTCAAGTCCTGAAAGTGAGCTGACCTATTATTCTATACCCTCAAAATACTACTTAAAAATGAAATGGTACCTCTATGAATTTTTCTAAATCCAAAGGCTAAGCAAAAACTGGGAAGCAGTCTGGTACAAATATCATTTTATTTACCAAAAGTTGGTTTTCCCAATAATGCAAATATAACATTTTCCTTCCAATACTAATTTGGGTTTGCTTTTCGGTTTTGTCATCTTTTCTTGAGGTAGAATGACTTGGGACAAGGTCTACTCTGTAACTAAGAAACTTTTAAAAATTGTACACATTTCTTTGGAAAATATCACTGGCCGTAACTATTTTTTTTTTATCTTGTTATCAACACAGACTGAAAATATTAGTATTCTGCAACATACATTTTAAAAATTTTAAATGTAATACCCTCATAACAGAAAAAACTATCACTTCTAAGTATCTACCTGTTGAGTGCCCTTCAATCATGGTTTTCAGATCTTCTTCCATAACATTTTCACTTATTGGACCCACTTGGGACAAGTCTTCAAGTTTTGTCTTCCTTGTGTCCACAGGTCTCTTTCTCCTATTCCCTCTTTTATCTGTGGGGTGGTCGTTTTTGCTTTGTGCTAACTCAACTTTTAAATCGTCTCTATCTTCCTCCTCTCCAACTTCGTCAACAGTAACAAAATTAAGCTCTTCTTTAAGGGTGTTAAAATCTGTCAGAGAGTCTTCATCCTCTTCAGTTACTTCATCCAAAGTCACTAAGTGCAGATCACTGCTGTCATCCTGTATTTCATCTACAGTAACTAAAGTAGAAGGGTCTTCAGGCAGCTGAGAAGAAATTAACCCAATGGAATCCCTTCCAGTATTTCCCTCATTTTCTTTAGTATTTAAAGTGGCAAAACTTAAGTCTTCTGACTCATTTAAAGGTAGCTCTTCTACTTCTCCAATTTCATCCACAGTTACCAAATGTTCCTGTTTGAGAAGATCTTGTTCTTCAGCAACAGACAGTACAGTAACATCTTTAGGTTCAGCATGGGAAATGCAATCATCTTGATCAATTAACTCATCTAATGTAAGAAGTGAATTTGAATTCTTTACCATTTCTTCCATATTTATTTCTTCTTCATCTATTACTTCATCTACAGTGACTAAAGCTTGTGCTAGATGTGCAGCTGCATCTTCCTCTTCCCCAATCTCATCCAATGTTACAAAAGATAATTCTCCCTCAACAACATGAGGAGCAGAAGTTTTCTCCTTCTTCTTTAAATTAAGTTCAGAGGAAGGGATAGTTTTGAGAGCTTCTTTCCTTTTTCCCTTTAGTGGATTCTGCTTGGCTTGGAAAGGATTCACTTCTTCTATAACCTCATCCACAGTAACAAATTCATCCAAATTAAATGGAAACGATGGTTCCTGTTGTAAAGGTTTTAAAAAAATCATAGAATTGTGAACAACTACTGATAAACTGGCTAGGTTTCAAATAATCCCAGTAAATGTGTATAAAGTATCATTTGTGAATATTTCAGTGCAAAGAAGTTTCCTAAAGGCTGAAATTATTCTTAAAAGCCCTAAAAATGAGGCCCTTGCCAGGCAGCTCAGTTGGTTAGTGTTGCCCTGATATACCAAGGTTGTGGGATCGATTCTGATTGGGACACAGAGAAGAATGAACCAATGAAGACATAAATAAGTGGAACAACAAATTGATGTTTCTTTCTCTCTCAAAAATCAATAATTAAAAAAACTTTTTTGCCTGACCTGTGGTGGCGCAGTAGATAAAGTGTCAAACTATTATAGAATGCTGAAGTGGCTGGTTTGAAATCCCGAGCTTGCCCAGCCAAGGCATATATAAGAAGTAACTATGAGTTCATGCTTCCTGCTCATCCAACTGCCCTGCCTTCTTTTTTTTTTTTCTCTCTCCTCTCTCTAAAATCAATAAATAAAATCTTTAAAAAAAATAATTAGGGTTTTTTTGGCCCTGGCCAGTTGGCTCAATAGTATAGCACTGGCCCGGCATGTGGATGTACCGGGTTCAATTCCCAGTCAGGGCACACAGGAAAAGCACCCATCTGCTTCACCATGTCTCCCCTTCTTGCTTCTCTATCTCTTTCTCTTCTCCTCCCCTCCTGCAGCCATGGCTCGATTAGAGCGAATTGTCCCTGCGTGCTGAGGATGGCTCCATGGCCTCTACCTCAGGCATTAAAAAATGGCTCTGGTTGCAACAGAGCAAGGGCCCTAGATGGGCAGAGCATCGCCCCTTAGTGGACTTGCTGGGTGCATCTAGGTCAGAGCACATATGGGTATCTGGGTATCTGTCTCTGCCTTCCCTCCGCTCACTAAATAAAAAAAATAAAAAAAATTTATAAAAAAATTGTTTTTAAGCCCTACAAATGAATCAGCTGTAATTCACAAAGTACACAATGTCAAGGACAAAAGCCTAGTAAGAACAATCTAATTCCACCTTAACCTAAATTCAGTAAATGATATACAAGTTTTAAAATGATGCACAAAAACCTATACTTAAAGCATGTATCAAACAATGAATACAAAGAATTTACTGTTCCATTTGTTAAATATCTCAATGTAGCTAGAAAGTAAATAGCTACCTAGATTATTTTATTGACCAATTTATATATAATACATATTTTAAGATGTGCAACACTAAGATATAGTTTATATACTGATAGTTATATGGAAAATTACTAAGACTTAATGTCAAATATTATTGCACTTGAAAAAATTAATCTGTAATTCAAAAAATAATGCCAATGCTAAAGAAAATAAACTCCTAGCAGGCTTCCTATACATTTAGTATGCTATCAATGATCAATTACTAGTACATACAATAATGAAATTTGAATATATACCAAATAATTTTGGGGGGTGGGGAAGAAACTATAAGTAATTATCAACTTATTAAGCCAATGAAACTAACCATATCCTAACTTCTGCTTCTTAAACTAACATTTCTCCTTGCCTCAATAAAATAGGCCAAGTTCCTCCCCTACCAAGGAAAGTAAGTAAAATGACTGAAAATAATATTCTATATTCTATGAGTGCTGGAAATCTAAACTAGCGAACAATCAAATATAAAATGAAATGTGTAGCCTGACCAGACAGTGGCACAGTGGATAGAGCGTCGGACTGGGACGCAGAGGACCCAGGTTCGAGACCCTGAGGTCACCAGCTTGAGTACAGGCTCATCTGGTTTGAGCAAGGCTCACCAGCTTGAGCAAGGGGTTACTTGGTCTGCTGCAACCCCCCAGTCAAGGCACATATGAGCAATCAGTGAACAACTAAGGTGTCACAACGAAAAATAATGACTGATGCTTCTCATCTCTCTTTCTTCTTGTCTATTCCTATCTGTCCCTCTCTCTGACTTTCTCTGTCACACACACACACACCCCCAAATGAAACGTGCAAGTTTGGCAGTATAACCAAGTAACAGAACAGTAAATCTCAGAGCACATCCATTTATCAAAATGACCCCCTTTTTCAAAGTGCCGCAAAATGAGGGGAAATACTCCAGTAAAACACCAGTCTCCTTTTCACATGATTTTATTGTGTTTATAACCTATTCCTGTCAATATGAGATTGAAGGTATCTTCCTATTCTACTTCTTTTTCCGTCTCTGGGTAACATTTTGCCCTGCACCAAACCAAGAACATAAACTAGCCTAGTTCAAGGTCAAAAATGAATTGGTGATAGGGTCCAAAGAAAATGAAACACCTCAGTCCTATCCTTTGCTCTATAGGAAAAACACAAGTTATAAGGTAGATGAACTCTTCTATGGATGCATGTAACAGAAGGGTTTGTGTTAATAAACTGTTTCTCACCTCTTTAGATTTGGAACTTCTACCAGTGGTGCTTTTAGGATTCTTAGTGTTTTGCCCAACCAAAGTCTGAAATATTAATTAAAAAATACAGAAAAAAAGAATTAACAACTACATTATTAGTGTTCTTAAAAAAAGAGAATTCAAACAAACATTACCCAAACAAATTCAGTTATGCAAATATTTTACAGGTATTTCAAACTAAGTCAACAGTTATTTAACAGTATAAGGATGGTCTGGAAGTTATAGTTAAAATCAGTTTTACTGACCTTTCCCAACAATGGCTAAGTTGGGCAATAAGCTGATAAATAAAGCTTCAATTTAAAAGAGAAAACAGTTTCCCATTCAGAAACAGTGCTAAATTCTCAGAAGACTCACTGCAGACTTTATTTTTAAACCACAAAGTTATATTTCTGACAATATTTTATCCAAATAATGCTTTTCAAACCTGTTAATAATTATGAACTTGAGCTTATTACATTAAATGTCTATTGGCTTAGATCAATGGAATTAGAAAGGGAAATGGGAGCTTGGGAGTGAAATGAGATGAAAGTATAAAACAAGATTGTATCTTCTACTCCATAGCTATAACAGGGGAGCTAACCATTCTTCCTACCCTCCTCACCTTATTGCTGCTGTCATCCCGTTTCATGATGGAAGTTCTAGCCTCTGTTTCCTGAGACTGTTTTGTAATATCCCTGTAATCCAGTTTAGAATCCTTGTCTTGCAGGGCTGAGATCCTTCCACTGCCTCCTCTGGTAATACTGCTCTGAGTGGGTTTGAATTTACTGCTGCTTTCAGCCAACCTGGCACTTGTAGGTTTAAGACCCAATTCCTTGGCTGAAAGTTTCTTTTCAACATTTATTTGATCTCTGAGTACAGATTTTAGAAATCTTTTCTGGTTTTCAGATTTTGAAGCCGTAGTTTTTGCCTTTGGAGAAGAGACCATGCCAGTCTTAATGCTTGATTTACTGCTAGGTGCATTTGATGCAGCCAGCATACTAGTTTTACTAGTTTCATCAGGCTTACTGCCCTGACCCACTCCTTTATTTGGGTATGCCTTGATCACGGTGTTTTCTGCAGGTTTTTCTGCCACTGCACCCACAATCTTTTCCAACTTCTCTGCAACCATCTCAGTGTCATTCTTTTCAGTCTTCTCTGTTCCTATGTGCAGATCCATTTTGGTTTCCTTAGCATTACATTCATTTTCCTTCTTTTCATCCATGCTACTTTTTTCAGAAATTCCCTTATTACTCATTGTCTTCTCATCCCCAGTGGAAATTTCTGGCGCCATGGCCACAACACAAGTAGATGGCACTATTTCTGAAACAGTTTCATGCTTGTCCACTTCAGCTATAGCTTCTATCATAGCCTGTGTAATCCCAGAAAAGAAGTCTTCTGCTTCAGATGGAGATTCTTCTAGAATTCCTTGGATATTCCTTTCTTCTATAAAAGCACTGTCAGATGTTGCTAATTCTGTTTCAGGATTAATCATTTCTGCCTCTTCCTTCCCAAAGTCACTGGTATACACTGGCGGATTTAAAACGGACTCCTCTACATTTTCAGTGAATAATTCAATGCTGTTTGGAATGGATGCTACAAGAGGCATTTCCACTTTGATCTCCTCTCCTTGAGTTTCAACTTCCAACGTTTCAATAGCAAAGTCAGAGTCACATAGTGTTTTTTCAGGTTCTTCCTCACAAGATTCTTCCTGTTGTACAGAAGTTTCTGTCTGAATGTTGGGAATAGTTTCTTCTTCAATCTCACTAGGTTTAACAGAGGGACTATCAGTTGCTGTTTGCACCTCACTTTCATCAACTGGATTGTTTTTCAAGTCAGGGCTAAAAGTATTTAAAAACAAACAAAAAGGAACACAAACAAAAACACAAACAAAAATCAAACTATGATGAGAATTCAACCATCATAAATAATCCTGTTGATGCCAATTGTTAAGACTTCCAGATGCATTACATTAATGATTAAGCATTGGGAAATCCAGCCAATCAGCATTAAAATGGTTAAGATGTTTTGATGTAAACAATATAAAATTTTTAAAGAGATCCTCCATTGCACTGAAGATTTCTTTTTAGTTCAAAGGAAATGGCAAAATCATAACCACTGTTTGGATCCTTGTACTCATTTAAGTTATCAACAATTTCTTTCCTTCTGTGTCAAATCTATATCTGACATCGAAAGGCTGAATGTGAATGTATCAAATTATCATTAGGCCCTATCTTTCCAACAGTGGTAACTGAAATAATAAAATAAAATATGTGCATAGTTCTATAACAAAACTAATAATCCATGCATTGAAATTTGAAATAGTATAAGTGACCCTTACCTAAAAGGAACATAGTAGAAACTGGTAGGAAGTAAAGACCATATTCTTAACCAAGTCACCTCTTTTTCTTTTTTTGAATGAGACAGATTTGTTTTTAATTTCCCAAGCACTGTATTTATTACTAATACTTTCTTTGGAAGTACCTTTTAAATACTCTGTTGGAGACTTAGAGGGGAAACTGACAGAATCACCCTAACATAAATATGTAGTCTTATTATATTAGAAAGTATGTACCTTTGGCTAACATTATGAGAAGGAATATATTAAAAGAAATCTTTCCAATTACAAAGAATAATTTAAAATTCCAATACATAACTTAAAAATGTAAGTAAAATTATTCAGAAGAAATGGAGGAAAATACAAGGCAAATATATGCAATTGACCTTATTTCATCATGTTCTTCCCAAATCCAGAGTAAACAAAAGTGCAATTCTGTAATTCAACTACAGTCATTGAGACAGAGACAGAATAAATTATATGAATGCTCTCAAGATCAGATGTAATCTTGAAGAGTAACAAGGAAAACTCAAGCTTCCAAGGACAGTGTCCAGCATGTTATTAATACAAACTGAAGATCAACAAATAAATTCATTTAACTGTATCAGAAGCAGCAGGTTGGAGGAAGACACCAGAAAGTGATCACACCATATCAATACCTCAGTGAATATTGACTCCCCCCCCCCCACTTTAAAAAAAAAAAGAAAGAATGAAACACCCTCTACAATATGCTTCTCAAGGGGTGGCCATATATTCTTTATTTAATGCACTATAATATATATATCGGCATCCCGAGATATTAATAATATTTTAGAAGTTTGCAAAAAGTGCTACCACGAGGCTATAATAATTAGAGCCAATAAACTGGTCCTCCCCTAAAGTTGCTAAGTTTAAACTTCTAAAGGAGAAAACTTTTCTACGAGATCAGAAAAATATCTCTTGATAAAAAACGTAAAGGCAAAGAGATCAAGGAATTTAAGTCAAACAGCCAGTAACCATAGACCTTAACTCAAGACATATTCTATGCATCTGTATAAGCTACCCTTTGTATGCTGAAGGGGTTTAAAGGTTATTTGAAATAATTCACATCCCTTATATTAGAAAATAAATGGCTGAATTTAAGCGTTCCAAATTCTTAGGCTAGTCAAAATAAAACTTGTGGCCAAAGTTTTATGACAAAGACAAGTTGTAACATTCAGTTACAGCATTTATGTAAATATTATTTCTCAAAATACAAGGTTTAGTGTTTTTCTTTAAGTGTAAAGGTTTTTTTTATTATGTATAACATAGGTTCAATTATTTAAAGTTAATAAATTTTTATTTAAGGAATTTCACATGTTGTGAGTCCTTCACTGTAGTTCCTCCAGAGATTGAGTCTTAATCCCTTTTTTTGCTCAATCCAGTTGTCATGTCAGTCATTCAGTCCTATATAACAGTAATAGAGATGGATCATATGATCACAAACTATCTGGTCACTAGCAGAAGGTTTAGTTTTCAAATTATAAGACTCGTTTCCAATAATAAGGATTAAATCCAAATTCCTGCCTTCCTACAGAAATGTATGTTAATCCTAAAGATTTTACATATACCAATCTACTGGGCTGCCACTAGAAGAATAGCAATGGAGATTTTGACTCCTGGCTCTATGATACAGCAAGTAATTCCCCTTTACTATATTTAAAGTATGTCTAAAAAAATTTTTTTTTAAATTATTTTCTCTTGGCCCTGGCCGGTTGGCTCAGCGGTAGAGCGTCGGCCTGGCGTGCGGGGGGGGGGGGGGGGGGGGGGGGGGGGGGGGGGGGGGGGGTGCAATTCCCGGCCAGGGCACATAGGAGAAGCACCCATTTGCTTCTCCACACCCCCCCTTCCTCTCTGTCTCTCTCTTCTCCTCCCGCAGCCAAGGCTCCATTGGAGCAAAGATGGCCCAGGCGCTGGGGATGGCTCCTTGGCCTCTGCCCCAGGCGCTAGAGTGGCTCTGGTCGCGGCAGAGCGACGCCCCGGAGGGGCAGAGCATCGCCCCCTGGTGGGCAGAGCATCGCCCCTGGTGGGCGTGCCGGGTGGATCCCGGTTGGGCGCATGCGGGAGTCTGTCTGACTGTCTTTCCCCGTTTCCAGCTTCAGAAGAAGAAAAAAAAAAGAAGAAGAAAAAAAGAAATGATTTTCTCTACAAAATGAATTACTATGCAGCAGTTCCACATTTCAAACAGAAAGCATAGACCTACTTGGAAAAATGCCTCAATCCCATATTTGTTTCTTGTAGGCTAGCTTTTTTAATTACAGTGCTTTCTTCATAGAATTAATTTGCCAAAAATATCTAGTTTTCTGTCTAATATGGAAAAAAGCCTCAGTGTTCTTCCAGTTAGTGTGGAAAGTCAATTTGAAATATCAAATAAATGAAATTATTAACACTATCACACAGCCAGTCTTTCAAAGGAAAACAATCATATTCTGGAAATTGCACAAAAGAAGGATTCCAGTAAGACATTCAGGATACAAGTAATAATTTCTCACCCTCTGTCCCATCCCCATCCTACAATACCAAAGTTTCAAAATTTTCAGAGAAGGCATACAATAAAAGCTGGGCATGAGAACAAATGTTAACAATACTATACCATACACTTTACAAGAAACTTTAGACTGAGACTTAACAATACTCAAGATTAGTATTTATTTCAGAGAGTCACTGGACACTTTCCAACATTATTAATGAATTGTTGAAATTTTTTACTTGCATCCTTATTTGGAGCTTTAATTATATAATAAATAAATGTTTACATGGGGGAGACGAGAATAGGCAAAATGTAGAGCTATTATTAAATTACTAATATATGCATTTGAGATTTCTTTTAAGTAGGTAATATATTTAAACAAAAGGGTCATACTCATTATGAATTAGTATCCACAAGTACTTAAAAAAAAAAAAAGCACCAAGAGAGAAAAAAAGAAAAAGAAAAAAGCACCAGTATTTTCTCAGGATCAGTTTACTCCAATAAACAAATGTGAAGTATTTGGGCCTCCACAACTTTTTCTCTAATGTCATATAAGTTAGGAAAAAACTGAGTGCAAAATAAAAATTAAAAAATTATTAGTGCTAGAATTTTTTACACTGAAAAATATGTTTTATATTAAGTTGGAAAAGTAGAGGGAAAAAAATGACCAAAACACAGATGATACTTAACTTACTCTTACAAACCTAAAAGAAACTTTATCAGATAAAATAATAAAATAGATTTTTCAAAGAGCCAACCAGTTACTGTGGCCAAACTGTAGGTCTAGCTTTACTACTAAATATGGCAGTTACTTATTAAGCCCTTTATGGGCTTTAATATCAAACATGGCTATTGGCATTACTTCTTAGGCGTATGAATATAATTGGTATAATAATGTACAACTTTAAAAAGTCTGTACAGACACATAATAAAACCTATTACTTAAAGTTACGAACATATCTTAATATACTTATAACCACCTTTATCATTTAAAAGTCTCATTTCATAAAAATTAATTACTGAGAAGAAAAATCAGTAAGATATCGTATTTTCCTGTTTTTCAGGCATCTTTAAAACTAAAAGTGCATCAAGTAGAACAATTCAACTCTCCATATTTGAACACAAAATGCTCCTTCATACTTAAAAGCTCTTAACTACATTAACTCTATCAAATAAGGGCAAATTACTCAATATATAAAAGAGGGAAAAGAATTCTAAATCAGTAAATCTCAATGATTAGTAAAACGGAGGTTACTCATTAGTGGGGCAAAGATAGGGATAAGAGTGGATCATCAGGATGAGAAAATAAAATGACTAAGACGACCACGTGGTCTAAACAAAGTTTGTGTAGACTCTGAAGAACAAGCTTTCATCCTCTGAAAATATAAAGCAGTGTACATATTACTTTGTTTTACAAATATCCCTTCCCCTACCCCAGTGCTTTAAAAAAAAAAAATCAAAATATACATGAAATATTACCATTTTGGTTTTAAGTCAATAAAATTTCAAAAGACTATGAAAAAAGATTAAAGTTTTACTATTGTTTGTAATTATTTTGGAACAAAAATCTAACATGAAGAATACAATACTGATAACAAAGCTGAGTTATTCAAGAGCCTTAACAAAACATTTCAGAAACAGGTCATATTTATGTATTTACTTCAAATTGTATTTATACAGTTTTTCTAAAAATAAAGTCAGTAAGTACTAAGAAACAAAAAACAAAACAAAAACACACCTCTTGGTCAAACAAAACTGAAAGAGAAAACCACAACACACATTTATACAAAATGAATACATAAAATATGCATTTTTTGCTACATGTGAACTACTACAAAATACAGAAATGTAGTAATTTAGTAACATAAAAAGTGTTAGCACACTTAAAGCAACATACCTTTCTTTTCCTAGTTCTTGGTGTTTCTCAGCTTGAGCCTGTAACATAATTCCACATTTTATTAAGGCTATTCTACTAGATTTTAAATATTTAACCCATAAATGCAATGATTTCATTTCTTAAAATCTAAGCTAAAAAGAAAAAATAACTAAACCTTAAAATATATTAAAATTTAGTTTTCAATATCCACATAACTAACTTATCAGGTTGTAGAATTTTTTCTCATTCAAGTTAGAGAATAAGTCATACAGCAATTAATGAGAAAAATAAGTTTGTTTTTTTACAGGGACAGAGAGAGAGTCAGAGAGAGGGATAGATAAGGACAGACAGACAGAAACAGAGAGAGATGAGAAGCATCAATCATCAGTTTTTCGTTGCGAGACCTTAGTTGTTCATTGATTGCTTTCTCATATGTGCCTTGACCACGGGCCTTCAGCAGACCGAGTAACCCCTTGCTCGAGCCAGCGACCTTGGGTCCAAGCTGGTGAGCTTTGCTCAAACCATATGAGCCCACGCTCAAGCTGGAGACCTCGGGGTCTCGAACCTGGGTCCTCCGCATCCCAGTCCAACGCTCTATCCACTGCACCACTGCCTGGTCAGGCGAAAAATATGTTTCCTTAATGTTGACATAAATAGGAAAAAAATTTTTTTAAGTTTAGAAGCCTGAGACTACCTTTTGCTAAGAATGAAAACAATCAACCTGAAATATCTTCATTATGCAATTATTACTTTAAAAATTTCTATTTATAAGGGAAACTAGTTAACTTAAATACTTTTACTCAAAAGACATAGAAGTGCTGGGAAAAAACTTAATAATAATCCTTTTAAACATGTGTCTGAAGCGATGTTTTGGGGCCCAAAATGAAAGCAGGAATTCAGTGTCTATGTAACAAATATTGGTCCAGGCACTTAGCACACATCAGTGAACAAAACAGCAAAAATATATGTCCTTTAAAGCTTATACGTGCTAGCTGGAGGCATTTTCTGTGGGAATTTTGTGCTCTGAGTTGAAATTATCTTTCTCTAGATTTTGTTAAATTAAAAACAGAACTGCACTTAAATCTTTTTTTTTACATAAAAAGAGATTCCTGTTCTGGGCGCTGGGCATCTCAGAGTACCGGCCCTTTTTACTGGGGTATCTGATCTATATCATGATTTAAACCTGAAATTAAAGATGGCAGTTGATAAGCCCCATCCACAGTGTTTCCAAGCAGTCTTCCCACTCATGGAGAAGCTGTTAAGAGAAAAACCCTATATGACAGTAGAGGAAATCTATACCAGATACCTTTTATTAGCCAACTTGCTTCTTTATTTATGAGAATAAATAACCAAAGAAATGATAATGAGGAAAACTTTCCTTGGGTGCAGGAACACACTAATCTTTAGATTTTATAAATTCCTTGAGTGTTCTAGGCAGATATAAGAAATTAAGTCCCAAACCAAGATAACACCTTGCTCATTGCACTAGCCTTAATGATCCTCCTTGAAGATTCTTGAAACACCAGATGTCCTTGAGGCCTTTGCTCTTCTAAAAACCTCTTCTCCTTGCCTGACCACGCGGTGGCGCAGTGGATAGAGCGTTGGACTGGGATGCGGATGATCCAGGTTCGAGACCCTGAGGTCACCAGCTTGAGAGCCGGCTCATCTGGTTTGGGCAAAAGCTCACCAGCTTGGACCCAAGGTCATTGGCTTGAGCAAAGGGTTACTCGGTCTGCTGAAGACCCGAGGTCAAGGCACATATGAGAAAGCAATCAATGAACAACTAACATGTCACAACAAAAAACTGATGATTGATGCTTCTCATTTCTCTCCGTTCCCGTCTGTCTGTCTCTCTCTCTGACTCTCTGTCTCTGTAAAAAAAACAAACAAACAAAACAAAAAAACCTCTTCTCCTTGATACATTCATAGAGTTATTGCTCTCTTACTTCCTTCAGATTTCTCAAACTCTACTTCAGAAGGTCTATCAATGATCACTTTAAAAGATACATATCCCCATCCATCACTCTCGAACCTTTTTTCTTGATTTATTTGTCTCTATAGCACTTCATAACACATCTTACCACCTGACATTATATCTATTTCTTATCTATTTATAGTCCATATTCTCCACTAAATAAGCTTTTTGAAGATTGGGACACTGATCCTCTGTTCATCAATGTGTTCCAATGTCTAAAACAAGCTGGCACAGAAAAGGAATTATAAAAATATTTGTTTAATAAATAAATGCCAAAAGCTTTCAGAGAGAAAAAATAGAATACATAAAGGTATAATTGGAATTAGTCTTCTCAACAATACTGGTTAGAAAAAACAATCTGAGCATAGAATTTTCCACCTAGACAAACTATCAATGACGTATGTAAATATAAAGTGATTTTCAAATATGCAAAAATTCATATTTTGAAATTTTACTGCCCACACATACTTTCTAGGAAAAATTACTTGACACCATACTCTACTGTACGGAAATGTAATCCAAGAGCGGGAGATACAGAATTAAAAAAAATAACAAAAATAACTCAGAAGAGCAATAAAAAGAAAATCAAAGTGCATGGATGCTTTACAAAGAAAGTGGCAAAAAACTTAGAGGAGTTCAAAGAATAGCTCTAAGAAGCAAATAGATTCTATTTAACAAATAGTAAGTTGTATTATATGACCTAAATAATAAATAGCCTTCTTTTTTCCAAGTAACAAAAAACAATTCCTAAACTGTACAGGAAAGCCATAATGTAAATAGTGAACAAAAACATAGCATCATTTTGAGAAATGATTGAGAATATAAGAAAGTCACCTCTGAGTATACATATTATAGATATAATACCTCCTTCTTTATAGACCCACTATTGTTATTACTGAATTCTGCAGTAAGTACCTTCATAATCAAGTTGTCAAACATGTAGGCACTGGTTTTTAGTACTCAGAATTAAGCTTTCATGCTTCCTATGTGGGGAACTCTAATTACAGAACTAAAGACTAAAAGGGATTATACATAGAAGTAACTTGGAAATAACAAAAGCAGGGAGGACCATTTGAAGGGAGGGTAATATAAGGATGTTAATTCATAATAAACATGGTAAATTAAAAACTATTAATTAAAACTCTGGGAGCAGGATTCACTTCAATGTCCTAGTCTATTCCCTAGTTTAGGCTTTCATTCTCACACAATTATAATACCTTGAAAATAGTCTACCTACCTCTACTATCCAATATATCACTTACTGAATGGCTGTAACAGACACTACGTGACATGCTCAAGATCCCAAGGCTAGCTTATTAGTGGTGTAGCTAAGCTAAGACTTTCGCATTAAGATAAATAGGATCTCCAATTTAGTAAATTGTAAGAGTAAGATTCTGAGTAAGGGCTTAGAAATAAAGTATTAATTCAGGCAAAGGTTTTATGTAAATTTCACTTATTTCATTAATTCTAATTATTTAGGATTATATTTCTGGAAGAACTAGTTCTGGAAAATCAGTGTATTTTATAATTCTGAACTTAGTTGAACAGAGCAAAAAAAGTATTCAAAAACAAAGTTTTAAAAATATAATGTTCTGGCCTGACCAGGTGGTGGCGCAGTGGATAGAGCGTCGGACTGGGATGCAGAGGACCCAGGTTCGAGACACCGAGGTCACCAGCTTGAGCGCGGGCTCATCTGGTTTGAGCAAAAAGCTCACCAGCTTGGACCCAAGGTTGCTGGCTCGAGCAAGGGATTACTTGGTCTGCTGAAGGCCCTTGGTCAAGGCACATATGAGAAAGCAATCAATGAACAACTAAGGTCTCACAACGAAAAACTGATAATTGATGCTTCTCATCTCTCTCCGTTCCTGTCTGTCTGTCCTCTGTCCCTGTCTATCCCTCTGACTCTCTCTCTCTGTCCTTGTAAATAATAATAATAATAATAATAATAATGTTCTGTTGAGAAAAAAGGACTAAAAATTTTTAAATTTTTTCTGAAATAATCAGGTTAAATACCCCCCTCAGCATGCATCAGCACTTATCATGGTGCACTTACTTATACAGCTCTATTTCATTTGGGTTTTTTTTTTAATTTTTATTTATTCATTTTTAGAGAAGAGAGAGAGAGAGAGAGAGGGAGAGAGAGAGAGAGGGAGAGAGAGAGAGAGAGAGGGAGAGAGAGAGAGAGAAAGAGAAGGGGGGGAGGAGCAGGAAGTATCAACTCCCATATGTGCCTTGACCAGGCAGGTCCAGGGTTTTGAACCGGCAACCTCAGCATTCCAGGTCGACGCTTTATCCACTGCGCCACCACAGGTCAGGCTATTTCATTTGGTTTTAATGTGAATTTTCATTTTCTTGATCTAGCACAGAATTTTTGGCAGATTAACAAACAAAAGAAATGCAGTCACCAAATATAAGCCCTACTGAGCTACAATGAAACTATTAAGAGAGAAAAAACATCAGTTTGAATTTCTTTCTTTCAAAGATGGACTATTATTCATAGTTTTCATACATGTATTATTACTGAATAAGCCAAGAGTCTGTAAAATCTTATTTCTTATATAAGACGAGAGTTTATAATATAATTTAAACAAATAAAGAAATAAAAAAACTTCTTTCTACCAGGACAATACCAAAAAGAACTCAAAATAGTCTCTGCATTCTAGAGATAATCATATTACACTTATGAAATCACTCTACACATGTCCGAATAAGTTTTATGCTACATTTTCAAAATTATCTCCATTTATTCTCAAATTTATACTGCTCCATAAAACACAAAAATTGGAATAGTGATTGCTAAACAAATTTTTAAGTGAAAGAATATAAACTCATAATTAGTTTCATTACTGCCCAAGAATAATCTTGAAATTATCTTCAGTGTATATCATCTAGCTTTTAGATGAATGACCTTTATACTTTCATCATTTTCTAAAAGCACAAAAGTTGATACAAAGAAATCTTACCTCTGATGAGTCCACCTTTGGAGATAATGTGCAGGTCAATACATGGTCACCTATGTTCTGTGGATTTTGTTTCAGAAAGCTGTACATTGATTGAGCAGATTCAGGACTATCTAACTGAAGAATTGCCTTTGGAGAAGATAAAAAAAAATATGAATAGTTCTGCCTGACCAATGATAGCGCAGTGGATAGTGTCAACCTGGGAAGCTGAGACCCCAGGTTCCAAACACATACTGGAAGACTTGCTAAGTGAAATGAGCCAGTCACAAAATGACAAGTACTGTATGACTCCACTTATATGATGTACACAGAGTAATCAAATTCATAGAAAGCAGAATGGTAGAATGGTGGTTGCTAGGGGCTACAAAGAGGTAGAATGGGGAATTACCATTTAACGGACAGTTTCAGTTTGGAAAGATGAAAACAAGTTCTGAAGATAGATAGTGGTGATGATTGCACAACAATGGGAATATACTTAATGCCACTGAACTGAAACTTACACATAGTTAAATGGTAAATTTTGTTATATATTTTATAATAAAAATATTTCTTTTTCATTTTTAAGGTATAAATATATACCTTTCCAGACTTTAAATATGTGACTAAAAAGGTAAGGTTAATCCTTATTTCAAAGTAAACAAAAGTAAACAATAATTAAAATGTTGTCAAATCAAAGCAAAACTGAAAGTGTTGATTTTTTAAAACAAAAGAATTAAAAATGTCTAAAGTAAAAGTTCATAAATTCTTATGTCACCTGTTACTTTCCTTCCATCCTACACCACTATTTCTAAAGTACCAAACATGTTTTATGTATCAATTAGAAGCATGTCACAATTAATAACTAGTTGTTGGTCAATTAGGTACTTTTTATAAAACAAATTTTCCAACTTTCATACGAAACCCTACCTTCCTAGGTAATATAAAGTTCGTCAAAACCTACTTGTAATGGATATATATCTGAGTTAAATATTAAACGGAAATTAATTCCTTTTAGGGAAAGCCAAAACATAGAAGGAACGATCACTTTATACTTCTTTCCAGATAACTAAACAAAGAAACCTAACTCCGCTTTATAGCAGGAATGGACTTTAGAAAGACCATCTCTTCCTTTTTGTCACAGCCAAAAGAAAATACACTGGGGTCTACCATAATTCTGCTAAGAGGCTGAATAAGGCTTACATGGTAATTCAGTCCAGAAGCTGAATTAAAAGTTGCAGACCATAAGAATATAGGTTTCAGTTTTAAGTTCCCCACGGAACATACAGCTAAAATAGAAGGGATCTTATTACCTTGTTTTTATTACTCAAGAATAAATGGTGATCCACTCTGCCAAACTGAAGTCCAACACAAAGTACACACTGAAGTCCATCTTCTGGTAAGTTATCAAGATGTACGAATCGATTATATATTTTATCTGTATTTGCCTGTAGTGTTTTGTTTTAAGAAACAGCATAGAAAAAAAAAATACAGCTAAAGTATCAAATGTAAAAAATAGATTAACAATAATTTAATTTTTCAGAGGTCAAGTGATGTCCTCTCCCAAGACTAAAAAAATGACTCTATGAATGAAGACAGTAAAGTTTTAGTTTTAGATCTGAGTAATCATTGAATTAGTACACTAAAACAGGAAATATCATCTTACTTATACCAACATGATATTTACTGAAAATACCATCAGACAGGTATTGACCTATTTGGCCACTTAATATGGCTCCAATATTAAGAAAATATTTCACATCAGGGACTACCATCACCTTTGATATCTTATTTACCAAGAGAACACCTTTCTGCAATCTCTATAACCTCAGTATTTTAAAATTAGTTACTAAGGTTTCCTTTAATTTCTAGCAGGTGAACACATAAACAACCAATGCTTCCATCAATTAAACAAGTATAGAAAAGCACTTACTGCCTAACTTACCTCTGGGTCCTTTTCTTTAATCAAGGTTGTAAATATAGCTTCCTAGAAAAGCGAAATGGAACAAGGTTGAAAGTGTAAGCACTTCCTCATTCATGTTTAATTAGCCAAGATTTATAATAAAATAACTTTTATAAATAATCATTAAGCGTTGTTTTATAACAGCAAAGTTCTGTTTCTTCCAAAACCTTACCATCTTCCTAAACAAGTTATGCAAGTCTTACTCTGCCCATACACCTTACACCTGAATTTATCCTATTCCATGTACATTAAAGATTAATACGGTGATGGTGCCCTTGGCCTGATGGCTCAGTAGGTTAGAGCTTCGTTCCTAAGCTCAGAGGTTGCCAGTTCTATCCCTGGTCAGGGCACATACAGGAACAGATTTATGTTCCTGTTTCTCTCACTCTCTTTCTCTCTCTCAAATCAACAAATTAAAAAAAATATTTTTATGATTAATAAAATAGTACCATTTAGGAGAAGATACTCAAATTTATACACAAGGAATAGGAGATTGAATTTATCAGCTAGTATAATAATTCAAATTAAAAACAAAAAACTGCCCTGGCTGGATAGCTCCATTGGTTAAAGCACAGTCCTAAAGCACAGAGGTTGCCAGTTCGATCCCCAGTTTGGGGCAGATACAGGAACAAATCGATTTTTCTATCTCTCTCTCTTTCTCTTTCCCTTCCTCTCTATAAAAAACAAACCCCAAAAAGCAAAAAGCAAAAAAATTTTTTAAATTATAAAAAAAAAATTGATTAAGCAAAATAGGAGATGAGGAAGAACAACAAGGTAGGCTAATAAAAAACAGCACAGGACATTAATTGAATAGCAATTTGGAGCTGTTGAAGCTGTTGAATTACAAATAGGCCACGAGTGGCATGAGACAAGAATATCAAAACTAATGGAATGCTTACATGTACAAGAAGGGAACTTTATCTTATTATTTTATTTCCTCTTCAATACTATTGGCATATATAAAACAATCCCAGCAACTGCATCACACTGAGTCTCAATAGGAGGCTTTTTCAAATTACATGCATTTCTACCTTGCTTTAGAGATTCTAACATCTCTGCCTCATGCCTCTTAGCAGTGGATAGCAGTTCACACAGAAACAAAGAAGGGTTTCAAAATCAGTTAAATTTGAACAGATTTCAATTTTATGTCGCATGACTTTGTGCAAAAAGGTTTTCAAAAAGAAGAAAAAATGAAGGTAGAGGATACAAAGAATTACTTTACTGTTTTAAAAGGTGAAGCAATAATGAATGGGATAAACAGGGAACAAACTCCAGAAATATTTAGGATTTAAAAGAGGCAAAACCTAGTGGCACACTGTTTGTGGGAAATGAGAGAAAATTAAAGATAATTTCTGGGATTCTCATTTGTATGACAGTTAATGGAGATAAAAACACAGATAAGAATACAGACAGTAGTACAGAAAGTACTTTACAGGAAATAGTTAACTTTTTTCCCAAATGAACACAAAAAGGTGTAGAATTCCCTCAAAATAGAAGTACCTCTAAAACAGTGAGATAACAGACTATGGAGGAACAGAAGAAAGCCTTTTCTCACTGTGTAAGAAAAATGTGAACCAAAGAAAAAAAAACTAAAAACTATAATACACTACAATAAATCTAATAATAATTTTTTTTTTTTACAGAAAGAGTCAGGGAGAGGGATAGATAGGGACAGACAGACAGGAACTGAGAGAGATGAGAAGCATCAATCATTAGTTTTTCATTGCGACACCTTAGTTGTTCATTGATTGCTTTCTCATATGTGCCTTGACTGTGGGGCTACAGCAGACAGCGTAACCCCTTGCTCGAGACAGCAACCTTTGGGTCCAAGCGGGTGAGCTTTGCTTAAACCAGATGAGCTCGCGCTCAAGCGGGCGACCTCAGGGTCTCGAACCTGGCTCTTCCGCATCCCAGGCCAATGCTCTATCCACTGCGCCACTGCCTGGTCAGGCTAATAAAAATTTAATAGGAATGATGATATTTACCTCATCTTTTATACTCAAGTTTTCAGGAGCCATAGTTATTGAAAGTTGATTTCCATCCACTGATACTGGGAAGCAGGTATAAAATTTTACCAAAGAATCTGCTGATTTCCTATTTATTTCTATAATTGCCTTTTAAAACAAATTATAAAAAATGAAAAAAATTAAACATCTTGTTATTTTTTTCTTGATATTTTTTTCTTGAAAAGATTTCATACTTAGGAATCAAATAAAAGGAATAACTTAGCAAATATTTAAGATAAAAAGTGCATTCCTCAGAAATATGAGGCCAATAAATTCAGAATATTAGAACCACAAGCAAGAAATAACAAAAGGCTAAACTCATAAGGCAACACTAAAGAAAAAATTAGGAGGACATTCTCTGGTAAATGACAATAGGAAAATCATATTTATCACAGTATCCTTAGTACCTAGAGCAGTGTCTAGCATGTAGCAGATATTGAATGAATATTTGTTAAGTAAATTAATGATCAATAAAATATGAGAAATATGAGAGATGACAAAACCAAAGAAATGTGTAATGATTGCCAAGTTATTTTCATTTTGTCATTTTCAGAGGTGTAAAATTTAGTTTCATACATTTTGGTTTTAATTTTCATACCTAGGTAAGCAAAGAGATTACTTCCATATATTTGTTTATAGTAGTAACTTTTTATAACAACAAATTGTCTATGTTAATAACCAAATTATTAAAAATTATAATATTTTACAGCATAATGTGGATAAGAATCCTTTCCCATTTTACACAAATATTTCTATTTTGCTTTTGTTATCATTTCACAAATGTGCAAAATGCTTATATAATTGAATCTGATACTTTCCCAAATATCTAGGAAAATATTAAATCTCCATATAGTTAATAATCCTCCCCAACTCTAATAAAAACTAAATAATCCAGATTTTCTTTATTTTTATTTTGTACTTAATCTACCAACTTATATTTTGGTATATGATGTAAAGTATGAATTTGAGTTACTTGTTCCCAGATTCCCACAATTTTCTATTTCAGTGTATTGTCACAGAAAAACTTTTATATTAAAAAAAATTTATACATTCCTTTTTATTCTTGTCTGTTTCTAAACATTGCAAATAAAGTTTTTAAAACAGTTTTACTGAAATATAAAACACACATAAAGTTCACCTGTTTAACCCTTTGAGTAGTGAGTTTTTTTCATGCTCACTGACCCCCGGGAGTGAGTTTCTTTTCAAAAAATAAAATTAGTTCCAGGTAAAGTTTTATTAACTTAAAATCATGTTTGTTTGATAACCAATTTATGGAAACAAGAAGAACATATATTTGCCGTTTTTTAATGTTGCCTTACACATGTACGATCGTACTCTGGATGGTCAGGAGGCACGAGGATGTACATGAATGTTCATACTACTCAAAGGGTTATGTGTACAATTCAATAGTTTTCAGTATATTTACAAAGTTGTGAAACCATATAAATAATCTACTTTTAATGTGAAATTACATATAACTCATTTGTACTAACCCTCCTCTCCTAGTCTGTTTTTTTAAGCACACTGGCTCCAATCAAACATATATCCTACTCTATTCTCAAAGATCTCTAGTGATCACCAATTGTCTTCTATTGTAAGAACACTACCTCCTGTTGGAATCCATGGGAGTCCGAAAAGACCAGAGTAACAGGCTTTATTGAAAGGAAGAAAGGAGCCCTGCTGGGCACTTCTCCTGGGGAGAAGAGCACCGGTTACAGACTAGGGGTGAATTTTATGGCGTTTTGGGAGAGCCTGAGGGGGTACTGAGTCAAAAGTTCTGGTATGTTCCCTTTTACGGTTTTACGGTTTCTGCTTCCTGGAACGCTTCTCCTTGAGAGGTTAATCAGCTTTTCTGGAACTTTTCTGCCTCAGGGGCGATTATCCAGTAAATAAGGGTGAGGTCAGGCAGCCAGGTGGGACAACCAAAGGGCAGTTGGAATTTCTAGTACATTCATATATCTATCATCTCCTACCATTCGATGATGTTATCTCTACTATTTAAATTTTCTTAAAATCTATTTCAACTTCTATTAATTACTTTACATAATCAGTTCACTATTAATAAGACATTTTTGTTTTAAAATTAAAGCAATACATACTTATTATAAAACATATTAAACCTACATTGTTCTAAGTACTGTTAACATCAGTGTGAGTCTGAAATGGTCACTTCCCATTTGAGTACCATTGGGAAAACAGCAGAAATACTAGCAAAAAAGTGCTCTACAAAATTTTATGTCATTTAAAAATCTGTATTAACATAGTAAAAATGTAAAATTTTCCATTAAACTAAAATTTTGAGCAAAATTTTGACATATTAATAAACTATTCCTCCCTATCATTAAAACATATTTCATTAGAATAATGCAAAATAAGGGATATCTGTGTTTTATATTTTAAAAATTCCTCAACTTAAAGCAATTTATTTTGAGGTACTGCTTTTAAACTTTTTCTTTGTAAACTTAATGTTTTCCAAAATGTGCTTGCATAGAACAGCTATTATCAACTCACCTTTTTATGAGAAGGTAAAATCAAAATATCCTTTGTATCACCAAATGGTTTTACTAGGTTGTTAACTTCTTCTACAGAATATCCTTTATTTGGCAAATCAGAAATAAGTACCACACACATTTCCTCTGTTTCCTTAAAAACAAATTTAAGAACTGATATTAAAATTTCTTTAACTGCTTTTCTATTTACCTAAGCTTACACTGCAGATTATGTTATGTTACTATTTAAATTGCACTGAATAGTAAAACTGATCGATTTAGGTTAGTCTAAACTTCAAATTAAACACAAGTTTGCCAGTCTCTAACTATAACTTCTTCCTTTCAGTTACTATTGCCATTTCTGTACCTTATGAGGCCAACATCCCCAAGCTTCCAAATCAGTACATATCCTTTTATTTTATGGAATATAACTTTTAGGCACTATATAAAACTTACCTAGTCTCTTAGCATCCTGACTATAATCCCTACTAAAAAGTAAATACTTCCTTTCCCTCACTCTCTTCTCTCAGATCGATTTTATTCTTCTACATCAGTGGTCACCAACCTTTTTTGGGCCACGGACTGGTTTAATGTCAGAAAACATTTTCACGGACCAGCCTTTAGGGTGGGACGGATAAATGCACAAAATAAAATTATGTGACCAGCATAAAAACTGTGGTATTTTTAAATATAATTGTTGAACTTACGTTATTTATTGGGCTAAGTTAAAGGAGGAACGAGCATGTCCTCATTATTCAGGCTGTATTTAAATTTGTTATTCTGACAACGTTTCATGTTATTTATTCTTTCTCTGTGGACTGGTACCGGTCCGCAGCCCAAGGGTTGGGGACCACTGTTCTACATGACTCATTAATGCCAATTTTTCCTTCAGTGGATGTTGGGGAAATCCCCAAAGATATTCAACAGTGCCCTGGCCGATTGGCTCAGTGGTAGAGCATCAGCCTGGCGTGCAGGAGCCCCGGGTTCGATTCCTAGCCAGGGCACACAGGAGAAGCGCCCATCTGCTTCTCCACCCCTCCCCCTCTCTTTCATCTCTGTCTCTCTCTTCCCCTCCCGCAGCCAAGGCTCCACTGGAGTGAGGTTGGCCTGGGCGTTGAGGATAGCTTCATGGCCACTGCTTCAGGTGCTAGAATGGCCCTGGTTGCAACAGAGCAGCGCCCCAGATGGGCAGAGCATCGGCCCCTGGTGTGCATGCCGGGTGGATCCTGGTCGGGTGCATGCGGGAGTCTATCTGACTGCCTCCCCGTTTCCAGCTCCAGAAAAATACAAAAAAAAAAAAAGATGTTCAATAGTAAGTTTGGCAACTTTTGACTTTTCTTAATGAAAAATAGGTAGAGTTTTAATTTTCATAGATCAGTTGAGAATGATTTTTAACTAGTATACCATTGTGTTTATTAATGGTTGCTTCTAAAGTGCTTTAAGTAAATCTAAACTATTCTATTAGTGCTTTAAAATATTCTTGTTAATACAAAACAGGAAGACAAACTACTTACTATTTGTAGAATGGATCTTCCAGTAATAAGTAAACTTATGCTCAGCACCTGAATGATCTTAAGATCTTAACCAATAAACTCTAAATCAATGAGATTTTAATATATTTATGACATGTAACCACAGGAAAACAATAAAGTGGACTTAAGACCCTTCAAATAAAATTACAAATACCACTAAAAACACAAAGAACTGGTATTCTAAATATTAACATAGTTCTCATTTGCTTCTAGAAAAAAAGATAATTTTTTCACAAAATTCCATTGGTTCTATTTTGACTACTTGTCGTTAACTCAAACAATCGTGGTCTAACATTTTGTTCTCAGTGAAAAGTAATCCTTATAAACATGTACATTTATTGATGTTCCGTTCCTACATTTTTGGAACTTACTCTGTAGCTCAAAGTTTTTGAACTAAAACCATATTTTAGAAGTCAAAAAGTAATGGGGATTTTTCACCATGCCAAATCTTGTACATTTTTTACATGGGTTTATTATAGCTTAAAATAAAAATGTGACCTCAAACTTTCTTAAGCTTTAAAAAAAAAATAAGGAAAAAATAAAAACTGACCTTGTTAACTGTTTCACTTTCTGTAACCTCCAAAGCAGCTTCTTAAGAAACAAAAGTAAAAAAAGAATTCATCAGATGTATTTATCAAGATCTTACAATGTATTAAAATCTATCATTTTCATGTAGACCAAAAAAGTAGAGAATTTAAGAAATAGCTACAGAAGCAACAATGGCTTTTAAGTAATAAATTTAGTTTTATTATAAGAACAAAATTTCAGAATAAGCAAGAAACAGAATGAAGATCTAAATCATAATATTCTGAATTGCACTTAAGTATGAGCCTGGTAATTTAATAACACACACACACACACCCCACAAAAAATGTTAAATACTTTATTTTCTTAAAAAGTTTATTTTCTATCTTTAACATAAAAGAACAAAATAAATTTTTTATTGGCCTACCTGAAATAGTTCCTTTAGCACTATTTTCAGTGGCTTTCACTTCCACACTGGTCTTTATTTCAGAGTTTCCTGCATGAAATAGTCTGCTTTAATAATTTAGAAAAACACACTAATGAATCTAAACAGGAACATTTAGTTACTTCATTTAGTTACTAGTTCATTTAGTTACTTCAACTACCTTTTAGGATGACCAATTTAAGTCAAAGCTAATATAAATTTCTCTTTAAAAACAAAAGAATCCCTTTGAAGATGTGTAAACAATAATTTCAAAATACACCTCAAATGTACACCAAAAGGATGTAAAGAAAAGAAAGCATTAAATGACATTTCAATGTTACCTGGTGCAGTCACAGGTTTAATGGCATCTTTGTTTTTGACAATCCCAGCCTTTTTGGCTTCTAGAGACTTCTTTCCACTGGATTTTGCTGTCAAAGCAAAACTGAATCATTATTCCCAGGGTCTATTTGATCATTTAATATGTTTCATACTAATATATTAGTAAATAAATAGTTCAACTTTATTATAAAAGCAGTTCTTTCCTATATATTTATTTCTATTTATTTTCAATCTGTTTACCAATAAGAGTAAAATCAAATTAAAAATTAGATACAATTTTTGTTGATAGTCATTAATGAGATCCAAATTTAACCCTAATATGACAGACGTACATTTTAATCACACACACACAAAAGTATATTTTATAATTTCTACAAATTCTTTATATTAGTCTATAGGAAAAATAATAATAGTAAACAGATCATATTAGTATAAACATGTTACATTTATTTAAAATAATGTTCCATTTCTTTATAAAGAAAATATATTCTTCTAACATGGAAAAAAATCTTTACAGTAACAAGCATCATAACTGTATAAGCTAGAGAAGATAATATGAAGTGACAATTCTAAAAAAATGAGAAAAACAAAAATTAAAGAATTTGTAGGGGGAAATGGCATAGCAGCCTGTGATTATACAGGTTGGGGCAAAAGTAGGTTTGCAGTTGTGAGTACATGAAACAGTTTATTCTTGTATTATTATTTATTATTATATTATTTCCCATCTGAACATCCATAAACCTACTTTTACCCCAACCTGGATAGCTGCCAAAAATGTTTCAACACAAAAATATGTCTACAATGATAATGTCAAAGATCGAAGTACCAAAAATTTAAAGTCCTACATATGTTTTAGGTTTTAAATACTGAAGTATCTACTAAACTTTTCAAGTGGTTATTAGGTAGTACAAATTATATAACTTTAAAACTTGTTTTTGATATAATTTTTATTATATCCTTTAAAGCAGATTAAGAATATATATACTTAAAAAAGGGATGGAAAGAGACTTTACCTGGGGCAATGGGTGCACAATGCAGTGTGTTTTATTGAGTTATATATAATGTTTTATTGAGTCATACACTTGCAACCTGTATGGTTCTGAGAATCAATGTCACCCCAGTAAATTCAATAAGAAAATAAAATATAGCTTGAAGTATGGAATATAGTCAATAATATCGTAATTACTGTGTATAATATCAGGTAGTACTAGACTTATTGAAAAGATCACTTTGTGAGGAATATAAATGTCTAACCACTCGGCTATAAAGTTGAAACAAATACAATATTGAATGTCAACTAAAAAAAAGAAAAAGAAAAAAACATACTTAATAAAACCGCTCCTTCCCGACAGTCTTACCTGTTTTGATTGAAGCTTTGTTACCTTTAGCAGCTACTGTTACCACAGATTTTACAGAACCTGCTGATTTCCCTAAATCACAAAAGCTGTTGTCAAAATTGGTTTAATTAACTAGTATCAACAATCCCCAAAGTACCTCACAAAGAAAGAAAAAATATAAGAGTGACAATTTTGTGTATGTGTGTGTGTACGTGTGTGTGTGACAGAGACAGAGTGACAGAGAGAGTTACAGATAGGGACAGATATACCAGGAGAGAGATGAGAAGCATCAATTCTTCATTGTGGCACCTTAGTTTCTCATTGATTGCTTTCTCATATGTGCCTTGACAGGGGTAGGGCGCCTACAGCAGACGAGTGACCCCTTGCTCGAGCCAACGACCCTGAGCTCAAGCTGGTGAGCCTTGCTCAAACCAGATGAGTTCGTGCTCAAGCTGGCGACCTCGGGGTTTTGAACCTGGATCCTCTGCATCCCAGTCCGACGCTCTATCCACTGCGCCACCACCTCTTCAGGCCAGGATATGTTTTACTCACAACATAAAATGCCATCATCTTTGGGTGCACAGGCCATTTTTTAAATCTAGCAATGGTTACGTCTTTAGGACAAAAAACATCACCGAAGTAAGAATTCAGTACCCTATTCGGGCACATAAAAAATAGTATTCAGGCAAGTTAAAAAAATCTCTGAATGTGTGGAACAACCTGAAGCAAGATTACTAACTCAAGCACATAAAAATAGTCCCATGTGGCTTTTAATGCTTTCAAAAGCAATAATATTTAGGACTTCCTGGCCCATGCTTCTATGGTTCCCGCTTAAGTGAAAATAATTTAAGAATGCCTACATCATGGTCAGGACACATAAAGATTACTTTGATTCACCCTGGTGGTGGTGCAGTTGACAAAGCATCATCTCAGCTCGATCTCCTATCAGGGCAAGTATTAGAAGCAATCAGTGGGCGCACAACTACGTGGAACAAGCTGATGCCCCCTTTCCTTTCTTTCACTCCTTCTCACCCTCCTTCCTTTCCTCTCTCTTAAAAATAAAATACTTTGGCCTGACCAGGCGGTGGCACAGTGGATAGAGCTTCGGACTGGGATGCGGAAGACCCAGGTTTGAGACCCGGAGGTCGCCAGCTTGAGCGCAGGCTCATCTGGTTTGAGCAAAAAAAAAAAGAAAAAGCTCACCATTTGGACCCAAGGTCGCTGGCTTGAGCAAGGGGTTACTAGGTTTGCTAAGGGCCCACGGTCCAGTCCCATATGAGAAAGCAATCAATGAAAAACTAAGGTGTCGCAACGAGAAACTGATGATTGATGCTTCTCATATCTCTCTTCGTTACTGTTTGTCCCTACCTATACCTCTCTCTGTCCCTGTAAATAAATAAATAAATAAATAAATAAATAAACAAAAATAAAATACTTTGATTCATTCCTAGTGGGCCCTATCTGAACAAGACTAATTACACTACTCTGACCTTTATTTTTACATATGCATCCTATTACTGTTGCTTATTTGCCAAAATGATGTTGTTTATAAAGACTGTGATCGTCCAAGTATCACTGATAAGATCACCACAGAGCCAAAATCCTTTCCAATCAGAGAACAGGAGGTTTAGCTCTGAAGATTAGGATTTAAAACAACTAACAAGGTAGTATGAGAAAAAAGCCAAATCAGAAGTCAGGTTCAAGTTGAATGCCAAGTTAAGTTGTGAAGACATAGGTCATTAACTGATTTCAGTGCACGTTTCCCTGTTTATAACAAGGGTGGCAATTGCCATAACAATCTATCAAGGCACTGTGAAAATATGACCATGCTTAGAAAAGTTATATAAAAAAAGGAATTATTGACATCCACAAAAATCAATTGAAATAGTTCACAAATACATCCTTTACATCCAAAGACAGACCTTATCTTTCCTCAAAAAGAGAAATACCAATCCTTATAAATTGTCAACCAGTCATTAAAAGTTTGTCACACTGCAGTAACCTGAACCCTAATGAGCCCTTAAATTATTTCTTTCACCTACCTCTATGTTCAGTTAATGAGTGAACAAGTCAATTCACTTAATACTTCTAAAGAGATCAGAACATAAGGGAAAAAATCTCTAAAATTAAGTTTCCAACATTTGAAAGGGGGGCTAGTGGCTTTACCACCCATTCACCCAAATCTCCATCACTGACTCACATAAACATACTATCAAAGTAATATCAAGGTGTTTGCTAAATAAATACATCTTCAAAACAAGTTTCCTTACCCATCTCTGGTCTCCCAGATTACTGCTTCTAATAAACTACTATATGAACAGTCTGGCTCTGCCACTAACAATGATATGTGCCAATTCAAAGCTGCTTCCTTTCCTTCCTACCATTAGAGAAAAATTGATCTCTATCCACTTAACTGACATTTAGTAAAAATGAAAGAAAAAAAAGAAAGCTAATGCTAGGAGAAAGAGAAAAATATTAACAATTACTTTAAAACCCACAATTGCCCATAAAAACTGCAAAGACAACATAATTTGCAGAAAATTTATCTGGATTATTTTACTAAAATAAAGTAAACAGAGAGAAGTTCCCAATTAAAGAGAAAGAGGGAAATCTCTTTGATATCTATCATGAGAAAGTTTTAAGTTATTTTGATAATTACTGCATAGAAAAAGCATTATCTACTAAATCTCCGTCAAAATTTCTAGATGACCATAAATTGCAAAGATTAGTATACACTCAGCACCTAGTATGTCACATGAAATCCAATACTACTGCTATATATACTTAAATAATTTAAAGTTTTTAACCAATGTCTAGAATCCTAATAAAAAACATACCTGAAGATTTATTCACTTTGGCTGCAGATGTCTTGGCTTGCCGAATTTTGGCTAAAAGAATATTAAAAATATATCAATAACACATTACCAATAACATCATTTAGATTGAGAAAAGAGCAAACGCAAGGAACATCGCTATACTCATCTTTGTATACACAGAAAACTGTAACTATAGGTAAATTCTTAGATATGGACTGCTGACACAAAGGCATAAATTTAAACAATTAATATTAAACTGTCCTCCAGAAAGGTTGTACCAATTAATATTCTTAACAATAGTACCCATCCACACAAACATAGTATGTAAAAGAAGATAGTAATCTCTCCAGTAATCTCTGAGATAAAAACTGGTATGATCATTTCTGTTGCTTTAATTGTAAGTAAATTATCGATTTTCATATGTGTAATTCATTCATCTCTGATTTGCTTCTATTTGCCAATTTATCTTTTGGGGTGTTGAAGTTTTTCTTGTTATTTATAAGAGCTCCCTACAGATTAGAAAAATTAGTTCATATTATACAGGTGACAGTTTAAAAAAGTTATACAAATACTTATTAAAATATACTTAATGACTTTCTGATAAAGGACTTCTTCACTCTAAAATTTAAAACATAAAAAAATCTGTTTTTTCAATACTTTAGCATCTTATGTATAACATTGTATCTCTGACCCACCTGTAATTTATTTTGACATTATAAATTCGATAATTTTACAAAGTAGATAATGAATTTAATGAATAACTGATCTATCCCCACTAATTTATCATAATGATTTACTGATATTTCATGTTTTGGGGACCATTTCTTCTGTACTACAAATTATCTGTTTATCGATCCAACTATATAAAACTGCTTTGAATCTTTAACTTTATACTATAGTATTTTAGTATGTTAGTGCTAATCCACCCTAATTATTCTTCCTTTGCAGAATTTTCTACATTTTTAATGTGTAAAAAATATCAGCTTAGAGAATACAAGATGGCGCTAGAGTAGGCGGACGTACAAACATCCACCTCCCAGAAACAAAGTGGATTACAAAATAATTTTAAGAACTATCATCTGAAAAAACCAACTTTGGACTAAACTAAGAGGACTCTTCAATCAAAGAACACTGAAGAAGCCACACTGAGACTGGTAGGAAAAGCAGAAACGCAGAGAAGGCTGCCCAGCTCTCCGGAGTGAACGGCAGCCGGGAGAGACTCGCAAGGCAAGAAGTGAGTTTAGCAGAGAGGGGAGGGTTCTGAGTCCCAGGAACAAAGCCCCAGCCTGCAGCCCAAGAGCCTAGAAAAGGCGTATGGACAGTATTTAGCTGTAAACAAGTCAGGATACTGTTTGTGAGAAAGAGTCTGATTTCTCAGACCCAGGATTCTTCTTAAATGGACAGTGCAAAACACCTCTGTCACAACCACTCACCCGGGGCTCTGGGGGACAGGGAGAGAGGAGAGGACTGGAGTAGCAGGAAAAGAGTGTAATCTAGGAGGCACAGGGAGAAACATTTTGGGAGACAGCCACCCTAACCCCTGGGTCGAGTCACTCCCAAAATCTGAAGTGAATATTTACCCTGAAACAGCAATACCAGAAAAGGGAAGCAGGATACCAGCCAAACAAACTCTCCCATGGCACTCAGAGTAGAGTCTTTTAGAAAGAGGGAGTTTTCGGGTCCACAGTAGTGAGTGTTAGGGTCTGAGCTGCAGCGCCCGCACCCTACACAGCTGAGCGCTCATAGAGGGCAGGGGCGGAAGCCTGCTGACCGCCACTGGGCTCACGTGTCAGCTCAGTCTTGCCCGTCTGGGGAGGAGTAGGCGTGCAAAAGCGGTCAAGCCCAGCTGCCAGCAGCCTGTAATCCAGCCTGCAGGAGAAGGGCGGGAACCCCGGAATAGGTGGAGACCAGCCCTTGAGCAAGGGCGCAGGAGCACAGCCTTGCCCTGCCCGAGAAACCGAGGATTGTGGCCTGACTTAAGAGCTGGCTCCTCCCGCGGGAGTGGAGCCAAAAGACCAGAACAGGCGGAGTTCCGCTACTGAGCTGAGCATGGGCACGAAATCCTGCCTGGCCAGTAGAGCCAAGGCTAGCAGCTGTTCCACGAGCGAGCTACTCCTGCAAGGGCGGGGCAAAAGCCCGGAAACAGGTAGAGACCAGCAGCTGAGCAAAGGTGCTGGCCACTGCCCTCAGGGCCAAGCATAACGCCACCCACGGGGGCAGGGCAAAGGCCAAGGCCACCAAGGCTTGTGCACCCGAGCACATGATCACAGCCACTCCCATGAAGGAGAGTGGAAACCACAGAAACAGCCCCGAGGGGCAGGCACCGGCAATGCCAATGCCTAAACGCCCTAGGCAGCAACAGCAGAGGGGGTGGCGGGCCTGCAGACAGACCATTCCTAGGGAACAGAGGCCATACCCAGTGGACTCCAGTGGCCAAAACCTTCCTTTACAAAGAGAAAATGCGAAGGCAGAGAAACGCAACACAAACGAACCAAGAGAAATCCCCAGAAAAGGACCTAAATGAATCAGATATAACCAAATTACCAGATGCACAGTTTAAAATAACGATTGTTAGGATGCTCAAAGATATTAGAACAACAATAGATGGTCATTACGAACACCTAAATAAAAAGATAGCAAATATAAAAAAGGACATTAAAATAATAAAAAAGAATCAGTCAGAAATGACAAATACAATATCTGAAATAAAGAACACAATGGAAGGAATTAAAAGCAGGATGGATGAAGCGGAGAATCGAATCAGCAAGTTAGAGGACATGATAAATAAAGGGACAGAAGCAGAGCAGAAAAAAGAAAAGACTCAAAAAGTCTGAGGAAACTCTAAGAGAGCTCTGTGACAACATGAAGAGAAATAACATCCGCATCATAAGGGGTTCCTGAAGAAGAAGAGAAAGAACAAGAGATAGAGACTTTGTTCAAGCATATCATAGCTGAAAACTTCCCTCAATTAAGACAGGAAAACATCTCACATGTTCAGAAAGCACAGACAACTCGATTAAGGAGAAACCCAAAGAAATCAACACCAAGACACATCATAATTAAAATACCAAAGCTAAGTGATAAACAGAAAATATTAAAAGATGCTAGAGAAAAAAAGACTATCACCGAAAAAGGAGCCCCAATAAGGATGACTTCTGACTTCTCAACAGAAATACTTGAGGCCAGAAGGGAATGGCAAGAAATATTCAAAGTAATGCAGAACAAGAGCCCACAACCAAGACTACTTTATCCAGCAAGGCTATCATTTAAAATTGAAGGAGAAATAAAAAGCTTTCCAGACAAAAAAAAAACTCAAGGAATTCACTACAACCAAACGAAGGCTGAAAGAAATACTAAGGGAACTGTTGTAAACAGATCAAAAGAGAAAAAAAATATAGCAAAAGAGAAATACAGTTTTAAAAAATAAAATGGCAATAAACAATTACATGTCAATAATAACCTTAAATGTAAATGGATTAAATGATCCAATCAAAAGACATCGGGTAGCTGCGTGGATAAGAAAACAGGACCCGTACATATGCTGTCTACAAGAGACACACCTTAAATCAAAAGATGCACATAGACTGAAGATAAAAGGATGAAAAAATAATTCATGCAAATGGAAATGAAAAAAAAGCTGGGGTAGCAATACTTATATCAGACAAAATGGACTTTAAAACAAAGACTCTAGTTAGAGATAAAGAAGGTCACTACATAATGATAAAGGGAGCAATACAAAAGGAAGATATACCCATTATAAATATCTGCACACCTAATATAGGAGCACCTAAATATATAAAGCAGACTTTGATGGATTTAAAGGGTGAGGTTAACAGCAATACTATAATAGTAGGGGATTTCAATACCCCATTAACACATTAGATAGATTCTCAAGAAAGAAAATTAACAAAGAAACAGCAGACTTAAAAGACATATTAGATAAACTCGATTTAATAGATATCTTCAGAACCTTTCACCCTAAAACAGCAGGATATACATTCTTTTCAAGCGCTCATGGTACATTCTCTAGAATAGACCATATGTTAGGGCACAAAAGCAGTCTCAACAAATTTAAGAAGATTGAAATCATATCGAGCACTTTCTCTGATCACAATGGCATTAAACTAGAAATCAACAACAACTGAAAAACTGAAACATACTCAAAGAAGTATTTTTGAGATCAAGTATTTTGAGATCAAAGAAAAAATTAAAATTCCTAGAAACGAAAGATAATGAACATACATCAACTCAAAATTTATGGGACACAGCAAAAGCAGTCCTGAAAGGGAAGTTCATAGCATTACAGGCATACCTCAAGAAGCTAAAAAAAGCTTAAATAAACAACTTGACCCTACATCTAAAAGAACTAGAAAGAGAACAGCAAGTAAAGCCCAGAGCTAGTAGAAGGAAGGGAATAATAAAGATCAGAGCAGAAATAAATGACAAAGAGGCTAAAGAAACAATACAGAGTATCAATGAAACCAGGAGCTGGTTCTTTGAAAAGGTAAACAAGATCGATGAACCTTTAACCAGATTCACCAAGAAAAAAAGAGAGAGGACTCAAATAAATAAAATTAGAAACGAGAGTAAAGAAATAACAACTGACATAACAGAAATAAAAAATATTGAAGGAAAATATTATGAAGAACTGCACACCAAAAAACTAGACAACCTAGATGAAATGGACAAATTCCTTGAAACATATAATCTTCCAAAAATTAATCTGGAAGAATTAGAAAACCTAAACAGACCAATTATAACAAATGAGATTGAAACAGTTATCAAAAAACTCACAAAAAAGAAAAGTCCTGGGCCTGATGGCTTCACAAGTGAATTCTACCAAATATTCAAAGAATTAACTCCTATCCTTCTCAAGCTATTTCAAAAATTCAAGAGGAAGGAAGATTTCCAAGCTCCTCTTATGAGGCGAGCATAATTCTGATTCCAAAACCAGGCAAAGACAACACAAAAAAAGAAAATTATAGGCCAATATCCCTGATGAATTTAGATGCAAAAATCCTCAACAAAATATTAGCAAACCGGATCCAGCAATATATGAAAAAAATTATACACCATGATCAAGCGGGATTTATTCTTGGGAGGCAAGGCTGGTACAATATTCACAAATCAATCAATGTGATTCATCACATAAACAAAAGGAAGGAGAAAAACCACATGATAATTTCGATACAGAGAAAGCATTTGACAAAATCCAGCACCCAATTATGATCAAAATTCTCAGCAAAGTAGGAATACAAGGAACATACATCAACATGATAAAGACCATCTATGACAACTTTGGCAAATGGATGTTACTCATATACCTTCATTTGGCAAACAGTCCTATGTCCACATTACAGTGGCTACATATTCTGGATTTATAGTAACCTCTGTCAGAACAGGAGAGGCTGCTAAGCATGTTATAGCTCATTGTCTGTATGCATTGTTCTATTATTGGATTTCCTAAGCTGGTTAAACTGACAATGCTCCTGCATATGGAGCAAAAGCATTTACTGTATTTTGTCAAACCTTTCGAATTATGTGTATTTCTTACAATCTTTAAAGTCAGGTATTATTAAAGTGTACCCAACAAATATTTTAAGGTCAATTTAAAAAAATTTAAAAGCGGGGAGTCATATCCTGGAACTCCTACGGGTCTACCACATAATGCTTTTCACTTTAAAAAGTTTAAATTTCTTTTGAATGCTGATGAACAGGAGATGCCAAATCTTTTTCTCCTGCAAACTACTACCTTCTTTATTTGATCCAGCTAATAACACTGTTTTGTCTTTTTCCAAATAGCTCCAGACATATGGAAAAGATATATATAGGCGGATGGGGATCCTCAAACCCCTCAGCAAGATCTTCTGAGCATGGCTTTTAAGATACCTAGAGGCAAAAAAAGCCCAATAGAGATCGGGGGAACTACCAGCTTTTAGGATACGACCTTAAAGGCTCCAACGCCCCAAAGGGGTCTCATAGGATGCCATCTGGGTCCTGCTTCAATAGTGGAAAGGAAGGTCATTGAGCTAAAGCCTGCCAGACTTACATGCCTCTGCTGTGAGGAAACAGGGACACTGGAAGGTAGGCTTCCCCCTCGCTCCTCTAAGGGAGGGTTCAGTCTCTTCCAGCCCTGCTCCAGCCACCTATGACCTAACCTTGCCCAGAAAGCTGGAGTTTGCCACTGAAGGCTGAAGGTGCCCAGGGCCGTTGGCCCCATCTACGACACTGTGGACGAGCCTAGGGTATTTCTTCCAAGAAGCAGGTAAACTGATCTCATTTGCACAAGAGCCACTTAACTATGTCTTGCCTGAATAGTCAGGTTTTTTATTCTTCCCTTGAAGATCTCTGTTGTGGGTGTTGATAGTCCTATTTTCTGCTGCTTTGTTTAATATACAGTGTTTCCTTTATTCCTCCTACCTCAATGCCCCACTCATATTTCAGGCTGGGACCTACTCCTAATTTAGAGCTCTCTCTGACCTGTGGTGGCGCAGTGCATAAAGCGTCAACCTGGAAACGCTGAGGTTGCCAGTTCAAAATCCTGGGCTTGCCTGGTCAAGGCACATATGGGAGTTGATGCTTCCTGTTCCTCCCCCCCCTCTCTAATTTAGAGCTCTCTTTCCCCCTTTTGCCAACTTCTATTATGAATCTACCTTTGCCACCCAGCTTAGCGTATCCCAAGGTTCTCTTTACCAAGCCACAGTCGCAGAGCTCCAGGGAAATGCAACCTGGTCTCATCTCTCCAGGCAGAGGAGAACAGAAGCTCCATCTCCACACATGCTGCAGATGGCTTTTCCACTCTACCTGAATCATTACCAGCTAGAAGCAGCGGTCATTGGGACTTGGACGTGAGCTACAAAGTATAGAATTGTGACAATTCCAGTGCCATGTGAACTTTTCTTGGATGTGGATTTTCCTGGACTCCTGCTCCTTGTGACAGCTCCTAACAGACTGAACTGGAGTTGGGTTGCATTTTTCAGGGATTTGGCATGGTGTTGGGGCCAACTTGGAGTTGGTGAACATGTTAAGGACACTACTCTGTTATGGATTTTTGTTGTATTGGCCAAGAGTTTGTTTAAAGGCTTTAATCAGTGTAAAAAAAAAAAAAATAGAAGACTGGATAAAGAAGATGTGGCACGCCCTGGCCAGTTGGCTCAGCGGTAGAGCGTCGGCCTGGCGTGCGGGGGACCCGGGTTCGATTCCCGGCCAGGGCACATAGGAGAAGCGCCCATTTGCTTCTCCACCCCTCACCCCCTCCTTCCTCTCTGTCTCTCTCTTCCCCTCCTGCAGCCAAGGCTCCACTGGAGCGAGGATGGCCCGGGTGCTGGGGATGGCTCCTTGGCCTCTGCCCCAGGCGCTAGAGTGGCTCTGGTCAGGGCAGGGCGGCGCCCCGGAGGGGCAGAGCATCGCCCCCTGGAGGGCAGAGCTTCGCCCCTGGTGGGCGTGCCGGGTGGATCCCAGTCGGGCGCATGTGGGAGTCTGTCTGACTGTCTCTCCCCCGTTTCCAGCTTCAGAAAAAAAAAAAAAAGAAGATGTGGCACATATACACCATGGCATACTATTCGGCCATAAGAAATGATGACATCGGATCACTTACAACAAAATGGTGGGATCTTGATAACATTATACGGAGTGAAATAAGTAAATCAGAAAAAAACAAGAACTGCAGGATTCCATACATTGGTGGGACATAAAAATAAGACTAAGAGACATGGACAAGAGTGTGGTGGTTATGGGGGGTGCGGGGAGGGAAGTAGGGAGAGGGGAAGGGGAGGGGGAGGGGCACAAAGAAAACTATATAGAAGGTTACGGAGGACAATCTGACTTTGGGTGATGGGTATGCAGCAGAACTGAATGACAAGATAACCTGGACATGTTTTATTTGAATATATGTACCCTGATTTATTGATGTCACCCCATTAAAATTAATAAAAATTTATTAAAAAAATATCAGCTTATAATTTGCTTACATGTCTTTTAAAATCCTACTGGTATTTTACTAGGGTCATAATATTAACATTTTAATACACTGAAAAAAAAACAAACAGATTCTAATGAGGCTTTCTATCCAAAAAACGAGCTGTTTTTCTCATTTAGTTTTTCATTTTATGTTATTCCTCTTAAGAGTCTTCTTTTCATAACTTTTACCTTTTTAATTATTGTATATGGAATGCTTTATTAAATTATATACAGTGGTCCCTCATCTACCACAGGTGTTAGATTCCAGAACCCCCCCCCACAGGTGAAAATCTGTGAAGCAGCAACCGTATATTTATTTTATTACTTATATATATTTTAAGGCTTTATAAACCCTCCCTACACTCTTATAAACCTTTCCTATGCTGTTATTAACCTTTCCCACACTTATTTTGCTATTTTACCACAAAAATAATTAAAATAATAAATAAAAATACATATATACTGCAAAATCCGTGACACAAAATTAGATATATACAATTTAAAAATCTGTGATACAGTGAGACCACAAAGAGTGAACCGCAATATGGCAAGGGAAGACTGTGTGATTATTGTTTTTTTATAATAAAGTAATTGAGACATATTAATTTAGAGATTTAAGTAAAATGGCTAATTATATTTAACAGCATTTCAATATTCTCTTGGATTTTCCATATATACTTGAGTTTCCCAATATACATACATATTTGTATCATACTTTCCAAAAAATTTTTGTGTGACAGAGACAGAGAGAGGGGCAGACAGGGAGGGAGAGGGATGAGAAGCATCAAATCTTCATTGCAGCACTTTAGCTGTTCAATGATTGCTTTCTCATATGTGCCTTGACGGGGGCGGGGGGGGTGGAGTGCAGGAGAGAGAATGACCCCCTGCTCAAGTTAGTGATCTTTAGGCTCAAGCCAGTGACCATGGGGTCATGTCTATGATTCCCAATGCTCAAGTCAGCGACCCCATGCTCAAGCCAGCTACCTCAGGGTTTAGAACCTGGGTTCTCTACATCCCAGTCCCACGCTCTATCCACTGCACCTCTGCCTGGTCAGGCCATATTTTCCAAGTTTTATGCTCTTGACTTATAGTGCACTAGCTAGTATCTATTATATGTAAAATAATATTTAAGTAAACTCACAGAAGCAATGAGTGTTCCTTGTTTTATTTCCAATCTTAATGGGGATTCTTGACAACCTCTAATCTGTTCTCTACCTCTATAATTTTATCCTTTCAAGAACACCATATAAATAGAAACTTACAATATTAATGAGATCAAATTTTAAAACTTCCTAACATGAATCTTCAAGGCCTTCTATCAATTGATTCCTCAATTCTGTTACCTTTGTTATAACATCTCCCTAACTGGAGTATCTTGCCTCTACATACTATCTGTTTACATATCACATTTTAAAACTTTAGTCAAAAATTACTGCCCTCTAGAAGCCATCCATAGTCACAGTCACTAATTTCCAACAACTTCAGTATACTCTCCAACTAAACATTATGGAAAAATATGATATTCTATAAAATCCAATTTTCTAGTCTCCTGAATATTACCGTAGTTTTAGTGCTAAAAATTCAATCTATTTTGAATAGAAATCCAGAACACACTATACACCACCCCTTTCCAAAACAGAACATATAAGCACAATTTAACTTTCTGAATATATTTTGTGCCTAATTCATTTTAGCTTTTCTGTCATGTCCTTCACTACCAAGCTGCTTATTATTACTAGACAAAGAGTGTAGATTTTGGCAATAACTCATTTGTCTCTATCTTTCCAATTCTAAATGGAATTCTAAAAAATGTAAATTTTATTTACATTTAATACAGCTTACTAAAATTATATGAACAATTCATTTAGCTAGATTCAAAACAGAGGCCTTAAGTCAGGGGTCTCAAACTCAACTCAGCATGTGGGCCGCAGAGCAAGATCACAGCCATTCGGCGGGCCGCACTAGGTCTACAAAAGGCAACTGTTACACAACACTTTTCTCACTGCAGTTGAAAACAAAAAAAAATCAGTACAACATTGTTCGGCGGGCCACATGCGGCCGCGAGTTTGACACCCCTGCCTTAAGTGCCTTCCTGTGTGTAAAGAAACAACTTTTAACACGAGTGTAATAATATCTATTTCTAATTAGTCTTTTTTGTTTATTTTTGCTCTTTCAAAAACAAAGGGGACCAGACGAGCAATTTTTACATACATTATGTTTTGTCTTGTGGGCACACTGGGAGAGGGATTAAGGGAGGTAATTGCAAAACTAATGTAAACAGCTATTAACTTTAGAACTATGATAGGTATGATAGTAATACATACTTACATACTACATAACTACATAATAATAAATAGCTTAATGCAGGGGGCCAATTTGGGTCTCTACAAGTAAAGCACAATAAATAACATTTTCCTAGTATCATCTTACAAGAAGTTTCTAGTAAACTGACAAAATATAATCATTTGGAGGAGTATTAAAGTAGCAACTTACTGGCTGAAGGTGAAGTCACAGTTTCAACAGCTTTGGAAGCATCTGTATCTTTTCTATTTAAAAGAAGAAAACTTTAGCAAATTCTAAGTTCTAAAACTTCTAAAAATGCAAAGCTTACACCTAAAAAAATTTAAAATAATTGAATTTGAACACTGTCCCATTTAAACTGAAGTCAGAGTAATAAAACATTAAAAAAATAAAGGTTATAAAAACCAAAAAATTTAATTTCATATGAACATTCATTCTCACATATGAAATCACTTACTTTAAAGTAGATACAGATGTTTTCTTTGCATCTGCTGTCTTTTTCTTCACTTCTTTGTTCTATGAAGAAAAAATATTTTGAAGGAGAAAAATTTAGTTTCTTCCTCAGTTATATAAAGCTTTAGAAAATACAGAAAAGCATAAGAAAATACCAAAAACTCCATTTAAATTCTTTCTACCCTAAAGTATATACAGTGTGTCCGTAAAGTCATGGTACACTTTTGACCAGTCACAGGAAAGCATCAAAAGACGATAGAAATGTGAAATCTGCACCAAATAAAAGGAAAACCCTGCCCTGGCCGGTTGGCTCAGTGGTAGAGCGTTGGCCTGGCGTGCAGAAGTCCCGGGTTCGATTCCCAGCCAGGGCACACAGGAGAAGCGCCCATCTGCTTCTCCACCCCTCCCCCTCTCCTTCCTCTCTGTCTCTCTCTTCCCCTCCCGCAGCCGAGGCTCCATTGGAGCAAAGATGGCCCGGGCGCTGGGGATGGCTCCTCAGCCTCTGCCCCATGCGCTAGAGTGGCTCTGGTCGCAACAGAGCTATGCCCCGGAGGGGCAGAGCATCGCCCCCTGGTGGGCGTGCCGGGTGGATCCCGGTCGGGCGCATGTGGGAGTCTGTCTGTCTTTCCCCATTTCCGGCTTCAGAAAAATACAGAAAAAAAAATTTTTTTTTTCTTCAATCTGTGATCATGTATGGCATAATTTTACATCCTACCTTTTACCACTCATCTACATCTTCTCATCACTATCTTTTAAAAACATTATTTCAAAAAGCACTGTTACATTTCAGATGTCTAACTCCTATCACGCTGATCCAATCTACCACCACCTTTTGGTTTGATTACTACAATAACCTCTTAACACACTCTCACCTTTTTACCCTCCCTGACTCTTTCTCAGTACAGAACTTGCCATTACTACACTCAAGACCTTTCATCACATAGAAAAAGCCAACACTTACAATGGCCTATAAAATTGACACCACACGTTCCACCCACCCTCTAGCCTCAAATCACCATACTTCTTATACTTCTCTACTTCCAACCCCAAGCATCTTTTATCCTTCTCAAATAAGTGCATACATGTGGATCTCAAAAGTCTTTTCCAGCTATTCTTTCTGGAATGCTATCAACCCAGGGAATGGCTTACTCCCTTGCCTCCTTCAGGTATCTACTCTTCCGTAACTACAATAATGAAAGTTGCACAGCATGTCATTCCCCCAAAAGAGAACTTCTATTTCCCTTTTCTGTTATTTTTCTCCACAGTACTTGCTGCTAACAGACATAATATGTATACATTTTTAATTTCTTTGTGGTCATTTTCTCCCTACCCCTTTAAGTTAAACTAGGTGAAAGTAGGGGCTTTATTTTATTCACTTCTATCTCCAGTGCCTAAATTCACACTTGGATATTAGTGAACACTCACTAAATATAGGTTAAATTTATCTAAACTTCATAATAATCGCCATGTTATTTTACACTTTGTTCTTTGTCATTTTCTTTTCTACTCTGTGGGATTTTACCCCAAACACCTCCCTCACCCCAATGAGTTAGAAGATACACATCCTACTTTTTTATTCTACTACTAGTGGATATTTTCAATTTTAAAAGATTTAAAAGGATCAATTTCCTCTGTATAAAATTAAAAATTTAGTCCTTACCCCATGACTACATACCAATTTTTGATGATATATTTTAGACAAAAAGTATTTTTTGTAATTTTAAGTAACATTTTTTGCAACTTTTTACTTTATATGATTTCAATTTTACTGTTTAAATGGTTTCACTGCTCATTACCCATCATTTTATATCATACTTTCTGTATTTCTTAATGTTCTTCGTTTTTATAATATTTTGTGAAAGATAAAGAGATGAAATACTTCATGAGCCCATACATGTCTGAGAACACTGTCCTAGCCCACAATTTAGTTTTTGACTTGATACAGATGTATTGAACTACAATGAATCTATCTTTTTCCCACTCAACCTTGAAAATGTGTTGCTCTGCTACCTAAGGCTAAACTATTTCTTTTTATAGTTACACTGCTTCTGGCTGGACCACCATAAGTTGCCCCTCCATAATTGTGAAATTTAAAATCTTCACCAGCACTTAGTGGTATCCTCTTTTGGTAATTCCAGTTAAACACAATTTGAATCTCCTAGATATATCCACTGTCATATTTTTCCTCTTCATTATTTTAGGATCTTTAACTTTCTAAACAGACTAACCTAAAAAAAAATACTTTTTATTCTATACTTCCAACCTAAAGAAGCCATAACCGGAGTTCTGTTGGGGGTCCCCCCTTCAGTCAGTCCCTAAACCTGATGCTCTATCACAACAAGGAATCTTAAGTTACCTTTCTAAGGCTCCTTTAACTCAACACCATCCAAATCATATTTAGTTGAAGAACATCAATGCTTATGAAAGATAGATGGCATGTTTTCTCATTTCCAATGCTGATACTTTCCACTATGCATTTTTTAGAAATCATGATAGTAAGTATATGATTATTAGACTTATTGGACTTATACTGCTACCTTACCAACCTCATCAAAAAGTCATCCAATAGAATTATTTATATATAAGCTATATAATCATGAACCACATAATAACCTATGACAAACAATATATATGATAGTGGTCCCATCAGAACCCCTCCCAAAAAATTCAGTGAATGGTTTAGCAAAAGCTTTTGCAGATTGACAAACTTCCTAAAAAGTTTGAAAACAAGGGCCCCAACACAGAAAGGTTTTTCATTAACAAAGAGGAATGTTCATGATGCATTATCTGTTAGAAGCAAATCTGTGAGGAAAACAAAGAAACAAACAAAAAAGCAAACCATCATGGACATATTCCTGAAAAGAGTGACACCACCTCAAGAAGAGCCTCAGACAGGTCCCACTGAGCTATTCCAGAGGCATCTACACGTTATTATAATGTAATGACTTAAAAAGTTGAAAAATTTAAGTTTATAAAGTAAAAAAGTTACAGTAAGCTAAGGTTAATTTATTACTTAGAAAAAAACATTCTTTATAGATGTAGTGTAGCATGAGTGGACAGTATTTGTAAAGTCTACAACAGTATACAGTAATGTCCTATACTGTAATGTTTACTCACCTCTCACTGACTCACCCTGAACAACTTCCATTCCTATAAGCTCCATTTATAGTAAGTGCCCTACACAAATGCTTCAGTTTTCATCTTTTACACAGTATTTTTACTGTATCTTTTCTATGTTGAGATACACAAATATTTATCATTATGTTATAACTGCCTGTAGTATTTAGCACAGTAACATACTGTATAGATCTGTAGCCCAGGAACAACAGGCCTATGTAGCCTAGGTGTGTAGTAGGCTCTACTATCTAAGTTTGTTTAAGTGTACACGGTGATGCTCCTGTGCAATGACCAAATCACTTACTGACACACTTCTCAGAATGTGTCCCCCATCGTTTGGCAAAACATGACTGTATATGTACATACAAAGAAGTTGTTCATTTCAGGTATTTGAATTTATATACATACAATCTGTAGTGTAAACATTTGTTTTATGCATTTTTCTGGATGAGCCACACTTAAGAGGAAGAAACCCTAAACTAATCAATACTCATAATGAAACAGGTCTAAAACCAGTTTACCTGTGTTTTTTTCTTTCCTGGAACACATACTTTCACATTTTTCCCTTTTACCAAAAGAGGTGTTGTTTCAATGTACTTCATGACTGCAGTAACTGCCTCCTTAAATTCCATTTTCAAGTAAGCCTAAAATAAAACGTATTATTAGTTTTAAAAAAACTTAGCTAAAAGTTCTCTGCATAACTTAATACTACTTTATGGAATATAAAACTGTGAAATTACCTCAAGTCCTGATTTGACCTCTTTTTGTTTTACTAAAATGTAAATTGAACTTTAGGATGTTTTCACACATGAAATGAACTTTCAACCTTATAGAATTTCTATACCTCTACCAAGATCAGAGGGAAATAGAGATTCATGGCAGGCTAATGGAAAAAAGAGAAATGGGAAGGCACAGCTCAAAGAACTGGTCTAGCTCCTGTTAAGTATAACTTTTTTTAATTTAGACAATTAATTTTAACTGGGTGACATTGATTAATTAGGGTACATAGATTCAGAGAAAACATCTCCAGGACATTTTCACATTTGATTATGTTGTATAACCATCATCCAAAGTCAAATTGTCTTCTGTCACCTTCTATCTGGTTTCCTTTGTGCCCCTCCCCTCCCACCATCCCTTCCTCTGCCCTTTCTTTCCCCCTGGTAACCACCACATTTTTGTCCATGTCCCTGAGTCTCAATTTTGTGTCACACCTATATATAGAATCATATAGTTCTTAGTTTTTTCTGATTTACTTATTTCACTCAGTATAATCTTATCAAGACGCATCCATGTTGTTGTAAATGATCCTACGCCATCATTTCTTATGGCTGAGTAGTATTCCATAGTATATATGTACCACATCTTCTTTATCCAAATCACATCTATCGAAGGGCTTTTTGGCTGTTTCCATGTCTCGGCCACTGTGAACAATGCTGCGATGAAAATGGGGCTGCATGTGTCTTTACGTACCAGTGTTTTTGAGTTTTGGGGTATATACCCAGTAGAGGGATTGCTGGGTCATATGGTAGTTCTATTTTTAATTCTTTGAGGAACCACCATACTTTCTTCTATAGTGGATGTACTACTTTACATTCCCAACAACAGTGGATGAGGGTTCCTTTTTCTCCACAGCCTCTCCAACACTTGTTATTACCTGTCTTGTTGATAATAGCTAACCTAACAGGTGTGAGGTGGTATCTCATTGCAGTTTTGATTTGCATTTCTCTAATAGCTAATGAAGATGAGCATCTTTTCATATATCTGTTGGCCATTTGTACTTCTTTCTAGGAGAAGTGTCTGTTCATGTCCCCTTCCCATTTTTTTATTGGATTGTTTGCTTGTGTGTTGTTGAGTTTTATGAGTTCTTTGTATATTTTGGATATTAGGCCCTTATCTGTGCTGTTGTCTGAAAATATCATCTCCCATTTAGTTGGCTGTATGACATTTTTAAGGTTTCTTATAACAAAACACAGCCCACTATGTTCCCTTGTCTTATCTCAAACTTTATTTTCTGCTTAGTCTGGAGCAGTTCATAGTTTTGGTGAACTTTATTATGTGAGTTACAGGAATATAACCCACATGCAAAAAATGTTTACTGGACAAAATCATTTGTTTTTACTATAATCTTACTGGCGTGTTAAAGCAATGGTTGGCAAACCAAGGCCTGCCACCTGTTTCTATAAATAGTTTTTTTGAATACAGCCATGCTCATTCATTTATATACTATCTGTAGCTGCTTTTATACTACAACAACAGAACTGAGTAGCTACAATCCTATGCAATGCAAAGCCTAAACTTTTACTATCTGGCCCTTTACAAAAAAAGTGTGCCAACCCCTATTCTAAAGGATATGAAACAATATTTTGATACTGTTCATTTGAATCCAAACATTTACATGACTCTCAATTAACAATTTATGAAATAATGTATGTAGTAAAAATAACTAAAAGCTCTAACAACAGTTTTTATAAAGCCTTAACTTTGTATGTATCTTCAGAATAGACTAAATGACTCACCTCCTTTCTATATGGAACAATCAGGACATCATTAACTTTTCCAAACGGTTGAAATATTTTTCTAATATCTTCTTCAGTATAGCCATCCTCTGGCAATTCAGATATAAGAAGAACTGAACCATAATACAAAGGCTGGTCCTTCCGAAGCTATTTTTGGGATGAAATAAAATTAATAATAAAACAAAGACACAAAGTACACTAATAATCATTATCAATATAAATTCTTCTACCATTTTAAATTTAGTCCTTTAAACAGTCTTTTCTAAATATTTTAGTACAGCCTGACCAGGCAGTGGCGCAGTGGATAGAGCGTCGGACTGGGATGTGGAAGACCCAGGGTCTGGATACAGCGTCGGACTGGGATGAGGAAGACCCAGGTTCGAGACCTCGAGGTCGCCAGCTTGAGCGCGGGCTCATCTGATTTGAGCAAAAAGCCCATCAGCTTGAACTCAAGGTCGCTGGCTCCAGCAAGGGGTTACTCGGTCTGCTGGAGGCCCACGGTCAAGGCACATATGAGAAAGCAATCAATAAACAACTAAGGAGTTGCAATGCACAACGAAACACTAATGCTTCATCTCTCTCCGTTCCTGTCTGTTCCTGCCTATCCCTCTCTCTGACTCACTCTGTCTCTGTAAAAAATAAATAAATAAATAAAAATTAAATATTTTAGTACAATTAAAAATTTTTTTAAATGCTAAAAGTAGTTAAGAAATAGGTCTCATATTTTACCATTCAAAACCAATAGCAGTAATGAGTTTAGAGGTAACCAATCACAGATGCTCTTTTGTTTAGAAGCATTTTATAACAAACAAGAACTATGGAATGGTCCAAAACTATGAATATGTTTCTATATTAATCTGCATAGTTCATCACTAATAAAGCTGGAATTACGGCTTTGTTCACTGTGTTCTAATAACTGAAAATATCTTAAAAGGTATAATATTTTACAAGGCTCATATATAATACATACAATTTGAATAAACTAGTATCAAATTTACCACCTATGGTAAAACTCACTCAAAAACAAACAAAAAAACCCCAAGAACTTATTAACTCCCAGTGCCACCACCTAGAAATCTTAAAACAAAATGAAAAAAAAAAAGAGAGAGGAAAAAATAGTTACAGACGAATTCAGCTTTTTCAAAATTTGCAACATTTACTCCCCATGCTCTTAAAATTTACGTAATTTCAGGTTGATCATTTTAAGTATATCCTCCTAAATATAAGGTCTTTGAATCAGAGAACTGTAGTTGATAAAAGTACTCAGACAATGTCAAGAGTAATGTGTACCTAAATATTTACAGACTTTTTAATCGTATAACAAACTAAACATTTAATAACCTTGCCTATCAGGAATTACTATGATAATCTCAAGGTGCTTTATATATTATTTATTATAATTGACATAAACAATAAAATAATACCTCAAACTAAACATTTAATAACCTTGCCTATTAGGAATTACTATGATAATCGCAAGGTGCTTTATAAATTATTTACTAATATTGACAAAAACAATAAAATAATACCTCAATACTGTAACTAGCAGGTTAAAAGTCATAAAACACAAAAAAAACCAGCACCAATAAAATAAGCTATTCCACACTGGACAACAAAGAATTTGACTTCTGAACTATTCTGCAAAAAGTATAAAACAAGTTGAAAGTAATCAATTATCAGTAGAGACTCCTTCCTATACTATAGCTGACTAACAAAGATAACAAAAACTATTAAATGCGGCCCTGGCCGGTTGGCTCAGTGGTAGAGCATTGGCCTGGCATGCAAGAGTCCCGGGTTCGATTCACACAGGAGAAGTGCCCATCTGCTTCTCTACCCCTCCCCCTCTCCTTCATCTCTGTCTCTCTCTTCCCCTCCCACAGCCAAGGCTCCATTGGAGCAAAGTTGGCCCCGGGCGCTGAGGATGGCTCCATGGCCTCTGCCTCAGGCACTAGAATGGCTCTGGTTGTAGCAGAGCAACGCCCCAGATGAGCAGAGCATCGCTCCCTGGTGGGCGTGCCAGGTGGATCCCGGTCGGGCGCATGTGGGAGTCTATCTGACTGCCTCCCTGTTTCCAGCTTTGGAAAAATACAAAAAAAACCCCAAAACTATTAAATGCTGCTGATTCACTTTTTCCAATCAGATAGCAAAACTCACGATCTACTAATGTGGCTACCAAAAACAACAAACCAAAATGTTCTCACTTTTGACAAATCAACTGCCAAACCTCTAAGATTTGTAAACTATAGGACTTTGAATTATTGTGTTTTTATTATATTCATAAGAAAAACCAATAAAATATTCCATAACAACAGAATTTAACAAGTCATGATTTCAAACTTTTGGCAAAATGAAAATAAAAAATTCAGACACTCTTTTTCTCTTTGTCATAACAGCAAACAAACATATGTACATTTGCACTAAAGAGTCACTTACCTTACGTTGGAGAGAAACAGGTTTATCAGACACCTGTTTACATTCTGATACGGTGCCCTCATCAAAATTCTTTGATTTATAACGAGCAGAATCATTCTTTGTTGAACTTGTAGGTTTAACTGATGGCTTTGATGCACCGACAGTTTTAGGCTTCTGTGCTACTGACTGTCCTTTATCAACTGCTTCAGAATGCTTTTGTTTACTGAATTCTGACACCTGCCCAGATCGTTGTGCTACATCTTCTAATGCTCTTTTTCTATCTAAAAAAGGATACAAAAAATACCACTTTAATTGAAAAGAACTTAAGATAGGAACTATCACACCACATAATAAAAAGGAATCCCTCAAGTGCCCAAATATTTATCACAAAGACCACTGTCAGGCCAAACAGAGAACATACGCACACCAAAAAAATTCTTATTCTTTAATTCTTCACTCAAAGGCTTTTACATGAACTTCCTTTATTCAGTGAGCTTCTCTTATACCAGTGGCCCTCAAAATTTTTTGTTTCCATATTCCTCTACACTCTTAAAATGTGAGGAGTAAAAAATTGTGTGTGTGTTTATCAATATTTACCATATAAGAAATTAAAACAGTATTTTTAAACATTTATTAATTTAATAATAAACTCCTAAGTTAACATATATAATGTATTATTTTTAAAAACTTGCATCACCGCCCTGGCCGGTTGGCTCAGCGGTAGAGCGTCGGCCTGGCGTGCGGGGGACTGGGGTTCGATTCCCGGCCAGGGCACATAGGAGAAGCGCCCATTTGCTTCTCCACCCCCGCCCCCCTTCGTCTCTCTCTTCCCCTCCCGCAGCCAAGGCTCCATTAGAGCAAAGATGGCCCAGGTGCTGGGGATAGCTCCTTGGCCTCTGCCCCAAGTGGTGCTACAGTGGCTCTGGTCGGGGCAGAGCGATGCCCCAGAGGAGCAGAGCATCGCCCCCTGGTGGGCAGAGCCTCGCCCCTGGTGGGCGTGCCGGGTGGATCCCGGTCGGACGCATGCGGGAGTCTGTCTGACTGTCTCTCCCCGTTTCCAGCTTCAGAAAAGTACAAAAAAAACCAAAAAACTTGCATTACCAAAACAAAAAATTGAGATGAGTATCACCGCTGTACAATTCCCCAAATATTGGGCTTAAGAATTTCCCCCAATGTTGGGCTTAAGAAAAGACACCTAAATTCTAATATCTGCTCCTGCATGTATTCTGCTAGATATGTTCCGCTGGTTGAAATACATAAAGAAAATCCAGTTTCACATACACATGTAATTAGTTGAAAAAGGGAAGACCTCACAGACTCTGAAAAGATCTTTAAGAATACATAGATAATATATATAAGAGCTATTTCTGGAAAGTTCCCTAAACCAATTATTAACACACAGGTTGAAACATGAACAATTTTGAAAAGCTTTAAATTAATTGACAAAAGAAAAGTCTATGTCAATGACTAAGGCAAACTAAAATATTTGTATATCCTTGGTTTTTAGAATTGATGTTGGGTGGATATATACATTCACACATTTCTTCTAATGGTAAATAAAGGGAAAAAGAATAAAGTAAGTTGATATTATGAGTCAGATTTTATAATAATTTTAAAATAAAAAGTTTAAAAAGAACTGAGGCAACTAGCTCAAACGTCAACTTTTGTTAAATCTTGATAGTAGTAAATAAATCACCATTTCAAACTCATTTAAAATGTGTAAATATAAAAATTCAAACCGTAACAAAAATCCTTTAAAAATTTAGACAAAGTAAGTAGATTTATTGACAATCATAAGTGTACCTGATGATCTCACTGATCTCCTCGATATCCTTTCAGGGCTAACTGAATGATAGCTTTTTCGACTATCTCTAAATGGATTTCTCATTCGATATGGTGAACGGGACCTAGACCTATATCTAGAAATGAAACGATGGCAAATTCTTGGACTTCGACTTCTTGTTCTATAATTGTAATGTGTTGGGCTTCGAGATCGATGGAATCTGTGACTTGAGCTTGATCTCCTAGAACGTCTAGGACTGAGGGAATGAGAACGTCTCCTTGGAGTTTCATTTTCTTTTCTATTGCCTTCATTTCTATAAAATACAAATACACACAAGTTTTAGTAAGTGAATGCAAATTTAAGCTATTAAGTACCTTCTTAAAAACAGACTATTAACAACACCAAACTCTGATACTATGTATTTATTAAAAACAAAAATTTGATTGTTATGATATAATTCAGCCTTGAGACAAATAAAATCAGAATGATGATCAACCCTCTAATTGCTAGGATCTCTCTCAGAGGCAGATTTAATGGCGAGCACACCGGGAACACACCCTGGACCCCGACTTCTGAAGGGCCTCACAAAACCCCAACTTTACACTTTTTCTAATGACACCAAGTTTGGTTTCATATGTGCAATCTTAACATTAATAGTACATAATATTTTTTATTTATTTAAAAATATAGTTAACATGTATTTTTATTTTCCCTGTCTCTCTCCTTTTTTTTCCCCCCCAGAGACAGATTGAGAGTCAGAGAGTGGGATAGACAGGGACAGACAGGAACGGAGAGATGAGAAGCATCAATCATTAGTTTTCCGTTGCACGTTGCGACATCTTAGTTGTTCATTGATTGCTTTGTCTTATGTGCCTTGACCGCGGGCCTTCAGCAGACCGAGTAACCCCTTGCTTGAGCCAGCGACCTTGGGTCCAAGCTGGTGACTTTGCTCAAACCAGATGAGCCCGCACTCAAGCTGGCGACCTCAGGGTCTCGAACCTAGGTCTTCCGCATCCCAGTTCGACGCTCTATCCACTGCACCACCGCCTGGTCAGGCATCTCTCCTTTTTTTAAGGGGCCCAATATTTTCTTTAGCACCTGGGGCCTCAACCAACCTTAATCCACATCTGTTTTGCTAATTTACAGAAAAATATCATCACCAACTTCTTGGGCTTTTCCTGTACCACTATTATATGCAAATATGTTTGGAAAGTACTGTTATAATAAATAAATTTGGAAATAATTTATTTAAGAAATGCCTTTCAACACTTTTTCCTAAAAGATTATACCTTCTACAAATATTTCTTTGACTGCTGTACTTTTATATACACATACTGAAGAAGGAACCCCCACCCAGATGATACAAAGCTTAATAAAACCATTCCAAGCCTTTAAGGCATTAATAATCCAAGATTCTTCCAATATGAAAGCATTAAGTATTTTTAGAAGAGACTAAAAAAGTAGAAAGTCAGCCTGATCAGGCGGTGACACAGTGGATAGAGCATTGGCCTGAGATGCTGAGAACACAGGTTCAAAACCCTGAGCTCACTGTCTTGAGCATGGGATCATAGACATGACCTCATGATCACTGGCTTGAGCCCAGAGGTCACTGGGTTGAAGCCCAAGGTCACTGGCTTGAGCAAGAAGTCACTGGCTCAGCTGCAGCCCCGAGAAAGCAATTGATTTGAACTAAGGTGTCACAACAAAAAACTGATGTTTCTCATCTCTCTCCCTTCCTGTCTGTCTGTCCCTGTCTGCCCGCCTCACTAACTAAAAAAAAAAAAGAAAAAAAGAAAAAAGTAGAGAAAACGATGTTCATGAAGGTTGTTGCCATTTGACTGCTGTTTAAAAGTAGAAATGATCAAAACAAGACTCAATTCAAACAATAACTTTTTTTAAAAAAAGTACTCACATAAAAAAAATTGAGTTTCAATAATATCACTATTTTTTAAAATAATTACCTTCTTGATGGGAGGATCTCAGGATTCCAATCAGGATACCTATTTTGAGAATAAATAATATTAATTGTTAAAATAAGACTGTAACGCTCAACTGATATTTCCCTGCAAATATTTGTTCAAAACCTATATTTACATAGTGATTTATTAAAAAACAAAACTTTTCTTGGATATAAGGTATTCTAAACGTCTAATTCAGTGATTTTCAACCAGCATGCTGTAAGAATTTTCAAAATATGCAATACCTGACTGTTTTAGTCAGGAGCAGGGATCTCTTTTCTCTTAGAATGTCAAAAAAATGACAAAGGCCAACACAACAATTGCTGTCTGTTGTGAAAGAATTGAAATTATACCGATTTTTTTGTCAGATCAGCCCAAAATATAATACATTGTTTGGTGTGCTGCATAATTTTAGTAGTTTATATCTACCATGAGATGAAAAAAGTTGAAAATTGCTCATCTAATTCAGTAAATGAAGTATTAGGCTAATAGGCAATTCAAGGAAAAGAAACAGATTCTACATACTTTAAAGACTTCAAAATTTTTAAAAGGAAAACAAGAAGTACACATTAAAAGTGTATAGAAGAGAGCCTGACTAGGCGGTGGCGCAGTAGATAAAGCTTCGAACTGGGATGCAGAGGACCCGGGTTCGAGACCCCGAGGTCGCCAGCTTGAGTGTGGGCTCATCTGGTTTGAGGAAAAGCCCACCAGCTTGAACCCAAGGTCGCTGGCTCAAGCAAGGGGTTACTCGGTCTGCTGAAGGCCCCCAGTCAAGGCACATATGAGAAAGCAATCAATGAACAACTAAGGTGTTGCAACGCGCAATGAAAAACTAATGATTGATGCCTCTCATCTCTCTCCATTCCTGTCTGTCTGTCCCCGTCTATCCCTCTCTCTGACTCACTCTCCGTCTCTGTAAAAAATAAATAAATAAATAATTAAAAATTAAAGTGTATAGAAGAGATATAAGATAGAAGTGCAGGTATGGGTTAAAAGAGGGAAGACACTTCAAGTACTCTGCTGAATTATAGAAGACACTATTCAACAGAACATGACATGAATGGTACCCCCTACATTGCAGCAACCAGTCCTCAGAGAGATATATCTAGTTGAGTCAGGACAGAATTCACAGAAAAGGTGTTTTCAGGTAGCCTTTAAAAAGGTCTATCAATAGACATGGATCAGGGAATATAGAAAAGAACTGGAGGCCAAAAAAAAAACTGTTCTATTCCAGAAACCAGTCAGGCTGAAACATGAAAATGATGAAGAGGAATTATGGGGTGGGGTGGGGCTAGAAAGGTATCTCAGAGACAAACAAGTCCTTGAAATCAAGCAGAAGCTGCATATAAATAAAAGGCAATGGGGAAAGCAAGTACATATCTGAAATGAAGAGAATATAGGAATGTTTTCAGTATAATCAGAAATAAATATCTGCCTGACCAGGCGGTGGCACAGTGGATAGAGCGTCGGACTGGGATGCGGAAGACCCAGGTTCGAGACCCCGAGGTCTCCAGCTTGAGTGCGGGCTCATCTGGTTTGAGGAAAACTTACCAGCTTGGACCCAAGGTCGCTGGCTCGAGCAAGGGGTTACTCGGTCTGCTGAAGGACCGCAGTCAAGGCACATATGAGAAAGCAATCAATGAACAACTAAGGAGTTGCAACGTACAACGAAACACTAATGATTGATGCTTCTCATCTCTCTCCGTTCCTGTCTGTCTGTCCTTGTCTATCCCTCTCTCTGAGTCTCTCTCTGTCTCTGAAAAAAATAAATAAATAAAACTATAAAAAAAAATATCTGGAATTGGGGGGGAAAATAAGGGTTGAGATATTTAGAAATCAGGCATGTAGAAGCCATAACTATAGTAACAAAAGGAGATTAACACAAGCATGGCCTCAGATGGCCAGAGTATCAGCCCCAGATGGGGGTTGCCGGGTGGATCCCGGTCAGGGCGCATACAGGAGTCTGTCTCTCTATCTCTCCTTCTCTTACTTGGAAAAGAAGAAAGAGAAAAAAAGATAGAAAATGATGTCTTCATCCTTAACTCTATTCTAGAGAATGTGGACTCTAAAGGTTAACAGGAAATAGTGATTAAATTAAACCATTAGAAACCCCCAGTATTCAAAAATATAATTTCAGTAACCAAGAAGAGAGCAAGCCTGACCAGGGAGTGGCACAGTGGATAGAGAGCATCAGCCTGAGATGCAGAGCACCCAGGTTCGAAACCTCAAGGTCATGGCTTGAGCACAGGCTCATCAGGTTGAGCGCGGGGTGACTTAACTCAGCTGGAGACATCCCCATCCCATCAAGGCAAATATGAGAAAGCAATCAATGACCAAAGAAAGGGCAGCAACAAGTTAATGCTTCTCATCTCTCTCCTTTCCTGTCTATCCCAGTCTGTCTGTCTGTCTCTCACTAAAAAAAATAAAAAATAAAATAAAATAAAATAAAATAAAATAAAATAAATACTGGTGTTTGGGTTGTATTATGTATAGTAGGTTTTTTTTTGGGGGGGGGATTGGGGAAGGGAAGACTATTTACTCTAAATAGATAAACCATCCCAAGCAACACAAGCCAGCAAGGAATAAACCAACAGTATTAAAAATCTACCTGAAAAAAAAAAAATCTACTTGAGATTAAATTAGGGAGTCAGAAGAAATGATCATATTTAATTTTCCCCTTTTGGAAAAAAATTAAATACATTTCTATAAAAATAAGTATTTCAAAATAGGCAATAGCTTTCTAAATATATTTTTCTCCAAAGTACCACACTGAAGGTATCAAACAGTCGTACCTAAGCATTAACTATTTTATAAATTTGTTACCTATAAAAAGAAAAATTGATCTTACTGTTGACGTAACTGTCGGCAGCTCTCAATATGAGTAGATGTATTTTGATGCTGAATCCAATCCTATTGTAAAAGGAGAAAAGTGACTAAATTAGAATATTTCTCATGTTGAATTATGAAATTAGGCTTTGTCAGTTGACACAGAATCCTTTTTTTCCAAAAAGTAAACAAATCTAGTTACAGACAGCATTTGGCTACTCAAAATCTTTTACAAACAAAAATAAAGGCCTCCAAACACAGGCACTTAATACCTTACCTCACTGATGCCATTTTAAAACATTTTACTTTAAAAAAAGAAAAACCACACCCATGTACTCATTTTGAAATCAAATATATATTTAACTTTAGAGAAAATAAAAGCATGAATCAGAAATAACTCTTCTCTGATACAAAAACAACATGGCAGAGAACAACAAAAACTTTATAAATAAAGTAGTTATCTAAAATGGCACTTTCAAAATATAGGGTTTCAATGACTTTTACCTCTAAAATTCAAGTTAATAACATTAACAACAAAAAATCCTACCTCACAGGCCAGTACCATTCCAAATTATATTGGAAAAGAATAGGATTAATAAAAATCTGAAAAGCTGATGATTAAGACTAATTTATTTTTAAGATTTAAGAGAAAGTAACCCTATTTCAAAGGCACAATATCCCTTACATATAGAGCTTTACAATGAACAAAATACTTTCTTATACATTACTTCATTTACAAGTCTAACCTAAAATTACATTCTGTACCCATAAATTGCTCCTGAAAGATATATTTGATTTAAAAAAAAAGAAGCAATACAGTTTTTCAAAGACACAATCCTACAAGTGAAAGTTAGTTAAAAGCAACAGTGTTATATTGTTTCTCCAGCATTTGGATAGGTAGAAAAACTTACTATTCTGTATTTTAAAACTTTACTTGAGAAAAATGTTACTCATTTCCATTTCAAAAACACTTTATTTTGTCATTACTAAAGACAAACTAGAAATTTCCAGTAAAAATCGTCATTAATACTAATTATGGAATCTGTCTTGTCAAGAAGTATCTGAAAATAAGTGAATACTACTTGCAACACTCAACAACAGGTTATAACAAACCCTAAACTATTTCATTAAGCCATGGAACCGATTGTGGACTGCAAAAAAGAAAAGTTCACACATCATGTTCAGCAATACAAATAGAAAGCCAGTAGAAATTGGCAATTAGTGAGTCTTGAGTACTGCTACACCCATGTCTTTGACCGTATCTGGACAATGTTTACATCAAACAGACACGCTTGCAGGTAGTGGATTGAGTGTGATTTATTTGGACCATAAGCGTTTTATTTGAAGTAATCAACATTTAAAAATCTAGAAATATTCACCCCCAAATCCAAATTTTTTAGCTTTTCTTGAATAAAATATAAAGATATAATACTAGACATGTATTCTATATAGCAACTATAAGCTGATGACGAGAGCTGCTCTATTAAGGCATTTTCTCTCCAGTTCTACACATACACACGCGCGCGCGCACACACACACACATGCACTCTCTACTGTCTTTTAAAACGACTACTTCACTAGCTGACATTACTTGCTTTTAAGCTTAGTAAATATATCTATGTCACTCCAGTTTTGAGACTCTCTAGTAACAGTATGAAGATTTTTAAAAAGGTCCCAAAGCAGTACTTCCTCTCCAGAGAAAGAGTGATAATTACCCAAATACTAAGCAGGAGATGCTGCAAGGACTATACAGTTGAAAGGGCCCAGACTTAAACTGTGAAAATTCCTACCCATTTATCAGAGCTCACTCTCTTCTATCTTCCAACAATCTCAAAATTCTGTCAGTCAGTACTTTCTCAAACTGAATTATTTCAGTCAGAAAGACAGCTTTTAAACAAAGAATAGCCTTCTGAACCAAGAAAGTCAAAAGATATAACTCACAGAACAGCTCCTCCTCTACTGTCTAAATCAGAATTTAGAAACTAAAATACATTTTACATTCTATAGTTGCCTTTTTTCAAGCTATAATTTTAGAGACTCTAGAGGTGGGGATCGTACTGTCAGAAGATCCTTAGCAAGAAAAATCTGCAACTAGTCATTTACATTTATTGGCCACATATTTATAATGTCATGTAAATGCATACTTACAAGTCAACAAAATAAATTACAGAAACAAGAGAGGAGTTTGTAAAAAGTCCGTGTTCATAAATCCCTATCATTTAGTCATCTAGTAGTGGAAAGCATTCATTGGTTAACTCTATTGTGTTTTGACTGTTAAAAGGTGTTTATTTTAAATGGCAATCTCTGAACTCTCATGATCACTTAAATGATATTTTTCCTCTCTATACCCAGGCTTTCACAACGGAAGCCTCAAATTAGGTGTCCTACTCTATCACTTTTCATTCAACTAGATTTATCTCCCTAAAATACACTTTTTACATGTCATGTCCCATGTCAAGAACCTTAGTCAGGCCCTGGCCGGTTGGCTCAGCGGTAGAGCGTCGGCCTGGCGTGTGGGGGACCCGGGTTTGATTCCCAGCCAGGGCACATAGGAGAGGCGCCCATTTGCTTCCCCACACCCCCCCTCCTTCCTCTCTGTCTCTCTCTTCCCCTCCCGCAGCCGAGGCTCCATTGGAGCAGGGATGGCCCGGGAGCTGGGGATGGCTCCTTGGCCTCTGCCCCAGGCGCTGGAGTGGCTCTGGTCTCGGGGGAGCGACGCCCCGGAGGGGCAGAGTGTCGCCCCTGGTGGGTGTGCCGGGTGGATCCCGGTCGGGCGCATGCGGGAGTCTGTCTGACTGTCTCTCCCCGTTTCCAGCTTCAGAAAAATACAAAAAAAAAAAAAAAAAAAGAACCTTAGTTAGCTTCCTAATGCCTCTTACCTCATGTCTAACCTCTCAGACTAGCTTTTCAAGGCCCTTTGTACTTATAGTTGTTGCTCTGCTCACATCTGAAATATAGTCCTCCTCCCCTGGTATTCTGAAGCCCAGTCACCATTCAAGACCCATCTTCAATGGTTCCTCCCTCCCAGATCATTTAAGTCCAGAAACACTTAGTGCAGCTAGCCACCATTACTCAGTAATATCTAACTAGACTATACAAGTTTCTTGATGTCAGAGTATATTTATACTTCTCTTTAATTACATACTGCTAAATACATAATAGGTGTTAGTAAATTATAACACTAGCCTGAACTGACAGAAGCCTGAAATCAAGATAAAAATACAAAAAATCTCTCCCAAACAGCATACCCAAACAAGTTAAATACAATCACCAAACCATTTGTTGTCCTCTATTTTTAATTCCTTAGGTGTATAATTAGAAGACAACAAGACTCTATAAACTGTTTAAGAACAACATGTAAATTTTATACAGTTCTTCATTTCTCCCTAGCACCTAATAGAGTCATGTATAAAACTAGTGATCAGTAAATACCAAATAAATATATACCTTGTCTATTCTACAGAATAAAAATTAAAACTTTTAAGTTCTTTATTTTAAGGTATTTTTCTTGGATACATTATAATTAACTAAAAGCTCAAAATAAATGGAGTATAGTACTTGGGCCAGGGCTACTTATAGATCATAACTAAGTACTATAAATTATTCTGAGATTTTTTCAGGACTTTGCTATCCCCTTTGACAGGGTAAGGCAACCATTATTTTATCAGAATTCAACAAGGCTGGCTAAAATGAAGCAGAATGCTGCTTTCCTTTGCTAGAGTTAATTAACACTTAAGAAAAAACATCAGTTCTAGGTTATCAGATTCTTGTTGGCTGAAACCTGATGAGTGGGTAACAAAAATTAAAAGGACAGCACTGGAAGAAAAAAACAAGAGAATTAATACCTACAGATTTTTAAGCCTGTTCAAAGTATACAACCAACGCTATAGCTTGAATCCAACTTTGTTCCCATGGAAAGTAACATTCCTTCCAGACTGTTTATAATATAAATCTACAAATCATATCAATAAATGGAAGAAACAGTGATTTCCAAACATATAAACAATTAAAACATACTTGGAAATTCCTACTCATATCCACCAATGATTATTATCAAACAGTGCATATTCTATATTACTCTTCAGCACCTCTGTAAAATACTTCCTTCTAATAAACTAACCAAAGAGATAACCAAGTCTTTTTATTTTTTAAAGATTTTTCTCTTAATTTTTATCATTTTATACTCTATTCACTGAGCCCACAGCTGGTCCCCAAATAACTCATCTTTGCTCAATTTTGCTTAAGTTATTTTAGGAAGTTCCTTCTCATGAAACATTAAAAATCCTAGTCCAGATACTCAAAGTATTTATATTGACATTAACTGTCATTAGCCCAAGACAGGTAGATACATGCAAGGCTACAATATACTGTGTCTTCAAAATGTGTAGTACAAATGTTTTAGTCAACGTTTTCTTTTTATACTAACAGATTCTCATTTAAAGTGATCATGTGACAGACATTATAAGTATACAGTTTATGTTATATAAATTTTATGCTGCATAAATTTCTGAGATAACTCATCAAAAGTTCAAAATGAATGGACGAACCATGTGATGCACCCAGTCACGGGAATACAGAAAGCCTAACACTCAATTCAGTTCTTAGGTCAGGACTACATAGATTACAACTAAGCATAGATGCTGCAATAAAAATTAACTTCTGCCATTTCCTTAATGCCTAGTTACCACCAGTATACATGAGAAGTTAGCGGAAACTTGGGCACTGAGTATCATTATACAGTGATGTTTAAAAACACTCACCTTCAAATGACTACATTCTACGTTACACAGAGAACACAAATGTGGAAATATTCTTGGAGATGCTGCATAATAATCATTCATCATAGAAGGGGTTGGAAGTCTCTTCATCTTCTGGGCATCAGCACGTGAAAACTTTGGTAGCCAGGATGCTTTCACAATCCCAAAGGGGGACCGAATGGGAATGTCAGCCTCTGACTGGTAATTCTTTTTACTTCCTCCTGATCCATGTACATTAGATGAATTAATCACAGGCTCACGTGGGATCCGCTCTTGTTGGTTCACAGATGAAATTAATTCCGATGAAAAAGGTTGCTGGTTCATAGATGGAGGAATCAGAGACTGATTCATTGTCTGGTTAACTGTTTGGCTAATGGACTGGCTGACAGATTTTACAGGTTCAAGGACTGACTGTCTTCCTGAAATGTGTAAGCCTGACATTTTGGTTCCACTTTCTACCGGGAAGAAGGACTGATTATTGGAGGACTCACTGGGGAAGTCCATCTGTCGAAACACATCTTCAACAGGAAACATAGAATTACATATCACATTTGGTGCAGGAACAGATGCAGAAATGCTCTGCTGTTGCCGAAATTCATTCTTGACCTCATCAGTTGGAAATTCAGGATCATAAATACGTACTTCAAGTGGATCTTCTGTGTAGCCGTATTTGCTTGCATGCCCATAATCAATCACATTACTTGAAACTGGCTCACTACCAAGTGTTTCTTTATTTCTACTCTGAGAAGGTAAACCAGATAATCGGCGCCCCATTTTTCGCATTCTTATATCCCTCAAAATTAATGGCATATTTTCAGGAGTTAGCTGTTCATCAGGATAGCGACTGAGTTCTTCTAAATCTTCATTTGATAATCCAAAACTTGCTAAGATACTTGAGGCACTCTCTTTTGTATAGCGACTCTGCACTTTAGGACTCTGCTCTGTAACCTGTGTTATAGAACTCTGTTTCACTCCCACTGATGCAGGTATCTGAGGCTCATCATCCCACCGGCTACCATGAGGCTTCACCTTCTTTTGTTGTGCTTCATGAAAATCCAATTTTTCTTTGGTCAATCTTGGATCAGTTCGATGTTGAGTTACCTGAACATTCAATCTCTGTGGTCCCATGTTCTGATAAGATTCATGGCCAGGAAATCTGTGTGGAATTCCCCGGGCTCTCCCTGCTGGGTAAAATCTTGGAAGACCCATAGATCCAGGTCTCATAAATGGTCCTGGAGGCCTCATCCCAGAAGGGTTAGGTGCTCGTGGCCTCTGAAGTGGAAAGTTTCCTCGAGGATTAAACCTGGGTCTCGACATGGCTATTTTCAAGAAAGCCTGATTTAATAAAGTATAAGATGGTGTTGAACTATGTGAGGCAACGGCATTCAGCTGCTGAAGCGCCAACTGAGTCTTAATCTGAGCAAAGTACAAAGGAGATGGGCCCAACAGAAGTGGGTTTGCAATGCCCAGGTTCAAGGAATTCACAAGTGGTGCGAAATTTTCCAAGAATAACACAAAGCTGAAAGTTAAAACACAAATATTAGATCATTTTAACTCAAACTACTTCATGAAGTGGGTTCTACAGCCACATTTTGCAACAAAGCCATGAGAGCATTCTGCATTTCATACACTTTTAGAATAAGTGCTTACAAGGATTTTAAACTTTCCCCAAAACTCTTTCTTCTTTTCTTTCCCAAACGCAGAACACAAACCCCAAACCTCAAGCCAGAGTTCGTGTATACTGTGTTGCACTGGGTGCTGTCCTAGGTGCTGAGCGATAATAACAACTCCTAAATAATCTTGAAAACCTGGGGGTTATTTCATGCTTTAATACTGGAAAAAAAGATGAGGGCATTAAAAATACTTAGTAATACACACACACTTAATATTTATGTTATCAGATGTACAAACAATGAAAGTAGAACTGTAAGCCTAAAATTTTACAAGACCCATTTCTCCAAGACACAGCTTCGTTGGAATCACATCTAATAACTTCCATCTTCCACATAGCAATTAGACCAGGGGTCCCCAAACTGCGGCCCCCTGAGGCCATTTATCTGGCCCCTGCCACACTTCTGAAAGGGGCACCTCTTTCATTGGTGATCAGTGAGAGGAGCATAGTTCCCATTAAAATACTGAACAGTTTGTTGATTTAAATTTACTTGTTTTTTATTTTAAATATTGTATTTGTTCCTGTTTTGTTTTTTTACTTTAAAATAAGATATGTGCAGTGTGCATAGGGATTTGTTCATAGTTTTTTTTATAGTCCGGCCCTCCAACAGTCTGAGGGACAGTGAACTGGCCCCCTGTGTAAAAAGTTTGTGGACCCCTGAATTAGACTATGCTTAAGGTTCTGCTTTAAATAGTTGTTTCTTTAGCCTGACCAGGAGGTGGCACAGTGGGTAGAACGTAGGACTGGGATACAGAGGACTCAGGTTCGAGACCCCAAGGTCGCCAACTTGAGCGTGGGCTCATTTGGTTTGAGCAAAGCTCACCAGCTTGGACCCAAGGTCGCTGGCTTGAGCAAGGGGTTACTCGGTCTGCTGCAGCCCCCCAGTCAAGGCATATATGAGAAAGCAATCAATGAACAATTAAGGTGTCGCAACGAAAAACTGATGATTGATGCTTCTCTCTCCCTTCCCGTCTGTCTGTCCCTGTCTATCCCTCTCTCTGACTCTCTCTCTTTGTAAGGAAAAAAAAAGTTGTTTCTTTACAGATGAAAACTTGTCACCAATAACTTCATTACAGAATCTGCCAAAAGAGTGTGTAGCCTGACCAGGCAGTGGCTCAGTGGACAAGAACGTCAGACTGGGACGCAGAGGACCCAGGTTTGAAACCCTAAGGTCGCCGGCTTGAGTGTGGAGTCACTGGCTTGAGCATGGGATCATAGACATAAGCCCATGGTCGCTGGCTTGAGCCCAAGGTTGCTAGCTTGATCAAGGGGTCACTCACTCTGCTGTAGCTCCCCAATCAGGGCACATATTAGAAAGCAATCAATGAACTAAGGAACCACAATGAAGAATTCATGCTTCTCATCTCTCCCTTCCTGTCTGTCTGTCCCTATGCATCCCTATCTGTCCCTCTCTCCGTCTCTCTGTCTCTGTCACATCACACACACCAAAAAAAGAAAAAAAGTGTGCAGTAGCATGGAATTGATTACAATATACAAAAAACATATGTAACAAAACCAGTCACCTTTCTCTTGGATTCTCTCCAGAGTAAGAGTATAGTCAAATACAGGGGTGGGCAAAAAAAAGGTCTACAGCTGTGAATATGTAAAATAGTTTATTATTGTATTATCATTAATTATTGTACTATTCATTTGAATTACAACTGTAAACCCACTTTTGCCCACCCTCTATATACAGATAATAACAGTGGTTAACTTTATAGAGTACTTTACATGGATTGATCATTACTCACCACAACCCCAAGATATGTGATTTTACTCAGAGAATACTATGGCACAGAGAAGTAAAGTAACTTACATAAATAATAAGTAGCCAGGCCGAGATTTGCATTCAAAGTAATTTGGGTCCATAATTCATGCTCTTAACTACTAAGAGATGTGAGCAAGAATGTCTTGCAGTTCCCAGGTATTATTGTATTAGTTATTCCAGCCCTCTGGAATGCAGCACAACTCCTTCCAAACCACATCTGAGAGAAGGAGTACTCAGCTATCATTTAAGACCAAGGTCTGCAGTCATAGAAACTGTCTTCCCTCTCAGTTATTAAGAAAGATGGGACGAACACATACCATGTCTATACTTTCTATCAAGTCCCTACTTTTATACCCAATAGAAATGCAGGGTGGGAAATGTGAAGTCATCAGGCATTTATGCCTACTATGAAAACCCACACTATGACTCTTAATCTTATTTGATGATCATCACTGTCTGGTTCAAACTACACCTTCACCTACAACTCTACATTTTCTTCTTTATACATGCTAGTGAAATGGTAATTTGGCTGAGAAATGGGCTTTATCTGATAACACTGTCCCAATCATCTTGCAGGCTACTACCACATACAATGTTTTCTCTCTTATTTTTATTTTTTAAGACAGAGAGAGATGGGAAGGGGGAGTGGGATGAGAAACACCAATTCGTAGTTGCTTCACTTTAGTTGTTTCTCATACATGCTTTGATTGTTTCTCATGTGTGCCTTAACCGGGGGGGGGGGCCTCAAGCCAAGCCAGCAACCTTTTGATCATGTCAATGATCCTGTGCCTACACTCTAGCTGTTGATCTTGAGGTTTTTGGGTTTTTTTTTTTTTGTATTTTTCTTGAAGCTGGAAACGGGGAGAGACAGTCAGACAGACTCCCGCATGCGCCCGACCGGGATCCACCCGGCATGCCCACCAGGTGCGATGCTCTGCCCCTCCAGGGCATCGCTCTGCCGTGACCAGAGCCACTCTAGTGCCTAGGGCAGAGGCCAAGGAGCCATCCCCAACGCTCAGGCCATCTTTGCTCCAATGGAGCCTCCGCTGCGGGAGGGGAAGAGAGAGACAGAGAGGAAGGAGGGGAGGGGGGTGGAGAAGCAAATGGGCGCTTCTCCTATGTGCCCTGGCCGGGAATCGAACCCAGGCCCCCCGCACGCCAGGCCGACGCTCTACCGCTGAGCCAACCAGCCAGGGCCAATCTCGAGGTTTTGAACCCGGGCCCTAAGCACCCCAGGCTGATGTTCAACCTACTAAGCCACCACCAGTCAGGCCACATTTAATCTTTATAAAAATACATTTTTACCACATTACTCTCTGTTCAAAAATCCAAGAGAATCTCATTCTCTTTACTTCTTAGTTTGTTTAAGGTACAACCAGTCCAGCCAATCTCTACCCTTCTAATTTTACCAAACACTATTCCAGCTGAGCCTTTGCTCCTATTTCTCTCTTCCTGTACCTTTTCATCTCTTCCAAGCAAAACAGACAAATGAAACCACCTTGTCATTGGCCTGATTTATTTTATTTTACTCATCCTTCAAGGTCAGTCTCCGTTAAATATTCCTTGACCACCAAGGCCAAGAGTGAGTCTTCCAACAAACGTTCTTATTTATTGCTTATACCATTTTGGGAGTCATACATTTTACTATCTTACTTTTGTGTTCATATGTGCACTCTTTTTAAACAATCTAGTGTCAATTGAAGGTATGTTTCTTGTCTTACCTCCCAAGGATATTCTCTATTCCTACTCAAAATACTCCCCATTATTTATTTACTTACTTATTTTTTAAGAGAGAGACAGAGAGATAGGAAGGGAGAGAGGTGAGAAACATCAACTCATAGTTGTGGCACCTTAATGTTCATTGATTGCTTTCTCTATGTGCCTTGACCAGGGGACTGAGCCAGTGACCTCTTGCTCAAGGTAGCAACCTTGGGCTTTAGCCAGCGTCCATGGGGTCATGTCTATGATCCCACCCTTAAGCTGGATGAGCCTGCGATCAAGCCAGCAACCTTGGGGTTTCATACCTGGGTCCTCAGCTTCCCAGGCCAGTGCTCTATCCACTATGCGACCATCTGATCAGGCACCCTCAAATATTTATTAAGCTATTAGAATGATCACATCCAAAGTCCTCATAATTACCATAGATTATTTTCAAATTAGAATCAAACATAAAAATACAATAAAAATTACACAGGCTTCCAATTCACCAGATTCAAGCAGAAGAAACAAGATTATTGAACAATGATAAACAAATTCTTTGTGAATAATGTTCATTTATAATAACTCCAGTTCTTTTTAAATAATCCTAAGTCAAATTAAACTGTACCTGTTCTAAAAATAAAAATACCTATAAGAAAAACTTTGTCTTGATCCAGTCCTTAAAAACGAACATCACTTATTTGTCATCTTAAAAACAATCATTGCAGCCCTGGCCGGTTGGCTCAGTGGTAGAGCGTAGGCCTGACGGGCATGAGTCCCGGGTTCGATTCCTGGCCAGGGCACACAGGAGAAGCGCCCATTTGCTTCTCCACCCCTCCCCGTCTCCTTCCTCTCTGTCTCTCTCTTCCCCTCTCGCAGCCAAGGCTCCATTGGAGCAAAGATGGCCCGGGCGCTGAGGATGGCTCTATGGCCTCTGCCTCAGGCACTAGAATGGCTCTGGTTGCAACAGAGCAACACCTCAGATGGGCAGAGCATCGCCCCCTGGTGGGCATGCCGGGTGGATCCCGGTCGGGCGCATGCAGGAGTCTGACTGCCTCCCCGCTTCCAACTTCAGAAAAATACAAAAAAAAAAATCATTGCAGTTTGTCATCTAGTTCCACTCCTTTTGCACTATTTTCCTTAACTGGTAAAGACTCCTCTCACAACTTCAGAAGCACAGACTTCCAAGTATTGTTCCTCACCCAAAAAAACCAAACATGAAAAGATTTCAATGAGCCATCTAATTACCACATGGAATTATGAACAAGTATCATTGGAAGTATCTACATTTTATGTTCTTCAAAGACAAAAAACCTATCTATGCATTTCCTAATGTGCCTAGCACTGTCTTAACATTGAAATAAGTATATATGTATAGACTGCCAAGAGAGGAGTCCTTCACATACTGTGTTCTGCAGAAATTAGTGTCCTATGAGACTATAGGTTTTCTACAATGGAGTTGTTCCCTGGTCAAGAAAGTGTGAAAGGCATTCACAGTAGCTATTACATATTGAAGGCTCAGAAGTGCCTTGTTGTTCATCAAAAACCTTTTTCCCAACCTTGAGTTTTCCTTCATGTATATACCCAGGAGTGATATTTGAAATATTTAGTAATTGGTAAATTACAAGCAATGATCAATAGTAATTTGTGCCTCATATGTAAGCCAGGGTCCTGAGCTCCTCACCTCTCTCAAGTTTTTAGTTGCTGTGCACAAGGTGATGGCAGTGCAGTCCTCAGAAAGAAAGACAAGAGTGGGGGTAGTAGAAGTCCACCTTTGGGGCAACAACTATTTACTAATCAGGGCAAAATTATTTCAATATTTTAACAACTGGCATATCTGTATCAGTGTGTAGTCACTGAATTATCAGTCCTCAAAGACATCAGTATTTCACACAACAGTCTAAAATAATTACAAAGAATTAAAAGGCATTTTCCTAACTAAAAAATGTCATCACATTGTGCCTGTGCACCTGCTGCATCTGGGTCCTTTCACCAGTGGGCCTGGCTCTAACTCCCCAGGAAGGGAGCTTATCCTTCCCGCATTAGAAAGGGAAAGCCTACTAAACTTGGTGCTGGTCAACCTTGGGAAAGGGTCTCATTTTACAGCTGGAGCAACTGTGATTTTCCAGGAGGTAAGTTATATTCTGTGTAGCTAAAAGCCCAGAGCCAAGTTCTGGAAGCCAACCAAAAACCCTCCACTCAGTTACTTTGCATCTGTGTTGTCTTAGATGGGCTATTCCACCTTTGAGCCTCAATCTGCTCATTCTGAAAATTGAGTCCATGAAGTTTCCAACCAGGTGTGGAGAACACCCACCCAAGTGTTAGCTGTTAGTGGCTTCCTAACACCTGAACCTTATTCTACTTATTTTGGGCATACCTTAAGAATAAGTTCTTAGAAGTGGCATATTTTTTGTATTATTGGTACCATTTTGTACATGTTCCATAACTGGTCTGAGGTGGCAAGACATGGATCTGGGTCCAGGCACTTGGCTGCTGAGTGCTGCTCTTCCCCACTGTCTCATCTTTCCTCCACTCTTCCCCCTCACTCCTCACTCCAGGATTTGAAAATTTCCCACCATCTTCTGAACCTCAGGGTCACAGGGTTGTCACCAATTGATTTAATTGTGACTTCTCCAGGATTACCACCAACAACAGGCTGTACAAGTTTATTTTTGCTAATTTTTGTTTTAATATGTCTAAAGAGTCTGGGGAGACTGGCCTCTGAGCTGTGGGTTTCAGCCAGTGTCTCGGAATGTCTTTCCAGGCTGGGGAATATATTTAATAAACTTTCTGAATTAGCAAAAAAAAAGGAATTTCATCAATAAGCAAAGGTTTGGTTTGTTTGTATTTTTTTAGGAGCCTTAAATACACACACACACACACACACACACACACACGACTTCCAATATCATTAGTCCATTGTGAAATCTAATATAATGAGGACAAAATTAACAGTCCTAGCTAGCTCTCCCAAAGAAATCTCCTTCCCTTATGTTTTGGTAAGACAAGTTAAGAAGCCTGTTCAGTCATAGTTATTTATTAACCATTCTGATTCCAGAATCTGCTAGCTAAAAATAAGCAAGTTTCTCTCTTGGCATGCATATCCTAGAAAAGCCATCATTATAATAAGCAAATGTCACTTTCGACAGGTCTCCTCCAAACTTCTTTTTGAGAACGCGTTTCTTTAATCCTCCTCTACTTTAAGCCAATACTTTTCCTAACCAAGACTCCTTCAGAATTTCAAACTTTTAAGTCTAGCATGTTTTATTTTTCAGTTTGTATTTAGTAACATTTTCAGACAGTAAGCCACTAATATAGAATCATCAAACACCTTCTTATGCTATCGTATCATTTCTAATCTTGGTAGAGATTCTAATTCTGGTAGAAAAGTTTGATAACGTAGTTCATCAAAACATCATTAAAAGAAGAATTATGATAAGCCACTATACATGTGTTCAGCTATCTACATTTTAGCCTCACTAAAATGATGTGGATTTTAAATAAGAAGCATGGACACAATGTTAAGTATTGGCAAGAACTAACAAATACATTTTTGAGTAATCTTGAATTTCCTTTGTGAATGAAATTTAAGTACGTTCAATGGTCCCTCATCTATCGCAGGGGTTAGATTCCAGAACCCCCCATGATAGGCGAAAATCTGCAAAGTAGCAACCTTATATTTATTTTATTACTTATATATATATTTTAAGGCTTTATAAACCCTCCCCACACTCATAAACCTTTCCCACACTGTTAGCCGTTCCCACACTTAATTTTGCTTATTTTACTGCAAAAATTATTAAAATATATAAAAATACCTATATATTGCAAAATCCTGCAATATAGCAAAAAATTCACGATACAGAATTAGATATATACAATTTTAAAATCCGCAATTCAGTGAGAGACCATGAAAAATAAACCGTGATATGGCGAGAGACGACTGTACATTCATATTTCATTTGCAGAATTTTTATTTTAAAGTGCCAGCAAATTTTAGTCATTTGTTTAATCTTCTCTCTTGGAGTTATCACTCACATTCACTCTAAATAAAATGTTTTAACTAGCCTGTCCAGTGATGGCACAGTAGATAAAAGAATCAACCTGGGACACTGAGGTCCCAGGTTCTAAACCTGGGGTCCCTGGCTTGAGTGTTTGTTGGCTTATCCAGCTTGCACAGGCTCACCAGCTTGAGTGTGGGATCATCAGCATGAGCCCAAGGTAGCTGGCTTGAAGCCCAAGGTAGCTGGCTTGAAGCCCAAGGTTGCTGGCTTGGCTGGAGCCCCCCAGTCAAGGCATATACGAGAAGCAGCCAATAAACTAAAGTGTCACAACTGTGAGTTGATGTTTCTCATCTCTCTCCCTTCCTGTCTCTCTTTCTTTAAAAAAAAAAAAAAAAAAAGGCTCTCCCTTCCAGGGGCACGCCCATACCTGTCCCTTCCCCTCCTTCTTTTCCTCTTCTTAAACTTCCTTGCCCCTCTCTCCTAAACTTTTAAGGGACACCATGAGACTTGCAACCAGTGGAGCAGTAAGCAGAGGCAGCTCTCCAGAGCAGGTCTCCAAGGTCCCTTCCCCTATCTTTCTTCCTGTACAGCCAATAAATTCTTCCTATACATACTTGCGGCAATATATATATAAATATATATATATATATTTAACCTGAAAAGATGCATGTATTTATATTTCAAACTTTCTATTTATAAGGCATTACAAACTTCACTTTGCAATTATATTATTCTGAAGCCTTATTTCTTCAAATAAAATTTAAAGACAGGCACGGCCCACAACATCAGCATCTTTTTCTTTGTCACTTATCTTTTCTCCCCTTTCTCATGTTTAAACTTTAGCCCAATCAATGATGTCCCACAGTAAAACAATTTAATGCAAATACTAACACCTAATAGAAACACAGGAATTTATGGTGTTCTCAATCGACCATGGGAATAAAATTCCAAAATCCAGTATCAGGTCATTCAGGATAGCTTTTTAAAATGCTAAAAAACTGCCTGACCTGTGGTGGCACAGTGGATGTAGCATAGACCTAGAACAGCAAGGTCACTGGGTTTAAGCCCTGGGCTTGCTCAGTTAAGGTACATATGAGAAGCAACTGCCTGACTAGGCAGTGGCACAGTGGACAGAGTGTCAGGCTGGGACGCAGAGGACCCAGGTTCGAAACCCTTAGGTCGCTGGCTTGAGCCTGAGGTTACTGGCTTGAGCCCAAGGTTGCTGACTTAAGCAAGGAGTCATTCGTTCTGCTAAAACCCCCTTCCCCCGGGTCAAGGCACATATGAGAAAGCAATCAATGAACAACCAAGGTGCCGCAATGACGAACTGATGCTTCTCATCTCTCTCCCTTCCTGTCTGTCTATCCCTAACTGTCCCTCTCTCTGTCTCTGTCACAAAAATAAAAAACTACTATGAGCTGATGCTTCCTGCTCTTCCCCCTTTTTATCTCTCTCTCTCTAATCCAGCTGTTCTCAACCTGTGGGTCGCGATCCCGGCGGGGGTTGAATGACCAAAACACAGGGGTCGCCTAAAGCCATCGGAAATACATATTTTAAAAATGTATTGTATAATAAATATGTATTTTCCGATGGCTTTAGGCGACCCCTGTGTTTTGGTTGTTCGACCCCCACTGGGATCGTGACCCACAGGTTGAGACCCGCTGCTCCAGAGAGTTTTGTTTAGTTTGGGGGGCTGGGAGGAGGTGGAGCAATATATTCAAACTAAGAGAATCTATCATCTAATTTTTTAAAAGGTCTATAACCCAAAAAGTTTAACAATTCCTCTTTAGGGTTTCAGAAACTAGGACTTCAAGGCCTAAATTTAGGTGACTGTGACTACTCCCAATGCACTTCTCTCCCTGTATCCAATTCTTAGTTACTGGCTTGCGTACACTGACACACACCTGATGCTTTTAACTGCTATCACTACTTCTGTACATCTCATCTTTATTCGTTGTTTTAATTTTTAGGCAGAGAGGAGCACTTACTAGGCAATGTCAGTAGTTTAAAAAACACTGAAAATTTCCCTGAAAGTGTCCCAATACTACATGCCATTGAGGGATGGGCTAAAGAGGGTATACATATATTCACCTGCTCTAATCCAGGGGTCGGGAAACTTTTGGCTGAGAGAGCTATGAATGCCACATATTTTAAAATGTAATTCCGTGATGAGAGCCATACAATGACCCGTGTACGTTACGCATTATCCAATAAAAATTTGTTGTCTCGGAGGACAGCTGTGATCGGCTCCAGCCACCCGCAACCATGAACATGAACGGTAGGAAATGAATGGATTGTTAATACATGGGAATGTTTTATATTTTAACGTTATTATGTTTTTTATTAAAGATTTGTCTGCGAGCCAGATGCAGCCATCAAAAGAGCCACATCTGGCTCGCGAGCCAAAGGTTCCCAACCCCTGCTCTAATAGTAAGTTCTCAGAGGCTATCTCTTTTTTTTTTTTTTAATTTATTTATTTTTTACAGAGTCAGAGAGTGAGTCAGAGAGAGGGACAGACAGACAGGAACGGAGAGAGATGAGAAGCATCAATCATTAGTTTTTCATTGCGCACTGCAACACCTTAGTTGTTCATTGATTGCTTTCTCATATGTGCCTTGACCACGGGCCTTCAGCAGATCGAGTAACCCCTTGCTGGGGCCAGCGACCTTGGGTTCAAGCTGGTGGGCTTTTGCTCAGACCAGATGAGCTCAAGCTGGCGACCTCAGGGTCTTGAACTCGGGTCCAGAGGCTATTTCTTTACCACAGGTCTCTTTCCCCCTTCTTTTTCATTTTAGTAGAAAGGGATAAATTCATAATCATCCCTTTCAATTTATTAAACATTGTTTGAGAGTTTAATAATGACAGTCAATGCTAGTCCTTGGAGTTTAAAGCCAAATAAAACAATTATTGTTTGCACTGTTAAAGTGCAAACAATCTAACAAGAAAAACAAAGTAAACCAACTGCAGTACAATAAATTATGTCAGCATTATTGCAATGCTGAAGTATCAGAAAAGAATTTATTTCTGAAAGAGGTAATGAATGCTTGCGTTGAGTTTGCAGGATGAATAACATAGTTGTGAGGGAACTGGTAGAAGTGAGATTTCAGATAACAAGATCTAATTAAACATGTATGTATTTATCGATTTTAGAAAATTTAGCATAAACTGGGTTAAAGTTCCTGAATTAAATACTGTAATGAAACAGCTGTGCTGGAATAATTTTTAAAATTATAAATAAGAAAACCCAATGACTACATATTTCTGACAAAACTACAAAATTCCAGTCCAAGACAAGAAGATAGCCTCAGTTAAAACATTCAGATCTTTGGTAACCTCAGGAACTATTTGATAAAATCATCTATGAACATAGAACAAAATATTTTATAAGAATCTATCTCTCTTATGCCAACTACTGGCCAGTTTATACTGACTTTTTAATACCTGTATTCTCCAAAAACTATCAAATTTCAACCCTATCCTCTCTACACCAATTCCCTCAATTAACAAGGTTCCAATCATTTTATTCTCCATTTCTAACTAATCATAAAATTCTATGTATTCCTGTCAATATCTCTATTATGTACCCTTTTCCTTTCACCACCATGACCACCCTTATTACAAGCCCTCATCAATCTATACCACAGCTGGCCTCCATCCCAATTCAGTCACTAACTGATTAGTATTCTTCTTTTTTAAGATTTTATTTATCCATTTTTATGAGAGAGAGAGAGAGAGAGAGAGAGAGAGAGAGAGAGAGGAAAGAGATAGAACAGGGAGAGGAGCAGGAAGCATCAACTCCCATATATGCCTTGACCAGGCAAGCCCAGGGTTTTGAACCGGCAACCTCAGCGTTCCAAGTCGACGCTTTATCCACTGCGCCACCACAGGTCAGGCTGAATAGTATTCTTAAAAACACTTCTTTTAGTACCACTCCTCTCTATGAAAATTTCACCACGTTACTGCTGCAAGATATTATCCAAACTCATCAACCTGACATTTAGTATATAACCTGATCCAAATCTACTTTTCACATCTTACTTGCTAAGACCTTCTACTATGCCAGACTGATCTATTTATCTCCTAACCACTTCCAACACATTCTTGCTTCCATATTTTATTCATACTCCACTACCTAGAATACTGCTACCTCTCAGAATCAAACCCATTCCTCAAGTTTTCTAAATATCATCCCACAAGAATCTCTTTGATATTCTCCTATGACACACATGAAGCTATTAATCTAACACAGCTCAATAAGTGCAATATTCCAAATTCATTTCTAAGCTAGTAATGTATATCAGATGAGAAAAGCTTGACTTCTACCAGATTCACCATTATTGAGATCTTGGACAAGGTACTTAACCTCCTGAGCATCAGTTTCCCCATCTGTAAGTAAAGTTGGGAAAGTATGCTCCTCTTTAGATCACTGTTAAGAACTAAGTTAGATAAAGTACAAATATATACAGTGTCTAACAAAGGAGCTGCCCATAAGTGTTAGTTCCACTCTCCCCTCACTCCTTCATTGAGCAGACGAATCACACTTTTCAGCAATAATACCTTTTAAATCTCTGATTCTACTAAGCAGAGGTTAAATTTGGGGGGAGGGTAAGAGATGAGAAAAGCAGAACTTATAAAAATAATTCTTATCCCCGTTTAAACACCATTGCTATCTTAACAGATTCACAAAAATATAGTTAAATTTCTAGAAAACAAAATCTATTCTATAAGAACAATGTAACTGAGGTGCTCTAGAACCGCAGAGGTAAAAGCAATCCAAAAAGTAAGCTACTCTAGGCCCTGGCCGGTTGGCTCAATGGTAGAGCGTTGGCCTGGCGTGCAGAAGTCCCAGGTTCGATTCCCGGCCAGGGCACACAGGAGAAGCGCCCATCTGCTTCTCCCCCCCCTCCCCCTCTCCTTCCTCTCTGTCTCTCTCTTCCCCTCCCACAGCCAAGGCTCCATTGGAGCAAAGATGGCCTGGGCGCTGGGGATGGCTCCTTGGCCTCTGCCCCAGGCGCTAGAGTGGCTCTGGTCGCAGCAGAGAGATGCCCCGGAGGGGCAGAGCATCGCCCCCTGGTGGGCGTGCCGGGTGGATCCCGGTCGGGCGCATGCGGGAGTCTGTCTGACTGTCTCTCCCCGTTTCCAGCTTCAGAAAAATACAAAAAGTAAGCTACTCTTGCCTGACCAGTCAGAGGTATAGTGGATAGAGCATTGGACTGCGACCCAGAGAACCAAGGTTTGAAAACCCCAGGTTGCAGGCTTGAATGCAGGCTCATCAGGCTTGAGTGCGGGATCATAGACATGATCCCATGGTCACTGGCTTGAGCCCAAAGGTCGCTGGCTTGAGCAAGGGGTCACTCGCTCTGTTGTAGCCCCCCTCCCCAATTAAGGCACTAGCTTGACTGTGGGATCATAGACATGATCCCATGGTCACTGGCTTGAGCCCAAAGGTCGCTGGCTTGAGCAAGGGGTCACTCGCTCTGTTGTAGCCCCCCTCCCCAATTAAGGCACATATGAGAAAGCAATCATTGAACTAAAGATTAGACTAAGGAGCCACAACAAAGAACTGATGCTTCTCATCTTTCTCTCTTCCTGCCTGTCTGTCCCTCTCAGTCTAAAAAAAAAAAAAAAAAGTCAGCTGCTCTTTAAAAAATAGTGTTTTGAAGCAGTAATTCCCAATCATGTAAACGTCTTTAATAAGAAAAGCTAAAAAGAAAAAAGAAAAGGTCAAAATGCAGAGATCAGGAAAAAGCAAGCTCCCTAAAGTGCACAATTGCAATGCTCCAGCCTAAATTACACTTTTTTCTTGACTATAAACTGAAAATCTAGATATCTACATAGATTTGCTGATGAAAAACCAAATGTTATAAACTCAAGTACTTAACAAGGATAATGATGAATTCAGAATTTTCTTTAAAATAATCCCCAAAAAAAGAATGTATGTCTTCGGTGGGGGATAGGGGTAGCTGGTAGGTAAGAAAGTTTGATGAAGCAGGACTGGCAAACATACTTGCTGCAGAAGCGGAATGACAGTTTCATAAGGATTTATTACTTTTCCTCTCTACTTTTTGCACATTTGCACATTTCCAAAATAAAAAGCTGAAGAATTAAATATGACATTAATAGAAAACAAAAATGGGAGTATAAAACCAACACAACTTCATACTTTTCAATCTAATATTATTACACCAAGATCTAACAAAAGCCAACATCATCTAACTTGTTATGATTAACAAGTGAAGTGTAAATAACAAATGCAAATTTAAGTCAAGTTCATTATTCCCTGCATTCATCCTTCCCACTTAACTGACTTGCCAGTTATTAAAGTTCCATATTCTACTCTTTTCCTGTTTCATCATACCTTTTTGCTGAATGAAAATAATCTGTAAAATGTAGAAAGTAAAATTAAGCAAAACAAGCAAAGCGTTCTTGAAAAAATAAAAAAATTTGATTAAAAAAAAACTCGGTTATGCCACATCCAAGAAACTAAACCCTTGATGTCTTTTAAGAATGATACTGATATAAACTAAAAACAGTGTGATTAAAAAACAGAAACCAGGCCCTGGCCAGCTGGCTCAGTGGTAGAGCGTTGGCCTGGCGTGCGGGGGACCCGGGTTCGATTCCTGGCCAGAGCACATAGGAGAAGCGCCCATTTGCTTCTCCACCCCCCACCCCCTCCTTCCTCTCTGTCTCTCTCTTCCCCTCCCGCAGCCAAGGCTCCATTGGAGCAAAGATGGCCCAGGCGCTGGGGATGGCTCCTTGGCCTCTGCCCCAGGCGCTAGAGTGGCTCTGGTCGCGGCAGAGCGACCCCCCAGAGGGGCAGAGCATCACCCCCCTGGTGGGCAGAGCATCGCCCCTGGTGGGCGTGCCGGGTGGATCCCAGTTGGGCGCATGCGGGAGTCTGTCTGACTGTCTCTCCCCGTTTCCAGCTTCAGAAAAATACAAAAAAACAAACAAACAAAAAAACACAGAAACCAGTAAGACAAGGGTAAATATGGCATTAACACCTGGAAAACAACTGAACAAATAAAGACAGCCATTCATTATAAAGCCTTTCATTTGACTCCAAAAGCTCTGGCCATAAAGAGGTTCATTTAGCTAGAGGAATTTATGGATAGCCAATTTATGAAATCTTATTAAACTATCTTTAAAAAATGTTGAGATCTGAGTTCTTAATCATTAATTCCTTTGAAAACAATTGCAATTAAATAGTTGATTAACCCTTTAAAATAAATATTGCTGATGATATAAGCCTGTTACAGAAAACAATAAAGAGTAACTGAAATCCTTAACAATAAAACTATCACCTAGAGTGAATATTTTTATATTTCTTCCAGTTTTGTGTACATATATGCATGCATACATGCATGGTAAGGGAAGGAGGGTACATCAAACTTTATCATATGAAATTAGAACTATACTATTTGCTATTTTCAATCAACTATTTTTCTGTACTTAATATTTTTCAAAACCAGGACATTTAATAGTCACAAAACATTGTGTACTGAAGCCTTTATTATTTTGACAAGTAACAGTTAAAAACTATCTTCTAAGACCTTTTAGGAACTAAAACATACAACTCTAAGATGAGAGATATTCAATAAAATGTCAACCATAAAATTCTTTCAGAAACACCTAGTTAATAGAAACTGAATTCTTGAAGCAGACATGAAATGGCTTGATGGACTAAAAGATATTACCATGAGGTATTTCTGAGACAAGAACTGCCTGTTATTTTTGATGCCGTCTTTCAGAAAAAAATGAATTCTTAATTTTCTTTTGATATAGATACAGAAGTCTGAAATCCATAAATCTAAAAGCATCATCAAAAATTAGTCAACCAGATCATAATGCCTCCATTAGAGTCATAATAAAAAGATTTCTATCAAACCCTACATTTGAACTTCATAGCACTTCATGGTGTACAAAGCACTTTAATATTCATTATCTCATTTGAGCCTCACAACCTTGTAAGCAAAGGAATCCCAGTTTACAAATTAAGTAAGGCCTTGGAACCAAGTGGTAAGATCACAACTACATAGAACCTTAACTCCTGGTGTTCTTTCCATGCTCTATTCTAGATATGTAAAATTTAAATTTATTTTATAGCTTTTTTTTCTAATCATAAAAAAGTAATATATGTTCATGACTACCACCCCCAAAAGAAAGAAAAATCACCTTCCTGACATGCAGAAAATAATAGTTTTGTAGAATCTATTTATTTATGCATATTTTATTTATTCATTTTAGAGTAGAGAGGGAGTGAGAGAGAGAGAGAGAGAGAAAGGGGGGAGGAGCAGGAAGCATCAACTCCCATATGTGCCTTGACCAGACAAGTGCATGGTTTCGAACCGGCGACCTCAGCATTCCAGGTTGACGCTTTATCCACTGCGCCACCACAGGTCAGGCTAAAATTTTGTAGAATCTTACCACAAAGGAAACACTACCATTAACATTACCTTTCTAGGTATACATCCACGTCTCATTTGGTACTGCTTTGTTAGAGCAACTGTTTGTCTCAGAATATATAAATCCACGTTTGCACCTAAGAATGCAGATATTATACTGGCTAGTTAATAATACAAAGAGTACATATCATCTGTACTTTCTTCAGTTTAACTGGCATTCAATCTACTAATTTCTTCTAATATATGGATAGATCCACTCAACCAACTCTTTTCTACCATTAGTTTTGTACTATCAGATCTCACAAAAGGTATGCAAGTCTTACTTCTGAAGGTGCCTTAAGTGTGGATAGAGAGCATCTCACTGTAAGTGTGGCACCTCAAGGAAACTGTCAAAGAAACAATAAGCAGACAGAGCATTATAGGGCATCACAAACTTCACTGCTACCTGGGAGAACTGATAAAACGGCCTGACCAGGCGGTGGCGCAGTGGATAGAGCGCCGGGCTGGGATGCAGAGGACCAGGTTCGAGACCCCGAGGTCGCCAGCTTGAGCGCGGGCTCATCTGGTTTGAGCAAGAGCCCACCAGCTTGAACCCAAGGTCGCTGGCTCCAGCAAGGAGTTACTCGGTCGGCTGAAGGCCCGCTGTCAAGGCACATATGAGAAAGCAATTGGTGAACAACTAAGGTGTTGCAACGCACAATGAAAAACTAATGATTGATGCTTCTTATCTCTCTCCGTTCCTGTCTGTTTATCCCTCTCTCTGACTCTCTCTCTGTCTCTGTAAAGAAAAAAAAAAAAAAAAAACCACAAAAAAAAAACTAAAAAAAAAAAGAGAACTGATAAAATGATTTCAGGTTAGAAAAAAAAAGTCTACCTCCTAGTGACAGGAACAAATCAACATGAGAACCACATATTATTAACAAACCCATAGCAATGATTTAAGTTATTATTTTCAGGAAAACAACTTTTTGATAAACAGAATATGCGAGTATAATCACATATACTTTTTTAAGTCATATACACAGAAATACGTAATTATGTTCATAGTAACATAACATTGTATTAATAGTAAATAATGCCCCAGTAGTATGCAACGGTGATCCTGTTTACTTTGCCACCAACAAATACAATACATTAATCCAAGAGAAACCACCTGATCCAATTTGGAAGAAAAAAGTCTTTCCTGGGATTATTTTTTGAAACCAGGAATGAAAAAAAGTGGTGAATTCTGGTGAAACTCAAATGTTGTTGACAGTGTATTTACTATTTTAGTGAGAAAGCACAAACACTGAAATAAAAATGTAGGCAATATAACAGAGGTAAGCAGAACCAAGAGGTAAATAAGAGTATTGAAGACATACACTATCCAGTTGCAACTGCTCCTGAGCTGCTTCTGAAGCCTAACTGCATCCTTGCCCTCCCACCATTTGGTTGTTCACTTCTTTCATGAAGTGCAAGAGCCAAAAAATTTTCCCATTTACCTAAAACAGTTTTCCAAAATTAAGCATACTTCAACTATCTGACCAAATGCCTGAAATGCCAAATGTCTTAAAATTTTTACAAAGTACAAAAGAGCACATGTAGTATGTTACTTTTTGTGTAAGAAATAGAAATAAAGAAACATCTGCTTATGGTTACAAAAGAAAACATAGGGAGGATACAACAGAAAACAATGAAGTTGATCACCTATAAGAAGTAACAGGAAGGCTTAAAAGAAAATGGGAATATTTCATGGAGGACATCTTATTACATAGTTTTTTGACTTTTAGAAGCAAGTTAACATTCTACATTTTTTAAAAAAAAATAAAACAAGGATGGGAAGAAGAAAAAATCTAAAACTAAAAGCAAACTAATTCAATCATTTTTCAAGTGAATATTATAGCCCACTATAGCAGTTTATAGCAGTGTAAAGAAAGTTTGTTCTCCCATCCCCCACCCCAGTACAGGATCCGGCTAGGATTAGATGATTGCATTTAGTTGTCATGTCTCTTTAGTCTTTATTCTGGAGCATTTCCATGGCCTTTCTTTTTCCTATTTTTTGATTTTACACTACTATAAAAGAAAACTAATGCAAGTTACTTATGAACCCACTATTTGATTTATATACCTTTGCTTTTAGGGTAGCCAACATAAATGGGAGAACTACAAAAAAATTCTTATTCCTTTCAGTAGTTTTTGGGGGGCTTCTTTTTGTAGTGGTCTGGGTGAATCAATTCTTAAATTACTTTAGGTACAAGATTGAGCAGGTTAAGTGCTTTGATAGTGCTAGGAGTCAAGGTTCTCACTATGGAAGACAAAACATGTAAATATAAAATGGGAGAAAGTAAGAAAAAACTGGATCACAATAAATTATAAACCACTAAGAAAACCAGGAGACTACAACTCCATTCCAATTAAGCAATATAAATGTAGGACTGCTTAATTGGAAACTCAACATTTTTGTAAACATTAAAGATTGGTTCAGGCAAGAATCATTTGTGCATGTTAAATCCAGAGTGAAATTTTGATGAAAGAGAACATCTGCAGAAGCCTGAAATGTCTCTTCACAGGTCAGTTAGTTCAAGAGGGAGAGGGGAAATCAAACATTGTGACCAAATATATCATCCGTGAGGGGCAGATGGATATCATGTACCTCCAGATCTGATGCCATGGGAACATAGCAGATTTTTCTTGTCAGGGATACATAATCTGAATCTAATCAGGAGGAAACAGCAGACAAATCCAAAATGAGAAACGTTGTATTAAAAATAAAAAGTAGGTTATTTTCAAAAGTGTCAATTTCACAGATAAGGAAAGGCTATGAAGCCATTGCCTGATAGCTCAGTTGGTTAGAGCATCTTCCCAAAGTGCAGCAGCTGCCGGTTTGATTCTGGTGCAGGCACATACAGGATTAGATGGATGTTCTTATCTACCCGTCTCTCCCCCCCCCCCCCCCCGCTTCCTCTCTCGCTAAAATCAAAAAATAGAAAAAAGAAAGGCCATGGAAATGCTCCAGAGTAAAGACTAAAGAGACATGACAACTAAATGCAAGCATCTAATCCTAGCCGGATCCTGTACTGGGGTGGCGGATGGGAGAACAAACTTTCTTTACACTGCTATAAACATAAACGTTAGTCAACTGACAAAATCAGAATATGATAAATTAAAATTTTTTATCAATGTTAAATTTTCTCAGACGGTAACTATACTATGACTATGAAAGACTATATCCTACTCTTATGAAACAAACTAGGTTAGTGAAATGTAAGCAACTTACTCTCAAATAGTTGGGGAGGAAAACAGGTGTGTGGGGGTGTGTGTAGGAGGACAGAAAAAAGAAAAAGAAGGAGAGACAGATAATGTCCATCAGCCAGGGCTTTCTTTCATTCAAAAATAGTTAATTCTGCCTGACGAGGTGGTGGCGCAGTGGATAGAGCGTCGGACTGGGATGAGGAGGACCCAGGTTCGAGACCTCCAGGTCGCCAGCTTGAGCGCAGGCTCATCTGGTTTGAGCAAAGTTCACCACCAGCTTGGACCCAAGGTCGCTGGCTTGAGCAAGGGGTTACTCAGTCTGTTGTAGCCCCACAGCAAGGCACATATGAGAAAGCAATCAATGAACAACTAAGGCAGTGGTAGTCAACCTGGTCCCTACCGTCCACTAGTGGGCGTTCCAGCTTTCATGGTGGGCGGTAGTGGAGCAACCAAAGTATAAATATATAAAAAGATAGATTTAACTATAGTAAGTTGTTTTATAAAGATTTATTCTGTCAAACTTAGCAAAAATCCGACATAAAGTACTTGGTAAGTAATTACAGTATTATTATATGCTTTAACTTGCTGTAACTCTGCTTTATAAATTTTATAAAGTAAAGTTACTTCCCTACTTTATAAATCATCATTACTGTGGAACTGGTGGGCGGTTAGAAAATTTTACTAACAGAAATACAAAAGTGGGCGGTAGGTATAAAAAAGTTGACTACCCCTGAACGAAGGTGTTGCAACGAAAAACTGATGATTGATGCTTCTCATCTCTCTCCGTTCCTGTCCATCTGTCCCTATCTATCCCTCTCTCTGACTCTGTTAAAAAAAAAAAAGTTAATTTTAAGTCCAACAGGGGACTACGTAACTTCTTAGTTGTATGTTATATACTAAAAACAAACAAACTAAACTGCAACAAACAACTAAACTATGGCAACAGGAAGAAAACCTGCAATATGCTAAAGAACATCAACCCTTAACAAATGTCTGGATTTGGCCCTTCTTTTTCTGCATAATGCTCACTCCCTAACTATTGACTGTTAGTCAGCCTATTATGCAATGCATAATAATCTGATCTTTGGGGAAATTTCCACTGATCTGAAAACACCCGCCCTGTAGGAGGGGTGCCACTGAATGACTTCATGCAAAAGTAGTTAACTCCCATAAATAAAATTTAACACTATTAGTGTTTTTAAAGAACTTAGACCCTAGATTCCATTTTAATTCTGGTTCTGCTGCTTACTAAAAATGTCACCCAACGCAAGCTAGTTATCCCAAATCTCAATTTGATCATATGAAAAATAGAAATAAAAACAATACCCACTTAAGAATGTTGATGTGAATAATTGAAATTACATCTCCTGAAATGCCATAGCTGCTTAAAATGTTACACAGTAAACAAAATACTTTACTTAAGAAACATTTAAGTATTGTTTCTTTTATTAAGACTAAGATAATTTTGAAATTTTCAATATGGTAGTAGAAACAGAAATTAATACATGTATACACACGTGTGAGTGGTATATGAGGCACACTGGGGAAATCTGACTACTGACTGAACATTTAACATTAAGGAATTATTATTTTAGGTATATTAAGCATGTTTTTCTCCAAATATTTAGGAGAAAACTTTTGAACTATAATTTGATGATATGGGATTTGCTTAAAAAAAAAATAGGGTGGAGGGTAGAGTCAAGATTGACCATTAGCGGGAAAAGAAAAAAGAAAAATAAAGATTGACCATTAGCTTGTAATTATAAATATTATATTCTGCTTTCATGTCCGTAAAATTTTTCAATAATACAATGTTTTCTAAAGAAATTCAAAACAAAGTTGGCAATATTTGCTCATTAGCAGGAACAATAGGGCAATTTAGTTTAAAGTTTAATAAAAAGAAGACTGTAGAAATGAGGGGAAAAAAACTACAAAAACTTTATAAAGACTAGAATAAATATATTTTGATATTTAAAGCAGTTCAAGAGTTGATAATAACCCAAAATATGTGCCCAAGGTAAGAAAATATCAAAATATATGTGCCTTAAAACTTTCTCTTATACTCCCCAAACCTTTACTTTGAAAACAAAACCTTTGTTATTATTGACCCTCACTGATCATCATAGCTGTTTTATTTCTACACCTCACCTTTATTTACCTTTTTCCTTTTCATTATTCTCGTTTTATCTTCCATGTATCTATTTACGTTCCATTTTAATTTTCAACCTCAAATTCAGACTTCAGCAGATAAAGCAGCAATGCAAGAGTCAGTGAAGTTGAATACAAAGAGGGAATTACCAGCATCCGACAAATATAATTACTTTTGGTTTTGGAGGGTCTCTAAACCACATTTCAAAACTCAACAGCTCCTGTTTCTACACATAACAACTCAAATTACGTTACTGAGTACTCATACTGGAAGCACTGTTTCTTACCATGTACAACATTTTATTAAAAAGTTTGGAAAGACTCATCCAAACCTTGACCAGTATATACTTAGTCATACTGGAAAGAGCAGATTTTGGACTCCCAAGGGTCTGTCCTGTGTTTTTTGTTTGTTTGAGCAAGCGAGTGAGAGAGTAAGTGAGACACCGAGAAAGAGACAGACAGGAAAGGAGATGAGAAGCATCAATTCATAGTTGTGGCACTTTAGTTGTTCACTGAATACTTCTCATATTCTGCTTTTGTGCTGGGGGAGCTCCAGATAAGCCAGTGATCCCTTGCTCAAGCCAGAGACCTTGGGCTCCAAGCCAGCAACCTTTGGGCTCAGACCAGCAACCATGGGATCGTGTTGATGATCCCACGCTTAAGCCAGCGACCTCAGGGTCTCGAACCTGGGACCTAGGCATCCCAGGTGAACACTCTATTCATTGCGTCACCAGTGGTCAAGCTGTCCTGGGTTCTTATCGTAGCTCTGGCAACTACCAGTTGAGTTCACTCCATCTAATTGTGAGCATCTAATACATATCAGGCACTGGGACAGATACAAAGGTGAACATATAATCATACATAAAATAGTTACAATATCTTTTAATAAGTGCTACAACAGAGGTATAATATAAAGCTTGTAGAGCCTGGCCAGGCGGTGGCGCAGTGGATAGAGTGTCTGCCTGGGTGGCAGAGGACCCAGGTTCTAAAACCCCAGGTCACCAACTTGAGCGTGGGCTCACCAGCTTGAGCGCGGGGTCACTGGCTCAGCTGGAACCCCCCAGTCAAGGCACATATAAGAAAGTAATCAATGAACAACTAAGGTACCACAACTATGAGTTGATGATGCTTCTCATCTCTATCCCTTCCTGTCTGTCCCTATGTTTCACTCTGTATCTCTCACATAAAAAAAGAAAAAACAGCTTATAGATGCACAAAAGTATTTTAATAAAAGATTAGGTGATCTTTCAGTTCCAAATTTTTTATTAATTTAATTTAAACTCTTTTAAGTTTCTTTCTAATTAAAAGGGAGGAAAAAAAATGACAATAATTAAAAGGGAGTACCCACTGACCAGGCGGTGGCGCAGTGGATAGAGTGTCGGACTGGGATGCCGAGGACCCAGGTTCGAGACCCCAAGGTTGCCAGCTTGAGCGCAGGCTCATCTGGTTTGAGCAAAAGCTCACCAGCTTGGACCCAAGGTCACTGGCTCGAGCAAGGGGTTACTTAGTCTGCTGAAGGCCTGCGGTCAAGGCACATATGAGAAAGCAATCAAGGAACAACTAAGGTGTCGCAATGCTCAACGAAAAACTAATGATTGATGCTTCTCATCTCTCCGTTCCTGTCTGTCTGCCCCTGTCTATCCCTCTCTCTGACTCTGTCTCTCAAAAAAAAGGGAGTATACACAGGTTGCAATATGGTATCAAAAGATGCTGTCCAAGCACTTAAAAATCTGAAATAAAAGTAGAGCTGACATTTACTAACACCTTGTACATGCCAAAGAATAGAAGCTTTTCACACAAAAGCTCACTTAATCCTCATATTAGTTTTAACACCATTTTATAGGTAAGAAAACTGAAGTTCAGAAAGACTAAAATAACTTACCCAAAATCTCATGGTAAGAGAAAAAAAGGGATTCGAATCCCGATCTTCTGATTTCAAAGCCTATTCTCTTTCTACTAAACCATTACTCATTTTCTTTTACTACATGAAAACAAAATTTCCAGATCACTTTAAGAGCACCCAAGAGAAAAATCTTTAAGACAGCCATGAACCACAAAGTAATCACTGATCCCTAATAAACGTTTAAACCAAAGTATCTAGTATATACACCCTTCATATTGAAAGATTACATGCAAGAGACTAAAAAACTAATTTATAACCAATATTTAAGGTAACAGTCATGCGTGACATGAATGACTAGTTAATAAAAATGAATGAGATTTTCTGATTTCTTCCAACTGCTTTATCTTTACCCTTAAGTGCTTCAACACAACCAGAGAAGGAATGATAGTTTAGTGTACTAGCATGCTGAGTCCACATAAGAATTTAAAAGTGCATACAACCTCCCTCGCCATATTGCAGTTCACTTTTCACAGTATCACTGTAATGTGGATTTTGTGTGTGTGTTTTGTTGTTGTTTTTTTTTTTTTTTTTACAGAAACAGAGTCAGAGAGAGGGCTAGACAGGGACAGACAGGAATGGAGAAATGAGAAGGATCAATCATTTTTTGCATGTTGCAACAACTTAATTGTTCATCAATTGCTTTCTCATAAGTGCCTTGACCGCGGGCCTTCAGCAGACCAAGCAACCCCTTGCTCAAGCCAGCGACCTTGGGCTCAAGCTGGTGAGCTTTTGCTCAAACCAGATGAGCCCACACTCCAGCTGGCGACCTCCGGGTCTCGAACCTGGGTCCTCAGCATCCCAGTCTGACACTCTATCCACTGCACCACAGCCCGGTCAGGCGTAATGTGGATTTTTAAATTGTATACGTATGTCTACATTTTGTATCGCGGATTTTTCACTATACCACGGGATTTTGCGGTACGGTATTCACTGGTGAATACCCACATAGAATTTTATATGTTGTTAAAATTACATAGATTTAAGAGTGTAGAAAGTGTTTAAGAGCATAGGAAGTGTTTATGAGTGTGAGAACGGTAATAACAAGTGTGGGAAAGGTTTATAAGAATGTGGGGAGGGTTTATAAAGCCTTAAAATATATATTAATAATACAACAAATATAAAGTCGCTACTTTGCAGATTTTCACCTATCTTGGGGGAGGGGGTCTGGAACCTAACCCCCATGATAGATGAGGGGCTACTTATTACATATGTATATTAACACAAAATGAAGTATAATTAAATTATTTCAAATTTTCAAAAAATGCAACAGAAGCCCACAAAGTCTAGAATATCTAAACATCAACAAAATTTAAAGCTGTTTGGAATAATGTAAATTATGCGTTTTTCTGTATAAATTTAGTGAAAATTTATACCTTTTTGAAAATGTTTTCCCAGTTTATCAATTTTAATTGCAAATCTGAACTAGCAAACATTCCTGGAAAAAAAAATTAACACTTTACATCAAATGAAGGGAAAAAAAATTGTGCACAATTTCAAAGCTCTTATAGCAAAAAGATTTTAAATCAACATTAAGTCGCCGGATCCTGGTAACAAATAAGTTTTTATTCAGAACTCCTTCAGATTAAAAGAGTATTTTCCCCTTCCCCTAAATTTCGCCTAGCAATAAATTAAGATTAACAATAATTAGCTTGAAGTAGCCTTCATTGCCCAATTCAACTAAAGATTTTGTGGAAATGTCTCCTTCATTCGCATTTACCACAAACAACAAAAGATCAGTTTCAAACGTCCTCAAGGATTCCTGTATAGAATATACATTCTCTCCCACCTTTAACAGTACGAGGCCCAAGACAGGAATCACACAAAATACAACACTAACGATGCGTATTGAGGATTCCTGAGAGATTTGGAAATAAACATCAGAGCCACTTAAGAGCCCTCTGTGTCGCGCAGCGAGGTGACAATTTCTTTGCTTTCACACCCGTAGAGGCAGGCTAAGAAAGCCCGACCAGCAGAAGCCGCCGGATGGTAACAATCCCCCTTCCTTTCCGACTTCTCCTTCCCGACTCCCCCAGCTCCAGCCCCAAACACGTTCTTCTCTCCACGTTTCTTGCACTACGTCGCTAGCCAAAGGGGTCAGCCCGAGCTCCACCGCCTCTTCAAAGCCCAGGGGGGATGGTTACTCCCACAGCGGTGCTCCCTCACCGCGCGCACTCCGCTGTCAGGCCCGGCGGCGATGGGGAAGGGGCCTCCTCGGCCTTGCCCAAGGGCTGTTTCCCGGTCCTCTGCCCAGTGCAACGACGTCAGACGGCTCCTTCTGCAGCACGGTCCTAGCACGGGTGCCCGACCCGGCCCTCAGGGCAGTGGGGTGAGCCGACGCGGTAGCAGGGTGACCAAGCTCCCCGTCCCGTCCCAGGGGTCCCTCAACCTCCTCCCGCCCCCGCCGTCAGCCCGCCGCCATTTTGTGCGTAGCCGCTGCGACACAGATACAATAGTCGGCCTGGATCTCGTAGGAAAGGCTCAGGACCCCCACGCTATGGGCTCCCGCCTTCCAACCCCCTACTTCCCCACCAGGCAGCGGTCCTACCTATGCCTACCAGTCTAACAGCCGGATTCCATTTGCGCCCCACACAGCTCAGCTCCCAGCCTCCAGTCCCGATGCCGAAGAAGCTACCGCCTCTAAAGACCTGCACGCATGCGCGCCTGTCGAGCCTTTGAGAGCCCTCCTCGGCTCCGGGCGCCTGCGTACCGCCAGCACCAAGCACGCCCGGAGGCAGGAACGGACCCGGTTTCGAAAGAGGTCGCTGTCGCATCCACTCAAGCGTGTAGTAAAACTCCAAGCACCCACCAATCAATATCAATACCTCTGCCTGTTTTGTGCCAAGTCTTATCCAGATCATGCGCATCGCCAGTCTGTGTTGTCTCACCTCCTCCGTGAAGTCTTCCCTGGTCATTTTACCCTCAATAATACATTAAATTAGGTAATACTCAACTGGCACTTGATATCATAATGCTTTGCATAGTTAAGGTTTTTACCTGCCTTAATTCTTTAGCCTTGTACTTTTTTATTTTTTATTAAATTTTTACATTTTTGTGTTAACATGGATTCAAGTGTCCCACTCAAAATAACACCCTCACCCCCAAACAATGTACCACTCATTACACCCCTTTTGCTCCCCTCCCCCTGACTCTCTCCCCTACTTCCCTTCTGGGATTTGCTGTCCTGTTATCTGTATCTATGTGTTATGTACATACAATTTCACTAATTGTGTTATGTACATAGAATTTCACTAATCCCTTCACCTTCTCTTGTTTGTTATCCCCTCATCCCTCTTCCCTCTGACAGCTGTCCCTCTGCTCCCCATAACCCCGCCTCTGCCTCTAGTCTATTCTGTTCCTCAGTTCACTATATTCATTAGATTACACATATAAGTGAGATCATATGATATTTGTCTTTCTCTGCCTGGCTTATTTCACTTAGGATAATAATCTGCAGGTCCATCCATGTCATCGCAAAAGGTAAGATTTCCTTCTTTTTCACAAGTGTGTAGTATTCAATTGTGTATATGTACCACTCGAACTCTGGGTCGCTGGCTTGAGCGTGGGATCATAGAAACAACCCCATAGTCACTGGCTTGAGCCCAAAGGTCTCTCTGGCTTGAATCCCAAGGTCACTGGCTTGAGCTCAAGGTCGCTGGCTTGAGCAAGGGGTCACTCGCTCTGCTGTAGCCCCCACTCAAGGTCACACGCTCTGCTGTAGCCCTCAGTCAAGGCACATATGAAAAAGCAATCATTGAACAACTAAGGTGCCGCAACAAAGAATTGATGTTTCTCATCTCTCTCCCTTTCTGTCTGTCCTTGTCTGTCTCTCTCTCTGTTACAAAAAAAAACAAAATGAGTTTAACTTTCTCAAAATTCTTTCATATGTCATCTCACAATAAAAATATGTATGGTAGATATTTTTAACCTTTATTTTAATGATGAAAAACATTGGGTTGAGAGAACTTGAGTAAATTCTCAAGGTTCTTAGAACATTATACTAAGTGAAATAAGTAAATCAGAAAAAGCTAAGAACTATGATTTCACACATAGGTGGGATATAAAAATGAGACTCGTGGCCATAGATAAAAGAGAAGTGGTAGACCCTGACTGGTTAGCACAGTTGGTTGAGACCCTTGTCCCAAAGCAACAAGGTTGTGGGATCAAGCCCCAGTGAGGGCACACACATGGAAAGCAACCAATGAATGTATGACTGAGTAGAACAACAGTCATGAATGCTTTCCTTCCCCCCTCCCCTCTCTTTTCCTTTCTCTCTCTGCCTCTCTAAAAATAAAAAATTTAGCCTTGGCTAGATAGCTCAGAGTGTCCTACTAGAATGCAGAGGGTCAGTTCAATTCCCTGATCAGGGCACATACAAGAGCAGCTCCATGTTCCTGTCTTTCTCTCCCTGCCTCTCCCTCTTTCTCTCAAAAAAAAAAAAAAAAAAAAAAAGAGTGAAGTGGTTACCAGGGGACGGGGGTTGGGAGAGAGGAGAATAAGGAGGGACAAATATACCCTGAGGGAAAATGATTTGACTTTGGGTGGTAGGCATACAACATACTCAACAGTTCAAATGCTATAGAAATGTTTACCTGAAACCTATGTATTCTTGTATTTTTCTGAAGCTGGAAACAGGGAGGCAGTCAGACAGACTCTCACAAGCGCCTGACCAGGATCCACCAGGCACACCCACCAGGAGGCGATGCTCTACCCATCTGGGGCATTGCTCTGTTGCAACCAGAGCCATTCTAGCTCCTGAGGCAGAGGCCCTGGAGCCATCCTCAGCGCCCGGGCCAACTTTGCTCCAATGGAACCTTGGCTGCGGGAGGGGAAGAGAGAGACAGAGAGGAGAGGGGGAAGGGTGGAGAAGCAGATGGGTGCTTCTCCTGTGTGCCCTGGCCAGGAATCAAACCCAGGACTCCTGCACGCCAGGCCGACACTCTACCACTGAGCCAACCTGCCAGGGCTGAAAGAAATCTTTTATAAAATATATCTTATCGGATTTTCCTTTCAAACTAAAAATCCTGCCTAAGGCAACAAGCTAAAAACAACAAAGAAAATTCTCCCAAAACTCTAAATAAGCAATGTTGACGTTTGATGTGCTTTTGTTCATACATTTCTTTATAGTCATATAAATACACATACACAAGCATGTTATCTATATGCAATGGGAAATAGTCTTTATTCTTTTTCCCCAAAATTTACATATTAGCCTGGTTTTTGCTTTTCTGATTACTGGCATTTCTCCATATAAACTATATAAATATCCTCTTTTTCAAGTCTGGCATAATATTTATAGTATGGCTCCATCATTAATTATTCAACCTGTTACTGAACACTGAAGTTGTTTTGAGTCTTTTTACATTATTAACATTGCTCTATACAAACAACCTTATGAACTATTTTTCTTTCTTTCTTTCTTTCTTTCTTTCTTTCTATCTCTCTTCTTTCTTTCTCTCTTTTTTTTTAAAGATTTTATTTATTCATTATAGAGAGGGGAGAGAGACAGAGAGAGAGAGAGAAGGGGGGAGGAGCAGAAAGCATCAACTCCCATATGTGCCTTGACCAGGCAAGCCCAGGGTTTTGAACCGGCAACTTCAGCGTTTCCAGGTTGACACTTTATCCACTGCGTCACCACAGGTCAGGCTCTTTCTTTCTCTCTTTCCTTCTTTCCCTCTTTCTTTCTTTTTTATTTTAGAGAGAAAGAAGGAGAGAGAGAGAAACATTTATTTGTTTTTCCACTCATTTATGCATTCACTGGTTGTTTCTTGTATGTGTCCTGACCCGGGATTGAACCTGCAACCTTGGAGTGTTGGAAGGATGCTCTAACCAACTAAGCTAGCTGGCCAGGGCCTTAATATTGTTTGAACCCCCAAAGTGAGACTGTTTGATTAAAAGACATAGCTATGTATATAATTTTATTAGATATTCTTGGAATACTTTCCAAAGAATTTATACTGTACAAATACCCACTTTCACTAAATACATAGGAGAATGACCATTTTCCCACAACCTCACTTCTTTCTCTGAACTCTGAAATAATGAACATCATTGGACTTGTCAGGTCTTTTAAAGGTTTGGTAGAATTCACCTCCGAAATACGTCATCTGGTGCTTTTTCTAGGGGCTGCTCTTGAACAACTTTCTCTACATATTTTATGATATCTGTTTTGATTAAAATTTCTCTTTCTCCTCCACAATCATTTTTGTAATTCTCCTAAAAAAGCATTCATGTTAACTCTACTGCTCACAGAAATTAGAGGATATTTCAAAATGAATATGTAGCGATAAATTATCTCCTAATTTTTATGAGTGTAGGTTTTCAAATTCATTTCCCTACAGTTGGGAAAAATAACCTCTTAAATTCCTTTCATTTCCTTTATGTTTCCCCCTTACAAGGTTTTATTTTATGGCACTTCACACTTTCCAACAGGCTGTAAATTTATTTCTTGTTGTTTCTTGTCTATCTCTCTCCACTAGAACATGAGCTCTATGATATAATAATAACAGGGTATTTTTGTTTTATTCACAACTTTATCTCCAATACCTAGAATGATATTTGGCACACTGTAAAAACTCAGTGTGTATTTGACTGAATGAATGAATGACCCTCATGAGTGTGTGTGTGTGTGTGTATATGAAACTGTTGTGCATCCTTTCAAATCTACTAGTCACGTGCATTTCCTCCTTTAAAAAACTCTTTAAATATTCTTTGCTCATTTTCCTAAGTAGCTGGTTGTCTCTTTTTTATAATTAGAAGATAGTTCCTGCCTGACTAGGTGGTGGCGAAGTGGAAAGAGCATCAGACTGGGACGCAGAGGATCCAGGTTCGAAACCCCGAGATCCCGGCTTGAATGTGGGATTGCTGGCTTGAGTGTGGGATCATAGACACGACCCCATGGTTGCTGGGTTGAGCCCAAAAGTCTCTGGCTTGAATCCCAAGCTTTCTGGCTTGAGCAAGGGGTCACTTACTCTGCTGTAGCCTCCCGCCCCGCCCCATCAAAGCACATATGAGAAAACAATACATGAACAACTAAGATGCTGCAACAAAGAATTGATGCTACTCATCTCCCTTCCTGTCTGTCCCTATCTGTCCCTCTCTCTGTCTCTCTCTGTATCTCTCTCTGTCTCTGTCGCAAAAAAATGAGAAAACAATAGAGCAATCAGTGAAAATCAATAGCTCTCGAAGATACCAATATAATTGATCACCCTTAGTGAGATTGACTGGAGAAAAAAAGAATGAAATGAAATATCAGAAATGAAAGAATACAAATGTCAAAAGGAACAAATAAAGGAATATTATAAGCAACTTTATGCCAATAAATTCTACAATTTTCATGAAATGGACCAATTTTTTGAGAATGTGAACTATCAAAACTAACCCAATATAAAATAGGTAAATAACTTAAATTTGTAGTCAATAATCTTCAAAGAAAGAAATCCCCAGGCCCAGATGGTTACACAGAATTCTATTTCCATTAAAAGAAAAGATGAAGAAACACCTTCAAATTGATCATAAATTTAAATGTAAAGAATAAAACTATTAATCTTTTAGAAGAAAATATAGTGGAAAATCTTCTTTGCCTGATGATAGATAAATTCTTAGACATGATACCAAATCTATAATCTAGAAAAGAAAAAGATCAATTAATTAAATTTTGCCAAAATAAAGAGTTTTGTTCTTTAAAAGACAACCTTAAGAAGATAAAAAGATAAGTGACTGACCAGAAGGACATATGTGTATATCACATATCTGACAAAGGACTTGCATCAAAAATAGGAAAATAACACTTAAAACTAAAGAATAAGAAAACAATTCATTTAAAATATGACAACATACTTGAACAGATATTTCACTAAAAAGGACATGAAAAAACATTCAACATCATTAGCTATTACGAAATGCAAATTAAAACCAGTGAGATACTACTACACATTAGATCAGCTAAAACTTGACAATACCAAATGCATACAGGAGACGAAGTATACAGTACTATCAAACATCACTGAAGGGAATACAAAATGGTACAGTCACTTTAGAAAATGGTTTGGCACTTTCATATAAAGTTAAACAGACATTTACTGTACATTAGTCTTCCTTTATATGCTGTTTCACTTTCCATGGTTTCAGTTACCCACAGTAAACCCAATCTGAAAATATTAAATGGGCCTGACCCATGATGGCACAGTGGATAGTGTCGAGGTGGAATACTGAGGTCGTGGGTTTGAAAACCTGGGTTTCCCTGGTCAAGGCACATATGGTAATTGATGTTTCCTGCTTCTCCCTTCTTCTCTCTCTCTTTCCTCTCCAAAATGAGTAAATAAAAAAAAATTTTATTTTTTATTTTTTCAAAGTGAAAAGCTGTGGGAAGGCAGACAGACAGACTCCGCATGCACCCGACCAGGATCCGCCCGGCATGCCCACCAAGGGCTGATGCTCAGCCCCTCTGGGGCATTGCTCCACTGCAATCAGAGTCATTCTAGTGCCGTAAGTGGAGGCCATGGAGCTATCCTCAGTGCCCAGGACAACTTTGCTCCAATGGAGCCTTGGCTGTGGGAGGGAAAGAGAGAGATAGAGAGAAAGGAGAGGGGGAAGTGTGGAGAAGCAGATGGGTGCTTCTCCTCTGTGCCCTGGCTGGGAATCTAACCCAGAACTTCCATACACGGGTCCAAACTTCTACCACTAAGCCAAATGGCCAGGGCCAATAAAATCTTTTAAAAATATATTAAATGGCCTGACCAGGAAGTAGTGCAGTGGATAAAGTATTGGACTGGGATGCAGAGGACCAAAGTTTGAAACTTTGAAGTTGCCAGCTTGAGCACAGACTCATCCAGCTGGAGCATGGGCTCACCAGCTTGAGTGTGGGGTTGCTGGCTTGAGCATGGGATCATAGACGTGACCCCATGGTCACTGGCTTGAGCCCAAAGGTCAATGGTTTCAAGTCCAGGGTCGCAGGCTTGAGCCCAAGGTCGCTGGCTTGAACAAGGGGTCACTCGCTCTGCTGGAGGCCCCCAGTCAAGGCACATATGAGAAAGCAATCATTGAACAACTATGGTGCCACAACGAAGAATTGATGCTTCTCATCTCTCTCCCTTTTTGTCTATCTGTCCCTAGCTGTCTCTCTCTCTCTGACTCTGTACAAATATATATATATATATATATATATATATATATATATATATATATATATATATATATTAATTAAATGGAAAATTCCAGAAATAAACAACCATAGGTTTATATTAAGCACCACTCTCCCTCTCCACTCTCACGCTAATACTTTTCTTCCCTTTCAGATGTGCATTTCCAATACTCCAAGGGTTCCCACAAGACTTGCAACCAAAAGAGCAATGGGCAGCAGCATCTCATCCTGGGCTAACTCCCTGAACCTGTCTCCAAGGCCCCCTTTTCTCTGATTCTTCAGTGAACCAAAGCAACCTCACCTAGGCTCTCTCTTGTTGTTTCTTCTATCCTAATCTCTTTGTTTCACTATCCTCAGCTTTAATAAACATACTCTCAAAATAAAAAAAGTTTTACATCGTATGCCATTCTGAATAGCATGATGAAATCTCTTGCTATTCTGTCCCATCCTGCCTAAAATGTGAATTTTAGCTTCGTCTTTTTTTTTAATCTTTTATTTATTTATTCATTTTAGAAAGGAGAGAGAGAGAGAGAGAGAGAGAGAGAGAGAGGAGAGAGACAGAGAGAAGGGGGGGAGGAGCAGGAAGCATCAACTTCCATATGTGCCTTGACCAGGCAAGCCCAGGGTCTCGAACCAGCGAACGGCACCACAAAGCACTGCGTTGCTTGTGTACAGTACTACTTCCTGTGACGCAGGACGCATGCATCACAACTCTGGAAGTGAGTCATATCACTTGTTACGGCTAGCAGTGACAAATATGGAACTGGACATTGACCATTTCATTAGCCAAAAGCAGGCCCATAGTTCCCATTGAAATACTGGTCAGTTTGTTAATTTAAATTTACTTGTTCTTTATTTTAAATATTGTATTTGTTCCCGTTTTGTTTTTTTACTTTAAAATAAGATATGTGCAGTGTGCATAGGGATTTGTTCATAGCTTTTTTATACTCCGGCCCTCCAACGGTCTGAGGGACAGTGAACTGCCCCCTGTGTAAAAAGTTTGGGGATCCCGATATAGACAGAAAAGGGGCCCTCAAGCCCCTCAACGAAATCTTCTGAGCATGGCTTTTAAGGTATAATGGCCAAGAAAGGAATAGAAAAGGCAAATAGAGCCCAAAAGAGATCAGGAAAATACCAGCTCTTGGCACACACCCTTAAAGGCTCCAGGGCCCTGAAGGGGCTTCATAGGATTCTATCAGGGCCCTGCTTCAAGAATGGAAAGAAAGGTCATTAAGCTAAAGCCTGCCAAACTTCTCAGCCCCCACCAGGGACATGCCTTTGCTGTAGGAAAAAGGGACACTAGAAGGTAAACTGCCCCCTTTCTTGAGGGTTCAGTCTCTTCCAGTCCTGCTCCAGCTACTTGTGACCTGACCTTGCCCGGCCTCCTGAGACTTGCTACTGAAGGCTAAAGGTGCCCAGGGCCGTTGGCCCCATCTCACATCACCTTGGACGAGCCTAGGGTAATTCTTCCAAGTAGCAGGTAAACTGATCTCATTTCTTGTAAACCTGACGGCCATTTACTATACCTTGCCTAATATTCAGGCTTTATTTATCCCTTGAAGATCTCTGTTGTGTGCTGGGGTCCAGCCCCGGGGGGAATCCAGGGGTCCCACAGGAAGAGACGGTGTCGGCACGAATCAAGTGAGAGAGCTGAATTCTTTTCTTTCTCTTTATTCTCTAGTTAGCATTTACTGCCAGGCATCTCTGCCAAATGCTGGTCTAGCTTTCTTTTTATGCACACACACTAAGTTACAATCACATGGTATTCAGAATACATTGATTAATCATTGTTTTTGTTTCACTATGGTTACATTTTCTAGGTAACAGTTAATTCATTTCTATAAACTATAAATCAGGTGGTAAGTCATTCAAAGACAATTATACAATAACTTGAACAACAATAACAATATTGGTACAAATTTCCAAAAGGTCAGTACTGATTAATAACTCTAACTTGTCTAGGATTCTATTGTCTAGTCAAATTTTATTTATTTACTATATTCTTACACTAATTAAGTTCTAACTTTATTTTTCTCAGAGTGTTCCACCACCTGCAGGTCAGGTATGCAAGAAGAAAGGAAAGTTTCTTTACTCTACCACATGAAAAGGCTAGGGAGGTAAAGTGATGAATTAAGTGAAGACTGAAAGGTGTTCTGTGTATAGTTACTGTTTCCTACCTATTCATAAGTCACAATCTATTCTTTCTAACATGATTAATAAGAAGAAATTCTCCTACAAACTTAACCCTTTATGAGGGATATCATAGCCAGCCCCTTATGTCTATGAGCCCAGTTCAAGAGGCTTACAGGCTTTTCTGTGGAACTCACATCCTCTGTCTCATTTCCAAAGAAATTACTACGAATCTACAGGGAAAGCACGGTACTATTATCCCTGTGCCATAAATGATAGCACACACCCAGAAAAGGGGGGATATAAGGCCAGATTAATTCAAAAAGGTCAAAGGGGGAAATATCGTTGTGCCTTTCCTTTGCGGTGACTTTGTCAACCCGCAGCCATTTGGCAGCCATTGATTTTCACTGCGGTAACTTTGTCAACCAGCAGCCGTTGGTCTTCTCTGCTGTGACTTTGTCAATCAGCAGTTTTTGATCTTCTTCTGCTGTGACCTTGTCAGCCAGCAGTTGTGGGTCTTCTCCTGCTGTGACCTTGTCAGCCAGCAGTTGTAGATTGGCTCCCAACAGTTGTGGGTATTGACAGTCTTATTTTCTGTTACTTTGTTTAATGTATAGTCTCTCCTTTATTCCTCTTGTCTCAATGCCTCATGCCTATTTTAGGCTGAGACCTGTTCCTAATTCCAGCTATAAGCAGTGGTCAATAGGATTTGGACTCTAGCTGCAGAGTGTGGAAATGTGACCACAATTCCAGTGCCTTGTGGACTTTTCCCAAATATGTGTAAGTCCTGCTCTTTGGAACATTTCTCAGACTGAAGTGAGATTGGGTTACATTTACAAATAATATAAAACAATAATGGTGTCAACATGGACTTAGTGAAATTACATTAACATGTTAAGGACATTTAAGACAGTAAAAATTTTATTTTGAATCCTATTATATTGATTAGAACTTTGTTTGATAATCTAGTGGGCTTTGGTCACTTTATTGTATTAGAACACTTGTAGAGTATTTGTTAACATTAGCTATTTTAATTTTATTGTTTATTTTATATTTTTCCAGTCTGCCTCAAAATCAGAACATAGGAATTCAAATGAGTAGAAAGATGCCACCCAAAACCAGAGGGGTTTTTAAGACCCTTATTGTTGTGGACCATTAATGGCAGGAAGCCATTATAGATTCGAGGCTTGGCAGGGGGCTAAGTTCTCCCCCCTCCATCTCCATATTTGGCTTTGATGCTGAGTATTTGTACCCACTCCACTTGCTTCCTAGGGTTGCAGGAAGCAATATACATGCCCTGCCTCTGACTCTTTGTTTGTTTCAGATGTTTGTAAATTTCACTAATGTATCCTGTTTTTGCCTTGGGAGAGTTCTTGTCTTAGCCTTTGATGTGCAAGTTTGTATCAGGGTCCTTGATTTGCATAGGTCTATATAATAAAGCAAACTGGGGCTATGAGGCACTCAGATACTGCCAGGCAGTTTGAAGAGTCCTCCTGGTCCCATCAGTTTTGTTCTGACAAAGTGTATTTCCTTAATTCCGCACCGTTATTTGGAGCTGCGCTGGTCTGCAGCAGGTGGCGCCTGAACAGAAGACTTGAGTATGAGTACGAGGAAACTAAAACTGAAGGAAGGTGACGGAACTCCCCAAAGTGAAGTGCGCACAGTGAGTAAAGAAAGTTTTGGGGGAAAGTGTAGTTGGGAGTAAAAGATTATGGGACAGATAGGGTAAAAATTAAGGGACCTTTATGTAGAAAAGTTTCCGTATGAAGACAAATCATTGTCTGAAGAGTATCAGGGTGAGCCAGAAACAGAGGGATGTGAATATGAGGATAACTTGGAGTCTGAGGATGACAGGGGGGATGAAAAATCTGTGGCTATGGCTGCCTTAGCCGCGGGGCCTCCGCTGCCCTCAGCTCCTTCCTACATTCAACCCTTTGCTCCTCCGTTCCCTTATCAGGCTGATTACCAGGCTCGAAATGTAGGGGAAACAATGAATGATGGCTTTACCCATTTTCCTGTTGTAGAAATACAGGATGATATGGGGAGACTAGTGCAAGAACATGAACCTGTACCTTTTAGAACTCTGAAAGAGCTTAAACTTGTTTGTGTTCAGTATGGGCTTACTGCCCCTTTTTCACTTGGTTTATTAGATACTATTAGGGCAAAGGCTCTTCCCCCAAATGACTGGAAGGTGATTGCTTGTGCTTGGCTGTCTGGGGGTAATTATTTGCTGTGGAAGTTGGACTTTCATGAAGGGGCTGTTGAGGTAGGAGAAATATCTCAGCATAGTCAACCTGAGCCACCAGTTACAGTGAATATAGAATTTGAGAATGGTTAGGAGATTCAGGTATTAAGAAAGTTACAGCTTTTCCTGTCCTGATCTGATTTTCTTTAATGTTTTGGCTATGATCTTCTGAACTATCATTTTGTTTTTCTTGTTCTTTGCCTGGAGGTTGAGGCAGGGGACCTGTGTTGGATCTGACTATGGAAAATATCCCAGCAGCTGCCGAGAGCAAATTTTCTCGGGGAGATTTTGTTTAGTCACATCCTTCAGTCCCTCTTTCAGAAAATGCCCTGACTAATATCAGGCAGGCATCTTTCTAATCTGGATGTGCTCTGAAATCCCGGGTTTCTCTCTGGTTTGTCTGGTTCATCTAATTCTTGTTTCTGTTTAGTCTTCGTTTAATGTTGTCAAAATGTGTCTATTTTTAAGGCCTGAATTAAGTTTGTTTTTGCATGCAAAGGTTGGAAATGCTGGCTCTAATATTTAGAAAAAATAAAATGTTTTTAGAACTTGTAACAAGTGCTCATTTTAATTTAAATAGAATAGAATGTAGATCCTTAAGACTTACTGATTTGGTTAGTGCATTGTGAGGTGTGTTCAGAGTTAGGAGCCAAATAGCAACTTAAGTATTAGGAAACTCTTGCAAATCTTCTTTGTCATGCTCTTTTTTATTTTAAGTTTTTTGAATACTGACATACAGGGTCATTCAGCAGCAGAGAGACTCTGGAACCCTGCAAGGAAAGCCTTCCCTGAAGTGCGATGGAGGGACCCGCTCACAGGAATCTGGCAAGGGCCAGACCCTGTTCTCTTATGGGGCCGAGGATATGTGTGTGTTTTTCCTAGGTCTGCTGAAGCTCCTCGGTGGATCCCTGAATGACTTGGTGAGACACCATGATTCTAGATGAGAGACTCACTTCACAAGAGCAATTGTATGAGGCTTATTTTACTATGCTCTCTTCCTTTTTTCAATTATTATCTAAATTTTTTTTAATGTTTTAGATCATTTTATTTCTTTCCTGCTCCATTGCCTGAAAAGAGGGCGAAAGGAGGGCCTGATGTGGGTATTGCTGAACATAAATCTCATACTGCCGTCTTGAGATTTTTCGAGAGAGATCTCTGTTTAATATATATCCCTATTACGTTCCTATTAAAGTAGCCCTACTTAAGATCAAGCAGGCATAGTTTAATCTCTAAAACCCCGGGTTTCACTCTTGATTTGTGTGATTGTATGTGAAGTCTTTGTTTAATGTCTAAGTGTCTTTGTTTATAAGGCCTGAATTAAGTCCTTACATGAAAAGTAATAATGATAATAATTTTGGAAGTGCCGGCTCTAGTACTGAAAACAAAATGGGGATAATTTCATTTCCCTACATAAATATAATTTTGTTTGGAATAAGTAAAGCGCGCTCATTTTGGATCCAAAAGACTTGCTGGTTTGGCCAGGCTGCTCCAGGCCGCAAGTGAAAGGCTTGAAGCAGCATAAATTTACATAATAAAAGTGTAAAGATTTTTTTTACTATAGGGGAATAATGAAGATCACACTGGGATTTTTCAGTTTTGATATGTACTATTTAAGGTGCCTATTAATTAATATTAAGGGGGTGTTTTGATAAGTGTGGGAATGTTGCTTGAAGGTGCATTTACTCTATTTTTGTTAAAAGTTAACAAAGTCAAGAATTTCTTGCAATATTTGAAGTCAAAATATTGTAAAGTGTGCTTAACATTTGCTTGAAGATTCGATTGTAAATAATAAGAAAGGGGGGGGAGTCATGTCCTGGAGCTCCTGCAGGTCTACCCTGTTACACTTTTTACTTCAAAGTTTCTTTTGAATGCTGATGTACAAGAGATGCCAAATTTTTTGTCCTGCAAACTGTTACCCCTTTTTAATTTTTATTTGATTCCAGCTAATAACACTGTTTTGTTCTTTTCTGAATAGCTCCAGATATACAGGCATATAGGGACTCTCAAGCCCCTCAGCAAGATCTTCTGAGCATGGCATTTAAGGTACCAAGAGGCCGAAAAAGCCCAAAGGAGATCAGGTAAAATACTAGCTCTTGGCATATGCCCTCAGAGGCTCCAACGCTCCAACTGGAACTTCATCAGGGCCCTGCTTCAATAGTGGAAAGGATGGTCATTTGAGCCAAAGCCTGCCAGGCTTACATGCCTTTGCTGTGAGGAAGAAGGGACACACTGGAAGGTAGGCTTCCCCCTCACTCGTCTAAGGGAGGGTTCAGTCTCTTCCAGCCCTGCTCCAGCCACCTGTGACCTAACCTTGCCCAGAATACTGGGATTTGCCACTGAAGGCTAAAAGGTGTCCAGGGCCGTCGGCCCCATCTATGACACTGTGGATGAGCCTGGGGTATTTCTTCCAAGTAGCCGGTAGACTGGTCTCATTTACACAAGGGCCATTTAACTATGTCTTGCCTGAATATTCAGGTTTTTTATTCTTCCCTCGAAGATCTCTGTTGTGGGTATTGATAGACCTGTTTTCTGCTGCTTTGTTTAATATATAGTCTTTCCTTTATTCCTCCTGCCTCAATGCCCCACTCATATTTTAAGCTAGGACCTACTCCTAATTCAGAGTTCCTTTTTTCCTTTTTTGCCAACTTACAAATTTACCTCTGCCACCCAGCTTAGTGTATCCCAAGGTTCTCCTCACCACCCCATGGCTGTAAAGCTCCAGTATAGGCCCCCTGGGTTCATCTTTCCAGTTTAAAGAAAACGGAAGCTCTGTCTTCATGCGTGCTGCGAATGGCTTTTCCAGTCTACCTGGGTCATCACCAGCTAGAAGCAGCGGTCATTGGGACTTTGATGCTAACTACAGAGTGTGGAAGTGTGACGGCAATTCCAGTGCCATGTGGACTTCTCCTGAATGTGGACTTTTCCTGGACTTCTGCTCCTGTGACAGTTTTTGATGGACTGAACTAGGGTTGGGTTGCATTTGCAGAGATTTGGAATGGTGTTGGTGCCAACTTGGACTTGGTGAACACTTTACGGACATTAGTCTTTTATAGATTCTTATTGTATTAGCTTAAAGAGTTTGCTTAAAGGCTTTAATCACTGTGATGTATTAGTATACTTGTTTTGGGGTATCTGTTAGCATTGGCTATACTAATTTTGTGTTTGTTCTGTATTTTTTCCGTCTGCCTCCAAATTAGAAAATCAGATTAAGTGCAAATCTCAGCACACAAATTAAAATAAAAAAGAAAAGGGGGATATGTTGTGGACCATTAATGGCAGGAAGCCATTATAGATTCGAGGCTTGGCAGGGGGCTAAGTTCTCCCCCCTCCATCTCCATATTTGGCTTTGATGCTGAGTATTTGTACCCACTCCACTTGCTTCCTAGGGTTGCAGGAAGCAATATACATGCCCTGCCTCTGACTCTTTGTTTGTTTCAGATGTTTGTAAATTTCACTAATGTATCCTGTTTTTGCCTTGGGAGAGTTCTTGTCTTAGCCTTTGATGTGCAAGTTTGTATCAGGGTCCTTGATTTGCATAGGTCTATATAATAAAGCGAACTGGGGCTATGAGGCACTCAGATACTGCCAGGCAGTTTGAAGAGTCCTCCTGGACCCATCGGTTTTGTTCTGACAAAGTGTGTTTCCTTAATTCCGCACCATTATTTGGAGCTGTGCTGGTCCGGGCACCTTATTGCCAAAGGTTTATTCAAAACCAATTAGGAAAAGATTTTGCCAACAGGAAAGAAATAATTAGAAAAGCCAGACTTAGAATCTATTACAGAAGACATAATATCTGAATGTTTGGTTTATGTCCAAGTGAATACTAAACAAAATAAGGGAATTGTAAAAAGAAAAGAAACAGGGAGAAAAGAGCTTTCCCAAGTAAACATTTAGAAATAGACTTTAATAAAATAATTGACAGGTAGGTAAAAGCTTTTCCTACTAGAAGTGGGGCCACAGTGACAGTTGTTAGAAAGTTGCTATATAGAATTCTTTCCAGGTTTTGCTTGCCCATTCTAGTGTTGGGCCTACATTTGTGTCCAGAGTCTCACAGCTAATAGGATCTACAGGTTACTCAGCAAACTGTTCAGGAGACTGTCTGAGAGGCACTTCCAGAAATGCCAGGAGAACCAGTACATCCTTTTCAGCCTAGGGACTCAGTCTGGGTCAAGAAGTACATCATCCAAGGACTGACTCCCTCGTGGACGGATCCACACACCGTCATGATGCTGACTACTCCCACTGCTGCCAAGATAGAAGGCATGCCCTACTCCAACCACAAACCGGAAGCTGGTTGGTCTATGTACGGCTGATACATGAAGAAACTCACTAAGGACTCCTTTTTAATCAGACTTTGGGGAAAAGGGAAACTAGGGTAAAACAAAAAAACAGCTTAATTGTCACTAAATATGATAGGTTTTAAAATTAAGAATTCTGACTAAAAGTATATTGTTATAAAAGCCAGTTAATTTTATGTAAGTTACAAAAGATTTAAGCAGTTTATAGAAAATTAATCAATAACATTTGTTTCTTTAATAAATTATATTGCTATTTAAAAAAAAATCTGTTTGAGCATGACTTGAGGTGGCACAGTAGATAAAGCATTTACCTGGAATGCTAAGGCTGCCAGTTATAATCCCTGGGCTTGCCCTGTCAAAGCACATATGAGAAGCAACTACTGCCTGACGAGGCAGTGGCACAGTAAATAGAGCCTCAGACTGAGACACAGAGGACCCAGGTTCAAAACCCAGAGGTCACCAACTTCAGCACAGGCTTATATGGCTTGAGCATGGGCTTACCAGCTTGAGCACGAGGTTTCTGGCTTGAGCATGGGATCATAGACATGACCCCATGGTCACTAGCTTGAGCCCAAAGGTTGCTGGCTTGAAGCCCAAGGTCACTGGCTTGAGCTCAAGGTCACTGGCTTGAGCAAGGGGTCAATCACTCTGCTGTAGCCCCCTGGTCAAGGCACATATGAGAAAGCAATCAGTGAACAACTAAGGTGCTGCAATGAAGAATGATGCTTCTCATCTCTCTCCCTTCCTGTCTGTGTGTCCCTATCTGTCCCTCTCTCTGACACTCTCTCTGTCTCTATCAAAATAAATAAATAAATAATAAATAGGAAGCAACTACTACATGTAGATGCTTCCAGCTTTTACCCCTCTTTCTCACTCTCCCTCTCTTTCTCTCCCCCTTCTCTAAAAATCAATAAATAAAATCTAAAAAAGAAAAGTAAAAATCTGTTTGAAAAAATGACAGAAAACTTTCCTAACTTTAATGAAGGAAATAGACATACAAGTCCAGTAAGTGCAGAGAGTCCCATACAAGATGAAACAAAAGAAGTCCTCATCAAGACACATCATGATTAAAATGCTGAAAGTTAAAGACAAAGAGAGAATCCTAAAAGCAGCAAGAGAAAAGCACTTAGCTTCAAGGGAGCTCTCGTAAGACTGTCAGCGGATTTCTCTCTCTCTCTTTTTTTTTTTTTTGTATTTTTCTGAAGTTGGAAACGGAGAGGCAGTCAGACAGACTCCCACATGCACCTGACCGGGATCCACCCGGCATGACCACCAGAGGGCAATGCTCTGCTCATCTGGGGTGTTGCTCTGTTGCAACCAGAGCCATTCTAGCGCCTGAGGCATAGGCCACAGAGCCATCCTCAGCGCCTGGGCCCACTTTGCTCCAATGGAGCCTTGGCTGCGGGAGGGGAAGAGAGAGACAGAGAGGAAGGAGGGGGGAGGGGTGGAGAAGCAGATGGGTGCTTCTTCTGTGTGCCCTGTCCGGGAATCAAACCCGGGACTCCTGCACGCCAGGCCGATGATCTACCACTGAGCCAACCGGCCAGGGCGTCAGCGGATTTATCAACAGAAACTTGGCAGGCCAGAAGGGATTGGCAAGAAATATTCAAAATGGCCTGACCAGGTGGTGGCACAGTGGATAGAGTGTCGGTCTGGGACGTGGAGGACCCAGGTTCAAAACCCCAAGGTCATCAGTTTGAGCGCAGGCTCATCTGGTTTGAGCAAGGCTCACCAGCTTGAGCCCAAGGTCGCTGGCTTGAGGAAGGGGTCACTCGGTCTGCAGTAGCTCCCCAGTCAAGGCACATATGAAAAAGCAATCATTGAACAACTAAGGAGCCACAATGAAGAATTGATGCTTCTCATCTCTCTCCCTTCCTGTCTGTCTGTCCCTATCTGTCCCTCTCTCTAACTCATTCTGTCTCTGTCAGAAAAAAGAAAAAATACAAATTGATTGGTTGTAATGGAACAGTCATAGTACAGCATAGGGAATATAGCCAATAATATTCTAATACTTAATTTCAACAAGTTGATTTAAATGAAATACAATTTTACAAATAATAAGAAAATATTTTTTAAAAAGGTTAAAAATTAAATCACAACACAGAAGAATATTTATCATATTAAAAAAGGTTTAGGCCCTGGCCGGTTGGCTCAGTGGTAGAGCGTCGGCCTGGTGTGCAAGGGGTCCTGGGTTCGATTCCCGGCCAGGGCACACAGGAGAAGTGCCCATCTGCTTCTCCACCCCTCCCCCTCTCCTTCCTCTCTGTCTCTCTTTTCCCCTCCAGCAGCAAGGCTCCATTGGAGCAAAGATGGCCCGGGCGCTGGGGATGGCTCCTTGGCCTCTGCCCCAGGCGCTGGAATGGCTCTGGTCGCAACAGAGTGGCGCCCCGGAGGGGCAGAGCATCGCCCCCTGGTGGGCGTGCCAGGTGGATCCCGGTCAGGCGCATGCAGGAGTCTGTCTGACTGTCTCTCCCCGTTTCCAGCTTCGGAAAAATACAAAAAAAAAAAAAAAAAAGAAAAAAAAGAAAACAAAAGTTTATATCTGAATTTATAAAGAAACTCCTATAAATCAATAAAGTATTAACCTGATAGGAAAATGAACAAAAGATCTGATGAGGCATTTTACAAATTAAGGATATACAAATAGTGCATAGAAATCTGCTCAATCTCATTAATTATTTAGAAAATGCAAATGAAACCTTTATGAGCTTCATTTCTTTCAGTCAACAAATATGATATTTATTAAAGTATACTATGTGCAAGGTACTGCTCTAAGCTCTAGGAATGCAACAATGAACAAGACAGACAAAATCCCTGCCCTTGTGAAGTTTAGATTCCCATGGGAAAAGGCAGTAAGGAGTGGTATTAAGTGCTCTGGAGAAAAATGAAGCCATGACGGCAAATAGGGAGTGGAAGAGGCATGTCAAATTTTAAAAAGGATGGTCTGGGCCTGACCAGGTGGTGGCGCAGTGGATAGAGCGTCGAACTGGGATGCGAAGGGCCCAGGTTCGAGACCCCAAGGTCACCAGCTTGAGCACGGGCTCATCTGGTTTGAGCAAAGTTTGGGCCCAAGGTCACTGCTCGAACAAGGGGTTACTCGGTCTGCTGAAGGCCCACGATCAAGGCACATATGAGAAAGCAATCAATGAACAACTAAGGCGTCACAATGAAAAACTGATGATTAATGCTTCTCATCTCTCTCCGTTCCTGTCTGTTCCTATCTATCCCCCTCTCTGACTTTCTGCTCTGTAAAAAAAAAATAAATAAATAAAATAAAATAAAAAGGATGGTCTAGGGCCCTGCCGGTTGGCTCAGTGGTAGAGCGTCGGCCTGGTGTGCGGAAGTCCCGGGTTCGATTCCCGGCCAGGGCACACAGGAGAGGCACCCATCTGCTTCTCCACCCCTCCCCCTCTCCTTCCTCTCTGTCTCTCTCTTCCCCTCCCGCAGCCAAGGCTCCATTGGAGCAAAGATGGCCCGGGCACTGGGGATGGCTCCTTGGCCTCTGCCCCAGGCGCTAGAGTGGCTCTGGTTGTGGCAGAGCGACGCCCCGGATGGGCAGAGCATCGCCCCCTGGTGGTCATGCCCGGTGGATCCGGGTCGGGCACATGCGGGAGTCTGTCTGACTGCCTCCCCGTTTCCAGCTTCAGAAAAATACAAAAAAAAAAAAAAAGAAACAGTTAAAAAGGATGGTCTGGGAGTGCCTCTGAGAGAACCTGACAACTGAGTAAAGGCCTGAAGGAGGTGAAAGAGCAAACCTTGGGGGTAAAAAGTGGAAGAACTTTCCAGGCAGAAGAAAGAATAAGTGTGAGGTCACGAGTAACACTATGGAAGCCAAAGTAACTGGAGCAGAGGCTATTTTCCATATACCAGGCAAAACTTGAAAGGCAAATGCTGGTGGGGATATGGAGTAACATTAACTCTGTACACAGCTGATGGGAAGGCATATGGTAATAATCACCTTGGAAAACTATTTGTAACTTCCAGCACTACTCTTCTAAGTATGTAGCCTAGAAAAATTTACTTGTGAACATGAGTACCAGAATATAGATACAAAATGTTCATAGCAGCACTAATTTTTTAATAGCAAAATTAAAAGTCTTCTTGATTTTAATACCATTTTCACTGACAGAAGAAAGGCAAAATAGAGGGTATGTTCACATAATGGACAACTTTAGAAAATATATAAAATGAACTCCAGCTACATGTATTTTCATGGATGAATATAGGAATATAATATCAACTAAAAAATAAAATAAAATCAAGTTGCAGAAGAATACCTGCATTATGATTCTGTTAATTTAAAGTTTTCATACATGCAAACACATTGTTTATGAACATGTACATAATGGGAAAACATATTTTAATTTTAGAGATTAAGAAATCAAAAAGCCAGAATAGGGAAGTTTAGGAAGTGCTTTGGGATAAGTAGGAGTGGCATATAAGGGGCTTCAAAAGCATTATTAATGATCTCTTACTTCAACCAAGTGGGAAGTACATGGCATTAATTTCATACTTATGATTTTATCATACAAATATATGCAATATCTTTTGAGTACTTGAAGTATTGTATTTAAATTTAGAAAACTTCAATTATATAATACTGTATTATAAACTATATCAACAGGTTTTAAATTCTCTCCCCCCACATTCTTCATCTGCTAGCTGAAAGTTTATATCCTTTTACTAACCTTTCCCTATTTCCTCTACCCCTAAACACCTGACAACCACTTTTCTATTATTTCTATGAGTTTGAGGTTTTTTTCCTTTTATTGATTAAATTGTTGGGGTTACACTGGTTAACAAAATTATACAGGTTTCAGATGCACAATTCTACAACACATCATCTGTACATAGTGTTGTGTGTTCACTACACCTAGTCAAGTCTTCATCCATCATTCTTTTTTTATTCCACTAGTAAAGTGATATCACAATATTGCTCTTTAACATGTATGAAATCCTTAGCCTAAACAATAAGCAAGCATTGCAAAAATTTGTATTTTAATCATTCCATAAGGTTTGAAATATAGACAGCCTTAAACTTTCTTTTCCTTTTTTTTTTTTTTTTTTTTTAATCAGAAAATACCGAATCTCATGCCTGACCAGGCAGTGGCGCAGTGGTTAGAGCATCGGACTGGGATGCAGAGGACCCAGGTTCAAGACCCTGAGGTCGCCAGTTTGAGCATGGACTCATCTGGTTTGAGCAAAGCTCACCAGCTTGGACTCAAGGTTGCTGGCTCAAGCAAGGGGTTATCGGTCTGCTGAAGGCTCCCAGTCAAAGCACATATGAGAAAGCAATCAATGAACAACTAAGGTGTCAATACGAAAACCTAATGATTGATGCTTCTCATCTCTATCTGTTCCTGTCTGTCTGTCCCTATCTATCCTCTCTCTGAGTCTCTCTCTGTCTCTGTAAAAAAAAAAAAAAAAAAAAAAAAAAAAAAAAAAAAAAAAAAAAAAAAAAAAAAGAGAGAGAGAGAAAGAAAGAAAGAAAATAATCTCTTTCAAATCTAGATTTAAAAAAGAAATAAAAGGTATCTTAGAATTCTTTTGCCATCTTGTGGTCTTTTATAGTATTGCTACTGAAAACGAAATGCTTCTGGCCGGCCTCGGAAAAAAATTTCAATTCCAATCTTAGGGCTGATATTTTTGTCTGCTTTTAAATTATTTTAATCACCTTCTATGGGCTCCTAAATGTATCAACATCTTCTTTTAAAAGTATGGTTACCGAAATTGGGTACAATCTAGTCTGTTACTGAAACACTAGACCAAGGCTGGTCATACCCAAAACCTTTCTAAGGAAAGCTGTGCCACCAAGCCACTGTGCTGAGGAAGGCTGGGTGCCTCTTCACAGTTGGAACATTCTCAAGACAGTTCTTTTTTTTTTTTTTTTAGAGACAGAGGGTCAGAGAGAGGGACAGACAGGGACAGACAGACAGGAACGGAGAGATGAGAAGCATCAATCATTAGTTTTTCGTTGCGCGTTGCAACATCTTAGTTGTTCATTGATTGCTTTCTCATACATGCCTTGACCAAGGGGCTTCAGCAGACCGAGTAACCCCTTGTTCAAGCCAGTGACCTTGGGCTCAAGCTGGTGAGCTTTGGCTCAAACCAGATGAGCCCACGCTCAAGCTGGTGACCTTGGGGTCTCGAACTTGGGTCTTCTGCATCCCAGTCCGACGCTCTATCCACTGCGCCACCGCCTGGTCAGGCAAGACAGTTCTTTATGCTGAATTCATTATGGGTTTCCTTAGTCTAATCTACTAACGCATTGCACCAAATCAGAATTCCTATTTCCTCACCTAAAGGCTGGTCTCAAAGATATTTCCTCTTCCCCTCCTCTGGCTGACACTGGGGTGATAAGGCAAGTGCAGGTCCCAGGGAAACACTTCAGGTGAGGGTTAGAGGGGGAGACTGATGAGTCCCTTAAACACAAGTCTACTTACTCACAAACTCCCTGATGTTCAGAAGTGTGAGCCCAACTGAAATATCAGCAAGAACTTAAGTACGCCTGGCCAGGCGGTGGCGCAGTGGATAGAGCGTTGGACTGGGATGCAGAGGACCCAGGTTCGAGACCCTGAGGTCGCCAGCTTGAGCGCGAGCTCATCTGGTTTGAGCAAGAGCCCACCAGCTTGAACCCAAGGTCGCTGGCTCCAGCAAGGGGTTACTCAGTCTGCTGAAGGCCCACAGTCAAGGCATGTATGAGAAAGCAATCAATGAACAACTACTAAGGTGTTGCAAGGTGCAATGAAAAACTAATGATTGATGCTTCTCATCTCTCTCAGTTCCTGTCTGTCTGTCCCTGTCTATCCCTCTCTCTGACTCACTCTCTGTCTCTGTAAAAAAATAAATTAAAAAAAAATAACTTAAGTACAACCACCTTGTCTGCTCTTATGCCTTGCTTGTAGTCAAAATAATCTTTGTAAAGTCCTTAAATATTTATTCAAATACAGCATACACAGTTCTGTGCAACCATTCCCAAAGACTAAGTTACCAGTTCCTCTAATGCTTCTTCTCTAGGACCTTTTATTATTTCTTCTTTTTATTTCCTCCAGTGTTCTCAACCTCAGACAGTTTCTCCTAACCCCTGCCCCACCCACTATGTTGACTCAATAAATCAGGAACTACTGGCATTTAAGGGTTGATGGCCAGATATACTAAAAATCCTGTAATATGCGAGACACTCTTTTAAAAGAGTCCTGTGCAGTTGATAAGAAAACCATTATTGTTCGTCCACTTGTCTGGCCTCTTGAATTATGCATAACTCTTCTTTTTAAATGTTTTTTCTTTTAAAGAGAGAAGGAAGGTAGAGAAAGAGAGATGAAGAGAGAGGAACATTATTTATGCATTCGTTGGTTGATTCTTGTATGTGCCCTCACTGGGGATCAAACTCATAACCTTGGCATATTGGGACAATACTCTAATCAACTGAACTACCCAGCCAGGGCCACATAACTGTTCTTTTTAATTGTTCAGTAATACCCTTAAATTATTCACACACTGAACCCAGAGGTTGTTATAGGATAGACCAGGGATAGTCAACCTTTTTATACCTACTGCCCACTTTTGTATCTCTATTAGTAGTAAAATTTTCTAACCACTCACCAGTTCCACAGTAATTGTGATTTATAAAGTAGGGAAATAACTTTACTTTATAAAATTTATAAAGCAGAGTTACAGCAAGTTAAAGCATATAATAATAATTACTTACCAAGTACTTTATGTTGTATTTTCGCTAAGTTTGGCAGAATAAATCTTTATAAAACAACTTACTATAGTTAAAAATCTATCTTTTTATTTATACTTTGGTTGCTCCACTACAGCCCACCTTGACAGCTGGAACGCCCACTAGTGGGCGGTAGGGACCAGGTTGACTACCACTGGGATAGACTATATACTCACAAAGTATAAGTGGGGAAAATGACATTAGTAGTCCCTTGCACCTATTTAACAATTTATTTTATTTTTTACCTACATGAATTAGTTGATTTTGAATAATTTAATTGATGCAATTCCACTGTATCTATTCCTCTACCTACCCATTATTTTAAATTTATTTTTCAATCACAGTTGACATACAATACTATAGTTTCAGGTATGCAATATAGTGCTTAGACATTTACTATATATACTTTACAAGAGATAACCCCAATAAGTCTAGAACCCACCTGGTACCAAATAGTTATTACAATATTATTGACTCTGTTCCCTATACTAGAATTTACACCTCTGTGAATGTTATACATCTTAATTCTTCCTACCTTTTCACTCATCCTCCCAATACCCCTTCTTTACCCATTTTTTTTTCCTGGTTTTGTTGAGGTTTTTTCTTAATTTATTTTTTCCTCTACCCATTTTTTAAACATGCTGTTTTGACTTATTAAACCTTGTTTATTAGTAGTAGAATAATAATTTTCTGAAATCATTCTATATTAGTACAAAAGGCTCTATCTCATTCTTTTTAACTACTGCAGAATTTTATTTCATTTTATGAAGATATCCTAGCATTAACTTAACCAGTTTTTGTTAAGGGATTTTAAACCAAAGTGTATTATAATCAGATGTACATTTTGAAAAGGTCACCCTGGCTGATGATTACTAGTATCTAGTATCCATTTATTGTGGAGAACGGCTTGAAGGTTTGCAATAGTTTATGCAGGATACCAGTGAGAGGATACTACCATGGCGTTCCTGTTAAGCAAAAATTTATTTTAATTGTTGATCTCTAATAATTCCCCACAGGGCTAAATCTTAGAAGGAAGGGAGGGGGGAAATAAAAGAAGGGAGGAAAATAAGAGGGGAGAGAGGAAAAGAGGGAGGAAGGGAGAGAGAGAAATGGTACAGGGAAAGAGGGAAGGAGGGAGGAAAGTTTTTTGAGAAATACGACATACATACAGGGAAAAAGAAAAAAACAAAACTGCATAACTTAGTAATTCATGACATAAATAAATGTCTGTATAACTGTCACCCAGGCCAAGAAATTAAACATTAATGGTCCTGGCCAGTTAGTTTAATTGGTCAGAGTATCATCCCAATATGCCAAGTTTGTTAGTTGGATCCCTGTTCAGGACAGATACAAGAAGCAACCAACGAGTGCATAAAAAAATGGAATAAGAAATCAATGTTTCTCTCTCTCTCTCTCTAAAATCAATAAATAAAAAAGATATTAAACATTAAGAAGACCCTCATATGCCTCTTCTCAATCATGTTCCCTTTTTTTTTTACAGAGACAGAGAGAGAGTCACAGAGAGGGATAGATAGGGACATACAGAAAGGAATGCAGAGAGATGAGAAGCATCAATCATCAGTTTCTTGTTGCAGCACCTTAGTTGTTTGCTTTCTCATATGTGCCTTGACCGTGGGCCTTCAGCAGACTGAGTAACCCCTTGCTCAAGCCAGCAACCTTGGGTCCAAGCTGGTGAACTTTTTGCTCACACCAGATGACCCCATTCTCAAGCTAGCGAGCTCAGGGTCTTGAATCTGGGTCCTCTGCATCCCAGTGCAACACTCTATCTACTGCACCATTGCCTGGTCAGGCAATTATGTTCCCTCTTTTCCTCCCCTTCAAAAGCCTACTATTATGGGCTTGTTATGATCATCACTACTTTGCTTTTCATTACAGTTTTATCACCAAATATTGCATTCCTAAACATTTTAGTTTCTCTACTTTTGAACTTTTTATAGAAATACAATTACTGTATATAATTTGTATTCTCTTGTATATAGTTTCTTTCACTCAATATTATGTTTGTGAAATTCACCTCTATATATGGTTTTATTTTCATTGTTCATTTGTAATTGGTGTACAATATTCCATTGATTAAACATACTGTAATTTATCTGCTCTTTTGTTGGAGGATAGATAGGTGGTTTCCAATTTGGAACAATTATATATAATGACACTATGAACATTCTCATGCACATTACTTACTATACATGTGCATGTTTCTGTTGAGTATACACTAGGAGACTAAATGTTCCAGTTGGCCTAAAACTCTCCCAGTTTTAGCATTGAAAGTCCCATGGCTAGGGCTTCCTGTCAAGATGGCAGAGTTGGTAAAAGCAGCACTTGCAACCTCCCATGACCACAATAAAATTACAACTCAACTACAGAAAAACCATCACTAAGAACCACCTGAAATCTAGTTGAACAGAAGTCCTATAACTAAGGATAAACAGAAAATGCCATGTCAAGACTGATAGGAAGGCTGGAGACAAGGAATGGGTTGGTCCCACACTACATGTGGAGGGTGTTTACCTGAAGAAACCCAAGAGTAATTCAAAAAGACATATGACTCCATATGTTCATTGCAGCATTACTTACAATAGCTGCAGTGGATAGAGCTTGACCAGTGATGGCACTGAAGTCCCAGGTTCAAAACTTCGAGGTCCTCATTTGAGCATGGGCTCATCAGGCTTGAGAACAGGCTTGCCAGCTGGGGAGCATGGGGTCTCTTGCTTGAGCGTGGGATCATCAAATGATCCGAAAGTTGCTGGCTTAAGCCCAAGGTCGCTGGCTTGAGCAAGAGGTCACTGGCTCAGCTGGAACTCCCCAGTCAAGGTATATATGAGAAGCATATATGAACAACTAAAGTGATTCAACTATGAGTTAATGCTTCTCATCTCTCTCCCTTCCTGTTTCTCTCTCTCTCTCACTCTCTCTCTTTGTCAAAAAACAAAAAAAGAATTACTCTATGATCTAGCAATTCTACTTCTAAGTTTATCCTCAAGAAACTGATAGCAGGGACTTGAACAAATATTTGTCCACCAATGTTTATAGCAACATTATTTGTAGCAGCCAAAAGGTGAAGGAAACAGCCCAAATATTTATTCACATGTCAATGGATAAACAAAATGTGGTATTTACATACAACTGAATTTTATTTAATCTTTAAAAAGTATGAAATTCTGATACATGTTACAACATGTATGAACCCTGAAGACATTATGCAAAGTGAAAAGCCAGACATAAAAGGACAAGAATTGTATTATTCCACTTTTATAAGGAATCTAGAGTAGTCAAATTTAGAGGGAAAGAAAGTAAAATCGTGGTTATCTGGGGCTATAGGAAGGGAAGAATGGATAGTTACTGGTTAACAGGTACTGCATTTCATTTGGGAATAATGGAAAAGTTCTGGAAATGATAGTGGTGTTGGCTATACAACAATGTGAATGTGCTTAATGGCACCATACACTTAAAGATGATAAAATGGTAATTTCATGTTATGTACATATTACCACAATAAAAAATAATTGAACATACTGTAATATACTCAGACTTTTTTTTTTCTCAATGTGAGTAATCCACTCAATGTAAGTGGATTACTTACATTGAGTAACTAAGATGAGAATAACTCCTCTTAGCTAGTGTCAAAAGTAGATTTCTTTCTGATCAATTATTTCTGGAATGCCATATCTAACTGACTTCTCCTACAAATGCCCAAGTTATCACTATGTCACCTATTACCTCAACAATTAGTAGTTGTCATTTAAGGTAGTTAACTAACTGTAGCTACCACCCAGTCCCAATCAGCTGGGATTACAGTCCACAGTTCACCATAATATATACATATTTTATCCCAGACACCCAAAGCAATGGAAGGCAAGCAGGAAGGCATTAAAAGAGTTTGAAAATGTGTACAGGTTTCCTTGTACAAATCTAATGTAGACATAACTCAGTTATATAGAGAGGTGGTTTGCAAACTTGACATACATCTAAATCACCATAAGGTTTGTTAAAGCACAGGTTGCTGCTCATCCTACTCCACAAGAGTTTCTCTTTCTGTAGGTCTGGGATGGGCCCCAAATTTTGAACTTCCAACAAGTTCCCAGACAATGCTGAGAACTGCTGGCACCATACTTAAAAACCAATGAAAAGCATATTTAGAATCATAAACCCCACTGTATCTATCTTACCCCCAAAAAGGATCAATAAGGAGCAAGGAGAAGTATGAGAAGTGGAAAGTTGCTATCTTACCCCTTGACATTATCATTTCTTTAAATAAATATATTTTTTTCTCAACATTCAGCAAAATTAAAATTTAAACACCCAATTGGAGACTGAACTTTAGAGAGGAAAAAGGGGTATATTAATAATGACAATTCAATACCGGCACATTATTTAAGATTTAGGAAAACATTTTTTCCCTCCTTTTCTCTGTTTTCCTTGTACTAGTTGGGGAACTTTAGAAAAAAATTTTCTCTGGTCTAACGCTTTACTAGAGAGTCTTTAAGGCCTATAATTCTACAAAAATGCAACATACAGCAAGCAATTGAGAAGGCAGAGCCATTGCTGCATCAGAGGGGGGGGGGGGCGGGGGTAGCACCACCGGGGAGAAGAGGTACCAGGCTGCTTCTCATAGACAGCAGACAGCTATGCCCAAACCAAAGAATTTCAATGAGGCAACAACAGAAAACTCAGGAGTTATTACAAAACACAGCACAGCCTCTGATTCCTCACCTGAACAGAATCACTTGTCTAAACAGAGTCTGGTGGACCTCTGATTCTATCAGATCTTATGGGTATTATTTTAAATGGTTGCCCTGTAGCTTTAATAGGAAATTCTCACTGAAGATTCTACAGAAGGTGAGAGAAGGGTAAAGGGAAAAAAGTCTTATTGCATGATATGGGGCTGTCTAGTATGTACTTACAATGTTGAAATACATAAGCAGGAATTTTTTTTTTTTTTGCTTTTTTTTTTTTACAGAGTCAGAGAGAGGGATAGACAGGGACAGACAGACAGGAATGGAGAGATGAGAAGCATCAATCATCAGTTTTTTCTTGCGCATTGCAATACCTTAGTTGTTCATTGATTGCTTTCTCATATGTGCCTTGACCGCAGGCCTTCAGCAGACCGAGTAACCCCTTGCTCGAGACAGCGACCTTGGGTCCAAGCTGGTGAGCTTTTGCTCAAACCAGATGATCTCATGCTCAAGCTGGCGACCTCAGGGTCTCAAATCTGGGTCCTCAGCATCCCAGTCCGACGCTCTATCCACTGCACCACTGCCTGGTCAGGCATAAGCAGGAATTTTTATTTTTCATTTCATAAAACTAGCCACCATGAAACAAGCCAGCATAAAAATATGTTTAGTGCCTAAGTTAATGAAAAGTCCATAAAATTAATTAGAAAGATGTGACCACCATATTTTCATAGGCATGTTCCGTAAGGCTATAGGTAACATTTTACCTTTCACCTATGACAAGAGTCACAAACTCAAATACCTATTGGGGACAAGCTAGGAATATAAATAATTGAAGTGATCAAAATAAAAGTAAATTCAAATGAGAGAAATAAAATCAAGCATTATATTTAATGAACTATAATTTAGACATGTAACATAATACAAGCATTTATGATATTACAGATTATAAATTTGAAACTAAAAAAATAAAAACTAAGAAATAGAAACACTGGGCCTGATCTCTGGTGGTGCAGTAGATAAAATGTTGACCTGGAACGCTGAGGTCACAGGTCAAAATCCTAGGCTTACCTGGTCAAGGCACATATGGGAGTTGATGCTCCCTGCTCCTCCTCTACCTTCTCTCTCTCTCCTCTAAAATAAATAAATAAATTTTAAAAATTAAAAAAAAATAGTAACACTGAATTATTAAAGATTTATTGTAGCTCATAACTTTTCTATTTATTATTATTTTTTTTATTTTATTTTTTTACAGGGACAGAGAGTCAGAGAGAGGGACAAATAGGGACAGACAGGCAGGAATGGAGAGAGATGAGAAGCATCAATTATTAGTTTTTCGCTGTGACACCTTAGTTGTTCATTAATTGCTTTCTCATATATGCTTTGACCGTGGGCCTTCATCAGACTGAGTAACCCCTTGCTCGAGCCAGCGACCTTGGGTCCAAGCTGGTGAGATTTTGCTCAAGCCAGATGAGCCCACACTCAAGCTGGCGACCTTGGGGTCTCGAACCTGGGTCCTCCGCATCCCAGTCCGACGCTCTATCCACTGCGCCACCGCCTGGTTAGCTCATAACACCTTTAATCGAAAGCCAAAATCTTGACATTTTCCCTGTACCAAGATGTCAATATAGTTGCATGCAATGTGTAATACAGAATTCAGACCTAAATCCTTGAACTAAGAGCAGTAATTTTTAAAAAAAAATTTATTGATTGATTTTAGAGGGGATAGAGAGAGAGAGAAAGAGAGAGAGAGAGAGAGAGAGAGAAAGGCAGAGGGAGAACAGGAAGCATCAGCATGTAGTTGCTTCTTGCATATATCTTGACTGGGCAAGCTTGGGGATTCCAGGTCAATGCTTTATCCACTGCACCACCACAGGTCAGGCAAGCAGTAATTTTTTTTAACTGAGTTTCATAAGTGAACAATTCCTCTTAAATAGAGCCACTTTCAAACAACGATGAAATTTTTGCATAGTTGTTTTGAATTTAGGGTTATTCAAAGGTATTTGCAAAATTCTAGTGCTCTGATGTTATATTTAGTTTCTAATACGTTCTCTTGTAATTATCTGTTTCACACTATTGTTATTAACTGAGAAATTTTAGTTCATTTTCATAAAGTTTAAAATCAAAGAGCTTGCCTTGGAATTCCCAAGGCAGTCTTAAATTTTTTAAGTTTGGGAATGAAGTTAGGGCCATAATTTTCATTTCTAGAAACCAATTTCAGCACATGAAAGTGACCCAGATTATTTCTTTTGAAAGCAATCTAGATTAATCCTTACCCCCCAAAAATGTCAAAAAACATATATTTACAACAATGGGAGAACTGAATCATATAAATGTGGCACCCCTTGTGAATACCCCTGTAAAAAATATTTGCAGTATTTAGGTGAGCTGTAATGTCTACGAAAAGAGCCAAATCTTAGACATTCTTCATTGGTAAACTGAGACAAAGATTTTCCCTTGAATGACAAGTACAGATTGACTTTTTTTTTAACCGTTAAAAAGCCCTGGCCGCTGATTCAGTGGACAGAACATCTGTCTGCTGTATGGCGTCCCAGGTTTGGATTCCCAGTCAGAGCATGCAGAAGAATCTGCCATTTGCTTCCCCACTCCTTCTCTCCCTTCTCTCCACCTTCCCCTTGTGCAGCCAAATGGGTTCACTGGTTTGAGGGTGGCTCCAGGCGCTAAGGATATCTGTCAGAGCGTGACATCCTCATGGCACTCATGGCACTAAAAATAGCTTGTTACTTACTTGAGCATCAGCCCTTGATGGGGTTGCAGGGTGGATCCCAGTCAGGCACACTTGGGAGTCTGCCTCACTATCACCCCTCCACTCACAAGAAAGAAAGAAAGAAAGAAAGAAAGAAAGAAAGAAAGAAAGAAAGAAAGAAAGAAAGAAAGAAAGAAAGAAAGAAAGAAAGAAAGAAAGAAAGAAAGAAAGAAAGAAAGAAAGAAAGAAAGAAAGAAAGAAAGAAAGAAAGAAAGAAAGAAAGAAAGAGAGAGAAAGAAGAAAGAAAAAAGAGAGAAAGAAAGAAAGAAAAAGAGAAAGAAAGTAAAAGAAAGAAGAATGAAAGCAAGCAAGCAAGCAGGCATTTTCAGCCTAAATTACATATAAAAGAATGGAGTTGTACATACTATGAATCCTATAAAATCCTGAAATATCTTAAGTTCAAGAATCAGTATCCAGTTTGTGGTGATAATTATGTTATTAGTTGCATTTTAAAGCTTTAGCTTATAAATTATTTCTAGTAAAATGTACAATAAATGCCCTGGCTGATTGGCTCAGTGGTAGAGCATCAGCCTGGCGTGCTGAAGTCCCGGGTTCGATTCCCGGCCAGGGCACACAGGAGAAACGTCCATCTGCTTCTCTATCCTTCCCCCTCTCCTTCCTCTCTGTCTATGTTCCCCTCCTGCAGCCAAGGCTCCACTGGAGCAAAAGATGGCCCGGGCGCTGGGGATGGCTCCATGGCCTCTGACCCAGGTGCTAGATGGCTCTGGTTGCAACAGAATGACGCCCCGGATAGGCAGAGCATCGCCCCCTGGTGGGCGTGGCGGGTGGATCCCGGTCAGGCACATGCAGGAGTCTGACTGCCTCCCCGTTTCCAGCTTCAGAAAAATACAAAAAAAAAAAAAAAGTACAATAAACAAATTATTACATGTCTTATCCATTCAACATATCACCAATATCCAATGTTAACCTCAACTTTCACTATCTCAGGAGCACTATCTATAATCAAGCTGATATATTTTTACTCGTTTTCATTAAATTTTGACAGACTTCTCTAACACACATAAATTACCATATTTCTCCATGTATAAGATACACCATTTTTCGAAATATTTGGGGTCTAAAAATTGTGTGTGTCTTATACAGTGGTTATAAATATTTTTCCTTCATTTCCTGTTTTTTTCACGCTTGCTTTTGTGCTCATTGTTGAAGACAGTGACTAATCATCAGACACAGATGAGGACAAGCTAATGGATGGGAGTTTTGACAAATTTCAGGCCCCAAAATTAAAGCACATCTTATACATGGGAGCATTTAATACATGGGGAAATACAGTAGTCATTTGATAGTGGCCCTTCCATTAGCAATAAATCCAAAAGTTTTTCAACCCATTAAAATTTTAAGATTCCACATATATTGCTGAATGGGTGATATTCTATATATGTGTTTTCATGAGATAAATTTGAATATGCCTTAAATAATTTAAATTTGTAATGTAACTTGCCTTTTAAGTTTTCAGTCTCATCTGCAATATGCTATCACCTAGTGCAGGGGTCCCCAAACTACGGCCCACAGGCCACATGCGGACCACTGAGGCCATTTATCCGCCCCGCTGCACTTCCGGAAGGGGCACCTCTTTCATTGGTGGTCAGTGAGAGTACTGTATGTGGCGTGGCTCACGTACAGTACTACTTCCGGTGACACAGGATGCACGCGTCAGGGCTCCGGAAGCGCGTCAGATCACTTGTTACGGCTAGCAGTGACAAATATGGAACCGGACATTGACCATTTCATTAGCCAAAAGCAGGCCCATAGTTTCCATTAAATACTGGTCAGCTTGTTGATTTAAATTTACTTGTTCTTTATTTTAAATATTGTATTTATTCCCGTTTTGTTTTTTTACTTTAAAATAAGATATGTTCAGTGTACATAGGGATTTGTTCATAGTTTTTTAGGGTTTTTTTTTTTTTTTTTTGTATTTTTCTGAAGTTGGAAACAGGGAGGCAGTCAGACAGACTCCCGCATGCGCCCAACCGGGATCCACCCAGCATGCCCACCAGGGAGCAATGCTCTGCCCATCTGGGGCGTCGCTCTGTTGCAACCAGAGCCATTCTAGTGCTTAAGGCAGAGGCCACAGAGCTATCCTCAGCGCCCGGGCCAACCTTGCTCCAATGGAGCCTTGGCTGCGGGAGGGAAAGAGAGAGACAGAGAGGAAGGAGAGGGGGAGGGCTGGAGAAGCAGATGGGCGCTTCTCCTGGGTGCCCTGGCCAGGAATAGAACCCGGGACTCCTGCACACCAGGCTGACGCTTTACCACCGAGCCAACAGGTCAGGGCCCATAGTTTTTTTTTATAGCCCGGCTCTCTAACAGTCTGAGGGACAGTGAACTGGCCCCCCCTGTGTAAAAAGTTTAGGGACCCCTGACATAGTGATTTACAATTATATACTGCTCACTAAAATTAGAGGATATTTCAAAATGAATATGAAATGATAAAAAAAGAAGCATTTTATTTTTTGTGTGTGACAGAGAGAAGGAAAGACAGACAGAAGGGAGAGATATGAGAAACATCAATTCTTCGTTGCCGCTCCTTAGTTGTTCATTGATTGCTTTTGTCATATGTGCCTTGATGGCGAGGGTGGGGGTGCTAAAGCAAACCCAGTGACCCCTTGCTCAAGCCAGCAACCTTGCGCTCAAGCTGGTGAGCCTTGCTAAAACCAGATGAGCCTGCGCTCAAGCTAGCGACTTCTGGGTATTGAACCTGGGTCCTCTGGATCCTAGTCTGGTACTCTATCCACTGCGCCACCGCCTGGTCAGGATGATTTTCAGAAAAGCGAAAGACAAGTCAAAGAAAGTTGTTCAATTATGCAAATGAATGCAAAACCAACTTCTTTTAATTTATGAAAATGCACTATACAAAAGGCTGAAAGTACTGGAGTATCTGCACGTTCCCTGACTCCCTAATTTTTGTGAGCCATGTATGAACATTCACTTACATATTTTTTTTTTATGTTTGAGGTACATAAGTTCTGCTTTACTCAAAAAGCACTGCTTAGAAACTTACCTTAACAGCTATATTTACTCCTAGGTACTAGCGAAGGGGATTGTTTCCTTAATTTCTCTTTCAGACTGTTTATTATTAGTGTATAAAAATGCCACTGATTTCTAAATATTAATTTTATATCCTGCCACCTTGCTGAATTCACTTATCAGGTCCAGTAGTTTTTTGACTGAGACCTTAGGGTTTTCTATGTACAGTATCATGTCATCAGCAAATAACGATAGTTTTACTTCTTCTTTAAAATGTCTATATTACCCAAAGCAATTTATAAATTCAATGCAATTCCTATTAAAATTTTAATGGCATACTTCAAAGATATAGAACAAATATTCCATAAATTTATATGAAACCAAAAAACACAAATAGCCTCAGCAATCTTGAAAATGAAGAATAAAGTGGGAGGTATCACACTTCCTAATACCAAGTTATACTACAAGGCCATTGTAATCAAAACAGCTTAGTGGCATAAGAACAGGCATACAGATCAATAAAACAGAACAGAGAACCCACAAATGAACCTATGCTTTTATGGTCAATTGATATTTGACAAAGGAGGCAAGAGCATACAATGGAGTAAAGACAGCCTCTTCAACAAATGGTGTTGGGAATATTGGACTAATCATCAGAGAAATGAAAATTAAAACCCCAATGAAAGCCTGACCAGGTGGTGGCGCAGTGGATAGAGCATCAAACTGGGATGTGGAGGATCCAGGTTTGAGACCACAAGGTCGCCAGCCTCAGCATGGGCTCATCTGGTCTGAGCAAGGCCCACCAGCTTGAGCCCAAGGTTGCTGACACAAGCAAGGGGTCACTCCGTCTGCTGTAGCCCCCCCCCCAGGCACTAAGGAGCCGCAACGAAGAATTCATGTTTCTCATCTCTCTCCCTTCTTGTCTGTCTGTCCCTCTGTGACTCTGTCTCTGCACACACACTCACACACACACACACACACACACACACACACACACACACACACAAACACAATGAGAGCCTGATCTGTGGTGGCGCAGTGGATAAAGCGTCGACCTAGAAATGCTGAGGTTGCCGGTTCGAAACCCTGGGCTTGCCTGGTCAAGGCACATATGGGAGTTGATGCTTCCAGCTCCTCCCCCACTTTTCTCTCTCTCTCTCTCCTCTCTCTCTCTCTCTCTCTCTGTCTCTCCCTCCCTCTCCTCTCTAAAATGAATTAAAAAAAATTAAAAAAAGATAAAGTTATTCTTAAAAAAAAAAACAAAAAACAATGAGATACCACCTCATACCTGTCAGAATGGCATTCATTAACAAAATAATACACAATAAAGAGCTGGTGAGAATGTGGAGAAAAGAGAACTTTCCTGCACTGCTGGTGGGTGTTGGGCAGATAAAATGTATTATGCTCACTTTGTTAAAAGATGGTGCTGCCCACGTGAGGCCGTCGCCCAGGTGATATTAATGTGTGTTGGGGATCGTTGTAACTTGGGGCTTGGTTTTGGGATTAAGCCTTTCCCACCCTTTTTGATGTGGGGTGGTACAATCCAATCATGCCTCAGAGAAGTGACTTTGTATTAGAGACTTCCCTATTTTGTATATTGGATTAAGGGTTTGGATTTCTACACTATAAAATGGGGACGGAGCGGGAGCTTGCGCTCTTGGTTCCTGGGATGATTAGCATGAGAGAGAGCAGAGGAAGCAGAGCAGAGAGCAGAAAGAGGCCATGTGGCCAAGAGAAGCAGCCAAGATGGCGGAGTGCTGAGTGAGATGCCAGTTTGTGCAGTTTGACGCTGGAGAAGGAAGAAGATGGGGAACTGAGGAGAATAAGTCTGGTGAGCTAGAAACCTTTGATTCTAGGAAACTCGGATAAATCAGTAGCTTTGTGAGCACTGAATGTGATTGGGTTTTGGAGCCCAGTGTGTGTTTTTACTTACCCGCTGGGTGCAAGCTAGGATTAAAGATGAAGGCCCATCAGTTCTTGGCTCCGTTGTTTCTTTACCCACTGTCCGAATACGATGTGAACCTGCATGGGCCAGGAGGCTGCTATGATAGTAGCCTTGGCTTCTGGCCTTACAGTGGGAATGCAGACTTGTGTAGCCATTGTGGAGAACAATATGAAGTTTCCTCAAAAAATTAAAAATGGCCTGACCAGGCAGTGGCACAGTGGATAGAGCGTGGGACTGGGATGCGGAAGACCCAGGTACAAGACCCCAAGGTTGCCAGCTTGAGCGTGGGCTCATCTGGTTCGAGCAAAGCTCACCAGCTTGAGCCTAAGGTCGCTGGCTCGAGCAAGGGATTACTTGGTCTGCTGAAGGCCCACGGTCAAGGCACATATGAGAAAGCAATCAATGAACAACTAAGGTGTCGCAATGCGCAACGAGAAACTAATGATTGATGCTTCTCATTTCTCCGTTCCTGTCTGTCTGTCCCTGTCTATCCCTCTCTCTGACTCTCTCTCTCTGTCTCTATAAAAAAAAACAAAAAAGAACAACAAAAAAAATTAAAAATAAAACTGCCTTTTGACTCAGCTATCCCACTTTTAGGAATATATCCTAAAAATACCAAATCACTGATTCAAAAGAAGATATATACCCCCATGTTCATTGCAGCATTGTTTACAATAGCCAAGATTTGGAAACAACTCAAGTGTCCATTGATAGATATGTAAATTCCAAACTGCCTTCTTGATGTTCCGCTTATCTGTCAGACCTCACCCTTACTGGACTATCGCCCCTGAGACAAAGGAATTCCAAAAAGCTGAGAAACCACCCCAAGGAGCATTCTGGACATACCAGGACTTTTGCCTCAGTATCCCCTCAGGATCTCCCAAACACTATACAACTCGCCCATAGCCTGTAACTGGTGCTCTTCTCCCTGGAAGAAGTGCCCGGCAGGGTTCCTTTCTTCCTTTCAATAAAGCCTGTTACTCTGGTCTTTTGGACTTCCATGGATTCCAACATCCATCAATGGACAAGTGGATAAAAAACGGTGGTACATATACACAATAGAATACTACATGACCGCATTATGCCTTAAACCAGGGGTCCCCAAACTTTTTACACAGGGGGCCAGTTCACTGTCCCTCAGACCGTTGGAGGGCCGGACTATAAAATACACTATGAACAAATCCCTATGCACAATGCACACGTCTTATTTTAAAGTAAAAAAACAAAACAGGAACAAATGCAATATTTAAAATAAAGAACAAGTAAATTTAAATCAACAAACTGACCAGTATTTCAATGGGAACTATAGGCCTGCTTTTGGCTAATGAGATGGTCAATGTGCTCCTCTCACTGACCACCAATGAAAGAGATGCCCCTTCCGGAAGTGCGGCGGGGGCCGGATAAATGGCCTCAGGGGGCCGCATGCGACCAGTGGGCCTTAGTTTGGGGACCCCTGTCTTAAACTTATGAGAATACTACATGATCATGATAAAAAAGGAAATCTTACCTTTTGTGACAGCATGGATGGAACTGGAGATTATTATGCTAAATTATGCTAAGTGAAATAAGCCAGACAGAGAAAAACAAATATCATATGATCTCATTTATATGTAGACTCTAATGAACAAAGTAAACTGAGGAATGAAATAGAGGCAGAGGCAGGGTAACAGGGAGCATAGGGATATCTATCAGAGGGAAGGGGAATGAGGGGATGGGATCAGAGAAGGTGAAGGAATTAGTGAAATTATATATACATAACAGAGAGATACAGATAACAGGACAGCAACTCCCAGAGGGAAGGGGGGAGGGAATTAAGGGGAGAGTGTCAAAGGGGGTATAAATAATAGGGATACAAGGGTGTGGAGTAAGGGTGTTATATTCAGTGAAACACTTGAATACATGTAAACACAATAAATTAAAATTAATAAAAATTTGCCTGACCTGTGGTGGCGCAGTGGATAAAGCGTCGACCTGGAAATGCTGAGGTCGCCGGTTCGAAACCCTGGGCTTGCCTGGTCAAGGCACATATGGGAATTGATGCTTCCAGCTCCTCCCCCTTCTCTCTCTCCTCTCTCTGTCTTTCTCTCTCTCTCCTCTCTAAAAAATGAATAAAAAAAAAAAAAAGCAAAACCCTGGGCTTGCCTGGTCAAGGCACATTGGGAGTTGATGCTTCCTGCTCCTCCCCCCTCTTCTCTCTCTCTCTCTCTCTCTCTCTCCCCCTCTCCTCTCTCTATAAAATCAATCAATAAATAAAAAAATTAAAAAAAAATTTTTTTTAATTTATTTTTTTACAGAGACAGAGAGAGAGTCAGATAGAGGGATAGACAGGAACAGACAGACAGGAACAAAGAGATGAGAAGCATCAATCATTAGTTTCTCATTGCGCATTGCGACACCTTAGTTGTTCATTGATTGCTTTCTCATATGCGCCTTGACCACGGGCCTTCAGCAGACCGAGTAACCCCTTGCTGGAGCCAGCGACCTTGGGTCCAAGCTGGTGAGTTTTGCTCAAACCAGATGAGCCTGCGCTCAAGCTGGCGACCTCGAGGTCTCAAACCTGGGTCCTTCCGCATCCCAGTCCGACGCTCTATCCACTGCGCTACCGCCTGGTCAGGCAAAATTAATAAAAATTTTTAAAAATCTATGTAAGGTATTGATGCCCAGGATTTTTTTTTTTTTTTTTTACCAAATAAATAACTACATTTCATAAAGGCATCCCTATTTATTTTGTTCTTATTCTTTTTCTTTTTTTTCTGTATTTTTCTGAAGCCGGAAACGGGGAGAGACAGTCAGACAGACTCCCACATGCGCCCGACCAGGATCCACCCAGCACGCCCACCAGGGGGCGATGCTCTGCCCCTCCGGGGCGTCGCTCTGTTGCGACCAGAGCCACTCTAGCGCCTGGGGCAGAGGCCAAGGAGCCATCCCCAGCGCCCGGGCCATCTTTGCTCCAGTGGAGCCTCGGCCGCGGGAGGGGAAGAGAGAGACGGAGAGGAAGGAGAGGGGAGGGGTGGAGAAGCAAATGGGCACTTCTCCTGTGTGCCCTGGCCGGGAATCGAACCCGGGACTTCTGCACGCCAGGCCGACGCTCTACCACTGAGCCAACCTGCCAGGGCCGAGGCATCCCTATTTAATTCTCATTCAAAAACAAACCTTATTGTATCTTTTCTGTAGCTATAGTGCTTACTATATATGGTTGATTTTAAGATGGCATCTTAATTTGCGTTGTTTTTTTTTTGTCACAGATATACTTTGCATATTAAAACATAGGAATATTCTTTTTTTACTTATTGATTTTTAGAGAGAAGAGAGGGGAGAGAGAGAGAAAAGAAGGAAACATCAACTCATAGTAGCTTCCTGTATGCGCCTTACCATACAAGCCCAAGGTTTCAAACCAGCGACCTCAGCATTTCAGGCCAATGCTTTATCCACTGTGCCACCACAGGTCAAGCCCACAGGAATGTTCTTCTTCTTCTTCTTTTTTTTTTTTTTTACAGAGACAGAGAGAGAGTCAGAGAGAGGGATAGATAGGGACAGAAAGACAGGAACGGAGAGAGATGAGAAGCATCAATCATCAGTTTTTCGTTGCAACACCTTAGTTGTTCATTGATTGCTTTCTCATATGTGCCTTGACTGTGGGCCTTCAGCAGACAAGCCAGCGACCTTGGGTCCAAGCTGGTGAGCTTTGCTCAAACCAGATGAGCCCACACTCAAGCTGGCAACCTCGGGATCTTGAACTTGGGTCCTCCGCATCCCAATCCGACACTCTATCCACTGCACCACCGCCTGCCTGGTCAGGCTCATAGGATTATTCTTTATCCACACATACACCAACTTCTTCCACAAGCAAAAATAGCTCTTTTCCTTTTTTATTTTAGAGAAAGAAAGGGAGAGAGAGGGAGAGATAGGTACATCAATCTGTTTCTGTATATGCCCTGACTGGGAATTGAACCAGCAACCTCTACACTTCAGGACAATGCTCTAACGGTCTAACCAACTGAGCTATCTGGACAGGGCAAAACATCCCTTTTCCTTTTTTTTTTTTTTTTTTTTTTTTTGACAGAGAGAGAGAGTCAGAGAGAGGGATAGACAGGGACAGACAGACAGGAACGGAGAGATGAGAAGCATCAATCATTAGTTTTTCGTTGCGCGTTGCGAGACCTTAGTTGTTCATTGATTGCTTTCTCATATGTGCCTTGACCGCGGGCCTTCAGCAGACCGAGTAACCCCTTGCTTGAGCCAGCGATCTTGGGCTCAAGCTGGTGAGCTTTTGCTCAAACCAGATGAGCCCACGCTCAAGCTGGCGACCTCGGGGTCTCGAACCTGGGTCTTCCGCATCCCAGCCCGACGCTTTACTCACTGCGCCACCGCCTGGTCAGACCAACATCTCTTTTCTTGACAAAAAAAATAAAAAAGACTTTTTCTTTCCTTACATACAAGAGAAAAGTGGATCCAAAATATACTGCCCTTCTTTCTTAAAAAATACAGTGGAGTCTGACCAGGAAGTGGTGCAGTAGATAGAGCATCAGACTGAGACTCAGAGGACCCATGTTCGAAACCCGAGTTTGCTGGTTTGAAGGCAAGCTCACTTGCTTGAGCACAAGGTTGCTGGCCTGAGCGTGGGGTCATGTCTATGTGCTTGAGCACATGGTCGCTGGCTTAAGCAAGGGGTCACTAGCTCTGCTGTAGCCACCCTCCCCCCAGTCCCCCATCAAGGCACAATGAGAAAACAATCAATGAACAACTAAAGTGCTGCAACTATGAGTTCTCTTCCTTCCTGTCTGCCTGTCCCTGTCTCTCTGTCCTTGGCAAAACAAACAAACAAACAAAAAAACATATTATTTAATGTTAGCAGTTATAATATTCAAAATTATTAAAGCATTTTATCATCATATCCCTTTCTTGGAGGAGAAAATGCCATAATAGTCTGCTGGTACTGACATTTCTGTACCACTGATATAAAAATTTTAATAAAACCTATAAGCTTCCCACTTCCAGAAATTGTACATTCAATACTATCAACACTATTCCAAATTTGATACCTGCATATGTAGTTTTGGGTGAAAACAGGCCTAAGTATATTGGGAAAAAACAATCTTTCAAAATTGATGATTCAAGCACTACACTTTTTTTATTTTTTTGTATTTTTTATAATTTTTTTTTTTTTTTTTTTTTTTTTTTTTTACAGAGGCAGAGATAGACAGGGACAGACAAACAGGAACGGAGAGAGATGAGAAGCATCAATCATCAGTTTCTCGTTGCGCGTTGCGACTTCTTAGTTGTTCATTGATTGCTTTCTCACATGTGCCTTGACTGTGGGCCTTCAGCAGACCGAGTAACCCCCTGCTGGAGCCAGCGACCTTGGGTCCAAGCTGGTGAGCTCTTTGCTCAAGCCAGATGAGCCCGCGCTCAAGCTGGTGACCTCGGGGTCTCAAACCTGGGTCCTTCCGCATCCCAGTCCGACGCTCTATCCACTGCGCCACCACCTGGTCAGGCCATAATTTTCTTAATGAAAGATAGTTACCACATACAATAAGAAAGCTCAAACTTATTATTTTGCTATAAAAAATTTTAACTCCTCACTGACAGCAGGCTCAATAACTGCTTTGCAAGCTTTCTATACTTCTTGTTTCCTGCTAACTGCTTTTTTACCCTTCTGTACCCCTGCTTCTGTACCCCCTGCTTCCTGCTTGCGATCACATGGCTGTTAGGACCAGTGCATTCCCACAACTTGTGACTGTTAATTGCTTAATCAGATCTTTGCAGAGAATCTATAAAAACCCTCAGACTCTGAAAGCTCAGGGTCCAGACCTCTGGGTGTTAACCTGTCTGGTCCCGGTAGCACGTAATAAACTGGTTCTCTCTGCCACCCGGAGTACCGCCACTTGCTCTTTTCTGTTAGGTGAGATTTTCTGCAACATTTGGTTCCCTGACTGGGAAACCCAACCGTGCCGACCCATTGTGCCACTGGTTAGGCAGGCATGGCCAACATGCGGCCGGTGGGCCAGATCCAGCCCGTGTAATGAGTTTATGAGGCCCGCGATTAAATTTTTAATATTCTCCGCTACTTTAAAATCTCAGCTACTCAGAAGAGGAAGCATCTTTGATTATTGGAAATCGAGATATTTAAGAAGATAGTGATACAGGGAAAAGAATTCCGCGTGTGACTAATCTAGGGTTAACTTCCAATAATTGGTCAAATGGATTTGTGATACTTCTTTATTTTTTAAAAAAATTCCATTATAAAGATTTTGTACTCATCTGTACTCGATATGAACTGTTTGACGTTTAGCTGTCATGTGAAACCCACCTTCTTTAGGCAGAGTTTGCCAGTGCGCACCCAAGGTCAAACAATTCATTATTTTTGTGGTCAAGTGTGCTGAATCAAGTGGCATTGTAGCATAGACAATAGCTATGCTACAATGTTGTAATTGATAACTGAAAACATGGCCAGGCTGTTTGTAAAACAAAATAATTGTTTTATTCTATTAATTGAATAGTTTCAATTAATTGCAACACTGTTATAAAGTACTGCACCCCAGATTCTGAAAGGCACTGTACCTCACTTCATCGAGTTCACATAGAGAAGCCCAGTCCAGATAAGTTTTGAAATTTTATTAAAGGAGGAGATTTATTAAATATGCCAGCCGCATATGGCTGACACAGAGCAACAGACCCAAATTGTGTGTGAGCCCTAAAGATAGTTCAGAGGCTGTTTATATACCCTTTATCATACACGGGCGGGGCAAGCATGACATCATGGCACAAGCTGACAACATTTGTTTAGGGGATACACAGAAACTTTAAGACTTTCAAGGTAACACAATCAAAGATGTTTACAAATCTTTCAGGGTTCATCTTCCCTCATTAGCCTAAAGGTATTTTGCTCTCAAGATTCCAGGGAGGGGGAGGAACTACAGTCAATGCAAGATGGTACGTAAATTCTGCCTCCTATTGAAAGAGAAGATGTTTCTCGGTTAACCTTTAATTTAGATTTAAAAATAAATGACCCATTGTTCTTGCAAGCCAGAAACTTCCACACTGTTCTCCCTCCCCTCCCTGAAGGAGGGATGGGACAGGAAAGCCTGACAGGAAAGCCTCACCTTTCTTCCCCAAATATATCAATTTTCAGCTTTTTGATACCTTACAACAGTGGTCCTCAACCTTTTTTTGGGCCACAGACCAGTTTAATGTCAGAAAATATTTTCATGGACTGGCCTTTAGGGTGGGACAGATAAATGTATCACGTGACTGAGACAAGCATCAAGAGTAAGTCTTAGACGAGTGTAACAGAAGGAATCTGGTCATTTTTAAAAAATAAAACATCGTTCAGACTTAAATATAAATAAAACAGAAATAATGTAAGTTATTTATTCTTTCTCTGCGGACCGGTACCAAATGGCCCACGGACCAGTACCGGTCCGCTGCCTGGGGGTTGGGAACCACTGCCATAAACAATCCCTACTGGTTCTATTTCCTAAATCAAATCCTTGACTTAATTTACTTAAGAGTATGAGGCTGTTGTCTAGGGATATTAACTTATAACATGTAACAGATATTTAACAGACAGCATTAATAGCAATATAGTTCACGAAAAAACCAAATATTACTGATTAATTTCCTATAAACTATACAAACCTTTTTGCAATTTACATAAAACTAATTGGCCTTTATAACAATTTACCTTTAGTCAGAACTCCTAATTTTAAAACTTTTAACCTTTAGTGACAATTAAGTTGACTTTCCTTTTATTCTAGTCTCCGTTTTCCCAAAGTCTGATTAAAAAGAGTCCTTACATAAAAGTGAAACTAAGAGACATTGATAAGAGTGTGGTGGTTGGGGGGGGGGGAGAGGGAGGGGGAGGGGCACAAAGAAAACTAGATAGAAGGTGACAGAGGACAATCTGACTCTGGGTGATGGGTATGCAACATAATTGAATGACAAGATAACCTGGACTTGTTATCATTGAAAAAAAAAAAAAAAAAGAGTCCTTAGTGAGTTTCTTCATACATTCGCTGTACCTAGACCAACCAGCTTCGGTTTGTGGTTGGAGTAAGGCACGCCATTTTTCTACCTTAGCAGCAGTGGGAGTTGTTAGGATTACGATGTGTGGACCCATCCACTTGAAAGTCAGTCCTGGGGTGATGTACTTGATCTCCTGGTAATGCTGGAAGCGCCTCTTGGACAGTCTTTGAACCGCTGCTGAGTAACCTGTAAATCCTGCAAGTACTTAGAGAAAAGGTGATTACGTTCCTTTTACTATTTTTTTTTATTTAAATTTACTTGTTCTTTTTTTTAAATTAAATTTAATGCAGTGACATTGATAAATCAGGGTACATATGTTGAGAGAAAACTTCTCCAGATTATTTTGACATTTGATTATGCTGCATACCCCTCACCCAAAGTCAAATTACCTTCCGTCACCTTCTATCTGATTTCCATTGTACCCCTCCCCTCCCTCACCCTCTCTCTCTCCTTCCTCGCCCCATTTCCCCCACCCCACCCCCAACGTTACCATCACATTCTTGTCCATGTCTCTGAGTCTCATTTTTATGTCCCATCTATGTATGGATTCATATACTTCTTAGTTTTTTCTGATTTACTTATTTCACTCCATATGTTATCAAGGTCCATCCATGTTATTGCAAATGATCCGATGTTATAATTTCCTATGGCTGAATAGTATTTCATAGTATATATGTACCAAAGCTTTTTAATCCACTCGTACTCTGGTGGGCACTTGGGTTGTTTCCAGATCTTTGCTATTGGGAATAATGCTGCCACAGACATGGGGGTACATTTCTCCTTTTGGAGCAGTTCTATGGTGTTATTGGGGTATATTTCTAAAAGTGGGATAGCTGGGTCAAAAGATAGTTCGATTTTTAATTTTTTGAGAAATCTCCATACTGTTTTCCACAGAGGCTGTACCAGTCTGAATTCCCATCAGCAGTGCAGGAGGGTTCCCTTTTCTCCACATCCTCATCAGCACTTATTCTGTGTTGTTTTATTGATGAGCGCCATTCTGGCTGGTGTGAGGTGATATATCATTATGGTTTTAATTTTCACTTCTCTAATGATTAGTGATGTTGAGCATTTTTTTCATATGCCTATTGGCCATCTGTATGTCCTCTTTGGAGAAGTGTCTATTCATTTCTTTTGCCCATTTTTGGATTGGATTGTTTGTCTTCCTGGTGTTGAGATTTACAAGTTCTTTATAAATTTTGGTTATTAACCCCTTATCAGATGTATTGTCAAATATGTTCTCCCATTGTGTAGTTTGTCTTTTTATTCTGTTCTTATTGTCTTTAGCTGTGCAAAAGCTTTTTAGTTTGATAAAGTCCCATTTGTTTATCCTGTCTTTTATTTCACTTCCCCGTGGAGATAAATCGGCAAATATATCACTGCGAGACAGGTCAGAGAGCTTACTGCCTATGTTTTCTTCTAAGATGCTTATGGTTTCACGACTTACATTTAAATCTTCTATCTATTTTGAGTTTATTTTTGTGAATGGTGTAAGTTGGTGGTCTAGTTTCATTTTTTTGCAGGTAGCTGTCCAATTTTCCCAACACCATTTATTAAAGAGGCTTTCTTTACTCCATTGTATACTCTTACCTCCTTTGTCAAATATCAGTTGTCTATAGAGCTGTGGGTTTATTTCTGGGTTCTCTGTTCTGTTCCATTGATCTATATGCCTGTTCTTATGCCAGTACCAGGCTATTTTGAGTACAATGGCCTTGTAGTATAACTTGATATCCGAAAGTGTGATACCTCCCACTTTATTCTTCTTTTTTAAGATTGCTGAGGCTATTCGTGCTCTCTTTTGGTTCCATATAAATTTTTGAAATATGTTATCTATATCTTTGAAGTATGTCATTTGTATTTTAATTGGTATTGCTTTGAATTTATAGATTGCTTTGGGTAATATAGACATTTTGATGATGTTTATTCTTCCTAACCATGAGCACGGTATATGCTTCCACTTGTTTGTATCTTCCTTGATTTCTTTTATCAATGTTTTATAATTTTCCGAGTACAAGTCTTTAGTCTCCTTGGTTAAATTTACTTCTAGGTACTTTATTTTTTTTGGTTGTAATAGTGAAGAGGATTATTTCCTTAATTTCTCTTTCTGACTGTTCATTGTTGGTGTATAAAAATGTCTCTGATTTCTGAGTATTAATTTTATATCCTGCCACTTTGCTGAATTCATTTATCAGGTCCAGTAGTTTTTTGACTGAGACTTTAGGGTTTTCTATATACAATATCATATCATCTGCAAATAATGATAGTTTTACTTCTTCTTTCCGACTTGAATGCCTTTCATGTCTTCTTCATGTCTGATTGCTGTGGCTAGGACTTCCAGGACTATGTTGAGTAAGAGTGGTGAAAGGGGACACCACTGCCTTGTTCCTGATCTTAAGGGGATTGCTTTTAATTTTTGCCCATTGAGTATGATGTTGGCTGTGGGTTTGTCATAGATGGCTTTTATCATGTTGAGGTATGTTACCTGTATTCCCACTTTCCTGAGAGTTTTGATCATGAACGGTTGCTGGATTTTATCAAATGCTTTTTCTGCATCTATTGAAGTTATCATGTGGTTTTTCTCCTTCCTTTCATTTATGTGATGAATCACATTGATTGATTTGCAAATATTGTACCAGCCTTGCCTCCCAAGAATAAATCCCACTTGATCATGGTGTATGATTTTTTCCATATATTGTGGGATCCGGTTTGCTAATATTTTGTTGAGGATTTTAGCATCTAAATTCATCAGGGATGTTGGTCTATAATTTTCTTTCTTTGTGTTGTCTTTGCCTGGTTTTGGAATCAGAATTATGCTCGCCTCATAAAAGGAGCATGGAAGTCTTCCTTCCTCTTGAATTTTTTGAAATAGCTTGAGGAGGATAGGAGTTAGTTCTTTGAATATTTGGTAGAATTCACTTGTGAAGCCATCAGGCCCTGGACTTTTCTTTGTTGGGAGTTTTTTGATAACTGTTTCAATCTCATTTGTTGCAATTGGTCTGTTTAAGTTTTCTGATTCTTCCAGATTGATTTTTGGAAGATTGCATGTTTCAAGGAATTTGTCCATTTTATGTAGGTTGTCTAGCTTTTTGGCATACAGTTCTTCATGTATTTTCTTACAATATTTTGTATTTCTGTTGTGTCAGTTGTTATTTCTCCACTCTCATTTCTAATTTTATTTATTTGAGTCCTCTCTCTTTTTTTCTTGGTGAGTCTAGGTAAAGGTTCATCGATCTTGTTTACCTTTTCAAAGAACCAGTTCCTAGTTTTATTGATCCTCTGTATTGTTTCTTTAGCTTCTGTCATTTATTTCTGCTCTGACCTTTATTATTTCCTTCCTTCTACTACATTTGGACTTTACTTGCTGTTCTTTTTCTAATTCTTTTAGATGCAGGGTTAAGTTGTTTATTTGAGCTTTTTCTAGTTTCTTAAAGTGTGCCTGTAGTGCTATGAACTTCCGTCTCAGTACTGCTTTTGCTGTGTCCCATAGATTTTGAGTTGTTGTATGCTCATTGTCATTTGTTTCTAGAAATTTTTTTATTTATTCTTTGATCTCATTCTTAATCCATTTGTTATTTAACAACTGCTATTTAGTTTCCATGTGTTTGAGAGCTTTTGAGCTTTTCTGTTGTGGTTCATTCCTAGTTTCATGCCATTGTGATCAGAGAAAGTGCTTGATATGATTTCAATCTTCTTAAATTTGTTGAGACAACTGTTGTGCCCTAACATGTGGTCTATCCTAGAGAATGTACCATGAGCACTTGAAAAGAATGTATATTCTGCTGCATTAGGGTGAAAGGTTCTGAAGATATCTATTAAATCGAGTTGATCTAGTATGTCCTTTAAGTCTCCTGTTTCTTTGTTAATTTTCTTTCTTGAGGATCTATCTAGTGATGTTAGTGAGGTATTGAAATCCTCTACTATTATAGTATTGCTATTGATCTCGCCCTTTAAATCCATCAAAGTCTGCTTTAGCCTGACCAGGTGGTGGCGCAGTGGATGGAGCGCCGAACTGGGATGTGGAAGACCCAGGTTCGAGACCCCGAGGTTGCCAGCTTGAGCGTGGGCTCATCTGGCTTGAGCAAAAAGCTCACCAGCTTGGACCCAAGGTCACTGGCTGAGCAAGAGGTTACTCGGTCTGCTGAAGGCCCGTGGTCAAGGCACATATGAGAAAGCAATCAATGAACAATTAAGGTGTCGAAACGAAAAACTGATGATTGATGCTTCTCATCTCTCTTTGTTCCTGTAAGTCTGTCCCAATCTATCCCTCTCTGACTCTCTCTGTCCTTGTAAAAAAAAAAAAGAAAAAGAAAAAGAAAAAAAAAAAGTTTGCTTTATATATTTAGGTGCTACCATATTAGGAGAGTAGATATTTATAACGGTTATATCTTCCTGTTGGATTGCTCCCTTTATCATTATGTAGTGACCTTCTTTATCTCTTACTATATATAGTCTTTGTTTTAAAGTCCATTTTGTCTGATATAAGTATTGCTACCCCAGCTTTTTTTTCATTTCCATTTGTGTGAAATAATTTTTCCATCTTTTTATCTTCAGTCTATGTGCATCTGTATTTTTAAGGTGTGTCTCTTGTAGTCAGCATATGCATGGGTCCTTTTTCTTATCCATGCAGCTACCCTATGTCTTTTGATTGGATCATTTAATCCATTTACATTTAAGGTTATTATTGATATGTAATTGTTTATTGCCATTTTATTCTTTAAAACTGTATTCCTCTTTTGCTATATTCTTTTTCTCCTTTGATCTGTTTACAACAGTCCCCTTAGCATTTCTTGCAGCCTTGGTTTGGTTGTTGTAAATTCCTTGAGTTTTTTTTGTCTGGAAAGCTTTTTATTTCTCCTTCAATTTTAAATGATAGCCTTGCTGGATAAAGTTGTCTTGGTTGTAGACTCTTGTTCTGCATTACTTTGAATATTTCTTGCCATTCCCTTCTGGCCTCAAGTGTTTCTCCTGAGAAGTTGGAAGTCATCCTTATTGGGGCTCCTTTGTAGGTGATAGTCTTTTCTTGCTCTAGCAGCTTTTAATATTTTCTCTTTATCACTTAGCATTGGTATTTTAATTATGATGTGTCTTGGTGTAGATTTCTTTGGGTTTCTCTTTAATGGAGTTCTCTGTGCTTCTTGAATTTGTGAGATGTTTTCTGCCTTAATTGAGGGAAGTTTTCAGCTATGATATGTTTGAACAAAGTCTCTATCTCTTGTTCTTTCTCTTTTTTTTTCAGGAACCCCTATGATGTGGATGTTATTTCTCTTCATGTTGTCACAGAGCTCTCTTAGAGTTTCCTCTGACTTTTTGAGTCTCTTTTCTTTTTTCTGCTCTGCTTCTGTGCCTTTAATTTATTGTGTCTTCTAACTCGCTGATTTGATTCTCAGCTTCATCCATCCTGCTTTTAATTTCTTCCATTGTGTTCTCCATTTCTGATATTGTATTTGTCATTTCTGACTGATTTGTTTTTATTATTTCAATGTCCTTTTTTATATTTGCTATCTCTTTATTTAGGTGTTTGTAATGACCATCTATTGTTGTTCTAATATCTTTGATCATCCTAACAATCGTTATTTTAAACTCTGCATCTGGTAATTTGGTATATCTGACTCATTCAGGTCCTTTTCTGGGGATTTCTCTTGATTCATTTGTGTTGCATTTTTCTGCTTTCTCATTTTGTCTGTGTAAAAGAAGGTTTTGGCCCCTGGAGTCCACTGGGTGTGACTTCTGTGTTCCCTAGATGTGGTCTGTCTTGCAGGCCCACCACCCCCTCTGCTGTTGCTGCCTAGGGCGTTCAGGTGTGAGTGTTGCCGTTGCCTGCCTACTGGGGCTGTTGCTGTGGTTTCCACCTCTCCACAGGAGTGGCTGTGATCACGTGCTCAAGTGTACAAGCCTCATTGGCCTTGGCCTTCGCCCCGCCACCACGGGTGGCATTATGATCGGCCCTGAGGGCAGGGGTGAGCACCTTTGCTCAGCTGTGAGTTTCTGCCTGATTCTAGGCTTTCGCCCTGACCCTGCAGGAGGAGCCCACTTGTGGGACGACTGCAAGCCTTGGCTCCACAGGCCGGGCCCAGACTGCGTGCCTATGCTCAGTAGTGGGACTCTGCCTGTTCTGGGCTTTCGGCTCCACACCCGCGGGAGGAGCTGGCTCCCAAGTCAGGCCATAAGCTTGGGTTCTGTGGGCTGTGCAGGGCTTTGCTCCTGTGCCTTTGCTGAAGGGCAGGTTCCACCCCTTCCAGGGATCCTGCCCTTTCCCCGCAGGTTGGATTGCAGGCGGCCCACAGCTGGGCTTGATTGCTTTTGCACACCCCCTCCTCCCCAGCCAGGAAGACTGAGTTCACACCTGGGCCTCAGTGGTGGCCAGCCGGATTCCACCCTTGCCCACAGAACTGTGCTTTCGCGTCCTGCTGCCACCCGCCTGCCCTCAGGCAAGTCCTCAGCCGTGTGGGTGGGGACGCTGCATCTCAGACCCTAAGACTCACTACTGTAGTCCTGAAAGCTCCCTCCTTCTAAGCAATTCTGCTCTGAGTGTCACGGGAGGGCTTGTTTGGCTGGTGTCCTGCTTCCCTTTGCTGGTATTGCTGTTTCCAGGGGAAATATTCACTTCAGATTTGGGGAGTGACTCGTCCCAGGGGTTAGGGTGGCTGTCTCCCTGTGCCTCCAAAATTACACTCTCTTCCTGCTACTCTGGTCCTCTCTTCTCGCCCTGTCCCCCGGAGTCCTGGGTGAGTGGTTGTGAGAGAGGTTTTCTGCATGGTCCCTTTAAGAAGAATCCTGGGTCTGAGAAATCAGTCTTTTTTTCACAAACAGTATCCTGTCTTGTTTCCAGGTAAATATTGTCCATACACGTCTTCTATGCTCTGGGGCTGCAGGCTGGGGCTTTGATCCTGGGACTCAGGACCCTCCCCTCTCTGCTAAATTCACTTCCCGCCACGCGAGTCTCTCCCGGCTGCCATTCGCTCTGGGGAGCTGGGCAGCCCTCTCCACGTTTTTGCTTTTCCTACCAGTCTCGGTGTGGCTTCTTCAGTGTTCCTTGGTTGAAGAGTCCTCTTAGTTTAGTCCAAAGTTGGTTTTTCCAGGTGATCATTCTTAAAATTAGTTTGTAATCCACTTTGGTTCTGGGAGGTGGAAGTTGGTACGTCCGCCTACTCCATCGTCATCTTGTCTCTTTCCTTGAGATTTACTCTGAAAGGTGATCAAGATGTTAAACTCCAAAGAATTAAACCCCTATGATGACATCTGAAGTATTAGAGGCCTTTCAGGAATCCCTTCCTACTCTGCAGATCTACAGATGGGGTTCTTCAGCATCACGCAGTCTCAGGACAGAATCCATTTTCTAAAAAGTTCTTGGATGACAGTGAGAATTGGATGACAATAGGTAAACTGCTCTCCTGGGAGATCTGGCATCACTGGTTTTGGCAGACAAGAGAAGTCTCAGTGTGGCTTCTTCAGTGTTCCTTGGGTGAAGAGTCCTCTTAGTTTAGTCCAAAGGTGGTTTTTCCAGATGATGGTTCTTAAAATTAGGTTGTAATCCACTTTGGTTCTGGGAGGTGGAAGTTGGTACGTCTGCCTACTGCATCACCATCTTGTCTTCTATCTCTTTTACTATTTGATTGATGTAATTTACTTGCCCTTAATCTTTTGGTGCCTATGGGAACAATGTAACTTCAAACTAGTTTCTAATTAATATTGGGTTCCTTTCCTGTTAGCTTTGAGACTTGGACACAAATGCAAGTCCAACATTAGAATGGGCAAGCTAAACCTGGAAAGAATTCTATATAGCAATTTCTTAACAATTGTCAATTATTTTATTAAAGTCTATTTTAAATATTTACTTGGGAAAATTCCTTTTCTCTCTGTTTCTTTCTATAATTTTCTTGTTTCGCTTAGTATTCACTTGGACACAAACTAAATATTCAGATATTAGGCCTTCTGTAATAGATTCTAAGTTTGGCTTTTCTAATTATCCCTTCCCTGTTGGCAAAATCTTTTTCTAATTGGTTTTGAATAAACTTTTGGCAATAAGGGTCCCAAGATCCCACTTGTTCTGGGTGACCTCTATTCATTTGAATTACTATGTTCTGACTTTGAGGCAGACTGGAAAAATATATAATTTATAATAAAAGTCAAATAGCTAATGTTAACAAATATTATAACAAGTATCCTAATAAAATAAAATAATGAAAGCCTACTAGATTATTAAACAAAAATGAAGTTCTAACCAATATAACAGAATTCAAAATAAAATTCTTACAGTCACAAATGTTCTTAACATGTTAATGTAATTTTAGTAAGTCTATGTTGACAGTATTGCTACTTTATATTATTTACAAATGCAATCCAATCTTTACTTCAGTCTGAGAAATGTCCCAAAGGGCAGGAGTTACACACAGTCAGGAAAAATCCATAAGGCACCAAAGTTGTGGTTACATTCCACATTCTGTAGTTAAAGTCCAAGTCCTAATGACCACTGCTTTTAACTGGAATTAGGAGCAGGTCCTAGCCTAAAATAGGCATTGGGACACTGAGACAAGAGGAATAAAGGAGACACTATATATTAAAGTACAAAATTAGATTGTCATTACTCACAGTAAAGATCTTCGTGGGATAAATAAAACGTAAATATTCAGGCATGGCATAGTAAATGGCCTTTGTGTTTACAAGAAATGAGATCAGTTTACCTGCTACTTGGAAGAAATACCTTAGGCTCTAAAGGGGGCCAATGGCCTTAGGCCCCTTTTAGCCTTCAGTGGCAAATCCCAGCCTGCTGGGCAAGGTCAGGTCACAGGAAGCTGGAAAGGGCTGGAAGAGACTGAACCCTCCCACCATGGAGCAAGGGGGCAGCTTACCTTCTCGTGCCCTTTTTTTCCACAGCAAAGGCATGTTCCCTGGTGGGTCTGAGAAGCCTGGCAGGTCTCAGCTCAACGACCTTCCTTCTACTCTCGAAGCAGGGCCCTGATGGAATCCTATGAAGCCCCTTCAGGGCACTGGAGCCTTTAAAGGTATATGCCAAAAGCTGGTATTTTCCTGATCTCTTTTGGGCCTCTTTGCCTTTTCTGTTACTATCTTGGTCATTATAGACCTTAAAAGCCATACTCAGCCTGAGAAGGTGGTGGTGCAGTGGATAGAGCATCAGACTGGGATGTGGAAGGACCCAGGTTAGAGACCCTGAGGTCACCAGCTTGAGCACGGGTTTATCTGGTTTGATCAAAAGCTCACCAGCTTGGACCCAAGGTCGCTGGTTCGAGCAAGGGGTTACTCAGTCTGCTGAAGGCCCGCAGTCAAGGCACATATGAGAAAGCAATTAATGAACAACTAAGGTGTCGCAACAAAAAACTGATGATTGATGCTTCTCATCTCTCTCCGTTCCTGTCTGTCTGTCCCTATCTATCCCTCTCTCTGACTCTGTCTCTGTCTCTGTAAAAAAAAAAAAAAAAAAAAAAAAAAAAAAAAAAGCCATACTCAGAAGATCTCTCTGAAGGGCTTCAGGGTCCTTATTTGTTTATATAAAAACAAAAGACAGCACTATTAGCTGGATTAAATTAAGAAAAACAGGTTTTGGTGTTTCCTTTAGAATTCCAGAGTCCCTTCACTGCTGAATAATTCAGTACATTAGCATTCAAAAGAAATTTTAACAAAAGCATAATAAAATAGATTTGCAGGAGTTCTAGGATATGACTCCTTTTCCTATATTACTTAGCATTCAACAATATTGTTTCAAAATGATAATAAACTAGACCCTGGCCGGTTGGCTCAGTGGTAGAGCGTTGGCCTGGTGTGCAGGAGTCCCGGGTTCAATTCCCGGCCAGGGCACACAGGAGAAGCGCCCATCTGCTTCTCCACCCCTCCTCCTCTCCTTCTTCTCTGTCTCTCTCTTCCCTTCCCTCAGCCAAGGCTCCATTGCAGCAAAGTTGGCCCGGGCACTGAGGATGGCTCTGTGGCCTCTGCCTCAAGCGCTAGAATGGCTCTGGTTGCGACAGAACGATGCCCCAAGATGGGCAGAGCATCGCCCCCTGGTGGGCATGCCAGGTGGATCCCATTCGGGGTCATGTGGGAGTCTGTCTGACTGCCTCCCTGTTTCCAACTTCAGAAAAATACAAAAAAAAAAAAAGATAATAAACTAAACATTACATAAAAAGACATTATTAACAACTACTAATATTTAAACTAAAATTTCAATATTACAGGGCTATAAAACAGTTAATAAAAGAATTACAAGCCTGACCAGTTGATGGTGCAGTGGATAGAGCGTTGGACTGGGATGCGGAAGACCCAGGTTTGAGACCCCGAGGCTGCCAGCTTGAGCCCGGGCTCATCTGGCTTGAGCAAAAAGCTCACCAGCTTGGACCCAAGGTTGCTGGCTCAAGCAAGGGGTTGCTCAGTCTGCTGAAGGCCTCTGGTCAAGGCACATATGAGAAAGCAGTCAATGAACAACTAAGGTGTCGCAATGAAAAACTAATGATTGATGCTTCTCATCTCTCTCCATTTCTGTCTGTCCTTATCTATCCCTCTCTCTGACTCTCTCTCTGTCCCTGTAAAATAAATAAATAAATAAATAAATAAATAAATAAATAAATAAATAAATCAGAAGGTCTTTAAAATAATATATACATTTTAACATGGAAAATACTTTTTACACAATAAGGGATTCTTGGTACAAACTACCCAGCTGGCAAATGTTGGAATCCATGGGAGTCCAAAAGAGGAGAGTCACAGGCTTTATTGAAGGGAAGAAAGGAACCCTGCCGGGCACTCCTCCTGGGGGAGAAGAGCACCGGATACAGACTAGGGGCAAGTAATATAGTGTTTGGGAGAGCCTGAGGGGATACTGAGGCAAAAGTCCTGGTATGTCCAGAATGCTCCTCCTTGGGGGGCTTCGAGCATGTGGGTATTCAATCAAAAATCCTGGTATGTCCAGAGCCCCTCCTTGGGGCGGCTTGTCAGCTTTTGGAATTCCTCTGTCTCAGGGTCAAAAGTCCAGTAAGGGTGAGGTCTGACAGATAAGCGGAACATCAAGAGGGCAGTTTGGAATTCACGTATCTATCAGCAAAGAGATATTAACTTTCTTTTGACTCACAGTAATTTACACTACTAAGTCAACACAAGGGGCAGATAGCTGGGATTCTTGCAGCAGGCTCCGGGGAGCTGTGAGGAGAGAAAAGCCTGTTGCTTTTACCCTTTTTTTCCCTGCAGTTTGTCCAGTAGCCAAATTCCTTAGGAAGATAATGGGGTTTCTCCCAAGCAGGACTTAAATCAATTTGCCACCTTTAAACTAACTGCCTTGCTTTGAGCAGCTAATTGAAATGCAAATTTTACAAAATTACTTTCCCAATAGTGAGTTGCTTTAGCCTATATGAAGTTTCCAATTTTTCCCGCAATTCCCTGAAAAAAAAATTTTTTTTAATTTTTACCATTATGGCTAATGCAGTGGGTCTCCCTTATGAACTTCACGCTTTCTACGTAACTGAGAGGCTTGTAGAGGACCCCAACACCCCCTTGGCTGCTTATAATATGGGACATTTAATTTTCCAATGTCCCTCTTTCTTGCAATACGCGCATTGATTTTGTCCCAATGGAGCCCTAGTTCCCCTCGAATCGCTTCCTCCCTCTTCTTTATTTCGCTCCCGTGGAGGCCCCTTATCCTTAAAAGAGTTCGTTTCTTGGAGCATTGCTACTACTACTTTAGCTATTCTTTTATCCTGTTTTACTTCAATTGTCTCCCTATTATAAAAAACTTTTGGAGTTATTAAAATTAACTGGGACTTATGCCCTCAAACCCTTCTAGCTTTTGAAGTTTCTTTTTAATATCTGGGGCTGACTGAGTCACAAAAGCCAAATTAATAGCCACGCTGTTTTCAGTAGCATCCGGATCTATAGGGGTATACACCGGTATGCTTCACAAGGGCGTTCAAAAAATGCAGCAGGAGCCTGACCAGGTGGTGGCGCAGTGAATAGAGTGTAAGACTGGGATGTGGAAGACTCAGGTTCGAGACCCCGAGGTCGCCAGCTTGAGCTAGGGCTCATCTGGTTTGAACAAAAGCTCACCAGCTTGAGCCCAAGGTCGCTGGCTCAAGCAAGGGGTTACTTGGTCTGCTGAAGGCCCACGGTCAAGGCACATATGAGAAAGCAATCAATGAACAATTAGGGTGTTGCAATGTGCAACGAAAAACTAATGATTGATGCTTCTCATCTCTCCATTCCTGTCTGTCTATCCCTCTCTCTGACTCTCTCTGTCTCTGTAAAAAAAAAAAAAAAAAAAAAAATTTTAATTAAAAAAAAATGCAGCAGGGTTTTCCTGTGGATCCTGGATAATTTCAGCAACCTTCAAGAGGTTGGTGGGCTTTTGGCCACAGCCTTTAGTGCCGCTAAGAGATACCGGTGAAAAGCATCCAATGAGGCATTTCCTTCCTGGGAGTTGTGACCCCATTTAGGTCTAGTGAAGGGGAAAGCTGCCTCGATGTGGTCTCTATTTTCCTCTATTGATCCCCCTCCCAGCCCTAGGACTGCCTTTTACCTTCCTAATTCTATCCCTCTCTTCTGAAGTGAAGAGGGTATTTGAAAGTTGCTGGCAGTCTTCCCAGGTAGGTCTGTGAGTTTGTAGGACAGATTCTATAAGTCCTATCAGAGCTTGAGGCTTCTCTGAGAATGGATTTTGGCTTTTCCAATTATATAGATCACTGGTGGAGAATGGAACATACACAGGAAGGGCCTTTCCTCGTGGTCAGGGTCAGTTCCCGAAGCGGAGGGGCTTCCCTGAATGGTAAGATAAGATCCTTTCTCTGCCCATACTCCAGTCCACTCCGAGTGTGGGAAGGAGATGAAACAGTGGAGGTTATAGCCTCCTCTTGTCGCTGCTGTGTAGGCTCAGGGGCTCTAGCTTTTGACCTAACAGAGGGTGAGAGCTCATTTTCCTCAGGAGGCTTTGTAAGGACTGGAAGTCATGGGGCATTCCTTATATTCCCTTCTTGTTGTAAACTTAAATCTGGCCTAACTAGGAAGACGTGGCACCCTCTCTGTATCGAGCAAGCTTTTAGCCACTGTGGTGTATTTAATGTTAAATTTAGCCATTGATCAATGTAACTGATAGGGACAGCTGGATTCCCAGTTACTATATTCCAGACTGCTTTTACTATCTGTGGATTTCAAGTCCCAGCTTTCGGCTATTTAACCTCGAAAGTTGGCCATTTTGATTCACAGAGTGCGAAGCCTTCTCTTGGACCATTTAATTCCATACCCACAGTTGTCTTCATAAGCTTCTTGAAAGTGCTTTAAAACAGTGGTCCCCAACCCCCGGGCCGCAGACTGGTACCAGTCCGTGGGCCATGTGGTACCGGTCTGCAGAGAAAGAATAAATAACTTAACATTATTTCTGTTTTATTTATATTTAAGTCTGAACGATGTTTTATTTTTTTTAAATTACCAGATTCCCTCTGTTACATCCGTCTAAGTCTCACTCTTGATGCTTGTCTTGGTCACGTGATACATTTATCCGTCTCACCCTAAAGGCCGGTCCGTGAAAATATTTTCTGACATTAAACCAGTCTGTGGCCCAAAAAGGGTTGGGGACCACTGCTTTAAAAGACAACCTAAAGGGGTCTTCTCTGAACTGGCCCCTCCTCCCATATTTAATAGCTAAGGTTACTAATTATAAAATTCAACTACTTCAGAAAAATCCAGAAATTAGTGTACCAATAAAAACAAAAAGATAAGACAGATAATTAACTAGCACTCAGAATACGAGGGTGTTTGACTATAGAGATATTAATTATTACACTAAGATGAGATGAAGAAGCCAACAGAAGAGAATAATTTCCTTCAGAGGAGAAACCTAACAGGGCGCCTGAAGCTAGAATTTGAGAACAAAGAGAATAATGGTTCGCCACTTAAGATTGCTTTTTAGTCAGAAGCTTCCAATCTTGGCACAAAAGATTCAAACAGGCCTTAAAACAGACACATTTAGACATTAAACAAAGACATATGTATATATACACACACAAATTAGTCAATTAAAATAATACTGGATAATTTTGACAAAGACAAAGCCTCATAGATGAGGGAAGGGCTCCCCCTCATGGCCTCTCAGGTGCAAGCAGGCCGCAGCACCAGAGATTTCTTAAAACCAGGGATTTTCAGACAGACACATTAAAAACAAAGACTAAGATCTTGACAAACACAAAGGTGTCCCTGAAAGTTCTGAGATGGGGCTGATCAGCTCAGTATCAACTCAGTCCCTTCTCAGGTCTCCTCTCGAGAACACCACCAAACGTGGAGACTAGTTTCGAATCAGCAAAGCAGTTAGTTCTACCTATACACGGGAGTTTCAAATCAGTAAAACAAAAGATCTGTTCCACTTACACCTCTGGAGTTTCAAATTAGTAAAACAAAAAGTTTGTTTTACTTACAGGCTGCCAGAGTTTCAAATCAGCAAAACAAAAGATTTACTTTACCTACACACTGGAGTTATGAATTAGTAAAACCACAGATCTAATTTGGCCATAATTCTAGAGTGACCTTACCTACAGGCTACCAGTGTTTCAAATCAGCAAAACAGGAGATCTGCCTTACCTACTCCCTGGAGTTACAAATTAGTAAGTCACAAGTCTACTTTACCTACACCTAGTCCCAGACCAGTACCAGTCCTAAACAGGAAAGCAAAAGCAAGACTATAGACTAGTTGCAAACAGCAAAGCAGTTTCGAAGGCCCTACCTATTCCACCAGAGTTTCACATCTCCGGAGTTACAAATCAGCAAAGCCCCCAAATCCACTCTACCTACTTCTAGTCCTACACAGAAAAGCAAAAGCAAGAGTTTAGAGGAAAGCCAGAAAATTCAGTAAAGCAAAAAGAGTTGATTTACCTACCTCCTCGATTTCTCTGCAGAACTATCCAAATTGTTGAATTTGGGAACCAGGAGGCGTGTACCAGAGAACTGTCTGGACCCCACAGGAAGACCAGGAGCCCTGAAAAGTCTCAGGTGGTGAGCCTCTCCTCAAGATTCAAGCAGGGCCTGGCAGCCTCCCGGAGAGACCAGCTGATTCAGGGTGTCTCTATCTGGTGACACAAAACACCAGATCCCGGACAAGCCCCCATATGTTATAAAGTACTGCACCCCAGATTCTGAAAGGCACTGTACTTCACTTCATCAAGTTCACATAGAGACACCCAGTCCAGATAAGTTTTGAAGAGTTTTATTAAAGGAGGAGATTTATTAAATATGCCAAATATGCTGGCCGCATATGGCTGACACAGGGCAACAGACCCAAATTGTGTGTGAGCCTTAAAAATAGTTCAGGAGCTGTTTATATACCCTTGATCACACACATGTAGGGGAGAGCATGACATCATGGTACCAGCTGGCAACATTTGTTTAGGGGATACACAGAAACTTTAAGACTTTCAAGGTAACACAATCAAAGATGTTTACAAATCTTTCAGGGTTCATCTTCCCTCATTAGCCTAGAGGTATTTTGCTTTCAAGATTCCAGGGAGGGGGAGGAACTACAGTCAATGCAAGATGGTATGTAAATTCTGCCTCCTATTGAAAGAGAAGACGGTTCTTGGTTAACCTTTATTTTAGATTTAAAACTAAATGACCCATTGTCCTTGCAAGCCAGAAACTTCCACACTCTTCTCCCTCCCCTCCCTGAAGGAGGGATGGGACAGGAAAGCTTGACCTTTCCTCCCAGAATATCGTTATTAATTTTTAGCTTTTTGGTACCTTACAACAATACAGTTTGGATATTTATACGGTACGTAATTATATTTTTATTAAAATATATTTTATTAAAATAATATTGTATATTAAAATTTTTTTCACTCACATTTATTCATAAACAAATTACACAATAAAATTTTGTTTACTTAAACAAATTGTTTTTGTATTTAACATTTTTAAAATTTTAATATTTCGTCTGGCCCATGAAAAAAGTTTTCTTTCTAATCTGGCCTGAGGCAAAAACTGTTGGCCACACCTGGTAGGGGATGGGGGAAAGAGGATAGCACCACCTCTCAGGAGAACGAGATTTGGCACCGCCTCCCACCCAATTAGCGGGAACCTCCTCTAGAGATTCAACGCTGCCCACCGCACTTGAAAGGGGGGCAGGCCAACCACCAGAATCCTCTCAGAAAGGTAAGGTCCCAGGACCCAACCCAGAGTCAGGCTTCTCTACAGACAGAAGGGGAGACTGATCACCTTCCAAGGTCTCCAGAGACCCTAGATAGGAATCTCTGGGATAAGGAGGGAATGTAATAGCCTCTGTGTATGTGCACGCGTACATGTGGAGCTCAGATGCTTGTGCCTGTTTCCAGTTTGTGGCTCCACAGTGAAAGCTATGGAGTCCAGAGTCCGAGTGGGTCCCAACCTGCAGTTCCGTGAAGACCTCATAAGGTTTAGGGCAGTATCAAGCAGTGCTTGATCTAATCGGCAGTTTATACTGACCTGCCAATTGCTAAGTGGCGCCTAAGCTCCCGTGAGGGACATAGCCGGCAGTCATCTGATTGGTCCCTGAAAAAGGGCTTCCCCCCTTGTCTGTCCTGTGACACCGGGCATAACAAATGCAACCAGAATTGCTTCCAGTCAGTCCAAACCTATCGTCTTAAGTTGCATAATTAAGACTTTCAAAAGGGGATTCAGCAGTGACTATGGGGTTAAAATTAACCCCAGAAAGTTAAGGACCCTCTGTGAGTTAGAATAGCCAAACTTCAACGTAGGATGACCCAAGGAGGAGACACTAAATGTTTCAACTGACAGAGCAGTTCGGAAAGTTGTGACTAGAAACTCAGGTCACCCCAATGAAATTCCCCTACCTAAACTCCTGGCTAGAGGTTGCCCAAACCTTGCCATCCTGGGTCTGGTTCTGTGTAGGGAAGGAGAGACAGAGTAAGATATTTGTTGCCCAAACCACCAAAGGACTCAAGAAACCCACCCATCAGGGCAATTCTGAAGAAGAGGTGCCCCCCCCCACACACACACACCATATATTCCACAACTGCCCCAGCGGCAACTTCCCAACCTTTGCGCCTGCCAGACAGTCCTCTTCCACCTATTTCTCCACCACTGGAGCCTGAGCAGCCAGCCAAGGCACCAGAGATTGCCTTATCAAGATGCCTTCATTCAGCACAGCCTGCTCTCCATATGCCCCTGAGGGAAACAAGGGGCCCTCCACAGGTCAACAAGGACAGGAGAGTTCAACCTGGCAGGGTCATCCTCTACTACCAGGCCTTCACCATCACTGAGCTCCTGAACTGGAAACACCACACTCCAGCCTACTCAGAAAAAGTACAAGTCCTCATTGACCTCCCTGAGTCGATCTTCCAGACTCACCAGCCCACCTTGGACAACTGCTGCCAACTCCTCCTGATGCTTTTCAATACAGAAGAAAGGCGGAGAATTCTCAGTGAAGCTCACTAGAGGACCAAGCCCCTGCTGGAGTGATGGATGCGGCAGAATGGGCAAGAGAGGCCACTCCAGACACCAGACTGGACTGGGACTTTTAACACCGATGCCAGCAGGGCCTCCCTGCAGAGATATCAAGAAGCCCTATTGAGAGGGGTGCGTGAAGGAGCTAAAAACCCACCAATATGTCAAAAATCTCCACAGTGACCCAGAAGTCAGACGAATCACCAAGCAACTTCTACAAGTGACTCTGCGAGGCATTTCACCTCTACACCTCTACATCTCCTTTGATCCTAAGACTCTGGAAAATCTGTGAATGGTAAATGCAGCATTCATTGTCCAATCTACCCTGGACATTCACAGAAAGCTCCAGAAATCAGAGTGTTTTGCTAGGATGAATGCCACCCAGCTCCTAGAAATCACCACAAAGTTCTTTGTGAATCGCAAACTTTAAGCACAGGAGGATGACCAATAAATAAAGCAGAAGGTCACTCTCCTTGCTGTTGCATCGGGACAACCCGACCACACTCAGTGATCCCCTCTCTGACCTGACCAATGCACCTACTGCAAGGAATCGAGACACTGGAAAAATGAATGCCCAAAGTGAGGGCACTCAGCAAAGCCATCAGGGCAAGGGAAAAATCAGCCGGAGCCAAAGATAAACCATTTCATGGGGCTAATGGAAATAGACTCAGAATAGGAAAGACTGGGCTCCTTACAGCTTGGCCCTCGAGAGCCTACGGTCAAAATGAAAGTAGGGAGCCAACCAATGACTTTCCTGGTCGACACAAGAGCAAAATATTTGGTAGTCACAATCCCTGTGGCCCCTGTCAACAAGAAAAAAAGCTACTGTCATCAGAGCTACAAAACCACAAGCCGAGCCTTGACCATTTGACCAATTGTGAACCTGTCAATTAGGGGGCCACCAGGTCATCCATGAACTTCTCTATCTGCCAGAATGCCCCATCCTCCTACCAGGAGAGACCTTTTAACCAAACTTGGGGCTCAAATAACCTTTGCCAAAGGGGGGGTCAACCAGCCTGACACTGAAAGGCCCAGAAGAAAGTTGAATCCTGTCGGTCATGCTATTCCGTAAGGATGAATAGAAACTACACACCAAAGAGAGAGCTGAAAAGAATCCAGCAGACTTCCGGAGGCATTCCCATGGGTGTGGGTGGAAGGAAATCAGTTGGCAGACCAAGAAGCAAAAACAGCATCACTAAAGGGAGACCTCAAAAAACCCCCACCATAGGCTATATGCCTAGCCGGAATACCATGGTCAAATAAACCCGAGTACACCCAAGAGGAGAACAGATGGGTGCAAGAGGAAGGTGTCCGTCAAACCCCAAGGATGGTGGCAGCTCCTGGACCAAAGACTTTTCATAGCAGAAAAACCTAGCCCTCCCAGTTGCAGACCGATACCACCAGCTAATCCACCTAGGCCGGATGGCATTGAGGATGCTCCTAGAGAGACATTATTATTTAATATAGCTTCCAGGAGTCTGCACAACCATAAGAAACCAATGTACTGCTTGCGCCAAGAACAACCCTCCTCAAAGGTCCGTCCTGACACCTGAAATCCTGCGAGTAGGGACCTATTCCTTTGAAGATCTAGAAATAGACTTTACTGAAGTAAAGCAGAGCAAAGTCTACAAATATCTATTAGTCATAATATACACATATCCTGGGTGGGTAGAGGTTACCCCCACTAAGACTGAAAAAGCCCGTGAAGAAGCCCGAGTATTCCTTCAAGAAATCATTCCTTGCTTCGGGCTTCCCCTCACCATCCACAATTACAATGGACCAGCCTTCGTTGCCGAAGTAATACAAATTCTGGCAAGTATTCTACAGATAAAATGGAAGCTCCATACGCATAAAGGCCCCAAAGCTCGGAGAAAGTAGAATGCATAAACCGGACCCTCAAAACCAAATTAGCCAGCCCTGGCCGGTTGGCTCAGTGGTAGAGTGTCGGCCTGGCATGCAGAAGTCCCGGGTTCGATTCCCGGCCAGGGCACACAGGAGAAGCACCCATCTGCTTCTCCACCCCTCCCCCTCTCCTTCCTCTCTGTCTCTCTCTTCCCCTCCCGCAGCGAGGCTCCATTGGAGCAAAGATGGCCCGGGCGCTGGGGATGGCTCCTTGGTCTCTGCCCCAGGCGCTAGAGTGGCTCTGGTCGCAACAGAGCGACGCCCCGAAGGGGCAGAGCATCGCCCCCTGGTGGGCAGAGCGTCGCCCCTGGTGGGCGTGCCGAGTGGATCCCGGTCGGGCGCATGTGGGAGTCTGTCTGACTGTCTCTCCCTGTTTCCAGCTTCAGAAAAATACAAAAAAAATTTAAAAAAAAAACCAAATTAGCCAAACTCTGCCAAGAGACTGGAGCCTCCTGGGTAGACTTACTTCCCTCAGCCCTGCTCCAGGTGTGTTGCACTCCAAGACCCACAAGATATTCACCCTTTGAAATCCCTTTTGGAAGACCTCCACTTATTATCAGCAAGTTCAGGGGGACATCAGGCAATTAGGAGAAACAGATCTAGCAACTCAATTATAGGCCCTAGGGCAGAGGTCCCCAAACTTTTTACACAGGGGCCCAGTTCACTGTCCCTCAGACCACTGGAAGGCCGGACTATAAAAAAAAACTATGAACAAATCCCTATGCACACTGCACATATCTTATTTTAAAGTAAAAAAACAAAACGGGAACAAATACAATATTTAAAATAAAGAACAAGTAAATTTAAATCAACAAACTGACCAGTATTTCAATGGGAACTATGGGCCTGCTTTTGGCTAATGAGATGGTCAATGTGCTCCTCTCACTGACTACCAATGAAAGAGGTGCCCCTTCCGGAAGTGCGGTGGGGGCCGGATAAATGGCCTCAGGGGGCTGCATGCAGCCCACGGGCCGTAGTTTGGGGACCCCTGCCCTAGGGAAAACTTTAGTCCAAATTAGCCAGTCTGTGTTAGCATGGGCTCCCATCCCACTAGGGAGTCCAGCACACCCTCCATCAACTGGGGGACCAAGAATAGGTCAAAGACTAGAAAAAGAAAACTTTACAACCCATTTGTACTGGACCCCATACATTAATCCTTGTCACTCCAACTGCTCTTAAAGTTACAGGAATCGTCCTGTGAACCCATCATTCAAAAGTCAAGAAAGCCCATCCAGACAACTCTGCAAAGGACACCTGTACAGCCTATCCTGGTCCACAGACACCCCTGAGGATCTGGCTCCACCAAAGACATACCAGCATGCCCTCCACTCTGACTTTTGACTGATGGACTCATGCCCAGTCTAGTTCCTGTTGATCATTGGAATAGTCTCCCTAATAGCTGGACTCGGGCTAATAGGGGCGGCCCAGAAAACGGGACTCTTATTGAAAGACTTTAACTCTTCATCCTTTATCTGTTCACAACAAGATGTTTTGGTTTTATAATATGCTTTGGAAATTCTCCATTGGTCCCTATACCTGGCTCACAACAATAGGTTTCATGCTAACTCTAACTCTAGGGGCAACCACAGATTCGTCCCCTCCTCCATGTCCCAGAGCCTGTTACCAAAAGGTCAGTTTCATTGCCCAAAGGTGCATGCACATAGCTCCTGTTATAAAACAGGTACGGTATGTCAGGTGCCAAATAATAAAAAATACTGGGCAGGGCAAATTACCCAGACAAGTCAAAGAAGCCCAAATTGTGGCCAAAAGGGAAAGACAGTCTGTTGGACCTACCTCACTCACACAGACATGAGTGATGGGGGAGGACAACAAGATGCAGCATGACAGGAATGCCAACTTAAGGTTGTAGCCCAAATCCTGGCACTGAGGGGTTACCTGCCACTAAGGCCCCCCATACCAGACCCTTATAATGATGCCCTATAAATATTATAATAGGGCATCAAAGGAGGAGGAACGCTACGAAAAATTTTAACTCCTCACTGACAGCAAGCTCAATAACTACTTTGCAAGTTCTTCCTGCTAACTGCTTTTTTAGCTTCTGTACCCCCTGCATCCTGCTTGCAGTTACATGGCAATTAGGACCAGAGAGTCTCCACAACTTGTGACTGTTAACTTGCTTAATCAGATCTTTGCAGAGAATCTATAAAACCCTCAGACTCTGAAAGCTTGGGGTCCAGACCTTTGGGTGTTAACCTGTCTGGTCCTGCTAGCATGTAATAAACTGGTTCTCTCTGCCACCCAGAGTACTACTTGGTCTTTTCTATCAGGTGAGATTTTTTGCAACAATTTAAGAAATAAAAGTGTCAGTATTGTATTCAAATGATTACACTGACATAAAAAATTATTGAATCAGATACATTATACCAGTGGTCCCCAACCTTTTTTGGGCCATGGACCAGTTTAATGTTAGAAAATATTTTCACAGACTGGCCTTTAGGGTGGGACGGATAAATGTATCATGTAACCGAGACAAGCGTCAAGAGTGAGTCTTAGATGGATGTAACAGAGGGAATCTGGTCATTTTTAAAAAAATAAAACATCGTCAGACTTAAATATAAATAAAACAAAAATAATGTAAGTTATTTATTCTTTCTCTGCAGACCAGTACCAAATGACCCACAGACCGGTACTGGTCCGTGGCCCCGGGGGTTGGGGACCACTGCATTATACTATATAATTCTATAAATGATAATGAACACAATGTAACTTTTTTTTTTTTGAAGTGAGAAGCAGGGAGGCAGAGAGACAGACTCCTGCACACGCCCAACAGAGATCCAACCGGCAAGCCCACCAGGGGGCAATGCTCTGCCCCTCTGGGGCATTGCTCCATTGTAACTGGAGCCATTTTGGTGCATGAGGCGGAGGCCATGGAGCCATCCTCAGTGCCCCAGCCAACTTTGCTCCAAAGGAGCCTTGGCTGAGGGAGAGGAAGAAAGAGAAGGGTGGAGAAGCAGATGGGTGCTTCTCCTGTGTGCCTTGGCTGGGCATCAAACCCCGGACTTCCACACACCAGGCCAACGCTCTACCACTGAGCCAGCCGGCTAGGGTCACAACTTTTTTTTTTAAAAAAAGAGCAATCCTTCACAAATTCTTTAAACTTCTATTTTCACAGATCAGTATTAAATAAAATTATTATGGCCACCACAAATCGTCCCAGAAGTAAAGGGAAAAGAATTACTACATTTTATAGCTTTTTCTCCCCTCCCTTTAGGGGGGAAGAATTTGGATTCAAACAGCAAGTCACTAAGAATCCTAACAACTAAGGACAGCAAAACACTACCCAAGTCCCGTAAGCATATGCAAAAATATATTGCTAACAAAAATTAGGGGATATTTCAAAATGAATACGAAGCTATAAAATATCCCCTAATTTTTGTGAGCAGTATATATATTTACAGCAAAGATAAATTAAGGGTGCCTTTTGACTTTACAAGAAAATTCACAGCAGCATTTGCTATTTTAAAGAGGGCATTTAAGCCTGACCAGGTGGTGGCTCAGTGGATAGAGCGTTGGGCTGGGATGCGGAGGACCCAGGTTCGAGACCCCGAGGTCGCCAGCTTGAGTGTGGGCTCATTTGGTTTGAGCAAAACTCACCAGCTTGGACCCAAGGTCACTGGCTCAAGCAAGGGGTTACTCGGTCTGCTGAAGGCCCACGGTCAAGGCACATAAGAGAAAGCAATCAATGAACAACTAAGGCAGGGGTCCCCAAACTACGGCCCACGGGCCACATGTGGCCCCCTGAGGCCACTTATCTGGCCCCCGCTGACTTCCAGAAGGGTCACCTCTTTCATTGATGGTCAGTGAGAGGAGCACATTGACCATCTCATTAGCCAAAAGCAGACCTATAGTTCCCATTGAAATACTGGTCAATTTGTTGATTTAAATTTACTTGTTCTTTATTTTAAATATTGTATTTGTTCCCGTTTTGTTTTTTTACTTTAAAATAAGATATGTGCAGTGTGCATAGGGATTTATTCATAGTTTTTTTTATAGTCTGGCCCTCCAACGGTCTGAGGGACAGTGAACTGGCCCCCTGTGTAAAAAGTTTGGGGACCCCTGAACTAAGGTGTTGCAACAAAAAACTGATGATTGATGCTTCTCATCTCTCTCCGTTCCTGTATGTCTGTTCCTATCTATCCCTCTCTCTGACTCTCTGTCTCTGTAAAAAAATTAAAAAAAAAAATTTAAAGGGGGCATTTAAGCCTGACCAGGCAGTGGTGCAGTGGATAGAGCGTCAGACTGGGATGCAGAGGACCCAGGTTCGAGACCCCGAGGTCGCCAGCTTGAGCGTGGGCTCATCTGGTTTGAGCAGAAGCTCACCAGCTTGTACCCAAGCTCGCTGGCTCGAGCAAGGGATTACTCGGTCTGCTGAAGGCGGTGGTCAAGGCACATATGAGAAAGCAATCAATGAACAACTAAGGTCTCACAACGAAAAACTGATGATTGATGCTTCTCATCTCTCTCTGTTCTTGTCTGTCTGTCCCTGTCTATCCCTCTCTCTGACTCTCTCTCAAAAAAGGGGGGGGGGCATTTAAGGTACTTACAGTTTTCCTGATTACTGAATGAAAGAGAGGCATTTCTATTTTCTAATTCTCTAATAAGAACAATAATTACAGTATCCTACAGTCTCCAATATACTCTTATTTTTAAAAAAATCCATAATCTGCTCTTGGGAAGGCAGCACACTAAATTTCAGCACCTTTTTCTCAAGATAGCAATCCTTTTTCCTATTCCTTACTGGATAAGAAATAGGCACTCTCTTCTGCTCAACACTAACCCAGGAAAGGACGAAGCTGGCTGAATCTACCTAACCAGAACTTGTACCTAGAAACTAGCACTAAGAAGCATGACAGAACATAAGAGCGTTCTGTTTTGCAAAATGTCTACCATTCTCTCTACTCCTGTCTCCCATCAACTCGAAAGAAAAAAAAAAAAAGCCACAAAAACTGTGTGAGGCAGTACAGTACTGGTACTGGGTTGTCAGAGCAATTCACTTAAACTCTATGCATCTGATCAGCCTGCTTCAGCGAAAGGACTCAGGCCACAAGGGTTAAAAGAGTTATTGCTGCCATGAAGGGCCTCCCAGGCTGCGAGTGCGTGAGCAGTGTCTTAACAAGTACGCAGCTCGGCTTCCTGGCGACTCCTGTAATATACAAATCTCTGCAATGAACTCGGGACAGTCCTGAGTCTGCAGGCTTCCGGGCACGGCGGACTTTCCCTTGATAGTCCAGAGGGATGGGGGCGGGAGCGCATGCGCTTTATATGCCATTCCAAATCTGGAACGCGGGTATGCAGCTGTGAAAGCAAAAGCCTTAGCAAACGAGGGTTGTGTGGGTGGGTGGGAAGGAGGGGGAATCCCTCAAAAGTGATGACACAAGACACTATATGCATGGCTTCTTTCTTTAACTTTTCTGTACTTTGAGAAATTCCTTTAATGAAAAATCTGTTTTTAAATAAAGCTCAAAACTTGTTTAGGAAACAAGTGTCACTGTTGCATTCAAATAACTACCTTGATATAAAAAAAGCTATTTGGGGGGTGAGATACAGCATATTATGCAATTCCATAATGTCATTTTTTAAAAAAGGGTCACCTTTAAAAGGAGTTCGTGTTCGTCAGAGCTATTTCACTGACTCAGACAAAAACGTGAGGCCATTTGGCGGCACTTCATCACCCCCACATCACCCCAATCCCCCTGAGGTGTATGTAAATGATCGTTTACTTGTAGTCTCCCAGGATCCGTCCGCACCGCGCGCACAGAGCGCGTCAAGACACCACGAGGAGTTGCTAGCACTGCGAAACCGAGCAACAAGTGCTCATGAGGCGATCCACTGCTATTTGCTGACCCTCTGGCGACTCCGCACACAACTTGCTTACAGCTAAAGACTGGGAATGACAATCACAGGGGACAGCGGGGCAAAGTGATCTGGCCCTGAACTCCGAGACGCGACTCGAGGAGGCCGGGGTGCTAACCCACTGCCAATTGCCCCTGAGCACCTGCGACGGCAGGAAGCCCAGGGGGCATAGGAAATGCTCACCGTTCCAGCGGGTCCATAGCCCGCGCCACCGCGGCAGTCCGGGAGACGGAGTTCGGCGCTGTGGCCCCGGCTGCCGCCGGGGTGGCAGCCCCGGCAGTAACGCGGTCCTGAGGCATAGCCAGCGGCGCACAAACAGCACCAGCAAGGTCCCCGCGACCCGTGCAAGCCTTCCGTTGGGTTTAGGGCTCACGACTCCGCTTGTCCGGCCCTGCCCACTCTCGGGGCGATCAATGGGCGCGGAGCGCGAGAAGCCAGAGGCGGGGCGGGAACGGGCTAGGCTGCCCCGCGACGCCGCTGGCTCTACGGTCCTCGCCCGCCAGCGTGAGCATTCCTGGGTACCCTGTCGCTGGCTCGAAAACGTATTTCAGGTGGGTGAGGAGGAGGAAGGGGAAGCATATTTTGCAAATAAAAGATCTGGTAGAGTTTAAGATTTTCGAAACATTTCTGACTTGTCGAGACCTCTCTCTCTTTTCTCTTGACGACAAATATGTCTCTATGGATGTTTATAGAACAGCTACTGGAGGGGCAGCCACAGTACTTGGGCCCACACGGGAATGACAGACATCTGCTTTCCAGGATTTTCAAGTCAGTCGGATGGAGGCGCAGATAAGAAAACCGGTAACTAGGGGAACCCACATAAAGTGCATTCCAATATCAAAAGTTTTCTGTCTTGCGTGGGGGCAGAGTTCAGCCAGGGAAGAACTAACAGACTTGTTACCATGGAATTCTGCTAGCCATGATTCACAATAGAGAACAGCACACATACTTTTTTTTAAATTAAAGGCTAAGTAATTTAAAATTTTCATATAGTCACATTAATTGATTTTTATTTGTTTCTAGATTTCTTTTTTTTAATCTTAGAGAGGCTGTCAATAACCCCAATTTTTTTTTCATATTTACTGTTAGTATGTTTGGTATCTATCTGAATGATTAATCCATATGTAGATAATCTACAATAAAAATAATATATGTCATAATAAAGAAATAAATTAAGACAAAGGATATGCATAAGCATATCTCCAAAGAAAATATAAAATAAAACTAATATGCACATGAAAAAGATGCTGAGTGTCAGTAGCCGTCAAGAAAACGAAAATCAAGACCTGAACTAGCGCAGTGGATAAAGCGTCAACCTGGAAACGCTGAGACTGCTGGTTCAAAACCCTGGGCTTGCATGGTCAAGGTACATATGGGAGTTGATGCTTCCTGCTCCTCCTTACTTCTCTCTGTCTCTCTCTCCCCTCTCTCTCTAAAAAATGAATAAAGTCTTAAAAAAGAGATTTTTTTTTTTTTTTTTTAAACAGCCTAACCCAGCGGTGGCGCAGTGGATAGAGCGTCGGACTGAGATGCAGAGGACCCAGGTTCAAGACCTCGAGGTTGCCAGCTTGAGCGCGGGCTTGTCTGGTTTGAGCAAAAGTTCACCAGCTTGGACCCAAGGTCGCTGGCTTGAGCAAGGGGTTACTCGATCTGCTGTAGCCCCACGGTCAAGGCACATATGAGAAAGCAATCAATGAACAACTAAGGTGTTGCAACAAAAAACTGATGATTAAAATGCTTCTCATCTCTCTCCGTTCCTGTCTGTCTGTCCCTATCTATCCCTCTCTCTGACTCTCTGTCTCTGTAAAAAAATAAAAATAAAATAAAAAAGACCATAACTAGATACTGCGTTATACCCACTAGAATGGCTATAATCAAAAAGACAGATAATAACAAATATTAGTGTGTTAAATAAATTGATTTTTAATGAGAGCGGAAGGGAGTGAGAGAGAGACAGGAACATCGATCCCATATATGCCCTGGCCAGGGATCAAACCAGCAACTTCTTTGCTTCAAGACGATGCTCCAAACAACCAAGCTATGTGGCCAGAGCTCCAGCGGTTCTCAACCTGTGGGTCGCGACCCCAGCGGGGTCGAACGACCAAAACACAGGGGTCGCCTAAAGACACTGAGAAGCCGTGCTACCGTCTGCAGCAGCGCTATTCAGCTTGAACGCACGCCATTATGGACGTGAGTTCCAAACTGAATGCCTGCCGTCATGCGCAGACGTGATTGCATCATTAGTCCGGGGCCTAAGCGGTGGGGGAAGCGGGGAACGCTTCACAGTCCATAGCAGCGCATTACGTGTGTCCGGTGCTTGCTGACATCATCAGTGGGCAGGTGCAGCAAGCACCGGAGGACAGAAGCCTAGGCGGAGAGGCAAGAGGCGGAGAGCCAAGAGAGCCTGCGAGATAGCCTGCTGGTATAAAAAAGGTTAATAATGTAAAAACAGTACACACACCATATACACAATACTGTGTAGGTGTAAGGTGCTTTGTGTGTAATCATTGCACAGTACACAAAGCAGCTTACACTTACACAAAGCACCATACATTCACACAGTGTGAACTACATCTGTCTTATACTATAAGAGACCACTATAAGATGTAGTTCACACTGTTCCCCAATGTATAATTATCTCCCACTATTTTCCCATATTCTGAATGAGGAAACTGCTGAAATCAGCGGTTTCCGGTATTGATTTCATTGGGAGTGCAGCGGATTTTGTGGAAGAGAGCTCCCGAGAATCTCAGGTTACCACACAATCCGCCGCAGCCTCTTTTTAATTTCAATAAGAGGCGGAGAAATGACAGTTTCCGACACATTGCTTCCTCTCCTATTCAAGTCAATGGGAGGCCGCAGCAGATTCCGCTCAAATATAGAGCATGTTGCTTAATTTTTTCCACACTAGAACTTTTCCTAGAGCAGAAAAATTCCAAATAGACTGAAAGAGGCCTCACACTGAGGAATCCGCTGTGCGGATTCTGCAGTGTAAAAGATCTGCCTCCTATAGAAGTCTATTGGGGGTGGTGGATTCCACCTTGGGAATTTTTCTGCTCTAGGAAAAGTTCTAGTGTGGAAAAAATTAAGCAACATGCTCTATATTTGAGCGGAATCTGCTGCGGCCTCCCATTGACTTGAATAGGAGAGGAAGCAATGTGTCGGAACTTCATTTCTGCCGTACAGGGCATCTCTCTTCTGCGGAATCCACGGGTCTCCCATTGAAGTAAATGAGATGTGGATTCCACCGCAGAAACCGCTGCTTTATAGTGTGAAAGAGCCCTGAAAGATACCATGCTGTGCAGAAATTGCAGTGTATCCTATGACATAGTTCACACTGTTCTATATAGAAAACTTGCCCAATACACTAGGTAAGGAGGTCCATTAGTAATAAATATTTCTCAATATATAATTAAATATTGTTTTTGTGATTAATCACTATGTTTAAATTATGTTTGATTTGTAGCAATGAGAATACATAATGCATATCAGGTATTTACATTCCGAATCATAACTGTAGCAAAATTACAGTTATAAAGTAGCCACCAAAATTATTTTTTGGTTTGGGGTCACCGCAACATGAGGAACTGTATTGTGGGGTCACGGCATTAGAAAGGTTGAGAACCACTGCTCTAGGGTGTCTTTTAAAGTGCACTAAACTGTCCCTGGCCAGTTTGCACAGTGCATAGAGCATCAGATCAGAGTATGGATGTCCCGGATTCAATTCATAGTCAGGGTACACAAAAAAAGTGACCATGTCTCCCTTTTCTCCCTCTTCCCGTCCTGCAGCCAGTGGCTCAGTTGATTCAGTGTGGTTGGTCCAAGTTTGTCAGCCACTACAAATAGCTGGGTTGATTCAAGGGTCAACCCCAGATGGGTGTTGCCAGGTAGATCCTGGTCAGGGTTCATGCAGGAGTCTGTCTCACTATCACCCTTCCTCAAAAAAAGGAAAAAAAAAAAGGAAAAGAAAAGGCATAAATCCATTCATGAGGTCTCTGTCTTTATGATCTAATCACCTCCCAAATGTCCCACTTCATTGTCACATTGTAGGTTAAGTTTCAACATATGCATTTTAGTGTATAGCAGTTGAACAAGTGTTACGAACTAAACTGTGACTTCCTAAACTCATATATTGAAGCCCTGCCACTATATGACAGTATTTGTAGATAGGGCCTTTAGAGAGCTAATGAGGTCATAAAGATGGCATGCTAATCTAATATAATTGGTTTCCTTATAAATATTTTTATTTATTCATTTTAGAGAGGAGAGAGAGACAGACAGACAGACACAGACAGACATAAAGGAGGAGCAGGAAGCATCAACTCCCATATGTGCCCTGACCAGGCAACCTCAGTGTTTCCAGGTCGACACTTTATCCACTGCGCCACCACAGGTCAGGCAATTGGTGTCTTTATAAAAAGAGGAAGAACCCCAGGGTTATGTACACACATGGAGAAGACTATGTGAAGACACAGCAAAAATGTGGCCGTCTGCAAGCCAAGGAGAGAAACCTCAGGAGAGACCAAACCTGCTGACATCTTGAGCTGGGACTTCCAAACTTCAGAACTGTGAAAAAATAAATTTCTGTTGTTTAAACCACCCAGGCTGTTTTGGCAGTCCTAGCTTACCGATGCAGCAAGTATGTGGAGATATTGGAACCCTTTGACAGTGCTGGTTGAAAAAAGTCTGGTAGTTCCTCAAACAGTTAAACAAAGAGTTACCCTATGACCCTAGCAATTCCATTCTTACATACCCTGAAGCATATGTCCACACAGAAACTTGTACATGAATGTTTATGGCAATATTTTTATTGGTAGGCAAAATGTGGAAACAATCCACATGCCCATCAACTGATAAGTGGATAAAGAAATGTGACATATCCATATATTCTGCTACAACAGATAAAACATTGAAAATGTTATTTCAGTAGTGTTTATAGCAGTGAGGAAGGAGGGGCAGGCCCCCTCTTCCCTGAGAAGGAGGAAACAAAAAGAATACAACAGAAAGAAGCCAGCAAGGGTAACCATGTCAGCCAGTAATAAATTAAGTATATCCCATAGTTGTAATACAAAGCAAGAATGGCAGAATCTGTATGTAACTATGGACAGTGATCTAGAAACTCCTTCCCCCTGTTTACCCCACCGAAAATTTCCCTCCCCTCTCCTTGAGTCCTGGGAAACCTTAAACAAAGAAATCACATGCACATTGTTTAGAGACTGTAAAGCAGTGGTAGTCAACCTGATCCCTACTGCCCACTAGTGGGCATTCCAGCTTTCATGGTGGGCGGTAGTGGAGTATAAATAAAATGTATAAAAAACCAAAGTATAAATAAAAAGATAGATTTAACTATAGTAAGTTGTTTTATAAAGATTTATTCTGCCAAACTTAGCAAAAATCCGACATAAAGTACTTGGTAAGTAATTACAGTATTATTATATGCTTTAACTTGCTGTAACTCTGCTTTATAAATTTTATAAAGTTACTTCCCTACTTTATAAATCATCACTACTGTGGAACCGGTGGGCAGTTAGAAAATTTTACTACTAACAGAGATACAAAAGTGGGCGGTAGGTATAAAAAGGTTGACTACCCTTGCTGTAAAGGTATATAACCTGTAAGAAAATCAACTTTGGGGAGCCCATGTTTTGGAGCTACAAATCGCATGTGCTCCACCAGCTTTAATAAATCCTACTGCCTTCATCAAGTTGTCTGGCCCTTTTTGTCCTCTTTTGATTCCTGCAATAGCAGCACTATTATTCACAAGGCAAAACAAAATAAATCTGTAAACAACTCAAATACCTGATAATTCGGAGGGTGTTTATTAAAGTAGCCAATGTGGACTGCATTCATACATGAGAAAGTACATACAAAATAATAAGAAAAGTAGAATTCAAATTACTTTGTAAATCCTGATGAGTGCTCACAAATAAATGTACATTCTTATGTATAATGAGAAGAAAAATTAGTATTAAATGAGTACCAGGATTTTTCTTAAGGAAAAAAGAAAAAATTTGCATTGTTTGGGAAAATACCCTAATAAACTCTTTCAATTATGAGGTGAGATCCTGAAAACATGGGTATAAGCAGAAGCCCTAGCAACACAAGGAAAGCTGCTCTGCATGAAAACATGGGAGGGATTTGCTGCTTCTGAAGGTGAGAAGAGATGGACCAAGCCTGGACGGGTCGGCAGAGCAGAATGAAAAAGAGGAGGGCTAGCAGGTGATAGGTTGGAAAAATAGACTTTTTAAAGAACAAGAGTGTCTAATAGATAAGTTTTAAGTTCTTTTCTCAAATCTTAAAATCTCACTAATGCTTTGTTTAAATGGGTTTTTATAAAAACTGAAGAAGAGGCTGAAGTCGAGGCCATTGGAACAGTAAAATGACAGCACCCACAGATGCAGGGGCTCAGGGGCAGAGAGGGCAGAAGACAATGAGCCCCTGAAATTATCAGTACTCTTAGGCTCCAAACATCCAGATTGAATGTTTGAGATGATTTTACTTAGATTCCACTGAATAAACAGAATGAATAGATCCTGGCTAAGCCCTGCCATGGTGAAATTCAGTAGAAATGGTAACGGCGGGGGGAATGAAAATGAATATGTAAGATGGATCCTGAACAGGCGGTGGTGCAGTGGATAGAGCATTGGACTGGGACCCAGAGGACACAGGTTCAAAACACCGAGGTCGCTGGCTTGAGCATGAGCTCAACCAGCTTGAGCGCAGGGTCGCTGGCCTGAGTGTTGGATGACAGATGTAACCCCATGGTCACTGGCTTGAGCCTAAAGATCCCTGGCTTGAAGCCCAAGGTCACTAGCTTGAGCCCAAGGTTGTATGCTTGAGCAAGGGGTCACTCACTCTGCTGTAGGCCCCTGGTCAATGCACATATAAGAAAGCAATCAATGAGCAACTAAGATGATGCAATGAAGAATTGGTGTTTCTCATCTCTCTCTCTTCCTATCTGTTCCTATCTGTCCCTCTCTCTGTCTCTGTCACACACACAAAAAAATGTAAGATGGAAAAATTTATAGCCAAATAAGAAAAATTGTTCTATGTTGAAGTGCTGATAGAACAAAAATATGATCAAATGTTCAAGAAAGCTGTTCTGTAAGAAAAGGAGAAAAGTTCAAAAGGATCAATGTGTAAATGACTCAGTGACCACATTCAAGCTCTTAATTCCCTAACTCCAGAATTCATGACTTTCACTGATTTAGCCAGAGGAGGGTTACTAACCAGCTCTAATTTCCAGGTGGCAGGTCTGTGGCTCAAGGCCTAGAAGTGATTTCCCCAAGGTTATGGAGCAAGTCAGAAGGTGAACTAAAAATAGTGCTGTACCTCACACTCCCATGCAGGCCATATGATAACTTGTGTACTGTCAGCAAAGAGTTGAGGAATGAATGTCCTGGAGAGGTTAGCATAGTTTTATGGTTAAAGGAGTCTTGCTCAACCATTGCCAATGCTACTTGACAACAACAAATGACCTACTTAATCCTATAAACAGTAATATCCTGGCCCTTAAGCAAAAGTTTCAAAAAACAATTCCTCTTTGACAAAATTTTTTAAACTGTAATGAAGTCACCACTTCTTTTTCTTTTTTTTTAGCGCACACAAGTAAGAGAGAGAAGAGACAGGCAGGGACAAACAGACAGGAAGGAGAGAGATGAGAAACATCAACTCAGTTGTGGCACTTTATTTGTTCATTGATTGCTTTCTCTTACATGCCTTGACTGGGGGGCTCCAGCTGAGCCAGTGACCCCTTATTCAAATCAGAGACCTTGGGCTCAAGTCCAGGCTGAAGCCAGCAACCATAGGGTCATGTCTATGATCCCATGCTCAAGCCGGCAACCCCATGCTCAAGCCGGCAACCTCAGGGTTTTAAACTTGCTTCCTCAGCATTCCAGGTCAACGCTCTATTCATTGCACCACCACTTGGTCAGAGTAAGCCACAATTTTTGTAATGTTTAAACCACAGAGATTGTCATCCTGACCTATGGTGGCACAGTGGTTAAAGCATCGACCTGGAATGCTGAGGTTGCCTGTTCAAAACCCCTGGCTTGCCTGGTCAAAGCACATATGGGAGTTGATACTTCCTGCTCCTCCCCCCTTCTCTCTCTATCTCCCTCCCTCTCACTTTCTCTCCCCTTCTGCCCTCTAAAAAAAGAATAAATTTTTAAAAATTAAAAAAAAAATCCACAGAGATTGTCACCTTTGACCCTCCCTTCTAAAGACAACTTCCAATACCAGCAAGCTTATAGGATCTTGCAGAAGTATCTAAACATTTATAAAAGTGTAGGGTATTTTGGAAACTTAGGCCCTCAGGGATAATAGTTCTCTGTAAGTTTCCTTACTGAATTAAAGAAATAAAATAGAATGGGATATTCAGATAGTTAGAGCCCCAAGGCTTAGCCACTAAATTAATGCCTCTAAGTACCCAAGCCTTGGAAGGATTGCTCAGCTAGCTGCTATGTTATATCTTAGTTATTATGCTCATATTTTTGAGAAAACCACAAAACCTTGTACCACTGTTAAGTGGCCCTTTTCTAGGGTAGATTTGTACCATACCTTGCACTGATCTAGTCAACAGAAAACTTTAAAAATTGATGTTTTCAGGAGTGTTGCCAATCCCATTCCCACTTTCAAGGAAGGGTTCTTTGTGGTGATTGCTATATAAAGTGAGTTAATACTTTCATCTAAGCTTTAAGAGAGAATACCACAAAAAATCACAGAGTCACAGACTATGGACTTCTCTTTTTTTGTGACAGAGACAGAAAGAAAGAGAGAGGGACAGATAGACAGGAAGGGAGAGAGAGATGAGAAGCATCAATTCTTCGTTGTGGCATCTTAGTTGTTCATTGATTGCTTTCTCATATGTGCCTTGATTGGAAGCCTACAGCAAAGCAAGTGACCCCTTGCTTAAGCAAGCAACCTTGATCTCAAGCCAGCCACCTTGGGCTCAAGCCAGCAACCTTTGGGCTCAAGCCAGCAACTTTGGAGTCATGTCTATAATCCCACACTCAAGCCAGTGACCCCATGCTCAAGCCAGATGAGCCCATACTCAAGCCAGCGACCTTGGGGTTTCAAACTTGGGTTCTCCGCATTCCAGTTCAATGCTCTACCCACTGTGCCACCTCCTGGTCAGGCTAGACTGTGGACTTCTTGGCTGCTACTTCCCTCTCCTTCGTATAAGAGGTTGCACAGCTACTGCTTCTGCTCAGTTCTTCAGTCCTGCCTTCTATAAACCTCCGAGCAAAAACCTAAAATGTAAATGTACAGTAGAAGAAAGGGACACATCTAGTAGCTACTTCTCAAGAAACTCTCATTTAACTGGTGAGAGCGGTGGAAGCTGGTCTCCTTTCTACAACATAACATCATGTATGACAGCATCTCACAGAGGCCCCATAGAAAGCAGAACCAATGGAACTACCTGGACAACATGCATATCAAAAGTGCCCACCAAAAAAATTGGGGTTATTAGAAACGTTATTTCTTACAGGCAATATTTTATTAATATATTAATAACCCAATTATTGCGAGACAGAGGAATAACCCAAACATCCAAATATGAATGAATTTGTTTGCACCTTCAGACTCTTTTAGCATATATACTTTGGCCACTGCCAGTTTTTTCCTTTAAGCAGCACAGTGACATAGTTGGACTTTCTGGGTTAAATACACATAAATACATAGGCTGAATACAGTGAGGATGGGAAGTGGCTCGAGCTTTGTTCAGAATGCCTTTTGAGTATTCTTAGCCATTATATTGTCTAAAATCTAGCAATACATAGGATTTGTCTTTGCTTACCAAAACAGACAAGCTATATTTCACACAGAGGGGGAAAAATAAATTTGAAAAATTCTGTAGGGTCAGTAGTACACCTGGGTTGCCCCTTGGCTCACTGTCACCCTCCCTTCTCAGTTTGACTCATGCTCTGGTTTACTTTGAACCCTGGTTTAGCAATTTCTGTATGCATAGATCCAACATATGGACTATTTTAACTGATTCATGTACTCATCTATCCATCTATTCACCAATATTTTTTGCCATTATGAGGGACATAAGTATCCCTTTCCCTTAATGAGGCTGCAGCGGAATGAAGGAAATAGTCACGGTGACAAACACAATGTAAGAATATATGATGGGCTCACCAGCTTGAGCCCAAAGGTCACTGGCTTGAAGCCCAAGGTCACAGGCTGTAGCAAGGGGTCACTTGTTATGCTGTAGCCCCCCGGTCAAGGCACATATGAGATAGCAATCAGTGAACAACTAAGGTGCTGCAATGAAGAATTGATGCTTCTCATCTCTCTCCTTTCCTATCTGTCTGTCCCTATCTGTCCCTCTCTCTGACTCTCTCTCTGTCTCTTTCAAAAAGAAAAAGAAGAGAAAAGAAAATATGAAATAAGTGCTATAAGTAAGCTTTGGGGTCAAAAAAATTTAAGTTCAAATCCAGTTCTCCCATTTACTGAATGACCTTGGTCTAATTATTGAACCTCAATGAGTTTCAGTTCCACCATATGGGAGAACAATGGATGTGTCAGTTATCTATCAAGATGGCCCTCAACTATCCTGTATTCATACTCTTGTATAATCCCTCTTGCCTTAAATGTAGGCTGAACCTAGTGACTTGTTTCTAACTAACAGAACATGCAAAAGTGATAGGATGTCACTTTCATAATCAGGATGCAAAAGACAGACTTACTGGATTTTCTCTATTGCCTTCTTAGTTTGCAATGCTATAATAAAGCCAGCTGCCATGTTAGAAAGTCCCATGTGGCAAAGAACTGAAGGAGGCCTCCAGCCAACATTCAGTGAGAACTGAATCCTGCCAACACCATGTGAGTCAGCCTGGAAGCAGATCCCTTCCCAGTTGACGTTTGCAATGACCAGAGCCCTATCTAATATCTTGATTGCAGCCTGTGAAGCAGGGAGCCCAGTTAAGCCAGCCCAGCCTCCTGACCTACAAAAACTGGGAGATAATACATGTTGCTTAATGTTTTGGGGATAATTTATTACCTAGCAATAGATAAATAATATAATAGATAATATGCTCCTTACAGAATTATTGTGATTATCAGAATATATATGAGAATAAGAATGAGGAGGAGGGGGAGGATAACCACAGGGATTCGGAATGCTGCTATTGTGAAGAAGACATTTTTAGTGCTTGAGCCCCTGAGAAGTAGAAGAGAGCTGAAGGTACGGGGAGCAGGGTATCATGTTGCTCAATCAGGCCCAGACTGTCTGACTGATGGAGAAGGGCTTACAAGCAAAAGTAAAGTACCAAGTTTGTGAGAGTCAGTGAACAACAAATGGAGGCCTTGGTGATGAAGTTTAGCAAAGAACTGGGGAGCAGGTCATTTTCCCACTTCTGCTCAAATTAGAGCAGGGCAACAGCAGTAAAATGAGCACTGAAGGGATGGCACAGTTGTTCAACTCAAGGATGCTCTGCCTGGGAACATGGAGAGCAGTGCCCTGGGCAGGAGGACGGGTTCTCACGGAGGACACTGACCACAGTGTAGGTAACAAAGCCCTGGCACTTCTGCTGAGATCGGCACAGAACTAGTTTGTGGTTGATGAATAATGAGGAAAGAATATGGGGAAGGAACATATGCACACTTGACTTGATCTACCTCACCATAAGCCAATGACAGGCCCTGGCCGGTTGGCTCAGCGGTAGAGCGTCGGCCTGGCGTGCGGGGGACCCAGGTTCGATTCCCGGCCAGGGCACATAGGAGAAGCGCCCATTTGCTTCTCCACTACCCCCCCCCTCCTTCCTCTCTGTCTCTCTCTTCCCCTCCCGCAGCCAAGGCTCCATTGGAGCAAAGATGGCCCGGGCGCTGGGGATGGCTCCTTGGCCTCTGCCCCAGGCGCTAGAGTGGCTCTGGTCTCGGCAGAGCGATGCCCCGGAGGGGCAGAGCATCGCCCCCTGGTGGGCAGAGCGTCGCCCCTGGTGGGTGTGCCGGGTGGATCCCAGTTGGGCGCATGCGGGAGTCTGTCTGACTGTCTCTCCCCGTTTCCAGCTTCAGAAAAATACAAAAAAAAAAATAAAAAAAATAAAAAAAATAAATAAATAAATAAGCCAATGACATTTTGGTTATAGGTGTCTTAAAGAATGTGCAGACTTTTGACAGGCAAAGAAGGGTAAATAGACATCCTAAACTGAAGGAACAGCCCAAGCCAAGATTCGTAACTATGACTATAAAAGGGAAACTTTTAGGGAAAAGCAAGTAATCTTGTGTGATTAGAGAAAGGAGTAAAAACTAGTTAACATTTTTCTATTCAGATTCTGATTTTGTCCCCGAAGTGGTGAGTCTTAGACTTCTTGGTGTGTTTCCCTTTACATTTTGGTGACTTCAGAGAGCTTTTGTGGATAATGTCTCTTGAATATTTACACTGTTAGAAATTAAAATGGATAAATTTTTAAATACTTAGTTTGAAATCATCCAAAATAAACAATGTTAACATATAAATAATATTTTATGGAAATTAGCTCTATTTTCCACCACAACAAAAATAAGTGAAAAGAGTTGCATTCTTTTACATTTTTTAAAAATGTTTTTAAAATTTCTGGCCTAATAGAAGACAGGTGGATTTTCATATATGTTTCCGCATCAATCTGTTGCAATATCACACATCACATTGTCTCTGAAAAACTGCACTATAGGCTTGTGAGAGAAGGAGAGTGAAAAAGGCAAATCATCTTTTCTTTTTTTTATTAACTTTAATGGTGTGACATCAATAAATCAGGGTACATATGTTCAAAGAAAACATGTCCAGGTTATCTTGTCATTCAGTTATGTTGCATACCCATCACCCAAAGTAAAAATATGGAACACTTCACAAATTTGTGTGTCATCCTTGCACAGGGGCCATGCTAATCTTCTCTGTATCATTCCCATTTTAGTATATGTGCTGCCGAAGTGAGCACGGCAAATCATCTTTTCATATTATGAAAATAGTTTTGATCTCTTGGGCCCTCTGTAAGAGTTTCAGGGACCCACACAGTTCCCTGGATCACACTTCGAAAATCACTCCCAAGAGCAAACATAGTACATATCACCAAGAGAAAAAGCCAGAGTTTACAAATGTAGTAGTGATGATGATGATGATAATAGTAATAATCATATTGACGGCTGACATTTGTGGGGTGATAACTACATGCTATTCTAAGCAGCCACAAAAACCTAAGAAGTGATTTCAATTATACTTTCCAGATGAGGACACTAGGGACAAAGAAGTTAAGTAATTTGCCCAAGTTTGCACAGCTAGTAAGTGGTGGTGAAGCTGGGCTACAAACGCAGGCAGCCTGGCTCCGAAGTCTGTACAACCCCTGCCCATCCTGCCTCTCAAGGGAAAGGCCTGCAGTATAAATGACAAAGGATTGAGTCATCCCAGTCACCCACTCTTTTCTCCCCTCCCTGCCATTTTAGATTTCAATGCTCTTTTCTCTTTCCCTGCCTGTGTAGGAAACTCATGTTTCTTTTCACTCTGCAGTAAGTCCTTGTCCATTACCCATTGTTCATTATTCCCCCCACTCCACAGAAACTGCTCTCTCCAGAGTCACCAAACGACCTTATAATTTTCAGATGTGTAGAAACTTTTCAGTCTTCATCTTCCTTGCTCTTTGAGATATGGCATATTATTGATCTTTTAAAAAAATTAATATTCTCTCCTCTATTGATTATTCTGACACCAGACACTCTTATTTCTTTTGCCACTTATTCAGTAATTTCTTTCCAGAAAATCCTTTATGAGGTCCTCTTCCTTGGCCTGTCCCTTAAACACGTTCATTCCTCAGTATTTGGTCCTAATGCTTTCTTACTTTTCATTCCATAACTTCTCCAACTGCCACATCATTCACCTTCATGGCTTTAATTCAGTGGTCCCCAACCTTTTTTGGGCCACGGACCAGTTTAATGTCAGAAAATATTTTCACGGACCGGCCTTTAGGGTGGGATGGATAAGTGCACAAAATAAAATTATGCGACTGGTGTAAAAACTGTAGTATTTTTAAATATAATTGTTGAACTTAGAAGACAAGTGTCAAAAGTGAGTCTTAGACGGATGTAACAGAGGGAATCTGGTCATTTTTTAAAAATAAAACATCGTTCAGACTTAAATATAAGTAAAATGGAAATAATGTAAGTTATTTATTCTTTCTTTGCGAACCAGTTCCAAATGGCCCACGGACTGGTACCAGTCCGCGGCCCGGGGACCACTGCTCTAAGTCTCATTTTGGTACCTGGACTCTGTGGAGATTAGGACTGCTGACTAGGGCACATATGTGCACCTTCTGCTCTTGGCTTGGTTTCCCCATAGCTTGGTGGCTTCAGTGTAGAAAGATTTTTTTTTGCGTGATATTTCAGAGTTCCAAGTGCAACTATTCCAGGTGGAAACTACATATCCATTTGTGACAGCCACTGAATTTATATAGTGTCACTTCTACCACTTCTTGTTGGTTATAAGAATATTTGTCCAGATTCAAGGGACGGAGACATAGACTTCACCTGTCCATAGAAAGAGTATCAGGTCACATTGTAGATGAACACAAAAAAGTGGGACATATTGTGGCCATCTGTGGAAAATACAATCTGTCACACAAACTATAGCAAACCTTGCCTGCAAGCCCACCTCCCCACCTGCCCTCTCTCCTTGACCTCTGTGCTCCAATTGCACAGACATCTGGCTGCTCCCTTCTGCACCAGTCGCTTCCTCTACCTGCACACTCCTACCCCTCCTTTAATAACAAACTTTCAAGCAGGAAAAAGAAAAGTAACTTTAAAGAGTTAACCTATATTTCAAAAATGGCAAAAGAACAGAAAGAAGGATCACTGTTGGGCAGATAAAATATATTATGCTCACTTTGTTAAAGATGGCGCTGCCCACATGGAGGCCAGTTGCCCAGGTGATATTAATGTGTGTTGGGGGCGGGCTGTGGGCAGGCAGAATCCTTGTAGCCTGGGGCTTGGTTTTAGGAATAAGCCTTTCCCACCCTTTTTGATGTGGGGTGGTACAATCCCATCATGCCTCAGATAAGTGACTTTGTATTAGAGACTTCCCTATTTCGTATATTGGATTAAAGGTTTGGATTTCTACACTATAAAATGGGGGCAGAACAGGAGCTTGCTCTCTTGGTTCCTGAGATTATCATTAGAGGAGAGAGTAGAGAGGAGAGCAGAGAGAGGCCATGTGGAGGAGGCCAGGAGAAGCAGCCAAGATGGTGGAGTGCTGAAGGAGAAGTCAGTTAGTGCAGAGTTTGTGTAGGGAGAAGGAAGGACATGGGGAACAGAGGTGAATAAGGCTGATGAGGTAGAAACCTTTGATTCTAGGAAACTCGGATAAGACAGTAGCTTTGTGAGCACTGAATAAGTGGATTTTGGAGCCCAGTGTGTGTTTTTACTTGCCCACCAGGGGCAAGCTAGGATTAAAGATAATGGCCCACTAGTTCGTGGCTCCGTTGTTTCATTACCATCTGTCCGAATCTAATGCAAACCTGCATGTGAATGGCCACGATGCCGGATACTGGCTTCACAATCACTTAAACAGAATAGAATACAGAAATAGACACAAAGATATACTAAAATTTAATATTTGATTTTCAAAGAAAAGAAGGAGAGATCTATACCCAAACATCCATCTAAGAATCAGCTTCATCTGGTAGATATTAGAAAAGTAGAAGTTTTATCAAACATCCCTCTTATTTCCCCCAGAGTTAGCTCTATTCTGCCTGTACTCCTCATTGCTCTACCCCCGCCTGCTCCCTCTTGCTCTCCTTGAGGCTCCTGGACAGGCCCCTCCTATAGATTTTTCTTCTTCAGTGTCCATACCATCACCATACAAGCCTACCTGTTGGGCAGATAAAATATATTATGCTCACTTTGTTAAAGATGATGCTGCCCACATGGAAGCTGTCACCCAGGTGATATTAATGTGTGTTGGGGGCAGGCTGTGGGCAGGCAGAATCCTTGTAGCCTGGGGCTTGGTTTTGGGATTAAGCCTTTCCCACCCTTTTTGATGTGGGGTGGTACAATCCTATCATGCCTCAGAAAGTGACTTTGTATTAGAGACTTCCCTATTTTGTATATTGGATTAAAGGTTTGGATTTCTACACTATAAAATAGGGACAGAACGGGAGTTTGCTCTCTTGGTTCCTGAGATTATCATTAGAGGGGAGAGCAGAGAGGAGAGCAGAAAGAGGCCAGGTGGCCAGGAGAAGCAGACGAGATGGTGGAGTGTTGAGTGAGAAGCCAGTTAGTGCAGAGTTTGTGCAGAGAGAAGGAAGGAGATGGGGAACTGTAAAGCCAGGAGCCATGGCCAGGGCTACTATCAAAGCAGCCTCCTGGCCCATGCAGGTTCTCATTGGATTCGGACAGTCGGTAAAGAAACAGCAGAGCCAAAAACTGATGGGCCATAGTCTTTAATTCTAGCTTGCACCCGGCGGGCAAGTAAAAATACACACTGGGCTCCAAAACCCAGTCACATTCAGTGCTCACAAAGCCACTGACTTATCCGAGTTTCCTAGAATCAAAGGTTTCTAGCTCACCAGACTTATTCACCTCTGTTCCCCATCTCCTTCCTTATCCCAAATACAAACTCTACACAAACTGGCATCTTACTCAGCACTCCACCATCTTGGCTGCTTCTCCTGGCCTCCTCCACGTGGCCTTTCTCTGCTCTCCTCTGCTCTCCCTTCTAATGATAATCTCAGGAACCAAGAACGCAAACTCTCGTTCCGCCCCCATTTTATATTGTAGCTTCACAACCTCTAATCCAATATACAAAATAGGGAAGTCTCCAATACAAAGTCACTTCTTTGAGGCATGATTGGATTGTACTACCCCACATCAAAAAGGGTGGGAAAGGCTTAATCCCAAAACCGAGCCCCAGGCTGCAAGGATTCTCAACACACATTAATATCACCTGGGTGTAGGCCTCACATGGGCACCGCCATCCTCAACAAAGTGAGCATAATACATTTTATCTGCCCAACAATCCACCCCAACGCTCACTTTACTACCCACAATCTACATCATCGGCATTCCTGTGCAAGGAAATTAGCACATTACACAAGTTACAACAGCACAAATCATACAGTTTCAACAATTACAAAGGTACACTTCACCAGTCTCTGAGCACTTAGCCCAAAGCGCAAAATGTCCTCAGCCTTCTTTCTAGCCATGGGAAAAGCTTCCCAGGGCAGGAGTGCTTCCAGCAAAGCCATCCCCCACCCCCATCAGGGTATTTCACATTGTCCAAAATCCGTAATCCGTAAGTCCATCCAACAAAGGAGCCAATGCCCACTCCGGTCGTAGTCCAGGAAATCAGTCCAAGCACATGGGGCGTCAGCCACCCCCCTCATTCCTGCCATCCTGGCAGGTCTTACACTGTCCCAAAGAGGGGCACATGGTGTCCAGCCCTATGTCCCAAAATCGCAGACCTACCAGGGCCGCAGTAGGTGCTACTTCCAGCTGGGCTTCCATCTTCTGGAGACTGCAAATCACAACTCCAGCCCAATTCTCATCCTCCAAAGAGGAACTGAAAACACCAGCTCCCGCTGCCAGGCTCAAGCCCCGGGCTGCTGCCAACTTCTGCTCTGCAGACGTTGCAACTCCGGACCCGGCCTCAGCCTCAGCCCCGGCCTCCTGCCGCTGCTGGCTCTCCGCAACATCCAGGGCAAGCTGCAACTCACACACTTGTAATTCTTCCTCCAGTAGCTGCTCCATTTCCAGGCGAATCTCGAACACCTGGTTGGCCTCCTCCTCCAGCACTTTCTCCAGCTCCAGGGTCAGCATCGGTTTCTCCTGTGTTTGCTCCAGCTCCTTCCGCTGCTCGGTTTGCAGGTCCTGGGCAGCCTCTTCCACAGAGCTCTCAGTTACCTCACGCATGGCTGTAAAAGTCAGCCAGCCTACGGTCCCCAAAAGGACAGCCATGGGGAACCATAACAGCAGCCAGTCCTCTACTCCACAACTCAAACGCTCCTTGCCGATCTGTATCAAATCCTGCCGACTACGCCAAATGTAAAGCCAGGAGCCATGGCCAGGGCTACTATCAAAGCAGCCTCCTGGCCCATGCAGGTTCGCATTGGATTCGGACAGTTGGTAAAGAAACAGCGGAGCCAAAAACTGATGGGCCATAGTCTTTAATTCTAGCTTGCACCCGGCGGGCAAGTAAAAATACACACTGGGCTCCAAAACCCAGTCACATTCAGTGCTCACAAAGCCACTGACTTATCCGAGTTTCCTAGAATCAAAGGTTTCTAGCTCACCAGACTTATTCACCTCTGTTCCCCATCTCCTTCCTTATCCCAAATACAAACTCTACACAAACTGGCATCTTACTCAGCACTCCACCATCTTGGCTGCTTCTCCTGGCCTCCTCCACGTGGCCTTTCTCTGCTCTCCTCTGCTCTCCCTTCTAATGATAATCTCAGGAACCAAGAGCACAAACTCTCGTTCCGCCCCCATTATATATTGTAGCTTCACAACCTCTAATCCAATATACAAAATAGGGAAGTCTCCAATACAAAGTCACTTCTTTGAGGCATGATTGGATTGTACCACCCCACATCAAAAAGGGTGGGAAAGGCTTAATCCCAAAACCAAGCCCCAGGCTACAAGGATTCTCAACACACATTAATATCACCTGGGCGACAGCCTCACATGGGCACCGCCATCCTCAACAAAGTGAGCATAATACATTTTATCTGCCCAACAGGAACAGAGGTGAATAAGTCTGGTGAGCTAGAAACCTTTGATTCTAGGAAACTCGGGTAAGTCGATAGCTTTGTGAGCACTGAATGAGAGTGGGTGTTGGGCAGATAAAATGTATTATGCTCACTTTGTTAAAGAGGCCGTTGCCCAGGTGATATTAATGTGTGTTGGGGTGGGCTAAAGGCAGGCAGAATCCTTGTAGCCTGGGGCTTGGTTCTGGGATTAAGCCTTTCCTACCCTTTTTGGTGTAAGGTGGTACAATCCTATCATGCCTCAGAGAAGTGACTTTGTATTAAGAGACTTCCCTATTATGTATATTGGATTAAGGGTTTGGATTTCTACACTATAAAATGGGAACGGAGCAGGAGTTTGGCTCTTGGTTCCTGAGATTTTCAGCAGAGGAGAGAGTAGAGCCAGCAGCGGGAGGAGGCCACGTGGAGGAGGTCAGGAGAAGCAGCCAAGATGGTGGAGTGCTGAGTGAGATGCCAGTTTGTGCAGTTTGACACTGGAGAAGGAAGGAGATGGGGAACAGAGGTGAATAAGTCTGGTGAGCTAGAAACCTTTGATTCTAGGAAACTCGGATAAGTCAGTGGCTTTGTGAGCACTGAGTGTGACTGGGTTTTGGAGCCCAGTGTGTATTTTTACTTGCCCGCCGGGTGCAAGGTAGGATTAAAGGCTAAGGCCCATCAGTTTTTGGCTCCATGGTTTCTTTACCGACTGTCCGAATCCAATGCGAACCTGCATGGGCCGGGCTGCTCTGATGGTGGCCCTGGCCGTGCCTGCTGGCTTTACACTTGATGTAGTCGGCAGGATTCGATACAGATCGGCAAGGAGCCTTTGAGTGGTGTAGAGGACTGGCTAGTGTTAGGGTTCCCCATGGCTGTCCTTTTGGGGACCATAGGCTGGCTGACTTTTATAGCCATGCGTGAGGAAACTGAGAGCTCCGTGGAAGAGGCTGCCCGGGACCTGCAAACCGAGCAGTGGAAAGAGCTGGAGCAAACGCAGGAGAAACTAATGCTGACCCTGGAGCTGGAGGAAGCACTGGAGGAGGAGGCCGACCAGGTTTATGAGATTCGCCTGGAAATGGAGCAAACGCTAGAGGAGGATTCACAGGTTTGTGAGTTGCAGATTGCCTTGGACGTTGTGGAGAGCCAGCAGCAGCAGGAGGCCGGGGCTGAGGCTGAAGCTGAGGCCAGGTCCAGAGCTGCAAGGTCTGCAGAGCAGAAGGCGGCAGCAGATGGAGGCTTGAGCCTAGCAGCGGGAGCTGGTGTTTTCAGTTCCTCTTTGGAGGATGAGGAGAATCGGGCTGGAGTTGTGATCTACAGTCTCCAGAAGATGGAAGCCCAGCTGGAAGGAGCACCTACTGCGGCCCCGGTAGGTCTGAGATTTTGGGACATAGGGGCTGGACATGCTTTCCGGAGCAGAGATGGAAATTCTGACTGCCATTGCCATGTGCCCCTCTTTGGGACAGTGTAAGACCTGCGAGGATGGCAGGAATGAGGGGGGTGGCTGACGCCCCATGTGCGTGGATTGATTTCCTGGACTACGACCGGAGTGGGCATTGGCTCCTTTGTTGGATGGACTTTCGGATTACGGATTTTGGACAATGTAAAATACCCTGATGGGGGTGGGGGATGGCTTTGCTGGAAGCACTCCCCTACCCCGGGAAGCTTTTCCCGTGGCTAGAAAGAAGCCAAGGACATTTTGCGCTTTGGGCTAAGTGCTCAGAGACTGGTGAAGTGTACCTTTGTAATTGTTGAAACTGTATGATTTTTGCTGTTGTGATTTGTGTAATGTTCTAATTTCCTTGCACAGGGATACCGGTGGTATAAATTGTGGGTAGTAAAGTGAGCATAGGGGTGGATTGTTGGGCAGATAAAATGTATTATGCTCACTTTGTTAAAGAGGCCGTTGCCCAGGTGGTATTAATGTGTGTTGGGGTGGGCTAAAGGCAGGCAGAATCCTTGTAGCCTGGGGCTTGGTTTTGGGATTAAGCCTTTCCTACCCTTTTTGGTGTAAGGTGGTACAATCCTATCATGCCTCAGAGAAGTGACTTTGTATTAAGAGACTTCCCTATTATGTATATTGGATTAAGGGTTTGGATTTCTACACTATAAAATGGGAACGGAGCGGGAGTTTGGCTCTTGGTTCCTGAGATTTTCAGCAGAGGAGAGAGTAGAGCCAGCAGCGGGAGGAGGCCACGTGGAGGAGGCCAGGAGAAGCAGCCAAGATGGCGGAGTGCTGAGTGAGATGCCAGTTTGTGCAGTTTGACACTGGAGAAGGAAGGAGATGGGGAACAGAGGTGAATAAGTCTGGTGAGCTAGAAACCTTTGATTCTAGGAAACTCGGATAAGTCAGTGGCTTTGTGAGCACTGAGTGTGACTGGGTTTTGGAGCCCAGTGTGTATTTTTACTTGCCCGCCGGGTGCAAGGTAGGATTAAAGGCTATGGCCCATCAGTTTTTGGCTCCATGGTTTCTTTACCGACTGTCCGAATCCAATGCAAACCTGCATGGACCGGGCTGCTCTGATGGTGGCCCTGGCCGTGCCTCCTGGCTTTACACTTGATGTAGTCGGCAGGATTCGATACAGATCGGCAAGGAGCCTTTGAGTGGTGTAGAGGACTGGCTAGTGTTAGGGTTCCCCATGGCTGTCCTTTTGGGGACCATAGGCTGGCTGACTTTTATAGCCATGCGTGAGGAAACTGAGAGCTCCGTGGAAGAGGCTGCCCGGGACCTGCAAACCGAGCAGTGGAAAGAGCTGGAGCAAACGCAGGAGAAACTAATGCTGACCCTGGAGCTGGAGGAAGCACTGGAGGAGGAGGCCGACCAGGTTTATGAGATTCGCCTGGAAATGGAGCAAACGCTAGAGGAGGATTCACAGGTTTGTGAGTTGCAGATTGCCTTGGACGTTGTGGAGAGCCAGCAGCAGCAGGAGGCCGGGGCTGAGGCTGAAGCTGAGGCCAGGTCCAGAGCTGCAAGGTCTGCAGAGCAGAAGGCGGCAGCAGATGGAGGCTTGAGCCTAGCAGCGGGAGCTGGTGTTTTCAGTTCCTCTTTGGAGGATGAGGAGAATCGGGCTGGAGTTGTGATCTACAGTCTCCAGAAGATGGAAGCCCAGCTGGAAGGAGCACCTACTGCGGCCCCGGTAGGTCTGCGATTTTGGGACATAGGGGCTGGACATGCTTTCCGGAGCAGAGATGGAAATTCTGACTGCCATTGCCATGTGCCCCTCTTTGGGACAGTGTAAGACCTGCGAGGATGGCAGGAATGAGGGGGGTGGCTGACGCCCCATGTGCGTGGATTGATTTCCTAGACTACGACCGGAGTGGGCATTGGCTCCTTTGTTGGATGGACTTACGGATTACGGATTTTGGACAATGTGAAATACCCTGATGGGGGTGGGGGATGGCTTTGCTGGAAGCACTCCCCTACCCCGGGAAGCTTTTCCCGTGGCTAGAAAGAAGCCAAGGACATTTTGCGCTTTGGGCTAAGTGCTCAGAGACTGGTGAAGTGTACCTTTGTAATTGTTGAAACTGTATGATTTTTGCTGTTGTGATTTGTGTAATGTTCTAATTTCCTTGCACAGGGATACCGGTGGTATAAATTGTGGGTAGTAAAGTGAGCATAGGGGTGGATTGTTGGGCAGATAAAATGTATTATGCTCACTTTGTTAAAGAGGCCGTTGCCCAGGTGATATTAATGTGTGTTGGGGTGGGCTAAAGGCAGGCAGAATCCTTGTAGCCTGGGGCTTGGTTCTGGGATTAAGCCTTTCCTACCCTTTTTGGTGTAAGGTGGTACAATCCTATCATGCCTCAGAGAAGTGACTTTGTATTAAGAGACTTCCCTATTATGTATATTGGATTAAGGGTTTGGATTTCTACACTATAAAATGGGAACGGAGCGGGAGTTTGGCTCTTGGTTCCTGAGATTTTCAGCAGAGGAGAGAGTAGAGCCAGCAGCGGGAGGAGGCCACGTAGAGGAGGTCAGGAGAAGCAGCCAAGATGGTGGAGTGCTGAGTGAGATGCCAGTTTGTGCAGTTTGACACTGGAGAAGGAAGGAGATGGGGAACAGAGGTGAATAAGTCTGGTGAGCTAGAAACCTTTGATTCTAGGAAACTCGGATAAGTCAGTGGCTTTGTGAGCACTGAGTGTGACTGGGTTTTGGAGCCCAGTGTGTATTTTTACTTGCCCGCCGGGTGCAAGGTAGGATTAAAGGCTAAGGCCCATCAGTTTTTGGCTCCATGGTTTCTTTACCGACTGTCCGAATCCAATGCGAACCTGCATGGGCCGGGCTGCTCTGATGGTGGCCCTGGCCGTGCCTCCTGGCTTTACACTTGATGTAGTCGGCAGGATTCGATACAGATCGGCAAGGAGCCTTTGAGTGGTGTAGAGGACTGGCTAGTGTTAGGGTTCCCCATGGCTGTCCTTTTGGGGACCATAGGCTGGCTGACTTTTATAGCCATGCGTGAGGAAACTGAGAGCTCCGTGGAAGAGGCTGCCCGGGACCTGCAAACCGAGCAGTGGAAAGAGCTGGAGCAAATGCAGGAGAAACTAATGCTGACCCTGGAGCTGGAGGAAGCGCTGGAGGAGGAGGCCGACCAGGTTTATGAGATTCGCCTGGAAATGGAGCAAACGCTAGAGGAGGATTCACAGGTTCATGAGTTGCAGATTGCCTTGGACGTTGTGGAGAGCCAGCAGCAGCAGGAGGCCGGGGCTGAGGCTGAAGCTGAGGCCAGGTCCAGAGCTGCAAGGTCTGCAGAGCAGAAGGCGGCAGCAGATGGAGGCTTGAGCCTAGCAGCGGGAGCTGGTGTTTTCAGTTCCTCTTTGGAGGATGAGGAGAATCGGGCTGGAGTTGTGATCTACAGTCTCCAGAAGATGGAAGCCCAGCTGGAAGGAGCACCTACTGCGGCCCCGGTAGGTCTGAGATTTTGGGACATAGGGGCTGGACATGCTTTCCGGAGCAGAGATGGAAATTCTGACTGCCATTGCCATGTGCCCCTCTTTGGGACAGTGTAAGACCTGCGAGGATGGCAGGAATGAGGGGGGTGGCTGACGCCCCATGTGCGTGGATTGATTTCCTAGACTACGACCGGAGTGGGCATTGGCTCCTTTGTTGGATGGACTTACGGATTACGGATTTTGGACAATGTGAAATACCCTGATGGGGGTGGGGGATGGCTTTGCTGGAAGCACTCCCCTACCCCGGGAAGCTTTTCCCGTGGCTAGAAAGAAGCCAAGGACATTTTGCGCTTTGGGCTAAGTGCTCAGAGACTGGTGAAGTGTACCTTTGTAATTGTTGAAACTGTATGATTTTTGCTGTTGTGATTTGTGTAATGTTCTAATTTCCTTGCACAGGGATGCCGGTGGTATAAATTGTGGGTAGTAAAGTGAGCATAGGGGTGGATTGTTGGGCAGATAAAATGTATTATGCTCACTTTGTTAAAGAGGCCGTTGCCCAGGTGATATTAATGTGTGTTGGGGTGGGCTAAAGGCAGGCAGAATCCTTGTAGCCTGGGGCTTGGTTCTGGGATTAAGCCTTTCCTACCCTTTTTGGTGTAAGGTGGTACAATCCTATCATGCCTCAGAGAAGTGACTTTGTATTAAGAGACTTCCCTATTATGTATATTGGATTAAGGGTTTGGATTTCTACACTATAAAATGGGAACGGAGCAGGAGTTTGGCTCTTGGTTCCTGAGATTTTCAGCAGAGGAGAGAGTAGAGCCAGCAGCGGGAGGAGGCCACGTGGAGGAGGTCAGGAGAAGCAGCCAAGATGGTGGAGTGCTGAGTGAGATGCCAGTTTGTGCAGTTTGACACTGGAGAAGGAAGGAGATGGGGAACAGAGGTGAATAAGTCTGGTGAGCTAGAAACCTTTGATTCTAGGAAACTCGGATAAGTCAGTGGCTTTGTGAGCACTGAGTGTGACTGGGTTTTGGAGCCCAGTGTGTATTTTTACTTGCCCGCCGGGTGCAAGGTAGGATTAAAGGCTATGGCCCATCAGTTTTTGGCTCCATGGTTTCTTTACCGACTGTCCGAATCCAATGCGAACCTGCATGGGCCGGGCTGCTCTGATGGTGGTCCTGGCCGTGCCTCCTGGCTTTACACTTGGTGTAGTCGGCAGGATTCGATACAGATCGGCAAGGAGCCTTTGAGTGGTGTAGAGGACTGGCTAGTGTTAGGGTTCCCCATGGCTGTCCTTTTGGGGACCATAGGCTGGCTGACTTTTATAGCCATGCGTGAGGAAACTGAGAGCTCCGTGGAAGAGGCTGCCCGGGACCTGCAAACCGAGCAGTGGAAAGAGCTGGAGCAAACGCAGGAGAAACTAATGCTGACCCTGGAGCTGGAGGAAGCGCTGGAGGAGGAGGCCGACCAGGTTTACGAGATTCGCCTGAAATGGAGCAAACGCTAGAGGAGGATTCACAGGTTCGTGAGTTGCAGATTGCCTTGGACGTTGTGGAGAGCCAGCAGCAGCAGGAGGCCGGGGCTGAGGCTGAAGCTGAGGCCAGGTCCAGAGCTGCAAGGTCTGCAGAGCAGAAGGCGGCAGCAGATGGAGGCTTGAGCCTAGCAGCGGGAGCTGGTGTTTTCAGTTCCTCTTTGGAGGATGAGGAGAATCGGGCTGGAGTTGTGATCTACAGTCTCCAGAAGATGGAAGCCCAGCTGGAAGGAGCACCTACTGCGGCCCCGGTAGGTCTGCGATTTTGGGACATAGGGGCTGGACATGCTTTCCGGAGCAGAGATGGAAATTCTGACTGCCATTGCCATGTGCCCCTCTTTGGGACAGTGTAAGACCTACGAGGATGGCAGGAATGAGGGGGGTGGCTGACGCCCCATGTGCGTGGATTGATTTCCTGGACTACGACTGGAGTGGGCATTGGCTCCTTTGTTGGATGGACTTACGGATTACGGATTTTGGACAATGTGAAATACCCTGATGGGGGTGGGGGATGGCTTTGCTGGAAGCACTCCCCTACCCCGGGAAGCTTTTCCCGTGGCTAGAAAGAAGCCAAGGACATTTTGCGCTTTGGGCTAAGTGCTCAGAGACTGGTGAAGTGTACCTTTGTAATTGTTGAAACTGTATGATTTTTGCTGTTGTGATTTGTGTAATGTTCTAATTTCCTTGCACAGGGATGCCGGTGGTATAAATTGTGGGTAGTAAAGTGAGCATAGGGGTGGATTGTTGGGCAGATAAAATGTATTATGCTCACTTTGTTAAAGAGGCCGTTGCCCAGGTGATATTAATGTGTGTTGGGGTGGGCTAAAGGCAGGCAGAATCCTTGTAGCCTGGGGCTTGGTTCTGGGATTAAGCCTTTCCTACCCTTTTTGGTGTAAGGTGGTACAATCCTATCATGCCTCAGAGAAGTGACTTTGTATTAAGAGACTTCCCTATTATGTATATTGGATTAAGGGTTTGGATTTCTACACTATAAAATGGGAACGGAGCAGGAGTTTGGCTCTTGGTTCCTGAGATTTTCAGCAGAGGAGAGAGTAGAGCCAGCAGCGGGAGGAGGCCACGTGGAGGAGGTCAGGAGAAGCAGCCAAGATGGTGGAGTGCTGAGTGAGATGCCAGTTTGTGCAGTTTGACACTGGAGAAGGAAGGAGATGGGGAACAGAGGTGAATAAGTCTGGTGAGCTAGAAACCTTTGATTCTAGGAAACTCGGATAAGTCAGTGGCTTTGTGAGCACTGAGTGTGACTGGGTTTTGGAGCCCAGTGTGTATTTTTACTTGCCCGCCAGGTGCAAGGTAGGATTAAAGGCTATGGCCCATCAGTTTTTGGCTCCATGGTTTCTTTACCGACTGTCCGAATCCAATGCGAACCTGCATGGGCCGGGCTGCTCTGATGGTGGCCCTGGCCGTGCCTCCTGGCTTTACAGTGGGTTTTGGAGCCCAGTGTGTATTTTTTGCTTGCCCGCTGGGTGCAAGCTAGGATTAAAGATTATGGCCCACCAGTTTTTGGCTCTGTTGTTTCTTTACCAACTGTCCGAATCCAGTGCGAACCTGTATGGGCCAGGCGGCTGCTGTAGTAGTGGCCGTGACTTCTGGCTTTACACTACCCAAGTGTATTCCACTCTACTGAAGATTGGGGAAAATGAAAGAAATTACAATGTAGGAAGGGAGAACTTAAGAACTGAGTGCAAAATATTATTTTCCCACACAAAACATCTATCACATTTATTTAACATGTGAACTGTGATCATTGAATATGTATTTATTACTACATGTTCATTATGTATCAGGCACAGTTCTGTGTGCTGAGAATAGAAAGATGTAGCAGATGGTGTTGTGGCCTCACCTTTACAGCCTTGGGCCTTATAGCACACATCACTTCTGATTATCAGGATCTGCATCTCTTTGCCTGTTGACTCTCTTCAGCAGCCAGAACATGATATGGCCATGGGCAAGTGGGCCTATCAGGACAGAAGTACAAAAGAATTAACACGCCCTAGAAACAGCCCTTGTTTGGTGATGCTTAATAGGAGTTGATGTATTCATATCTCAGCAACACACCCCTCAGGGTATATTCTTTGAGGCCCAGAGTTCCCCTGCACAATTAAACTCCAGTTACCCACAGTGGTAATTTGCTTGATAATGCATCCTTTATTGACTGCCTTCTCATCTCTGCTTCACTTCTCCATGCTCCTATGGTATTTCCAGAGGTCATATTTGATATAAACAATTGCACTCAAATTCTTGTCTCAGGTCTGCTTCTGAGGAAACCCAAACTAAGATAAATGGTTAAAAAACATGCATTTAAATGGCAAAGTCCTGACCTCATGAAGAAGATAAACAACAAATAAGTTAAACAAATAAATATATGATTTTAGGAAATGAGAAATGCTATGCAGAAAAATAAAAGCAGGTAAGAGATAAAGTAACTGGTGGGCCTAAGGGGAAAGAGATACTATCTAGATAGGATGATCCAAGAAAGTGTTTCTAAGGAAGTGACATTTGAGAAGTTTAAATGAAGTGAAGGAGGGAGCCTTGCAAATGTCTAGTGACAGAACATTCTTGGCAAAGGGCCTGAAGCAAGAATGAGCTACATTTAAAGTACAACAAGAAGGCCAGTGAGGAATCCTTTCCTCTTCTTCATCTATGTCACTCTTCTGTTGGGGTCATACAGTCCCAAGGGTTTACCATCTGTATACTTTCAGCTCCTAAAGTCGTGTTGCCAGCTGGACCTTTTTCTTGGAATCCTGACTCACAAATCTGTCTGTGTCCTGTCTCCACCTGCATGTCTAATAGACAGCTCAAATTTAGATCCAAAACCAAAATCCTGATCTTCTCCCGCAACTTTCTCCTCCCACTGATATGTCTTTCCCTCATCCTTCCTGTCTCCCAAACCAAAATTATTGGAATCATGTTTGACCCCTGTCATTTACTGCCAACATCCAATCTAGCAGCAAATCCTGTCAGTCTGCCTTAAATATACTTAACATTCAGTTAACTTCTCTGTCACCTCAGGCCAGGCCACCACCACCGTTGCCTCTTGCAAGCCTCTTGCTCCTCTACAATTTATTTCTGCCCAGTAACTGAAGAAATCTTTTAAAAATGAAGTCAGATCATCTCAGAGTAAAACAGAAGTTCTTGTAATGGCCTATAAGATGCCATGCATTTGGCCCTGGCCGGTTGGCTCAGCGGTAGAGCGTCGGCCTAGCGTGCGGAGGACCCAGGTTCGATTCCCGGCCAGGGCACACAGGAGAAGCACCCATTTGCTTCTCCACCCCTCCGCCGCACCTTCCTCTCTGTCTCTCTCTTCCCCTCCCGCAGCCAAGGCTCCGTTGGAGCAAAGATGGCCCGGGCGCTAGGGATGGCTCCTTGGCCTCTGCCCCAGGCGCTAGAGTGGCTCTGGTCGCAACATGGCGACGGCCAGGATGGGCAGAGCATCACCCCCTGTTGGGCAGAGCATCGCCTCTGGTGGGCGTGCCGGGTGGATCCCGGTCGGGCGCATGCGGGAGTGTGTCTGACTGTCTCTCCCTGTTTCCAGCTTCAGAAAATAGCAAAAAAAAAAAAAAAAAAAAAAAGATGCCATGCATTTAACATTCCCACTTCCTGTTCTTATCTCATTGCTTATCACTCTCCCTCTTGCTTACTTCATGCCAGTCATGTGGGCTTTTCCTCCACTATGCCAGGCGTATTTCCATTTCAGAATCTTCATGCTTGCTGATCTCTCTGCTTAGAATGCTTTTTCTTCTATTATCCTTTACCTCCTTCAGATATTTGTTGAAGTGCCACCTTCCAAGTGATCTCTCCTTGCCAGGGCGACTGCATAATGGTAGGCACCTGGCCAAAGGGACAAATGATGCCTACAATCCAGCCTGAAATACAGGACACACAGTAAGCACTCAATAGATATTTGCTATATAAGTGAACAAAAGAATGTATTACATCAAACACATGTGACTCTTAATTCAGTATAAATACTTGTAAAGCCAGTAGCAAGGGCCACCATCACAGCAGCCCAGCCCATGCAGGTTCCTTCCTTCTCCCTGCATAAACTCTGCACAAACTGGCTTCTCACTCAACACTCCGCCATCTTGGCTGCTTCTCCTGGCCACATGGCCTCTTTCCGCTCTCCTCTCCGCTCTCTCCTCTAATGATAATCTCAGGAACCAAGAGAGCAAGCTCCTGTTCTGCCCCCATTTTATAGTGTAGAAATCCAAACCTTTAATCCAATATACAAAATAGGGAAGTCTCTAATATAAAGTCACTTTCTGAGGCATGATAGGATTGTACCATCCCACATCAAAAAGGGTGGGAAAGGCTTAATCCTAAAACCAAGCCCCAGGCTACAAGGATTCTGCCTGCCCACAGCCAGCCTCCAACACATTAATATCACCTGGGCAACGGCCTCCACGTGGGCAGCACCATCTTTAACAAAGTGAGCATAATACATTTTATCTGCCCAACAATCCTTAAAGAGGAAAGTACATTTCTTGACTTCTTCAGCACCCTCACACTGGTATAAAAGCCTTACAATATTATGTGGAGCACTGTTAATTCCTCTTCTCATCCTTGTTTTACAGGTTGTGCCCATTCTGGATTGCTGACAAAAAGAAGCCTGGTGGCTCCTTGGTCCTTCTTCTGTTGCACAAAGACTTGGCTAAGGCTATGGCAGTAATGTTTTTGTTTGTTTGTTTGTGTTTTAAAAGAGTACTTTATTTTTTTTTGTTTTTTTTAATTTTTTTTTACAGAGACAGAATAAGAGTCAGAGAGGGGATAGATAGGGACAGACAGACAGAAACAGAGAGAGATGAGAAGCATCAATCATCAATTTTTCATTGTTGCACTTTAGTTATTCATTGATTGCTTTCTCGTGTGTGCCTTGACCATGGTGATACGGCAGACTGAGTAACTCCTTGCTCAAGACAGCAACCTTGGGTCCAAGCTGGTGAGCTTTGCTCAAACCAGATGAGCCTGTGCTCAAGCTGGTGACCTCGGGGTCTTGAACCTGGGTCCTCTGCATCCCAGTTCGACATTCCATCCACTGTGCCACTGCCTGGTCAGGCGGCAGTAATGTTTTTAATGCCTAGATTACATTCTTCGCTCAGAACTGATGTCTTCCTTGTAGAATCAAGAGAGCAGGAAAAGGGGTTGTATTATCCTTAATAAGAAACAGTATTTGCCTGACCTGTGGTGATACAGTGGATGAAGCATTGACCTGTAATGCTGAGGTCGCCACTTTGAAACCCCAGGCTTGCCCAATAAAGGCACATATGAGAAGCAACTACTATGAATTGATGCTTTGATGCTTCCTGCTCCTCCCCCTCCCCTAATTCACTCTATCTCTCCTCTCTCTAAAATTAATAAATAAAATCTTAAAAAAAAAAAAAAAAGAAACAGAATTCTAAGCTGCAAAGCCAGTAGCCACCACCACAGCCATGCAGATTCTCTTGGATTCGGGAAGATGGTAAAGAAACTGTAGAGCTGAAAAGTGGTGGGCCATTCCATTTATTAAAGTCTTGTAACGGCAGACGAGCAAACAGGCAGTGAAGACTGCTTCCTTTTTTCTCTCCAGACTTATCCAGATTCACAGGCCCCCACCATCAGTCTCAGCAGGGCCCCCAAGCCCCTCAGCACTCCATCTCTCTCCCTGGACTCTCCAGCAAACAATGGCCCCTCTCAAGCAAGAAGGCAGTTCGTATTTTGCAATCTGCTGCCCTGAGGGAAAACACCCTCAATCTTCCATAGACTATACACACATGGCACTGCCCCCCCCATCACCAATGCAAAATATAAGCGAGCAAAACTAAACATACTTGTTTACCCAACATAAGCCATGCCATTGGGGCAACTGGTTAGCCATCTGAGAAAAACATTAGTTGGATTTCCTATCTTAATTCATAAATAAAATGGATAAATTCCAGATTATTTTGTACTTACATGTAAAAAAATGAAACTGGTACTAAAAGAAAATACAGTGAACAGAAGACAAGATGGCTATGGAGTAGGCGGACGTACCAACTCCCACCTCACAGAACCAAAGTGGATTACAAACTAATTTTAAGAACTTTCATCTGGAAAAACCAACTTTGGACTAAACTAAGAGGACTCTTCAACCAAGGAACACTGAAGAAGCCACACCGAGACTGGTAGGAAAAGCGGAAACTCGGAGAGGGCTGACCAGCTCCCCAGAGCGAACGGCAACCAGGAGAGACTCGCATGGCGGGAAGTGAGTTTAGCAGAGAGGGGAGGGTCCTGAGTCCCAGGAACAAAGTCCCAGCCTGCAGCCCCAGAGCCTAGAAGAGGTGTATGGACAATATTTAGCTGGAAACAAGACAGGCTACTGTTTGTGAGAAAAAGACTGATTTCTCAGACCCAGGATTCTTCTTAAAGGGACCGCGCAGAACACCTCTCTCACAACCACTTACCCAGGGCTCCAGGGGACAGGGAGAGAGGAGAGTACCAGAGTAGCAGGAAGAGAGTGTAATTTCGGAGGCACAGGGAGAAACATTTTGAGAGACATCCACCCTTACCCCTGGGATGAGTCACTCCCCAAATCTGAAGTGAATATTTCCCCTGGAAACAGCAATACCAGCAAAGGGAAGCAGGAAACCAACCAAACAAGCTCTCCCGCAGCACTCAGAGAAGAGTCACTTAGAAGGAGGGAGCTTTCAGGGCTAAAGTAGTGATTCTTAGGGTCTGAGCTGCAGCGCCCCCACCCACACGGCTGAGGGTTTGCCCAAGAGCAGGCGGCGGGACGCAGAAGCATGGTTCTGTCAGCAAGGACAGAAGCCAGGTGGCCACCACTGGGCCCAAGTGTGAGCTCAGTCTTGCCCAGCTGGGGAGGAGGGGACATGCAAAAGTGATCAAGCCAGGCTGCGGGTGGCCTGTAATCCAGCCTGCATGGGAAGGGCAGGAACCCCAGAAGGAGTGGAGACCAGCCCTTCAGCAAGGACGCAGGGTGGAGCCAAAAACCCAGAACAGGCAGAGTCCCACTACTGAGCGTGGGCACGCAGTCCTGCCTGACCTGTGGAGCCAAGGCTTGAAGCCGACCCAAGAGCGGGCTCCTCCTGCAGGGGTGGGGTGAAAACCCAGAATCAGGTGGAGACCCACAGCTGAGCAAAGGTGCTCACCCCTTCCCTCAGAGCCGAGCATAATGCCACCCACGGGGGCGGGGCCAAGGCCAAGGCCACAAAGGCTTATACAACCGAGCATGTGATCACGGCCACTCCGTGAAGGAGAGGCAGAAACCACAGCAACAGCCCCAGTGGGCAGGCATTAGCAACACCCATACCTGAACACCCTAGGCAGCTACAACAGAGGGAGTGGCGGGACTGCAGACAGACCATACCTAGGGAACAGAGGCCACACCCAGTGGACTCAAGTGGCCAAGACCTTTTTTTACACAGAGAAGATGAGAAGGCAGAGAAATGCAACACAAATGAATTAAGAGAAATCCCCAGAAAAGGACCTGAATGAATCAGATATAACCAAATTACCAGATGCAGAGTTTGAAATAGCGATTGTTAAGATGCTCAAAGATATTAGAACAACAATAAATGGTCATTACAAACACCTAAATAAAGAGAAGCAAATATAAAAAGGACATTGAAATAATAAAAAAGAATCAGTCAGAAATGACAAATACAATATCAGAAATGAAAAACACAATGGAAGAAATTAAAAGCAGGATGGATGAAGCTGAGAATCAAATCAGCAAGTTAGAAGACACAATGAATAAAGGCACGGAGGCATAGCAGAAAAAAGAAAAGAGACTCAAAAAGTCTGAGGAAACTCTAAGAGAGCTCTGTGACAACATGAAGAGAAATAACATCCGCATCATAGGGGTTCCTGAAGAAGAAGAGAAAGAACAAGGAATAGAGACTTTATTCAAGCATATGATAGCTGAACACTTCCCTCAATTAAGGCAGAAAAATATCTCACATGTTCAGTAAGCACAGAGAACTCCATTAAAGAAAAACCCAAAGAAATCAACACCAAGACACATCATAATTAAAATACCAAAGCTAAGTGATAAAGAGAAAATATTAAAAGCTGCTAGAGAAAAAAAGACTATCACCTACAAAGGAGCCCCCATAAGGATGACTTCTTAAAAGAAACACTTGAGGCCGGAAGGGAATGGCAAGAAATATTCAAAGTAATGCAGAACAAGAGCCTACAACAATGATTACTTTATCCAGCAAGGCTATCATTTAAAATCAAAGGAGAAATAAAAAGCTTTCCAGACAAATAAAAAAACTCAAGGAATTCACTACAACCAAACCAAGGCTGCAAGAAATGCTAAGGGACCTGTTGTAAACAGATCAAAGGAGAAAAAGAGTATAGCAAAAGATGAATACAATTTTAAAGAATAAAATTAAAATAAACAATTACATATCAATAATAACCTTAAATGTAAATGGGTTAAATGATCCAATCAAAAGACATAGGGTAGCTGCATGGATAAGAAAACAGGACCCATACATATGCTGTCTACAAGAGACACACTTTAAAACAAAAGATGCACATAGACTGAAGATAAAAGGATGGAAAAAAATATTTCATGCAAATGGAAATGAAAAAAAAGCTGGGGTAGCAATACTTATGTCAGACAAAATGGACTTTAAAACAAAGACTATAGTAAGAGATAAAGAAGGTCACTAGATAATGATAAAGGGAGCAATCCAACAGGAAGATGTAACCATTATAAATATCTACACACCTAATATAGGAGCACCTAAATATATAAAGCATACTTTGATGGATTTAAAGGGTGAGATCAACAGCAATACTATAATAGTAGAGCATTTCAATACCCCACTAATATCACTAGATAAATCCTCAAGAAAGAAAAGTAACAAAGAAACAGCAGACTTAAAGGACATATTAGATCAACTTGATCTACTAGATATCTTCAGAACCTTTCACCCTAAAACAGCAGAATATATTATACATTCTTTTCAAGTGCTCATGGTACATTCTCTAGAATAGACCACATGTTAGGGCACAAAAGCAGTCTCAACAAATTTAAGATTGAAACCATATCGAGCACTTTCTCTGATCACAATGGCATGAAACTAGAAATCAACCACAACAGAAAAACTGAAAAATACTCAAACACTTGGAAACTAAATAGCATGTTATTAAATAACAAATGGGTAAACAATGAGATCAAAGAAGAAATAAAAAAATTCCTAGTAATGAACGATAATGAACATACATCAACTCAAAGTTTATGGGACACAGCAAAAGCAGTCTTGAGAGGGAAGTTCATAGCATTACAGGCATACCTTAAGAAGCTAGAAAAAGCACAAATAAACAACTTGACCCTACATCTAAAAGAACTAGAAAAAGAACAGCAAGTAAAGCCCAGAGCTAGTAGAAGGAAGGAAATAATAAAGATCAGAGCAGAAATAAATGACATAAAGGCTAAAGAAACAATACAGAGGATCAATGAAACCAGGAGCTGGTTCTTTGAAAAGGTAAACAAGATTGATAAACCTTTAACCAGACGCACCAAGAAAAAAGAGAGAGGACTCAAATAAATACAATTAGAAACGAGAATGGAGAAAATAACAACTGACACAACAGAAATACAAAATATTGTAAGAAATAATATGAAGAACTGTATGCCAAAAAAGTAGACAACCCAGATGAAATGGACAAATTTCTTGAAACATATAATCTTCCAAAAATTAATCTGGAAGAATTAGAAAACCTAAACAGACCAATTATAACAAATGAGATCGAAACAGTTATCAAAAAATTCACACAAAAAAAAGTCCTGGGCCTGATGGCTTTACAAGTGAATTCTACCAAATATTCAAAGAAGAACTAACTCCTATCCTTCTCAAGCTATTTCAAAAAATTCAAGAGGAAGGAAGACTTCCATGTTCCTTTTATGAGGCGAGCATAATTCTGATTCCAAAACCAGGCAAAGACAACACAAAGAAAGAAAATTATAGGCCAATATCCCTGATGAACTTAGATGCAAAAATCCTCAATAAAATATTAGCAAACCGGATCCAACAATATATGAAAAAAATCATACACTATGATCAAGTGGGATTTATTCCTGGGAGGCAAGGCTGGTACAATATTCACAAATCAATCAATGTGATTCATCACATAAACAAAAGAAAGGAGAAAAACCACATGATAATTCCAATAGATGCAGAAAAAGCATTTGATAAAATCTAGCACCCATTCATGATCAAAACTCTCAGCAAAGTGGGAATACAGGGAACATACCTCAACATGATAAAGGCCATCTATGACAAACCCACAACCAACATCATACTTAATGAGCAAAATTTAAAAGCAATCCCCTTAAGATCAGGAACAAGGCAGGGGTGCCTCCTTTCACCACTCTTTTCAACATAGTTCTGGAAGTTTTAGCCGCAGCAATCAGACAAGAAAAAGAAGTAAAAGGCATTCAAATTGGAAAAGAAGAAGTAAAAATATCATTATTTTCAGATGATATGATATTGTATATAGAAAACCCTAAAGTTACAGAAAAAAAACTACTAGACCTGATAAATGAATTCAGCAAGGTGGCAGGATATAAAATTAATACTCAGAAATCAGAGGAATTTTTATACACTAACAATGAACTGTCAGAAAGAGAAATTAAGGAATCAATCCCCTTTACCATTGCAACCAAAAAAATAAAGTACCTAAGAATAAATTTAACCAGGGAGATTAAAGACTTGTACTCGGAAAATTATAAAACATTGATAAAGGAAATCAGGGAAGATACAAACAAGTGAAAGCATATACCGTGCTCATGGTTAGGAAGAATAAACATCATTAAAATGTCTATATTACCCAAAACAATTTATAAATTCAAGGCAATACCGATTAAAATACCAATGACTGGCCCTGGCCGGTTGGCTCAGCGGTAGAGTGTCGGCCTGGTGTGTGGGGGACCCGGGTTCGATTCCCGGCCAGGGCACATAGGAGAAGCGCCCATTTGCTTCTCCACCCTCCCCCTACTTCCTCTCTGTCTCTCTCTTCCCCTCCCGCAGCCAAGGCTCCATTGGAACATAGATGGCCCGGGCGCTGGGGATGGCTCCTCGGACTCTGCCCCAGGCGCTAGAGTGGCTCTGGTCGTGGCTCTGGTCGCTGGCCGGTTGGCTCAGCGGTAGAGTGTCGGCCTGGTGTGTGGGGGACCCGGGTTCGATTCCCGGCCAGGGCACATAGGAGAAGCGCCCATTTGCTTCTCCACCCTCCCCCTACTTCCTCTCTGTCTCTCTCTTCCCCTCCCGCAGCCAAGGCTCCATTGGAACATAGATGGCCCGGGCGCTGGGGATGGCTCCTCGGACTCTGCCCCAGGCGCTAGAGTGGCTCTGGTGGGCAGAGCGTCGCCCCTGGTTGGCGTGCCGGGTGGATCCCGGTCGGGCACATGCGGGAGTCTGTCTGACTGTCTCTCCCGATTTCCAGCTTCAGAAAAATTTTTAAAAAAAGAAAAAAATACCAATGACATACTTCAAAGAAATAGAACACATATTTCAAAAATTTATATGGAACCAAAAGAGAACACGAATAGCCTCAGCAATCTTGAAAAGGAAGAATAAAGTGGGAGGTATCCCACTTCCGGATATCAAGTTATACTATAAGGCCATTGTACTGAAAACAGCCTGGTAGTGGCAAAAGAACAGGCATATAGATCAATGGAACAGAACAGAGAACCCAGAAATAAACCCACAGCTCTATGGACAACTGATATTTGACAAAGGAGGTAAGAGCATACATTGGAGTAAAGACAGCCTCTTCAACAAATGGTGTTGGGAAAATTGGACAGCTACCTGCAAAAAAATGAAACTAGACCACCAACTTACACCATTCACAAAAATAAACTCAAAATGAATAAAAGACTTAAATGTAAGCCATTAAACCATAAGCATCTTAGAAGAAAACATAGGCAGTAAGCTCTCTGACATTTCTCGCAGCAATATATTTGCCGATTTGTCTCCACAGGCAAGTGAAATAAAAGACAGGATAAACAAATGGGACTACATCAAACTAAAAAGCTTCTGCACAGCTAAAGACAATAAGAATAAAAAGACAATCTACACAATGGGAGAATATATTTGACAATGCATCTGATAAGGGGTTAATAACCAAAATTTATAAAGAACTTGTAAAACTTAATACCGGGAAGACAAACAATCCAATCCAAAAATGGGCAAAAAAAATGAATCGATACTTCTCCAAAGAGGACATACAGATGGCCAATAGGCATATGAAAAAAGGCTCAACATCACTAATCATTAGAGAAATGCAAATTAAAACCTCAATGAGATATCACCTCACAGCAGTCAGAACGGCGCTCATCAACAAAACAACACAGAATAAGTTCTGGCAAGGATGTGGAAAAAAGGGAACCCTTCTGCACTGCTGGTGGGAATGCAGACTGGTGCAGCCACTGTGGAACACAGTATGGAGATTTTAAAAAAATTAAAAATCGAACTGCCTTTTGGCCCAGCTATACCACTGTTAGGAATATACCCCAAGAGCACCATAGCACTGTTTGAAAAGAAGAAATGCACCCCCATGTTTATGGCAGCATTGTTCACAATAGTGAAGATCTGGAAACAGCCCAAGTGTCCATCAGAGGACTAGGGGATTAAAAAGCTTTGTTACATATACACTGTGGAATACTACTCAGCCATAAGAAATTATCACATCAGATCATTTATAACAACATGGATGAACCTTGATAACATGATACTGAGCAAAATAAGTAAATCAGAAAAAACTAAGAACTATATGTTTCCATACATAGGTGGGACATGAAAATGAAACTCAGAGACATGGACAAGAGTGTGGGGGCTACAGGATGGGGGGGAGGGGTTTGGGAGAGGGGACAGGCACAAAGAAAACCAGTTAGATGGTGACGGAAGACAATTGGACTTTGGGTGATATATACATAGTAACCTCTGCCAGAACAGGAGAGGCTACTAAGCAGGTTATAATTCATTGTCTGTATGCATTTTTCTATTATTGGATTTCCTAAACTGGTTAAAACTGACAATAATCCTGCAAAAAATAAAAAAATACAGTGAATATATATATGAGAGAGGCCTATCTAAGCACAAAACAAAAGTCATACAGAAGCCTAAGCAGGCACAGTGGATAGAGTGTTGGACTGAGATGTGGATGACCCAGGTTCGAAACCCCAAGGTTGCCGGCTTGAGCGTGGGCTCATCCAGCTTGAGCATGGGGTCGCTGGCTTGAGTGTGAGATCATAGACATGAGCCCATGGTCGCTAGCTTGAGCCCAAGTTTGCTGGCTTGAAACCCAAGGTCGCTGGCTTGAGCAAGGGGTCACTTGCTCTGCTGCAGCCCCCTGATCAAGGCACATATGAGAAAGCAATAATTGAACAACTAAGATGTCACAATGAAGAATTGATACCTCTCATCTTTCTTCTTGTCTGTCTGTCCCTATCTGTCCCTTTCTCTGACTCTGTCTCTGTAAAAAAAGAAGATCATACAGGAGAATACTAATACCTACACAAGAATTTTAGAAGCTTCTATGTGGGCATTTAAGAATATCTACAGATGGGATAAATTTTAAGAAAAAACAAGACAACACTTAGCACAAAATTTTTGATAATGGTTACCTTTGGGGAGAAAGTCACCCAAGAATTTCACTTCTATAAATTATCATATGGAGTGAATTATACAAATGTCCAAAGATATATTTGCAAGAATGTTAATACCAGTATTTTTATATTGGAAATAACACAAAAGTTTATTAATAAGGAACTAGTTAAATAAATTATGACATACATAGAAACAATGAATCCTTCACATATATTAAAAAAATGTTAGTCTAGATATATTAACATAAAAAGATGCTCACAGTATTTTTTCAAATGAAATAAGGAAATTAGAGAACATTGTGTGGACAGTGGTCTCGTGTGTGTGTGTGTGTGTGTGTGTGTGTGTGTGCGTGTGTGTCTGTGTGTGTGTGAGGTTAGTCAAAAAAAAGGTATGTGGAAGGAACTTTTAACAGTGATTATCTCTGCATAATAATATTGCCTTTCTTTTCATATTTTTCTGAGTCATAGGATATATATTAACACAACATATCACTTTGTCAATAAAATTGTTCTTAAAATATTAAAATAATATTTTCCTTAACTTTACAGAGTAAATCTAAGTTAGAGCTGATAGATAAAATAGTATCTGAATTTCTCCAGCAGTTTCTTAAGTCTGTCCTGATTTCAATAACCTGAATATTCATTTGCAAATTAATCTAATTTAAAAACATTGGGAGTAATGATTTTTTTCTGAGTGCTGTGTCTGTTATAAGTTTTATCATATTTCTTGTCTAGCATTTTTAATTATGTCATCATGACTGTCTGATTTATTCCTCAGTAAAGTTGCCACCTCTTAAAGTGTCATGTTTTGGAATTCTTGATTTCTCTACCCCACATACACATACCCAACAAAATTCTTTTTTTTTGTATTTTTCTGAAATTGGAAACGGGGAGGCAGTCAGACAGATTCCCGCATGCACCCCACCGGGATCCACCCGGCATGCCCACCAGGAGGCGATGCTCTGCCCATCTGGTGCATTGCTCTGCTGCAACCATAGCCATTCTAACGCCTGAGGCAAAGGCCATAGAGCCATCCTCAGCGCCAGGGTCAACTTTGCTCTAGTGGAGCCTTGGCTTCGGGAGGGGAAAAGAGAGACAGAGAGGAAGGGGAGGGGTGGAGAAGTAGATGGGCGCTTCTCCTGTGTGCCCTGGCCAGGAATCAAACCCAGGACTCCTGCACACCAGGCCGACGCTCTACCACTGAGCCAACGGGCCAGGGCCCCAACAAATATTTTTATGGATAAACTTCAAAGATTTATTCTGTGAAAATATTTGCAGAGCCCGTAAATTTCACCACCACTACCCAATTTATCTTTTGCAAACCATTATTTCTATTATAGCAGCTTGCATTCTAAAAGCAAAGCTCCCAATGATCAGAAAGGTCCCACTATAGTCTGGGAGCTAAAATTCCAAGGATGCCTCCAGATTCCAAATTTACTCCTCCTGTAATGGAAAACCCAGTGCTGACCTCTCCTGCTGAGGTGATAGTTTCTGATTGCACAATATTGTGTTCCTGTCCCAGGGCTACAAAACCCAGATACTCTTTTGAGAACTCTCCTCACTAGAAACGCAGACTGTTCATTTAGCAATTAGAGCTGTCAGCACAACAAGCTGGCAAGAAAGACAGCAGCTGCTGTCCCCAGGCAGGAAGCCACTGGCAGAGACAGAACTTCAGGGCCTAGGTAAATTGGTAGGATAGGGACTTTCATTTGTTACTTCCCAGCACTTATATATTTGTATCTTGTATCTTGACAAATGACATGTGTATTAATCACACCTATATGGTAGAGTGGAAAGTTAGACTGGAAGTGTAGAAAGAAAAGAAAAACAGAAATAGACTGTGGGTCTCCAATGGCTCACATCTAGGTGATGCTATTCCATCCATTCATTCCTTAATTCAACACCCACTTACTCATCTATTCTATATCAGCTGATGATTTTTTTTTCTTTTTGCGAGAGAGAGACAGATAGACAGGAAGGGAGAGAGATGAGAAGCATTAATTCTTTGTTGCAACACTTCAGTTGTTCATTGATTGCTTTCTCATATGTGCCTTGACTGGGGGGCTCCAGCAGGGTAAGTGACTCCTGGCTCAAGCCAGCGACCTTTGGGCTCAAGCCAGTTACCATAGGGTCATGTCTATGATTCCACCCTCAAGCCAGCGACCCTGCGCACAAGCTGGAGATCCCATGCTCAAGCCGGATAAGTCTGCGCTCAAACTGGGGACCTCGGGGTTTCAAACCTGGGTCCTCAGCATCCCAGGTCGATACTCTGTTCACTGCACCACCACCTGGTCAGGCCCAGTTGCTGATATTGATGCCAAAGAGTAACTGATGAGTGTGACATGGTTCTAATCTTTGAGGAATACACAGTGAGTGGAAAAGACCAAAATATTAATAAGAGCAACAACAGGTTTCCAACGTTATGGGGCAAAGAGAGGACATATGTACAGGAATGGAATAAATTGTGGGTCTTCACAGTTTCCACCTGCCCCTTTGTCCTAAGGAGCCAACTTTCTCAACCATTTCAGCATGGTTCCTCTGAGGTTTTCCATCATCTGACCAGGATATCCTGAAATTCCTTAAATTTTTATGGTACATGCTATTTGTGCATTTTATTTTGGTCTGTAAAGTGTGTTAGCCTGTAATAGCTATTTAAGTATTACATGTATATATCATATTTCCCCATGTATAAGATGCTCCCATTTACAAGACACCTTAATTTTGGGGCCCGAAATTTGGAAAAAAAAAAAGTATTACATAAAGTTATTGAACTCAAGTTTTATTCATCATAAAATTCATACAACTTCTCATCACTGTCAAAACTTCAATCCATTAGCTTGTCCTCTGATGACAAATCACTGTCTTCAACAATGAGCATGAAAACAAGTGTGAAAAAGTAGGAAATACAAGTAAAAAAAACTACAACCACTATATAAGATGTACCCAGTTTATAGACTCCAAATTTTTCCAAAAAATGTACGTCTTATATATACATGGGGGATAAGGTAAATCTTGACCCCTAATAACCCTTACTCGATGGTGGTAATTATCTTGTACTTTCACATAAGGGCAATCATAGTGCTAATTATATCATAGCTACTCACTATACATTTTGAATTAAATAGTTATTGATTATCAGAAGGCCCCTCATCTCTCTTTCTAGCTCTTAGATACTACATATAAAACATAAAGAGAATTACCCTGCCTTCCTTACTCCCTCTTAGAACCGATGATCAAGAGCTTTGAGGAGTAAATATATTTTGTCTGGATAAGGGTGAATGATTAGTGTTCATCTCCTCACAGAGTTCAAGATACAGACATCAGGGAAGGATCAAAAGTAGTACTCTTTGGCCTGACCAGGCGGTGGTGCAGTGAATGGAGCGTCGGACTGGGATGCAGAGGACCCAGGACCCAGACCCCGAGGTCGCCGGCTTAAGTGCGAGCTCATCTGGTTTGAGCAAAGCTCACCAGCTTGGACCCAAGGTCGCTGGCTCAAGCAAGAGGTTACTTGGTCTGCTGTTAGCCCCATGGTCAAGGCACATATGAGAAAGCAATCAATGAACAACTAAGGTGTCGCAACATGCAACAAAAAACTAATGATTGATGCTTCTCATCTCTCCGTTCCTGTCTGTCTGTCCCTGTCTATCCCTCTCTCTGACTCTCTATCTCTGTAAAAAAAAAAATTAATTAATTAAAAAAAAAAGTAGTGCTCTTTGTTAGTCAAGACTGGAGATACAACTTATAGAAACCCAGCTCCAAATTCCCTTAAGCAAAAAGGGAATTGTTGATTCATTTAATTGAAAAGTCTATGTTCAAGACTTTTTTTTTTTTAACAGAGACAGAGAGAGAGTCAGAGAGAAGGATAGACAGGGACAGACAGACAGGAATGGAGAGATGAGAAACATCAATCATTAGTTTTTCGTTGCGCATTGCGACACATATTTGTTCATTGATTGCTTTCTCATATGTGCCTTGACCGTGGGCCTTCAGCAGACTGAGTAACCCCTTGCTCGAGCCAGCAACCTTGGGTCCAAGTTGGTAAGCTTTTGCTCAAACCAGATGAGCCCATGTTCAAGTTGGTACCTCAGGGTCTTGAACCTGGGTCCTCGGCATCCCAGTTCGACACTCTATCCACTGCGCCACCGCCTGGTCAGGCTATGTTCAAGACTTTTAGCCAAATTTTTCTGGTTAACATTGATCATCAATAACATTTTAAATCATAGTCTTAATTTCTCATTAGTATAATCATTTATTACACGCCTGTATTTTAGTTTCTGATTGAACTATTTAGAAAAGCTAATAATTTAGCTTTCTTATTTTTAGGTTTCACTAAGAAAACTATTTAAACAGAAAAGTAGAAAGAATAGTATACTGAACTCATTACTTGAATCCAAAACTACTTAACATTTTGTTATAGTGACTTAATCTGTATGTATGTGTATTGCTAAACCATTTCAAAGTTAATTTCAGTTGTGACCATTCATCCTTAAATATTTCATTGTGTAGCTTTTAAAAATTAAGAATATTCTCCCTTTTAACCACAGTACCAGCATTACAGCAACAAAATGAAAATAATTCTCACCAGACCAGGCGGTGGTGCAGTGGAAAGAGCATCAGACTGGGACCCAGAGGAATCAGGTTCAAAACCCCTAGGTCCCCGGCTTGAGTGCGGGCTCACCTGACTTGAGCTCTGGGTTTGCTGGCTTGAGCATGGGATCATAGACATGATCCCATAGTCGCTGGCTTGAAGCCCAAGTTCACTGGCTTAAACCCAAATTTGCTGGCTTGAGCAAGAGGTCACTCTGCTGTAGCCCCCCCCCAGTTAAGGCACATATGAGAAAGCAATCAATGAACAACTAAGGTGCTACAACAAAGAATAGATGCTTCTCATCTCTCTCCCTTCTTGCCTGTCTGTCCCTCTCTCTTTCTCTCTCTCTCTGTAAAATAAAAAAAAAAGAAAATAATTCTCTAATACTGACACCCAGTATATATTTCTGTTTTTCCACTATTCTAAATGTACTTTATAACTGTTTTAGCTTGTTATTTAAATGCTCATTGAAATTGCTGTTACCATTAAATAACTACTGTTAATATCACTTATACTCTTAATTGCATAATGTCTTCTTACTCTGTGTTAGGTTGACACCTAACACAAAGGAACTTTGGGTATTTCAGCCCTCTTTACAAGTCCTAACTAGACCGTTTCCCATTTTTTTGCCCTTGTTCCTCATCTTATTTTCACCCAGATCCCAGATTTCTAGCTTTTTCTGCTTTTCATCATCACTCAGATACTTCACATTGCCCTCTCCAGTCTTGGCTTTGGCTCTTTCCTACACGGTCTTTGGAGCCTTCTTCTGTATCTCTTTTCCTCAGCTCTTCTACCCTACTTGATCAAACCAGTGCCAACATCAGCCAAACTATGCCTTTGAGTTCTCCTCAAATCTCTGTCAGGGGGAAGAGAACATTTAATTTAGCCACGAAAGGTGGGGTAGATTTCAAGAACCATGGAGGATCTATCATAGTGTTGCCCTGTCTTAGCAACAGTGCTCACCACTCTTCCATGGCCTCATTCCTGCTTCCATCTCTCCATCTGGCTTCTTCAGACTGATGCTTCATTGAACTATGCATATGTTTGGTGCTGTGCTTCAGACCTCAACTACAAAAAAGGATGTCCTGAATTCCATTTGGGCGTGGGCAGAATGTTCCTTCTTAGGGTAAGTAGAGAAGAGCGAGTCAGAATACTGATCCTGGGAAGCTAATGATTTGATGCTCCAATAAATCAATGCTTAAAGAATATTTGTTCAACCTGACCAGGCAGTGGCACAGTGGATAAAGATTTGACCTGGGACGCTGAGGACCCAGGTTTGAAATCTTGAGGTCTCCAGCTTGAGTGCAGCTTCATCCACCTTGAGCACAGTCTAATCAGCTTTAGTGTGGGGTCACCAGCTTGAGCCTGGGGTCTCCAGCTGGAGCGTGGGATCATAGACATGACCCCAAGGTTGCTGGCTTGAAGCCCAAGGTTGCTGGGTTGAGACCAAGGTTGCTGGCTTGACCAAGGGGTCACTGGCTCAGCTGGAGCCCCCTGGTCAAAGCAAATATGAGAAAACAATGAACAACTAAAGTGCCTCAACAACAAATTGATGCTTTTCATCTTTCTTCCTTCCTGTCATTCTGTCTTTTTCTGTCTGTCTGTCTGTCTGTCTCTCTCTCTCTCTCTCACTTGCTAAATTATATATATGATACATATATATTTGTTTAGTTTCTTTTTTTTTATACAGAGACAGAGAGAGAGAGATAGACAGACAGGAACAGAGAGAGATGAGACGCATCAATCATCAGTTTTTCATTGCGACACCTTAGTCGTTCATTGATTGCTTTCTCATATGTGCCTTGACCGTGGGGCTACAGCAGACCAAGTAACCCCTTGTTCGAGCCAGTGACCTTGGGTCCAATCTGGTGAACTTTTCTCAAACCAGATGAGCCCACGCTCAAGCTGGCAACCTTGGGGTCTTGAACCTGAGTCCTCTGCATTCCTCCAGTCCGACGCTCCATCCACTGCACCACCGCCTGGTCAGGCTACTCATATACTTGACTAAGCAAAACAAAGGCTTACAGATAACTGGACTCACTCTTCTTTAAAAAATTATTGGGGAGAAGAGAAGAAGCAATATTGCTGAGGTTGAAATGGAGGGAGGGGCAGAGAGATGTGTCAGTGACCTAGAAGACCACTTCATTCCAGTTGTTCTTATAAGCAGTGTGTCCAAAGCCAATGGCTACTAGTCCCATACTTCCCATACTGGCTGAGTTCCTTGGACTCTCCAGACTGAAAGCCAACAACCAAAGCATGTCCTGAAGGACTCATTCCTACCACCCTCCAGCATTGCTTGGGTTCCTGGAACTTCAGCTCCCCTGCCACACCAATGTCAGAGATTCCAGACAAATACCTACAGGGTGGTAGAGCTACCCTGTTAACACCCCCCTCCCTAGTACAAATGTCCAGTTGAACATGTGCCCAGCCTGAGATCTTGCCAAGCAGCTGCATTCCCTTTTCTAGCCTGAAGTTTAAGCTCTTCTCACAAACCATAACACCAGTTCTCCAGCAAGCCTCCAGGGACCTTGGTAAAGAACTCCTACCAGAACTATCACAGTCTCAACATAGCTCATCATCATATCTGGTGGCATTGGATATTACTAATGCTCACTCGTTCACCCCTTTTCTACTACTCGTTCACACCTTTTCTTCACTCGTTCACAATAAAAGCAACCTAGCAGTTGTTCTATACTCCAGAAGCTGTAGGTTTTGCATCTCTCAGCTTTGACCTTATCTGAGCCAGTCTGACATTTTACTGTCTTCTAGATTTTTAGCTTATAATGAAGTTCTGGAGTAACTATCTCAAAGGGACATCAGTCTAGTAACTTTGACCTTGTGCCCATTTCTTATGAAAGATGACCCCAGTTGAGGTAAAATATTATCCCAGGAAATGAGACTTCCATCCTAAAACCAGCTTTTAGTCATTGTTTCCAAAAGGCTCTTCATCTATGGCTGGAGCACATCCCATCATGGCCTGTCACATGCAGGGAAGTTCTGTTCACATCAGGCAGGCTTCTTTTTCTGAGTTTTCAATCTCATACACTCTAGAAAGCCAAAACTTCCAGGTAGACTCTCTTTCTCTAAAGCTCAGGGAACTTTTACTAGCCCTAAATATATTCTACAAAACATAGAATCAAACACACATCCTTCACATTACTGCTATATGAGACTTCCACCCTGAAGTCAAGTAATACTTGGGAAGCTTGAGGATTTAACGTATCCTTTCCAACTCCCAGTGCTTTCTTGCATGTTTCTGATCCAATTTCCTATCCTGGATGTTTTTCCTATTAACCCCTATCTGCACTTTCATAGCCAATCTGTTCATCAGTGAGGTCGTCTTCCTCCAAAGCTTCTTTCTTTCTTTCTTTCTTTCTTTCTTTCTTTCTTTCTTTCTTTCTTTCTTTCTTTCTTTCTTTCTTCCTTCCTTCCTTCCTTCCTTCCTTCCTTCCTTCCTTCCTTACTTTCTTACTTCCTTCCTTCTCTCTCTCTCTCTTTCTCTCTCTCTCACTCTCTCCCTCCCTTCCTTCTTTCCTTCATTCCTTCTTTCCTTCCCCCCCTCTTTTTTTTCCTTCCTTCCTTTACTTTCCCTTTTTTTGAGAGAGAGAGAGCGACAAGGAGGGAGAGAGATGAGAAGCATCAACTCGTAGTTGCGTCACTTTAGTTGTTCGTTGATTGCTTCTCATATTTGCCTTGATCTTGGGGTCAAGCTGAGCTAGTGACCCCTTGTTCAAGCCAGTGACCTTCGGCTCAAGCCAGCAACCTTGGGATCATGTTGATGATCCCACACTCAAGCCAGAGAGAGACCCTGTGCTCTCAAGCCAGATGAGCCCTGCATTCAAGCTGGTGACCTTGGGGTTTTGAACGTGGGACCACAGGGTCCCAGGTTGACTCTCTTCAGTGCACCACCTCTGGTCAGGCCACAGTAATTTATTTCTGACCTAGCCCCTGGTGTGCCTCACAGTTTAAATGGGTTTATCCTTGTCCACCTGAATCATGCCCAACACTCAGTAATGACCAAACAGCACATCTCATTCAAAGACTCAAAGGGAACCTATCATCAACATCACTTGACAGAATTCCTCATCTATGCAGGGTTTTAACAGGGTTGTATTTAACAGGGTTTGTATTTAACAGTTTTAACAGTTTGTTTCTTCTCTAGTCAGAGTGCCCCCACCATGCTCACACATCCTCCTGCACTACCAACCTGAAACTCCACAAGCTCTATTGCAATGATGCTTCAACCACTCTCATGTCCACTTGACCTTGAGCTTTTAAATCCTTTAGACTATCCTGTGGATCAGAACTGAGAGGATAATAAAGACAAGTATTGCTCACTGTCATTTAATTCCTTCCCTAAGAATTAATTAGCATCCTCTGGATTTTACTTCTCCCAGTCCTGCTCTCCTCAGCTCTTAATTCTTGGTTTTGCCATCCTTTAAGGCTTTGTTACTGCCCTTTGGATTCATTAAATGAACTTGGTTTTCTGGGCTTGACCTATGCAGTTCTTAAAGACCCCGTCTTGTATTCACTGTTCTGGTACATCAGTCATGATGGGCTAAGTGAGGCTGTGATCACAAACAGTCCCAAGATCTCAGAGCCTGTATATAACTGATAATGTATAATGTCCAGTCTGAGTTAGGAAGGGCTCTGTTCATTGTAGTAACAAAGAGACCCAAGCTGATGGAGGCTCTGTCTAAACACCTGCTACATCATTACTGAGATAAGAAGAAGATGTGGCATATAATGTTCTGGTTTTTAAGATACCAGTCTGGAAATAATACACATTGTTTCTATTCACATTTTATTGACCAAAGCATATCATGTAAAGTGCAATCTACCATGAGTCTAGAAAAGATACTGGAATATTTGGTACTGATTTTATTGATAAGTGCAAGACCACTTGTTATGGTTCAGTTGCTTGTCACCCCCAGTGCTCCAGTTCATTCTGTCACTCCTTGTTCTTGGAAGAAACTTCCATTCCTTTACCTATCAATATATTCACTCATCCCACATTGGCTTTACAGCCAGGCTCCTGCTCTCTGCATTGCCCCTAAGATGAACTCCCTGGATTACTATCTCTATCATACTTTTGCCTCTGATTCTGGTCTCTGACTTCAGGCCCCATTAACATGGGAAAGAGCTGTCTGGTCCACATACTATGCCTGGAACCCACCAAAACCAGATTAGTCCTCATCTGCCCTGTTTCTGACGGGAGGTTTAGACATCCAGAGTCCCAGACTTGCAACTGGAGGACAAATACCAAAACTGTTTCCAAAGAAGAGTGCCAAGGCTGAGGAACTCAGCCAAATCTAGTCATCATACAAGGAGCCAAAGGCAAGTAACCAGATCCTGAGTCAAGGTCAGGGAGCTGAGGAACATGAGAATACAGACCAGCAGGGAGAATGCTGCAAATAGAAACTCCATAAACATGGTTCCCTATTCATACCTTAGGGCTTCAAAATTAAATGTCTTTAATCAAAGTAATGCCTACACGTGTTTTACAAAATCAATTGGATTTACCAGACTTTTTTTAAAAAACAGTCTTTTGACAAAAATTACCCATCCTCCTCATCTCTGCTTTTGAAGCAAAATTTTTCAACTTTTAAAAACCTATCATATATGCATAGATATATGTATATATATATCTTTCTATATATATACACATATATCCTCATATATTAATAACTTGGTTATATATTGATTCTTGGATCTTTTAGTGTTAGACTATTCATCATCTTTCTGCTGTGCAATATAGGGAATTAGCTCTCTTATGCTACTCACGGCATACTTTCCTTTTCCCTATCGTCCCAGTGTGGTTTTTTTTTTTTTTTTTATAAATAAATTTTTATTAATGTTAATGGAGTGACATCAATAAATCAGGGTACATATATTCAAAGAAAACATGTTCAGGTTATATTGTCATTCAATTATGTTGCATACCCATCACCCAAAGTCAGATTGTCCTCCGTCACCCTCTATCTACTTTTCTTTATGCCCCTCCCCCTCCCCCTTCCCCTTTCCCTCCTTCGCTCCTGCACCCCCCTCCCTCCCACCCCCGGTAACCACCACACTCTTGTCCATGTCTCTTAGTCTCGTTTTTATGTCCCACCAATGTATTGAATCATGTAGTTCTTGTTTTTTTCTGATTTACTTATTTCACTTCGTATAATGTTATCAAGATCCCACCATTTTGTTGTAAAAGATCCGATGTCATCATTTCTTATGGCTGAGTAGTATTCCATAGTGTATATATGCCACATCTTCTTTATCCAGTCTTCTATTGAAGGGTTTTTTGGTTGTTTCCATTTCTTGGCCACTGTGAACAATGCTGCAATGAACACGGGGCTACATGTGTCTTTACGTATCAATGTTTCTGAGTTTTGGAGGTATATATCCAGTAGAAGGATTGCTGGGTCATAAGGTAGTTCTATTTTCAGTTTTATGAGGAACCACCATACTTTCTTCCATAGTGGTTGTACTACTTTACATTCCCACCAACAGTGAATGAGGGTTCCTTTTTCTCCACAGACTCTCCAACATTTGATAATAGCTAATCTAACAGGTATGAGGTGGTATCTCACTGTAGTTTTGATTTGCATTTCTCTAATAACTAACTAATGAAGATGAGCATCTTTTCATATATCTGTTGGCCATTTGTATTTTTCCTGAGAGAAGTGTCTGTTCATGTCCTCTTCCCATTTTTTTATTGGATTGTTTGTTTGTTTGTTGTTGAGTTTTATGAGTTCTTTGTATATTTTGGATAATGGGCCCTTATCTGAGCTGTTGTTTGAAAATATCATTTCCCATTTAGTTGGCTGTCTGTTTATTTTGTTGTCAGTTTCTCTTGCTGAGCAAAAACTTTTTAGTCTGATGTACTCCCATTCATTTATCTTTGCCTTCATTTCTCTTGTCTTTGGAGTCAAATTCATAAAATGCTCTTTAAAACCCAGGTCCATGAGTTTAGTACCTGTGTCTTCTTCTATGTACTTTATTGTTTCAGGTCTTATATTTAGGTCTTTGATCCATTTTGAATTAATTTTTGTACAAGGGGACAAGCTGTAGTCGAGTTTCATTCTTTTGCATGTGGCTTTCCAGTTTTCCCAGCACCATTTGTTGAAGAGGCTTTCTTTTCTCCATTGTGTGTTGTTGGCCCCTTTATCAAAAATTATTTAACCATATATATGGGGTTTTATTTCTGGACTTTCTATTCTGTTCCATTGGTCTGAGTGTCTATTTTTCTGCCAATATCATGCTGTTTTGATTGTCGTGGCCTTATTATATAGTTTGAAGTCAGGTATTGTAATGCCCTCCAGCCTCATTCTTTTTCCTTAGGATTGCTTTGGCTATTTGGGGCTTTTTATAGTTCCATATAAATCTGATAGTTTTTTGTTCCATTTCTTTAAAAAATGTCATAGGAATTTTGATGGGAATTGCATTAAATTTATAAATTGCTGGGTAGTATGGCCATTTTGATTATATTTATTCTTCCTATCCAAGAACAAGAAATATTTTTCCATTTCATTGTATTTTTTTTTATTTCCCTTAACAATGCTTTGTAGTTTTTGTTATACAGGTCCTTTACATTCTTTGTTATGTTTATTCCTAGGTATTTTTGTTGTTGTTGTTGCAATCCTGAAGGGGATTATTTTTTTGAGTTTGTTTTCTAATATTTCATTGTTGGCATATAGAAGGGCTATGGACTTTTGTATGTTAATTTTGCATCCTGTGACCTTACTGTATTGGTTTATTGTTTCTAGTAATCTTTTTGTGGAGTCTTTGGGGTTTTTGATGTATAGGATCATATCATCTGCAAAGAGTGATACCTTTACTTCTTCTTTTCTGATATGGATGCCTTTTATTTCTTTCTCTTGTCTGATTGCTCTGGCCAGAACTTCTAGCATCATGTTAAATAAGAGTGGAGAGAGTGGACAACCCTGTCTTGTTCCTGATTTAAGGTGGAAAGTCCTCAGTTTTATTCCATTTAATATGATGTTGGCTGATGGTTTATCGTATATGGCCTTTATCATGTTGAGATATTTTTCTTCCATACCCATTTTGTTGAGTGTCTTAAACATAAAGTTGTGTTATATTTTATCAAACGCCTTTTTTCATCTATTGATAAGATCATGTGGTTTTTGTTCTTTGTTTTGTTGATATGGTGTATTACATTAACTGTTTTACGTATGTTGAACCATCCTTGAGATTCTGGGATGAATCCCACTTGATCATGATGTATTTTTTTTTAATATGTTGTTGTATTCGATTTGCCAGTATTTTGTTTAGTATTTTAGCATCTGTATTCATTAAAGATATTGGTCTGTAGTTTTCTTTTTTTGTGCCATCCTTGCTAGGTTTCAGTATGAGGGTTATGTTGGCCTCATAAAATGTGTTTGGAAGTATTGCTTTTTCTTCAATTTTTTGGAAGACTTTGAGTAGAATAGGAACCAAGTCTTCTTTGAGTGTTTGATAGAATTCACTAGTATAACCGTCTGGGCCTGGACTTTTATTTTTGGGGAGGTTTTTAATAGTTTTTTCTATTTCCTCCCTGCTAATTGGTCTGTTTAAGCTTTCTGCTTCTTCATGACTCAGTCTAGGAAGTTTGTATTGTTCTAGGAATTTATCCATTTCTTCTAGATTGTTGAATTTGGTGGCATATAGTTTTTCATCGTATTCTACAATAATTCTTTGTATATCTATGATGTCTGTGGTGATTTCTCCTCTTTCATTTTGGACTTTGTTTATATGAGTCCTTTCTCTTTTTTCCTTGGTAAGTCTTGCCAAGGGTTTGTCAATTTTGTTGATCTTTTCAAAGAACCAGCTCTTTGTTCTATTAATTTTTTCTATAGTTTTTCTGTTCTCTATTTCATTTATTTCTGCTCTGATTTTTATTATTTCCTTTCTTCGGCTGGTTTTGGGTTGTCTTTGTTCTTCTTTTTCCAGTTCCTTAAGGTGTGAAGTTAAGTGGTTCACTTGGGCTCTCTCTTTTTGTTCATATAGGCCTAAAGTGATATGAACTTCCCTCTTATTACTGCTTTTGCTGCATCCCAGAGATTCTGCTATGTCGTATTGTCATTTTCATTTGTCTGTATATATCTTTTGATCTCTGCACTTATTTCTTCTTTGACCCATTCATTTTTTAAAAGTATGTTGTTTAGTTTCCACATTTTTGTGGGTTTTTTTCCCTCTTTTAGGTCAATAAGTAGCTGTCTTATATATTTTGGTGCTCCTTGGTTTGGTGCATATATATTAAGGATTGTTATGTCTTCTTGATTCAGTGTCCCCTTAATCATTATGAAATGACCATTTTTATCTCTGAGTACTTTTTCTGTCTCGTGGTCATCATTATTAGAGTATTGCTACACCTGCTTTTTTTGGATGTTATTTGCTTGGAGTATTGTTTTCCAGCCTTTCACTTTAAATTTGTTTTTATCCTTTTGCTTAGATGTGTTTCTTGTAGTATACAGTTGGATTTTCTTTTTTAATCCATTCTGTTACTCTGTGTCTTTTTATTGATGAGTTTAATCCATTTACATTTAGTGTAATTATTGACACTTGTGGGTTCCCTATTGCCATTTTATAAATTGCTTTCTGTTAGTTTTGTATCTTGTTTGATTCTTCTCTTTTGTTTTTCTATCATTTGTTTTTGTTTGTTTGTATTCCATACTTCTTTCCTCTGTTGCTACCTTTTTTTTTTTTTAATTTTGTTTTTTGTTTTTTTTTCTTTCATTTTTCTGAAGCTGGAAACAGGGAGAGACAGTCAGACAGACTCCCGCATGCACCCGACCGGGATCCACCCGGCACGCCCACCATGGGGCGACGCTCTGCCCACTAGGGGGCGATGCTCTGCCCATCCTGGGCGTCGCCATGTTGCGACCAGAGCCACTCTAGCACCTGAGGCAGAGGCCACAGAGCCATCCCCAGCGCCCGGGCCATCTTTGCTCCAATGGAGCCTTGGCTGCGGGAGGGGAAGAGAGAGACAGAGAAGAAAGCGTGGCGGAGGGGTGGAGAAGCAAATGGGCGCTTCTCCTGTGTGCCCTGGCCGGGAATCGAACCCAGGTCCTCCGCACGCTAGGCCGACGCTCTACCGCTGAGCCAACCGGCCAGGGCTGTTGCTACCTTTTTTAAGTCATGTGCTTCTGTGGTGGTTTTTTTCAAGGGTGGTTACCATTAAGTATTGAAAAGGGTACCTACCATATTCATTGTAGTACCCTATCTTATGAGTGTTTCTGCACTTCATAGTCCTTTGCTTCTGTTAATCTCTGTCCTCTCCCCTTTTTTTTGCTTTTGTTGTCACAGTTTAAATTTGGTTTTATTGTGTTCTTGGTGGAGATTTTACTTGTGATTTTGTTTTGTTTTGTTCTTTGAATCTGGTTGGAAAACCCCCTTTAGTATTTCCTGGAGTGGGGGTTTTCTGATGATAAATTCCCTCATCTTTTCTCTATTTGTGAATGTTTTTATTTCTCCTTCGTATTTGAAGGATAGCTTTGATGGGTATGGTATTCTTGACTGAAAATTCCTTTCTTTCTGGGCTTTAAATATTGGGGTCCACTCTCTTCTAGCTTGTAGAGTTTCTGCTGAGAAATCTGATGATAATTTAATAGGTCTTCCTTTATATGTTATATTCTTTTCCCTGGCTACCTTGAGAATTTTTTCTTTGTCGTTGGTTTGTGCCATTTTCATTATGATGTGCCTTGGGGTAGGTTTGTTGTGGTTAAGAAAACTCGGTGTTCTGTTTGCTTCTTGAATTTGAGGCTTTAGTTCTTTCCACAGGCTTGGCAAGTTCTCATCTATTATTTATTTGAATATATTCTCCATTCCATTTTCTCTCTCTTCTCCCTCTGATATACCTATTATTCTTATGCTATTCTTTTTGATGGAGTCAGACAATTCCTGTAGGGCTTTCTTATTTTTTTTAATTTTTGAGTCTCTCTCTTCTTCTCTCTGTTGTGCCTGAAGTTGCTTGTCTTCTATGTCACTAATCCTACCTTCTATCTGGCCTGTTCTATTAGCTATGCTTGTTACCTCATTTTTCAGTTCATGAATTGAGTTTTTCATCTCTGTTTGATTTGTATTTATAGTTTCAATTTCCTTGGTAATATATTCTTTGTGTTCGTTCAGTTGTTTTCTGAGCTCTCTAAATTGCCTTTATGTGTTTTCTTGTATATCTCTGAGTTTTTTTAGGATTTCTATTTTAAATTCTCTGTCATTTAGCTCCAAGGTTTCCAATATATTAAAGTTTTTTTCCATAGATTTTTCCACATCTATCTGTGCTACTTCTCTATCTTTTGTGTCCATGATATTCAATTTCCTTTTTCTTAATGGCATCTGAGGGTGGTCTTGTTGATAGCACTAATGAGAATTAATAAAAAATAAAAAGTAAAAAAAATGGGAAAAAAATTGGAAAACAACCCATAAAAAAACCCCCAATAATAATTAATTATTCCCCCCCTTTTCTTTCTTCTTTTCTCCTTCTCTCCCCTCCTCCTTAGGAGAATATCGTGATGAACTGTGAATTATATACGATATTATGCTAAATGGAACAAAAATTGCCTATAACAAAGGGCCTGAGTTGGGGGGAAGTGTTCAAGGGGCAAAAAAGGAATTAGGGACCCACAAAATGCAAAAATTGAAAAAATTTGGGTCAAGTATAAAATAATTTGCTTGTAAGTGATGGTTGACTAAGAGATATAATGAGAGGGATAAAAGGGAAACAGAAAAAAGAAAAAAAAACTATTGTATTAAGTGGAGCAAAAACTAAATAGAATGGAGATTCTGGGTTGGGAGGAATGCTAATGAGTTAAAAAGTGAAGAAAAAGCACCCAAAATGCCACACAAAAAAACCTTGAGTCCCAAATTAAATAATTTGTTCGTGATTGAAGATTGAATGAGAGAAAAAGTAAAAGGAGAAAAGAAGAAACTAATAGAGAAGGAGAAATAAGAAAAAGAGGAAAAGGAAAAAAAAAGAAAAAAACAAAAAGAGAGAGAGAGAGACTTAAGGGTTTTGGAGTAAACCCTCATGGAGAGTAAGGAAGAAGAAAAGAAATAAAATGTAACACTTATGACTTATGGGTAGTGTAGTTCAAGAAAAGGAAAGAATAAAATGGGCAGAGAATAAAAGGACCAAGGTGGAGGAAATAGAAATAATATTAATAAAGGCAAGAAGATAAAAGAAACAAAAAAAATAGTGGAACAAGTTATAAAGTCTGTGGATTTTTCTTGATTTTGAGAGGTTAACTTCTTCCTTTTTCTTTCCTCTCCCTCTTCCTGGTCAGTGACCCTGTACCCCAGGCTCTACCCCTGTGGCATGCTTAGGTAGAGATTTGCAGTTGATGAGACTCTACAGCGATGTCATGTATTAGGCTTCAGTCTCGTTGGTAATCAAGGCTTGTTAGCGTTTGCAGGCTCCGACAATGAGAGAGTCTGTTTTCCCGGAGCCTCTCTCCTAGTCTCTTCTTCCTAGATTAGCAGCCTGATGATCCAGCTATGAGGCTGCCACTGCCTCTGCCTGGGGAGTAAGAGGCTCAAAGAGCTGGCAAATCCCCACTCTATCCTCAGTCAATGCAGGGCTCTGTGTAAGGCTCTGGCAGTCTGAGCCACCAGCATAATCAGGCAGGGCTGGGAGCCAATTGCTCTCAAGGTGACTTTCTATGAGGCTCCAGGCCTGTTCAGCACGCCTAGCACTCTGTGGGACCACTCTCCCCAGGCTTTCCGCACTTTGTAACCTGTTTTGGCTGGGAAGAAGATGCCCTAGTCGCTGCCTGTAGAACAGGAGGTCTTAACATCTGCCAAGTCCCTCTTTTTAGTGTATATCCCTGAGTATGAAAGCTCTGCCAATCAGAAGTTGCCCCCACCCCTTTAGCAAGAGGCACTAAAAAATATCATGCTTCTTGTCTTAGATTGCTGAACTGAGAGAGATCTTGTCAATTAGAGTTGTGTAGGTCAGTTGGGAGGTGAGCAGACTGTGGGTTAAGCTAATTTCAGCGATTGGATCTGCCGATCTGCTCCAGAAAGGATTGCAAGCTTGCAATCCTGCGCGCCCCTCCCCCAATGCTTGATTGTTAGCTTGAATGGCTGGGTGAGGTGCCCTGCCCACCTAGAGAAGCTAGGGCATAGGGAAGTTCACTTTGGCACACTCCCCGCAAGCCGCTGGCAGCCTCTGCTCATGGGGCGCGAGCGTTTGCTTGCGGCTTGTGGGTGTTTGCTTGCATGGGCTGATTCACCACAGGCACACTCTTTCCTCGGCTTGAATGAATGTCCGTGCCGCAGCCTAGCTTCCTCCACATCAGGGGTCCCCAAACTATGGCCCGCGGGCCACATGCAGCCCCCTGAGGCCATTTATCCGGCCCCCGCTGCACTTCTGGAAGGGGCACCTCTTTCATTGGTGGTCAGTGAGAGGAGTATAGTTCCCATTGAAATACTGGTCAGTTTGTTGATTTAAATTTACTTGTTCTTTATTTTAAATATTGTATTTGTTCCCGTTTTGTTTTTTTACTTTAAAATAAGATATGTGCAGTGTGCATAGGGATTTGTTCATAGTTTTTTTTTATAGTCTGGCCCTCCAACGGTCTGAGGGATAGTGAACTGGCCCCCTGTGTAAAAATTTTGGGGACCCCTGCCCCACACCCTTAGCCCCCCCCCCCGACTCTCAGTTCCAAGTGAAAGCAGCCTTTGCTCAGGTTAGTGAGGAAGGAAGGCAGAGTGTTCCTTTGTCCGACTTATTTCCTTCAGGGTTGATTATATATTTAGTCAATTTTTTGCTCAATCCTACCTTCGTCTTCAGTGTGTGAAACTCTTGGATGCTCCAAGGATAGAGTTTTTGTCTCTGGTTGATGATCTTGTTGAAATTTTGAGGAGATTTGTCGGTCACGCTCCTCATGGCACCATTTCTCTGACATCACTCCCCCAGTGTGGTTTTAGCCCAACTTTTGTTAAATCTATATTGAGTGTTACTATGATTACAACTATGTAAATATTTTCATCGAAGCAACAGAGCATAATGAATAAGAGTGTGAACTCTAGCCTGACCAGGCAGTGGTGCAGTGGATGGAGCGTCAGACTGGGATGCGGAGAACCCAGGTTCGAGACCCCAGGGTCGCCAGCTTGAGCGCTGGCTCATCTGGTTTGAACAAAGCTTGGACCCAAGGTCACTGGCTTGAGCAGGGGGTTACTCAGTCTGCTCAGGGCCCATGGTCAGGGCACATGTGAGAGGGCAATCAATGAGCAGCTGGGGTGTCGCAACAAGAAACTGATGATTAATTCTTCTCATCTCTCTCCATTCCTGTCTGTCCCTTTCTCTGACTCTCTCTCTGTCTCTGTAAAAAAAAAAAAAAAAAAAGAGTGTGAACTCTAGAGATAGATTTGAATCCTGCCTCCACCCCTATCAGATTGCGATTGGCTAAATCAGGGGTCGGGAACCTTTTTGGCTGAGAGAGCCATGAACACCACCAATTTTAAAATGTAATTCCATAAGAGCCATACAACAACCCGTGTCCGTTATGCATTATCCAATAAAAATGTGGTGTTGTCCTGGAGGACAGCTGTGATTGGCTCCAGCCACCCACAACCATGAACATGAGCAGTAGGAAATGAATGGATTGTAATACATGAGAATGTTTTATATTTTTAACGTTATTTTTTAAAAATTTATTCATTTTAGAGAGGAGAGAGAGAGAGAGGGAAAGACAGAGAGATAGAGAAGGGGGGAGGAACAGGAAGCATCAACTCCCATATGTACCTTGACCAGACAAGTGCAGGGTTTTGAACCGGCGACCTCAGCATTCCAGGTCGACGCTTTATCACTGCGCCACCACAGGTCAGGCACATTATTATTTTTTATTAAAGATTTGTCTGTGAGCCATATGCAGCCATCAAAAGAGCCACATCTGGCTCGTGAGCCATAGGTTCTCGACCCCTGGGCTAAATAATGTCTCCTAAAAGATGTCCATGCCTTAATCCCCAGATCCTATGGATATGTTTCTTTACTTGGTAAAAAGGGACTTTATAGATGTGATTAAGGTAAGGATTTTGAGATGAAGAGATTATCCTGGATTACTAGGTGGGCCCATTAAGAGAAAGGCAAAAGAATCAGAATTAGAGAAGATGTAAGGTTAGAAGCAGAAATCAGAGGGCAAGCCCTGGCAGGTTGGCTCAGTGGTAGAGCGTCGGCCTGGCATGCAGGAGTCCCAGGTTCGATTCCCGGCCAGGGCACACAGGAGAAGTGCCCATCTGCTTCTCCACCCCTCCCCTCTCCTTCCTCTCTGTCTCTCTCTTCCCCTCCCGCAGCAGAGGCTCCATTGGAGCAAAGATGGCCCAGGCGCTGGGGATGGCTCCTTGGCCTCTGCCCTAGGCGCTAGAGTGGCTCTGGTCGCAACAGAGCAACGCCCCCTGGTGGGCAGAGCGTCACCCCCTGGTGGGCGTGCCAGGTGGATCCCGGTCGGGCGCATGCGGGAGTCTGTCTGACTGTCTCTCCCCGTTTTCAGCTTCAGAAAAATACAAAAAAACAAAAAAACAAAAAAAAACTTATCTTAGAGCCTGACCAGGTGGTGGCGCAGTGGATAGAGCATCAGACTGGGATGCGGAAGGACCCAGGTTTGAGACCCAAGGTTGCCAGCTTGAGCGCGGCTCATCTGGCTTGAGCAAAAAGCTCACCAGCTTAGACCCAAGGTTTCTGGCTCCAGCAAGGGGTTACTCGGTCTGCTGAAGGCCTGCGGTCAAGGCACATATGAGAAAGCAATCAATGAACAACTAAGAAGTCGCAACACGCAACGAAAAACTAATGATTGATGTTTCTCATCTCTCTCCATTCCTGTCTGTCTGTCCCTGTCTATCTGCCTCTGTAAAAACAACAACAACAACAACAAAACTTATCTTGGACTTCTCCCTTCCAGAAGTATAAGTAATAAATTTGTGTTGTTTCAATAAATTATGAGTTTGTATAATTTGTTATAGTAGCAGGTGAAAACTAATACACTGTGTGAGTTTAGCAAGGTACCTCACTTTGCCAAAGATTTCGTATCAACAAGATGAGTTGCTGTGAGGATTAACTGAGTAAAGAAATGTAAAACATTTAGAACGGAGCCTAGTGTTATAAAGTACCACATCCCAGATTCTGAAAGGCACTGTATCTCACTTCATTGAGTTCACGTAGAGATACTCAGTCTAGATAAATTTTGAAGAGTTTTATTAGAGGAGGAGAGTTATTAAATATGCTGGCTGCATATGGCTGACATGGGGCATCAGCAGGCCCAAATCGTGCAGTCCCAAAAATAGTTCAAGGGCTGTTTATATACCACCCCCCACCCCACCCCCACCCCCGCTCAGACACAGGCGGGGGAGAGCATGACCTCACGGTAGGAGCTGGCAACATTTGTTTAGGGGATACACAGAAACATTAACACTTTCAAGGTAATACAATCAAGGATGTTTACAAATCTTTCAGGGTTCATCTTTCCTCATTAGCCTAGAGGTATTTTGCTCTCAAGATTCCAGGAAGGAGGAGGAACTACAATCAATGCAAGGTGGTATGTAAATTCTGTCTCCCATTGCAAGAGAAGTTTCTCCAGTTAACTTTTATTTTAGATTTAAAACTAAATGACCCATTGTTCTTGCAAGCCAGAAACTTCTACATTCTTTGCCCTCCCCTCCCTAAAAGAGGGACAGGACAGCAAGCCTGATAGGAAAGCCTGTTCTTTCCTCCCAGAACATCAATACCAATTTTCAGCTTTTTGGTACCTTACAACACTAGCACATAGTAAGTGCTATGTGTATATATGCTATTACTGTTTGCAGGTAAGCCACCAACTATAGTATGATTATGTGCCTTTCCTTTAGTCCAAGGGTAGTCAACCTTTTTATACCTACCTCCCACTTTTGTATCTCTGTTAGTAGTAAAATTTTCTAAACACCCACTGGTTCCACAGTAATGGTGATTTATAAAGTAAGGAAGTAACTTTACTTTAGAAAACTTATAAAGCAGAGTTATAGCAAGTTAAAGTAGATAATAATAATTACTTACCAAGTACTTTGTGTTGGATTTTCGCTAAGTTTGGCAGAATAAATCTTTATAAAACAACTTACTATATTTAAATCTATCTTTTTATTTATACTTTGGTTGCTCCACTACCGCTCACCATGAAAGCTGGAACACCCACTAGTGGGCGGTAGGTACCAGATTGACTACCACTGCTTTAGTCTTTTCTTGGCACTTCCAGTATCTTCTAAGACTTAGCTGTTGGCCCTTTGTTGTTATTCTGGGAATTCCTTTCATTCTTCTCTTCTGTTAGATCTGCTTACCTTGATTCTGTCTTCTTCTCTCTCATCTTCTTTTTTATTTTCTCTAGCTTTATTGAGATATAATTGCCTTCCTCTTTCTTTCTTTTTTTTTTAAAGATTTTATTTATTGATTTTATGGGGAAGGAGAGAGTGAGAAGTACCAACTCATAGTTGTTTCACTTCAGTTGTTCACTGCTAGCTTGTCATATGTGCCTTGACTGGGCAAGCCCAGTGTTTTGAACTGGTGACCTCAGCATTCCAGATCGATGCTCTATCCATTGCACCATCACAGGTCAGGTGCCATCTTCTTTCTTGATTTACTTTCTAATTTTGATGGTGTACATACTCCAATAGTTTCTGATGAAGAGTACTTGAGAAGTAAATTTGCTGAGAACTTGATTGTCTGAAAATGTTTTTATATTATCCTCACACTTAATTGATAGTATGGCTTGGTATAGTTTTTAGTACCATAGAACAGTACCAATGTCTGTTCTCCCAAAATTCATATGCTGAAACTTAATCCCCAATGTGATGGTATTTGGAGGTGGATGTTTCCTGCCATGCTTGGGAACCAGAGGTATGGAAGGTCTCTTTGTGTGTACAATAAATCTCTTCATATCTTCTTGGTATTTGTGTGGTATCATCAGTATTGACATTTGAATCCATTCCTCATCTGCAGAATGACAACACAGCCCCACTGTTTGCTAACTGAATTATTTGGGGAAATTATATTAACTTTTGCCATCTCAGTTTTCTGTTCATAAAATGGGAATAATAACAGCACTTATGCTGTTGTTTTAAAGATTAAATGGGTTAATATATATTAAGTGCTTAAAGCAGTACCTAACACATAGCAAAAATTTAAAAAGTGGTAGTTATTAATGGTGTGAACCTTTTAAAAAAGACTTTACTATTCATTTTAGAGAGAAGAGAGAGAGAGAAGTGGGGGAGGAGTAGGCAGCATCAACTCCCATATGTGCCTTGACCAGGCAAGTGCAGGTTTTTGAACTGGAGACCTCAGTGTTCCAGGTTGATGCTTTACCTACTGTGCCACTGCAGGTCAAGCCTAGTGTGAACCTTTTTATTCAAAGTTTTGGGCACTTGAATACTTTCAATTAAAGGACTCAAATTAATTTGATCATGAAACATATTTTTAGTATTTAATTTAAATCCTTCTAACCTAATCAAATAGTGGTGTAGTGGATAGAGCATCAGCTTGGGAGACTGAGGACCCAGGTTCAAAATCCTGAGGTCTCTGGCTTACATGCGGGCTCATTCGGCTTGAGTGTGAGCTCACCAGCAAGAGGTTGCTAGCTTGAGCCTGGGATCATAGACATGACCCTATAGTCACTGACTTGAGCCCAAAGGCACTGGCTTGAAGCCCAAGGTCACTAGATTAAGCAAGGGGTCACTGTCTCAGCAGGGGCCTCCTGGTCAAGGCACATATGTGAAAGCAATCAATGAACAACAAAGGTGCCACAACTATGAGTTGATCTTCTCATCTCTCTCCCTTCCTGTCTGTCTGCCCGTATCTGTCTGTCTCTCTCTCAAAAATAAATAAATAAATGCTTCCCTCTGTTCTTTAACATTTCTCACACTTTGTCTCCTATTTTTCATCATTTTTTAAAAAATTTTGCTTCACGGGACATGGACAGTTCCTCAACTTTATCATCCAGCTTTTTTTTTGGCCTTTATTTTCATTCTCTTTTTAATTAATAGTAGAATCTCTGTTTTTTAATTAGCCATTTGGTCATCCAGAGCATGTGCAATCATAAATACTCTTTGAGTATCTAGAATAGAAGAAATATTTGTAAATCATTATCTTTTTTTTTTTATAAATAAATTTTTATTTTAATGAGGTGACATCAATAAATCAGGGTACATATATTCAAAGAAAACATTGCCAGGTTATCTTGTCATTTAGTTCTGTTGCATACCCATCACCCAAAGAGAGATCGTCCTCCGTCACCCTCTATCCAGTTTTCTTTGTACCCCTCCACCTCCCTCTCCCCCTCTCCCTCCTTCCCTCCCCCCACCCCCCCGTAACCGCCATACTCCTGTCCATGTCTCTTAGTCTCGCATTTATGTCCCACCAATGTATGGAATCCTGCAGTTCTTGTTTTTTTCTGATTCACTTATTTCACTCCGCATAATGTTATCAAGATTCCACCATTATGCTGTAAGTGCTCCGATGTCATCATTTCTTCTAGCTGAATAGTATACCATGGTGTATATGTGCCCCATCTTCTTTATCTAGTCTTCTATTTTTTTTTACAGTGATTAAAAGCCTTTAAGCAAACTCTTGGCCAATACAGCAAGAATCCATAAAAGAGTAGTGTCCTTAACATGTTCACCAAGTCCAAGTTGGCCCCATCACCATGCCAAATCCCTGAAAAATGCAACCCAACCACAGTTCAGTCTGTTAGGAGCTGTCACAGGGAGCAGGAGTCCAGGAAAAGTCCACATCCAGGAAAAGTCTGCATGGCACTGGAATTGTTGTCACCATTCTATACTTTGCAGCTCATGTCCAAGTCCCAGTGACCGCTGCTTCTAGCTGGTAATGATTCAGGTAGACTGGAAAAGCCATCTGCAGCATGTGTGGATATGGAGCTTCTGTTCTCCTCTGCCTGGAGAGATGAGAGCAGGTTGCTTTTCCCTGGAGCTCTGTGACTGTGGCATGGTAAAGAGAACCTTGGGATACACTAAGCTGGGTGGCCAAGGTAGATTTATAATAGAAGTTGGCAAAAGGGGGAAAGAGAGCTCTAAATTAGGAGTAGGTCCCAGCCTGAAATATGAGTGGGGCATTGAAGTAGGAGGGATAAAGGAAACACTATATATTAAGCAAAGCAGCAGAAAATAGGACTATCAACACCCACAACAGAGATCTTTGAGGGAAGAATAAAAAACCTGACTATTCAGGCAAAACATAGTTAAGTGGCCCTTGTGCAAATGAGATCAGTTTACCTGCTTCTGGGAAGAAATACCTGAGGCTCGTCCACAGTGTCGTAGATGGGGCCAACGGCCCTGGGCACCTTCAGCCTTGAGTGGCAAACCCCAGCTTTCTGGGCAAGGTTAGGTCATAGGTGGCTGGAGCAGGACTGGAAGAGACTGAACCCTTCCTTAGAGGAGCGAGGGGGAAGCCTACCTTCCAGTGTCCCTGTTTCCTCACAGCAGAGGCATGTAAGCCTGGCAGGATTTAGCTCAATGACCTTCCTTTCCACTATTGAAGCAGGACCCAGATGGCATCCTATGAGATCCCTTTGGGGCGTTGGAGCCTTTAAGGGTGTATCCTAAAAGCTGGTAGTTCCCCTGATCTCTATTGGACTTTTTCTGCCTCTAGGTATCTTAAAAGCCATGCTCAGAAGATCTCACTGAGGGGTTTGAGGATCCCCCTCCACCTATATAAATCTTTTCCATATATCTGGAGCTATTTGGAAAAAGAAAAAACTGTTATTAGCTGGATCTAATAAAGAAGGTAGTAGTTTGCAGGCGAAAAAGATTTGGTGTCTCTTGTTCATCAGCATTCCAAAGAAATGTAAAAAATTTTTTTTTTAACTAAAAAACATGATATGGTAGACCCGTAGGAGTTCCAGGATATGACTACCCCCTCTTAAATTTTTTTTTAATTACCTTAAAATGTTTGCTGAGTACACTTTAATAATACCTTAACTTTAAAGATTGTAAGCATGACAAAATACAGTAAATGCTTTTGCTCCATATGCAGGAGCATTTTCAGTTTAGCCAGTTTAGGAAATCCAATAATAGAAAATGCATACAGACAATGAGCTATATAGCATGCTTAGCAGCCTCTCCTGTTCTGACCGAGGTTACTATAGATCCGGAATATGTATCCACTGTAATGTGGACATATGACTGTTTGCCAAATGAAGGTATATGAGTAACATCCATCTGCCAAAGTTGTCTTGGTAGGGGTCCTTGAGGGTTAACTCCAAATGAAGGGGCAGTATAGGACCCCTTGGACAGGATTTCCCAATCTGCTGTGCTGCTTCCCGAGAAAGTTGAAACTGTTTACACCGGGCTGCAGCGTTCTGGTGATGAATAGTATGAGACTGACTTGCTCGGTCTGTCATGGTTGCTCCATATAATTTTCTTTTGGGTAGCTTGATCAACAAGGGCATTCCTAGGCCCTGGCCGGTTGGCTCAGTGGTAGAGCATTGCACTAGTGTGCAGGATTCCCGGGTTCGATTCCCAGTCAGGGCACACAGAAGAAGCGCCCCTCTACTTCTCCACACTTCCCCCTCTCCTTCCTCTCTGTTTCTCTCTTCCCCTCCCGCAGCTCCACCGGAGCAAAGCCACCCCAAGCACTAAGGATGGCCCCATTGCCTCTGCCTCAGGCACTAGAATGGCTCTGGTTGCAACAGAGCAACACTCCAGATGGGCAGAGCATTCCCCCCTGGTAGGCATGCCAGGTGGATCCCGGTAAGGCGCATGCGGGAGTCTGTCTGACTGCCTCCCCATTTCCATCTTCAGAAAAATACAAAAAATAAGTAAATAAAAGAAAAACTACACCCCCCCCCCAAAAAAAAGAAAAGAAAAGAGAAAAAAAGAAAAAAAAAAAGGGCATTCCCTTGTGCTAAAGCTCCAGGGAGCATGGAGTGAGCTTGAGTATGTCCTATGAAACATGGAGCTCTATTTTGACATATAAGTCTTTGAAGAAGGAGGAACTGCTGAAATAGTTCATCAGCATTTGTCCCTAAGATAGCAGTCTTTATAATGGAAACACCATAAGTAAATATTTGCTGTCTGTCTATAGATTAAAGGGGGAATATGGCAAATGCTGAAAAAGCATGATCTTTGTGCCCCTCCCCTCCCCCAACCCCCTCCCTCTCTTCCCCCCCCCCTGTAACCCCAACACTGTTGTCCATGTTTCCGAGTCTCATCTTTATGTCCCACCTATGTATGGAATCATATAGTTCTTAGTTTTTTCTGAATTACTTCTTTAGCTCCGTATAATGTTATCAAGGCCCATCCATGTTGTTGTAAAAGATCCTATGTCATTATTTCTTATGGCTGAGTAGTATTCCATAGTATATATATACCAAAGCTTTTTAATCCACTCGTCCTCTGATGGACACTTGGGCTGTTTCCAGATCTTTGCTATTGAGAACAACGCTGCCATAAACATGGGGGTGCATTTCTTCTTTTCAAACAGTGCTATGATGTTCTTGGGGTATATTCCTAACAGTGATATAGCTGGGTCAAAAGGCAGTTCGATTTTTAATTTCTTGAGGAATCTCCATACTGTTTTCCACAGTGGCTGCACCAGTCTGCATTCCCACCAGCAGTGCAGAAGGGTTCCCTTTTCTCCACATCCTCGCCAGCACTTATTCTGTGTTGTTTTATTGATGAGCGCCATTCTGACTGGTGTGAGGTGATATCTCATTGTGGTTTTAATTTGCATTTCTCTAATCATTAATGGTGTTGAACATTTTTTCATATGCCTATTGGCCATCTGTGTGTCCTCTTTGGAGAAGTGTCTATTCATTTCTTTTGCCCATTTTTGGATTGGATTGTTTGTCTTCCTGAAATTAAGCTTTACAAGTTCTTTATAAATTTTGGTTATTAACCCTTTATCAGATGCCATGTCAAATATATTCTCCCATTGTGTAGTTTGTCTTTTTATTCTGTTCTTATTGTCGTGAGCTGTGCAGAGGCTTTTTAGTTTGATAAAGTCCCATTTGTTTATCCTGTCTTTTATTTCACTTGCCTGTGGAGACATATCAGCAAATATATTGCTGTGAGAGATGTCAGAGAGCTTACTGCCTATGTTTTCTTCTAAGATGCTTATGGTTTCATGGCTTACATTTAAGTCTTTTATCCGGTTTGAGTTTATTTTTGTGAGTGGTGTAAGTTGGTGGTCTAGTTTCATTTTTTTGCAGGTAGCTGTCCAATTTTCCCAACACCATTTGTTGAAGAGGCTGTCTTTACTTCATTGTATTTCCTTACCTCCTTTGTCAAATATCAGTTGTCCATAGAGCTGTGGGTTTATTTCTGGGTTCTCTGTTCTGTTCCATTGATCTATGTGCCTGTTCTTATGCCAGTACCATGCTGTTTTGAGTACAATGGCCTTATAATATAACTTGATATCCGGAAGTGTGATACCTCCCGCTTTATTCTTCCTTTTCAAGATTGCTGAGGCTATTTGTGTTCTCTTCTGGTTCCATATAAATTTTTGGAATATGTGTTCTATATCTTTGAAGTAAGTCATTGGTATTTTAATCGATATTGCATTGAATTTATAAATTGCTTTGGGTAATATAGACATTTTAATGATGTTTATTCTTCCTAACCATGAGCACGGTATATGCCTCCACTTATTCGTATCTTCCCTGATTTCTTTTATCAATGTTTTATAATTTTCTGAGTACAAATTTTTAATCTCCTTGGTTAGATTTATTCCTAGGTACTTTATTTTTTTGGTTGCAGTGGTAAAGGGGATTGATTCCTTGATTTCTCTTTCTGACAGTTCATTATTAGTGTATAAAAATACCTCTGATTTCTGAGTATTGATTTTATATCCTGCCACCTTGCCAAATTCATTTATCAGGTCTAGTAGTTTTTTTTTACTGAGACCTTAGGGTTTCTATATACAATATCATATCATCTGCAAATAATGATATTTTTACTTCTTCTTTTCCAATTCGGATGCCTTTTATTTTTTTTTCTTGTCTGATTGCTGTGGCTAGGACTTCCAGAACTATGTTGAATAAGAATGGTGAAAGGGGTCACCCCTGCCTTGTTCCTGATCTTAAGGGGATTGCTTTTAATTTTTGCCCATTGAGTATGATGTTGGCTGTGGGTTTGTCATAGATGGCCTTTATCATGTTGAGGTATGTTCCCTGTATTCCCACTTTGCTGAGAGTTTTGATCATGAATGGGTGCTAGATTTTATGAAATGCTTTCTCTGCATCTATTGGAATTATCATGTGGTTTTTCTCCTTTCTTTTGTTTATGTGATGAATCACATTGATTGATTTGCGAATATTGTACCAGCCTTGCCTCCCAAGAATAAATCCCACTTGATCATGGTGTATGATTTTTTTCATATATTTGTGGATCCCGGTTTGCTAATATTTTATTGAGGATTTTTGCATCTAAGTTCATCAGGGATATTGGCCTATAATTTTCTTTCTTTGTGTTGTCTTTGCCTGGTTTTGGAATCAGAATTATGCTCGCCTCATAAAAGGAGTTTGGAAGTCTTCCTTCCTCTTGAATTTTTTGAAATAGCTTGAGAAGGATAGGAGTTAATTCTTCTTTGAATATTTGGTAGAATTCACCTGTGAAGCCATCAGGCCCAGGACTTTTCTTTTTTGTGAGTTTTTTGATAACTGTTTCAATCTCATTTGTTGTAATTGGTCTGTTTAGGTTTTCTGATTCTTCCAGATTGATTTTTGGAAGATTACATGATTCAAGAAATTTGTCCATTTCATCTAGGTTGTCTACTTTTTTGGCGTACAGTTCTTCATAGTATTTTCTTACAATATTTTGTATTTCTGTTGTGTCAGTTGTTATTTCTCCACTCTAGTTTCTGATTTTATTTATTTGAGTCCTCTCTCTTTTTTTCTTGGTGAGTCTCATTAAAGGTTCATCGATCTTGTTTACCTTTTCAAAGAACCAGCTCCTGGTTTCATTGATCCTCTGTATTGTTTCTTTAGCCTCTATGTCATTTATTTCTGCTCTGATCTTTATTATTTCCTTCCTTCTACTAGCTCTGGGCTTTACTTGCTGTTCTTTTTCTAGTTCTTTTAGATGCAGGGTTAAGTTGTTTATTTGAGCTTTTTCTAGCTTCTTGAGGTATGCCTGTAATGCTATAAACTTCCCTCTCAGGACTGCTTTTGCTGTGTCCCATAAATTTTGAGTTGATGTATGCTCATTATTGTTCATTTCTAGGAATTTTTAAATTTCTTCTTTGATCTCAATGTTAACCCATTCGTTATTTAATAACATGCTATTTAGTTTCCAAGTGTTTGAATGTTTTTCAATTTTTCTATTGTGGTTGATTTCTAGTTTCATGCCATTGTGATCAGAGAAAGTGCTCGATATGATTTCAATCTTCTTAAATTTGTTGAGACTGCTTTTGTGCCCTAACATGTGGTCTATTCTAGAGAATGTACCATGAGCACTTGAAAAGAATGTATATTCTGCTGTTTTAGGGTGAAAGATTCTGAAGATATCTATTAAATCGAGTTGATCTAATATGTCCTTTAAGTCTGCTGTTTCTTTGTTAATTTTCTTTCTTGAGGATCTATCTAATGATGTTAATGGGGTATTGAAATCCCCTACTATTATAGTATTGCTGTTGATCTCGCCCTTTAAGTCCATCAAAGTCTGCTTTATATATTTAGGTGCTCCTATATTAGGTGCGTAGATTTTTTTTTAATTAATTAATTAATTATTTATTTATTTTATTATTTTTTTTTTTACAGAGACAGAGAGTGAGTCAAAGAGAGGGATAGACAGGGACAGACAGACAGGAACGGAGAGAGATGAGAAGCATCAATCATTAGTTTTCCATTGCGCGTTGCAACACCTTAGTTGTTCATTGATTGCTCTCTCACATGTGCCTTGACCACGGGCCTTCAGCAGACTGAGTAACCCCTTGTTGGACCCAGTGACCTTTGGTTCAAGCTGGTAGGCTTTTGCTCATACCAGATGAGCTCGTGCTGAAGCTGGCGACCTCGGGGTCTTGAACCTGGGTCCTCTGCATCCCAGTCTGATGCTCTATCCACTGCGCCACCGCCTGGTCAGGCTTAGGTGCGTAGATATTTATAATGGTTATATCTTCCTTTTAGATTGCTCCCTTTATCATTATGTAATGACTTTCTTTATCTCTAACTATGGTCTTTGTTTTAAAGTCTATTTTGTCTGATATAAGTATTGCTACCCCAGCTTTTTTTTCATTTCCATTTGCGTGAAATATTTTTTTCCATCTTTTTATCTTCAGTCCGTGTGCATCTTTTAATTTAAGGTGTGTCTCTTGTAGACAGCATATGTATGGGTCCTGTTGTCTTATCCACGCAGCTACCCTATGTCTCTTGATCAAATCATTTAATCCATTAACATTTAAGGTTATTACTGATATGTAATTGTTTATTGCCATTTTTTTCTTTACAACTGTATTCCTTTTTTGCTATATTCTTTTTTTCCTTTGATCTGTTTACAACAGGTCCCTTAGCATTTCTTGCAGCCTTGGTTTGGTTGCAGTGAATTCCTTGAGTTTTGTGGTTTATTTTTGTCTGGAAAGCTTTTTATTTCTCCTTCAATTTTAAATGATAGCCTTGCTGGATAAAGTAGTCTTGGTTGTAGGTTCTTGTTCTGCATTACTTTGAATATTTCTTGCCATTCCCTTCTGGCTTCAAGTGTTTCTGTTGAGAAGTCCGAAGTCATCCTTATGGGGGCTCCTTTGTAGGTGATAGTCTTTTTTTCTCTAGCAGCTTTTAATATTTTCTCTTTATCACTTAGCTTTGGTATTTTAATTATGATGTGTCTTGGTGTTGGTTTCTTTTGGGTTTCTCCTTAATGGAGTTCTCTGTGCTTCCTGAACATGTGAAATGTTTTCTTGCCTTAATTGGGGGAAGTTTTTCGCTATGATATGTTTGAACAAAGTCTCTATCCCTTGTTCTTTCTCTTCTTCTTCAGGAACCCCTATGATGTGAATGTTATTTCTCTTCATGTTGTCACAGAGCTCTCTTAGAGTTTCCTCAGACTTTTTGAGTCTCTTTTCTTTTTTCTGCTCTGCTTCTGTGCCTTTATTTATTGTGTCCTCTAACTCGCTGATTCGATTCTCTGCTTCATCCATCCTGCTTTTAATTCCTTCCATTGTATTTTTTATTTCAGATATTATATTTGTCATTTCTGACTGATTCTTTTTTATTATTTCAATGTCCTTTTTTATATTTGTTATCTCTTTATTTAGGTTTTCGTAATGGCCATCTATGGTTATTCTAATATCTTTGAGCATACTAATAATCGTTATTTTAAACTCTGCATCTGGTAATTTGGTTATATCTGATTCACCTAGGTCCTTTTCTGGGGATTTATTTCTCTTGGTTTATTTGTGTTGTATTTCTCTGCCTCTGCATTTTCTCTTCATGGGAGTGGTTGTGATCACGCGCCCGGGTGCACAAGCGTTGGTGGCCTTGGCCTTTGCCCCGCCCCCGTGTGTGACGTGATGCTCGGTCCTGAGGGCACTGGCAAGCACCTTTGCTCAGCTGCGGGTCTCTGCCTGTTTCTGGGCTTTCGCCCTGCCCTTGCAGGAGGAGCTCGCTGGAGGAACGGCTGCTAGCCTTGGCTCTACCACCAGGCAGGACTGCTTGCCCAAGCTCAGCTCAGTAGCGGAACTCCACCTCTTCTGGGCTTTTGGCTCCATTCCCACGGGAGGAGCCGGCTACCAAGTCAGACTGCAAGCCTGGGTTGCACAGGCGGGGCAAGGCTGTGCTCCTGTGCCCTTGCTCAGGGGCTGGTCTCCACCCTTTCCGGGGTTCCCACCCTTCTCCCGCAGGCTGGATTACAGGCTGCCAGCAGCTGAACTTGACCGCTTTTACGCCCCCTTCTCCCCAGCCGGGCAAGATTGAGCTCACACCTGAGCCCAGTGGTGGCCAGCTGGCTTCTGCCCCTGCCAGCACAACCGCGCTTTTGTCTCCCGCTGCTGCCCGCCCTCCGGCAAGCCCTCAGCCACGTGGGTGGGGGCATTGCAGCTCGGACCCTAAGACTCACTACTGTAGACCCAAAAGCTCCCTCCTTCTATGCGACTCTGTTCTGAATGCCATGGGGGAGCTTGTTTGGCTGCTCTCCTGCTTCCCTTTGCTGGTATTGCTGTATCTGGGGCAAATATTCACTTCAGCTTTGGGGAATGACTCGTCCCCGGGGTTAAGGTGGCTATCTCCCAAAATGTTTCTCCCTGTGCCTCCTAGATTACACTCTCTTTCTGTTACTCTGGTCCTCTCCTCTCTCCCCGTCCCCAGGAGCCCCAGGTGAGTTGTTGTGAGAGAGATGTTCTGCACGGTCCCTTTAAGAGGGATCCTGGGTCTGAGAAATCAGACTCTTTCTCACAAACAGTATCCTGACTTGTTTCCAGCTAAATACTGTCTTTATGCCTCTTTTGGGCTCTGGGGCTGCAGGCTGGGACTTTGTTTCTGGGGCTCAGGACCCTTCCCCCTCTGCTAAACTCACTTCCCGCCACACGAGTTTCTCCCTGCTGCCGTTCACTCCGGGAAGCTGGGCAGCCCTCTCTGAGTTTCCGCTTTTCCTACCAGTCTCGGTGTGGCTTCTTCAGTGTTCCTTGGTTGAAGAGTCCTTTTAGTTTAGTCCAAAGTTGGTTTTTCCAGATGATATTTCTTAAAATTAGTTTGTAATCCACTTTGGTTCTGGGAAATAGATGTTTGTACGTCCGCCTACTCCAGCGCCATCTTGTCTCTCCTGCAAATCATTATCTTATTGGGGGCTAATATCCAGAATATATACAGAACTCCTAAAACTAAAAAACAAATTCTGATTTTAAATTTTGCAAAGGACTTATATAGACATTTCTCTGAAGAAGATATACAAATGTCCAATAAGCACATGAAAAGATGTTTAACAACACTAATAATTAGGACAGTGCAAACCAAAACCACAAGGAGATGCCATTTCACACTCATTAGAATAGTTATTACAAAAAAAATAAACAACCTAGAAAATGACAAGTGTTGATGAGGATGTAAAAGAATTGGAGCCCTTCCATACTATTGGTGGGAATGTAAAATGTGCAGCTGCTGTGAAAAGAAGTATGGCAGATACTAAATAAGTTAAACATGGAATTACCATATGATACAGAATTTTGCTTCTGGATGTATACCCAAAAGAACTAAAAGCAGGGACTTGCACAGATATTTGTACACAAATGTTCATAGCAGCATTAATCATGATAGTCAAGTTCCATTGATGGATGAATGGTTAAACAAAAGGTGGTATATACATAAGTATATACAAGGTCTACCGGAAAGTTCTGTCCATTTTTGGAACAAAGCAAAATACAAATTTTATTTCCACACCAACCTTATCTTCTGAATATGGTCCAAAATGGTTTGCTGAGTTGAATTAAGCCTTTCTGCAATCCTCGATATTGTCAGAAAAGGATATTGCTTCAACATGGTCTTAACAACATCATCATCGATGAAAGATGGTCGCCCAGAACTTGGCTTATCAGAAAGGTTGAAATCACCTGTTTTGAATTTTTCAAACCATCTTCTGCATGTCCTATCAGAAACTGTGCCTTCACCAAACACTTTCAATAAATTTCTACATGCTTCTGTAGCATTTCTTCCTTGTTGAAATTCGTAAAAATACAGTGGCATAAATGAACTTTATCCATAGCCATGGGTACACTATCACTTCACACATAAGACTAACGTGAATCAACTTTGTTTTAGTTAATTTGCTACATCAGTATGTGTACATTAAGTGATAAAAATAGAGAGGCACACATGCGCCAAATAAACATGTACTTACGTGTTGAAACTTGTGATAGAAACGAACAGAACTTTCCGGTAGACTTTATACTATTTAGTATATATAAATAGCATAAAAATTATTCACCTTTAAAAGAAAATGGAATTATGATACATCTTACAACATGGATGAACCTGGAAGACATTATACCTAGTGAAATAAATCAGAGAAAAAGGACAAATATTGTATAATTCTTTTTTTTCTTTTTTTTAGTTAAAGAGAGAGACAGGCAGACAGAAAGGGAGAGAGGTGAGAAGTATCAACTCATCTTTGTGGCACTTTAGTTGTGGATTGAGTGCTTTCTCATATGTGCCTTGATGGAGGAAGGGGCTCCAACAGAGCCAGTGACCTCTTGCTCAAACCAGAGACCTTGGGCTTCAAGCCAATGACCTTGAGCTCATGTCTATGATCCCATGCTCAAGCTTGCAACCCTGTGTTCAAGCTAGAGACCTGGGGGTTTTGAACCTGGGTCCTCGGTGTCGCAGGCTGACTCTCTATCCACTGCGCCACTGCCTGGTCACATTGTATAATTTTTATATGAGGTACCAATAGTAGTCAAATTCATAGAGACAGAGAATAGAATGATGATTTCCAGATAATTAGGGCAGGGGGCATAGGGAGTTATTGGTACAGAATTTCAGTTTGGGATGATGAAAAGGTTCTGGAGATGAATAGTGGTGATGGTTGCACAACAATGTGACTGTTCTTATGAACTGTGATGAACTGCATGCTTAAAATAGTAAAATATATGTTATATGTTATGTATATTTTTACTGTAATAAAAATAAAAGAGATACTCTTCAAGGATGAAAATTTACCACCATGACAGCAATGGAAAATGAGGAAGGGTTGATGAACTCCTCTTGTCTCCCTCTCTCCAACTGATACCATCCCCTATTACTTCATGACTGATTATTATTTCCTATCTGTCTCTTTAGACTCCTATTTATTCTTAATACCACTACCAAATACTGTATTCACATGGCTATATTCCTCCTTGTCTAATCCTTTTTTGGCTTGCATAGTTTCTGATAAAAAGTCTGTTGTATGTCTTATCCCCCCCCCCCCCCCCCCCCCGTGTACAATGTACCTTTTTTCCTCTGTGGACTTTTAAGATTTTCTCTTTATTATTGGTGATATCCAGTAATGAATTTATAAGAGACAGTATCAGTGTTACAGAGGGAAACAACAGGAGCCAACCAACCATATCTTATTGCTATCCTGGTAACAAATCTTTATCCTTGAATAGTATTTCTGGTTGTACAGGGATAACACAATGGACCTAAAGACCCTGGTTTTTAAAGTTATGAGATACTGTGAGTCCTTATTGTACCATACACCTGAAGGCCACCTTAGGTGAAAGAAAGCAGTGAGGGGTATGGGGAAGTTATCCCAGAGACAGATTTTTTTTTTCCCTTAAAGATATGTGTTTCTTATAGGGACTATTTAAATTACTTAATTAGATAAAGTTTAAAACAAGAGCAGGCAATTCCAAAAGGATCTATACCTAATAACACAAGTTGGAAATATTGGGAGCAATGGGACTGGTGTTCCTGGGGTTGTGCAACGTACTGGCCCTGCTTACTAAGTACCTTCCCACTCTTTACTTTACATTATTCAGGTCACTGGTCAATGCTCCTTCCTCAAACAGGTCTTACACTAATCCTTCTACCAAAAATAGCCATTTCCTCAAACATTCCTTAACCTTGCTTTACTTTTCTTTGTAGCACTTAATCACAACATGAAATTTTATTATTTATTGTTTACTTGTTAGTTGTCAGTCTCCTTCACTAGAGAGTAAACATCATGGGTATATCTTCATTGTCTTATTTGTATCATATCCTCATAGCATAGATTAGAGCATAGGCTCAGTAATAGTTGTTGAATAAATGAATTTATTTACTTACGTATTTACTGTAGATTATATAAAGTACAATATATACAGGTTGGGGCAAAAGTAGGTTTACAGTTGTTCATATGGAAAATAATAGAATGAGACCCTGGCCGGTTGGCTCAGTGGTAGAGCATCGGCCTGGTGTGTGGAAGTCCCGGGTTCAATTCCCGGCCAGGGCACACAGGAGAAGCGCTCATCTGCTTCTCCACCCCTCCTCCTCTCCTTCCTCTCTGTCTCTCTCTTCCCCTCCTGCAGCCAAGGCTCCATTGGAGCAAAGATGGCCCGGGTGCTGGGGATGGCTCCATGGCCTCTGCCTCAGGTGTTAGACTGGCTCTGGTCACAACAGAGTGACGCCCCGGATGGGCAGAGCATCTCCCCCTGGTGGGCGTGCCAGGTGGATCCTGGTCGGGCACATGCGGGAGTATGACTGCTTCCCATTTCCAGCTTCAGAAAAATACAAAAAAATAAAAATAAAAATAATAGAATGATTAATAAATACTAATACAAGAATAAACTCATGTGAATTTCATGTACTCACAAGTGTAAACCTACTTTTGCCAAATCCTGTATTTAACATTTCCCTATTATATTATTTAATTTGACATTAACTGTTGTTTTTATTTTTATCCATTCATTGTGCAATCATTTACTAAGCCTCTACTTTGTATTATATGTATAGATAGCTTGAGAGGTGGGGAGAGACAAGAACATTTAAAGTAAGACTTCCATAAAGAAATAACCACTTCCTCACTAATAAATTCAAAGTCCTTCGGAAGCAAAGATTATTTTCACAGAGGGGAAAATTAAGCTGACCAATCGTCCTCCTTTAGGGAGGACAGTCCTTCTTTTGTAAGTTCAGTCCTCCCTTGAAAAGTAACCTCCTACTTGTCCTCCTTTTTGATATTGGAAAACTAATCTGTAAATGTCTGTATTTGATTGATGCAGAGTCAATTCCTTGTGTGTGATGTGACATACTTGTATTTGACATGACGATTTGTCAAGGATCAGTACAGTGTGGCAAGATGCGATTATGAGACACATGTGCTCCACCCGGGAGACCTTGAGAGAGCGCACAATATACCGAGCATGCAAATGGCTTTGTGTACTTCTTACTGAAACACCACATGGCACATACGACATTGTAGACTCATGATTATTTCTTTCTTTTTTTTTTTTTTTTGTATTTTTCTGAAGCTGGAAACGGGGAGAGACAGTCAGACAGACTCCCGCATGCGCCCAACCAGGATCCACCCGGCACGCCCACCAGGGGGCGACGCTCTGCCCCTCTGGGGCGTCGCTCTGTCGTGACCAGAGCCACTCTAGCGCCTGGGGCAGAGGCCAAGGAGCCATCCCCAGCGCCAGGGCCATCTTTGCTCCAATGGAGCCTCGGCTGCAGGAGGGGAAGAGAGAGACAGAGAGGAAGGAGAGGGGGAGGGGTGGAGAAGCAGATGGGCGCTTCTCCTGTGTGCCCTGGCCAGGAATTGAACCCGGGACTTCTGCATGCCAGGCCGACGCTCTACCACTGAGCCAACCGGCCAGGGCCAATTATTTCTTTCTCAGTGAATATTCAATCATAGACAGGTAAGCACAATTCATATTTTATTAATTCATTATCTATTTAATAATTTCCAAATATGTATAATTTTATACAAGTATTTTCCCTGAAATTCGAGTTTTAAAGTGGAAATTAACTTTAAACCATATCTCTTAATAACACATTTTGATTAAATAATTGCATAAAACAAATGTTTTTTAATTAGAAAATGATAAATACATTCAAATATCACTCCAAATTAGAGGTTTTGTTTGATATTTAGTTTTAATAAAGGAGTACTTTTTGCTTACAATTATTATTAAAAACTAATAGGCATGTGAGCATAATTACAATATAAAATATTAAAAATGTTGCCCTGGCCAGTTGTCTCAGCGGTAGAGCGTCAGCCTGGCGTGCAGGAGTTCCGGGTTCCATTCTCGGCCAGGGCACACAGGAGAAGCGCCTATCTGCTTCTCCACCCCTTCCCCTCTCCTTCCTCTCTGTCTCTCTCTTTCCCTCCCGCAGCCGAGGCTCCGTTGGAGCAAAGTTGGCCCGGGCACTGAGGATGGCTCTATGGCCTCTGCCTCAGGTGCTAGAATGGCCCTGGTTGCAACAGAGCAAGGCCCCAGATGGGCAGAGCATCGCCCCCTGGTGGGCATGCTGGGTGGATCCCGGTCGGGCGCATGCAGGAGTCTGTCTGACTGCCTCCCTGTTTCCAACTTCAGAAAAATACAAAAAAAAAATATTACAAATGTTTTTATTATGTATTTATCATATTGTAGTGTATTACTGTTGCAATGAATAAAATGTTTCTTTTATTTACGATATTGTTTTCTTCAATTTTTTTGTCCTCCTTTTCATTGTAAAAAAATTGGTCACTTTAGGAAAATAAATTTTTCTGTTTCTAAAAACACTCAAGGAATTAGGTTCCTTGAAGTGTGGGAGTCACACTGCTTTCTTCCAGCGCCTCCAAGGAGCCCAACTCCCCAGTTTTCAACCAGAGCCAGCTACTAGCTAGCCTTGCTCAAAGCTCCTCCCTTGGTAATTGACAGCTGGGGAAATCCCACTAACTGCTCCCCCCCCACCCAACACCCCACAACGCCCTTGCTCGTTATACTGAAGGGAGCAACCAGTGGGAGTGATTGCTGGATCAACCAATGGAAGAAAGAGGGAACAAGAGCCTGTGTAAACAAATGCAAAGATGCTGCGCTTTGGGCTCCTCCCAGGCAGAAGCCCAATACCTTGACCTAATGCCTATCCAAGACTGGCAAAGCGTCCTTTCAGCCAATCAGAGCCAGTGTTTTCCGCAAGGAGGCAGCCGCTCCACCTGGAGGGAAAGAACGAAGGAAGCGAAGAGACAGATGTTAACACCAATCAGAAGCTGGGACTTCTGAGGAAGTGGGCGGGAACTACTTTACATTTAAACCAATAAGCAGCACACGTGCCCTTCTAGGTGACTGAGCGGCAACGTTTTATGTCCAATAAACGAATAGGGCGGTGCCCAGCAACCAATGGCTTGGGTTCGGGGGCGGAGTGAGGAGTCAGTGTGCTGTAAGAGGCAACCTGGCGAGTGGTAGGGTCGCTTTTCGGTGCTGTAGCTCACGTTTCGGTACTAGAGGCCGAGACTACCCTGGCGACGAAGACCTCTGCGGCAACGGCTGAGGCTCTCAGAAGAGCAGCGGAATAGGGTCTGAAGAAGGGGCTTCTGGTCAGCCCAGGTGGGCTCGGGCTCCCGTGCTGCCGTGGAGGGGACCCGCGGTAAGCGCTGCTCTCCCGGTTTTGGGGGCGCCCTGCGCCTGCCTTTCCGCCGCCCTCGGGGCTGTGAGGGCGGCGCGCGCCTGCCCGGCTTCCAGTGGGGAGGGTAAGCCGGCGGGTCCCACGTCGCGTCAGCTGCATGCCCCGTACACCCTGGAGTCGCGGGAATTTTTAGTTCTTTTCTTGCCGCGAGGCGCGCTATTCATCTCCCACCGCCCAACTTCCCTGAGCCCCTTCAGCCTCCTTCTAACACGCGGACGGAGGTCTCTGGCTTGCGAGTCCCGTTACTACTTCAGTGAAACACTGCTACGGAAATTGACCAGTGCTGCGTTCACCGGTCCCCCTGCCCAGGCGGGAAGGGGGAGGAGATGCGCATTTTGCCCCTCCCCCATTCGCGGGCCCCGGTGCCTTTTTTGCGTTTCTTCCACTCCTTCCCTCTTGACTCCAGCCCCTTTTCTTGGTACCTAATTTTAGTTAGGGACCTTGGCCACTTTTTCTCTGCCTTTCGTTCTTCCACCCCCTAAATTTCATCCTCATTTCTCATAGAAACTAACATTTTCCACTTGCCCCTTCCAAGCAGATGGAAGGTGAACACCAGAGAGAATACAATGTACAGGGAGCTTTACAAGGTTGGGAACCTTAATCGGTTTTGTTAATGGTAAACCATTCTTGTCTTCCTTAAAATGGCATTGGGTCATTATATTCTCTCTGGAATCTTTGTCCCAATACAATTGTTTTGATGATAACTTCTGAAAATGCAGATTGAGAAGGATTTACTGGCAGCAAGAAATTTAAAATGTATTATTTTTTAATTAGATAGAATTGGACTACATTTTAAACAGCTTAACTGGGGTGGCAGAGAGTTTGCAGTGAGAGCCTGACCACTCTAGTTTGTCATGAATTATAGAGCATGCTTCAGCTGTATAACACAATGTGATTTGATCACACCCAGCCTATGGATAATGTAGCATTGGAACTGTTTAAAAATAACATTCTCTTTTCCCCCTTTTACAGAGGCTGTGTGTTCGCCTTCAACATACATCAGTTTAGGTTTCAATAGTGTAGATTCTACTAGCCATATGTTCTAGATGATAGTGCAAACTGTGTTGTGCCTTTTAGATAAAATTATGCCAAGAATTTTATGGAGAAAAAGTAACTCACTTCACTGAGTTTTGATTGAGACTTTAGAGTTTTAAAAATACTCACCTAGGCATTGGAGAGTTTTGTAACTGAGGGTTTTGTTTTGGGGTGTGGGAAGTTAAAATACTGGGATAAGCCTGATGGCCCCCTCAGGCTGTGCATGTATGGGGGAGAGAGTGCACACAGAAGAAAGAAAATACACGTGTACAAAACCTTGTTGATTTGGATGGTGCTTAGTTTCATGACTTTATGTAAATTAGAGTTGTTTTTCCTCATTCTCAGTGGTGAATTGTAAGCAGTGGATTTAATATCATGTCTATACTGTTTTAGCCAGAATTTTGCAAGCTTTTGTGAAAAATTCTTACTGTTTTTCTAATTCTTTTTGAATTATACATATCAGTATGCTGTCTTGTATTTTGCCATGGTGAGACTGTATATTGTATGTAGAAAGATAACTCTAGTAGAGTGAATTAAAAGTAATCTTTACTGTGAGGAGGCAGCATTGGCTAGTGGACCATATGTTTGAGCTTTATTAATCACACTAAAAAGAGTAAGATCTTAAAGCTGTTACAACACATGCCCAGGTGTTTAGAACAATAAAAAGAATTCACGACAGTTATTAGCAGTCAAAAAAGAAAAGTCCTGGACAAATAGCAAATCTCTGAGTGGGTCACTCTTGTGAGTTGGTTTAAGGCTGCAGTTGGAAACCAAAGTTATTGTTTTTGTACAGTCTTTTCATGTGGATTTGTACTTACAATTACTTGTTTGCAAATTTAAGATACTATAATTATGATGTCTTTCTAGAGATCATGCCTATAAGGAATTTACTGTTTAATGGATGAAAATCTATAAACCAAGAATTAAATGTAGAGGGAGAGATTCTACAGTACAGGATGTAAACATGACCCACAGAAGCACTGTGGCCCCGTGTCAGAACCCGTCACATCTTCTACTGATCTAGACTTTGTGATGTGACATTTTCCTGAACCTGCCTGTTTATTTCACACACCTTGGCTTATCTGTGTAGGTGCTGTTTACTCCTTTCTACAGCATAAGTGCTTGGTGAGGTCCTATTTCAAACTCTTCTTGAAGCATGTCACTGGCTTCTACTTCATCCAAATAATTGTTTTCTATATCTATCTGTTATTTTGTTATAAATTATTACAGTTGATTCTCATTATTCACAGTAATTATAGTCTGTAAAGCCACCTAGATCACTAAATTAGCAAATACTGAATCATTACTCCCAGGTAAAATATGTACATACATATATATAATACATGTCTTATAGAGATTATAATCTGAAATACAAAATACAGCTCATCCTGGTAGATTCTGTTTTCCTACTTTTATGGAAGAAAAAATGAGGTTCGGAAAGTATTAAGTGACTTGGAGGAGGCCGCCCCCTAGTAGGTGCCAGAGTTAGGATTCAAGCCCTTCCCTGCTGGTTCTAGTGGCAACGCTTTAAGCTTCTTGCACTACACTGCACTGCCCCCTACCGATTGAGTCCTTTAGTCATCCCTGTATGAGAACTGAAAGAAGACAGAGCACTGCCTTGTTCTGCTTTAGCTGGAAATGTGAGGAGTGACTCAAAATTTTTGCCATTCTGTGCATGTCTGTGAAAGACTGCAAAAGTGCTTATATTGATTTTTAGGATTACAAATAAATTTTAGCAAGTAGGTGAATTCTTAAATACAGCATCCACAGATCAACTATACTTGTAAAGGAGTCCCTGTGGTGGCAAACCCCCCCCCCCCCAATTGACTCTAGATTCTTGAGTTTATTTGAGAACTCGTTCACTTATTCATTTATTCAACAACTTTTTATTAAGCACTTTCTATAAGTTGGTTTGTTCTAGACTGTGGTGAACAAACTAGAGATTAAGCTCCTGCCCTTATAGATGTTATATTCAAGTAAGAGGGACAGACAGCTAGCAGTCTAGAGCTCAGGGGAGAGTTCCAGGTTGGAATTATAAATTAACTTGACACAGGTGAAGGCTAGTATACTTTCTCCCACTTCTCATCCCCTAGAATTCCGACTTTCAGAACATTTCTATTCTGCTCTGTACATAAACACTTCCTTTTGAGCCAAACCATGCCCTAATCAGTGGTCGGCAAACTCATTAGTCAGCAGAGCCAAATATCAACAGTACAATGATTGAAATTTCTTTTGAGAGCCAAATTTTTTAAACTTAAACTATATAGGTAGGTACATTCCTTATTGAGGTAGCACCCGCATGTGGTATTTTGTGGAAGAAGCCACACTCAAGGGGCCAAGGAGCCGCATGTCACTTGCGAGCCATGGTTTGCCGACCACTGCTAGGTGATCATCTTCAAGTTCAGCCTGTCCTCAGGGCTCTGAGCCCTGGTCCACTCTTTTGTGGCCAAAGCAGTAGGATTAGTTTTATGGATTATCTGTCCCACAGACTATAGTATATATAAAAAGAAGCCCTTGGGGACTTCAGAAGACAGTTGAGACTATAGCAGTCCTTTGAGTTTCCTGAAAGTCTGTTCAATTCAAATACCTATCACATGATCATAGGTAATGTTCAGTAAAGCAGCTAACAAAGTAATTGACACATAGCACAATATATCGTAAGTCATTCTTTTGGTGTTGTATTTAATATTATTATAGTATGGTTATTTGCTCATATGGCTGTTTTTCTCCTTAGACTGTGAACTCCAGGAGGCAGGATCCACATCTTCATTCTTCTGTCTTTGGCCCCTAGTTCAGTGCCTGTTATATAGTAATAGAAGCACACTGTATGACTTGACGAATTTCTCCTGAAAGGCAATATGGGAAGATGTGAAGCCTTCCTAGAGAGGTATTGTTTTAAGCTGGTTCTTTTTTTTCTTTTCTTTTTTTTAAGGGAGAGGAGATTGACTCCTACATGCAGCCTGGCTAGTATCCACCCAGCAACCCCATGTATGACCAATGCTCCAGTACCAAGCTATTTTTTGCACCTGAGGCTGACACACTCAGATCAACTGAGCTATATCCCCAGCACCTGAGGCCAAGGCTTGAACCAGTTGAACTACTGACTGTGGGAGAGGAAAAGGAGAGAAGGGGAGCTGGAGGGGAAAAAAAGCAGATGGTTTCTTTTCCTATTTGCCCTAACTGGGAATTGAACCTGGGACATCCATATGCAGGGCTGATGCTCTATCCACTGAGCCACTGGCCAGGGCCTAAGCTGGTTCTTTTTTTTTTCTTTTAAGATTTTTTTTTTCTTTACAGGGACAGAGAGAGAGAGAGAGAGAGAGAGAGGGATAGATAGGGACAGACAGACAGGAACGGAGAGAGATGAGAAGCATCAATCATCAGTTTTTCGTTGCGACCCCTTAGTTGTTCATCGATTGCTTTCTCATATGTGCCTTGACCGCGGGCCTTCAGCAGATCAAGTAACCCCTTGCTTGAGCCAGCGACCTTGGGTCTAAGCTGGTGAGCATTTTTTATTTTGCTCAAACCAGATGAGCCCGCGCTCAAGATGGCGACCTCAAGGTCTCGAACCTGGGTCCTCGACATCCCAGTCCAACGCTCTATCCACTGCGCCACCACCTGGTCAGGCTCTTTTAAGATTTTAAAAATTCGTTTTAGAGAGGCGGGGATGGGAGTGGGAGAGAAGAAGAAGGGCAAGGGGAGGAGCAGAAAGCACCAACTCCAGTATATGCCTTGACCAGGCAAGCCCAGGTTTTCAAACCTTGTGACCTCAGCATTCCAGGTTGACGCTTTATCCATGGCGCCACCACAGGCCCTAAGTTGGTTCTTAAAGGATAAGTAGGAATGTCTTCCAGGTGAATAAAACCTTGAGACATTTAAAAAAGAAAAAAAAAAACCTTGAGACACCATGCGAAGCAGGGACCAGCATGTGCAAAGGCACAAAGATATGAAAAGATAATGAAGGTTACTGAACACTCATAGTACATTAAAAAAACAAAAAGCAAGCAAACAAAAATCACCTAAGGAAAAAACTGTGAGTGGGCATGGCTAGAACACATGTCTCTGCTGAGTTAACCATGACCACAGCTGCTCAGATATGAATGTAAGTTTTAGGGAGAAACTTTCTCAAGTTGTTGGCAGGTTATCAGTAACAGTTTAGAAATACAAGTATTGAACTCTGGGAACTATTACATTATAGTGAAATTCTTTATTTACTTCCTCATGAGGCTCATATGTGTCCCATACTGTTCAAGGTGCTCAAAATATGATCAGACTTTATTTTCAAAGAGCCCACAAGTTAGCAAGAAGTCAGATGAATAAACTGATTTATCATATAAGTGAGGCAATGTATTGATATAAATAAAATGCTATTCAATGGAGGAAAAAGGAATAGTAATATATGTATATGAAGCACTAGGGGAAATTTCTCAAATGAGGCCTTAAGTTAGGTTTTGGTGGGTGAAGAGGAAGGAGTTCATTAGGCTGAAATTAGGGGCTTTTTGAAAAATTAATATTTTGTGTTAAGACATTTAAGAATTACTCATTTTTGTTTTATCTGTTGTCTGTTTTAATTAATGGTTACATCTATTCAAACAGTTTTTCTGAACACAAAATGTAAGTAGTTATGTCGTAATAGAAGAATTTTGTGTCAAAATAATCTGGTTTAACTGAAGGTTCCTGTGATACTGGGCTTCTCTAGAGCCTTTGTTATTTATATTGTCCATTGTGAACTGTGGCTCTCCAAAAGGAGTGCATTGCATTTAACCCTGGCTTCTCCCTCTCCCTTCCACCTCCACAGCACACCTAAACATCTTTGGAGCAAATTTCATGAGACATAGTTTGAGGAATGGTGATTTAAAATATATTGTGACCAAACCATGATTTATCAGTGCTGCTGTGTGTGTTGTAAAATAATCTGTATGTTGTATAGGAAAGAAGGAGAAACATTTGGAGAGAAAGAGTACATTCTAACCAAGTTATTATCATCATCATTAATAAGTTCCAAACTTTAAAAACCTTATATAATCACACACTCACACACCCTTTGAAAAGAATGGCTTATTCATATTTTGAAATTTCATTGGAGACACCCTGGGGTGTTGCAAAACCAGAGCAGAAGTCAATGCTGGTGACAAAGGCAAAAGTCATCTCGAGAAAAAGAATCTTCCAGTTTGAGAGGATGGTGGTTTTATCATGTGTTCATATTAGGCCATATTAGACATGTATATATTTTGTCAGTTACATATTTTATTTAGGAACATACTAAAAATCCACACCTTCTTCTGACTGGAGTTTTGGGATTATATGTCAATATTCTTCTTTCAGTAAGATCTGGTTATATGAGCATCAGGGACTGAGACCTTATACTGTGTAATTTTAATTCATCTGTCAATTCTGATTTTGTGATTAACTCCTTACGACAGGGGTCCCCAAACTACGGCCCATGGGCTGCATGAGTCCCCCTGAGGCCATTTATCTGGCCCCCGCCGCACTTCCGGAAGGGGCACCTCTTTCATTGGTGGTCAGTGAGAGGAGCACATTGACCATCTCATTAGCCAAAAGCAGGCCCATAGTTCCCATTGAAATACTGGTCAGTTTGTTGATTTAAATTTACTTGTTCTTTATTTTAAATATTGTATTTGTTCCCGTTTTGTTTTTTTATATACTTTAAAATAAGATATATGCGGTGTTCATAGGGATTTGTTCATAGTTTTTTTATAATCCGGCCCTCCAATGGTCTGAGGGACAATGAACTGGCCCCCTTGTGTAAAAAGTTTGGGGACCCCTGCCTTAGGATATGTTAAAATTAAGGAAGCAATGATCATGTTTTTGATAGCTCACTAAATTTGAAGTCAGTAGGTCTAGGTTTGAAATTTATCTGTCAGCTTTCTATTTGAATGACCTTGGGCACAACTACTTAATCATCTGTGGCCTTCACATCTCTTTTGATAAAATGAGGATACATATGGTTAGTGTAAGAATTAAGTGATGCACATAAATATACTTTATAAACTCTGAAGCACTACATAAATATAAGACAGTAAAGGAATGTATCCAGCTTTATTTGAATTAACATTTTATTTTTAGTTTTTAACTTTATATTACAGAAATAGTATCTCAAATTCAAAAGCATTAATAGACAAAAGTAGAGGAAAACTACAAAGCCCTCCATAGATACACCATGAGCCAGTGGTTTATGTTTTGATGGATATATTTTATATTCTATGCATATTCTTATTTATGCATATATAGATATATATATATACATATATACATATATATACATTTTTATAGAAATGGATTTTTCTTGGGTGTTTTGTTTAGTCACTGTATTTTTATGAGATAAATCCCCTAAGAGTATAATTGGTTGGTTCAAGAAGTTATATCTTTTGCTACATGTTGCTGTGTATAATGAGAACTAGAAAAGGCTTTATCTTAGCCTGGCAAATATGGGACCTTGTGGTAATCTATTACATAGCCTGAACCACTTCAGAAGCTTCATCAAAGGCACATTCAGAAATTACCTTGATGTGTATTGTGTGTGTCTGTGTGTGTATGTGTGTGTGTATGTATACATGCTTAGCATTGTTTGCAATAGCATGATAGGAATGCCTCCAGTGTTTGTTCAGAAGGAACTAGTTAAATAAACTTTGATACATCTAAACCATGATTTATTCTGTAATTGTAAAAAAGAATGAGGAAGATTTGTATACTCACGTTAAAAAGCTTTAAGATACCTTTTGATTTTCACAAAAGGAATAATGTATGGAACAGTATATTTAATATTTTTTTTGTGTTGAAACAGGGCTAGAATAAAAATATACATTTATATTTGCTTATAATTATAAAAATAAATCTGAAGTGTTATATAAGAAGTCACCATATGCCTTTATATATATTTAAATATTTAAAAAAAATTTAAATTTCCTGACAAGGCGGTGGTGCAGTAGACAGAGCAGCAGACTGGAATGCAGAGGACCCAGGTTCAAAACCCTGAGGTCGCTGGCGTGAGCGCTGGCTCATCAGCTTGAGCATGGGGTTGCCGGCTGGAGCGTGGGATCATAGACATGACCCCATGGTTGCTGGCTTAAGCAAGGAGTCACTTGCTCTGCTGTAGCCCCCTGGTCAAGGCACATATTAGAAAGCAATCAAGGGAAAACTAAGGAGCTGCAACGAAAGATTGATGCTGCTTGTTTCTTTCCCTTCCTGTTTGTTCTTATCTGTTCCTCATTCTATATCTCTGTCTCTGTCACACACACAAAAAATGTTTTTGGTTCATGTGTTTGTATTACCTTTTCATAAAATGAGTGAATAAATGAATGAATGAATGGATTTATAAGACAGAGAGAGAAGATAAAAGGATCTGGGGGGCTGCCCATATTTTTGGTACCTGGTAACTACATAGAAACAGTAGCAAAGACTTGAAGAGGGACCCCAGGAAGGGTTTGGTAGACTTTTCTTCTTTTTTTTGTATTTTTCTGAAGCTGGAAACTGGGAGAGACAGTCAGACAGACTCCCGCATGCGCCTGATCGGGATCCACCCAGCACGCCCACCAGGGGCCGACGCTCTGCCCACCAGGGGGCGATGCTCTGCCCCTCCGGGGCATAGCTCTGCCGCGACCAGAGCCACTCTAGCGCCTGGGGCAGAGGCCAAGGAGCCATCCCCAGTGCCCGGGCCATCTTTGCTCCAATGGAGCCTTGGCTGCGGGAAGGGAAGAGAGAGACAGACAGAGAGGAGGGGGGGGGGGGGTGGAGAAGCAAATGGGCGCTTCTCCTATGTGCCCTGGCCGGGAATCGAACCCGGGTCCCCCGCATGCCAGGCCGACGCTCTACCGCTGAGCCAACCGGCCAGGGCCGACTTTTTTCTTCTTTTACTCAGTTTTGTCCATTTCAAAAATAATTTGAGAACAATAAAACAATTTAAAATGTTTTCAAACAGCAGCCCCATTGCTTTAATAGCTGCTTTCTTTTTCATATTCACTTGTATTTTTTTTTACTATGCATATGTATTATTTTCAAGTGTAATTACACTTTACATTTTAAAATTTAACCTGATTTTTTTTTAATTAAGGTAGGGAAGCTTTGTCTAGTACACATTCCAAAAGTGGGCTAATCTACCTCAAGAAGCAGTTATTCAAGACTTCTAGTCTACATGTGACACACATACATGAGAGAAAAAAAAGATTTAAATAAATATAAATGGAAGTAACATTTCTCCTGATTATAAAAGAAACCATGTTTTATTTTGTAATCACTCAAAAACTACAGAGAAAAAATGATCTTTAATTTTGCCACTCAAAACATTATAGTTCTCTTGCTTTTTAGACCTTTTTTATGCATATAAACATTTTTAAAACTAGAATCATAATATATAGCCTTTTTTTTCACTTACTATGTTTTGGGATTATTTTCAGGGCAGTAAATACAGTTGTCCCTTGCCATATCACGGTTTACTTTTGTGGTCTCACTGTATCGGAGATTTTTAAATCGTATATGTATATCTAATTTTGTGTCGTGGATTTTTCGCTATATTGCAGGATTTTGTGGTATATGGGTATTTTTATAAATTTATTATTTTGATTGTTTTTGCGGGAAAATAAACATTTTCTAGCCTAAAAAATTGAAAACAATATAAAATATTAATTAACATTAAAAGAATATTAAATGGAAATAAAATACGTAATGTAGAATTTTATATGTTAAAATTACATAGGTTTAAGTGTAGGAAGTATTTAAGAGCATAGAAGTGTTTATAAGAGTGTAGGAAAGTTTAGTAATAGTATGGGAAAGGTTTATAAGAGTGTGGTGAGCCTGACCAGGCGGTGGCGCAGTGGATAGAGCGTGGGACTAGGACGAGGAGGAGCCAGGTTCGAGACCCCGAGGTCGCCAGCTTGAGCGCGGGCTCATCTGGTTTGAGCAAGGGTCAGTTGGTCTGCTGTAGCGCCCCCCTCCCAAGGCACATATGAGAAATCAATATCAATAAACAACTAAGGAACCACAATGAAGAATTGATGCTTCTCATCTCCCTTCCTGTCATCGGTCTGTCCCTCTCTCTGACTCTCTCTGTCTCTGCAAAAAAAAAAAAAAAAAAAAAAGTGTGGGGAGGGTTTATAAAGCCTTAAATATATGTAAATAAATAAATATGGGGTCGCTACTTCAGGGACTTTCTATCGCGGGGGGTGAAGGGGTGGGGTGGGGTTCTGAATTCTAACCTCTGCAATAGATGAGGGACCACTGTAGATTCTTGGCATCATTTTTTTTTTTTTTTTTACAGAGACAGAGAGTCAGAGATTGGGAGACAGACAGGAACAGAGAGAGATGAGAAGCATCAATCATCAGTTTTTCGTTGTGCATTGCGACACCTTAGTTGTTCATTGATGGCTTTCTCATATGTGACTTGACCGTGGGCCTTCAGCAGACCGAGTGACCCCTTGCTCCAGCCAGCGACCTTGGGTCCAAGATGGTGAGCTTTGCTCAAACCAGATGAGCCCGCACTCAAGCTGGCGACCTCGGGGGTCTCGAACCTGGGTCCTTGGTATCCCAGTCCGACGCTCTATCCACTGCACCACCGCTTGGTCAGGCTCTTGGCATCATTTTTAATAGCTGGACATGCATTGTTAACTATTGTCACACCTGTAATGAAATTCCAGTGCATTCATTTTAGCCGAATTGAACAAGTATTTTTGGACTAAATTTCTAGAAGTTGAATTTCTTGAGGAAAAAAGTACAAAACAGTTTTAATATACATTTTCAAATTATCCCATAGAAAAATTGCTTCCATTTATATTCCCACCCACAGTTGAGTGAGAACTCCACTTTCCTCCCTACATTTGTTATCTTTACATGTTTTTAAGCAGAAAAATCTCACTTTTAATTTACATTTCTTTGATTTCTAGTGTCTTTGACTTTTTATATGCTTATTGGCAATTTTTATTTCTGTGAGAATTGCCTGTTTCTTCATTGCTTATTTTCTATTGAAGCATTTGTCTTTTGTTTTTTGGTTTGTTTTTTTTTTAGCAAGAGAGACAGATGGACAGAGAGAGGGACACATGGATAGGAAGGGAGAGAGATGAGGAGCATCAATCATCAGTTCTCCATTGTGGCACCTTAGTTGTTTGTTCATTGATTGCTTTCTCATATATGCCTTGATGGGGGGGGGGGGATGTGTGCTGCAGTCTAGCTAGTGACCCCTTACTCAAACCAGCGACCCTGTGCTCAAGCCTGTGACCTCAGGGTTTTGAACCTGGGTCCTCTGTGCCCCAGGCCAATGCTCTGTCCACTGAGCCACTGCCTGCTCAGGTAGCATTTGTCTTTTTTATAGTAATTGAAGATTTCTTTATAGGCTAAGGACATAAATCTTTTAGTAGTTGTTGAGATTGCAAATTCTTTGCCCCAGATAATAATTTGCCATTTAACCTCATTTTTGTTATTTTCCCGAATGAAAGTATTTTTTTTTCTGTAGTGTACTCACATATATTCTTTTTTCTCTCTCTCTCTTTCTTTTGTGACTTTTCACCTTGGTGGCTTACTAGGAATGACTTTCATTCATCCCAAAGTTAAAAATATTTATTTGAATATTGTATATTTTAACATTTTAAACCTTAATCAGTATGTAATTTACTTTTGTGTGAAGGTAGGCAGTTTGTTTTTTATTTGCCCTCCCACTTTCAGTTGAACGAGGCTAGCTAGTTGTCCCAATGTTTATTCTCTCTCCACTATTTGAAATGCAACTCGTAACCTAAACCAGATTCCTATTTCTGGGCTTTCTGTTACATTAATACTCTATTTCTATGCTCATTCTTTACTGTTTTAATTAATTTTATATTTCTCTTTATTCTTTTTAAACATTCTGTTGACTAGTATGCAGTTATTAACCAACCTGAAATTAGAATTAGTTGGTCAAGTTTTTAAAAAAACTCTCTTTGATGGTTTTACCAGAATTTAACAAAACGAGATTAATTGGGAAGAGTTAATATTTTACAATATGTCCATTCATTTTTCAAGTAATCTGAAAATTCTGACAATAAATTGTTTTATAGTCTATATATTTATTAGGTTTATTTTGAAGAATTTTAAATTTTGTGTGGGAGTGTGTGGTATGATAATTTGGATCTTTATTTGACCTGGTTGTTGGTTTATTTGAAAACTTTATTTTATATGTTTATTTTGCAACCAGTCTTACTATTAAGTTCTCTTACTGTTTCTAATAGTTTTCTATTGATTCTTAATCTTGCTAAAAAATAAAAATCATATTGACAAAGAAGGGATAATCTTGCCTTTTTCTTTGTGATAGTAGTACCTCTTATCTTGTGTTCTTGATGGACTGCACTGAGTGCTAGTATTCAAAGTTACAAGTAGTCATGATAGTGTAGTTTTCTAATCTTTTTCCTGTCTTTAATAGGATGCACTAAAGCAGGGGTTGGGAACCTATGGCTTGTGAGCCAGATGTGGCTCTTTAGATGGCTGCATCTGGCTCGCAGACAAATCTTTAATAAAAAAAAATAACGTTAAAAATATAAAACATTCTCATGTATTATAATCCATTCATTTCCTACCACTCTTGTTCATGGTTGCGGGTGGCTGGAGCCAATCACAGCTGTCCTCCGGAACAACACTAGATTTTTATTGGATAATACATAATGTACACTGGTTGTTGTATGGCTCTCACGGAATTACATTTTTTTTTTTTTGTATTTTTCTGAAGTTGGAAACCGGGAGGCAGACAGACTCCCGCATGCGCCCAACCAGGATGCGCCCGACCGGGATCCACCTGGCATGCCCACCAGGGGGCAATGCTCTGCCCATTTGGGGCGTCGCTCTGTTGCAACCAGAGCCATTCTAGTGCCTGAGGCAGAGGCCATGGAGCCATCCTCAGCGCCTGGGCCAACTTTTTGCTCCAGTGGAGCCTTGGCTCTGGGAGGGGAAGAGAGAGACAGAGAGGAAGGAGAGGGGGAGGGGTAGAGAAGCAGATGGGCGCTTCTCCTGTGTGCCTTGGCCGGGAATTGAACCCGGGACTCCTGCACGCCAGGCCGACGCTCTACCACTGAGCCAACCGGCCAGGGCCGCGGAATTACATTTTAAATTATGTGGCGATCATGGCTATTTCAGCCAAAAAGGTTCCCGACCCCTGCACTAAAGGTTTGAGTCAGAGAGATGCTTATGTGAGTATATTGATTGCACTAAAGAAACTTGATTTTATTCCTTTCTAAAATGATTTGTGTGTGTGTGTGTGTGTGTGTGTGTGTGTGTGTGTGTGACAGAGATAGAGACAGAGAGAGGGACAGATAGAGACAGATAGACAGGAAGGGAGAGAGATGAGAAGAGTCGATTTTTTGTTGCAGCACCTTAGTTGTTCATTGATTGCTTTCTCATGTGTGCCTTGACAGGGGGCTACAGCAAATGACCCCTTGCTTAAGCCAGCAACCTTGGGCTCAAGCCAGTGACCTCAGGGTCTCGAAACTGGGTCCTCTGCCTCCCTATCTGATTCTCTATCCACTGAGCTACCTCCAGGTCAGGCTAAAATGGTTTTTTTAATGGATATTAAATTTTATTAAATTCTGGCAAATATTGAGATGCTCATGTAGTTTTTTTCCTTTTAATAATATGATAGAATACATTTTTAAATGACCTGGGTTTTTTTGTTTTAATTTTAAAGATTTTATTTATTCATTATAGAGAGGAGGGAGGGAGAGAGAGAGAGAGAGAGAGAGAGAGAGAGAGAGAGAAGGGAGGAGCAGAAAGCATCAACTCCTATATGTGCCTTGACCAGGCAAGCCCAGGGTTTTGAACCGGCAACCTCAGCATTTCCAGGTTGACACTTACTGCGCCACCACAGGTCAGGCTAGCATACATTTTTATATTTCTCAATTTTAGATCATCTTGCATTTCTTGGCTGAACCCTTTTTGAGTAAAGTGGTTTTGCTTTTGCCTGACCAGGTGGTGGTACAGTGGATAGAGCATCAACCTGGGACACTGAAGACCCAGGTTCGAAACCCTGAGGTGGCCAGCTTGAGTGTGGGATCATAGACATCACCCTATGGTTGCTGACCTGAGCCCACAGGTTGCTGGCTTGAGCAAGGGGTCACTGGCTCATGTTTTATTTGAACTTACACATTTGTAGCATAAAAATAGGTCTGTAGTTTTCTTTTGAGCTAGTTTTGTTTTTGTTTTTTAGTTTTTTTTTTAATATGTTGAGTTATGTGTATACTAGAAGACTCTTCAGTTCTTGGTGCTCTGGAACAGTTGCTGCTTGGGAATTACCGTATCTGCTTTTTGAAAGTAAGTGCTGTGTGGGCTATAGACTAGGCTTGCCCAACGTTTTATTCTCTCGCTGTTTACGAGTCATTGCCAAGTATTTCAGATTTCTATAATCTGAGGGTAGTGAGGTTTAACAGTGATTTTAGTGTAAATAGGAACACTACAACATGTAATTGTCTGGTGAGAGCTGCCTTTAGTTTGTAGTGTTCTTGTTGTCTTTTTTATTACTGAGGCTAGTACTGTGGTATTATTACACTCACCATCTGAGGGTTTATAGGACCTTTGCTTTAATATTGAACAGATATAAATGTTTAGTTCTGCAGTCTCAAAGATAAACAGTGTGCCTTCCAGGGTTCTGCTTAATTCTCATTGAAAGCAAGAAGTTTGCTGTGCTAAAAGCTTTGAAGAATGGGGTATTCTGGTTTAATTTTATCTTAGAAATATGAAGGTGAAAAAAATCCTAAACTTGAACACCTTGTCAAATGCAGTTCTAAGGTGGAGCAAATAATTACACATTACTTCTCAAGTAAGTTTGACATATTCTGACCTAGTGGATGTTTTATTATAGAATTCCTAGATTGTCTGAGGCTCACATTATAAAGATCCTTTTTTAGAATTTAAGATTTATGGCCAGACCTGTGTTGGCGCAATAGATAAAGCGTTGACCTAGAACTCTGAGGTCGCCGGTTCAAAACCATGGGCTTGCCTAGTCAAGGCACATATGGGTAATTAATGCTTCCTGCTCTTCCCTTTCTCTCTCTCTCTCTCTCTCTCTCTCTCTCTATTTCCCTTTCTCTCTTCTAAAAACAAAAAGAAGATGATGATTTCTGAAAATGTATTATATGTAATCAAGCTGGATGGGAACTGATACCTGAGTATACATTTCAGATGAAATCTCTCATTGAAGATTGCTTTCTTATCTAACTCATAAAAATAAGACATATTTGATTAAGGGTGAGAGTTGTGAGGAGATTATGGTTTTTGTTTTTTGGGGTTTTTTTTTTTTTTTTTGAGAGAGAGAGACAGGGAGAGGGACAGATAGAGACAGACAGGAAAGGAAAGAGATGAGAAGCATCAATTCTTCATTGCGGCTCCTTAGTTGTTCATTGATTGCTTTCTCATATGGCCTTGACCGGTGGGCTACAGCAGAGTGAGTGACCCCTTGCTCAAGCCAGCGACCTTGGGCTCAAGTCAGTGACCTTGGGCTTCAACCCAGCGACCATGGGATCATGGCTATGATACCATGCTCAAGCCAGTGACCTCGGGATTTTGAACCTGGGTCCTCAGCATCCAAATCCTACACTGTATCCACTGCACCACCGCCTGGTCAGGCAACTTTGCGTGCTTATTAAATAGAAAGTATTGTGTGTTTAAAGATATTCCTGAAATTTTTGGCCCTGGCCGGTTGGCTCAGCGGTAGAGCGTCAGCCTGGCGTGCGGCTGACCTGGGTTTGATTCCCGGCCAGGGCACACAGGAGAAGCACCCATCTGCTTCTCCACCCCCCCCCCCACCCCCTCCTTCCTCTCTGTCTCTCTCTTCCCCTCCCGCAGCCAAGGCTCTATTGGAGCAAAGATGGCCCGGGCGCTGGGGATGGCTCCTTGGCCTCTGCCCCAGGCGCTAGAGTGGCTCTGGTCGCGGCAGAGCTACGCCCTGTAGGGGCAGAGTATCGCCCCCTGGTGGGCAGAGCGTCGCCCCTGGTGGGCGTGCCAGGTGGATCCCGGTCGGGCGCATGCGGGAGTCTGTCTGACTGTCTCTCCCCGTTTCCAGCTTCAGAAAAATACAAAAAAAAAAAAAAAAAAAAAGATATTCCTGAAATTTTTTAAAACAGGAACTTAATAAGAGAAACTTTTTTAAAAAAAGTAATCATTGGAATTATTTTATCTTATTGGAATGTTGGAGAATAGTCCGCTCCATAAAACATCAGAAGTAGAATGGATTTTTTTATTGTTTTAGTGATTTGGCATTGCATTGTTTGAGGTAATACTTGTGATTCTTATAATCCCTCAGCAAATGAAAAGTGAAGGCCAAAATCATAGACCTGGCATAGAAGCTGGATACAGGAGACAGCTATGAAGGAATAGATAGGTATATATACACACATATACCTACACGCGTGTACATATACATGTAATACACATACTGTTTTTTATATATATATATATATATATATATATATATATATATATATATATATATATATGCAAAGATCGCCCCCTCCCCCCACAATACAAAGATACTTGTTCTAAATTTAGGCATCTTATGGGATCTTTAAGCTAGAGACTCTGGAAGCTACACATTTTCACAGAGATTTGCTTAAACAAGTTTTTCTCATTTGCTACCTAATTTCTGTTTTACTGCTAACAGCCTCAGTTTTCAAGTTGATCAGCCGGGCCAGCATTGAAGGAATAATTGGTATTGCAAACTGTGGATTGGGCAGATTCCTTACTTGGAAACACTCCAGTTTTGTTCCCCTTTTCCTTCAGAGAAGACTTTGAGTGAGGAAAAGAAGAGTAGAAAACTAGATCCTACAGCAGGGGTCCCCAAACTTTTTACACAGGGGGCCAGTTCACTGTCCCTCAGACCATTGGAGGGCCGGACTATAAAAAAAACTATGAACAAATCTCTATGCACACTGCACAGATCTTATTTTAAAGTAAAAAAAACAAAACGAGAACAAATACAATATTTAAAATAAAGAACAAGTAAATTTAAATCAACCAACTGACCAGTATTTCAATGGGAACTATGCTCCTCTCACTGACCACCAATGAAAGAGGTGCCCCTTCCGGAAGTGCGGCGGGGGCTGGATAAATGGCCTCAGGGGGCCACATGTGGCCCGCGGGCCGTAGTTTGGGGACCCTGTCCTACAGACTAGACCAGTGCTTCTGAAACTTGGCTGCACATTGCAATTTTCAAAAGTGATTAGGTCAGAGATACTCATTTTTAGGATTTTACAGGCCTATAAATTTTAAAAAATATTTTGAGAATAGCATAGGATTACATTTTTTTAAACTAAGGGTTGTAAAAACATTCTTATTAATATCATTTTATAAAAGTATATGATCTCTAAATACCAAAAAACATAGAAGGGCCTTATTGAATGCAAAAAAAATTCAAATTAAATAAATTTAACTTTATGAAAAACACTGTATTTCCTTATTTCACCACAGGCTGGTGAATATTCGCTTGGGACCAGCACCAGTGTGGTCAGAGGCATAGAGCCCAGCTGACTACATAAAAATACTTGGTGAAGTTGTTTAAAATGCAGATCCATCCATAGTCTCCATCTTAGTGAATCCAGAAAATATACTAGAGTTAGTGCTGCCTGTCACCAATTCAGAGACAGAGATCGACACTGTATGGGTACTTTATTCCGATGGTCGCCACGCTGGGGAGAAGGGGTTTATATTCTGTATCATCTTAACTCCCTTTCCCCAGCCAACCACTTTTATAAGGGGAAGAAAAGAGTACATAAGGGTTTTGGGATTTCAAGGGAGAGCTAATCGGATTATAGTCAAAGTAAATTGAATTATTGTCAGCGAGAGTTCCTGTCCTTGGAGTTCAAGGGCGTTGCTTATAGTCCCCTGGGCACAAAGGTGGGGTGCTCGCAGGAAAGGGTATTACTCGCAGATCTCTAAGTCCTGTGGGCCTGTTCAAGTATCCCAGTTCCTGGAACAAAGCTTTTACTTGAATTAAGCATTATGCCCATTGAACATAACCAAAGTCACCATTGTTTAAGTTAACATTTTAACTCTTGAGTTTCCCCTATCACTAGGAGATTATGATTCAGAATGTCTGAGAATGAGGCTCCCAAATCTACATTGTGTTTTAGAAAGCTTTCTAACAACTTTGAATGTTTATGGTAGAGAATATAATTTATTTTCATTTTTAACTATATATTTTTTAAGATTTTATGTATTGATTTTAGAGAGGAGTGAGGATCCGAACCGGCGACCTCAGCATTCCAGGTTGACAGAATATAATTTATTTTGATTTAAACACACTAGCATGTGGTATGACCTGGTTTGTATTTTCTTTCCAAAGACTTGGTCTTATTGAATAGAATTTTTTTCAGCCTCGTTTCTCTACTCCCATTAGCAATATTTAAGAAAAATCAGAGTTTTATAGAATAGTCATTCTGGCCTGACTAGGTGGATGGTACAGTGGATAGAGCTTCAAACTGGGACACGGAGGACCCAGGTTCGAAATCCTGAGGTCACCAGCTTGAGCACAGGCTCATCTGGCTTGAGCATGGGCTCACTAGCTTGAGCTCAAGGTTACCAACTTGAGCGTGGGATTATAGACATGACCCCATGGTCACTGATGTGAGCCCGAAGGTCGCTGGCTTGAGTCCAAGGTCACTGGCTTGAATAAGGGGTAACTCACTCTTCTGTAGCCCGCCCGCCCCCCTTCACAAGGCAAATATGAGAAAGCAATCAATAAACAACTAAGGAGCCACAACAAAGAATTATTCTCATCTCTCCCTTCCTGTCTGTCCCTATCTGTCCCTCTCTCTGACTCTCAAAAAGAAAAAAAAAAGGAATAGCCATTCTGGAACTAAAGTGGGGAGTATGAGAGGTTAGGGTAGTGGCTAAGAGCATGGACTTTGGAGACAGAGGACCTAAACTTAAGCCCCAGTTCTGGCACTTACTTGGATTGTACTTTAGGCAAGTTGTTTAATTAATCTCTGAATGGTGGAGAATTCATCTGAAAAACCAGGATGATGATAGCACCTACTTCCTAGCATTGTTGTAAAGATTAAAAGAATGTTAGTGAAGTACTTAGAAGTGCTGTTATTTTATTCTCATCTTTCCCCCTTGTATTTGGGTAGATTGCTTATTTGCTCTTTGTAACTTAATTGTCCTATGGTGCCCCCTGTTTCTGTTAGAGGTCTGGGTAAGCTTTCTTCAAATACTTTTTCAGTTGATGACCTACTTTCCCAATTCGATTTTGCCCTTGCAAATTAGATGGTCAAATCCTGCCTCTTCAACAGTTTCCATACCAAAAAACCCACAGGCCGCCAAGCTTTATATGGCTCTAGTAGTTTTACTGACAATTTAAGGTCTTTGGGTAAGGACCACATTGTGCAGTGTGGGGCCTTTCCTATCTGAAATTGTTTCTTGACTCATTCCAGCACTGTGCCCCCATTAACCAGGGAAACATTCCTCTCTCTCATGGAACAGCTTTTGTTCTTATACTCATCCCTCAAGGACTCTCCTATCCAAGTTAATTTTCAAGAAGTTTGTCCCACCTAAAATGGAGGTGCCCTTTCTGAAAAGACTTCTGGTGAATATAGTTTTCTCTACCTCATTACATATGTATTTAGACTGCTTGGCTGCCCTCTCCCCACTTTGCTGTGGTGAACAGTCCTTTTTGCCAGAAAGGTATAAAATAAACATGTGGTCCCTTTTGGTGATTTTTTTGGGGGACCCATTGTATGTTTTTTTTTCTAGTTTTTTTTAACTTTACTGTGGCAAGTTTTTATGCCTAGCCTACAGCTAGCTCATGAAGAGAATGTTATGTTATAGTTACCTAGTGTTAGTAGATGCTAATATAGTACACAAGAACTCATAAAAAAATTTACTAGAAGTAAGAGAGCTTTTTATTCTTTCAATAGTAATTTAACAGATTCCTGAATGATTGTGTCACTGGCTGAGGAGAATAACTTAATACTCAAAGAAGAGTGCTCAGGCCCTGGCCGGTTGGCTCAGTGGTAGAGTGTCGGCCTGGCGTGCAGGAGTCCCGGGTTCAATTCCCGGCCGGGGCACACAGGAGAAGCGCCCATCTGCTTCTCCACCCCTCCCCCTCTCCTTCCTCTCTGTCTTTCTCTTCCCCTCCTGTAGCCAAGGCTCCACTGGAGGAAAGTTTGCCCGGGCGCTGAGGATGGCTCTGTGGCTTCTGCCTCAGGCGCTAGAATGGCTCTGATTGCGGCAGAGCGATGCCCCAAGATGGGCAGAGCATCGCCCCATGGTGGGCATGCCAGGTGGATCCTGGTCGGGCGCATGCGGGAGTCTGTCTGACTGCCTCCCCGTTTCCAGCTTCGTAAAAATGCAAAAAAAAAAAAAAAAGAGGAGTACTCAGCCTGGCCGGGTGGTGGCGCAGTGGATAGAGCGTCGGACTGGGATGCCGAGGACCCAGGTTCGAGACCCCAGGGTTGCCAGCATGAGCTCAGGCTCATCTGGTTTGAGCAAAGGTTCACCAGCTTGGACCCAGGGTCGCTGGCTGGAGCAAGGGGTTACTTGGTCTGCTGAGGGCCCGTGGTCAAGGCATATATGAGAAAACAATCAATGAGCAACTGGGGTGTTGCAATGCGCAATGAAAAACTGATGATTGATGCTTCTCATTTCTCTGTTCCTGTCTGTCTATCCCTCTCTCTGACTCTCTCTGTAAAAAAAAAAAAAAAGAGTGCTCAGCTGCAGATCCTAGCCCCTAAGCATGAATGTCCTTCCTAGTAAATGAGGTTTGGAATACAGCATTTTAGATATGAGAGTCAACAAATTATTTATTGAGGACCTGCTGAGTACATAAAGGCATGCTAAGAAGCTGTGAAAGACTTGATTTTTGCCCTCAAAAAACTTCTAAGGGCAATAGACTGTTCCCAGAACAAATGATGTATGTATGTATAATATATATATGCACTCAAATACATATATGTATAATCAAATGTGAAATGAGGGTGGAGGTGGGGGAGACCTCAGGCAGAAATTGTATTTAGGCTTCTATAGTGTCATTTCTGGTATTACACATTTAAAAAACTGGAACTATTAGCCAATCAGTCTAAGACATTTAGAAGCTTTTGTTTTGTTACTGAGATTGTTATTGAGAAAAGTTACACATACTTCATATGTAATAATTTGCCCATTTGGAATGTTTTTTATTAGTGTTATCTGCTAAAAACATCAGTTCTCAGTATTTCCCCTGTTAATGGCAAATATCTTTTTGGAGCTAGCTATGGAGCAGCCAAGGTCCCTGTGATGACCACCATCCAATGATATATTTATAATTACTACTTGGAGGACAATTGAAGGCCTTTACCTGTGGGTATAGAAATTGAGGACAGGTCTGGGCAGAGAGCTTGTTACTGACTTTAGGCAAGTCTGTTGATTCTACCTTTGGAAGTACCTTCAGATGCTTTATGGAGTGCATTTTTTGTCTGTTCTGTACATTTCCACTAGGATAATAGTAATGTCACAAAACATTCTTATGGCATGGTTCTTAAGTTTGTGTGCTGTTAGTAACTGTTAGATTAAAAATGTGGTAAATAAATAATAAAGGCAATTAATTATTAGAGAAATGCTTGGTAGTTATAAACAGTACTTCTCAGAGCAATGAATTCATTTATGGAAATTTATTTATTTATATTTTTGTGACAGGAACAGAGAAACAAAGAGACAGACAGGGACATACAGGCTGGAAGGGAGAGGAATGAAAAGCATCAATTCTTTGTTGCTACACCTTAGTGTTTATTGATTGCTTTCTCATATGTGCCTTGACGGGGCGAAGAGGGGACTACAGGAGAGTGAGTGACCCCGTGCTCAAGCTAGCAACCTTTGGGCTCAAGCCAGCGACTCTGGGGTCATGTCTGTGATCTCATGCTCAAGCCAGCGACCCCGCGCTCAGGCTGGCAACCTCGGGTTTTGAACCTGGGTGCTCTGCATCACAGTCTGATGCTTAATCATTGCGCCACTGCCTGGTCAGGCTTTTTATTTATTTATTTATTTATTTATTTATTTATTTATTTATTTATTTATTTATTTTTTGTATTTTTCTGAAGTGAGAAGCAGGGAGGCAGAGAGACAGACTCTTGCATGTGCCTGACAGGGATCCACCCGGCAAGCCCACCAGGGGGTAATGCTTTGCCCATCTGGGACGTTGCTTTGTTGCAACCAGAGCCTTTCTAGCACCTGAGGTGGAGGCCATGGAGTCATCCTTAGCGCCCTGGCCAACTTTGCTCCAGTGGAGCGTTGGCTGTGGCAGGGGATGAAAGAGATAGAAAGGAGAGGGGGAGGGATAGAGAAGCAGATGGGTGCTTCTCCTGTGTGCCCTAGCTAGGAATTGAACCCGGGACTTCCACATGCCAAGCCAACACTCTACCACTGAGCCTGCCGGCCAGGGCTTTTTTTTTTTTTTTTTAAGTGAGAAAGGCATAGACAGGGACAGACAGACAGGAAGGGAGAGAGATGAAAAGCATCAAATCATAGTTGCAGTACCTTAGTTGTTCATTGATTTCTTTCTCATATGTGCCTTGACTGGGGGCCTCCATCCGAGCCAGTGACCCCTTCCTCAAGCCAATGACCTTGGGCTCAAGTCAGTGACCACTGGGTCATGTCTATAATCCCACACTCAAGCTGATGAGCCTACGCTCAAGCTAGTGACTTTGGGGTTTCAAACCTGGGTCCTCAGTGTCCCAGACTGGCGCTCTGGTCAGGCAGCCATAGATTTTTTTTCCCCCAACAAGCATTCACAAGACTGGTTTTTTGTAGAACACAGATTTGGGAACTACTCAATAGGAATTAGGGCAATTGAGATTTGGACTCTTCCATGTACAGTTTGCCACTGTATTGCAAGAATTGTCCTTAGTCTTTATTTAGTCTTTCTACAATCAGAATCACGTATGGCAGTTAATAAGCAAAAATAAATATGTTGGCCTTGGCTTAGGTCTAACAAATCAGAACATCTAAATCAGGGGTCCCCAAACTTTTTACACAGGGGCCAGTTCACTGTCCCTCAGACCGTTGGAGGGCCAGACTATAAAAAAAACTAGGAATAAATCCCTATGCACACTGCACATATCTTATTTTAAAGTAAAAAAAAAACAAAACGGGAACAAATACAATATTTAAAATAAAGAACAAGTAAATTTAAATCAACAAACTGACCAGTATTTCAATGGGAACTATGGGCCTGCTTTTGGCTAATTAGATGGTCAATGTGCTCCTCTCACTGACCACCAATGAAAGAGGTGCCCCTTCCGGAAGTGCGGCGGGGGCCGGATAAATGGCCTCAGGGAGCCACCTGCTGCCCATGGGCCGTAGTTTGGGGACTCCTGATCTAAGTGGTACGATGTGGAAAGCTTCTGGGTGATTCTGTTACACTCTAGAAGTTGAGAGCCACTGAATAGAAATATGCCTTCTCAGTACTTGCTAAACGCATCCTTAATCCTATTTGAGTATGCTGCCATTTTATAGTCTTGGCTCTGGTCTGAGAACTAACTACACTGTGTAGTTATGTTCAGTGTTGTCATTCTTCCTAGAGTGATTGTATCCAGATTTTCAGAGTCCATTTCATCAGGGCAAATTTATAGATCAGTCAGTAGAGGACACAAGAGAGATTGTGTTCTGTTTATATCATCTTCCTAATATGACCGCCTTGAGTTTAACTTAGAAGATAATTCTATTCGTAATTTACTTCTGCTTTTAATGTATTTTCTATTAGAGAACCTAAATAATTTTACTCTTGACTTGTCAGGTAATAAGCTTTTGAAAGCTTCTTACTGCCTGACTAGGCAGTGGCACAGTGGATGGAACGTCAGACTGGGATGCAGAGGACCCAGGTTCGAAACCCCGAGGTCGCCGATTTGAGCATGAGCTCATCCAGCTGGCTCACCAGTCTGAACGTGGGGTCGTGGTTGTTGGCTTGAGCCCAAAAGTCGCTGGCTTAAAGCCCAGGGTCGCTGGCTTGAGCCCAAGGTCACTGACTTGAGCAAGGAGTCACTCTGCTGTAGCTCCTCCCCCAAGGCATATATGAAAAAGCAGTCAATGAACAACTAAAAACAAGCCACAACAGAGAATTGATGCTTCTCATCTCTCCATTCCTGCCCATTTGTCCCTTCTCTGTCTCTGTCACAAAAAAAAAAGCTTTTTACTAACTTCTAATTGCAGGTAAGTATAGTACTGTGTGCTTGACAAGGGCATTGACATTCTGTTAGCAAGCCTTTTACTTTTTTTTTTTTTAATTAAAAAAATTTTTTTTTTATTTTTAGTGAGAGGAAGGGAGGCAGAGACAGACTCCCGCATGTGCTTCAACTGGGATCCTCCCAGCAAGCCCACTAGGGGGCGATGCTCCTCCCATCTGGGGCCCTTGCTCCGGTGCCATTTTTTAGCGCAGGAGGAGGAGGCCATAGAGCCATCCTCAGCGCCTGGGGCCAACTCTTTCTAATTGAGCCTTGGCTGCAGAAGGGGAGGAGAAGAGAGTGAGAAGAGAAACCCGAAGGGGAGGAGTGGAGAAGCAAATGGGCGCTTCTCCTGTGTGCCCTGACTGGGAATCGAACCCAGGACATCCATACACTGGGATGACGCTCTGCTGTTGAGCCAACCAGCCAGGGCCACAAGCCTTTCTCTTGCATCAAATAAAAGATAACTAATGGAGCATTTGTGTGTTGAGGTCAATATAAAGAAAGCTTAGCAGGGTGATTACTCCCTTATTTCCTATTAAAGTCCATGCTTCTTCTCTGAGAATAAATAAAATGGAATAGAAGGCACAAGACCATTGTAATGAGAGATTGATCTGGAATCTTTAAAACCACTATGTACATATCTCACCTGTTCTCCCATCCCACCCTCTGTAAAAGGTGAACTGCTTATCCTGCCACCCATCCACTTTGAACTTCCACCAAATGATGAAGGAAAGTTGATGGGTTTTTTTACTTTGTAAAAGAAGACAAGTTATTTTAGTGCTGAGTATAACATGAGATATAAAAATATGTCCTATATGGGCCCTGGCTGGTTGGGTCAGTGGTATAGTGTCGGCCTGGCATGTGGATGTTCCGGATTCGATTCCTAGTCAGGGCATAGGAGAAGTGACCATGTGCTTTTCTATCCCTCTCCTTCTCGCTTCTCTCTCTCTCTTTTCCCCTCTTGCAACCATAGCTTGATTGGAGCAAGTTGGCCCCAGGCGTGAGGATGGCTCCGTGGACTCTGAGACAGGTGCTGAGTAGAGCTTGGTTGCTGAGCAACAGAGCAGTGCCCCCTACTGGGCTTGTCAGGGCACATGCGGGAGTCTGTCTCTCTGCCTCCCCTCCTCTCACTGAATTAAAAAAAGTGCTATGTGAATTTAAAAGACTTTATAAAATTCTTGTATTGCTTATGAAGCTTTTTTTTTTTTTAGTTAAAGGAGGGGAGATAGAGCCAGATTCTTGTAAGCACCCTGGCTGGGATCCACCCAGCAACCCCTGTCTGGGGCCAGTGCTCCAATCAGCTGAGCTATCTTCAGCTTCCAGGGCCAACTCTCCAACCAGCCGAGCCATTGGCTTTGGAAAGGAAAGAGGAAGAGAAGGGGGAGAAGGAGGAAAAGTGAAGCAGATGGTCACTTCTCTTGTGTGCCCTGACTGGGATTTGAACCTGGGACATCCATATGATGGGCTGACACTCTATCCACTGAGCCAATCAGCCAGGGCCTGCTTATGAAGCTTTAAAATGTGTGTGTGTGTATATATATAAAACCCTTGAAAAATTAAAAGAGGAAATAAAAATAAAGCCACAAAGTTGGAGGTTGGTAGGTTTACCCGACAACTGTTGGGCCTTGAGACTTGCATTAGGGAGACATGCAGTCCTGCCACCAGGGAAGTGAACCCTGCCGTGGAGTGAGGGTGCTCCTCGTGGCATTGTAATGGGCCACGTCTCTCCCGATCACTTTTCTTTCCCAGTGGCTCTTCTTTTCTCAGCTGTGACTTCATGCTCACCATGCAGCTCTTTACTACTAATTAAGAATCCCAGGCATTTATATTTTGAATCCTGGGAATGTATTAGTTTTTCAGAAGATCAAATGAGTATCTCCACCTGACTTCCCATGCCTGACACCATTAGTTATTCCTTCTTTCTCCTGTATTTTTAGCCTCTCCCTCTCTATTGGACCCCTTATGTAAATATTTCAGCATAGACCAGTGGTAGTCAACCTGGTCCGTACTGCCCACTAGTGGGCGTTCCAGCTTTCATGGTGGGCGGTAGCGGAGCAACTCGCAGAGGTCCCCAAACTTTTTACACAGGGGGCCAGTTCACTGTCCCTCAGACCGTTGGAGGGCTACCACATACAGTGCTTCTCTCACTGACCACCAATGAAAGAGGTGCCCCTTCCGGGAGTGCAGCGGGGGGCCGGATAAATGGCCTCAGGGGGCCACATGCGGCCCGCGGGCCTGTAGTTTGGGGACGCCTGAAAAGTATAAATAAAAAGATAGATTTAACTATAGTAAGTTGTTTTATAAAGATTTATTCTGCCAAACTTAAAGAAAATACGACATAAAATACTTGGTAAGTAATTATTATTATATGCTTTAACTTGCTGTAACTCTGCTTTATAAATTTTATAAAGTAAAGTTACTTCCCTACTTTATAAATCACCATTACTGTGGAACCGGTGGGCAGTTAGAAAGTTTTACTACTAACAGATACAAAAGTGGGCGGTAGGTATAAAAAGGTTGACTACCCCTGCTCTAGACTCTCCATTCTTTAAAAGTAAGGTTTCCAGGGATCTCTCATCCCTCCAGTTTCTGTCCATTTTTATCCCTTCTCTTGGCAGCTGGACTCCTTGAAAGAGTCATCTAATACTTCCTATCACCTGCAAGTCATACCTCCATTTGTCTCGCACTCTCATTTCTCTTCATGGAAACTGCTCTTTTTTTTTAAGTTTTTTTTTTTTTTTTAAGATTTTATTTATTCATTATAGAGAGGGGAGGGGGGGGGGGAGAGGAGCAGGAAGCATCAACTCCCATATGTGCCCTGACCAGGCAAGCCCAGGGTTCTGAACCGGCAACCTCAGCGTTTCCAGGTTGACGCTCCATCCACTGTGCCACCACAGGTCAGGCCATGGAAACTGCTTAATAAGCTCATTAGAGATTTCCATGGTCCTAAATTCTGTGGGCATTCCTCAGCCTTCCTCTTGACCTTTCAGCAGCCTTTAACACACCCAATTCCTCTGTGTGCTAGTTTCCTGTGGCTGCTGTAACAAATTACCACACACAGGTGGTTTAAAGCAACATAAACTCACTCTCTGGCAGTTCCGGATGCCAGAAGTAAAAAATCAAGGTGTGACCAGACTGCACTCGGAAGGCTGAGGGAGAGGGAAAATCTGACCTTTGCCTTTTCAACTATTATGGCCATAGGCATTCCTTGACTTGTGGCCTCTTTGCTCCAATCTCTGCCTCCATGATCACATTTTCTCCTTCTTTCTGTCTTAAATTTCCCTCTGCTTTTTTTTTTTTTTTTTTAATTATGCTCTTCCAAAAAAATTATTGACTACTGGAGTGACATTGGTACATGTCATCTGTATACTGCATTGTGTGTTCACCACCCCAAGTCAAGTCTCTCCATCATCATCTATTCCCCCTCACCCTCCTCCACCTCCCCTCACCCCTCATTCTCCCCTGCAGTCACCACAGTGTTGCCTGTGTCTGTAAGTTTTTTTTTCTTTGCTTAATCCCTTCACCTTTGTCACTAGCTCCCTAGCCCTTTAGCCCCCTTCCAGTCTGACAGTTGTCAGCCTATGCTCTGTATCTAGAAGTCTGTTTCTATTTTGTTTTTGTTTTTTTTTTCTTTTTGTATTTCTCTGAAGCTGGAAATGGGGAGAGACAGTCAGACAGACTCCCGCATGCGCCCGACCAGGATCCACCAGGCACACCCACCAGGGGGTGTCGCTCTGTTGCTACCAGAGCCACACTCTAGCGCCTGGGGCAGAGGCCAAGGAGCCATCCCCAGCGCCCGGGCCCATCCTTGCTCCAATGGAGCCTCGCTGCAGGAGGGGAAGAGAGAGACAGAGAGGAAAGAGGGGGAGGGGTGGAGAAGCAGATGGGCGCCTCTCCTGTATGCCCTGGCCGGGAATCGAACCCGGGACTCCCGCACGCCAGGCTGACACTCTACCACTGAGCCAACCGGCCAGGGCCTGTTTCTATTTTGTTTTTTGATTTATTTTGTTCATTAGATTCCACATATAAATGAAACCATGAGGTACTTGTATTTCTATGACTGGCTTCTTTCACTTAGCATAATAACTTCTAGATCCAGCCTGACCAGGAGGTGGCGCAGTGGATAGAGCATCGGACTGGGATGCGGAGGACCCAGTTTCGAGACCCCAAGGTCACCAGCTTGAGTGCGGGCTCATCTGGTTTGAGCAAAAAGCTCACCAGCTTGGACCCAAGGTCACTGGCTCGAGCAAGGGGTCACTCGGTCTGCTGTAACCCCCCCGTCAAGGCACATATGAGAAAACAATCAGTGAACAACTAAGGTGTCACAACGAAAAACTGATGATGCTTCTCATCTCTTCATTCCTGTCTGTCTGTCCCTATCTGTCCCTCTCTCTGACTCTCTCTCTGTCTCTGTATTAAAAAACAAACAAAAAAACAACAAAAACAAAAAAAAGGTAAGGAAAAGATATATACCCTGATAATTTAAAATGGGCAAAGTACAGGAGGTCCTCCAGGTACGACAAAATTCTGTTCCAACAACAGTGACATAAACCAAATTTTGATGTAAGTCGAAACACACCCTAGTCTAATAAACGGAACACTTGTGCTTTTTTTTTTTTTTTTTTTTTTTGTGACAGAGACAGAGAGAGAGTCAGAGAGAGGGACAGATAGGGACAGACAGACAGGGAAAGAGATGAGAAACATCAATTCTTTGTTGCGGTTCCTTAGTTGTTGATTGATTGATTTCTCATATGTGCCTTGACTGGGGGGTTACAGCAGACTGAGTGACCCCTTGCTCAAGCCAGTGACCTTGGGTCCAAGCTGGTGAGCTTTGCTCAAACCAGATGAGCCCGCGCTCAAGCTGGCGACCTCGGGGTCTCGAACCTGGGTCCTCCACATCCCGGTCCAGTGCTCTATCCACTGCGCCACTGCCTGGTCAGGCCGGAACACCTGTGCTTTTAACAGCCCAAAATGGCATAGGTAAGCATACTGGGGGACACCAACTCCCTCACTCATATGCGTGTTACTGTGTAGTCTACCATGTGCAGCCAAACTATATAGTTTGTTCACATAGTAAGTATGATACTAATGATGTACGTAAGCTGGAACCCTCACATCTCAATTTTTTAAAGTTTTTATGGAAGTGAGCATCATAAACTCAAAACATTATCTGAGACTATTGAAACCCAAAGACCCTCTGTATTTTAACAAGATACAGAGGGTCTTGTTAACAAGAAATATAAAGAGTGTCAATACAGTGTGTCCATAAAGTCATGGTGTACTTTTGACTGGTCACAGGAAAGCAACAAAAGATGGTAGAAATGTGAAATCTGCACCAAATAAAAGGAAAACTCTCCCAGTTTCATACCTATTGAGTGCAGTTCGATGTGGGCTCACGCACAGATTTTTTAGGGCTCCTTAGGTAGCTATCCCATATAGCCTCTACAGACTCGTCACTGCCTGATGGCCTACCAGAACGGGGTTTCTCCACCAAACTGCCGGTTTCCTTCAACTGCTTATCCCACCCAGTAATGTTATTCCTATGTGGTGGTGCTTCATTTTAAATGCGCTGATATTCACGTTGCACTTTGGTCACGGATTCAAATTTAGCAAGCCACAGAACACACTGAATTTTCCTCTGTACCGTCCACATCTCGACTGGCACGGCCATGGGCTGCTCTGCTGTATACGTGGTGTGTACATCATCTGCGCATGCGCACATGCTGCCACATCATCCTACAGAAACCGGGAAGGTTTTCCTTTTATTTGGTGCAGATTTCACATTTCTATTGTCTTTTGTTGCTTTCCTGTTCCGGTCAAAAGTGCACCATGACTTTACGGACACACTGTATATCTCAAAATATTTAGCCTTAGTAAAAATCAAAGAAATGTAAGTGTAAACAATAAATTGCAATCTTACTCTTTTGAGATTGGCAGTGATTATGAGATTGGCAGTGATTTAAAAAGTGATACTCATGAATCAGTGGAATGAGCACTTACATACTACTGATTGGAATTTAAATCTTGAATCAACCAATGAATGTATGAAAAGTGGAACAACAGATCAGTGTTTCTCTCCCTCTCTCTCTCTGTCTCAAAAAAAAAATAGTCTTATGATAGTATGGCAATAAATCAAGAGTCTTAGAAAAAGAAATATACTTTCCAAATAGCAGTTTTATTCCTAGGAGTTATCCTAAGGAAATCATTAGAGAAAATGAACACAAGAAGTTCATTGAAACTTTATAATACAAAAACATTAGAAACATCCCAAAAGACAGTGTGGCTATGTTAAGATAGAAATGAAAAAAAAGCTAATGATGGTGTGTCTTGCTGTTACTATAAGAATGGATACGTGGGCTCTGGCCAGTTGGCTCAGTGGTGGAGCATCGGCCTGGCGTGTGGAAGTTCCAGGTTCAATTCCCAGCCAGGACACACGGGAGAAGTTCCCATCTGCTTCTCCACCCGTCCTCCTCTCCTTCCTCTCTCTCTCTTTCCCTCCCGCAGCCAAGGCTCCATTGGAGCAAAGTTGGCCCTGGTGCTGAGCATGGCTCTATGGCATCCTCCTCAGATGCTAGAATGGCTCCAGTTGCAATGGAGCAACGCCCCCGGTGGGCTTGCCGGTGGATCCTGTCTCTGCCTCCCTGCTTCTCACTTCAGAAAAATACAAAAAAAGAATGGATAGTTGGGGAATGTATCTGTGTGTGTCTATGTGTCTGAATACACGTAAGAGAAGTCAGGGAAGGTTATATGCACATTGTTCATCATTCTTTACTCTGGTTGGTTGAACAACTGGTGACCTTAATTTTCTCCTTTTTGCTTATCAATAAAAAGAACATGTATTATTTTTTGAAATAGGTTCTAAAGTGGCCCTGGCCAGTTGACTCATTGGTAGAGCTGTGGCCTGGCGTGTGGAAGTCCTGTGTTCGATTCCCGGTCAGGGCATATAGGAGAAGCGACCATCTGCTTCTCCACCCTTCCCCCTCCCCTTCTCTCTCTCTCTCTCTCTCTCTCTCTCTGTCTCTCTCCCTCCCTCCCTCCCTCCCTCCCACCCTCCCTCTCTCTCTCTCCTCCCCTCCCACAGCCATGGCTCAAATGGTTCTAGCAGTTTGGCCCAAGCCACTGAGGATGGCTCCATGGCCTCGCCTCAGGTGCTGAAATAAAATAGCTCAGTTACCAAGCAACGGAGAAGCAGCCCAAGATGAGCAGAGCATCGCCCTGTAGGGGGCTTGCTGGGTGGATGGATCCCAGTAGGAGCCATGTAGGAGTCTGTCTCTGCCTCCCTGCCTCCCACCTCTCACTTAAAAAAAAAAAAGAAAAAAGAAAAAAATGGTTCTAAAGAAAAATAAGCTTGAGAATTAGAATAAGAGACAGTTGCTTATAATGTTCATTAAGAATCACATTTTCCTCACTTATTTAAACGTTGAGGGTTAAGAAGCCGGGTGATCTTTGATTAAGTTCTGAAACTGACAGCATTTGCCTTGAAAGAATTCGCTCCCCATTCCATTTGCCTAGAAAGGGTAACTAACCCTAGTCATGGTTTTCTTTTTTTTCTTACCTTTTTTTTTACCGGAAAATAAATTAATTTTATTTATTTTTCAATAAATTTAACTCCTTGAGGTACATTACATGGTCTCTGTGTCCAGTAGCCTTACCAGGAAGGTTGCTTCAGCATTTAGCATGAAACCATGCCACTGTTTCCAGTTTCCATGAGATAAGTTACCTTTCTTCAGATGACTGGTTTTGCTTGGTTTGCCAGCAGGAGTCACTGTGTTGTTTTTTGCATTGTACACATAAGCACATATCTTATCTTGTCTAGACAGAATTCATTTCATCTCAGCATAACACGTTCAGGTTTGTTGTTGTTTTTTTAAAGATTTTATTTAATCTTCAGAGAGGAGAGAGAGAGGGAAGGGGGAGGAACAGGATATGTGCCCATATGTGCCTTGACCAGGCAAGCCCAGGGTTTCGAACTGGCGACCTCGGCATTCCAGGTCAACTCTATCCCACTGTGCCACCACAGGTCAGGCCAACACGTTCAGTTTTAAGAAGAGCTATGTGCTCCCTCTGGTTGCTGAGACCCCACTTATAGCCAGCAAAAATGGCCTTGGACCTCAGCTTTCCAGACATATGTATTGTTATAGAAGTTCTATTCCCAGCAGGCCTTCACAGACTCCAAGATGGTGGAAAGAGGACTTTTTTTTTTCTTTTAACTCGGGTTGAGAACCTATGGCTCGCGAGCCAGGTGTGGCTCTTTTGATGGCTGCATCTGGCTCGCAGACAAATCTTTAGTAAAAAAAAATAAGGCCTGACTAGGCAGTGGTGCAGTGGATGGAGCGTTGGACTGGGATGCTGAGGACCCAGGTTCGAGACCCCAAGGTCGCCAGCTTGAGCACGGGCTCATCTGGTTTGAGCAAAAGCTCACCAGCTTGGACCCAAGGTCACTGGCTCAAGCAAGGGCTTACTCAGTCTGCTGAAGGCCCGCGGTCAAGGCACATATGAGAAAGCAATCAATGAACAACTAAGGTGTCACAATGCGTAACGAAAAGGTAATGATTCATACTTCTCTCTCCGTTCCTGTCTGTCTGTCCTTGTCTATTCCTCTCTCTGACTCTCTCTGTCTCTGTAAAAAAAAACAAAAAAAACCCGTTAAAAATATAAAACATTCTCATGTATTACAATCCATTCATTTCCTACCGCTCATGTTCATAGTTGCAGGTGGCTGGAGCCAATCACAGCTGTACTCCGGGACAACACCAAATTTTTATTGGATAATGCGTAACGTTCACGGGTTGTTGTATGGCTCTCACGGAATTACATTTTAAAATATGTGGCATTCATGGCTCTCTCAGCCAGAAAGGTTCCCAACCCGTTTTAACTCTTAAAGAATTGTACATCTGGCCCTAGCCAGGTGGTTCAGTGGATAGTGTTGACCTGGCATGCCAGAGGTACGAGAAGCAACCAATGAGTACACAACTAGGTGGAACTAAGTGAAGTAACAAGTTGATGATTTCTCTCTCTCTCTCTCTCTCTCTCTCTCTCACCCTCCCTCTTTCTCTTCCTCCCTCCCACTTTCTTTCTCTTTTCCCCCTCCCTCTTCTCAAATCAATGGAAAATTTAAAAAATAATTTACATCTGTATAGTTGACAACTAAGATATGGTTTGTTTTGTAAAGGTACAGGTTAGCAGTTTATGTTTATCTGTAGTTAATAACTTTTACTTAGAACTTCAGAAATTTCTAGAAGAATCTGGTTATTATAGGTTTTCATTTCCTTGATCCTTATAACATTTTATCCTTTCTTTTGTTTCTGTTTAGGTCCTATCATAATGAATGGAACCAGTGTGGTAAATACATCACCCAGTGTAAAATCCAAAGAGGACCAGGGGTTGAATGGGCATGACGAGAAGGAAAACCCGTTTGCAGAGTTCATGTGGATGGAGAATGAAGAGGATTTCAACAGACAGGTAAAGAAAGAAGGGGAAGGACAGGGATGTATGTAACACAACAACTATAATATTTTATTGTCAGTCTGTTACAAATTCTGCGTTCATTGGCTGTATTATTATTTTTTAATTTTTATTTATTTGTTTTTTTACAGAGACAGAGAGAGAGTCAGAGGGATAGACAGGGACAGACAGGAATGGAGACAGATGAGAAGCATCAATCATTAGTTTTTCGTTGCGCATTGCGACTTCTTAGTTGTTCATTGATTGCTTTCTGATATATGCCTTGACTGCGGGCCTTCAGCAGACTGAGTAAGTAACCCCTTGCTGGAGCCAGTGACCCTGGGTCCAAGCTGGTGAGCTTTTGCTCAAGCCAGATGAGCCCGCGCTCAAGCTGGTGACCTCAGGGTCTCAAACCTGGGTCCTTCCACATCCCAGTCCAACGCTCTATCCACTGCGCCACTGCCTGGTCAGGCTATTATTATTTTTTAGACATTAAATTTAATTGGGTGACATTGATCAATGAGTACCTACTGTACTTCCCCATGTATAAGACGCACCCCTTTTTGAAATGGGGTCTAAAAACTGGGCACGTCTTATACAGTGGTTGTAAATTTTTTTACTTGCATTTCCCGCTTGAGGAGTTATATGAATTTTATGATGAATAAAACTTGAGTTCAATAACTTTATGTAATACTTTCTTTTTTTCAAATTTTGGGCCCCAAAATTAAGGTGCATCTTATACATGGGAGTGTCTTATACATGAGAAATATGGTAGGTTTCGGGTAAACATTTTTTTTTTCGGGTAAACATTTTTTTAGTGGTTGAACTGTTGATTGTGTTGTGTGCCCATCACCTGAAGACAAATCATTTTCTGCTACCATATATTTGTCTCTCTTTACTCCCCTCCCCTCCAATCCTCTCCCCTGCTAACCACTTCACTTTTATTTATGTCCATGAGTCTCAGTTTGTGTGTCTGTGTGTTTTGCAAGAGAGAGACGGATAGGAAAGGAGAGAGAGGAGAAGCATCAACTCATAGTTGCCGCACTTTCATTGTTCATTGATTGCTTCTCATACATATCTTGATGGGGGGAGTGCTCTAGCCAAGCCAGCGACCATGGGGTCATGTCTGTAATCCCACTTTCAAGCTGGAGACCCTGTATTCAAGCCGGTGACCTCAGGGTTTCGAACCTGGGTCCCCAGCACCCCAGTTTTATATCCCACCTATGTATGAAATCATATACTTCTTAGCCTTTTCTGATTTACTTATTTCACTTAGTATAATGTTCTCAAGGTCCATTTTAGAATAACTTAAAAATACGTGGTCTGGCCTGACCAGGCAGTAGTGCAGTGGATAGAGCGTCGGACTGGGATGCGGAAGGACTCAGGTTCGAGACCCCAAGTTCGCCAGCTTGAGCGCAGGCTCATCTGGTTTGAGCAAAAAGCTCACCAGCTTGGACCCAAGGTCGCTGGCCCGGGCAAGGGGTTACTTGGTCTGCTGAAGGCCCACAGTCAAGGCACATACGAGAAAGCAATCAATGAACAACTAAGGTGTCGCAACGAAAAACTGATGATTGATGCTTCTCATCTCTCTCCGTTCCTGTCTGTCTGTCCCTGTCTATCCCTCTCTCTGTCTCTGTAAAAAAAAAAGAATGACATGGTTTGTGCTGACAAGGAAGTACCTTCAACTGATAAGAGACCAGACAGTGCTTTAAAGGAAGATTGTGATATTTTTCTGTCACATTGGTTAAGAGAATCTAATGCTTTAGTGATCTGGTGTAGACTTTGGGGATATAGCAGTTTTGTGCAGACAGGCCAGCCTGACATGCTCCAAATAGGGACTGGCAGAATGTCAGCCTGAGATGAGTATGTAGTAGGGAGGGGAAAGCTAGACTGCTTCAACAAAGTCAACAGTAATTCATTGTCTTCTATCTCTGTGACGTTAACAGCTCAAGACAAGCCATCCTAGGTAGCCAGGCGGCCACACAGTTCCCTCCTTGGTGTTCCAAGGCACTTACCGTATTTCCCCGTGTATAAGACACTCTCGTGTATAAGACGCACCTTAATTTTGAGGCCTGAAATTTGAAAAAAAATGTATTACGTAAAGTTATTGAACTCAAGATTTATTCATTATAAAATTCATACAACTCCTCATCTGTATGAAAAAGAGGGAAATGCAAGTAAAACAATCTACAAATACTATATAAGATGCACCCAGTGTTTAGACCCCAAATTTTTTGGAAAAGGGTGCGTCTTATACATGGAGAAATGCAGTATCAACTGAGTAGCTGAAGGAAGACTGGAAGTCTAGCCACTGGGAACAGGAGAGAGCTGAAGGACAAGGCAAGTGATCTTCTTTCAACCGAGTGATGCAAAGTGCTCACATCCCTTATGGGGACATTACGTGATAGATAGTTTTATGTCCACATCTAGCACAGGAGACAGGAAATATGGTATTGACTGAATAGCCTAATGCTGTGGGAAGAAGAAAACAAGCTTGGGTGGCACAGCCAGCAGTCTCCACTCCGGTGGCTCCTTGTGTTGTGATTTGTGTGAACAGCATGTATACCATGCTTCCATCACAACCCTGTGCCCAGGTAGCCATTTTCAAGGGTTGTGCCTGTGAATAAGGATAGATTTAACAAGGGAGCACACACTGTTAGGCTTTTGGGGAGAGCCAGAGCAAATCTTGAGCAGTCATGTTAAATCTTGTGGCTTGGAAGTATTTTGTGGTTATTGTTTTAAGTACTTCATATCTTTATTATTTACTTAAAATTTTTTTTTAAAGTTTTGCCAATTGTAATGTTGAAATACTGTTTTTAACTCTTGCTATCAGTGACTTTTTTTTTTAATTCATGAGGTTACCTGTATGAGCTGGTTTGGGTGCTTATTTTTGCTTGACTCCCTCTGGTGGCGGCATGAGTGAGCTATGGATTGTCACCAGACCGGCTTTGGGAAAAGGAATGGCCAAATGTGAAGCAGGAGGCCTGTTGAAATCACACAGTCTGCAGAATGAACTCTTAAGAGTTAAGAATGACTGCAAACAAGTATAAAATATATACTGCTTTAGTTTAGGGCAATCTTTAAGAAATATGGAGTGCTTTAGCCTGACCAGGTGGTGGCGCAGTGGATAGAGCGTTGGACTGGGATGCAGAGGACCCAGGTTTGAGACCCCGAGGTCACCAGCTTGAGCATGGGCTCATCTGGTTTGAGCAGAGCTCACCAGCTTGGACTCAGGGTCGCTGGCTCGAGCAAGGGGTTACTCGGTCTGCTGAAGACCCACGGTCAAGGCACATATGAGAAAGCAATCAGTGAACAACTAAGGTGTCACAACGAAAAACTAATGATTGATGCATCTCATCTCAGTTCCGTTCCTGCCTGCCTGTCTCTATCTATTCCTTTCTCTGACTCTCTCTGTCTCTGTAAAAAAAAAAAAAAAATGGAGTGGTTTAAATATTCATATTATTTCTTGTTTTGAAAGAATACTACATTGATGACATCATTTTCTATTGGTATGCCAAAAAGTATTCCCTCTGTCTTTCCAAGGTTCTGAAAATAATTTTCTTTCTTAGGGACTTCATTACCAGAAAAGTGGGCCAGAAGCTGAGTTGTGTTTTTTTTGTTTTCTTTTTATGAGACAGAGAGTCAGAGAGGGATAGATAGGAACAGACAGACAGGAACGGAGAAAGTTGAGAAGCATCAATCATTAGTTTTTCATTGCGACACCTTAGTTGTTCATTGATTGCTTTCTCATATGTGCCTTGACCGTGGGGCTACAGCAGAGCAAGTGACCCCTTGCTTAAGCCAGTGACCTTGGGTCCAAGCTAGTGAGCTTTGCTCAAACCAGATGAGCCCACGCTCAAGCTGGCCCCTCGGTGTCTCAAACCTGGGTCCTCCGCATCCCAGTCCGACGCTCTATCCATTGCACCACCGCCTGGTCAGGCGAGTTGGTTTTGATTTAATGTCCACTGTCCAGGTAGTGGTCTAGTTAGATAGTTTTTGTTCCTTCTTAATAGTTGTAAAATGGACCAAAAGCCAGTGACTTAATCAGCCATGCCTCTGAAGTGAAGGCTCCGTAAAAACCCTAAAAGGACTGGATTCATAGAGCTTCCAGGGGGCTACAGCAGACCGAGTGACCCCTTGCTCAAGCCAGTGATCTTGGACTCAAGCTGATGAGCCTTGCTCAAACCAGATGAGCCCACGCTCAAGCCGGCGACCTTGGGGTTTCGAACCTGGGTCTTCCGCGTCCCAGTCTGTCACTTTATCCACCGCCTGGTCAGACTTAGGTCTTAAGAGACATACAGAGATGACGTCAGAGTAATGGCGCGGTAGGAAGCGATACCAATAAATCTCCCCCAAAACTCAACAAGATCTTCAACCAGAAACAGAAAAACCTATCCTTGGAGCCTCCAGGTGTTTTGCAATAGTTGTAAAATGGGAAATTAAGGGAGAGTTCCTTATTAACAAGATTGAGAAAAGAATTTTAAGCTTTAAAACTGATTTTTGGTAAGTGCCATATGAACAGAAAATCTGTGTCACATATTAGAGATCTTATATCTGTGAAGAATTTCTGCTGTTTTGCATAACTATTTCATTAGTCTTATTGTTGATGGAATTTGGTTGAAAAAATTAAAAATTGTATTTTCTCCAGCCAGTCATTAGAAATGTCTTAATTCTTTTTTTTTTTAATAAATTTTTTAAAAAAATTATTTTATTTTATTTTTTTACAGAGACCGAGAGAGAGTCAGAGTGAGGGATAGACAGACAGGAACGGAGAGATGAGAAGCATCAATCATTAGTTTTTTGTTGCGCATTGCGACACCTTAGTTGTTCATTGATTGCTTTCTCATATGTGCCTTGACCGTGGGCCTTCATCAGACTGAGTAACCCCTTGCCTGGGTCCAAGCTGGTGAGCTTTGCTCAAACCAGATGAGCCCACGCTCAAGCTGGCGACCTCGGGGTCTCAAACCTGGGTCTTCTGCATCCCAGGCTGACGCTCTATCCACTGCGCCACCGCCTGGTCAGGCTTAATTCTTAGTAGATCTTATGCAAGATCATTCTTTTTTTTTGTTTTGTTTTTTGTATTTTTCTGAAGTTGGAAACGGGGAGGCAGTCAGACAGACTTCCGCATGCGCCCGACCGGGATCCACCCAGCATGCCCACCAGGGGGCGATGCTCTGCCCATCTGGGGTGTCGCTCTGCCACAAACAAAGCCATTCCAGCGCCTGAGGCAGAGGCCACAGAGCCATCCTCAGTGCCCGGGCAAACTTTGCTCCAATGGAGCCTTGACTGCGGGAGGGGAAGAGAGAGACAGAGAAGAAGGAGAGGGGGAGAGGTAGAGAAGCATATGGGCACTTCTCGTATGTGCCCTGGCCGGGAATCGAACCGGGACTCCTGCACGCCAGGCCGATGCTCTACCACTGAGCTAACTGGCCAGGGCTGCAAGATCATTCTTGATCTTGAAGTCATAACCTCTGAAAGAAAGAGGTGGAGAAAATAGAAGAGGTAAGTACCTCTAGGACAGTAAGTCTGAGCCCCACACCTTTGCTTGCCAGGTGGAGGAGGAGCTGCAGGAGCAGGACTTTTTGGACCGTTGCTTCCAGGAGATGCTGGATGAAGAAGACCAAGACTGGTTTATTCCATCACGTGACCTGCCTCAGGCCATGGGACAGTTGCAACAACAGTTAAATGGACTTTCTGTCAGCGATGGTCATGATTCTGAAGATATTTTGGTAAGAGCCATAAGTAGTTCCACATGTGACATAGTGAAAAAAATATGGGATCTGGAGTCACAGACTTTCTGGCCCTACAACCTTGGGCAGATCTCTGGAGCCCTCCTAGCTGCTGTTTCTTCACTCGCTACATGGGCACTAATAAGCCAGTGCGTGGCCGATGCATGCCGCCTCACAGAGCTCTGTGAAAACAGTGTGCAGCATCACCAGCTTTCCTTTTCCCAGTGGGCTTTGCAAAGTAGAATTTGGATTAAGGATAAAAATTTGAACATGGAAAAGGTTTGGTTTCAAATTTATCATTTGGTGCTGTCCTTTTACTACTATTCCTCAAATCTATTTAGCATTTTGAATGATGTTGTTATAAAAATTGTTTATTTTGGAAGGAACATACTTATGAGAGGACATTTTTCGTTTAAAATTAGAAGACCAGATAAATGAATCCCCTGCCTTCCATGTTTACTTACGGAATTCTGAGTGATTTAGTTCTCCTACAATTCATGTTCTGAGTGCTTGTGTCCCGTAGTTTGCTAAGGTATTGGGTATTCACAAGAGCGTAGAGAACCAAACTGAGCATAGCAAGACGGAAAAAGATATATGTATAATAGGGATTGTTGTAACCAAACTGATTTGATGGCACTCTTTGATGTTTAAGTTAAGGTACTCAGTGAATTAAATTGTTTTTGGACTCAAACTTACAATCCCCTAATGAAAGCATCACAAAAGGGGCAGGCGTTTGAAGCAGGAAAGAGAAAATGAAGTTGGTCAGGGCTTAGTATGTCAGGAGCCATGGAGAGCAGCCCAGCAGTAACAGCGGGGTTGCATGGAATTCCCTGTTTTTCTCTCATGGAGGCTGAGAAGCAGGTGCTGGTAACAATGGCAGTAGGGAGAAAGTAAGTTTTAAAGTGGAACTTGCTGTGGGATTTATTATCTCTTGATTCTTATTTCAGAGCAAAAGTAACCTGAACCCGGATGCCAAGGAATTTATTCCAGGAGTGAAGTACTGACAGAAAAGCTTTGAGGAGGACTTGTATGTCCCCATAACCAGGGACAGTGCTGCACAAAAATGGCAGAGCTGAAGGGGGAGGGTGGGCTCGGGGTGCACAGTGGGGAAGGGGAATAGTGGTTTAACGTGGACACTGTGACTGGAGTAGCTGATGCTCAGTTTTACTCTACAAGTTTCTGAGTAGTTCTCTTGTTCTACTGACTTTCATTCTGAGCAATTCTTATTATTTTTATTATTTGTTTTTGGCTTTTTGAATTAAGGAAATTGCAATCTTTTCCTCCTTCGTCAGGAATGTCGTGCTGTGTGTGTTTAAACAAAATAAGCTGACCAAGAAAATTGGGGTGTTTATGAATGCCCTCACCCTGCTGTATACTTACAAGGGCAGTGAACACCTAGAAAACCACTATCGAGTCTGTTAAGCTGGATGGGAAGAGGGACGAGTGGGAGAAGCAGGTGCTCTAAACCAGAGGACACAACTCGGCTCTCCGGACCCCTGAGGCTTCCTGCAATGAACGCAGGTTACCAATGGCCTGCTGAACCTCAAACCCCATTCAGGAAAACACAGGCTTAAAGTACTGGTTTATAATAACTCTTTGATTGTGATGAAAGTTGTAAATCAGAAGGGGGAAACTGATGGTTATTGTCAGTTGAGTCATACAGTTACTACTGGCCTACTCTTAAGCCTCTGCTTACAGCTACTATCAAACTCATCATTTGCAAGGTACAAGAGCACTCAGGTAGATTTGCCTCTTTGTCTCACGTGGTGTCTAGTCAGTCCCTTGTCCCTCTCCACCCCCACCGTACTCTGATTTTTTTGTTTGTTTGTTTTTGTTTTGTATTTTTCTGAAGCTGGAAAGGGGAGAAACAGTCAGACAGACTCCCGCATGCGCCTGACCAGGATCCACCCGGCACGCCCACCAGGAGCGATGCTCTGCCCACCAGGGGGTGATGCTCTGTTGCGACCAGAGCCACTCTAGCGCCTGGGGCAGAGGCCAAGGAGCCATCCCCAGTGCCCGGGCCATCTTTGCTCCAATGGAGCCTCGGCTGCGGGAGGGGAAGAGAGAGACAGAGAGGAAGGAGAGAGGGAGGGGTGGAGAAGCAGATGGGCACTTCTCCTGTGTGCCCTGGCCGGGAATCGAACCCAGGACCTCTGCACGCCAGGCCGATGCTCTACCATTGAGCCAACCGGCCAGGGCCGTACTCTGATTTTAAGAAAAGATATTATTACCGAAGGTGTGTGTGAGAGGCATGCTATGCTGGCCATCAGCTTTAGCCTGGAGAAGTCATCCTTGAGTCCTGTTCGTTGTGTCTTAAGTTTGATAGTTTTTATTCCAGCCCCATGAAGACTTAGTACTTTTTGTATCTTACTTCGCTTAGAAAGGTTTATGCACTTTTGCAAGTAAATGTACTGCTCACAAAAATTAGGGGATATCTCAAAATGCACTTTCAAGATCAGGGAACGTCCAGAGATACTCAATACTTTCAGCCTTTTGTACAGTGCATTTTCACAAATGAAATAAATGTTGGTTTTGCATCTCATTTGCATAATCCAACAACTTTCTTTGACTTGTCATTTGCTTTTTTTTTTTTTTTTTTTTTTTGTATTTTTCTGAAGCTAGAAACCGGGAGAGACAGTCAGACAGACTCCCGCATGCGCCCGACCGGGATCCACCCGGCACGCCCACCAGGGGGCGACGCTCTGCCCACCAGGGGGCGATGCTCTGCTCCTCCAGGGCATCACTCTGTTGCAACCAGAGCCACTCTAGCGCCTGGGGCAGAGGCCAAGGAGCCATCCCCAGCGCCCGGGCCATCTTTGCTCCAATGGAGCCTTGGCTGCGGGAGGGGAAGAGAGAGACAGAGAGGAAGGAGAGGGGGAGGGGTGGAGAAGCGAATGGGCGCTTCTCCTGTGTGCCCTGGCCGGGAATCGAACCCGGGACTTCTGCACGCCAGGCCGACGCTCTACCGCTGAGCCTACCAGCCAGGGCCTTTTCTGATCTTGTTTAATAAAGTAAATCAAGTGCTTTTTAAAAATTGCTTCATATTCATTTTGAAATATCACCTAATTTTTGTGAGCAGTGTATAATTTTCAGGACACTAGAAAGAAGTTGAGTTCAAAATTTTGATGCTTCTCCCACTGTATGGAATTATGCAAAAGAACTGAAAAAGAACAACCTAGTAGAGTGATTATCACTTGACCCGGGTGACAGACTGTGCGACCTACTGGGATAGTTGCAGCAGTTATAAAATTTTGCCATTCCTACACACCCAGTTTTGTGAGTTTTCTAGTTTGGGTTCTCTGGATACATTCCTTTTGTCTTTCCTGCTTGTCAGTCATGGGTTTTTGTTTTTGTTTTTTATTAATTCTCATAGGGAACTAAACTGAGCACCAGGTGCTGCTTTTGTGTGATAGAGATGCAGGTGGCAGAGTCAGGTCTAAAAGAGAGTGTGTGAAGTCCTGGCAATTCTCCCAGGATGAGGATTTGCAGAGGCCTGAGGACAGGGGCTTCTGTGTGACTGCTGCTGTGTTGTATGATAGGCATATCAGGAAAAGATCATGTAACTTGAAAAAAATCTGTAAATTCAGTATGTGAATGTGGGACAGAGGTTGGAAGGCAAAGACTAGAGATCTGGAAAGCTTGAGAATTTTTCTTATGAATTCCTTGTTGATTTTTTGAACAGCCACAGCCTAAGGCCGGATTTAAAATACCTGCCCACATCTTTTTCTCATGTGAGTAGTATTAGCATTATTTGAAAACTGGCCTTCTTTGTTAGGTCACATGTCATAGGAGAGTAGCTTAGGGAGCTTGCATTGCCAGACATGCACATTAATTCCCAAAGCCTCTACCTCAAGGGAACGGAACTCTGACTTTTCAGGGACGTCTGTGAATAAAGAAATTTCTTTATTCCAGCTTCAGCTTTCATCTGGGGTTGTTGCAGATAATAAAGCGAGGGCCTTGGCAGTGCAGAACTAAAGTCTCTCTGTCTTCAAGGGCTGATTTTCTTTCTTTCTTTTCCATTAGCTGTCCAAGCTCAGAATTATAAAGTCTGTTAGAAATGTGTTGTGATTACTGAAGGAGCCATTTTTTTAGACCCTAGGAACCCCTTAAGAGTACAGTGGTTTCTTGTGTGGCTCCCGGTCCGGAAAGGGCTACAGGGATCCAGATCTAGCCATTTCTTCATCCTGAAGAAGGCTGGCTTTTCTGACACCAGGACCGGCTAAGACACCAGGCGCAGTTCAAAGAGCTTGTCTTTCCATCTGATGTGGGGTTCTGTTTTGGATGTCAGTCTTCAGCATGGTTGCACAAGGCATATATTGTCAAGACTAGGAAATCTTCCTGTCAAATGAGCAGTGAACCTGAGGGCTGGGCTTTCCAGTCATAGACACAGTGTGCTGACTCCAAGGTCAGAAAGCAGCTAGCATTGTGTGACCCTTTTTTCATGTTTAGGCTAGTGCTTCCAGTGGCTCCTCTTATAGCCCAACTCTTTTCTTCATCTGTTTTGTTTAGAGGTGGAAACACAGCTATCACCCAGATCACAGGCTCGACTATAGTCAGAGTTTGCCAACTCCATAGCAAAAATGCATTTGTGTTTTGCTGGACCTTGACTGAGAAAGGATGGGAGCCTTTTCCCCATAGCAGAGGGTCTGAGTGCAAGCCAGCCTGGACACTTTCACCTTTTAAAGGTCAGGTTGGTATTTATGTCATCACTTTGATGTTGATGTCAATATTCTGTTGAAACTCTTTTTATTGCCAATTGGAAGTTTGAGAATTTGTGTAGAAACGAAATGTATTTTTCTTCATTTTTTAAAATTTATTTATTTTCAAGAGAGGAAAGGGGAAAGAAACATTGATTTGTTGTTCCACTTGTTTATGCATTCATTGGTTGATTCTTGTATGTGCCCTGACTGGGGATTGAACCCACAACCTTCGTGTATCAGGATAACTCTCCAACTGACCAGGGGCTAGAATATATATTTTTAACAGTTGTCAATTCTGGCTGGTCCCAGTGTTAATTATTAGTGATTGATTTCTGATTTTTGTGATTATTGAACTCCAAGATGAAAATTATCTCTTGCTCTTTAAGGGGAAAAACATAAAAATAAAGAAATGCCTTTTTCATTTCTCCAGGTCGTACAACTACAGCAGAAACCTTGTTGCAGGCAGCTGGCCCAGGCTTGCAACTTCCCGTCAGTTTCTGACTGCAGCAGTTGAGTTTTGAGGTCATATAAGGTCAAACCAAGAAAGATCATAAATAAAAGGCTGGACCCTTGTAGCACCTCAGTTTCTGAAGTCAAAATGGTTGGACTCTTTTAAATTAAGGTCCTAATGGCTTCAGAATATTTTTAGTGAAATACTAAGCATTTTTCAAATTGTATATGGCTACAATTTCAAAGTTTTGTCTTGATTTCAAATAGGCTAGTAAGTAAGGAGTTCAGTTGGATACACTGGCAATTATATGTTAGAGAGGAAAGTTGTTGGAAGTTGCCAAAGGAAACAGCTTGACTGAATTTTCTTACATGAATCTCCTGCAAACACTCTGTATAAACATTAGGAGCCCAGGAATCTACCTACTGTGATTGGAAGGGGCACGTGTTCTTCAGTAAGGGTCCCAGCATCACAGGTTACTACAAAGTCATTAGTCAACAGAGCCAAATATCAACAGTACAATGATTGAAATTTCTTTTGAGAGCCATTTTTTTTTTTTTTACAGGGACAGAGAGAGAGTCAGAGAGAGGGATAGATAGGGACAGACAGACAGGAACGGAGAGAGATGGGAAGCATCAATCATCGGTTTTTCGTTGCGACACCTTAGTTGTTCATTGATTGCTTTCTCATATGTGCCTTGACCGCGGGCCTTCAGCAGACCGAGTAACCCCTTGCTCGAGCCAGAGACCTTGGGTCCAAGTTGGTGAGCTTTGCTCAAACCAAATGAACCCGCGTTCAAGCTGGCGACCTTGAGGTCTCAAACCTGGGTCCTTCCGCATCCCATTCTGATACTCTATCCACTGTGCCACCGCCTGGTCAGACTGAGAGCCAAATTTTTTAAACTTAAACTACATAGGTAGGTACATTCCTTATCAAGGTAGCGCCCGCAAGGTATTTTCTGGGAGAGCCACACTCAAGGGGCCAAAGAGCCGCATGTGGCTCATAAGCTGCTGTCTGCTGACCACTGGTAGGTGATGTTGAGGTGTGGGAAGAGGCAGAAGATATCTGACATTTGACTAAGATTTGGAGATATCCATATATTGGGAAAGACTGTATATCCCCCAGTATTGAGGATAAAGCAAACCTCATTAACTTAGGAGGTAGGTGGAGGGAACAGGAGGATTGACCCAGATCTGGTTCACCATCAGGAACCTCCCTCTCCTGCTACCTCTGCTCACAGTTCCCAAGTGAATCATTGCCCAAAGGGATCCTTAGTCCTTCTGGTCCCACTGCCTGGGGTAGTTCACAGTACTTTCTGCAGCCACTGCTCTGCTGTTGTATGAACTGCAACCACAGACTTGGTCACAATTTTGAAAGTTTTATTTTCCCCTTTGTGTTTAATCTTTTTTATTTTTCTCATCTTGCAACTGTAACTGGTGACAAGAGATAGGACAATAGGAGGCTGACAGAAGGCAACACTCAAGTTTTTTGCTTGCTACTTGACCTTGCCTCCCCCCTTACTGCTGTCTCCAGTCAGACTAGTCTATATGGGAATCATAGGAGTAGGGCAGTTGAATATACTGATCTCTGCAGGGTGTCAGCCAAGAGTCACCACTCCACCCGCCCCAGGGGTAGAAAAGAAATCTGCAAAGGGACAGATACACCATCTTTATTCCAAAACAAATGGCCCCCTTAGATTTTGTTACTAGGAGTATCAATTTTGAAACTACCTTCTTATTGGCTACCTTTTACTTTAAAATAATGAAGAAACATTGTAGGCAGTTTACTATAAAATAGTATAGTGTTTTCGCTCTGTAACTCAACACTAAGTGAAAATCCTGCCCTGTTGATTGTGAACCTCAGGAATGTTTAGTGCTTGATGGGTGGTTTGGGAGGCAGGGTTTTCTAGTGTTTTTTTTTTAAACAATATTATTGAGGCATATTTTACATACCATAAAACTCACCCATTTCAAGTATTAACTTCAGTGATTTTAGTAACTTTCCTGAGTGGTGCAGCCATAATCGTAACTCAAATTTAGAAATTTTCATCTACCCCAGTAAGATCCTTCTTTTTTTTTTTTAAACTGATTTTAGAGAGAATGAGAGAGATAGGAACATAGATCTGTTCCTGTATATGTCCTGAATGGGGATTGAACTGGCAACCTCTGGACTTCGGTATCTGGCTAGGGGGATCCTTCATTTACTGCATGATAGTGTTCCCAGTTCTAAGTAACACTAATCTTTATCGCTATGAATTTGCCTTTTCTGGACATCAGTGGAATCATACAAAATGTAGTCTCTTGCCTCTGGCCTTTCTCACTTAGCATATTTTGTGGTTCATCCATGTTTAATTTGTGTCGTTAGTTCCTTTTTATTGCTGCATAGCATTCCATTGATAAACCACATTTTGTCAGCAAGGAGTCTTTTAAACTTGGATTTCAACCTCCTGTGGTCTAAAGCAGTGGCCCCCAACCCCCGGGCCGCGGAGTGGTACCGGTCTGTGGGCCATGTGGTACTACTAGTCAGCAGAGAAAGAATAACTTACATTATTTCCGTTTTATTTATATTTAAGTCTGAACGATGTTTTGTTTTTAAAAAATGACCAGATTCCCTGTTACATCCGTCTAAGACTCACTCTTGACGCTTGTCTCAGTCACGTGATACATTTATCTGTCCCACCCTAAAGCCTGGTCTGTGAAAATATTTTGACATTAAACCGGTCCATGACCCAAAAAGGTTGGGGACCACTGGTCTAAAGGAACCCTCAGAACATAGGCCTGTAGGAGAAGGTGCTGTGCTTATCCAACTGCTCATCAGAACCAGCTTTGTCATCAGAAACTCCGCATTAGGAGCCTGAACTGCTGCAGAAATTTTTATAATCTTGCAACTTCTTTTATATAAGGAACTTTTTTGCTGTCTACATGTCAGTACTTTTGAGGTATCTGGTAATTAATTTATTCTAACGTATGAGCATGTGTTTGGGTGGACAAGAAGGTGAACCATCAATAATACTGTTGGGGATTTTCTCTCCCCAACTGGATGGGGAGTCTCTGAACTTTCTAAATACAGTGTCGTTTCCATCATCATACGGAATCTTTATTAAAGATCATGCTGCCTTTGTTGGACAGATTTTGGGGGAAGGAGGCCCACCAGAGGTGCAGGGGAGAAAGAGTGCAGCTTGGGGAAGTAGTCCCAAGGTCTGTGTGGTCCCGTGCTGCTGGTGGGGATGGTGGAGCTCAGTGGTGTCAAGGCAGCTTAGTACCTCTAGCAGGCCCAGGGCTGACTCTGGACCTTTACCTGTTTCACTAGTGTTTAAAAGCAGTTTTTCTCCCTTCTTTTCCCCTAAATTACATGGTGGTTAATATTTCTTTGGGGGAGGGGCAAGGCTTTAAAATTGAAGAAAATAATTTTCATAAAATCAAAAATGGAAAAAAAAATGTTACCTAAAAAATTTGCTATACAAACCAAATGGCAGCTGTTGAAAAATCTCAATAAAATGGGAATAAAATGTATTTGTTGGTAGTCAGACCTTTTTTTTCTAAGATTGGGTCATTATATATCATTCTCTGTAGGTGGTGTACATGTGGTATGTGTGTGTGAGAGATTTCTGTCTCAAGATTGATCATTATTTTAGTTGCATAATTTTCCATTCCAAATAGTGTAACATGACAGTATTAAGCACTGGCTTGAATGTTACAGACTTGAGTAAATTCCACCTCCACCACTTTGTGCTTTCGGGCTGAACCTCAGTTTATTTGTAAAGCTGTCACGCCTCCCTCCTGGGGCTAATGTGAGAATAAGACTGAATGTAATTTCAAAATACTGCCTGGTACATAATAGGCACTTAATACATGGTCACCATTGTGGCAATAATGTACAGCTTTGAACAAAGAAGTGGTATTAGGGTCCTTGGGCGTGAAGGGAAATGGATAGCTCATCACACCTCCTTTGGCCAAAGTAGGAACACATCTGAGCTTGTGTACTTGGAATAACTAATATCTATTCAATTTATGTGCTGGCAAAAAAATAAATTATGAAGTGCTCTTTGCTCTGCTCTAAATCCTCCATTGTCCAGTTGGAATAGAACCTAGACAACGGTAAAGAAGATAAGGCTTGTATTTTAAACTCTTCACCAATACAGTTTTAGATTCTTTATTTTATTTTTTTTTTTAAGAGACAGAGGGACAGACAGACAGGAACAGAGAGAGATGAGAAGCATCAATCATCAGTTTTTCGTTGCGATACCTTAGTTGTTCATTGATTGTTTTCTCATATGTGCCTTGACCAGGGGGCTACAGCAGACCGAGTAACCCCTTGCTCGAGCCAGCGACCTTGTGTCCAAGCTGGTGAGCTTTGCTCAAACCAGATGAGCCCGTCTCAAGCTGGCGACCTCGGCGTCTTGAACCTGGGTCCTCCGCATCCCAGTCTGATGCTCTATCCACTGCGCCACCACCTGGTCCAGCCAGTTTTAGATTCTAAATCGCAAATACAGCTTGATGCTGATCCTGACATGTAAAAAAAACTTCTCCAAGCTCAATCTTCATTAAGTGTTATTGAGAGGGTTCAAGAGATACAGCAAAGGCACCTCCACAGTGTCCCTATTCTTTGCCAGCCTTGTACCAGATGATATATCAGAGACAGGCTGAGAGCTGGACCCCAATGGTTTGGACCATAGCTAGGTGCAAAGAAGGCTGGCTGTCCCTTAGGAAGGGACTTGGCTTGAGTTCTTATTGCTCAAAGCTCCACCTTACTATGTTGGGCTACAGCTGATTGGAATGAAAGCTGCTGCCATTCTGTTATACACTATGAAATTAGGGTCTTATGACTTGGGAAACAAAAATCCAAGATTCTTTACTTTTTTGGTATTTTTCTGAAGTTGGAAACAGGGAGGCAGTCAGACAGACTCCCGCATGCGCCCAACGGATCCACCCAGCATGTCCACCAGGGGGCGATGCTCTGCTGCAACCAGAGCCATCCTCAGTGCCCGGGCCAACTTTGCTCCAATGGAGCCCCAGCTGCGGAAGGGGAAGAGAGACAGAGAGGAAGGAAAGGGGGAGGGGTGCACAAGCAGATGGGTGCCTCTCCTGTGTGCCCTGGCCGGGAATTGAACCTGGGACTCCTGAACACCAGGCCGATGCTCTACCACTGAGCCAACCGGCCAGGGCCAAAAATCCAAGATTCTTTCAAGGACCTAATCAGAACTCAAAAGCTATAGGGCAGTGGTCCCCAACCTTTCTTGGGCCACGGACCGGTTTAATGTCAAAAAATACTTTCACAGATCGGCCTTTAGGGTGGGACGGATAAATGTATCACGTGACCGAGACAAGAGTGAGTCTTAGACGGATGTAACAGAGGGAATTTGGTCATTTTTTAAAAATAAAACATTGTTCAGAATTAAATATAAATAAAACAGAAATAATGTAAGTTATTTATTCTTTCTCTGCAGACCGCTACCGGTCTGCGGCCCAGGGGTTGGGGACCACTGCTGTAGGGTACAACTCCCTCAAGTGCAGATCCTGGACCACTATAGCAGAAGCACAAGGTAGTTAGAATAAATGAAAATTGCCCATCTCATCCTTGACCTACTGAATCAAACACATTATAGAGGGGGAAGAAAAAAAATCTGAATTGGAAACAAGTTCTAGAATAATTGATACATACAAGTTTGAGAACTTATGTCCAGGACATAATCTATGTCTTCTAATAGTTCATGCTCTAAACATCTAGAAGGCCCTGTCCGGGTGGCTCAGTGGGCAGAGAATCGTCCTGGTATGCTGAGGTCGCAGTTTCAGTCCTGGTCAGGGCACCTGAGAAGCAACCAATGAGTGCACATTAAGTGGAACAAGTTGATGCTTCTTTCCCCCTCCCCCCTTCCTCTCATTCAAATCAATGGGAAAATCAAAAGAAAATAAACACCTAGAGAGGCAGCCCCTACTAATTGAGACTGTCTTCATTGTTCAGTAAGCAGCATGGGCAGAACAGGAAGCCTTGGACTTGTCATAACCAAACTATAGTATCCAAAGTACAGGAGTCATGTCTGCTCGTCACAGATGCGCACCTTGCCCAGTGCCACACAACAAGTGCAAAGTGTCTGCTGTAACCAGAGCCAGACTAGTAGTCCTGGAAAAACCTAGTGAGGTTGTATCTAGTCGACCTTGGATCTCCGCCACCCTCATAACTGCTCAAAGAATTCATTTATACCAAAAAACTGCAAAATGTGCTGCTTACCCATAAGTACCAAATCCAATGAGGTAAAAATCCTCCCAGATGAGATCTGTATCCTGTCCCCTAAGTCCTACTTGGGACTCTCAGTAGAGGATGTGGTGGTATCTTTAAGGTTACTCCCAGTGAGATTTTGCCTGGAAAACATTTAATTTCACTGAAAATGCACTGGCAGTGATCATTCCCCACTTGGACAGAAAATGGAGGTCACAGGTTAACTGGCAGCAACAGCCTAAGTATGCTAGCATGGGGGGGTAGTGGAGGCACACAGATACATTTTATGTCCAACTGCAGGGCAAGCAGACTGTAATCCCAGGCCGAGCACCTGGGTGTGGGGCTTTCAACCATGGGCTAAACCATCCCTGAGGGTACGGCAGGCAGGCGCACTGAGAATGGACACAGCAAGTGTGCTTCACAACACAATTCAATTGGGAGTCGGTAAAGTGCATTTATTTTCTCTTTTTCTTTTTTAAAAAAAGTAAAAGGAAGAAAGGCCCCTCCCTCCCAGCCCCCAATGTCCACGGGGCATGGAGGAGGTAGGGCCAGGGCCGGCCCCCTAGGAGAAGGTGTAAGAGTAGAAGGCCACGGCATTGACACTGTAGTCCATGGGGAGGGGGTGCCCGATGTGCCTGGCCCCTAGGCTGGCCCCGCCCAGGGCAGAGGAGTGCCTCAGCTTCATCAGGGTGAAGCTGGAGAAGGAGTTCTGAGCCTGGATCTCTCTGCCCTGGGTCAGCGCCAGAAGGAAACCTGGAGGGAAAGAATGCAGAGGCAGAGGTGGAACAGCAGCCTGTGCTGGAGACGAGCAGGGACACAGCGGGGAAAGAAGAGGCCAGGCCCGAGGAATCCCTGCAGACAGAGGTCCTAGAGGAGCCCACAGCCAGATCCCCACCCGGTGGTGCACCAGGGTACATGAGCCCAGTAACGACTGTGGGTACTGGAGCCGCTGTCCCCAGCACCCAAGGCCAGGAACTCCAAGGGAGCAACAGGGGTCCCTAAGCTACTTCAGAATGTCTAATGGAAACCACAGTTGCCCAAAACAAGGTGGCAGAGTGAAAAGGCCCATTTCTCTCATTTCGGCTAGGATTGTGTTAACACATGCTGGTCAACAGCTCTGATTTTAAGTTAAGATTTGTGTTTAATTTTTTAAAAAGTGGTGCTTGTTTAATAAATCCTTTGGAAAAGAACATCTTTTTACAAGTTCAGATAAGCTGGACAGGACCTTGTAAAGGGCTCCCTGGCAGACTGAAGGTTGAGGGTGTTGAGCTGAGGCATCAGGGGCCTGTCCAGGCCTCAGGTCCCAAGTCCTCCCTGGAGCAGACAGCTGTCTGGCACCCCTTCTTTGCCAGCACCAGCCCTTGCCCCAGTCCTATACTCACCCTCCTTCAGCAGTTCCCAGCTCTTCCACACAGAACCCACACACAGGATGGGGAGGCCAAGCTGCCCTTTGAACAGGACCTGGACAGTGAACAGAAATGGACAGTGGGGTGACCAAGTCTCTCCGGTACTGCAGGGGTAGCTGTTAAGACCAGCCGTCTCTATCCTGCTTACACTCCCTCTAGTCGAGAACAAAAAGGTGAACTCAAGAAAAAAAGGGAGGAAAATAGGGAGATTTATAAAGGCAAGGGAGAGGGGAAAGGAAAACACATCGAGTAATAACAGGAAAGAATGAAGAGGAAACGGGCAGAAACACGACCAAAAGGGGAGACCACATGTACCACATTAAACCAGCTTACTATATATACACATTACATGTTAGCCAAAGTGAGGGCACAGGACGAAAGAACTTGTTTGTTATAGACTTTCTGTAACATTTTTCTCAACTCCAGGTTCTCATTTAACATCATACCCAATTTACAGTTTGATGGAACAGTGTCACTCCTCATGGGAAAGGGTCAAAGGTGGCCCAGCAGTTACCAGCCTTCATTTCCCACCTCAACTCACCGGGTCAATCTCCGGCAACACGGCCACAACGTGTCTGCCCAGCATCTCCCCAGCCTTCCTGAAGATATAGCGGGAAAGGGGGTCTCCCTGCTGAGCCCCTGGGGGGAAGGAAGAGGGCAGGGCGTGGTGAGTACCTAGGGGGCCGCCAGTGCTCAGCTGTTCTCACTCTGGTGCAGGGCAACAACAGCTAGGTCTAAACCAGGAATGGGGTGGGCACGTGGGCAAGTAAGCCTCCCAAGCTGCCGCTCCACCCTTATTTCCCCTACCCCACACTCCACCCTTATTTCTCCTACCCCACTTCTACCATCGGAGGGTGTCCTGTATGGAGGTGGCTGTTCCAAGAATTGGGAAGGGAAGTCGTCCCCCCCACACACACTAGAGAAGCACACTGGCTTAGCTCATACTCGTGGTTTACCTCCAGCTTACACGGAGTTACTGAGTCTGCGCCTGAAGCTCTCTCAGCTCTGGGGACCCAGGACCCTACTTGAGCAGCTGGTTGGTGCTCTTGTCAGGGCCCCACCCATCTCCAGCAGTCAGCCCCTTCCCAGCTATTCTCTGAAGGGACCTCAGTCCAGCAGGACCTCAGGGGATCCTTCAATGCCCTGCGGCTTCAGGAGTCCAGACTGAGGGAGTATGGACCATACAGTGGAGAAAGAGTAATATGCAGACAAGCAAGCCCTGTGGTCCGTCCAGCCGCTCCTCACCCTACCAAATATGCCTAACTTCTCCAGGATCTCCTAGTTCTGTGGGTATCATCGGTTAAAAAAAAGTTATATATTTTCCCAAAGGACAACTGCTTCATAAATTTCTCAGAAACAGGCAAACAGCCTGCACAAGCCACAAGAGCTGTCAAGAAGAGAAGCAAATGTAGTATAAAACAACTGTCAATATAATCTGCATGTCCTTCTGCCTTCACCTCAAGGCCCATGGCGGCAGAGAACTGAGGTCACTTGGTCAAAGGGAGATTAAACTGGCTTCAGTCCTCACTGAACCTTACTCCACTATGATCCCCTTCTTCCCATCTAGAAGGTCTTTGGGGAATGAAGCCAGATAAAATGCTGCCCTATCTCCAGTACCTTCTGCAATCTTCCGGCAAAACCCAGCAAACCTGCACTTATCAAAGTCCCTGTACAGGTGTACAAGGATTCCGAGCCGGTCTGGCACCTGAGAGACAGAGAAAGGATACAAGGTAGTCATCAGAAACAAAGGGAAATCCCCAGTCTGCCCACCCAAGTTGGCCTTCTGATGTCTCGACTGCTTGAAAAGCTAGAATAATGTTTTTTTAAGCTCCAGAGAGTGCAAGGATTTGAGACTTCACATTTGAGAAAAGTTCTTTGTTTTCCTTAGCATGAATTCCATTGCTCCTTACAGATTAGTTTGGATAGAGCACAGATCTCTGCTCACCATTGGTAATTTCTTGAGGTGCTTCTGAAAAGATTTCTTTGGTCAAAGGAATATATGGACTTTTGCACATTCTAACTCTCTTAGAGATTCACAATGCACATTAGCAAGTTAAAGGCTCTGAGAAGTCCTAAACCAAGATATCTGTTTCCCCCAAACTTATCTGACCACAGAAAGTACTTCTTCCACCTCAACAAACTTACACACCAGTAACACCTCTGAAGGACCTGAGGAACCGGTGATTCCCCAGAGAAGTTCTTATGATGGAAGAAGGTGGGCTAAAATTTGAGCACCTACAGCAACATGTTAAGCACGTTACACAGACTATCTCCTTTACCCTTTGTAATGACCTTATAAAAATAACCAAAGGATAAGAAAGTGGTAAACATAATACTGGAATTCAGAAAAAATTTGCTGAATCAGGATATATTAACTCCACTTCTTACAGCAACTGCAATAGGAAGTGATTTCTTTCCCTATTCCTCAGCTTGGCCCAGGCCAGTTTCTCTATAATCATCAACCCCTGAGCCTTGAGAATACAGGTCTTACTTCTCAGTATTTCTAATCTCCTTCCCTGGCCCCACCCCCAGCTCACCCAAGTGGCCCTTACTCAGAGAGATGTCTATCATATAGACATTCTCTTCCTTCTCTTCCCACCTTTTACCTCTGGCTCAGATAAAGACAGCTATTTCCAAAACCCAATACAAATAAGCACGGCTCAGACAAAGAAAAGTCAATCCCCGATACCTTGAGTAAGTGGCTACCCCCCTCCAGAACTCTCCCTGTCCACCTTTTATTTTTAATTTATTCATTCATTTTAGAGTGGGGAGGGAGGGAGAGAGGGAGAGAGAGAAGGGGAGGCAGTGCAGGAAGTATCAACTTCCATATGTGCCTTTACCTGGCAAGCCCAGAGTTTCAAACCAGTGACTTCAGTGTTCCAGGTTGACGCTTTATTCACTGCGCCACCACAGGTCAGGCCCTGTCCACCTCTTAAGGGCTCTACTCCCTGACCCACACAGACCAGAAGCAGCTCACTGTCTAACATATCTGTTCAGACTTTACCTGCCATCTCTGTGTCTCTGACAACTGTTTCCTGATCTCACCCTGTACTTCTCATTCCAGCTTAAAATGCCATCTGCCTTCACCTCCCAGCAGGGTCTAGCTACCTAAGAATGAGGTTTGGCTAAGCACTTATCCCCAACCTACCCCTCCCTCATGCCCGATACCCTCCTGGAATGTACCACCCATTTCATTCAGAATCTTGTCCTTACCTCTGACTTCTCTATCCTACAGCTCTGACCCATGACTCACCTTCAACTTTTCTTCGGCTCACCCAGTCCCTTCCTGCATTCACTCCTGCTCAGTCTCCCACTGCCCTATCCCAGGTGTGCATGTTTACTGGGGAAAAGGGCGAGTACCTGGAAATAGTTGAACATGGCCTGTTTGACGTAGCCAATGTCATGTGGCGCTGCCTCTAGGTTGTCAATGGAGTCAAACACTATTTTCACTGCTTGGTGTGCAATCCAGTAGGCTGTGGAGAGCAGAGAGAGCTAGAAGATGGGGCCATATCCCCGAGCTCACGGGTAAGGAAACTCAGACCTAGACAGGTTAGTGGTCAGCTTGTATAGTATAGCAAATTAGGTGTCCCAATTCCCAGCCTGGGCACCTCCAGTTAAACTATATCTGACTGATCCACATAAGGGAAAGCTGGAGGGGAAAGACAGAACAGGTGACACTGTGTCACATCAGCTGCTACCCAAAACTAAAGACAAGGTCAGCTGTCACACAAACCACTGGGTCACTGCCATGAACTGGACCCCAAGGGTCCCTATGGAAGCGTGCACCTGCTGCTTATAAAGAGAAGCTGCTGTACCACTTTCCCACTAGCAGACTAGGAGAGCACTCCTGGCCTCTATGACCTTAGCCTTTAGTCTCAATTGCTCACAAAGGCTCCAAAAGTCAGCACAGGTAGTCAGCAGCTATGACGCTGGGCATGAACCTGAATCCCGGGTGCATATCATGGATGAGCAAGGCCAGCCACTTGTCCAGCTTTTGCATCTCTGTGAGCTCTCAGTCATTTTATTGTACTCAGGACTATCAGATCCAGGAGCTGTCCCCAGATAGCCCCTCAGGGTCAGCAGGCTAAGGGCAAAGGAGAGAAGATGGAGAGCTGCAGGAAGGGAAGGGTCGTGGACCTTGAGCCAGGCCCAGTTGAAGCAAGCTCACCTGAGCCCTCGTCCCCCATCATGTGGCCCCAGCCGCCACAGCCACTCTCAGAGCCATCAGGGTTGATGAGCCTGCAGTTGGAGCCTGTCCCAGAGATGAGCACGATCCCACCTGGGGAAAGGGCATGGAAGGCTCAGGGTGGCCAATACCCTGCACAGAGTGAGCACACAGCTTCTAACAGGAAAGACAGGACAGAAACCAGCCCTGGGCCCAGGAATCACCACCCAGTCTTGCAGAGAAAATTGAGCTAAGTAAGAGAGGAACTCCAATTACATACAGCCCTTCTCTGGGGGATAGAGAGGAATATGAGCCCATATCTTCTTGCCCAGCCTTCAAGTGACTACCTCCTTTACTGAGTACCTACTATGTGCCAGGGATGGTACCAGACCCTACTCAAAATGATACTCAATACCCTAAACCAGTGGTCCCCAACCTTTTTGGGCCACAGACCGGTTTAATGTCAGAAAATATTTTCATGGACCGGCCTTTAGGGTGGGACGGATGAATGCACAAAATTATGCGACTGGCGTAAAAACTGTGGTATTTTTAAATATATTGTTGAACTTATGAGACAAGCGTCAAGAGTAAGTCTTTGACAGATGTAACAGAGAGAATCTGGTCATTTTAAAAAAATAAAACGTTCAGACTTAAATATAAATAAAACGGAAATAATGTAAGTTATTTATTCTTTCTCTGCGGACAGGTACCAAATGGCCCATGGACCGGTACCAGTCCGCGGCCCGGGGGTTGGGGACCACTGCCCTAAACCACCTTATCAGTACAATTACTCCCATTTAATATGAAGAAATTGAACCTCTGAGAGTTCTGTAACTTCTCCAAGATGGCACAACCAGCAAAATAGGAACTGAGATTCAAATGCCAATCTTGTGGCACCAATGCTTTTTACACTATCAGAGCTCCTCCCACTTTCCTCTCAGCCAGCTCAGGGCCTCCTTCCTGGGATGGAGTCTTATGTCTGACTCCACTCCTTGCTTCTCATCAAGACATCCTCTTGCTCTCCCTCCTGTCCAGTCCTTGCTCTGGCAGCTAATTAAAAGTGGGGTGGGGGGTATGATGGAGGCTGCCTTCCAGATATTTGCAAGACAAGTTCTGCCAGCTACACCTAGGGAGCTTTCCCAAGAAAAACAGTTTTTAACCTCATCCCTCCCTTCACCTCCTTACCATCTGGTGTAGCTGTGGCGATGGAGCCAGCGGCATCGGTGGTGATAAAGTAGTTTTCACTCAGGTGGGGAAAGCGGTCCCTCAGCTCCTCCATCAGGATCCTCACCGCGTCCTCCTGCTCCCCACCACTTAGGGATAGGCCCTAGGCCACAGGGGAGGTGAGCGAGAGAGCAGGGCCCAGACCTGGCTCCTTTCTCAACCCCCTCCCCTCCTATCTGCCCCCTATTCTCTACATCTGGGCTCTGCTTACCTAGCCCATCCTCCTTCCACCCCACGTGATGACCCCTCAGAAGGCTGTAGCTTAATAAAAGCCTGGACTGGGAATGGACAGAGAGGGAACTCAACAATGCCATATTTGGAGTGAGACGAAAGTAGTGCCCTTAACAAAAAAATCAGGCAGAGGAACAAGTTGAGCATAAGCCTGGTCTGCAATACAGGGCTGGGGCTGTGTCTGCAGCACATCTTGCTGAGGACATATCCAGAGAGCAGCCAGAGCTACAGCAACTTGGGAGGAAGGCCTCAGCTGGGAATAATAGCAGACATTTAACAAATGCTTATGGGTCAGGGTCTCTGCTAACCACTTTAGCACGTGTCATGTCATTTTACCTTCCCAACAACTTGGGTAGCTACTGCTATCTGCACTTTCCAAATGAGGAAACTGAGGCTTAGAGAAGGTAGATAACCTGCTTAGGGTCACACAGATGCTGATGACAAACCAATGTCTCAGTGGCTCTCCAAAGCCCTGTGCTCTTCCAATTGTTGTGACTTCTGAATGACAACTGAAGCCACAAGAATGGATGAGATCATGTGAGTTTCTAGACCAGAGACTAAGTCCCCAAGTTCTTTCCCTCTGTGGTCAAGGTTGTCAGACTCATCTGGTTTGAACTCGCTTTCTCAGTGTTGCTGTGACTTAACTCCTAGGCTCTTCCCCAGACTCACCAAGCTTCGGAGAGGTACCAGAGGATCGACCCCTGCTTTCCGTTTGGCCCTGTTCACCATCTCGTTGATCCTCTCCACACACTTGTCTGTCCCGATCAGCTAGCCCCAATCAAGGGAAGGAGGAGTTACACAGGCCTGCACAATCTGTGCTGCCCCCACAGGCTGCTATATGAGCCCCCAGCCAATACCTCAACAGGAATTAGAGAATAAAACCACAATCAAGCGACTGGTCCCCTCAGTGTAACCTTTACCCAGTGGTTTGTGCTGAGTCCATCTGCTTCTGCCAGGATCTGTCCATCTTCTGAGAGTAAAAGGACCTTGGACCGTGTTCCTCCCCTACAGAACACAAGGGGACACTCAGTCTTGCACAGAAAAACCAGAAGGTACAGCTAACTTTGTGCCATCCTTATCACCAAGCCCGGTATGACAAAAACTACTTCAACAAACCCAGTCACCGTTCCCAAAAACACCTCTGTGGTTTGGTGTTTGCTGTGCTCTTGGACTGAAAAAGAGGTCCTGTTCCGCTTCCCTTAGGGATGTCCTACTTATGCTTCAAGGCCCTACTTATCCATCAGCTAGTCTTTGAAATTTCTGATGTGTGGCCCACCCACATAGCTCCACTAGTTAAGCCAAGTCAGTGCCCCCATAACTTTTAAAGATTCCTCTCTATTGAGTGTATTTTATTTTCCTGTCTGCCTCTCAGTAGACTACAAGCTCCAGGCCATTTATCTATCCTCAGGTCTAGCACAGGCAACACTTGGTAAATGTAACTCTACAGAGAATATATCTCTTTGCTTCTCACAAAAGCTAACGGGTGCCTTTCAAGATCCAGCTCCATGGCCCTGGCTGGCTGCATTAGTAAATAGAGCATTGGCCCAGCCTGTGGATGTCCAGGTTCAATTCCCGGTCAGTGTACACATGAGAAGCCACCGTCTGCTTCTCTTCCCTTTCTTCTCCCCCTTTTCTCCCTCTTCTCCTCTCACAGCCAGTGGCTCATTTGGTTTGAACATCAGCCCCAGGGGCTGAGTATAACTTGGCTGATTCAAGCATTAGCCCTAGGTGGGGCTGCCGGGTAGATCCCAGCTGGGGTGCATACAGAAGTCTATCTCCCTTCCTCTCACTTAAAAAGATCCAGCCCTGGCCGGTTGGCTCAGCGGTAGAGCGTCGGCCTGGCGTGCAGGAGTCCCGGGTTTGATTCCCGGCCAGGGCACACAGGAGAGGTGCCCATTTGCTTCTCCACCCCTCCCCCTCTCCTTCCTCTCTGTCGCTCTCTTCCCCTCCCACAGCAAGGCTCCATTGGAGCAAAGATGGCCCAGGCGCTGGGGATGGCTCTGTGGCCTCTGCCCCAGGCGCTAGAATGGCTCTGGACGCAACAGAGCGATGCCCCAGATGGGCAAAGCATCGCCCCCTGGTGGGCGTGCCGGGTGGATCCCGGTCAGGCGCATGCCGGAGTCTGACTGCCTCCCCATTTCCAGCTTAAAAAAATAAATAAAATAAAATAAAAAATAAAAAAATAAAAAGATCCAGTTCCAGCTGCAAAGGTCTTTGAGACACCCTTGTGAGAAACACTGACCAGATGGCTAGGAGAGTTAAGATCCACTTAAACAACTAACCAGTCAAATACTTATTACTGGGGGAAATGGTAGTTTGAGGGAGGCCTGTGGTGGTGTGAGGTATGTTTCTTTACTGATCAGTACTTTTAGAAATATAAGAAGAGGACACTGAAGACGTGTTGATCAAACTGAAAAATGACAAATTTCAAGGATTGGTTAATGCATGAGATCCAATACTGAAAAGAATCTCTTGACAAACGGGGGGAAAGGGTCATATCTTATATAAATAACAGGGACGAATGCAAACTCCTGTACTTAGTTTTGTTTTGTTTTTAAAGGGTAATAGTTACAGGATGGGAGAGATCAATCTTAATGCATGTGAAGAAAATATTTTTTTTTTTAGTTTTTTTTGTTTGTTTTTTTACAGAGACAGAGCGAGAGTCAGAGAGAGGGAGAGATAGATACAGACAGGAACACAGAGAGATGAGAAGAATCAATCATCAGTTTTTCCTTGTGGCACTTGAGTTGTTCATTGATTGCTTTCTCATATGTGCCTTGACCCTGGGGGGCTACAGCAGACCTTGGGTCCAACCAAGCTGGTGAGCTTTGCTCAAACCAGATGAGCCCACGCTAAAGCTGGCGACCTCCGGGTCTTGAACCTTGGTCCTCCACATCCCAGTCCGACGCTCTATCCACTGCGCCACCGCCCGGTCAGGCAAAAAAAGATGTTGGGGTCCATGAGTCAGCAATGAAATGTGGCTGCCATAGAAGTAATCCATCTCAAATTCAAAAGTGCCCTGGCTGAGACAACAGCCATCTCTATTATGCACTGATGTGACACACCCAGATTCACAGAATGTTGTCACTGGCAGGGGACTTGGTGATCATCTCCTTCATTTCCTCACTTGATATACACAGGAGGTAATGCAAGCCTATACTGAGCAAAAGTCTTGCTCATATTCATACCGAGGAAAAGAGCTATTTCAAAAAATCGAGTAGACAAGCTTCTGAACAGGAAAAAATGCAAGAACAGGGTTCTAGCTAGGGTAAGGAGCCTGGCATGCTGACAAGAATGGAGTTTCAGGGATCAGGACGGGCTAGCACTCGGGCTCGAAGCTGCTCCACCTCCCAGATACCCTCCGACAAAGATCTTGGTCCCAGCTTCCACCACACTTCCCCTTTCCATCCCCCAGTCCAGCAACTTCACACCTGACACCTGTTCTGAAAAACTCTCGGGTCGGGAATGGGAAAAAGGAGCATCTCCAGCTGGAGACAGAGGACTGGGCCGTTCTCGGGAGAAAGGGGCGTGGTTCCGCCGTGAAACAAAAAGAACCCCCCTGGGTGTGGCCAGGGCACACGCAGAGCCCCTGAAAGGCAGACACCCGCACGCGCAAAGGCAACGCCGCGCGTGCACAGAACCCTGCTCTGCAAGGCTCCGCAGCCCAAAAGCCCATAGTGGCCGGACTCAGAGGCGAGAAGCCACCAGCCTGCCCACGGCCTTCATTACGCCCCACCCTCGGGACGGGGTAGACCCAAGCCGCTTCTAGGGCGCCCCCCACGGTCCCCCTCCGCCGGGCCGCACTCACCCCTCCACACCCCCGTAGAGCGCGGCCATGCTGATGCTGCCGCTACCGCGGATCCCGCCGATTGCTTCCCTCCCGCCGGCGTTCCCCTCCTGCTTGCCCGCCCACTCGGCACCGCCCCGCGTCACGTGAACGCCCCCACGGTCCAGCTGACTCCAAGTGCGAGCGTGTGCGCGCACGCGGGGCGTGGCGCCGTGAGCTGCAGTTGGTCTTAGGCTGGCTGTGTCGGGACGGGTCTCCCCGGGGGGATGAGGGCGCTCCTAAGCAGCTCCTTAGCGGCTCCTCCGGCCCCTGCCGGCCCCTCCCCACCTCCTGACTCCTGCTTCTGGAGCTAGACACGGAATCCCAAGCAGAGGAGCCAGAAAGGGGTGTCTGGAACGGCCCGGAAGTTGCCGGCAGCCCCGCCTTGCGCTTGCGCACTGAATACGAGCCACGTAGACTGTTACTATTGCGGACGCGCAGTGACGCAAGCGCCGCCAGACACCCACTACCTCAGAGTGTGGGATCGGGCAACTGCGCATCTAAGGCAGGAGTGTTGCAAGGGCCTCAAAAATTATAATGTTTAATCCAACAGCTGTCGGTGATGGCAAAAGTAAAGTGTACACGCAACCCCCCACGCAAACTTTAATCTGCACTTGTTTAATTATGCATCTTCCAAGAGTATCTAGAAACAGGCTGGGGAAGGAGAAAAGACGTGGAAACTGTCCTTGTCCTTGGCCCAGAGAAGGGGCGTTTGTTCTTACTACCTGCCCAGTTTAGTTTTTTTGTTGTTGTTTTGACAGAGTCAGAGAGGAAGAGAGAGAGGTAAGAAGCATCAATTCTTCTTTGCTGCACTTTAGTTGTTCATTGATTGCTTTCTCTTATGTGCCTTGGGGGAAGTTGCTACAAGAGAGGGAGTGACCCCTTGCTCAAGCCAGCGACCTTGGTCGTCAAGCCAGAGACCATGGGGTCATGTCTAGGATCCTGCGCTCAAGTTAGTGAGCCTGTGCTCACGCCAGTGACCTCGGAGTTTTGAACCTCGGTCCCTCACATCCTAGTTCGATGCTCTATCCACTGTGCCACTGCGCCACCGCCTGGTCATGCCCAGTTTAGTTCTTTTGGAGGTAGGGGAAGAGTGAAGATAGGGAACATATAAAATGGAGTTGTTTTAACCAAGCTGCCAAAATTATTAACATTATGAAGGTTGAGCAGGAGAAGAGTACATTCTTATTCTAACTACACTGGGATCTTAAACTTTATTTTTAAATTTTCCAGTCCTGAATCAATGCCTGGGTATACATCTGGATTTCCAGGTAATCTTCTAATTACTGTGGGAAGGGCTGGCATATGTGTCCACCTGACATCCATTATCTAGACCACTGGGTGTGACCAGACCTCCTGACACCCATCTTTTGGACCACATGGCATCTATCATCCTGGCTTCCTGACATATGTCTGATAACAGTCTTTGAGCAATCCTAGGGCTAAGAATGGAGGACTGATCATTCTCTTTTTTTTTTTTTTTTACACTACAATAACTTTTAACTTTTCTTTTTGGAATGCTTCTGGAGTTTAGTCTAGCTGTGTTACCTGTTTGCAAATTCCAAGACTCTCAAGTAAATCTCTCTAATTTATTTCTAGCAAAGCCTCCAGGTTCTTTTTGAGTTTGTTTGACAAGGTACTTGTAGGGACATAGACTACTAGGCAAACCAGCAGGTAGAGCTTCTCAAGCGTTTTGTTGCCCTCCTGCTGCCACCCTGCAATGGGAGGAGAAAACCAGCCAGGTCTGGGAGTTAAACTGGGGCTCCTGCGGGCAGTTCTGGGCTTGTGAGGGGCAGCTTCACTGGTCAAGATGGTAGTCAGCTGCCCTTGGCATCTATTTGGGAACATTAGCCTAGGCCCTAGGGACTAGTTCTTGGCAGGGCACTTCTCAAGCTGGCCTGCCTCTCACACTGTTCCTCATCCCTCAACGTGCCTGCTATCTTCTTACAGAGAAATCCTGCACTAGGAGCCTCTTTCCCTGATAGCCACCTGAGTCTGCTTATGCTCTGGCATAAACATTTGGCATGTATGTGCTTTTTAAACCAGAAGAGAGAAGTCTTTAGCTCACTTTCTTACTTATTTGGGATGCTAAAACATGACAATGTAACTCCCAAGAGTAATTAAAAAGTAAGTCACATCCCTGGCTGGTGGTTCAGTGGATAGAGCGTCCGCACAGTGTATGGACATTCCTGTTAGGGCACACAGGAGAAGCGACTATCTGCTTCTTTCCCTCTCCCTCTCCCTCTCCCTCTTCTCTCCCTCTTCTCTCCCTCTTCCCCTCTCGCAGCCAGTGGCTTGATTGGTTCAAAGATGGCCTGGGACACTGAGGATAACTCAGTTGATCTGAGTGCATCAGACTCAGGCATTAAAAATAACTCCGTCCATCTTCAGCACCTGGGCTAACTTTGCTCCAGTGGAGCCTTGGCTGAGGGAGGGGAAGAGAGAGATAGAGAGAAAGGAGAGGGGGAGGGGTGAAGAAGCAGATGGGCGTTTCTCCTGTGTGTCTTGACCGGAAATCGAACTGGGACTTCCACATGCTGGGCTGACGCTCTACCACTGAGCAAACCGGCCAGGGTCTGTATCATTCTTATTAACATAAAATTAAATAATGATAAGGGCATAAGCCCAGATAAGCAAAAAGAATCAGTTCCTAAACCCTGATAATTTAAGAACTGGATTAGATCACACCTGAAACTCATTCTATTGACAGACTTTTCAATTACATGAGGCAATACATTTATTATGTAAGCCAGTTTGAAATGGATTTTCAGTTACTTCTTGTTGCAGTAATATAAGGTTATAGTAATTAAATATATAGAAATATAGAAAAATATGGACAATATATAAAATAACCAGGATATATTAAAATTAATTAAGGAAATTAAATAAAGTTATGCCATCTGGATAGGAATTAATATAGTGTGTACAGATATGATAAACAGACTCTGCCTTTCGAGCAGGGCCCAGTTAGTGTGTGTGTGAAGTTATACATACATAAGAAGTGACTTGATGTCATAATTCTGTAAATTAACATAAACAAGAAGCTTCCCTAGGAAGACCTTAAAAGTGGCTTGATGTAACATTTCAATAGATTAACATAAAAAGGGCTCCCTTGGAGGAACTTCCAAAAAGGTGGTTTGAGGTGATAATCCTGTAGATTGACACCTGTTAGAAGGCGTTGGCCAGAAAAGGTACTAAAGCTGAGGGGCCCCCTGCTGTGGTAGTCACCCAGACTCCAACGTGAACGTGGACTGTCTCCACTCAGCTCTGAGCTCTGACCAAAGCCAGCCGAGAGGAGCACACCGATGGGGCCCCCTTAAGCTGTACCCAGGCACGCCAAAAGGATTTGTGAATAATAAATTGCCTGTGTGATTCTTGCAACTAAAAAAAAAAAAAAAAAAAAAAAAAAAAAAAATAACTCCGTATAGGAGCATTGGCCCTAGACAGGGTTTCCAGGTAGATCCCGGTCAGGGGAAATGCAGGAGTCTATCTCCCCTCCTCTCACTTAAAAAAAAAAAGTCACTACATTGTGGAGAATATTAGAGCGATTGGTAGATTTGCTTGTGTGTGTGTGTGTGTGTGTGTGTGTGTGTGTGTGTGTGTGTGTCAGAGACAGTGAGAGAGAGACCAATAGAGACAGACTTGAGGAAGGGAGAGAGATAAGAGCATCAATTCTTCATTGTGGCACCTTAGTTGTTCATTGATTGCTTACTCATATGTGTCTTGACCAGGGGGCTACAATAGAGCGAGTGACCCCTTGCTCAAGCCAGTGATGTTTGGGCTCAAGCCAGCGACCATGGGGTCATGTCTCTGATCCCATGCTCAAGCCAGCGACACCATGCTCAAGCCAGATGAGCCCATGCTCAAATTGGCAACCTCAGGGTTTTGCACCTGGGTTCTCTGCATCCCAGTTCGAGGCTCTGTCCACTGCAACACTGCCTAGTCAGGCTGATAGAATTTTTTTATGCCAACTTACATCACTTGCATCCATAGCACGTCAGAGTTGAAAGGTGCTTGATCCAGCACACACATATTTTTAAAATAATGCTCCTAATAGATTCTCGTGGGATTGCACTGGACATGATTTTTGAAGAGACAAGATTGTGGGTGGATTTTGAAAGAACTCTGCCTTTTCATGCAATGAGTCTTGAGACCTGTCTGTTGAATAATATTCAAGTTTCGCTTTGTATTGCCTGTTTAGAAAAGGAAGTAAAAGAGAAAGTATCACAAGGACACTTGTTTAAAGACAAGGATTGAGTTAACCATTTACTAGCTGATGACCTTGAGTGAATTACACATAATTGCGGCTGCTTCTGCTCATCTACAAAATGAAGATGATAAGCATCTGCCTAGTCCAGCTAACGTGGGATTTATATATTAAGAGTTTTGGATACTGTTAAGTACTACAGGGATCTTTAATTTTTATATACATTATTGACTAGTGTGTACTGTCCAACATAGTAGCCACATGTGACTATCAAGCACTTAAAATGTGGCTATTCCAGAATGAGATGTGCTGTATGTGTGAAATACAGGATTTCTAAGATGTAGTACCAAAACAGAATGTAAAGATCACTCCAATAACTTTTATGTGACTTACATATTGAAATGATAATATTTTGGAAATGCTTAAAATTATGTATTATTAAAATTAATTTTTCCAGAATTAAAAAAATTTTAAACGTAACTGCTAGAAAATTTTAGATTATACATATGATGCATATTTGTGGTTTATGTGTTTCTATTGTACAGTGGTGGTCTATGTCTTGTCTCCTATTCATCTGGACCAGATTATTTCAGAGACACTGAGTACCTGTTTATGAAATAAATAACAGCATAGGATTGATTTAAAGAAGAAATGGCATTGAATAAAAGATTAATAATATTACTATTAATAATAACACTATGTTATACAGTATAGTTCTATAAAGCTCTTTTATATGCTTTTATCTCATTTGATCATTGTAACAACACTGTGAGAATGACAGAGATTTCTAACCACACATATTACAAGTGAGGAAACCAAGGCTCTGAAAACAAAGTAATTAGTCAAGGCTCACACAAATATAGTTGTTGCTTGTTATAGGTATGGGTAGTTACTGTAATGGGAAGGAAATAAAGATGTTGCAATGCAGATGAGTGTTACCTCTATATAGCTTTGTAAGAGTTTAATGCCCTCTTTGCACTGGGCTTGCAACATCCTGGCAGCTGCTCCTGTGATGCTCACGAGGTTAGTAAAGTCCTATATTAAGAATCTGAAAGCCAAACTTATTCTCTATGTCTTCTACTTTGTCCCCATGACTCCAAGGAGACCATAATTCCATTGGGCTAGGGGAGCAGATACCAGAGAATGTGGAAAAATACTTCCCTTCCAAGTCCACTTATGATTTGGGGGCAGAGGACTTTAATAGGTTATGTTGACTTGGCTCATGAAAGCACAGTCATGCCTGTTTTTACTCACCACTGTATTTCCAAGGCTAACTTCACTATGGGGTACATGATAGGAGGTCCACAAATAGTTTTGAGGGTGTTTATAAACTATAAAGCATTGTACCTCAACCATAAGGGCAGTAAATGCCCCACTGTGAACTAAAGAAGACAGCTAGCAGATTCTATGACAAAGGCAATTTGCAGACCAGCCTGGGAAGAAAAAGACAGCTGAAGAAAATAGAAGTGATAATTAAACTTGGGAAGCAGAAGTTGGTCAAGTGGTTAGGGCAGGGGTCGGGAACCTTTTTGGCTTAGAGAGCCATGAATGCCACATATTTTAAAATGTAATTCCGTGAGAGCCATACAATATGTTTAACACTAAATACAAATAAATGTTTGCATTTTATGTAAGACCAACAGTTTTAAAGTACAATAACTTTCTGAATTCTTTTTAATAACATTGTTATGCTGTTGCTAACCAATGATGAATAAAGCACTTCTTACCATTAATGTGACTTCTGGTGCTGCATGGTTTTGCTGATGGCTTTGTAGTCTGGTTGATACGTGGTGAGGTTAAGCTTCATGCAGGCATTGAGACTTCCATCTATTACACATGATCGTAGGTTGGTCTTAATGTTCTTTAGATGTGAGAAAGACTGCTCACATGCATATGTAGAGCCAAACATTGTCAGTACAGCAATACTCACATGCTGCAGTGTGTGGTATGTGATGGGAAGCGTGTTCCAAGTTTTGACAATCAGCTGGTCCGCGGGTTGAAGATTTTTCATTTCTCCCCACTTGTGTTTTCTCACCAAGTCTGCTTGCTGTCGTGCAAGTCTTTCCAAATCTTCATTCAGTGACTTGAACTTATTCACTCACATGTCTGAGGCCTTCAGGTCAGCAGCTTGTAGCTCAAAAGCTCTGACGGAGACACCGGGGATGTAACTCAGGTCGGCACTGTCCACTGCACACTCGTGTGGATGGGTGATGAACTTAAAAAGACGAGTGCTCTCAAGAAATCCTCCAAAGTGCGCTTTGAATGACGGCAGGAGATTAGATGTGAAGCCCTCTAGCTGCTGGAGATCAAGATGTTGAGCAGGGTCACTTGCTGTGCATGCATCTTTAAACTCTCCCAGATTTTCTTTTTTTTTTTTCTTTTTCTTTTCTTTTCTTTTTTTTTTTTTCTTTTTTTTTTTTTTGGTATTTTTCTGAAGCTGGAAATGGGGAGAGACAGTCAGACAGACTCCCTCATGCGCCCAACCGGGATCCACCCGGCATGCCCACCAGGGGGCGATGCTCTGCCCACCAGGGGGCGATGCTCTGCCCCTCCGGGGCGTCGCTCTGTTGCAACCAGAGCCACTCTAGCACCTGGGGCAGAGGCCAAGGAGCCATCCCCAGCGCCCGGGCCATCTTTGCTCCAATGGAGCCTCGCTGCGGGAGGGGAAGAGAGAGACAGAGAGGAAGGAGAGGGGGAGGAGTGGAGAAGCAGATGGGCGCCTCTCCTGTGTGCCCTGGCCGGGAATCGAACCCGGGACTTCTGCACGCCAGGCCGATGCTCTATCACTGAGCCAACCGGCCAGGGCCTCTCCCAGTTTTTCAAAGTGTAGTAAACGACCTGTTTCAATGTTGGCATGAAGAGTTCCAGCTTTTTTTCAAATACAAACACTGCTTGTTGAAGGGATAAGACTGTATTTCCAATGCCTTGCATTTTCACATTGAGCTGGTTCAGATGTTCAGTCATGTCCAAGAGATAGTAGAACTTCAGGAGCCACTCAGTGTTAGCTAACTCAGGATGCTCAACATTTTTCATTTCAAGAAAAGTCCGAATTTTGCTCAGACAAGCCGCGAAAGGGCTGAGCACCTTCCCTCTTGACAACCAACGCACATTGCTGTGCAGAAGCAGACCAGGATAATTATTCCCAACTTCATCCAGCAGTGTTTTAAACTGGCGATCATTTAAAGCTCAGGTAACAATAAAGTTGACCACCTGAATGACCAGCGACATCACCTCACCAAGCTGCTCACCGCACATCTGAGCACAAAGCGCCTCCTGATGTAGGATGCAGTAAAAACTTAGGATGGGTCTCTTTTCATGTTCATGAAGAAGTGCTACAAATCCTCTGTTTTTCCCCACCATGCATGGAGCAGCATCAGTACACACCAAAATAAGTTTATCCATCGGTAGATTTTTTTCTTCAGCCAACTCAGTGAAAGACTTGAATAAAACCTCCCCTCTTATTGTCTCTTTCATAGGCAAAACAGCAAGACCTTCCTCACATAGTGTGTCACCGACAGCATACCTTGCAATCACGCTGAACTGGGATAAATGTCTTACATCTGTTGACTCATCCAAAGCAAGAGAAAAGAATGGTGCTGCATTTATGTCCTTCACTTGTGTTGCCTCAATTTGATTTGCCATCATGATGGTACTATCGTGAATAGTTCTTGCTGACAGAGGAATGTCTTTTATTCATTTGATTATCTTGTCTTTATCCGAAAAGTCTTCAAAAAGTTCATTGGCAACATCAAGCATGAATGTTTTGACATACTCCCCATCTGTGAATGGCTTTTCGTTTCTCACAATTGCTAAAGCACCAGCAAAGTTAGCCGAATTCCAGTCACCTTGTTGGGTCTAAACACGGAGTTGCTGCTAACTAGCTTGCACTCTGCACAGTAGCTCTTGACATGCTTTCTTCTTATTGTCCCCCACTGGATATTTCAATGCAAATGTAGTATGGCGTGTTTGAAGTGCCGCTTTATATTTGACTGTTTCATCAATGCAATTTTATCATTGCACATTAGACACACTGCAGAACCTGCTCTCTCCACAAAGGTGAATTCTTCTGTCCATTCCTGCTGAAAAGTACAATACTCCTCATCTTTTTTTTTCTTTTAGCCATCTTCTTTGTCAAAAGGGTTTCTGCAATTAGCTAGCTGACTACTTGATTAAAAGGACGGAAGTTTACTTTCTGACCTCACAACAACCCATGTATGTTACACATTATCCAATAAAAATTTGGTGTTGTCCTGGAGGACAGCTGTGATTGGCTCCAGCCACCCGCAACCATGAACATGAGCAGTAGGAAATGAATGGATTGTAATACATGAGAATGTTTTATATATATATATTTTTTTTTTATTCATTTTTTTTTTAGAGAGGAGAGGGAGAGAAAGGGAGAGAGAGAGGACAGAGAGAGAGAGAAGGGGGGAGGAGCTGGAAGCATCAACTCCCATATGTGCCTTGACCAGGCAAGCCCAGGGTTTCGAACCGGCGACCTCAGCATTTCCAGGTCAACGCTTTATCCACTGCGCCACCACAGGTCAGGCTGTTTTATATTTTTAACGTTATTTTTTTTTAAATTAGATTTGTCTGTGAGCCAGATGCAGCCATCAAAAGAGCCACATCTGGGTCGCGAGCCATAGGTTCCCGACCCCTGGGTTAGGAGAACTCAAAGGGATCTAGCCCTGATCTGTCCTGTATGGGGAAGTTGCCAGTACATGTATGGCCTCAGTGTGTGCTTTAGGATAATTAATCTGGCAGATTTATTATAACATGATAAATGGGAGAGAAGAGTCTGGAGCAGGGAAACATTTTGAAGGTTGGGACATTGGCCCAGGCAAGAAGTAAATAAGGAAGTAATAAAGAACAGGGAAGAGCAAAAGTCATGGGGAGGGAACAAAGTGGGGGTTCATGCTGACCTCTCGCTCTGTTGACATGGAATGAGGGCAGAGACAGAGGCTAGAGTTGGCTTTCTCACAATGAAAGAGAGAGGAGTGAGGGGCTGCCTTACTAAGGATGGAGTGGAATGCTAGGGCTGGTAATTGTAAGGTAAGGGAAGGTCTCTACCAGACCTGCAAGACTGCCAGGAGTAGCCCAGAAAGGGAAGGGGTTGCACAGGGACCCCAGAGTCTGGATGCAGGTATACAGCACTGACTGTAAACAATCTGCCCTTCGAGTTCCCTCTGCCTTGAGCCAAAGTGGTTCTGAAAGGTGCGCGGCCTTAGGCCAGTAACCCAGGAAATCAGGTTGGTTTATTTCCTCTTCCTGAGCATCATGTTTTGACTTGTGTCTATTTATATGCAAATGTATATTCATTTATATATTTGAACTTGTCTTTGTATGTTTCTAAGTGACTAAATGTGTCTGCAAGTGTATGTATTTGAGATCATGTCTTTATGCATTTTTCTATAGTAGTGTAGGTACAGAATTCAAAGTAGAATTTCAATTCTAGGCACTTGTGAGCAGATGCACAGATGTATAAATGTAACTTTGCAGTGTTATGCCAGAGCCAGCTCACATTAGCTCACATTTGTTCACATCTTTCTAACTTCCATTAGGTGGTAGCATGTTGGTAACTCAAAATTGTCATGGTGGGAGTATTTACAACACAGAAATCATCAACTGCTATAAATCAGGTTGTTGATTGTTTTCCAGAAAGCTGGCTGTCAAACATGTACCAGCGCACACTGGAAAGATGTTTTATAGGTATGAGAATGTCCAAGGTCTGTGTCTATCAGTACAGAAGTACAATATGAATGTGGGTACCTGTGTAGCAGGTCCAATATATTATAGAGACCACAAACTCAGGTGCGAAAATGCAATGATATTCCTAGAACTAAACTGAATTTCTGGCTCAATCATTCACTCCTGATCTAGTCACTTATAGGTGAACTCAATCGTTTCAGGTTTCAACTTAGATTGAGCATATCCTCCTCTTGGCTGCCAGGTTTGCATCTGAGGTCTGGTGTCAAACAGCGTGGCCACAGTGAGGAGGAGTGACAGGCAGTTGTGGAGACCTGCACTTTCCCATCAGGGCCTTTGCTCATCTGCTTCCAGTCTCCTGACATGTCTTGAGATTTCCTAGGCCCCGTGAAGCTTCCAGTGGCACAGCCCACACTGCCATTTGGGGAACCTGTACCCTTGTCAAGTGTCACGGAGTTTAGGTTTCCTTCTTCCCAGGCTCCTGGACTCTCCCTCCAGGCTGTCATCTCCAGGAATCAGAAGAAAAAAAGAGAGAAGGAACATCACATTACCTAACTACACAACACCCTATACAATAAACTGTACACCCACTTTATAAAGGTTGAAATTTCCAGAGTTCAGGGGCCTCTGAGAGGACCAACCTGGAGTTTGAACCCAGTTCTCTCTGACCCTAAAAGCCTTGTCCACTTTACTAGACCGCACCAAGTCTTTGTGGATTACGGGCATTTGACACATACTTTTGGTCATGATGGGTTAGGCTGCTAGTGCTCAAATAATCATAGAATTCCCACTTCTACCACCTGTCACCTTTTCCAACACTGTGATACAGCAGGAAACCCAGAAATAAGTGTGCATGAAAGGAGGGTTGTGAAGCTGAGCCTCCTCTAGAAAGTCTGTGACATATGAAACCAGCGGGATATATTTCATGGACTTTCACTCCCAAATATGTCTCCTTCCATACCACAATTTATTCTTTGCTGCAGAGCCAGAACCCAGGACATAGCATTTTCTGAGCTACCAACATTCTATGTCCCAGAAGAGAAAGGCAAAGGACCCAAAGTAAGATGAGTTATGCAGACCAGACCTGAGACCAGCTGTTTCCAGAACAGGCCTCCTCTGGAAACGGTCATGAGAAGCCCTGCTGTAACTGGGGGCTGGGGACTGGGTTTGGGGGTAAGGAGGACACAGGTGTAGAGGGGTAGCCTTATCTCTTCCAGGCTCCCGCCTTGCTCATTAATAATTTTAGGGAACCCAGAGTCCCCCTTTTATAAAACTACTTTTTTTCCAAAAAAACATAAATAATTGTTTTTATTGAGAAAATTGTAGTCATGTGTACTTGTAAGAAATACTACAAAGAGATCCCATTTTCCCCCAATATCACAACCCAGATATTGACATAGGCATAATTCATCCATCTTTCCAACTTTCCCATTTCACCTGTACTCATTTTCACACTGTGTATGTGTGTGAGTGTTCAGTTCTGCACAGTTTTATCACGTGTAGGTTCCTATATCTACCACCTCAGTCCTGATATAGAGCAGTTCCATAGCCACACAGAGCTCTCAAGTTGCCTGTCTATACCACACCCCCTCCTCCTCCCCGTCTCACCCTGACCCCTGCAACCACTAATTTGTTCTTCATTCACAACATTTTCTCATTTCAGGGATGTGATATAAATGGAGACACAGAATATACACCCTTTTTTTTTCAGCAGCATAATTCCCTGGAGTCTCATCAACACTGTGGCATGCCTCTTACTTTTTTTTTTTTTTAGATTTTATTTATTCATTTTTAGAGAGACAAGAGAAAGAGAGAGAGAGAAGGAGGGAAGAGCAGGAAGCATCAACTCCCATATGTGCCTTGACTGGGCAAGCCCAGGGTTTCAAACTGGTAACCTCAGTGTTTTAGGTTGATGCTTTATCCGCTGCACCACCACAGGTCAGGCCAACAGTTACTTTTCATTGCTGATTAGTATTTCATGGGGTGGGTGTGGTGTATTTCTCTAGTAAAATATTTCACATATACAAAATGTTCCATTCTCTACATAATGTACATAAAGGCTATAATGTTGTGGCTTCTTCTCTGCAAACCCTGGAGCCTCACAGAAAAACCTGGGAAGTAAGAAGAAATGCAGTGTTTTGGTACCAAACTTCGAGTTTTTGCAATTCATTATCCTTCCACAGGCCTGGAGGGACTGTCTGCTGGGAAAGGAGCTGATGAGAGCCCAGCCTCCTGGGCCTGGAGTGTGGGAATCTCAGGGTGGAGAGAGGAGGTAAACCGTGCCCTAGGCCAGACAGTGTCTGTCTAGACCAGGGCCTCCCCTTACGCTCAGATCTCTGGTGGGGGAGACTGGAGCAGATGGCTGCCAGTAGGAGCTGGGCAGGGACCCTCTCAGAGCAAGTCACCAGTTGTCCCAGCACCAGCTGCTACTCAAGGAAGGGACAAGTAAAAGGGCAGTTTCAGCATCACACGGGAGAGCTTCCTGAAGGAGGTGGGGGTTCAGGACAGACACTTCTGGGGCTTTGCCTCCTGAAGCTGAACCTGGCTAGGATCTGCTTGGCAAGAACCACGGGTCTGTCCTCAGGCATATGGTAGGTAGCCCAATCCTTGGACTGGGTCAGGGCTTCTGGGAGAAGCTGTGCTGAGAAAAGGAACAGTTGTTGGAGCTGGGGGAAAGAGGGAAGTAAGAAAAACAGAGGCTGGGAAATTTGCTCCAGGGTAGGCAGCCATCCCAACTGGCTCTGCCACTCTCTGCCAAGGACCCCAAACACTCCTCTATCTCCCGAGCTCTCTCTTCCCAGAATCCTAAGGGTTTACAACCCTCTCCCCATCTTATTCATTCCAGCAGCTGCATCTTTGTGTGAGAGAGAGTACCTGCTCCTATAGAACCTGACTCTCTCCAGACCCTCCTGAGGACGGGCCCCTCCCTGGAACCCTGGAGTGGGGAGGGGAGGTGGGGGGGAGCAGCAGCCAGTGCACCTTCTGAGCATCCCCACGTGCCTACCCTGGGGTTTGGCTAGGGGTGGACACACACGGGGTGGGCACACACGGCTCTCAAAGACTGGCTGGGAGGCAAGGCGGTAACTCCTGGAAAGTTCTGTAAGAAGCCTGGAGTCATGAGGAGGCAGTTAGGTGAGTATGATGAGAACTGTGGGCTCTGGCTGCAAACAGGAAACCAGAGAAGACAAGGGTCAGAATGGGCTGGAGCACTCAGGTAGACTTCCTAGAGGAGAGATAAGTGAGTCTTGACAGTCTGGCAGGACCTGGATTAGCAGAGAGAAGGGGCAGAAAGAGCGCTGTGAGTGAAGCAAGCTTTGGCGGAGAAGGGTCCGTGGAGGGCAGGGGCCCAGATGAGCAGGATCATTCAGGGTTCCAGAGCCGGAACTCAGGGTGCCTTGCATGCGGGTGAGGGGTGGGGCAGGCAGCTTTCCTTCCATTCTCTACCTGCTCAGGAGACCTGGCCATTGTGACCTGCAGGGAGAGGAAAGGCTGGTCAGGAGCTTAATCAGTTAGAGCAGTTCCCCTGCAAGGCGTTCCACAGGTCTCCGAGTTCCCTGGGCTCCTTGGAGCCCATCCCTGCTGTTTCAGCTCCTGCTACGAAATAGCAAGACCAGGGGCTGATTCCCTCAGGACTGAGGGAGTTCCTGGGATGTAGAACTTTCAGCTGTAAAAATGGGATGATTAGTCTCCCTATGGAAAACTCACTTCTGGAGAGGGTCCTAGAGCACATATGAGGGAGCCACGAAAATGATCCATGACAGATAATATGACACAAGTGCTTTAGGAAAAGAAATGTTCAGTTTTCAGTTCTATAAAGTTGTCTTCCAATAATTCAGGAGAGCAGGATTTATATGTGATGGCAAACGACAGGACAAAGTATCATATTACCCCACCGATCAGCAGTGTTTCCCACACGGGGTTCCCTCGGGAGACGTTAACCAGCACTTCCAGAGCAAAGGTTCTGGTGATCCTTGGGAGCACTAGGTCCTCGTCACTCCACCCATTGTGCCCTGATCGTGGGAGTCCCGCTGCCCTTCAGTACATTCAGGCTCAGAAAGGCCCCAAAGGGGAGCAACCTGTTTCACCCTGTTGACTGGCGCAATAAACAAGGTTATCTGCACAGAGTAGGTCTATCCTTCAAGAAGTGTTAAGTCCCCAGCAGAGCTCCCCACCAACCTTTCCCCACACACAACACATTTTCTCCCAATTCCAGTTTGGAAGACTCTAGAAGATAATATAAATCTACAGGGTCATCCACTTTATTATCCTAGAGACGCTATACCAACTCAGTAAGCCCATGGGCAGATGTCAAGGATAACCTAGCTGGAAGTGTGATTTTTTTTTTTTTTACAGGGACAGAGAGAAACTCAGAGAGAGGGATAGACAGACAGGAATGGAGAGAGATGAGAAACATCAATCATCAGTTTTTCGTTGGGACTCCTTAGTTGTTCATTGATTGCTTTCTCATATGTGCCTTGACTGTGGGCCTTCAGCAGACTGAGTATCCCCTTGCTCGAGCCAGCGACCTTGGGTCCAGGCTGATACGCTTTTTTTTTTTTTTTGTATTCCTCTGAAGTTGGAAATGGGGAGACAGTCAGACAGACTCCCGCATGCGCCTGACCAGGATCCACCTGGTATGCCCACCAGGGGGCAATGCCCTGCCTCTGGGGCATTGCTCTGCTGCAATCAGAGCCATTCTAGCACCTGAGGCAGAGGCCATAGAGCCATCCTCAGTGCCCGGGGCCAATTAAGCTCCAATGGAGCCCCAGTTTCGAGAGGGGAAGAGAGAGACAGAGAGGAAGGAGAGGGGGAGGGGTAGAGAAGCAGATGGGTGCTTCTCCTGTGTGCCCTGGTCGGGAATCAAACCCGGGACTCCTGCACGCCAGGCCGACGCTTTACCACTGAGCCAACTGGCCAGGGTCGAGCAGATAAATTTTTTACAGTCATGAACTTCTCATCTTGGCCAGAAAGGCAGAAGAGGCAGGCTATGCCAAAATCTGCCTTGACCCCTGCTGTCCCCTGAACAGGGCACAGGGGACAACAATGTGGCCACAGGTTGCAAGCCAGGACAAAGCAGCAGTGCAGGAGCCTTTGTGAAGCAGGAAGGATTTGAGGATGGCTTGGAGAGTGATAAAATGTCTAGTCTCAAACTGGGAAGAGGCTTGGGTTCTGGCAAACCTGTGACAGGGTACATACACATTAGGCTCTGGAGGCATAAAAAGTGAAAGCAAGGAAAGCAACCCCCATAGGAAGCCAGACCTTGAGCGCTTGTGGCCCAGGCACTGCCCCACTTTCTACCCTCAAGCCCCACTGGAAGAAAGGCAGATAAACCAGCACTCACTGAGGATCCCACTTGGCTGAGGAAAACCACTTAACCTTCCCCAGAACCCTACCATCTCAAATATGGGTGTGTGATGGCAATAAGCTGGGGCAGCTGCCTCTGCTCCAGAGGCAGTCCGCTGATAATGCCTGGCAAAGCAGTGTCAGGGCATAGCAATGTCACGCTTAGAGCCTGGCAGGCAGTGTAAGCAAGAACCAGTCGTTATATTCCTGTTGGTAATATTTCTTCTTTTTACCTTTCAGGACCCCAACCCCCCTCCAAAACTTGGGGATGTGTAATTTAAGAGAAACCCTGAGGGAGAGGAAGGGTTAACCTAGAGGACTGTCCTTTTCATGGTGGCATTTCAAGCACTGTAAAAGGTTATGCATAGATTTTTGGACTAGGGGCCTTCTTCATACCCTAGGTATTACACCACACTTCTCAGGTAACTGCTCACCCCAAGGCCAGTCCTGTGTGCTAAGCTATCTCTGCTCTCTCCCAAGAGTGAGTGGGGCGGGAACCACCATCAGAGGGGCTTGCTGGTATGATCAGTCCCGTGTGGCCAGGCATGTGCGGTTCAGTGGCCAGCTGAGACCTAAGCAGAGGGGACAGCAGCACTTTTCCTGAGACAAGTGGGAAGAAGGTATCAGCCATGGCTGACCGAGCGGTGACCCAAGGACCAACACAGAGCCAATTAGCAGCCACCACAAGGTGGTGGGCTCGCTGCAGCTTCCACAGGCAGCCCCACGTGCAACCAGCGTGTCAGGCCGAGTTAACACCAGGAGGGTTGAGTGGAGTCCAGCTAGAGGCTGCCTGGATCAGGGAACATGGGTGATAAAGCCTCCCCAGGCTCTGGGGAGCTGGGCCAAGTGAGACACATGAGCATGCACACCTAGGCCTGCAAGCTTGTGTGCATGTGTGTGTGTGTGGGGGGGGGCGCATGTGTTGGTGCACATGTTCATCATTTAGAACTCATGTGTCACATGCATGTGCATGACTGTTCATGTTCTTTCAGAATGTTTATTGCATACTTTGGGTCTACTTCATGCTTACTTTGTATGTGCTAGGAATTCTGGGACCAAACAAGCCAAAGTCCCTGCCTTCCTGGGGCTTACATTCTAGTGGAAGAGAGAGACACCAAACAAATAAACTTTTACTATACTGACACATAGTAGAAAGTGCTGTGAGAAAAGGTAAAACAGGAAATAAGATGTAGATTGCTGTTTTAAATATGATCAGTGAGGGCCTGACCAGGTGGTGGTGCAGCGGATAGAGCGTGGGCCTGGGATACAGAGGACCCAGTTTGGAAATCTTGGGGTCGCTGGCTTGGGCATGGGATCATAGACATGACGCTATGGTAGCTGGCTTGAGCCCGAAGGTCGCTGGCTTGAGTCCGAGGTCACTGGCTTGAGCAAGGGGTCACTCACTCTGTTGGGCACCCCCTCCCCAGTCAAGACATATATGAGAAAGCAATCAATGAACAACTAAAGTGCTGCAACAAAGAATTGATGCTTCTCTTCTCTCTCCCTTCCTATCTGTCTGTCCTTATCTGTTCCTCCCTTTGTTTTTGTCTCTTTCACTAAATATGTATATAATCTGGGAAGAACCCCTTTGAGGAAGTGACCTTGACCTAAACAATGAGAAAGCAGCCTGTTGTATATCAGGAGGAGGATGCCTCGTAGACAGAGGGCAAAGAGCGGAGCCAGAGTGAGAGTTGGAATTCTATCATGTTGCTGGCGAATGTGGTGTGGGTAGGAAAAAAAGGGAGATGCCACAGCTGGAGTGACAGCAGGACAGCAGTGTCCAGACAGCAGGACAACCCCCAATAAGAACTTACATGCCCAGCTCAACTCTGAGAGGCAGCTGTGACCCTGTCTCAAATCCAATTCCACAGTCCAGCACAGAGGCCTCCCCTGCTAGTGCAGGGCTTGGTACCCTCAGCTCTGCTAATCCAGCTGTGTCCACATAGCAGCCAGCATCAAGAGAGGCCACTAAGAGAGAGGACAGAACTCCGGCAGCCAGGCTTGCCCATGGGACTGGAGCCCCCAACTGAGCTTGATGCTGCATCCTAATGGCCACGGGCAAGGCTGCCTGTGGATGCCTTGATGTGTGGGACCTGCTGGCAGATGGTATGACGGGACTGCTGAGAGGCCAGAGGGGGACACTGGAGACCCAGGACTAGGCTCCCTCTGGACTTTCCTTTGGGAGGCTGGGTGTGGTGCAGCAACAGGGCAGGTCCTGGAGGCAGCTAGAGCCCTCAGGTGCCCTCACTGCCCTGCCCATCTCTCCATTGAAGGGGCAGGCTGAAGACCTCAGTGAAAGTGCTGAGCAGCCTGACCTGTGGTGGCGCAGTGGATAGTGTTGACCTGGAATGCTGAGGTTACCGGTTTGAAACCCGGGGCCTGCCTAGTCAAGGCACATATGGGAGTTGATGCTTCCTGTTCCTCCCCCCTTCTCTCCCTTCTCTCTCTCTCTTCCCTCTAAAATGAATAAATAAAATCTTAAAAAAAAATTTTTTTTCAGAGACAGAGAGTCAGAGAGAGGGATAGATAAGGACAGACAGACAGAAACAGAGAGAGATGAGAAGCACCAGGAAAACCATTAGTTTTTCGTTGTGACATCTTAGTTGTTCATTGATTGCTTTCTCATATGTGCCTTGACCGTGGGGCTGCAGCAGACAGAGTAACCCCTTGCTTGAGCCAGTGACCTTGGGTCCAAGCTGGTGACCTTTGCTCAAACCAGATGAGCCCGTGCTCAAGCTGGCGACCTCGGGGTCTTGAACCTAGGTCCTCCGCATCCCAGTCCGACGCTCTATCCACTGCGCCACCACCTGGTCAGGCTAAAAAATTTTTTTCTTAAAGGCACTGTCCGGTTGGCTCAGTGGTAGAGCATTGGCCCAGCATGTGGATGTGCCTGGTTTGATTCCCAGTCAGGGCACACAGGAGAAGCACCCATCTGCTTCTCCACCCCTCCTCCTCTTCCTTCTTTCTATCTCTCTCTTTCTCTCCAATAGCCATGGCTCAGTTGGAGTGAGTTGGCCCCAGGAGCTGAGGATAGCCCCATGGCCTCAGCTGCAGGCACTCGAAGAGCTTGATTTGCTGAGCAATGTAGCAACGCCCCAGATGGGCAGAGCATCGCCCCCTAGTGAGCTTTCCGGGTGGGTCCCAATCAGGCGCATGCAATAGTCCTGTCTCTCTGCCTCCCCTCCTTTCACTGAATTAAAAAGAAGAAGAAAGGAAGGAAGGAAGAAAAGAAGGAAGGAAAGAAGGAGGGAGAGAGGGAGGAAGGGAGGGAGGGAGGGAGGGAGGAAGGAAGGAAGGAAGGGCTGAAAGCCAGCTTCAGACTATCCCTTCCATTCCCCAAACCATACAGTCCCAGATAGAGAGCCTCGTAGGCTCAGGAGGGAGGCTGAGCTGGCTGGCCTCAGGAGGCCTCCAGGAGAAATTGGGTAGATGGAGCAGATGGGTGGGAAAAAGTGCTGTCACCTCCACACCAAACCACCCCAAGGCTTCCTCAACTGGGAAGATTGACTTGGGTATCTCAGGATGAAGTCAGGTGTGATGCCTGTGTCTGTGTGCCTCATAGGGAAATGCATCTATGGGTCTGCTTGTGCATGTGTGTATTTGGAGTCTAGGTCAATCTGGTAGCTTCCGGATTGTTTACGTGTCTGTGAGTGAGTCGCATGTACCCTTGTGCCTGTGTCTGCCTGTGGGTCCTACTGCGACCCTGCACGTGTGGGCTGTGTGGGAACTCTGTGTCCGTGCCTTCCTGGGTATGAGTGCACGAGATTGCCTGAGGCTGGTTGCCTGTCAGCCTCTGAAGTCAGTAACACCCTGTTCCCGAGCCCGACCCTGAGGCTCTCCGGGGAGAAGCTGCCTGTTCCACTCTCATCAAGGCTGCAGATGGACTTGGCACAGAGACGGAGCCGCTCTCAGGAGATAGGATTCTGCTGCTGTTGGCTGGCAGAGATTTCACTTAGCTTTGTCTTAGCATCACTGTCCACCCCCACCCCACCCCCAGTAGCCAGACTGGCCTCAAAACCAGTCGCATGCCGATTCTGGCCTCCTACTGACCTCTGACTGTGGTTTCAGACCCCCATCACTGCCGCTGCCCACCCTGAAGGGGTACAGAAGGTGGTGAGGAAAGGCACGCAGCTTGGCTGGGGGGCAAGCAGGGTGGCTGGGCAGGTGGCTTGTCTGGTGTGTTGGGCTCAGCGATTTAAGCTTTGGGAGGAAATTAGGAAGTAATCTGGTCCCCTTCCCCAATTTATCCATGCCAGCGGCCTCAGCTGCATCTCTGTATGACAGAGAGCACCTGCACCCACCAAGCCTGACTCTCTCTGGCGTCTCCCCGGAACTCTAGAGTGGGGAGGTTAGAGAGAAGGGCCGGGGGCAGCACCCGGCGCATCTCCACCTCTAGCCTGGGTATGGCCAGGCGGGGGGTGGGCGCACACGGTCTCACAGGCTGGCTGGGAGGCAAGGTGTTATCTCCTGGAGAGTTCCATAAGAAGCACAGAAGTCATGAGGAGGCAGTTAAGTGAGTATGATGAGGACTGTGGACCGTGGGTGTGAAGAGGAAACCAGGGAAGACAGCAGTCCGAATGGGCTGGAGCACTCAGGTAGGCTTCCTGAAGGACAGATGTTAAGTGGGTCTTGAAAGACTGGTATGAACTGGATCAGCAGAGAGAAGGGGCAGGAAGCAAAGGTTGGGGAGGAAGGTCTTTGCAGGGCAGGGGGCCAGATGAGCAAGGTTAGTGTCTTCCATGGGGTAGAACCAGGAAAGCTCCAGGGATTTGGCCTTGGCTGGGTAGGGATTGGAAGGGCAGAAAGAAGGAAGGGAGGCTGGGCAGGGCTGACCACACATGCAGGCCCCTCTACTTGACGGGAGGAAATGGGTATGGGTACTTAGGACTCTAGTGACTCCATGTTCTCCTAT